>NC_051188.1:43430209-44875209 GCF_015220075.1 Falco rusticolus | reverse complement strand
TTGCCACAAACCCACCGGGGGCTCAGCTGCCATGCCACGGGGCCACGGCGTGCAGCTCCGCTGCTGGGGCTCCGCTGGCAGGGGGAGAGGAAGCGATGTACCGTCTGTTACCCTGTCTAAATATCTGTGGCATCGACAACTGCTTTATAATGATTACGGTTATTTGATCCCCCTATTTAATCGTGTTATAAGAATCTATTTGTTTCGCGGCTGCCTGGTTTCTAAGGGCTGTGCAACAAAAGCCTTGGCATGGCCAGAGCCTCTGTGTTTGTCAGCGATTTGCAAGGCTCACCGACCGAGTGCTAATTCTGGTAGGGTGCAAGAGGACCACCGGGGGACAGTATCTTTGTTAGGTGAGCAACACCAACAGTGCCAGAGCGTGCGGCGAGTGTGCAGGTGATGGCTCAAAAGAAGGGATCAAAGGGAGGCAGAAATGCGCATCCTAATCCAAGGGAGCTGGGGAAACTGCTCGCCTGCCCGTTTGCTGCACACGATGGAGCAGAAGGGAAACTTACAGTCTGGCTCGGCTGCCTCCTCCCAGGGCTGGAGACTGGTTGCCATGGATATCTGGTGATGGGAGGGCACCAGCAGTGCTGCGGCCTGAGGGGACTGTCTGGGGTGAAGGATGAAGTGGAGGATGCCTGTAGGGCGGGGTGGGCAGCAGCAGGGATTTTTCCAGTGGTGGAGAAGCAGAAGGGGTCTGGGGGCTGGGTGAGGCCTTCCTGAGAGTGGGGCACACCCCACACACCCCCACTCCCCGGTGGTGCTGACGGAGTGACAGTCACAGCACGAAGTCTTGGGATGAATTAGCTGTACCCCAAGGGCTCAGAGGGTTATTTCTGAGCTGTACTTTTGACACTTCTGTGTGTCTGCGCAAAATTTGGCTGGGTTGTACTTTGAAGCCTCTGGTTCTGCTCTCCAGCCGTGAAGCAGATGCAGAGCTGGCACTGGCAATAAAACTGGCATTGCAGGAGTGTGTGTCTGCATGTGCATGTGTGTGCAGTGCCATGCTGGACAGTGTGGGGTGTTCTTGTTTCTGTTGGCTTTTTTCTCTCTTCAACAAAGAACCCAGTTCTACAACATTGTTTTTGAGAGCCCGGCTGCTGATTTCAACAGTGCATTTGTGCAGATACGAGTCTTTCTTGTATGAGTGAAAACAATGTGATTGCCTGAACTTGTGCATTTCTTGCTCTGCTGCTCACTTGCTGCAGTCCTGATCCTCTCCCGTTTTACTGTTGCTCAGAAATTGTAAATGCCTGTGTGAAGAATAACAAATTGCAGTTATTCTTCTGTTTTGCTGAATTAGCAGGAATGAACCCGAGGTATGCTCTTCTGCAACAATATTTAATAATGATATGTGACCAATTTTTTTTACAGCCCTGGTCCTTTCAAGCCCTGTACTTACTGGATTCTCCACTGCCATAGTAGTTTAATTCAAACCTCTCTGTTTGAGCTCCATCCCAGTATGACCCTATAAAAATAGGATGGAATTTACTGGAAATGTATGAAACACACAGATTTGAACTTGTAATCATGTCTGTCACTAAGTAAGGCCCGACGAGGTGCAGTTAAAAGCTGTATTTTCTGTGGGGAAAAACCAGTGTGGGACATGGAGGTGAGGTCTGAGGAAGCAGGGCTGCCTTGTGGCTCATTTAGCTGTGCTGTACCGGTGATAAACTAGTCTTGCTGAGGACACAAGATGGATTTATTTTCATTAAAAGAAAAGAAATATATGCATCATTGATTCTTTATACACTCTGCATGGAAGCACATCAATGAAAATTTATTCCCAGAGGTGTACTCATCTCTAGGCAGTGTTCCTGCTTCAAGATGCTTAGGAGTTACGGGGTGATCTGGTGGACATGAATATGTTTAACCTTAGAAACATGAGTAATAGCCACATTCAAGTGTCATCGAAGTCAAGCATTTGCAGGATCAAGGCTTTAAAGGGTGCAGTCTTGTAGAAACACTCCATGCATTCTGCTTTGATGAACAGAAGTATTTGCAAATGGTGATATTTTATGGCTAAGGACATTTTATAATATAAAACACTAGTGCAGCTAATATGTAAAATACTGAAGGCAGCAACTGCCCGGAGTATATTTTTTATGATTGTTTTCTACAGAGGTGATTATGGTTACTGATGGATTTTCACTGAAATACTTGGAGCTGATCACAGATATGATTGTCAGGTTACATTAATGGGTACCTACATACACCCTTGGTAAGTGCAACATGTGTCCTAAATGTCACAAGACAAATTAATCCCTGGTGGAATATTGTTAATTGGTAGGGTTGTGTGAATGATTACTCCATTATGAATCACCATAAATCCATTCTAGCAACTGGACAGATTTTCTTGTTTATAGGAATAAAAGGAAGCAGCAATCATGTTTCCAATCTGCTTTCATGGTCTAAGAAATAAGTTTAGTACCGAATCCTGTTATTTTGGATTTAATAGGAAAGGCTTCTTATACAAAGGCCAAGAGAAAGGGAGATAATCCATCTAATATGCTAATTTCCTAAAACTAAGGACACCAAAGCTATCATTAAAACAATTCAAACCCAGAATTACAAACAGATTCAATTGAATGTTAAGATGGGAAACTATGTACTTTGAAAGTGTGACATATTTATATTGACATAACTGAACAAAATTTTGGTGATTAAATGTAATGTCCCTACTGAAAAGAAAATTCTGTCAAAAGGGGAATGAATACACAACTAGTCTTATTACTGGTTTTAAAAATGCTGCAGCCATTAGAAAGCAAGGGATTCTGGGTAACAAAATTGAGGGGTTTTGAAGATGAAACGAGAGTTGTTGGGAGGCACCGTCTCAATATAGCTTGTCAGGATGGGAAGGGGCCTGGCTTTGAGAAGGAAGGGAGGTCCACAGCTAAGATCTGCTGAACATTGGGACTCACCTCATATTGTGTTCCTTTCATGTGTTAATGTGCTACCTATCATTGCACATGGAAAAGTAAATGTTTATGGGGAAACTGACCATTTCATACCATAATTCACTAAAATAAACCTATCAGTGTTTTGGGAAATGTCCTTAATCTGGTCCTTGGAAACTAGTCTGTGGGAAAATGACATACTCATCATCACTTTTGCCTCCCAGTAACCTACTTGCCAAACTGGTCCATAGCATCTTGTTCTGCTGCTTTGCTTATCACTGGGTCATTATCCTGCCTGTCTTTGCCATATTCTAGCTCTTTGTTCTGCCCATCTGCCATTTGCAGTATTATGTCTTACTACCCACAGGCCAGCACACACAAAACAGTTCTGCAGTGATTTAAGCGTTTTACATAATTCTTAATCTGCAAGGAAATTTAATATGAAGTGTGGACAAAATGGAGATGAAGCCATGCTAATCTCTTTGGCATTCTTCATCAGCCGAAGTGGACGTTTAACTCATAAGCAGTAGTGTCCTTTCTCAACAGCAAGGGCAAGCTAATGAGCCAAAGCAGCAAATCATTTAGGTCTTCTTTGCAGAAGCATAGTTTAGGAAGCATAACACTCCTTGTCCAATAGAATAGACTTATCTAATACAGAAATCAAAGGAGACAGCGTTAGCCAACAAGTAATCCTCTAAACTACAGAAGATACAGAACAATCAAAGCACTGACATCCCATAGGTGTTTCTTTTCGTTTTGACCAGATAATGTTGAAAGATGTGGAGAGCAACTGGACTGAATGACTCAGTCTCTCCTCACAGTACCTACAGAACAGACGCTAGCAGTATTAGCTCTGTGCACTGTCCTGCCCCACCCATACAGCCAACTTTTGGAGTAAAGGGAATATTCAGTCATTAGCTGTGTGCTGAAGCCACCAGGGGTGTCATCTGGGGTGACCTTTGATAAGGAGGCCAGTCCACTTTGATCTGCACTCAGAGTGCTGGGTCATTGCACTGGACAATTAATTCCTCTTCAACTTGATGGAGGGGAAAATGTTCCCCCTATCCCAGTGCCATTGCACAGGTGTGACACTGAATGCAACAAAGCTGCAGACAAACAACAGTAGCTGTACTGTGGCTGGAAGTGCACCCAAGGGCTCTTTCCTCAGTTCTGGTCTCCTGATGAGGCTGGTTTCGAGAGGGTAAGCCATGTGCCTTTTGGGGAAATATGGCTGCTCCAAATTCTACAGTAGACAATGTCAGCATAACATAATAGCAGTATTTTCCTATTTTCCTATAGCATTTCATGGTGGCATGCTCTTGTACGCCGTGATGTGAATGCTGTGACACTGGGGTGCAGGTAGCCGCAAAGTCATGCAGGGATGTGTCTCACAAGACAACTGCTTAGGAGTTATTGCCTTCCTAGAGACACACACATGAAAGCTAAAGTTTTGATAAACCAAACACTCACATGCATAATTAAGCAGCTACACGTTGTTGTGTGTCATACCAATTTGATGATCGAGATGAAGTGCAATAATTTTCAAAAGTAATAAGGGAAATACAAACAGCAATAATATAACTGTGTACAGCAGGAACAAGGCAGAACTGGCATTAGTCTTTGTTAGAACAAGGGAATGTCTTTGTAGATCCACAAACAACATGATCTCAATAATTTCTGAACTTGGAAACAGATGTACAGTATATTCCCTCCAGCGTTAATGTTTTGATTTTCAGCTCATCTGCCAGAGAAATTACAATCAATGAGAAAGTGGGTGGGAGGGGAAGGAAATAAAGAAATCCCCGTATCTCCAAGTGTCTTGCTGTGGCAGTACGTTTTCAAAAGCCACACTAGCTGTGTCACTCAGTACTCTAAGACATTCCCTATTAATATAAAACAAACCAAAAATCATAACTGCTTTAATACCAAAAGCTACACAGCACATATAAGAAAGTTGAGCAGAAGGAGGAATTGGGAACCTATTACATGTCTGGCTTTAGAGAATCCATGGTCATAAGCAATAAAACAACAGTCATTTGCCAAGACAAACTTGCAATTCATGATGGGGTAGCTTTTCAGGACTTGCCGTCACTATGGAGCACTGTTAAATATCTGGCCCATGATGGGAATGGCCCATGGTAGAAGAATGACAGGCTGAGCGTGTGGGCAGTGTAGCCCAGTGTATTACTTGTGTCACTGCAGTGGCAGAGGAGACACGGAGAGAGGGAGAGAGACAGAGAGACATGCCAATAGGTTGGGCTCCTGCGTCTCCCGAAACCTGAAGGATGGAAAGCTGCGGGAAATTAGTCTGGAAATGCCTTGCGTACATACAGGCACAGATGGTGCAGTTTCAAAGGCAAAACATTCTCTTTGCAGAAAGACAAGTCCTTCCTTGTAACAACAGTTCACTGCCAACAGGAGCGAGGGAGTGTCCCTGGGAGAGGGAATCTGTACTCCTCTTGTATTTAGGCTTAATCCTCATGGCAGGCAGGCATGGATCGGTCTGTTGCAGATGGCAGGGTCTTGGGAAAGGCAGCAGGGTGCATGTGCTGCTCTGCGTTGCAAACTCTGTTTTTTTCCCCAGAGAAACAAGTGGCCAAGGCAGGAACAGTGCAGAGAATGGCCAGTATGTCTTTATTTCAGTCACTCGGAAATAAATCCAAAGTCAGCTTGCTGAACACAGACTTACGTTTCTATATGGCTCTTGCTGGTGGGTTTGCACATGTTTCCTCCCAAACCAGAGGAAACTGTGTTTATATGTTATAAAATGTAGATAAAGACCAGAAGATCATACCATTGTTGAAATACATTGAAAAGTGTTGAAATATGAAATGCCTTTCATGTTTCCAGGCACCTGGCAGGGTAGGGCCACGTCACGAAGCTCTCGTGGCCGCTCACAGCTGGCCAGCTTCCTCCGCTTCGGCTTGGCCCATTTCTCTCCTTTGTTGCAGTGTCAGCATCAGCCATAAGCCAGTCCAGACCCTTCAGACAGAGAGGACCTACATCAGGAGACATGGGTTGATACTAAAGCATCTCAGGTTATCGTCTGCCAAATGCCTACAGTGTGTCTCACCACAGGTGAAGCTGTTCCCCATGTGGACACCACAAGAGTTTTCCTCCAGGTGAGACTGGCAGGGAACACTGGAGGGTATTTTTGACCATAGCATGGGAACTTGGACAACTTTTTAAGAACTTCCGTGTTTTCTTTTTAACACGTGTCCTTTTATTGTAGGGATCTAGAACATTTCTGATGTTCTTGAGCTCTCCTGCTTTTGTCCATGGCTCATTATAGCTGTGTTTTCAGTCTTTTACTGTAGACTTAAAGTTTGGTACCAGATATTAAAGATATTCTGTGATCTGAGGGGAAACTTGGAGAAGACTTTCTATGAACTCTTACGGATTCATCTGCCTTAAGCTGAGCATCTAACATAGCACCAAAATCCTGAGCTAGTACCCCAAAGCTCCTTTTGCTCCCCAAAGCAGGAATCCTCAGAGAATGATTCATTTCATTGCAATGCAGCTGTTTAGCTAGGTTAGATGTAACGCCTGCGCTCTCCGCTATCTATAAAATGACCTTATGGAACCTGGGCAAATTGCTATGGCCAGTGAATCCTATTCTGAATGCCTGTGACCTGATTTTCTATGCATGTGGCTGTGGTAACTGTTTCTATCTGTATGCCCCACTTCTAAGCAATTGCCAGGTTATCCTAAGTGAAGAGATTTTAGCAGACATTTGGCTGTGGCTGGTTCGTGCACTGTTTGCATCACAGGTAGCAGGGGAAGAGAGGGCAGTGGCAGCTTGGTGAGGGGGTAGGATCCAGCTACAACCAAAGAGGAGAGTCTCCTTTTCACTAACTTGGTACGCTGAGTGGTGAGAAGGTCTAGCTCATGAAGAGCTGAAAAGCCAGGAGGTACTCAGAGTGGGTAACGGAAAGTGTTTATCTTCTTATTTAGAGAATTTTTCTTTCTGTTGCATAGTCAATATTTATCTTGTGCCTTACTGGGCTTACTGCTTCACCTTCCTTTTCAATAGTCTGCATTACCAAGAAGGACAAAAGAAATTAATTTTACTGAGTTTGAAACACTGTTTTATTTGGGTTTTCCAAATACTGCAGCTATTGTTTCTGACCAACAGTGCTCAGGAACAGGAATGAATACAATGAGGAAATTTTACCGACTCACAATTCCTAATTTTTACTTACTCAAAAGTTTGTTGGAAGAGGCAAGCAAAGGTATGCTTTAGTTTGCAAGGAGGACATTAACAAACAGCACAGGTGTTCACCATTCTGAGTCTGAAAATTCATTTCCCATGGGTTCACATCAACTTCCTTGTGGTTCAAGATGTTGCTGGATTCTCGATTCTCCTCTCTGCCTGCAAACGCAGCAGCACATCAAATGCTGACAGTGAGCTGTACTGATGCTGATGTTCAGTAGATAAGCCCTGAAAGCTGGCCAGAAGTGTTTCAGCCATGTGTGCCTCCCTTTCCATAGTTTCTTTCTGAACAGCATGTTAAAGCAGTTCTGAGTCTGATTGGGAGAGGTGTCCACCCACATCCCTGCATGACATAGGCTATTAGTGTTTATTAGCACTCAATAACACAAGTCTCATTATGAAACATGCCTTTCCTATTTAAAAAAAAATTACGATGACATGCCAGTCGTAATTCAGCACTTGATGGGCTAGTCTAAGGCTACACTTCATGTTTAGGAAATTTTTTTTACTTCTGTCTCTCCTTTGGGTTTTCATTTTTTTAATTTTGTTTTGTTTTGTTTCTTTTTAATATCAGTCAGGGAATTTAAGGCAATTGAAAAGCACTTGGAGCTTTATGATTTTGTCCACTACTTGTCTTTAAATAATGCATTCCTGTGTCTAAAGAATGGATACATGTGTAGAGCTGTAAAAGTGAAAAACCTACTTTTCTATTTACTAGTATTTATAGCTTTTTCCTCATTTATATAATAGTGCATTTCTTCCTTTGTGTGTATCTGTGCCTCTGACAGGCACTCAGGCAAATCTTTTATTTGCCTCAACTTCCCACTTTTCAGCTACTACAAAAAGGAACATTTTCCTTTACCCCATAACCTTGAAGATGATGCTTATGTAAGGAACTGTAAAACAATTTACGTCAGAGAGAAAAAAATTACCTCTTACCTCATTTGATCTGTCATACTAGCTAACTATTTTTCCAATGTATTTCCAGTTTAATTTTAAACTGTAGGAACTTCAAATGTGGTTTAAAATATCCTGCAAACTATCCCCAACTATATGGACATAATTCTCTACTCACTTTTGATGGTGATGAGCTTTTATATAAATGGCCCCATCCTTATAGGCACAAGGAATAGCGAGTATTGTTTTGCCGGGAGACCTGTACCTGCGAAGGTAATTCTCAGCCGTGTTTAAGGCCTGTGGAGAGTGCAATAACAACTAAACAAGCATTTTCCTCTCTGAACTCCAAGCCAGCACCAGGGATCGTACTTCAGAGTCATGTTATTACAACTGTAGATGATCTATTGCCAACTACCTAACTACGAAGAAAACTTGCTGCAGCTAAGAAGTGCCCACTAGAGATCAACACTTCTCTGCAGCACTTCATCTTTTTTAAACAAGGGATAAATAAATTTCTTTAATTTCTGGCTCTTGGATTTTCTTTTTTCATAATTCTCCCAGTGAGGGGTGGTTGCTGCTAAAATAATTGTCTGGGGTTTTAAGTCCCATGATACTTGTAATCTCTGAGATGTTGTGAAGGTTGGAGACAGCCTTGCAGGGGCTTTGGTGCATCCAAACTGCAGCTTGTGCTCCTTCTGTTCCCTTCGCTGGCAGTTGTTTCCAGCGTAGCCCACCCTGGCACAGGGGGTCACAGTACAAGGAGACACTAGCTATTGCTAATGTTGCTTCAGAGCCAGAGATGCGCAGGAAAGGTTTTTCATGTCTGAAAAAGAATCTGTGAGGATTTTCCTAGCCTTAATCAGGATGAAAAGATGAAAATCTAGTGGGGGGAGAGGGATCAGCTTGGAAGAAAAACCCCCCAAACATCAGACTACACCATTTGGAAATTTTTGTTCCAGATTATTAGGCTTTGTTGCTATAAATGAACTACTTAAAAGAACAGATATTTTGATCTCCAAGAAGCAGCTATATCTCCTATAAAAGTTAAGTACAAACTGGCACGTACTCATGATTAAAACCTCATCATTTCAAATCACAGACAACAGTCCAGTACTCAGCAATCTAACACTTTCCAAGAAAAAAAAAAAAAAAAAAACCACCAAAAAAACCCCCAACAACCAGGGGAAATTTCTCAATTAGAAATATTCAGTAGTGCTGCACAAAGATTTCTGTCATTTCACCATCGTGTCTGCTGGTGAAACTAAGAGAGCCTCTGGGTGAAGCAGACCTTCTCTCCCATCCCCACCTGCTCACTCCAGCACTGCCCCCACCCTTTCCGCTAGGGCTGTGTAGCACAGACGAGGAGGAGGATGCTCCAGAGTAAGGTTAAGGAGCACATGTGGTGGCTGGGCACGGGGTACCATTATTGATATGGTGATAAACTGCACTGCCAGCTGCTGCTGCAGGGAGAAATCTTGCATTTTCCCAGCTTCCCATCCCACTGCACCCTTGCACCAGCACAGAAAGCTTTGCTGATCTTGTGGCATGCTGGTTCAGGGAGTTCATTTGACAGCAAAGTAAGTATTAAAATAACAAGAAAAATATTTTCTTGCTAGTTTAGGACCCTTTGCCTAAGAAGATGCCAACACAGTGGAAGAAGATGGGCTGTGTGTCTTGGATGGGGAGAGTCAGGTCTAGCTGTGCAGCAGCTGCTTCATTCAGCTCAGCTATGTCTCAAAATCACACTTTGAATTTGGTCTGGATCAGTTTCCCTGTCTGATTCACTGTTTGACCACACAGATGTTTGCGCTGGGCTTGGGGGAGCCAGCATGGCTGTGGGAAGTAGGGGCCTGGGGCATGGAAAGGAGGAGGGAAGGGGACAGGGTGATCCTCCAGTGATGCTGTTGTGCACAGCCTGTGAAACTGCAACCAGCTGAGCTGCTAGAGAAATGCTGAGCTCACAGGGGCACCAGAGCTTTAAATTGCTTATTGAAACCATTGTTAGGGCTCAAATGATGTGACAAGAGCTCCCACAGCTTTGGTTACGTCAGAATTTTGCCCCTGCTAGCACACCCCACCACTCAGCACCAGCAGTGTCTCTGCTGAACTCTTCCAGATGATGACACAGAAGCAGCACTATGGTGGGACTAGGTAGAGGATATATTCCTTTGATGGATATGGGCAGGGAGCTGAGGAGATTGCTTGGAGAGCCATGACGAAATGTTCCATGTGGAGGTGGTGGTGGTGGTCAAGAGTTTCAGCTTACTGGGAGTGGGTCTTTTAGGGGCAGTAGAAATAAGGGGGACAGAGACGTTTCTTCTGGAAGAGGTAGAAATGGGAAGAGCCATCTATTGTCCATGCTTCACACTCTTCCTCCCACTGCCAGGACACCCAGCTCTCAGGTCGCCAGGGTATGGGTGGTGCATCCCTGCTGGGAGCCCTGCACCCTCCAGCAGAAGCCCAGCCTGGCTGTGTGGGGAGGCTGGGTCCTGGTCCTGCACCAGCACTGACCCAGTTGGCTCTGCCCTGGCCAGGTGCTGGTTTGCACCTGAAACGCTCCATGGAGAGAGGTGGGGATGAACCCTTGAAGGGCTGTTTGTGAGAGGATGGAGATGAAGGAGCAGCCTAAAGTTGAGCACCTGTGTCAGCTGGATGGAGTCTGTAGGATGAAAAAGCAGAACTTTTCTTAAGGTCTTCATTGCCTAGGGTCCAGCCAAAAATGTGTTTTCACTCACCTTCATAGAAGTGAGGAATCAAAGGTGATGCTAAATATAAGCAAAACAACAGACACAGTGGAGAACAACAGGCAGGTAAAACATGCTTAGAAATCATCACAGGCAGAGATGGGCATAGCTTCACAACTCATACTTCCAGTTCTGTGCTCAGTTCCTCAAACAAAACTTCCTTTAGTAAACACGAATGGTCTCATATGGTGTTTACAGCCCAGATTTGTTGAGAAGCTTTGCAAATCTGAAAAGGAAGATTGATGTGGTAGAAAGCTCAACAGGTAGGTTTTACTACAAGGAAACTTTTGTAATTTGCATTTTTTCCAATTTTAAGAAAGAAAGGAGAGAGGAATAGTCATCATAAACTGGGAAATACAATGAGAGGGCAGCATCCAGGGCAAGTCACCTGTGAGAGAGGAAAACCCTGGGCCAAAGGAAGAGCCAGCCTTGCAGGAGAGACGTCTCGAGGAAGCTGCAGTGTGACAAGTGGGAGAGCAGAGCTCAGCCTAGAAAAGAATCTCTGGAGAGCTCAGCATAGCAACAAAAACAAGCATGCATACTGTATAAAAAATTTCAGGTATGACAGCATCTCAGCTATGTGTCTAAAGAGCACAGAAAGAAAAAATGAACAACAAAAAAAAGGGGGGGTGCTGTCCTGTTAGGTGTGGTTTGCCTTTAAAAATTAATGCATCTCAAAACTGGCATTTCTTAAAGTTTCTTCCAGTTGTTAGCACCGGATGCCAGGAATGCAAATGAGCAGCTGCCCTTCCCAGACTCTATTTTGGATTTTACATAGTTGAGAGAATCTTTAGACCTTAGAGCATATTTATTCTTTGATTTCTTTTGATAAAACAGTCTGCAGCCTGGGTAAACACTCAAGATGGCATTGAGCCAAGCAGTTTGTCTACACAGGCAGCTTTTTGTTTCTCCAGCCTTCATTCAGATTTAAAGCTGAGCAGTTCTAAGCAGTGGATGCACCCTGGAGAATCACTTTCAGCCCCCACAAACAAAGCTGAAATCTGTGAATTTTCATTCTTATGTCCAGATTCAACCAAGTCAACTGTCCATATACATCTCAGAGATTATTTGGGCAATCTTTTTAATAGTCTGTCAAAAGCACTCAGCACCATCCCAGTCCCATGAGGTCCAGGTCTGATCTCAGACTAGTTTATGCCATCATAGTTTTTTTAGCGCTAGAAAAGTTTTTCTCCAATGTATATAAATATATACCAAGTTGAATCAGACTGACTTGGGGCCAAGGCTTTGGTATTCAATCAAAGGTTTATGTCTCTACCTTATGGTTTAAAAGACCTTCACTTAGCATCAACGTACTTACAGTTTGTCTTTCTGTTAAACAGGTTGGTATTTCCACTCCTAGAACCAATGAGGTACAGATTAATGGTTAATCAAACAGCTAATCCAGTGGCTAGGACACATGGTGGAGACTGATGAATCACTGGTTCAGGGACAATCTCAAACAGATTGTTATACGGTGCCTCATCCGTCACATTGGCTTCAGCTCACACTGAACCCCAAATCACTCATAATTCCTGTCCATTTGCTAACACTCTGCCCCAAGTCTGAAGTGAGCTGAGACAACCCATAAATACTGAAGTACACCTAAGTACATTACCCACATTATATGGATAGTCTGTACTTGTCCTGCAGATGACTTCATAATGGAGACTAATCAAATATAAACAAGACAATTGGCATTTCCTAACTTTCAGGTTCTTGATTTTAGTAATTTCAATAATTTTAGTGAAATTTTACTGTTGGGTTTTATGTGCAACGGTTTATATTAGTAGAGCTTTCTTTTATGCACCACTTCTGTAGCTCCCTGAAGTCCACAGGAGGGCTGAGTGATTACCCTTTCCCGTGGGATAAAGCTCTGATTTTAGCTTTATTGAGATGGCAAATAGAAATCATCTGCTGATCAAAAACTTAATTTTGCCCAGTCTGCACCCTGAGTCAATATACGTCTATATTTAGATGGATGCATGAAACGTACTTGCGGTTAGATCCATCTATTCTGTTTTCGTTGCAACAGCAGATTGCAGTCTGAAGCTACTCAGAAGTCAGAGGAAGAGCCAGTGGTGAGGTGTTCATGGATGGTATATAGCTGAGACTGATAAACCTGTAAGTATCTACCACCTCTACTTGAGTGACACATAGCAGTGGTCAGTCTGTAGACTGTATTGACCCTGTAGACAAATGTATTGACCCTGTCTAAAGTAAAGTGAAGCAGGGAAGGGGAGTACAGTATAGGCATCTTTAGGTTCTCAAGTTGTATATAAGTATGTGAGCCTAAATATAAACCTTTTGTTTCAATTTTGGGAGACTAGGCTTAGTACTATTACAGACAAGTTTGCAGATAACAAAGAATACGGGGAAGAGGCAAATTTCCATCTCACTAATAAAATCATGTATATCATATATACCTGCACATTATATACATAAAAATATGCCCTTACCACTTCTTTTGATCCAAACTATGTGAAAATAATAAAAAAGGTCTGCATTTTAAGTGATTTACATGGAAAACTGTTTGATATGGTCTGTCTGTTCTGTCCGTGCAGGCAAAGCTGGTTATCTTTTTAGCCTACATAGTAAGGTTGATAAAGTTTTAAACATGGTGTAATAAGAAACCTGAAAGCCTAATGCTGGAAAAAACGTAGGAATGAGGGAGGGAACACCAATTTAATTTAACTCATATTATTTGTATAATAGATTTTTAGCTGAATTAAACTAATCCTTAGCATCAGCATTATAATGACTCTGCTTCCCTAAGGCTTTGTTACTTGGAGTCCCAAAACAAAAGTCTGCGGTGTCATTTTCTTGCTGCTGCCCTGAGTAATATTAAAGCCACAAACAGTTGATCACAGGCTCCTACTGAGCAGAATGGTTGTGGCAAATGTGTCAAACCTGGAATATGTCTCCATGAGACATATACCAGAGGGGTAGTACTCCATGATGTCTGGTTTAAGCTTGAATCCATATTAAGGCAGAAAATTGAATTTTTTATTCATCACATTCTTCCTAGTAGGTTATGCCTTTTGACAGACAAATAATCTTATTTTATCCGCTTCTATGCTACAAATGATCTACAAATAAGGAGATATCCAATGTTTAGCATAGTTTATAAGCTTACGCTCTTTAGCACAACTTTCTAGTAACTAATTTTGCCAGTTTTTCTCTGGGGAGTTGGGTTTTGATCATGGTGACTGACTCTTTTTGTCTCAGTAGGTACATCTGCAGCATATGTAAGCAAAGATCCAAAACCAGGCTCAGGTTCTGATTTCCCTTCAGATCCTGTGCTCACATGAGAAAATTTGGGCTTGGGCTACACCTTTTCACTAGCTCGAACACGGAGCTACTTGCACTGGCAATGGGTTGAGCATAGCATCTCTCATCAGAGCGCCACACGCCAGGCAACAAGATCACATCCTCGTGGGTCTCCTTCCAGAAGGCTGCCTGCATTGCCTGACCCAGAGGGACCAGGAGCTGCTGCGTGGCAGAGCACACAGGTAAGCAAGAGTCAGGGAATATGTCAGGCTTGGCTCACTACCCAGCCCAGTCTCAGTATCTCCTTTCCCCCATTGCACCGATACATTTAATAGTATAGCTGTACTGTTGCAATGCAGCATCAACATACAGAAAGTACATGCTGTGATCTCAAAACACTACAGATGGCTTAGTACTGCATATGGGAGCATACAGGATGGTGTTTTGCACCATGGGACATATAGCTCCTGGACTGGAGCTGGGGTTGGGCTGCAGTTTGGACAGAACAAGCTGGTATTTGTCTGCTCTAGCCCATGCAGACACAGCCCAAGACCGGTATATCATCTCTCTCCAGTGGGGCTGCAGAAGGAGGCAGCTGCTTCCACTCCTTGCTCAGCTTCTAACAGGGAAGCAGAGAAGCCTTTGAAATTATTAGTTAGTGCCAGAACTGCTAACAACAGCTATTAAAGTCCTTGCCAAAGATGTTTTTTTCATGCTTGGGGTTACACATTTAACAGAAACGAGGGGCACAAGGAGGACATGGGAAAAAATGAAAGAAGATGAGCCATTTCTTTTCTTCCAAGAAACAGGGAAAGTGATTATTTCTCAGGTTGTTCAGCCATTTGAGATTTAAACTAAACTGTTTCTAAATCAATATAAACTAAGGTCAACTCTTACATAAACACTCTTACATTTTTCCTTTTTTTTTTTTTTTATTAGATGAGTTAAGGCAGACAGATACAAAACCAACCAGAACAAGAAGTGAGCAAGAGCTATTAAATGTTCTTCTGGTGTTTCATTTTTTATTTTAGTTTTGCTTTGATTAAGTTAGGCTCCATCTTGCAAAGGTGTTATAGTACAGAAGTCACAATATTAGTCAGTCTGCTGACTCTGTAGAAGCAGTTTTTTCCTTCTAGTGACAACTGCCTTTTTGTTTTTTTTCTTCTGTAGTGAATTTATCAGAGGGAGAAAGAGCTGAACCTGCTTTTTATTGACTAACAAAAAGATTATTCATTGTCTTCCAAAAAATAACATTTGGTAGCATTGTCTAGCTGAGACAGCGCTGAGGTAGGGCACAAGAGAGACCTCTACTCATCTGTTGTGTGCCTGTGAAACGAGTCGTATCATCTCTTCATTCCTTAGTTTCCCCAGTAGCCTAATTTGTAAAGTGTTTGAAAATGCATGGATGAATTACCTCCGTTCTGCCTTTACTGTGAGAATCCACTGAAGTCAACTAGGTTGGACAAATGCCACCAGTGGAAAAATTTGCCTGTCATACACTTAAAGAAAAAAAGACCAGTGCTGATATGCAAATAAATAAAAGAGTACAGCCTATCTTTTGAATCTCAGGCTGAGATTGTGATTTTGGCAGCTGGGAAACCCAAACACACACATTTGCCTTGAAAACTAATGAGACAAAACCATGGATCACTCCAGTGCTATTAATAATGTTACTTCTCACAGTAAATGCATATTTTGGGCCATTGGACATGAGTTATACCTATCTTATAACAGTCAGGACCCCTCCCCCCCCCCCCCCAGTATTATATGAATACACAGTGGTACAAGATGCAATCACACATCTTAGTTCAGGAAGGACTTGCTAATGTTTATAATATCTTCCACTTTCAGATGGGTAGAAGACAACAGTACACAGTGCATTTTTTTGACTTGTCCCCAGTTTAATCACTGAAAAAAAATGAAGAGATACACATGTATTGGCAAAAGAGAGCCAGTGCCACATTTACAGAAATGGCTTTGCTCTAACAGCATGGTCTACAAACACCAAATACAATCCTTCCTGTATCCCTCTGTAGGGCAACAAGGTGGAAATTCCCATTCTCTGCTAATTTAGTGGAAACTAAGAGGCTCTGGTCTTGTATTACAAAATCATTGCTCTTGTTTTCTATAGCAAGGTGCTATTGAGATATAATGAAAGTCAGAGCAAAATTGCGCTTTTATTTTCTCTGCTGTCTGTGCACTCGTTGTCAGCACCTAAGCCTATACAGACAAGGTGTTTGAGGTACCACCTGATGCAGCTCTGCTTACGTATAGTTCCTTTCCTGTACTGTTTTTGTGGTAGTGTTCCTCTGGCCCTATTTCCTACCAGAGACAGAGGCTTGCTGGAAGAAGACCAAGAAGATGAAATTTCAGCCCACTTGAAGTTAATGGCAAAACAATAATTGACTTTAACAGGGCTGTAATTTTAGCACCTAACACCATAAAGCAGCCTTCAGTACAATTGATTTCCTAAATTGCATTCACTGAATATATGGTTTATTCTAAGGGTTTCCAAATGTTAGTTGTTCAGAACGTACCCACAGCAGCCTCTGGCTTCTTTTTTCTTTCCTCTGTAACAACAAATTTCATAGTTATAATTAAGAAATTAATTTAAAGGTTTACCTGAATAAAGGATGGGATAATAGTCTGTCTAAACTCACAATGGCACAAAATGACTAGTACTAAGAACACGTAGGATTCTCAACACATGATGATTCACAATCATAAAAAACCCTACCTCATGCCCTGAAAGCAGGGCACAGAACTGTCTTCCTTAGTAGAAGTGGGTTTTAGACTGAAGAGTTGAGTCAAAACCAAGCTAAAACCCCTTACCAACTGCTTCAGGCATTGGGACTAATCCTGAACCTGAGCCTTTGTTTTGAAGTCTCATTGAACTTGAACTGGAATTGAATCAAGACAAGCGCAGTCTCAGCTGGGCCCAAATCTGATCTCAGAAGCAAATTTTGCTGGTTTTATTTCCTCCATGAAATTAGGTAGATACATCTCAAGTTATTTTACCAGCAGCACCTCAAGCTGGAGACGCTGTGGTCAGTGTGAAGACAGAAAGATGATTTATGACTAGAGGGAGGATTGAGAAAATTAAGACTTCTTTGGAATATGAGTAGATGGAACCATTTTTGCATGTAGTGAGTAGGAAGGATAACACAGGGAGATGAGCAACATGAGGCAGAGATGGTCTGACAGTGGTGTCAGGAGCAGTTACTAGATGATTAGGACTAAGCTGCACCTAAATGGGTTTCCAGATGACAGCTGTGACCCTCCAAATCCTACCCCTTACCCAAGAACTGAAACACTTTATCCATTAACACTGGCTTTTTTAGCAGTCTCACAATGGCATATATTTAGCACATTATTGCATAATTATATATCATAACATGTAATTACATATTACAATATGTAATACTGCATATTACATAGGATACAGTTATCCTATGCAGTGTATTATTATTCATCTAAGTATCAATAAAATGTGGTTAAGAGCTTATAGTCTCTATGTGGAATGTAAACTCATCTAATATGAAACAGTAGTAAAATCAGTATGACATATATTCAAAGGAAAATGGGTTTAACAAACAAGGTCAATAAATTTTTGATCTGTAAACACCCAGAGTAGAACAAATGCTATTGTTTGTGTCAGATAGTCAAAGAAGGAATCAGAAAATGAACTGAGTAACCACTGAAAAATCAATTAGCATCCTGGCTGAAAGCACTAATACATAAACACGGATTTTTTTCTGAATCATAAACACATGTGAAAGAGAAACGTCTCACCTGATATCCACAAAGCTGTCTAGACATGAAATGTAATGTTGCTGTTAGTAAATGCACATAACCTTTGATCAAACTACTGCAGGTAGAAACCCACAATTTTGTAAGAAAACACAAATAAAATTACAGTGTGGTTTACCAACAGGTGTTCTCTGCGTATCTTTGATTGTATTTGTTACAGGCTTATTCTGCTGAGCTGAATCCCACTAATTGTATTAGGGGGAATATCTATTTGCTTGATTTGTGTTAGTAATTGTTTCTATTTGAGTTCCAGCTTCTGAACTGCAGGTGAAACCTAGTAAAAGCACAGAAAGAGACCTCTTTCTTGCCTGACAGCACAGTGTAGCTTTGTCTCACCCACATGGTGATGCACAGCACAGGTAGGTACAGTCAGGGTGGCGTATGCTGATTGATTTGGTGGCTTGTTAGAGGCAAGATTTTATAATCTTGTGTTTTCAATTCCATACCAGCTTTCTAGAAAGCAGATGAGAAGTAAACTGTGCTCTAAGCTACACAAGGTTTCATGCGAACAGGTTAGGAGCTTGTGCCAGATCTAAAGTTGCTAGCTGATTTACCCATCTTGTCAGTAGGCTATTAGAAGAGAACGTACCTTTATTAGACCTCTGGCTGAGCTAAACACAGCAGTTCCTGGAAGATATGATGTGGTTATTCCTGAAAGAACCAAACAAAATGAAACTAGCTGATCTGCAATTAATCTGGCCTCTTCTGGTCTTACTTCATAGCATGTAAAACAAGGTAAAAAAGAAGAGGTAGTTGCAGAGAGCTTATGTCCTGCCCTCAGCTCTGGCAAGCAGTCAAGCATTTATATGTGACTGATGGATGGCAAGTGTTTGCTGAAATACCCCTGAAGCTTTAATGAAGCACACCTGTGGCTAAGATGGCATTTACACAGAGAATCAGTGCAGCCATTAAAACCATCCCCTGGCTTGTACTTCTTCAAGCCCACCCTTGGTGCAAGCGTGAGGGCTCTGCTGACCTGATAGCTCCCCTGAGCAGAGGTGGTACATCCAGCTCTGGAAATGGTCCTGGTGCAGGCTGCTAAAGTGGGAGATGTTTATAGCCCCGGGGGAGCTTTATGATGATGTGTTTGTAATTTATGAGGTTGGGTTTTTTTACTTTTTTTCTTTCTATTTTTCTTTTTTTCACCTTTCCCTCCCCAACGGCTGCATTTTAAATCATCAATGTGATTTTCATTCATTCTTGTGCCAGGATATAAATCACTCACCTCCCAACAGCTATTCATGTGTCTGCAGCAAAGTGCTTTCTGTGTGGTAATTTGAAAATCAATGAGGGGAAAACTGGTACAGATCAATAATGTAGGATTTTTTGGGGTGTTTAGTGCAGAAAATGGAATAAAGGATATTCTTTGCGGATAACACATCTGTTACAGCCCATTACAAATAGGGGAACTGGGATTTAATGGTAAGTCTGGCACGTGGCACTATTATTGTCCTAACCAAATAAAGAATATGTGTTTACAAGGAATACATTAATGCTTGATGAGGCATGGATAGCACCATAAAATATCAGTTGCTTCATGTATTTACGAGGTGAATAGTGACTATTACCAATTTTGTAGAAAAGTCTATCTTGCATTAAAAGGCTTGTGATGAGGAATTTTATAGCCACAAACACCAATGACATTAAAGAAGACAGAGCTAGATGCTGCAGAGCACATAAGGAAATATCTTGTCTGAAAAAAATGCTTTTGATGCTGTGCTGTGCTTTGAACTTTTTATTTCCCCCCCCATGGGGCTGAGGTAAGCAGACATAAATTTGGCCTTCCCAGGAGAGCCAAGCAGAGGAGCAGTGCTCCCTCCTTCATGGCAGTCACGACCCTTTCTATCTCTGAAACCTGTGACTGTCCCACTGCAGCCCCAGCGTGGTACCCTACTGCCACCGCCCTGGTTAAAAACAACCAAAGTCTTCCTGGTTCCCTTCTGCAAGGGGTGGCCCCTGAGATGCGTCCTTGGAGCACTGCGGGAAAAGGTAGCGTGATTTACAGGACGCTTTTAGAAGAAATAACCCACATTCAGAACATCTGTGTAAAGATTGTTTCTGCTTTTAGAGTGTAATGTTATTTAGTCTTCAAAAAGAGCTAAGGAGAAAGCTTTCTTGCTTATGGCAACACTTCTTGAATGGACTACCAGGGAACCTCAGATTGCATCTCCATCTGACCTGCAAAGAGGAGCCCTTTATGCAATTATATCTATTTTTTTATGGGTTTGGGAGTGGCAGAGGTGTGGAGGTGTTGATGGTAGAAGGTGGATTTTGAACAGAATGATTTTGGCAGTTTTGTACTGTGCAACCTCTCAGATTTCTGCTTCCACAGCAGTTTAACAGTAGAGTGCCCTGTAGTTGCACTTTTTTTTTTTTTTTTTGTGGAAGTGCAGTGTGCTAATGTAACCCTTTTCTTACTCTAAGAAATGGGTCCCCTAAGTTGGCATGGCATGTAGTTTCTAGAATACTGTTGAATAAAGGATATGAAATATTTTACTTGACACTTCATATTGCTCCTGATTGCCAGCTTGAAAATTACAACAGCAGTGACAAAAGCTGAAAGACCCATTCTGCTGGCCTGATTCATAGGAAAACAATATATTTTTGTACAAGCTGCCACAGCAAAATCCCCTTGAAACGTTACTCAACATGACTGGATTGCAGAGTCAGGTCCTCTTTGAATAAAAGTCTTTAACTTTCAGAAGAACTGAAGGAGTATGGTTTCATCATTATAGCAAAAATAGATGCCAATGAAGAAAAGATTAATTTTCCCGTCTCTTGCTGAATCCTTGAAGACTTTATATGATTCAGTGTATTTTATGAGCTGTGTTTCCAGGAATGCTGGCAGAAAACAGGGCAATTGCTATTTCACCATCATGTCAGCTTGGTTTTAACCGGCCTCCACTGACTTTTGGAAAAACGAGGAGCAATAGGAGCCATTGACCAGCTCTGTTCGTGTATACCCCTGTATGGCTCCCCAAACTCGCCAGCTCACCTGCTTTATTGGCCTTACAGCACATACGGGCCATGTGAAATTACTCTGGGAGGGGGAGCAGGGCAAAGCGTGGGTCAACGCTGTCCTCTGAGCAGAGGAGGCAGGATTCTTCCCAACTGCCCAGCCAGCAAAACAAGCCATTCCCAAATCTGCACGGTGCTGTGCTGTCTGGCATGCTCTTGTGCAGTATCGCTGCTACGGTGTCCTCGCAGAGGCAGCTGCCTGGATTGTAAGCTGGAAGCAAAACCCTGCCCCTTACTCTGCCTCCCCTCCTGCACCTGCCCCATTTTATATGTTTTTATGGGATGGTGACATAAAATATATGATATTTTTTTTAGCTGGCCAAGCCAGAATCTGCTATCCAGCTCATCCCAAAGGAGTGCTGCTGCATACTCTGCATATGTATCCTATTTTCTCTGGGAGTGATGCAGGTTCACAAACGTAAAGCTCCAGTGCCCCCTTAAATGCCTTATACAGCCAGGCTGTCCCCAGGGGGTTGGCAGAAAGGACCAAGAGCTTAAAAGAGGCCTCTGCCCTCCAGAGCAGTCGCTGGGTTATTCTGCCCTCCATGTTCAGACACTTTACAGCAAAATAATTTTACCTGTGTTCAAGAGAATATACTTTCTGAGTCTTAAATGCTGCTGTTTAGGTCAGTCTAGAAATCTCTCCTGCTGTCTGTAATCATGACCTGTGGTGGATGCTGAGGGAAAGGATGTGAACAGCGTGACCTTGAATTTGCTATGCTCTTTAGCTTACAGAACTCAGCTGCTTTGGGTCTTTGGAGATGAGAGTTGCATGCAGATATTCATACAGAGGTGCCACCTCTCAGACGTTCGCTCGGTCGGTTGCTTCCTAAACCCTTTTTCCTGTGGGTGACTCTCACCACAGGATGCCAGTGAATACCACGATTCTGTTCTGTGCCGTATAAAAAAAAAAAAATCATTCTGCTTGTTTTTAAAATTGTTCTGGATAAATTCACTGGGAACTCTTTAGTTCTTGTATTATGAGAAATAGTCAGAATCATGACCCATTTCATCTGCTCCGTAGCACTTGGATTTTGCAAACCTACGTCACATCCTCCTGGATATGCTTCTCTCCAGGATAAAGAGTCTACAGCAGTGACCCTTCATATGGGAGCTGCTTCATCCTTCGGATGGCTTTCTCTCTACCTTTCACAGCTCTGTTTGATCTGGAAGTGGAGTGGCAAGAGCTGTGTGTGATTGCACTATGGAAACACACAGTGACAGGATGATGTTTGTCTGTGCTCTTGTCTTTCTGACCACTGCTGAATGTTGCAACACAGGCTGTGTATCTGGGCAGATGGGCAGACTTGCCTAGTACCAGGTATGCAGCCAAACAGGTTTCAATGATTTTAGCTTTCTAGTAACTATTTCAATGATGCTAGAATCTGAATTTTTATATTCTTTAGGTTATACCCAAAATAGTGCACTGGAAAGAGGAAGGGTAAAAAAAAAACCAAAAAAACCCCCAACCTAAATCCTTTCTAATTGTGATTCCTCGTTTTCTGATGGGACCAAACTTTATGGCCTGATTGAGTTTTACTGTGTTGGATTTTATACCTGCAACCATTCCAGTACTAAATATTACTCACCCCAGACCTCAGGAAAGTGTAATTTTATGGAATAAAGCCCACATTTGAAGGGTGAGCTGGAAAACTTGTTCTTAAACCATTTGATGAAAGCTGGGTAGAGTTCAAAACATTAAGAGGTAGTCCCAGGGAACATGGATTAGTGACCAGAATTCAAGAAAAGCAGTCAGACATGAATAATAAATTGCATTTGTTACAAGACTCTGTGGTTTCTCACATAGGCATTTACATGGTACATATAAAACTTATATGTATGAGGTACAGTTTCCAGACTTTTTTTCTTTACTTTTTGTAATTCTATTTTATAGGCAGAATTAATGTCATGTGTTTTGTCCACTTGAGCACATCTATATATCACAGCTCAGCTCCAAATGTCATGGACAATTTATGTTGTAGTACTTATAGCCAATACGCAAAACATCAACACGATGGCCATCGACCCTGGCTGGGCCCATGGGCAGCTGTGCTGAGCAAGTAACCACGCTGCTGGTGACACTGTACTTTGCTCTGCCTGTCAGTCTGGGCAGTGGCATGGCAGATCAGCGTTTTACTTTTTAAATTGTGTGTTGCCAGGAGCAACATCACAGGGCATTGCTGCCTGCAGGCTGGTGTAGGGACCTAAGTCAGTGAGCTATAATCTTTGTGCTTATGCATAATAAGGTATATGCCTGCACATTGACAAAGATCACATTTGCAAAATATATTTTCCTTTCCTTTTCCATGCCACCAAGGACTAAAGGGATACATGGCAGTGGTCCCAAGAATGAAGACTTGCAGTCTCTATATGATCCAGCTGCTTCATGTGGCTGGATTCTGGGGTCTTGCTGCTTAGAAAGAGTATTAGGCAGCAGGTCTGCCCCTGGGATGTGTACTTGTAGGATCCAGAGGTAAGACACCCGTCCAAACCTCGACAGTTTGAAAATTTACAGGATTTGAAAACTGGATGCAAAGTAACAGCAATTCAAACAAATCCACTTGCATTTTTTTTCTGTGTAAATTATAAGCAACTTGAATAGACAATTGTTATTTGATAAAACTTTAATGAAAGATGTATACTTCCCATAGAAAACATCGATATTTTATTTTAAAGAACCCTCTGTACCTGAAATTCCTGAAAGTTCTGGGGAAGAGAAAGGTATTTTTAAAAGGTTTTTCAAAGATGAAAACAAGCCAATAACTGGTCCAATTTTCTGACCAGCAGTAATCCATGCAATTGAATGGCACTAGTGGGCTCTTTAAGGACACTCCACATATTTTCTCCTGTTTTCTCTGTTGCTTCTATCTAGGATTAGGACTATTTTTGTTTGACACTAAGTGAGCTCTTTCCTTGTAGAAGGTGATGTTTCTTCATGTATCCTTCAAGTGAATTCAGGCAGGAAGAGAACATTTTTAATGAAAATGTGCTTGCAAATATGGTCTTGCTGGAAAAAGTAATTATTTAATAGGTTTTGTGCACTAAAGTATCAACATACTAAAAACTACTTTCCTCATACTTCACATCTCCAGTGTTTTAGAAAGTGAAAAGCATGCTTCAGAGTTTCCATTCCCATTCCATATATGCTTCTTTTGAAAGAGCATTTCACAGGCTGTTGGCCTCTTTGCAGATCTGGAATACCACGGCTACGGTAATGTTGAAATGCATGGATAAAGCTGTCTCTGGGTTGACTTTTATATGGATTAAGAAATATTGCAGATTAAGCTGAAGCTATTTTAATCATCTGCAGCAAAAACACTGAACACATAATCTGGAAGAACTAGGTAGCAAAATAGTGCAAAAATATACCTGTTGCTCTGAGAACAAGACATAGTATAAAAATCTTTACTATAAAAATTATCCAAAGCTCAGGCTTCCCTGTCTCCTTATACAAGCAGAATCAAATGGATGGAAGAGGGAAGAGAGGTGAAATGGTGAGAGCAGGTCTATGAAAAGATAGATCTTTTTCCAAAAAAATTGTTAAAAAAAAATCGTGGAACTGAAACCATGAAATGGGGACAGAAAAAATCATTACATGACTTAGCCATGTTCCTGTCATATAGTCATCCCTGCTGCTATGCAGTCTGAAGCAACGTGACTGCAAATTGCATGTAGGGAAACTCCATTGATAATTATATTGCAGCATATAAGACTATCAAGTGTCATTCATATACCGATTGTATACTGCTAGTTGTGCTGTCCAGGCTCAGAGAGGTGAGCATCTTCTGGATTTGTGGCTAACTTAAATGAATAAATTTCTTCTTAGCAATATGAATCATAAAACAGGTTAGCTAGGAACAACATCTGCCTACCAATGAGCCAGGCCCTCAGGGGTGAAGGTGGCCTTGCCCTTTAGTCCAGGCATACACAAGTCATATTCTGATATTTGAGGGATTAAACGGTAGATCACTATGGTTTCATTAACATTTGTTATTTGTTAATTTGGATAGCAATTGTTTGTTAGTTTTAGCTGTTCTGATACCAAGATTGATAGGAAATTCTTCAGATTATATTTTTCTTATGTTATTTGGGATATTTCTGTTCACTTTGGTTGAAGATAGAACACTGCGATTTCTGTGGCTGTGTTGCTATAGATCATCACCGAATACACCATTGCTCTTTGTAAGACTTTGATGTTTTGCATCAAGTATCCTAATATTTTGGTCATCTTGTTTCTCTCTGTTTCCCTTCCCTCTGGACAGGACTAAAATACACCAGATAAATAGTTGCAAAGACAACACTAAAGGACTAAGAACTGATAAAGAAAGAAAATTAGTTTTGTCTTTCCGGTTTCCTTACTTAAACAATATCTAAGCGTCTCTTCCTGAGTGCCATGGAATGTTAATAATGCCAAAGGTCTTGCTGTGATAACTTGATTTGAAGTCTCGCTATATTTTGGCCCTGGCTGTGATCTGAAGCTCTGAACTCTTTAGATTAGTAAAATCCAGAGGTGGGGTGCATGTGGAGAGAACATCTGTTTGCAACTGATGTCGTCTTTCAAAGGGTAATCTCTTATGCATGGAGTGAGGCTGTATTCCACTGCATCTCTTGCTGTGATCACTGATCATGTAGACATACCTCAAGCTAACTTTAAATGTCTCATTTGGATAGGGCTACTAGCAAAGCAGAAGACACTTGGCGTTCAGCACAGACTGAACCACCTGAATGTTTTTCTCAGTGGCTGGGTGGATTTTGATACCAGATCTAGTTTAAAACAAGATTGAACAAGTCTCTGTGTGTTTCAGTTATGGCTTTGACCACTACAAATGTGCATCCTGATTAGCATAAAGGTAAATTAAAAAGCTGTAAATAGAAAAGTTGGCTTTATATATGCTGTTATAGAAATACTATGTTACTATGTTGATGTCCAAAATACTTTTACTGCATGCTCCCAGCACTACATTAAAGACCTGATTCTTCATTCCTTTATATACTCAGTGAAGTTGCTCATTATTTACGGCAGGTAAGAATCAGGCATCAGACCTTTTGGCTTGTGGCTGCATAGGATGCCCCAGGATGCCAGCCTTTTCTAAATGGCCTTTTCCAACTGACCTTGCAAGAAAGCTCACTTTAATGACTGCACCAAAATACATATAAAAGAGCTGTGTGGCTTTTCTTGACAAATTTATCCCACATAATTTCGACAGATGGAAAATAGTATTTTGTTCATGCTCTTTTATTTTTCCCCCAGTCTTTTTTTTTTTTTTTTTTTTTTTTCTCCAGAATGATCTTTAAGCAAAAATACTTGCTGAGAAGCCAGGGAAGCATCATGCCTTTATACAAGCCTTGAGGCCATGTTTTTTTTCCTGCTTACAGTGCCTTATCAGGACCTGGTTGTTTCAGGACTGCCTCCTTCCTTTTCCACATTATCTTTGCAGGAAAAGAAAGGGTCAGCTTCCATCTTGCTGCCCTCTCAATGATCTTTCCAGAACTTGTGCTTATCAATTCTCCTTCCTGCCTGCAGGTCCAGCATCACAGAGGAAAGGAAATGAGCTGAGGGGAAGATTGCTGCTCCTTCCCTCCACACAGGTAGAGGTAGGTCTGCACACATGGGTTTTCTCTCTGTCTTTGGCTTCGTATAGCAGAATCTCAGGAAAAAAATAATAACTCAGGTTGGAAGGGACATCTGCCTCCAGTCCAGCCTTCTGCTCAAATCAGAGACAACTTTGAAGACCAGCTTCAGAGTTCTCTGTGCTTTCTCGTGAGGTAGTTGCAGACAGTAATAATATCTTTTTCTTGAAGGTAATCAGTCCTAAGTCTTGTAGTTTCTCCTTGTACACAGTGTGCTCCAGCCCCCAGCCAGGTTGGTTGCCCTTGCTGTGCTCATTCCAGTATGTCCATGCCTCCCTTGCACTGGGGAGCCCAGAAGCAGACCCAACACTCCAGATATGTCTTGCCTGGGCTGAATAGAGAGCAAAGACCACCTTCTGCGACATGCTGGTCAAGCTCCCATTAATGTAGCCCAAGATGTCGTTGGCTGCCTTTGCCAGAAGGGCACAATAATGACCTGTGGTGAATGTGCTGTCCAAAAAGACCTCCCTGTCCTTGGCCAACTGCTTTCCAGCTGGTGGGTCCTCAGTGTGTACCACTGCATGGACTTATTCCTCCCGAGTGTGCAGCTTCACATTTCTCTCTGTTGACTTTGATAAGGTGACCACTTTTCCATCTTACTGTGGTCCCTCTGAATGGTAGCCCTGCCTCCCAGTGTACTGACTGTTTCCTCAAGTACCCAGCTTTGGTGTCACGTGTCAGCTCCTGACTTCCTTTGGGTTATTGTTTTTTATTATTATTATTAATGTTCATTATAGGGAGGATTCAAAGACTTTGGCTATAAGTATAGCCAAAAAAATCCCCCCATCTGTATAAGTAAGTTAGACACGGCCTCTACTGTTCCAAAACATGATGGCTAGCTGACACGCAAAAGGTTCCTAAAAAGGGTGGCTGCATTTGTGTATAACAGTCCTCCTTGGACCAGATTGCATCCTGAGTTATGCCTGGGAATTGTCTGGGAGTATTTTAGCTGCCCTGGGCCAAAGCCACACCAAAGACTTCTCCAACAGTTCAGCACCGTAGCTGGCTGAACATAAGTGCCCAGAGATACTGCCTGGAGATATTTAGTTTACTACTATAGGCACAGCATCCAGGTTCAGTCACGTTTATCAACCGGACGATCTTCTTGTGTTAGAAAGAACAGAACCTTGTCCTCTTGAAAGCTAATTAGCTGTAAAGTGGCAACAAAATTATAACTCAGATCCATTCTCATCCGAATGCAGCAAGGTCAGGTGAAGAGTTTAGTGTTTTCAGGCCTGTTGTTAGGGCCATGAAACATAAGGTTTTGTGTGTTAATTTTCCCACTCTTAGGCAAAGCATAGAACAGTGGGTACTTGGTGATATGCTGTAGTTATGGCTGGTCTACACTTAGTGAACCATCCAAGCAAGCTTGATACACACTAAATATGAAGGCTTGCTTCACTAAGAACTGATTGCTGCTGTAGATTTCTCTCCATTAGGACTTTCTTCTCTTTCCCATCCTTTCCTTTTCCTTGCCAAATGGTCTGGGAACTCCTCCCAACACCACAAACCCCAGACCCATGGTCTCCTACAGCACATACACAAACACTTCCTCTCCTACTGCAGGTGACTTAGGACATCCCCACTTTCCCCCAGAGATGACTCCTAACTTTACAGCCTTAATCTCTTTTTGCTGCCCTTGCTTTAGTTTATGGTCTGTCTCATGTTTTCCAGTATAGATGCATGTGACGTCTTTCTAGTGTTAGCCAAAACAAGACAATTTCCTTCCAGAAGAACTGGCACAGTACTTCTCTTGGAACCTGGCATCAATTTGATGGGAACATTTAAGGACGTAGTAACTAAAGTAGATCTGCAACCAGATAGGAGGGATAGGTGGTGACAGGGAGAGAAAATAGCCTGGAAAAGAGAGGAAGTGGTGTGGGGGGTAGTAATATCTTTGGCTGGCAAAACTGTAGAAGAAGAGTCTGTGGGTCTTTGTCTGCAGCCTCATTAGTTCTGTGTTTGCATTATAATTCTGAGGCAAACAAGAAGCACCCCTGTGGCTCTATCCCTCCCACAGTGCCTGCTGTCCTGCTTCCATTTAGCAAATGTGACCTTCTTTGTCCTTACGTGTTGCGCTTCCAACTTTTTCAGCTCTTTGTCCACAACAAGTGCTAAATGAAATTAAAAATAAAACAGAAGCATAAGCCAAACTGCACCCTGTTGTATTACAACCATGTGTCCTATAACCACAATAAAATTCTACTGTGATAAATCTTTAAATAGGGGTCAATAAAGCAATAATACTGTGCAGTGGAAACTGATCATTTCACATAATGACTGATTTATTACACCATTAACTTGTCCTTAGCTTTGTCTTAGGGCAGTTTACTAAGTGAGTGCTTGTTAACTACTGAAATTAACTGTTTCTTGGGGAAAATACTCCAATGAGTCTGTAAGTTATTGACAGGTGTAAGATTAGTCCTTCAGTCTACCATAACAGTAAAGACTGTAGTGCAAAAGAAAAACATGTATAATTTGAACCTTTTCTGTCATTAAGGTATCAAAAATAACATGTGAATGTATGAAAGTAACTGCAATGAGTAAATAATAGGCTACAGTAACCGATGGTAAAAAAAATTAGCCTTTGGGAGATGGATTATTTTTGTTTAGTTGCAGCAGGTATGAAGTTCAAATGAGTGATGAAATCCTAGCAGGCAATGCCTTTGGCCAGTGGAGGCTTGTCATGGCACTCCTTCTGACTGATTGTGTCACGAAAGAGATGTTGCAGGAGGGTAGAGGAAGGCCATGTCAAGAGTAAGAAATTTAAAGCTTTATGAAAGGAAGTAATATGACTGTGGTAGCAGAGCACAGTTCTTCGAGACCCAGTAACTGCTGTCCCAGAGTCCTGTACTTTCTCCTGGGTGGTCAGGAGGAACCAGTCTCTGACTCCTGCCCTCCCCAGAGGGACAGCGTCCCTTCACTCATACCTATCCTGTCTTTGTCACTGACATTGAAGTGCTTCAAAATGTTATTTGGCTGAAGAGGTGTGGGCTAGCCCATATTCAGGATGGGACCTAAACCTCAGGGTGGATTATCCTGCACTGAGATGTGCTTACCAAGTCAACTATTTGCTCCAGAGTGGAGTTAACGTATGTGCAGTGGAGATAGGACCTTAGTGTGGAGCAGTGGGCTGACTGTAGGGATGCAGCTTTAAGAACATACATGGAAGGGAATCAAATATGTTTGTGACAGTTTTCTGACACAGAGGCCAGCTGGTGTGGAATGGACTTTGGCCATGCAATTAAACCTTTTAGCTTCCAAACCAGGTGTCAGCACTCAAATTGAGCTTGGTCCCTGACCTGTGCTCAGGAGAGAACTATTTTTGGAGAGGACTGCTTTGCATTGAAACCATGCCAGGGTCTGCTCCAATAGTACCGGGGGCTGATTGCATTCTATTGCCCTGAAGCATTTCCTGACACTAATTTATTTTATGTATGTAGTTTTAGAGCTTTAGGGGGCTGAGGAAAGTTATCTGGGATCTGTACAACCATCATGATTTTTTATTTCATGCTAGTGCAGCTCCACTGACTACAGTGAGCTTACTCTACATTCACCCTGGTTTGATTGAGATAAAAAAATTTCTTACTTGATTTTGGAAGAAAAAATGTCCACTTTCTCCTGCTTATAGTTCAGTCTTCCAAAATTTAATGCATGGGTAAAGCCCAGCTTTCTAATAAGCTGATTAAATTACGAACATACCCCTACACAGGAAAATTATCTATAATTCGGATGTAGCAGAAATGGGCTTATTACAGAGGAAGTTTGTTAGCAGTGGTGTACAAATTGCCAAAGATGATTATGAGAGGAAACATCAGAAGGAGCAAGAAAAGAAGTATCTCATAATGGAGGTATGTGTGGAGAGCCAGGAAAGAGCAGAAATGTGTGGAATAGTGATACTGGAAGTGGAAATACACATGGAAAGAGTTAAGATTGAGCAGAAATGAAAAAAAGATCAAGACAGCATAGACATTATTACAGGTAGCAGATAGGAGACCTGGAAATAGAAAAATGTGAAGGGACAAGGAAATGAAGTAAGCAAGGCTATAAGGTAGTGACGAGAGAAGCTGGGGTACTAAGTGAGGAAACGAGATATGTACCCAGTTTGAAGCAGGCACTTGAGGCTTGGGAATGGGGACACAGAGAAGAAATCTGGAACCAGCCATGGAGCTGCTGAGATGTGGGGCTCAGGTGGGGAACTGGAGGAGTCAGAGTGCTTGGGAAACACAAAGGAAAGGGAAGGAGACCTCGACACTGGAGAAAAGATTGGCAGAAAAAGCCCTGGCATGAAGGGAACGGAGCACTGATGGAAGCTCTGGCATATGCATGAGTTGGCCACGTTGAGGGGAGAAGGAAGGTGGACGTGAATCATCTGCCATTACAGAGTGTGCGAGAGGGTGCTCTGCAAGAGTGAGGGGGGGAAGGCAGCAGGCAGGCTCTGCTGAGGGGGAGAAGGAGAGGAAACTTAAGAGTCCCTGTTGGATGCAATGAAGTGTGTGACACACTAGGCTTTAAAATGCTTATAAATCAGTGTCAGGAACAAGTCTGCCAACAATTGCAGGATGAGAAAAATAGAAACTGAAAACCTCACTATCATCCTGGGAAAGAACACATTTTTAAATGCTGCCTGCCTCCTACACGAAGCTGAGTACATCTGAAAATATCCCCTAATTTGCATACAAATAGCTACATAAATTGGACTTGATCTTGCTTTCGGTTGCAGACAGAGGCATGGGAACAAGAGGCAGCACAGTGCAGTGAATGTTGTGCCGGACTTAGTCTGCAGCTCTCCTCCAGCCTCACTTTCTGATCTTGGGTGGGAGGCCCTTTGGACAAAAAGTGGCAGGAAGAATCTTTTATGTTCAAGAGGAGCATAGGTGTAGTTACTGGGGACAGTGGAGACCGTATCCTTGAGAAAGCTGTCTTTTTGGGTTATTTAGAGTAAGACTGTCTTCCTTAATTTTGGATGGTAAAAAGTTATGCACCTAAGTCTGAGACAATTACCTTAGGCTTGATTGATACTGAAAGGAGGAAAATAGGTGGAAAGCCATTCTTCTGACCTATTATAATTGCCTGTCATAGCATAAGATGAATTGCCCTTGGGAGATGGGGTCTATAAACAGTCATAAAAGGAACATAATCTAAGTACATTGGATTCAAATGTCCAAATGGTAGGCATCTGAATTACAGCAGATGACTCCAACCCAAATTGTCTTTCTTTCAGAAGTTTGTCTGAAAATACTTAGTGGCAATACTTAACGTTCCCTGTAAATGTTTTTCAGAGCTTGAAATGTGACGTGTAAACATACCCTATAGTATAAATAGTAAAAATATCCCCAAATTCCATGTTTTTGCACTTGAAAAATCAGGTTTTGTGACAACATTGAAATTTCAACATTTCAAAGTGTTTTTCTCACTCCTTTTTTTCCTCCAACTTTAATAATTTGAAACAAAAATATTGATTTGTAACTCCTATGCAGGCCAAGTCACACTGCATGCAGATGATTAAGTTTTCTTCTAGGAATATTAAGTCTATTATTAGAAAGTAGCTTCTTTGGCAGAGTTATTAAAAATCTCAAATAGAAATAAAATCTCTTTATAAGCTCTCACATATACTGGAAAAAAAATCCCATTTTTTGGATTAAGTTATTTCCCAGCCAACACTTGGAAATGTTTTTACTGAAAGGTGACATTGTGTGTGTGGGATCCAGGTCAGTTATGTTTAGCCATTTATTGGCTGTCTAAACCATTTGTTTCCTACTCTAGCTGGTAGAGAGGTGTCCCTGAAGTCAACTCATTCCACACTTAAAATAGGCACCCAGGGCAAATGAGATTGATTCTTTGTAGGTGCAACTCTTCCATACTGACTACTGAGAGATCACAGTTTAGACAAAGAGGATATTTATGTGCCTATAGCGAAGACAAATGTATCATGTGGTGTGCTGTACTTGAAAACTTATGGCCATTGATTTCAAAAGACCCCAGGATCACTGGTGTTACTGCTGCCTTCACAGCATCTTCTCTAGGAATTCAGAGGTAGTGAGACTACCAGCATCACTGGATCCACTCTTGTATGGCAAGCAGTGATCACAAAAAAACATGTCTTCAGACCTTTTTTAAATGCAACCAGGCTCTGCATCTCCTCATTCCTGAAGCATACTCTTCCTTTTGGGAGGCTGTTCTATAGCATCAGTCTTATTTGCTTTTAAGTTTGCCTGTAGAAGAATGAAGCTGAGTTAATTATCATTGATAATATACAACTGTGGGCTGGCTTCAGGGGCGGCGGGTTGGCCAGTGTAGATAAGGTGCAGCTGTGGCTGGTTCTGTTAAGTGGTTGAGAGCCAATGGAGAGAGAGCAGCCGAGGAAGAGACAGAGGAGAAACAGGGAGAAGAGAGGAAAGAGAATGAGCGTCCTGGGTGAGAAGAGACACCAGGAGAAGGCAGCAGAGGGACTGGTGTGAATAGGATGTTGGTATGTGATAGTAAAAGAACTTGTTGCAGCTGGCTAGTCTGGAGAGTGCTGGGACATTTGCTGGTACTGCTTGTTCCAGCAAGAGGGATGATCAGCAGGTATTTGCTGTTCCTGCCCTGCTCTTTCCCTGCTTGAGGCCCGTGTTGTGTACCTGGCTTCCTGGCAGACTGCACAGCCCTCTGTGCTCTGTATGTGTCTGGCTGACAAACCTGCTGGATCTCCTTAGTAAAAGCCTACAACCATGTTCAGACTTTTTTTTTTTTTCTGATACCAATATGCATGTGTTGTCCTTTCTCTTTGCCTTGTGGCTGTACTTCTCCCTATTTTCTGTTTTGATACTGAATAGTCTGCATTTCAGTTTATATTCTTCTCCAGTTTCTGGTTCTCAGGTATCTCAATCACCTCCCATTGCTTTACCCCATAGGGTTAGTTTCTCTCATACTCATTGTTACCTAGCCTCCTTTTTTTACCCCCCTGTTGTGTTTTCCAGTGCAGGGAACCTGTTCCTCAGCACTCTTTTTGTATAGCTTGCTTCTCTTTCTGGTTTATCATGCTCCCATTTGTGGGAAACCATCTTCATGTAAATTATGCCTTGTCTTTTTGTCCTCCTGTACTTTTCCTGCTTTTAAAACTTCAGATACTTCAGCTAAAACATGTCTAAAAGCCTCATTCCCTGGATAAATATCTGAATAACCTGTCAGTGCAGTGTTTGTGGGGAGGTGTCTGATGTCTGAGTAGAACAGTTCCATCAAATACCATAGCAGTTTCTTAAATTGTATCTCCATTAATGGGTGGTTGTTACACCCATCAGTTCTCAGGAGGTCCAGCCCTCCCCGTAACAATAAATAGTTCCCTTGCTAGAACTCCTATGTTGTTATTCCTTTGCCAGAGCTGAGCTGTACTGGAGCCACAGGAAGTCAAAGCCTTTTAACTGCGCTCAACATTAAACTGCTGCAGGTGGTTAAATGTTTTGCCCAGATAGTGTTACAGACTTGGAACTAGCTAGTGTAAATACAACCCTGTCATCAGCTGTAGATGCAGAGAGAGAGGTCTTTTCCATACCTTTGATGTTGGCATCGTAATGCACATAGATATTCATGTCACTGGTCAAAAAACAGGAGCAAACAGGAAGGACATGGGAAAGCTCACACTGAAAAAAAATCAGGGAGAAGTACCAAAAGGAGCTGGGCAGAAATCACTCTTGCTGTGCTCACTTGAGAGGGTTCTGCATTTCCTACAGGACCTCTCTGATGGGCTGGATGTTGTGCTGGCCCTTTCCCTCGCAGCAGACCCTGACCGAGTATTGCCTCAGCCTTGTGGAGGTTTCTTCTGATATTACAGAGCCTGCAGGGCTGTGGCAGCAGAGTGACCTCCTTTGCTCACTTGATGAATGGCTTCAGATTGAGATTGAAGGGAGTTTGTACACAAGGGGCTCCAGAATATGTGCACAAGCTTTTACAAGACTTCTCGGGCAATTTGCCAAAAGGTTAGCAGCTTTAGACTAGATTGATTTTTCTTAACCTCCCACTGTGAGATAAAACCAAGTATCTGATAGTGGCAGCCACTGAAAGAGGATGTAGAAGTGTAGCCCTAGCAGAGCAGGAGATTGGTATGGGGTGTAAAGGAGGGTGTTTGAGCTGAGAGGCAGAGGTACTTCTGAGGCCAGTGCTGGCTGCACCTAACCACTTTCTGTTTCTAGGAAGCGATTTATGACTTACAAACATTCAAAATTCAACTTGAAACCAGTGGCAAATTTAGGTCAAATTGAAAGAACAGCTCTGATGGAACAAAAGCAAGCAAACAAAAAATCCAAAAAAAGGTGTTGGCAATGTCAAAGAGATTAGTTTCAGCATTCTCCAAATGCAATGTTTCATATTTTTGAGATGGATTCAAAAAAAGCATCTGCTGAAGGAATTCCCGCTCTCACGATCCCGGTGATTAGGGCACTAGCCCAGCGTGCTGAAGACCCCAAAATCTATCCCTATCTGATTCTGCAAGGGAATCAGGATATCTACTTTCTTCTTCTAAGGAGGCTTTTCCCACTGAGCAATCAAGTACTGAATCTTTAGTTTTCTTTCTCTCTGTTGGACCTATTCCACTTTGAAATCAGATTGTTATAAACAAATATTCACTGGGAAGGAGAGAGACTCCACAGGCTGGGAGTCTAGAGGAGCGAAAGGTGAGCTCAGCTCTTTCTTCCAAGTTGCGTGTCAAGGGGGAGTTGGGCCCAGGCAAGTGCTTTTATCAGCTTACTCTGGAGAGAAGCACCAAGTGCTGCCACATCCTTCTCATATTTCTTTGAATGGCTCTACAGACTAGCTTTTCATGCATGCTTTTTCTTTTTCTTTACTTCTTTTGTGGGTTTTTTTTTTTTAATATGGTGCAATATCTGGAAATTAGAAGAAACATAATTTCCACCCAAATGAAATTTTTCATGGTTTGTTCTATCCAAACACTATATTATTTTGTGATGCTTTTTCCCCTCCAGATTTTCGTTTTGCTTCCTCAACTTTTCGGTTCATGCGCTGAACCAAATAATAAGTCATTCTTGTGGCACGTATTCAGCTTCCTACTGGACTTCCAATTCAGTGGAAACTTATAAAGTAGAATCATATATTTTACATTTTCTTTTCTCCACAGGAGTGGGTGACTGAATCTTCCTTTTATTTATGTCCTTGTTTAATAGCATTACACTGATTTTGTTAAGTCACCATTTCTGCATCAGAAATAATGATCTCATGGTCTCACCCATTAAAAATAATTCATGAAAGGTACAAGCCCCACAGTTTGTATTACTCTCCCATTATTCCATTTTTCTGGGACCTTTTTCTTTCTGTCGTGCTTTGTTGTAACAGGCAGAGAATAAAACTGTTTGCAATAATTTCTAGGCTGTTTTGCATAGTATGTTGTGTTTCAAATCCTTTAATCCTTCAAGTAAGAAACAAATCCTAACTTTACAACATTGGCCTGCCAAGAACTTGTGGGAATGAAGGATTTAGAAAGCCTATGGTAAAGGGATTACTAAACATTACTATCGCTTAATGACTATTACTATGGGCAAATTCAGATGCCAGTGTAAAATCAACGCATTCAGCAAGCAGTAGGAGAGATATAATAGAGAGGAAAAATTAGGATCAGTAAATTTTCTAACTAGGAGCCAGGCTATTTGTGGGAGGATATAATTTCATTAACATGTGGCAACTCAAATCTCAGGCATGTCAAATCTTCAGGATGCACCAAACTCTTTGATGACTGTCAAGGGAGGGAAAAGAACAACTTGGCTACTTGGTTGGCTAAATATGGAGCATGTTCCCTATTACCTGTTTTCTGCATGCTTGATGTGGAGAAGATCTGCAGTGAAGAAGTCTGGGCATGCCCTACTGCCCATCTAGAGCCTTCCTTATTACCATGGTGGTTGTCACCAGTGGGGTAGGATGCAGAAACCCAGTGACTGAAGTAGAATTTTCCATGAAGCTGTGCATGCTGTTTCCATCTACCGAGCAGCTGATAACTGTGATGCAGAACCACAGCTCAAAATAGAGGAATAATGATGGAGGTGGGCAAGAGGGGCTCTTGAGCTCTGCCTTGTTGCGTGCTCTCGCTTTCCCACATTTCACATTTTCTCATCTATTGAAATAAAGACAATGGTAATTAACTGCGTACCTCTCATAAGTGATGTGAAGTTTAATTGGTGCATGTACTCTTCAGCTGCAAGATAACTTAGTGCTGTATTGCTGTAATGCCGCTTTCTAATCTTGTGTGAGAAACAAGACACATTACTCAGAAACTGCTTGTATCCAAAAAGTGGGAGAGGCAGAAGAGGGTGAAGTAAAAGAGCTCTTGCTGGCATGGTTTTCAGCGTGTTGATAGTAATGGTCTGGAATGAAAAGGCTAGTCAGTAAAACCATCCTTGCTAAATCTGTCCATTAGGAATAAAAGAATTTTGAACGTTTACCAAATGTACACAGATATACTTGCACTTCTAGTGACTTACTGGATATAATACAGTAAGACTACCTCAATAGCAATAACATTTTTCACAAGAAATGTAACTCTAAAATCTTCTGCTCTTGGTGTAAACAGTGCATTTATAGTCTGCTTGGCAGCGAAGGTAATTATCTCCTAATGAACACAGAATTGTGGTTAGGGAACAATCATGATAAAGGAAGAGAAGTAACTATTTTTTTAAATGGAATTATACATGTCTTGCTCTTATTATGATAATTTGCTTTTCTCCTGTTATGCTTCTTTTCTATATTCCACTAGACTATTAAATCAATAACAGTCTCTACAGTGTCTGAAAAAAAGTTCAAGACAAATGAACTTTTCCCATATGGATGTAATATTTGCAGCCATAAATAAATTCTTAAGGGTTTTGTCAGGCTTTTCACACACCCACAGATTCTGCTATCAGCCAGTAAATCTTTGTTTAAGACACTATGAGATCAGATTTCCCTGGATGAAGTGTTGGCCAAAATGGGGAGAAAATAACATTGCAGAGAAGCTAGTATTTCCAGGTTCTGCCTTCCCCTCCAACCCAAGAAGAATATTCTTTTCCCCTCTGCTTTTCTTCAGGATTTCCTACCATGGTGTCTACTTGGAGTTGGGAAGGAGAAGCAGATAGTGCCCTTGGTGTGCTTTTTTTTTTTTTTTTTCTAATAGCAGAGGGGATTTGAAAAGTCAGGCATCCAGCAGGTCATCTGGAATCATTGCTGTCTTTTCCTCTTCTAGCAGGACATCTGCTCAGCTAGCTCAGTCCCTGTGCAATAGCACAAAAAAAGCCTCCATGATTTCTCCAGTGATGTTTGAGAGTATCACTTGAGATTCCTCTGTAGCATACACCGGGGTCCTATAAATGGTTTCAAGAAAGGTTTGCTTGCAGCTATTCACATAATACTTCATATAATATTGCACTTTCCTATAGACCATAGCTCTCCACCTCTAAAAACTCTGCCTGGGAGTCAGATATGCAGATACTAATGTAGTGCGGTTGCAGGGAATACCATGGTCTCATCAGTGACTCTGTCAGACAAAAATAAAACAGTACCCTTTTTATCACAGGAAGAAAGAATATGACATATAGAACCTCATCATCTTCCTGGAAGTCAGAGCAATGCTCTGTATGCTGTTTAATCCTGAATAACCTGTTTATTTTTTTATCTAGGGCTGTTAGTGATTTATTTTGGGGGAGCGGCTTCTTTTACACACAATACTTCCTTCAGAGTTTTTTCCTTTTGAAGCCATGGCAACTGTAGCCATGGCATTTACCACCTATAAGAATTATTAATACTCCACAGTTGAGCTGGTTTTAGTAATTAACAGATGAAAGGCAATGGCTCAATAACAGTAATACCTCTAATCAGCAGGGTGTATCTTACATGTGTACTGGACTTCTGTACACAGCAGAATCTGGTGATGTCAGCTACACATTAGTTCCTACAGTCACAGTAAAATAAATACCACTGAGGGACTCTGTAAAGTCCCTACTCATTCTTCTGCCCTGAAGCAGGATAAGTTACAGGATTAGTTATCACTCTGCTAACATCCTGACTGAATTTTGCACAACCTGTTCTTACAACATTCCTGTGATGGAGATTCCCCACCTACCTAGGCAGGTTTGACAGTCTCATTCCAGTGTTCTGTTATCTTCACTGTTTACCCTTTTCATCCTGGTGTTCAACTGGAGTCTGCACCCTGCACCTCTTAATTCTTGTCTTATCCGGACATGGAGAACAACTTTGATGCCTTTTCCTTAAGGCAGTCTTGATGAAATTGAATGCTGTTCTAGGAAAACAGCAAAAATGAGAGGCACGTGCCTGCAAACCATCTTTCATATGAATGGTTTATGAGCTTCCATGAGCCAATTTACATGATTCTTGCTCACAAGTAGAGTTTTGCAGCCTGACCAGCGTGGCTAGCTAAGTCTCTAGTTGGTGGTGTCCACGGGCCCTGCATGCAGCCCATTGCAATACCTTGTGGTGGAATTAAGAAACACTGAGTGATACACAGGTTGCAACTCCTACATCAAATACTGGTGGGACCCGAATAAACATAAATCATGGTGGGCCTATTTCCAGATGAAATGTTGCATGGACTATTTTTCAGTGAGATTTTTAATGAATCTTCTAATGCATCATCAGCAGCTGATCATAGCATTTAGGAATCGCTAAATTATTGAAATTTACCTTTGAAATTTAATTTAATAAAATATGCCAGGAAGTCTGGAAAGAGATGGTATAAATATATTTACTGAATGCTCATCTGTTTACCTTTTAATCATTATGCTTAGTCTTGATAGAATCACACTCGGTGGTTCACTCACAGGGGCAGGACTGACTTTACTTCTCTGACCTTTCATATGACCCCAGACAAATTGTTAATAGAGAATTTCCTCTCCCCCAAAAAAGGGTCTGCTTTTGAATTTTCACAGCAACAAGTCAAATGTCAATAATTGTTGAACAAATTCACATGCAAGATATTTGTGTGAGTTTGTGAATAACCCCAAAAGACTGACTAACCACACATAGAATTTCAGAAAAAGGAATTCAGATTCAGGAGACGTGGGATTTCCACCAGGAATATGCAATGGCCCCAAATTCACTGGCTCGCATTAAAGTTCACATTACAGTACTTTTAATTGTAACGCTTAGGTGGGATTAATAGTTTTGCTCAGCAAGAAAACTGAGTCTCTTGAAGTTTAAGCAATGTGTACGTGGGGACTTGCCAAGTTCCTTTCAGAACTAGCGTTCAACACACCAGACCTGTACATTCAGCACAAAGTAAATTAATAATTTTTTCAGACATGGTTTTATAGATCTGAGCTTATCACCTAACCCCTTGTTCTGTGTTTATACACTAGACAGTAGGGCCTAAACTTTGCCCCTCCTTTATCAGTTACATAAAATTCAGGACTTGACACTTTCCAAGGTAGCAATGGCTGAAGACATCTGGCATCCCTTTTTATGTTCAGATCTTGCCTATGAAAAGCATCATGACAGATTTGAAAACAGAGGCAGTATAACTGGGCATTACCTAGATAATGTGCCAGATGTGCAATTAAGTTTGATGCAATATTAAACTCCTCTTGGTTAATTAACAAATTTGGATATCTCAGCTATATCCTGCTGAAGAATTAGCCAGTCAATACCCCAAAGTGCAGTGCATGTTTTGAAGCTGTCTATTACCAAAAGCCATTAACAGATAGACATACATTAAGAGATCTGTCATGGGACTGAGCATCCGGATACCTCTCACAGCCCTATCACAGTATGGGTAAGGCTTTATCTACACAGCAGAATTAAGACAGGGCTATAGCCTGTGCTAGGGTACCTGTGCTAATGTACCCTCTACATCTTCAGTAACAACCAAGACAAGCGACAACATTGACAAGATTGTACTGTGGTGTAGCCATGAAAGTCTGTTATACTGTGTCTTGTTACTGATCTTTATCTGTTCTAGCAAAATCAAGGTAGGACAGATGTGCTACCTTATGCTGCAAACACACATCCATTTAACTGTGAGGCATGCACAGAAACATTGATTCCAATGCTGAAAAAAAGTGGTGGGCTGGAGTGAGCGGCATAATCCAGGAAAAGAGGCCAGCTGGAAACTAATTTCCTGCTGCCTTTATTACTCTAAAAACTAAATCAGTTTTTGTGTCTGGATGGGGCTGCTGAAAAGCACAACTTTTAAAAAGTTACTTTTCTTCCCACTTCAAACTCCTGAATCTAAACAAGTTCCATGCACTTCTTTCTGGAAGAACAGCTTTAGAAAAACCACTGGATTGAAACAGCCCAAGCCAGCATAAGAGTAAGAATTTCCATTGGTGAATACTAGTCAGATAGAAATAGCTTGTTTAGTGGGGGAAAACAGTAGGAGAAAAATTAGTCCTTAACAGAAAAATAACCCATGTATTTTATTTCTCATTAATGGTGGAGCTTTGTAAGCAGGGCAGTACATCATATCTTTGCATTCTCTCTCTGTCTAAACAATGGAATCATGAAATAAATATGTTTGTCTCCTTGAATATCCTTCTCAGTTGCACTTTTCCCACTAGTCTTTGCTGGAATTCCTTCTAATATTCCAAACCTCTGCCAAGACGTTAAACAGCTTTTTCTTCTCCTGGAAGAAGAGAACTACCACAAAAATTTTTCCTTCTTTTCCTCCAAAAAACTTTTTTTTTCATATGGGATTTGGAAAAGACTGTTCACTTTGGGATTTATCTTTGACAGGAATGGGTTCTAGATTTACAGAATTTTTAAGATCTAGTAATTTGGGAAACAAAAGAACTAATTGAAATTTGTGCCTTATCAAGATACAGATCTGACAGTGTCTTAAGCTGGGGATGTGGATTTTTTTAGCTGGAGAAAATAAGTCTGTGTCTGTATAATTTTTAAAGTAGCTTTTTTTTCTGTATTTTTGCCAAACGGTGGCATGGAAAAAAACCCCTGTGTGTGTGTCTGTTGAAGGAAAGCAGAGCGGTTCTGTCATTAGATCCACCGGTATTCCCACAGAAGATTCCGACAGCAGATTCCTGTAGGAATGGTGACCAGTCAGGCCATGAGAAACCATAACGGGCTCTGTTAAAGGAAGTGTCAGACTGGCAAGGAGAATTCCCTTGGCCACATGTAAATATGACATGAAGCAAATTATTTCTGTATCTAGTCACTGCAATAGGCATGTGAATATGATGTATGGTGTCCCAGGAAAACCATCTGCACAAAGTCCTCCCACAGCACAATGTTTCCTTTGCAGGCACCTTGCCTTCCACCTTTTGTTTCTATTAACAGCATCAGAGTCCTAGAAAGACCCCAAAGAAATGCTGCCTGCCATGCCACCCTGCTGCAAAAGCTGGTGGGATGGATGAGGATGCCTGGCCCCACTGCAAGGGATGTGCTAATGGATTAAACAAAGCCAAGTTCTTCTCCCTGGAAGCCAAGCCAGCTGGGCTGGCTCAGAGCTACCTGAAGCCACCTGTACAGTGAAAGTGGTGTGGCTGAGTCAAATACGTTGTGGCCCTTTCGTAACAGGGCAGATGTAGCTGGTGGGTCTAACTTTTCAGAAAATTTAACGGTCACCAAAAGAACAACACAAAACAAACCCACAAAATGCAGAAACAAATCTAGAAAAACAAAGAAGCTCAAAGGTAGGAGGAGTACTTTAATGGAGATCAGTAAGCTGGAGACTAGTTGAGACATGCTAGTTGTGGCAGCTTTTGAAAGAGAGGGAAGAAGAAACCACAAAAGGAGTAACATTTTCTGTTGAAGATAACTAGAGAGACCTGAGGAATTAGATGAGGTTAAATTCAAGGGCTCTGAGTCATTCAGAATAATGCAGATAACACTGTACCATCCCTGCTGGTGTAATGGAAAGCCTTTTATTGTAACTGTATGGAAGTGGTGGGTTAGATAAGAATAACCATGTAAGCAGGCTGGTTTGTCGCTTTAATATACCTCTTTCACCTCTAGTGTCTAAAAATTTCCTTATAAATATGAAGTAAAACACACCTGGGTTTTGAAATACCATTGCTCATAGTATCTCTGGCGATAGATTCTCAAAATGTAGCTGTAAAGGCTCTTGGAGTCACTTGAATTTACCTGGTAAAGCAAAGGAGGGATGCTCTGCTTACATCAGCCAGATCCCAGCCTCAGAGTAGCGTGAAGGCTTTTTGAAGGCTGTCACAAAGTGACCAGAAGGAAGAAGGAAGTATTTGAGCTCTGGAAATGTGGTACAAACATGCTCACATCTAGAAACAGCTAAGATACCTCACCCATTTTAAAGTGTCATAGATTGAATGGCCTTTTTAACTTCTTCAGGCTTAAAGAGATTTACTGAAGGCTAAGGGTAAATCAGCCTTGCAAAATCCCTATGGATGAAGGTGAGAAGCTTTTTTTGATGAGTACCATATTGGGATAAGCATGTGAATTACCTTTCAGGTTTTTTGTTTTGTCCCCAGGCCTCAGAGAAAGAGCTGAATGAGTGAAATTTGCATAAGAATTTTGAAATGTTGCCCCGTTGTTTTCTTAGAGGCTCAGTTTAATGTAGAAAACATCTGCCTGCCTTTGAGTGCTCTGTGGATCATTTGGTTGTTTGAGAAATCCCATTTCACTCCTTCCTCCATTGCCTGGCTGGGAAGTGCTTGCTTTTGGTACCTGTCAGACAAGAGAAAGAAGCAACAGGGGAAAAAAAGAAAGAGAAAGAGGAAAAAAAAAAAAAAAAAGCAAGCTGTTTTATGCACTTAACATACTTGTTTCCCCCAGGCGTGGAAGTAACCAGAACTTGGCAAATTCTGCATCAGAGCAGTTCTAAGCACTCATGACAGTATTCAAGGCCAAATGTAACAGAGATAATAATAGATACTAATTAGAGTCATTAGAAAAACTATTTTGATTTCAATGGTGCTATTAGTAATATAAATAGAAGCAGAGATTCCTGGACCTGCTAAGCCTCATTTTAAGGGTTACATCCCTAGTTTGAACACTGGCTTGGAGGAAGGCTTTTCCTCCCCAGAATTTTCTTCCCCTCTGAGGAATTCATTCCTCTTTCTTTCTTTCAGTACTTAAGTCTAACAGCCCTTTAGGGTTTACAGAATATGCACTAGTTTTGTTTAACATTTGCTTAGCACCTTTTGCATCATTACTTTTCTGTAATTAGAGCACCTAGTGGCTATGGTGATAGACACTGTAGAAATTAGTGATATAGACAACTAATTTTCTTTTTAACACTCTTAAAAGTACAACATCTTTGCTTTGCTATTTTACATTGGCTGTCTTACAGTGAGTCTGAACATACTTTTCCCCATACCTTGTTCCATAAAAAAATATAATGATTTTTCTGTGTTCTATTACTTGTCTTTTTGTTATTCCCTAAAGGGTACACTTGAAACCAAATTATTCTGCTTTCTATGGTGATGTTTTCTCTTTTCTGTATCTTCCACATAGCTGTATAAGAAAACTGTGACTACACCTTTCTAATTTTGTCTGACATAGCTAACTCAGACAACATTTATTTTAAAAAAAATCAAAACTTGTAGAACCACTGAGAAAAAACCTTATAAGCGGCATAAGAATATTCATCTTTATTTGATTGTGTGGCAGAAGCCACACTTTCCTTCCAGAATCTTGCACAGGAAAAGGATGCATCAGCAACTTTCCTCCAGATTAAAAGGGTGGGATACAGTTACTTTGGTATTTAAGATTTTCAAGGTAGTCCTGCCCATCCAGACAGCTGCAGGTCTTCTGGGATTCCTGTGTCATGTCTTAGATAACCAACAGGATTTCAAATTGTATGGCACATAAGCTTAGGTACCTGCATCACCTCCCAATAGTCCAGATCTGAGACTTATCCTATTACTTTTCTATATAATCTAGATATCATTGTGAGAGACACAGTAATCACCTAAGCATAGGCATCTATTGCCATCTGGGGCACCATGGGGTGTCTGAGGCACCTGTGTAGGTAGGTAGACATGACCCAGGTTCTACAGGACACTGTGCCTTCCAGGGCTGGCAGCTGAAGACAAAGCGAGAGACCATATGGTATTTAAAACCACAATATGTACCTATATTTAGGCACTGTGCCCCACTCTTGGTGTCTGTTTTGCTTCTTTATGGTCCATAAATCCTGAAACTCTGTGGATGTGCTATGTGGCCAGAGGGGCTATGTAATATTTTTTCCACTTGATCTGTTCATTTTAGATTGTCATATTTCTTGCAGTGTGTTTTTTGTCTCTCCCAGGTTTTTTTTTTTCTTCCCCTCAGTAATTGCAAAGCAGTTCATGTTCATAAGGGATTCCCTAAAGGGGAAAGGTGTTGAATTTTTGACATAGACTTTTTTCATTTGTGTTTACTAGGCATTGAAATTAAATATGTGTTAATAAAGAATAAGCATTTGATTAGAGTTTATAACTTTAAAATATTTTTCTTCCTCTGTCAGCACTCTCTTTGCTCATTTCATGCCTTAATTCTAAGCTTTTTTACAATCACAGATGCACTTTTATGATAAGTATGGTCTTTCTTTTAATCTACCACATGTACAGTATTTTATACAACACGAAGAAAAGCAGTGAAAAGCAGACTGTTACAGTGACACAGCCCAACCGAGCTACTTGATGTCTCCCACCGGCTCTGTGTGAGGGTCCCTGGGCTTTTGCTCTCCCCTGCTTGCTAGCTAATAAGCAAACAGCATTGAGGTTGAATTACAGAGTTTTAATTCATCTCAAAAGATCTGAGTGCTAAGTGTTAAGAGATCTGCTGTTCAGGGTGTGAAGAGTGGTGCTTTCTTCTCTGCCATACACTTCCCGTGTGACCTTGGGAAAGTCAGTCACTTTGAATTTCAGAAAAGGCTGCAGGAATTCAAGATTCAGCCAAAAGTGGAAGGCGGTGAAGCCTCTGCTGAACTGCCAGCAGCAAATGAGTCCCCCAGATCCCAGATGCAGAAGGGGTCACTGACACTGCCAAATCTTCACGTGGCCACGTGTACCCAGGGTGGGATTAGCCAAGGTGAAGGAAATAATACATTTTAACAGTGTCCTGTCTCCTCCTGCTTGCTTGGGGCATTAGAGCCATCAGGACCATCTCTGTGGTAGGGTAGCACAAGAAATGGTATTCTGGCTTCCCAGGCCTGAATAAGTCTTCACTAATGTGTGGTCTCACATACCTGGTGTCATCTGTACCAAAAATAAAAAAGGGGTGTGTGTGTGTGGCATTGGCAAAGTGTCCTTAATGAATATTGTGCATTTTAGACCACTCAAATATTCAGAGATAAAAAGCCACTTGAGCACAGCAAAGTGTTACCTAAATATGGCCGAGATAATGTGGCATGATGTGGAAGGTAGCATTGCATTTCTGGTTTCTACATATGTTTTTATATATATATATAATGTATAGAAATATATTCTACATATATGTTTATTCTTAAAATTATTCACATTTGTTATAATATTCTAAACACATACTTTTCATTGTTGTTTTCTGGAAGCTTGGGTAACACACAGTCCCAAATGGTAAAATACAGACTATCCCTTTACTCAGTAAATAGCTTCCCAGGCTTGCAACTCAGTAGAAAATTTTTACCCACTTATTTTTCTGGTAAATTAGGTTTGCTGCCCTCTGTATGAGCAACAAGAACTTGGTCTCATCAAACTAGTACAAACTACAGCAAAAAGTACAGCACAGAGACACACAGATTTTAATATGTTAGAGGAAAAAAGAATGCTGCTTTCAATCTTCATGCTGAAAGGTTTGGGGTTGTGCACTTGCGTTTTAATAAACTACAAAAAGATCATCCAGCCAATGTTTTTATGGGGCCTTGACAGTCTTCAGAAATGTGCTGGTGGCCTAGGACCTGGGGGAGAAGATCTGCATCCTTCAGAAGACACAGGGGGCTGGATGCCCAAAGGGACTGAAACACTGCTATGAGAGAAAGCTGATGGCACATGTCAGCTAGCAGAACATCTTTTTACATGTGTATTTGTCAACATCTCGGAAGTTGTGGGATTTTTTTTTTTGTTAAAAGCTGTAGGAGCTGTGGGTGTTAGTGTGTGAAGTACTGGGGCCACCGGGCTTGGCCAGAGGCAGCAGCTCACCCCAAACTGATCTACCTGGCTGCCCTGGGGCAGATGACTGGGATGAACAGGCATCTGAGAGCTCTAGGGAAAGAAGGAAAGATATCTTCTTTTTGGCACCCTTCTCATCTTCAGTGGTTTTATAAAGGCCCTGCACATGCTGGGGTGAGACCTGCAGCCTGGCTGCTAGACCAGAACATTGAAGGTGTCCCAGGAGGTTGCATGCTTTGCTAATGCTGCTGGGCATCTGCCTCCTGTGAATGATGGGTGACAGCATTGCAGCTGAGCAGGGTGACCATCAAAATCTGCAGCAGTTGTACTGAAACCTTTTTATACAGCAGCCTAACCATAGCATAGTTTTTTGACTCCCAGAAGCTTGACACATCCCATAGGGACAACGAACCGTGAATGAGGTGCAACTGAAGAGGAAGGGAGTGACAAGCTGTGCCAGCAGTCACTGGTAGTTCATAGGAGAAGGATTTGGTGTAAACAATATATTTGGGGCCAACTCACAACATGTATTGTATTTTTCTTCCCTCTCTCTCCCTTCTTTCACCCCGAGCCGTTCCTTCAGGTTACACCATTTGTTTAACTCACAGCCTGTGCGCTAAGCAGTATTGCTTATGGGTCAGTTGAGTGTCTCCGATTTCTAAGTGTCAGTGGGTTTTTTGTTAAGTACTGTTCATGACTGAAACTAGGCTTGCTTCCTAGCAAAGAGGGTACAGGCATTTTTAGCAAGATGGGAATTAACAGTATGAATGGTCTCCCTTCTTCTGGGATCTGGGCTTTTTCTGTAGTGATGGAAATGAAAACTGTGAGCCTCAATTCTGAAATGTATTGCTTTTATTGGGAAATTGTAATAACCAAATCTGTGTTCTGCTTTATGTACATTCTGATACATACTTTGGTGCTCATGCTTTTCTGTGCCTGACATGGGACACTGGTGAGCTTGTTAGGGATGGTGCATTTGCATAACATCCCCTGGATCCATCTATCTGCTTGCCTTTCTAAAATCATTTACCTGTTACTATAATTATTATTACTTCAGCTGGGCAATCTGAATTTTTCTGTGTATTTTCCAAACATATAAAAGAGTCAGTTTTGAATTTAGAACCAGGATTTTCCTTCACAGAATGAGCTTCCATCTACATTAGCAACTTTGTGCTTCTGCTGGAGATGTTACTGGGCAGGATCCAGCCTGCTACCCAAATCACACCTTCGCTTCACATGCTTGGCTAACTGGTCCACCTAAAATAAGATGCTTACAAAGCCAGTTAAAGGAAGACAGGTGTTTTTTAATGCCTCCAGGGAAAAATCTGGTCTTAACTTAACTTAAAACTTAGGTGCCCAAACTAGATGGACAAGATTTCTGGAGTACTGGAGGACTCTGCAGGTATTAGGAGCAGGATTTAGTTGACTAAATGTCAGATTTATGAGAATCAAATATGTATCATATGTGTCAGAGAGAGGTACTCACACTTCCTACACAGTGAATGAAGAAAATTAAACATTGCTATAGCACAATTCCTCTGAAGGTATTTTAACATTATCTGATATGTATTACAGATGTAACTGTTTCTTTTCGTTTACTGGGGTAAGGGGACAAGTTTGGATTAGGTGTTCTGGACACTGCCCATATTATGGGCATAATGGATTTTTTTGATTTCTAACATATGAAAAATAATTTGAAAAGTTGAAATAAAGAGAGCAGAGGAAAGAGAACATACAAACACTGGACAATTTAAAGCACTTTTCTCAAACCCAGGCAAACTATTTTTCCTGTATTTTTGCTATTTGATCTTTTCTTCAACCTCTCTTTAAAAATCTAAATAAATATTGAAAGTAAAATGTTTTGAAATGAAAAATCTTGACACTCAGGGAGCAAACTATCCTGCCAAAAATAGAGTTGTTCAGTGATTTTGGTGTCTGCGGAGTTGAGGATAGCTGGAGAGCAGCCAGTTTCCAAACTGCATGGATTTTCCATGCTGAAATCCTAATTTAGGCAAACTGGTTTTTGCTTTCAGTTCTTGATGTTGTATTTTTCCAAACTTTGAATTTGCTTGGTTTCTTCTTTCATCGGCTTCTTTAACTATTTCCCCTGCCTTCTTACTCACTGAGAGAAGATTGAGACGAAAGGACAGAAAATACCCCCTCAAAAAACTCTCTTATCTCTTCTTTGTGCTATTATTTGTTTCAGTATAAAGTACTAGAAAAAGATAAAAAGTCAAAGAATTTGTAGTGGGGGAACAGATACACACATCTTTGAGTTTTTCACAGTTGAAAAAGTAAGAAAAAATAGAAAATATCTAAAAAGAAACAGAAATTAGGCCTGTTGGTTCAAAGCTGTTTATTGAAACTTGTCCCTAGGAATGAATAACCACTGAAAAAAGACAGTTTTTGAAGTGTATCTACTTCTATTCCAACAAGAAACTAGGTTTTTTTAGATCAGTATTTTACAGAGGGAAGGTCTAGAATCAATGCATGTATTATCCTCTGCAAGGAGCTGAACTGACTTCACTTGCCCAGCACTATGCTTGACTGGTGGCTGCTGTCTCACTTTAGGTAGCTCCATACTTAGCTTGCTACACAGTTAAGTTACTGTGCTAGTTTTTTAATTAATTTACATTAATGTGACATTTTAGTCACTTTAAAGTTGAGAGTGGGGACTCCATATTTTATTTTCCTGGTTTTCCAGAGGGCAAAATCTGTACCTGGTTAACGCAATTTGCCGGCTGTAATGTCTTCGCTCTATACAACAGCTGTAATGCCATCCCTCTATACAATAACGCAATGACAGCTTTTCAGCTTCCATGTTACTTCACAGTGAGGCAATTCTTACTGAGCTGGCTTGCCTGAGTATGTACAACCTGAGTTAACTCTCTTGTAAAGGCAGCCCACGGTACAACAGACATGCTGCAAAATTAGCTCAAGCTTTCGTGTGTAGCCAGAGGCCGTACTTTCCTCAGAAAGCCAAAAACGAGGAGTTTAAGGAATGATTTTCAGGGCAAAAGGGCATTAATCTCAAGGGGAGTGGCAAGAGAGAACTTAGCAATGGAGTGTGTCCTGGCCACAGGAACAGTGCTTGGATTTGAGGGTGCTAGGAGTGACTCCTTGAGCAGCAAGTTTGCAGGTGACACCAAGCTGAGTGGTGCCTCGTGCCTGAGGGGTGCGATGCCATTCAGAGGGACCTGGACAAGCTCAAGAAGTGGGCCCATGTGAACCTCATGAGGTTCAGCAAGGCCAAGTGCAAGGTTCTGCACCTGGATTGGGGCAACCCCCAGTATCAATACAGGCTGGGGGGTGAAAGGATTGAGAGTAGCCCTGAGGAGAAGGGCTTGAGGGTGCTAGAGGATGAAAAGCTGGACATGAACTGACAACATGCACTTGAAGCCCAGAAGGCCATCTGTATGCTGGGCTGTATCAAAAGAAGCATGGCCAGCAGGTTGAAGGAGGTGATTCTCCCTCTCTCGTGAGAGCCCACCTGAAGTACTGTATCCAGCCTTGGGGTTTCTAGTACAAGAAAGACACAGACTCTAGTACAAGAAAGACACAGACTTGTTGGAGCTGGTTCAGAGGAGGGCCACAAACATGATCAGAGGGCTGGAACACCTCTCCTATGAAGAAAGGCTGAGACAATTGGGAATGTTCAGCCTGGAGAAGAGGCTGCAGGGAGACCTTATTGCAGCCTTCCAGTACTTACAGGGGGCTTATAAGAAAGATGGGGACAAACTTTTTAGTAGGGTCTGTTGTGATAGGGCAAGGAATAATGGTTTTAAACTAAAAAAGGGTAGATTTAGACTAGATAGAAGGAAGAAATTTTTTATGATGGGAGTAGTGAAACACTGGAACAGGTTGCCTAGAAAGGTGGTAGATGCCCTATCCTTGGAACCTTTCAAGGTCAGGTTGCACATGGCTCCGAACAACACAATCTAGTAGATGTCCCGTGCTCATTTCAGGGGGCACTGGACTAGATGACCTTTAAACGTCCATTCCAACACATTCTTTTCTATGGTTCTATGACTCTGTGATTCTATGATTAAGACCAAGACCTGGACTTTTTTGGTTAGCATGAGAGACATGGCATAGCCTGCACTGGCCACATTTTTCACTTGGGCAATCAAGAAGTCAGGACTATAAAAATCAAACTATAATTAAGAAGACCTAATGATGTCTGAATTTGCTTCCTTGCTAATTCGATTTCTTCCACGGCCAAAGACTCAGTCAACCCAGTGAAGCCCCATGTCACAACAGGTTTCACACTGGTCACTGACATATGTTTGTTTATGGTAAAGGAAACCTAGTGTCATTCTACTTAAGTTCAAACATCTAAAGGAAACTTTTAATTTAGGAGTCTTGCTTTCCTTTTTTTTATCTACATAATGAACTACTCACTGGAAGTACCTTTCTCTCGCCAGTGATCTTACATAGACCCTAAAGGAAAAGCACCACTGATGGCCTCCTACAGCTTGGTGGGGTGAGTTTAAGCTACATACTGTAAGGCTCAGAAGGACTGCAGCCCTGTGCTCTAGACACATCTGAGTTTCTCCTTCCATTTCTGGGAAGACAGGCTGCAGTGCCAGAGGCAGGATGTGAGAAGCCAGATGTGCCTCTTACCTTCCAGGTTACCCAGCTAACGTGGCAGGCTAAACCCCGTGGTGGGAAGGAGCCATGGTTTAGGGTCACAAGCAAACAGCTGTGGGCCACACTGCTCTGTGTCAACACTCGCTGACTTTTCTTAAACAGCACATCCAAAATTTTGTCTAGTTCACATTCAAGGAAGAAACTAGTGTAATAAGGAGTTTTGGAGATAAAAAATAAAGGGTAGATGGAAGCCTTAGGTGCAAGGGCAGAAAGCCCTAGATAAACATGGCTCTGTCCCTCTATCCGGGCAGTTGTCCCTGGGGAGAGCTGAACTTTTTGTAACTTTGTACAACTCTTTTACATCAGTGACTCTTAGGTGGGTTGGGCTGCTGGCTTTGCAAGAAACGACAACTTTAGCTGTTTCTTAATACAGACATCCCTTTAGTGCTTTAAAACAAAACAAAAAGACCCCATTTAATTCCACCAGGCCTTTTGTGCTGTGACCTCTGTGCACTGCTCGAGTTACACAGCAAGGAAAAGGTGTACCTTTCTTCCATTACAGATTCATGAATTTTTAAACTTGTGGCATGGGGCAGCCACTATCAAGTGACAAAGGGAAACTGGTATTGTGTCCCGCCATGCCCCAAGAGAGTCGACATGAAGCAGTGGGACCTGAAATGAAAGATGCAACTCTGATGCTACAAAAAAAGCAGCAGAAAATCTTCCCTCTTTCCTACCTCTCTTTTTTGTCTCATCACTTTTACCTCATTATCTTTGTGTATCTAAGTATTGTTCAACGGAAATGACAAGAAGCACTTAATTAACAAAGAACAAATCAGTGTCAGTGTGAATCTATTGACTAATGTGCCTCCAGCAGGGCAAATAGGAAAGTGTTGAAATATAGCAGCCCAAATACAATCTCTCCAGTCACCAAAGTCCTTTAAGCACATCTGTGTCTATACCACTATTTTGCTTTTTCTTTTTAGCTGAGAAGAGAAAAAAATCTGGACACTTCCCCTTACAGTTGCAGGAGTTCCTTTTGCCTACTTTGTATATCTTAATTGTGGGCTTGCATATGCATGAGGTATTTCCAACATTAGGTGGACACTCATGTTTCCTGCTTCTAACAGAGGCTTCATCTTGCTAAACCAAGGTATAAGCATCTTTGTGAAGGACCAGTATGGAGCTAATGAAAAATCTCTTAACACCAGAGTACCTCTGTGGAGTCCAGTTATCCCAAAGGAGTTGTAGTTACTTTCCCAATACGTTTTTGAATCAGGCTTGGGATCACTGTGTCTAAATATGCTTTGTTAGACTGATAACTGAAGGCAGTAATCTCACTTGGGCTATAGAATTAAGCAGAAAATTTTGACAATTAATACATTAATGTTATGAACCTTTCTTATCTTCTGTTGATTTGTAATTCTGTGAGCTGTTATACTCCAATCATAAAAGAAAAGGATTCTAGAAAGAAAGTTGCCCATTCAAAGACACTTCTATTAAGCTAGTAAAAAAGAACTTGCTAGTGTCCATTTTTTACAGCAATTAATAAAATTCATGTTTGGATTTTGGCTGAACTCTGAAAAATAATTTTTCTTAGTTTCCTTACCTAAAAAAAAGATGAGAACCTGAAAAATGTTTCATTTTCTTTTTTAAAATATCTGATATAACGTGTTCAATTTGACGTTTTTTCTGAGCAGTCCTTTTTCTGTTAGAAAGCAGTAACCTGAAAATAAGTGCATGAAAAGTATGTTTTTTTCTGTAAAGATATATACAGTGAATATGCAGTAGACTACATGGAGAGGAGAGAGCTGAGGGGAAAAGTTTGCTGACAATACAGGTAAAATGAAGTGAAAGTGAAGAAGTTCTGATCTGTTTGTTTGTTTCTTACAGGACTTCAGTTTTCTCTGTATTAAGATCACAACATCTTTTTTCCCCTTTATATCACATTCCTCCTTTAATATTCTGGCACAATGAAAAATAACATAAAATACTAGTGGTTTTTAAGTGTTTGCAAAAACTTACAAGGAAGGTTGGGAGTCACTGTGGACAACTGGTAAGGAAAGAGAAGGTGTTACTCTTCAGTGAGCATCTGGAGGGTAACAAGTTCTACTAACATTGGAAGGAAAATAGTCATGTTAACATCTTTTAAAGTTTTGGGAACTGGCACACATATTTGTTGCTTCCACTTTGTCCTGAAAGACAAAATACTAGAGAAATCAGCTACCCACCTACCTATGATACCTGTCAGTATAGTAAGAAAAAGGAAATTAATATTTATATCTAATAGTGAACGTGTACACACAGGATAAGCACTGCTTTCAGTGGATTGTGTCCTCAGATTCACTTTTCCCTTTCAATGGGCCTTCACATCAACCCCTTTTATCATTCACAGCTAAGATAACTTATGATCTGGACACTTTCTTCCAATATTTTTTTCTTTCTTTTTCAACTCCAGGGGAATTCGATAATGAATGAAATTAATTATGACTTGCCATTTTTTCCCATACCATTCCTGGACTTTTTACTTCTATTGATGAAACCATGGCGAAAACTGGGTAATGAACTAGTAAGAGCACCGAAGTAAAATGCTTGTAGGAGAGAAACTACAGGTAAAGGAAAGGATGGGTCAGGAACAAAAGCGATGTCTGGTTTCTGGCTGAGTTGTGGAGTTCATACTGCTCCAAAGACTTGTTCTGAAAAGGAACTAGTACTTCTGGAAGTGTTACTGGGTATCTTTACTTTGATTGAGTAATACTTCTGTTCATCACTGATACTGTTGAGGGGATTTAACTGTTCTATAGTATTTGCTGTGTGTGGATGGATTTGCAGTTAGTGAACAAAGGGTTTTGGGTGTATTTCTTTAATGCTCAAGGTTGAAATTTTAACTTATTTCCTGGGAAATGAGTGAAATGAAGTTTGATAATGCTAATTTATCCTAGATTCATCCAGTCAATATTTCCATAGGAAACCACTTCAGCTTTTTTAATCTCAGCGTACTACTTTATTGACTCTTCAGTGGCTCTTTGTATCCATATACTTTAATAACATATATAGCCAAGGAAGTTGGAGCTTGTACCAAGTGCCCTTCTGAAAAGAATTGTTAGGATTTGCCTGATGATTTCAGTCTTTGTAGACTTGAGAAGAAATATTCTGCCACTTTTGAAAGACGAGACTATTCGAAGTAACTACTTCTCCACATAAACCTGTGCACTACCTTGTGTTTTCTAACCTTCTTTGGCCATGCACAAAAGAAAGTATGAGACATTGTCAAGCTTGAACTTAAATTATGGGGGGCGGGGGGGGGGGGGAATGATAGAGATGGAGTAGATGGGATATTTTATGGAGACTTCTGCAGCTGCCAAACAGGGGTTTTGGTAAATGACCGTTACTATAGTTATTATACAGGAATCTTCTCCCACAAAATGTGCATATGATCACAGAGAAGAAAAACCTTGCCCAATTATAGCTATAGGCTGCATCATATCACTTTATCGCCCCATATCAGAATGTTCTTATTAAATGCCTGTTAAATGTTTCCACATTATTCTTGCTTTAAGATGCTCACGATTTGAATAAAGGTTTGCCTTTCAGATACATTTTGCATTCCTCTTTGCTTATAGTAACTAGCTTGGAGGTTTATAGCACTGAATTTTGAGGATTACTTGCAGTGATTGCTTGCACCTTTTTAATAGTTGTAGTTCAGGAAAGAATTTTTCATCTGATCCATACAAAGGTGTTAATTCTGGTCAACTGCGTGTTTTCCAAGACCTGTGCAAAATGTGTTCATGCAGCCAAATGCAGAGGGAGGGGTGAGCTTACCGAGGTGTAACAGCTGTGGAGAATATGGGAAGTGGGGATGAATGAGTTGCTGATCTGCTTCTCCTTATGAGGGGAGAACAGGGCTGCTTGGAGGGAGGGTGTTTCTTGGCTGATGCAAGGAGAATTAGCAAGGTGTATCTCTTGGGCACAGGATATTCTGAAATCTCTAGAGTGTGCAGGAAATTTGGTTTGTGAGGTGTTTGTGACCATGTTGTTTGGATATAATCTGAAACATCTCCAGTATTTACACCAGGAAAGATATAAAATAAACAACAAGGAGTTGCTTCAGGTCACAAAGCACGCCATATCAGATAAGGGTGCGTGCAGCACCAGTCTAGATAGGTCAGCTTCACGGCTACGGGACCACAGGTGTACCAGAGACAGGATCCTGCACAGACCACCAAGGGCCACTGAGGAAAGCTGATGTTATCTTAACTTTCCATGGAAAATCTGTGCTTGCTAGAGATCCTGTCAAGGGATAACTAACAATCACACTGCCTTAGTGTGAACAAACCATGAACAGAAAGGGTCTGTCCTTGAACACAGTAGGGAAAAAACAACAGTTCTGAAAAAGTCTTAAATGTGATTAACATTAACTTTCATGCTTATGTATCTGATCAATTGTCCAATGAGGTCAATGAAAACCCACTTACTTCCATGGATCTTCAGTCAAGTAATCTATTCGTGAAGTGTACTCTTTATTTGGCTTCTGTTGCCCAAAGATAGGCAAACCACTTATGTACAGTAATATCTCACCTGTTGTAGTGCAATGTACTCATTCTATAATATAAAGGCATTAAAGAACAGAAATAGTAGAACAGTAGGATCCTCGAAAACTTTTGATAGTCTTCCATGTGTCATCCAAAATCTGAGCTTCCCCTGTAACCTTTCATTTTTGCAGTTGTTGACAATATCCTCCAGATAATATGCTTTTTTTTTTTTTTGTCATCCTCTGAGTTCTACGCATTTTAAAGGGTACAATGATATGTAGCAGACATTTCCTCCAGTGTGTTAAATATTTCCTGGGGAAGTTTCAAAACCCTGCTACTCCTCTTTGATATATGCCTGGTACAGTCTTGCCTTGTGAATGGGACTTGCATAGTGGCATAAAGCTTACCTGAAAAATATCTAAAGGTAAGTCTGAGAAGAATGCGTACTCATTTACATATATAAAAACTCACAGCAGCTGCTGGTGTTCAAACACATTTCTCATGAAAATGTTTGCAAACAGGTTTGGGGTTTTTTTAGCGTAATCGAACCAAGATACTACATCTGGGAAAGATTTGTTGCTATCAAAAGTAGGGACCAGAGGGGCATGAGAAATACAGCTCTCTAACTGGAATTCTTTTGCATTAATATGACTCTACTTACAGGTGAATGGATGCTGCCTCATCTGGTCCATCATGCTGAGAGAGCAGCTGCTATATATGAATTTGGGAGGTATTTGTTTTCCATACACATATATATAATCTTGTCTCCATAGGGACATCTGTGGAATTAAATTGTTTGATCTAGGTTTAATTCTACAGTCTAGTTAGTATCTTACATCTCAGAGTAGATCTAGGAAAAATTTAAAGCGTGCACTATGCTGTTTCATAGAAGAATCTACTATTCCATCTAACCTGAATAAAAGATTTACTGAAAAAGAACAATCTTCAGAACACTTATTCATCCTCAGTCAATTATAGTAAAGGAACTGACTATTGAAACACACTCTGCACAGGCTTAACATTGTAGGCTGGGACACTCACTCTGTTTAGCATTAGTTAAAGGTAAGTATTATTAAGTTTCTATTAGCAGATAAAAGAAATTCAAACCAAATCCAACATTACTGAGATCTTTGCAAATACTAAACATAAAGCTTTGATTGCTACTTTTTCAATCTTGATTTAAGCTTAAATGTACATGTAATATACCTGTATTGTCAAAAGAGTGTTTATAGCAATAGAGAGCATTGCCTGGGCTACTGAAAAGCTTAATCACCTACCTGCCTGCACTAGTTTCACCACAAAATACAGTGTTTCTAAAGTGATACGTGTGATTAGCGACATGATGTTAGATTTGGAATTTAGACCTTGCTGCAGTAGGGAGTGTGGAAGAACTTCAGCCTACAGCTTTATGCTTAAACTAAGCTTTTTGTTCTTGCAAAACCAAAAAATCCTGATGTAAAGACAAAATTACTTTCATTTTCACCAGAGCTGAAGTGTGCTCAGGTAGAGAAGATGCATGCAGACTGCAGGTGCAACTTAGCTGCTCTCAGTGCATGGGACCACAAAAAGAAGTCACATCATAGTCCCTTGTCTGCCTTTTCTGTGTGATATGTTTTACCTGTAGTGTTGGTTCCACCAGCTGCTTTTTGCCAAGTATGTGATGTGTCATGGCCATGAATATGTGTGTGTAATACCTGCTCAGCCTATCCTCTTGTCTCCCTTTGGCTTGCCTCCACTTTCCCACCTGTAGAGGGTCCTTCCAATATGGCAGGGTATCCTTTGGCCTCTCACTGCTCCAACCTCAGCAGCTCCTAAGTGTTACTCTTGGAGAGAGATTTTAGACAGCCTTCAGATCTACAGCTAAATTTCCTAGTATGTGGCTACAAAAAGAAAGCACCCTGGAAAATATGAGAAGACAAACCTGACAATGTGTTTGGGTATACCACTGCCTGTAGCATATGTTAGACAGGAGCAGAGTGCAGTAAATTCTGTCACCTTGCTCTCCACCCCTTTTTGAGATTACTTTCAAATATGCAGAAGTCTTGTTCACAAACACACAAACTGCGAGTGCTTAATGAGGCAGTGCTATGTGTTGCAAAACTAATATCAATTTCTGCTTTCTTCCCTTTTTTCCCATGTCTGAGACTGACCCTTACTTTGTTTGCAATCCTTTCCTGCAAAATCTGAAGGGGGGGGGGGGGGGGGGGAATAGAACCCAATACTTAATGTATTTGAGGAAAAGAGACAAGAATTTTAAAAATAGAAAATTTCTCATTTCACTTTGTATGTTAAGCATTTTGATGTATTGGACTGGTCTAGTGATATAAGTAGAAATGTGCTTAAGTTCATAAAACCTTATTCTTACTCTCTCTGTGTTGCTTCATAGAGCACACCATAACATACAGATGTAGTTTTCTTTATTTCTGCTGGGGCTGAAAAGTCACATAACCATCCTCTCTGACTTGACTCTGTTCTTCAGTGTTACAGTAGTCCAAGTACTAGAAAACCTGATTTGGAATATCTTGGAGACTTCACAGGACAATAATTTGTAGGAATTTTGTTTTCAGACAATGTCATCTAAAGGACCAATATTTAACAAGCAATTAAAGCAGAACTGAGAGGGTTTTGGTTTTTACCACAACACCATGGGGATAATTTCATGTCTCCCATCAAATAATTCAGATTCATGGTTTGAGGCACAAAACGATAGCAGCTTGTTAGAAGCAGAGCATTATTTATCCTTGTAATAATTTGTGAAGCTTTAGTTTCTTTTTTATTATTATTTTTTAACACAATGCTTTTCTTATGTCAGTGTTGATATAACAAATATGAGCAACTCATTCACACACAATCGTTGTCTTGTTCATTCTGAGCCTATGTTTTAAAAGTGTCATTATAACTATTTGTGCTTATGTGAACAACGTGGGGTTGGAAGCTCACTTAGTATTCAGCAGTTTTCAAACATTGGCTTCAAATTCATTCTGATGGGAAAAATACTATTTTTAAAAGATGTATTTATTTACTTACTTGTTTTTCATCAGGAAAGGTAACTCATCTCATGATGCAAACCTCTTGGGAAATCTATCTTGTTCCAGAAATATTTCTGCATTCATTAGAAATGCTGATGGAATCTGTGCAAGTCATAAAAAGTTTAGTTACAGCTATGTAAAAGGAAGATCTGTATTTTATTACAGCAGCCTCATTTTTTTTCCTTTTTTTTTTTTTAATATTTATCTTGAAAGGAAGCCTTGCAAATGGTACAAATGATTCAGTTCATCAAACTTCCAGTTTCTCTGAACAATACCAGTTACAACAGCACAATCCCAGCTTTGATCCATTAACTGTTAGAGGCATTCTTATTCCCGATTACAGGACAAACTGTATTATTTATATTCCTGAAGGTCTGTCTGTGGTGAACAAAAGCAAGGGATTTTTATAAAAATCTAAGTAGCTAAGGCCAAACTTTTTCTTAACTGGCACAGGTCAGAATTGTGTAGAAGAACAGCTGATGTTGCAGAAAGACATGATAAATGAAACATTGAAGCATTCCACTGTGTACACACAGTTCTGAAGGATTTCAAGCTGGGACCCCTACCTGTGTCACACTTTGGTCAACTGGGTTCCTGTTTCTCCTCTTTCTTATTTTTCATTTTTTAAGTCACAGTACATGATTTACTCAGACCACACCAGCATGCTACAACAGTTATTTAAGTTTAGCCAGTGGTTTTGTATTAGAAATGCTCTATTTTTAGAAGTTTCTAACCAGACTATAAAAATAACTTTGGACAGGCTTGGAGTTAGAAAGCTTCTGCATAGACATTGTGTTAAAAAAATGTAATTATAAACAGCAGGCTGTATTTGGAAAAAAGTACATGCAACTAATTTATGTAACAGACCCCAGTCACCCTCTGTGTACTGTCACTTCCCTACCAAAGCAGTATCTCAAGATTTTGCTCGTACATTTATTACACACTTTTACCAGCTTTACGCATGTTTCTATATACCTGCTGTATTCCTAGATTTTCTGTATTTTTAAAATTTATCTTCTGCATACCTTGATCCACATACAGCCTTCTTTACCCTGAAAGAACCATATTGCTAAAGATGTAGAGGTTAGGTGAGTGGTGGGTGATGCGCACACAACCATGGAAGCTGGTAGCTTAGTCTTTCCAGTAGGTAGCTGGAGGGTTTTTCAGTTCCTCTGTACCTTACCAGCTGCATTCATGAGAGTCTGCAGAAGCTGTGAAGAAGTTGTGAGGGACTGTTGTGCAGGGCCCTTTACCATCCCTTTCTTCTGTCACAGGGATGCTGGCAGGAGAGATGGGGCTCAAGTGGAGCTGTGCCAGCACTCAGACACTGCAAAGATGAGATCACCATCAGCCTTTACTAAGCCAATAAAGTAGCTACAGAATATGGAGGAGAAAAGAGAGAGGAAAGGAGCCCCATGACGAAAATTTTCGATGTCTAAATAAATCTAAGTCGTGCTTGTGGGGTGCTTTTTTTTTTGTTGTTGTTAGAAGGAGGCCGTGGAGAATGGAGTAGGACCCTGAGTCATGTCTGTGTTGTTAGAAAGCTGCCAGCTCTGTTTTAGTTACGTTCATTTTTATCCTTTCTGCTGTCTTTGCTTGCAAGTTGGCCTGATTCTTCACATCATGGAGGCACAGCCAGCAGAGGAAGGGATGTGATTCCTGGGTCACTGAAGCACAGTTGCTTCAAGCAATGAGCTAGCTCCTGTTACTCAGATTTGGTACAATAGGCAGCGGGTCACCTAAGTGACAAAGTCACCTACCTAGGGTCTGTTTTTTCCAGATCAGGTTACAAGACGTCATCTGGCAGAGGAACCAGAAGGTTATAGAAAAGGATAATGGAGCATTTTTAGCAGCTCAGGCTGAAGAAAAGATATCTGCTCCAGGAGCTAGGCAGGGTGGGAGGGAAACAACACAAACAGACATGGAGGGAAGAACAAAATAAAATTAAGAGCATAGTTTTCAGGTATCAGGGATGGATTCAGCCCACCTGCCTTAGGTGCTTCACTTTGTGGTGTCTATTGAAGTACCCCTAATGGAGATGCTTTGAATCCCTCTCTAGTCACTGGGGGAAGCAGCTGCTCACAGAGATTTCCAGAGACAGATCATGTCTGTGAGATGCTGCATGCTGGGTGAATGGGATCCTATCCTTGGTAGATGAATAATCTTCAGTAACAACTTATAGTTTGTCCTTTAAGTAAAAGGAGCTGTGTTTCAATTCCTTGCAAAGCTTCTCTATACATGCATACATGTCTACTAAAAGGATGATATCCAGGGATGGAAGGCTCTGATTTCTGGCATGTGAGAGGAATCTGAGAAGTTGGTACTTTGCCCTGGGATGTGCAACTGCATTGTGAGTTCTTGGCCTCAGTAGATTTGCAAGACAGAGGATGTGACTCTTTGGGAATACGCCACAGGGATTCAGGGGCTTCTAGACACAGCTTAGGCTCCAGAGGCTTGCAAGTGCTACGTATGCAAAGTCTGGGTTCCCAGTAGACCTTCTGAGCTTTCAACAGAGGGTGTGTGATTAGGTTTTGTCCCCTGAGATAGTGAGAGTCTCCATTTCCTCCATGCATATTCAGCATTTATGTTCTTTTAGGCTTGGATGATGTTTTCTTTTTATACAGAGAAGAGAAAGGTCCCTGTTATTAACTTGAGAGCCTGAGAGTCTCTGGAATCTGGCTTTAGAATACATATTTTTCTGTGTTCTTTAAAATATTATTTTGTAGTATGTAAGGCTGTACTTACATGAATATTTTCTTCAGCAGCAAAACAAGTTTAAATTATACCCTCAGGCAAATAAAACATCTGTAATGACATTGCTGGAAATTTCACAATTTCAATTGCATATTTACAAGGAATATACTCATTTTAAGTTTGAGAGGCTAATACTGAGTTATGTGTGGAAGTATCTATTGATCAAAACAGCCATAGATGATCTCAGAGCAAAATACTTTTTTAAACTTGCCAAAGAAAGCCTCGCAGACAAAACCAGCAGGTATGTTTGAACATTTACAATTCAGTGTTTCAGGCTGTTAAGCACTTTGTCCCATTCTGAATCGAATGCTCTTTCAGATAAGAAGGTGGCAGAAGTCACCAATCTTTAAGACTGGGAAAGCATATTTCCAAGGTGTACTAGGACTACCGTTCAGCTACATCCCAAAGAAGTGCCTATATTTTGTTCATTCACAACATTAAATCTTCACTAACTGCATTCAAGAATCTCTTCCTCCCTCTAAGAAACTAACAGGCTTCTGCTTCTAACACTTGTGGATTGCTTTTAAAAATATGAACTAAATGTAAACTCACACAATGTTGTTTTCCCGAGTTAGCTAACCCTGAAATTGTAAGTCTTGGCCAATTTCTTTAATAAAGGGCTTGACTGAGAAACCCTGGAAATTGCTGAAATATCAACACATTGACTCTTTCTTCAGAAATACATAGTTAATGTATGACTCCTATAATCCAAATATATATCTGTGCCTTGTGAGTTTCCAGAAAATCTCAGTTGGAATGTACTCATCTGCCAAGATCTTCATCTTCCCATTGCCCACCATGCCCTGCATTCTGCAGGCACAGGAGAATGGCAGGCAACATAAGACTAGAAAACATCTTCTTCTCCATCATGATAATGATCACATAAAAATGTAACTGGACTACCTCTGGTAGCAGGCTGTCTGGCCTTTTCTTAAGAAACCTCTATGGCAGAGGATGAGTGTAAAAAGACACCCAAAACTCCTTAAAAAACTGAAAATCTGCTGTATCGGTGTGGGATGCTACTATCCTTGCTGTAGCATTTAGCTGTGCTTATTAAGGGCAAAATAAGGATGGGACTATGGTAATTCAGTTTTAACCCCTAAGTCTACTCAGATAAAACTAGTCTGATTCCGGAAGGCAGTTGCTATGCTCCTTTATTGCTAACATTTTAGTTATACTGCAACGAGTGCATTCACTTATACTAGGTGATCATGGCAGGATTAGTCACGTGAATCAAGACAAGAGGCTTGGGTAAAATTAGAAACTAAGTAATAGAATTTATTTTATTGTACTACAAAAAGCCATGGGTCCACTCTAAACTGGCACTGGAATTATAAGGTTTGGGTTGAAGTCTGTTGTGGAAAACTCCAATTTCCTGTTCCTCTATGAAACCAAGCCACCTGATATTTTTGTTTGGTGGGGGAGAAAGTAAAGACCCAGTCCATCCAGATAATTTCTAAATTGTATTCTTCAAGGGGGGTGAAACAATTTCAAGAGTTTCATTGCCACTGCTTCTCAAGCTCTTACAGGGTGCAAACAGGGAGGTCTCTGGAGGTGCCCCACAGGGAATTTCTGATCACCTCCAATAATTAGTCCTGTGCATTTGGCAGCAAAGAAATGAAAAAAGTACTTGTACCATCTCAAAGTCATTTTCTATTGCTAATGATCTGGTTTTGTCACATGTGTAACAGGACTAGGAAACAGCATAGTTTTCTTATTAACTCACATATGTTCACCACTTATTTTTTCCTTAGAGTTGAATCTTATTCAACTTAATCCTTTTCCACCAGTTTCCTGAATGTTTATTGTGAATAATCTTTGAATGTTTTAGTCCTTAGTACTTGATTTCTACCTTGGTATATAACCAATGAGGTTTTTATGTAATTTTTTTTTTTAAACTGAATCCTTCTCCGTGCCCCCGCCCCCTCCCCCCCCCCCAGCAAAACCCACAGCTGGCTAAGAACTCTGTCATTTTATACCATTACTTTTTTCTATTATGTAGTTTCAGAATTGAAACTTAATTGGAAGGTTGCTACCTACTTCTGGACAAACAAGTTTTCTGCATGAGAAGGTTTCTTCCCCTCTCTGTCTCCAAGGCAGTTAGAATTTAAACAAGTTTACATAAAGATCAAATTATATTTCAACAGCATTAAGTCATGCAAAGATTACTATAAGCTGATGCTTCCATGACTCATGCCTCTCACTTATGTAGGACCAGGATGTGGCTTAGACCATCCAATGGAAGAAAAGAAAAAAAGTAAAATTTAACACTTGGAAAGGAGCACAATAAAACCAGCATAAATCTATAAAAGTTATTGGTTTTGTTTCTAGATCATTATCCTTATGCTGTACTAAAGCATCTGTCCTTTGCTTCCATCTAGTTTACTAGGAGATTCAGGTTGCTCTGTGTCTCTGACCTTTCCTCTTCATTATTTCTAAGTCCACCAATCTTTGTGTCATCTGCAAATTTGATCAGCAATGATTTTTGGTTGTTTTCTCTCTTTTTTTTCTCTGCTAGGTTCCTGAAAGGTCCAAAACACAATCTGTGCAGGACTCCATCAGCAACACTCCCATATAGTAGTGAATGCCTGTTTACAATTACATTTTGAAACCTATCAGTTAGCCAGCTCTTAATGCATTTAATGTTGTGTCTGCTATATCGATTTTACATCATTTGAGTTTCCTGATCAAAATATTATGTGGTACTAAGTCAAATGCCTTACAGAAATCTAAGTATATTACATTATCACTATTACTTTTATGAAACAAATTTGTAACCTCATCAAAAAAGACAGGAAAATGTCTCTGACAAAGTCTATTTTCCATAAAACCAGGGCAATTGGCATTAATTGCATTATTCTCCTTTAATGCTATATTAATCAAGCTCTCTTTTCCTGTTTTATTTTACCATGGGCTGCAGTCCTGCTGACAGCCTTATTGTGGACTCAGGTCTCATTAATCCTTTCAAGATATTGCAACAGCATTATGTTTTTCTTTCAGCTAGCTGGAATTTTCCCAATATTCCAAGAATTACTAAAATTAGTTTTAGCATACAGATAGATGTGGGGGAAAGGATGCATAAAACAGGGGGTTTTATGCCTTTCTTACTTGGAAAAGATACTAGGACCATTGCCATTTACCTAAACCTGCTGCATCCAGTGTGAAGTCACAGCACAAGAGATGGTAAAAAAAGCCCTTTTTGTTTCCAGAATAAATCACCTCTCTGGCAGCCTGCCCACTTCTCCTGGCCAGTGGGGTGAAAAGCCAGATGAAATCATATGCCTGTCTTTGCAGCACTCTCTGCAGCTACCCATGCCCAAGGATCACAGTTGTTACTGGGATCGCCTGGGAGGAACAGAGAGATTTTTTAGACCAGGTTTACATTAGAAATCACAAAGTATCTGAATTTGCATAGACTTTATCCAGTTTTTCAGGTTGCTTTGTAGGATTTTTTGATTCAATCTCAGCAGGTTGATTAAATACTATATTGACTTAAATAAAATGAAGTGGCTGAAAAGAGTGTCGCTGTACCAGTGGGTGTGACATGGGCTATGATTTCTTTTTTGGGAAGAGAATCAGACAGATAGTCAACTGTCTGCACAGAGGCAGAAGAGAAAGCCAGTTGTCCTGAAACACTTGGATTTTGTATATCTTTGAGTTGAAAATTCCTTTTCACCAGCTGAAATGTTATTTCTGGCAGTCCTTCCTGCAAGGAAATGGAGTGAGTGGGAGCTGCAGAGCCCCAGAGCATCACACAGGCTGCTTATTGAGCAGCACCCTTAGTTACTGATGTGTGAACAAGAGGATGCTGGGCAGCCAAAGGCTCCATAGCCCCTGATGTGGGCAGAACATTTGCTGCCTTTCATGGGACTTGGGCTTTTCTAGATCAAAAATTTCTGGATGAGACAGGAAAGCAGGTTATCTTGAAGTGCTGGGAAGCAAATGACAGACATCCTCATGAGCTACTCAAAGGTCTGTATGAAAGAAAAGAACTGGACAGCTGAAGTGACATTAATATGGGAGATGTTGTGCAAAGTGCACTTAATGGAATGTTTACCGTTTCCCCAGATTTTATTTCATACACTGAGATCCCCCATCCCCTTCCCCACCCTGTGTTTTCTGAGAGATTGGTAGTACATCAGCGCATCCTCCTAGTGCACAGAAGGGTTCTGCAGAAGACACGTCAAATTGGATTTACATGCCATTTTTTAGGCAAAGGCAAGCAAATTTAGGCCATGCTCTGAAGAGAGAAGTATAAATCACCTCTGAACCTGAATCCATGGAGCACTAATTAGATTAGTGCAGAGTCTGAATTAATAAACTTTACAGAGAGGCAGTTTTGTCTCACTCTTGCACCTCTACCACTGAAAACTGAGTGGTTTATAAGGTGCATTTACCTTAAAAGCTATTGCAGCCATTATAAAGAATCAAGCCAAAGACTCCCTAGAGTGTTTTTGTCAGATGAATTCGAACTGGTTAGCTTTTTAATGAAGAAATGTAGCTTTCGAAATGCTAGACTACTCCATTTTGTTAGTTTAAAGAGTGAAGATGAAAAAAAAATCTTTTGATTTAGCTTAGTTTTATACAGAAAGGTTTGATCATGAAAAAGTTGTAGTTTATTGAAAAAAACCCAACACATTGAACAGCAAATTTCAAATGCTCCAAAATGATTTTCTGTGCAAGCTTCCATAAGGCTGCTTTGTAATGATTCAAAGCAAATTTTTTTGACAGACCCACAAAATTTTTTCCTATTTTCTGATCAGTCAAGTTGAAATGTACTCTTACTGATACGTAATTTCTATGATCTTGGCAATAGTAGACTTCTTGGGTGGAGAGCAAAAACTACTCAGACAAAAAAGTATGTGTCTGAAAGGCATGGGCAGGGTGTGACACCAAAATGCATGCGTTACCCATTTTTCAAGGCTTACTTTGAAATTCACAAATCCTCTAAGACTTCAACCTATGGTGAGTCTAAAAAAAGGAAATTGTGATTGCTTCACTTATCTTCCATCAAGATGCAAGACTGCAATGTGAGTGTCAATTCACAGTGACACTAAAGCCTTCCCATGGATTTCTTAGCATGTGGTCATCACCATTTGGCAAAAAACCCCCAACAAACCCTAAGGTGAAAGCAAGCTGCATAACATTCTTGCTGTGCAGTCCCTGAATACAGACAATCAGTCATCACAGCAAAGTTTGGGTAGATAAATAATGCTTAAACAGCAGTCCTAGAAGTTCAGGTTTTGAAATTGCTTCACATTTAGTGAAAACTGACCAGCATGTTCTCATGAATGAAACAAAAAGCTTTCCAAAGTGCTGGCTATGATTTTATACTGCTTTTGTAATCGTACTAAAGGGAAATCTAAGAAATGCCTCCACTGTCAACAGTATAACTATTCCTTACTCTTTGTTACATGGCCAAATTCTAAAGTTTTAATCTGGTTATTTTAACAGAAATGTTTCTAGCCACTATTATTTCATAACCAGGCTGGTGGGACTGAATGGATATCTAAAGCTGCAAAGACAATGCAGATGCCTGAGGTTCACTTTTCTTGTTGTGGAAGGCATAATTGGCTCTCATTAGAGGCAACTTCCATGATGGCAAACATCACCTTCCCTCTAGCAATACATCTAGAGAAGCCTTCTGTTAGTGAGCAATGCAGCCTTAGGGAAAGCTGTTTCCATACTACACTGCCAACAAAAATCTACAAGATTTTTTTTTTTTTCTGGACTGTCTCTGGTATTGTAAGTGACAGACCTGAGGTATCCACCAGCCATTGCCATTAGTCATTTCTCTCATGGAAATGCTGAAAAATGAAGTGAAAAATGAAGCCTGAGATTCAAGTCAGTGCTCCGCTGCTTGGTGCATGCATTCCTGCTCCCAATCAACAAAGACCTGCCGATTATGCAGTTTACTTGGCTAGCAGGCAAAAGAATAGAATTAGAGTATGAGTGGGGGGTGTGTGTGTGAAATTTTTTTCATATTATTACTAAGCAAATGCCATCACTTGAAAGGATCTCGCTGTTTCTGATTTTTCTTTACTAGCTGCCTTTCTTCCCAAAAGACATGCCATGCTTTGTTACCCAAACTCTGATTACAGACCTGTAGGAAGTTGACCTGTGCATGAGTGAACTCTTCCTCCCAATCTGAACAGTCTTCCATGTTTGAAAAACTTGTATTCAGCACTGTATTTGTGTGGACACTCATGGAATCACTAATGTAAGTCAATAGCTGAAAGCTCATTTATGTCTAGTTCAAATGACGGGAGCTTTAATAGCACTTTTCTCCCTTTTTTATGACAGCATATTGTTTAGTCCTATTCAGAGAGGAAAAAGCAACCTTCTTGAAGGCATTCAGAGTTCTGAGATAGTTAAATAGGTTCCGATCTTGAAATATTTTCTCATAACATATTGTCTTCCTTTTCAAAATTTGGTGTAAAATTCCACCATTAAATGAGGTAGTAGTTTGCATTTACTTCACATGGAATAAAATCACTCCTCAAGGTGCAGTGCCAAAGCGAGGCTACAAAACTAGGAGAAACAAGATCCACCATTAGTAGATGCAGAGCTAGTTGCTTCAGACGGTATAAGCCCACATGGCTGGTTGGCTCTTTGGTTAGTATCTTCTAGCATGGAAGGAAACTTTTTAATGAAATACTAGGACAATGGCTGAATCTCTTGGGAGAGCCATATAAATTCATTAAAATTCATCATGCATCCAGCAATCTTTTTTTTAAACTAAAAAAAAGCATAACATATAAATCCAAGTTAATATTAATCTCTTTCTTTTTTTGCAACTTCCCCTCTCCCTCCACTTTCTTTTACCTCCTCCTGTCCTAAGCCTAAGAAGAATGGAAATTCTTACTGAGATCAGTCCATTATAAGAAGATTGCATATAGATTAAGAAACAGAAGATTTATGGAGGACTCAGATTTGTAGAAGATTGAGGATTCATTTAAGGGCATTTGGAAGCCTTTTATGGATTATATACACAAAACAGATGTTACGTCTTAGAAAAACTTGTAATTCATTGTTATTTCCTACTTGACTGTAAGGTGGGAGAAAGACTACATTTTATAGTGTTGTGAACCAAGATTCCCCCCCCACACCCCATGTAATAGAGTTGCTTTGCTTCCTTTCCTTTTCCTTGTTGGGGTGTGTGTTCTCAATTACAGAATACAGCGCCTCTTATGACAAATAATTATTTTTTCGCAAAAAGAACAATTGTTCAAAAGCCACCAAGAACAATAAAGGACGAGTAGGAACACAATGCCTCGGTTCTAAAAAAGCAGATTCTTATTTAAGTAGAAACCACAGAAATATTGATAGGAACCATGTTAACTCTCCTTTGGGTGTAATGCATCATTTGGCTGATATGAAACAGGACTGAGGTTTTTGCCTTCTCTTTATTGGACTAATTAGGTACCTTGCTAGGTCTTCACTTAAGTAAGCTGAAAAATCATCTGTTAGTCAAAAACCCCCTGTGAACCTTAATCTTCTTGAGGATGCCTTCAGCATGGTTACTCTATATGGGGTCTGTGGTGTGCTGTCTCCAGAGACTCTGCTATCCTTAACGATGCTCTTCTGATCTGCTTTGTGAGCTTTCCTCTGAGGTTACACAGAGGGTCGTAGGGCCATGGCTGGGAGATCTCTTTGGGTTCCCACATTAAGCCCAGAGCCATCAAAGGAAAAACTTCTAATTGCAACGACCATTTCTCCTTCAAAGGCCTTGCTACCCCTCCACTTTCCTTAAGGGAATTCCTATATCCCAGGGAGTTGGCAGAAATCCTCAGACCCTTTGGAGGCCAAAGACTCTGTCTTGGGATGGCAGAATTAAAGCAGTATTAATGTGCTGCTCAGGTGCAGTGCATTGAAGGGAAGTGGTTCTTGAATTATTTTTTTTTCTGACTTGATACTTGAGTTTCCTGACATTACGTTTGCTCCAGGAGTCTCTTTTTCATTTATGTTTTTTAACCTAGCTATGAATGTTATTTAGCAGCTTGCCTTTTTTGGAGTGCTGCCATTTATTCCTTATATTTGCTGACTTCTGTTGAAGTAAGTTGAACATTTAATTTGGAGGATCTCATTTTTGTCTATGACTTTTACCAGCTGATTGCTTGTTGCTGGTGCATAGTGGGTAGATGTCAGTAGCTAATTCCTATGTTACTAATGTTTTTTTGGTACAGCAATAATGGTCTTAAATATTATGCGCATGTTTTCCATGCTTGTTTTAAAGGATGACTTCTTTGACATATTTTTCTCCACATTAAATTCGGTCATAGTATATGCCAACAGTAGTATGTGTTTTCTTCCCATGATTTAAAATATTGTAAAATTTGAAGGGAGAAATATGAAAAAGTGGTCGTGGAATTTAGGCAAAGTGACCCTTGGAATTAGGACAGAAGAAGGAGAATAAACAACCTGTTTGTTTATCTAACATTTGTTTTTCTTTATCTAAGATCTTTTTTTCAGTTTCTTTAACACAGAATTGGTGCTTAACCAATCCAAGATCCATACTTCTCTGCCCTTGCCCTTACAGTTGTGAATGAGACTTCTTTTTAGGTTTTATTACATATCTAGGGGCTTTTAAAGATTTCTTTGGTGAGATTATTATCTCTTATTAAACATATATCCAGGGCAAAAGAGCATTTTGAACATCTGGGTATGACTGTGCTCTGTATTATTTATTCCATAGAGACTTAGAGATTTCCAAAACAACTGAGCCACTGCATAAGTTCTCCAGGCATCCTTGGCATAGTTAAAATATATTTCTAAACATGCCACTCTGCTCCTGTTAATGGCTGTTCTTATAATCATATTTTCTTAATGTTTATGAGAAAGGAACCCTCCCATATGGCTGAAAAAGCTCAGGCTCTTTCAGAAGAGGAGAATTTGGTTGAACTCACAGAACTAATTAAGGGTTTCACTAGGATTTGTTGTTGTTGTTGTTGTTGCTTGCTTGTGGCCATTCTAAATAGCTGAGGAAGTTTATTTGCCTGAGTTGGAGAATAGCCTAGATGTTGTAAAGAAAATTTTGAGCTGATTATATCTTGATGGAGATACATCAGGGCTATGGGTCTGATAAAATGTCTGGGGAAGGGAAAGGGAATAGCAAAACCACTGAGAAAATATGTTTGCCAGTTAACTGCTCCTGCGGCACAGGAATTCTAGCTGGAAAGAAGAAATAGCCATGACAATTCTTGCTCTGATGGGTAGCCTGTTAGGACAAAGGGTTGCAGGCAGGCAGGGTGGGTTCCCTTAACAAAAGAGAAGCCTTCACTAAAACTGGGGCTGAAGAGATCTAGAAGCCTTCTGAAGTATTTATTTGAGGTTTCCATGTTCTGCTGGATGAGTGCATCATTAAAATAGCTCTTTCTCTCACTAGGAAATCCTGTGCAATATGCTACACATGATTGATAAAGACAGAAGAAGAATTCAGATGGTCTTGAAACTATTGTTCAAGACTAATCAAGCATGACTAATTTTAATCATAACAGCTTTTTGGCCGGTATCTGGAGCAAATGATGTTTTTCTAAATTAGCACTCTCAGTCTTTATAAGAAGTTATTGAGATGTGTCTGCAGAAAGTTATTTGCAAATCCTTTTTATTTTCACTTGGGTATTCAAGTGCTGCTGTGCATTTCTTCAGTAACATTTATGATGAAATATGCCACCTAGCTGAACTGGATCCCAAATCCAGACAGCATATCTGATTTTGTAGTGATTTACAGAGCTAAGTATGACATCAATTTGACATATAACCTGCCTCACCAGACTGACAAAATACTGGAGGGGGGTGGAAAAATTACACTATATAACCACCTTTGACGTGCCAAAGCTGTGCTGTCAGATTACTCTGGTCCCGTGGTCCTTGGAGCTGACAGACTGCCCTGCTGTATGGTCTGTATTGGCTGAAGAATTGACTTTTTGGGCCTCCTGGAAGTCCATCATTCTCAAAAGCAGGAATGAACTAAGGCTGATCTCTTCTTGAAATATTTGCTGAGCTTGAAGGACAATTCTTCTTCTCAACTGATGCTTCAAGACTGTTGCTCTCCTTTTTTTCCCATCTGTCCCTACACTACCTCCTTGTACTCTGAACTGCCTCCACACCAGTGACATCGTTATCAAAACTTTATTTATTATGGTTCAGCCCAGCTTCAGCCACAGCAAACCAGCAAGTTGACTGGTGTGGGTATCTATTGCAAAACACACCAGGTTCATTTCATGTACAGCAAATGAAAACAGCTTGATATGATACCACCTCAGCTTGAGAAGAATCAGTGCAGTGGCAATGGCCCTTAACCTGGGTGTGGTAGAGGACTTCTGACAACCCCTCATTGTAGCTGGGTGTGCCAAGACCAAAATTTAAATATATCTCTGAGGGAAGAAGTGTTCCCATTCTCTGACAGAGCAAGAATTTAATATCCACCGTTAAAAAGACAGCAACCCTGCCCTGTATCAGCCAACTATAACTGTTCACTCGTGTAGATTTGCAGTGATCATAACCACCTGATGTGTGTTTATTGGTAACAAAACACTTCAGAGCAGGCAAGGGTAAGCTTCCTATGCAAATATATTGTGTGCGTATTTTTTAATGCTTTAATTCTTGAAAACACGGATTTTACCAAACAATTTTTCACACAGGTATTTTTAAAGATGAGTTTGAGGATGAAAGTTACTCTTGTCTGAGTCAAAAGCTTCTTCCAGAAGAGCACAGTGAAACATTAAAAGAGTGCCTCATTGTCACCTGAAACTCTCAAGTAGCATCTGCTGGGGATATGCTCTGCTTATTCTGACTGGTACTGCCATGATAAAAACATCTGCAGTGCTGTATTTATAGCCTGTGTCTGCTCCTGGAGTACACAAGTAATTGCTGCCTTATCTCATGAAATCACAAGACTTATGGCTGTTGAAGAGTCTTTTGTTTCATGGAGAGGTGAACAGTGATGAAGAGGATGGAGGAGTTTTACAATAGTATATAAGGATCTACAAAAGCAGCTGCCTTTGCGCTGCTTGCTTAAAAAATCATTAAGGTGCCAGGGATCAGAAATTATTCCCAGCTGAAAGATGTAAGTAGCCCCCTTAGCTGCACTTTGGTTTTCCCAGAGGGGTCTAATGTGTGAAATAAGACTTACAAGGACTACCAGGAGCGGCAGGCTTTGCTCTTTCCTGGCTCAGCCAAGGGTTAATTTTATTTTTTTTTAACTTGAAAATAATGTCAACTTAAAGAACTACTTGTCAAACAGGCTGTTGGCAGTTTATTTATCCGGGCTGGCTGGTGAACAGGGAGCCTATGAGGTCCTAAACTAATATATGGCTCTGTTAGTCAAAATCAACAACTTAAACTTTACCTGCAAGCTCACAAACACATAGTATAGCCTGTGAAATGCCGGGTTGGTATTTACAGTGGGGTATTCGGCATAGCAGTCAGCTTTGTACGCTCTGAGCCAGCTTCAGTTTCTATATGGATCCGAGCTGTAAATATCTGAGCACTTGCTTTAGGAGCATAACATGGACACAACTACATCTGCCTCTGAATGAGCTGTCACAGCACCCTGCCTGTGCCTTGATAACCAAGTAGGAATACTTCTTCCTTCTTATTCAACAGTGCACAGCCATGGGGTCTCTTTTTCTGCATTTGTGCTACTATAACCATTTCTAAAATCAATGCTGCTGAAAAAAAGCATAAATTCTGAGCACTTAGTTCTTCTAAAATTCACAATGTGGTCTCTGGGGTTCTTTGTAGTTGTGATTGAGCTATCAGGGTAACACTATTCTTTGTGTCTTCCTTAAATTGAAATAACCACTTGTAAAAAATCATGACTTAGCTTCCCCTCACCCTAGTTCTCCTTCGGATATGAGTTTTGCTGGAATGGATGATGACGCTAACGAGCCTTTTGGTGGGATATGTAACTTGGGCAGTTAGCATTTGAGTTCTGCATGTCTGAGTAATCAGTCTCTTTCAGCTTTACACACTTCCATACTGCTACTGACTGTGAAGGAAAGCCATATTCTAATAAATCTGCAAAACTAATTTTTAACTTCACGAGGTCCTACGGCAAGCTGAGCTCAGAAGAATAACCTTATTTTACTTGACAGCTTTACAGGTAAGATTCAGATTGTAGCTGTATAGAGGTTTCTTCTGCAGCTGATGGACTTGACCAGAAGGTGATTGATTTCCCTCTAAGGTAAGGGCCCATCTGTGTCAGATATTTGTCTGTCTCCACTGCTTAAAGAAAGAATTCAGATGATGAACTCAAGAAACATATATATGATTAAATAACTTAATTTTGCTCCTGGGTCTGCTCCTTGATTGCCTGCATAATGAGTCACAAAACATAGATATGACCGTTTTGAAAAATCTGCCAGACACACACATGAGTATAGATTTCTGTGTTAGGTGCCAGCTTTTAAAATCTTGTTGTAGTGATGATAACTTGAAAAATGAGTGACTGGAATCAATCAGGTTTGTTTGATGTAAAATTCAGTGTTTATAACTATAGTATTGATTCAAGTTTTGCATCTGGCAAGTATCTTTTCTTTAGTGACTGTAAAATTTGGACGAAAGGTTAGCTGAAATATTTCATTCTCCTACCTGATAAGAATGAAAAAATATTTTAGACTAAATTGTAAGAACATGGCAAAATAATGATAAAATTGAAATTTGCTGATCCAGAGCTTTTGTTCTTAGACTTTGCCTCAAAGCGTACACCTGTTGACAGTATTTTTCTATTATTTCTCTATAAAAATTTTTTAAAATAATTTTTCTAACTGTTGTTACTTTTTGAACTTAGAAACCTGTCTTACAAATGATTATTATTTTTATTTTTTTTATCTACAAAGGGGAATTTCATAACTCAGGTGTACTTCTGCCATTTCTCTTGGTAAGATCACTTCATATTTACTTGGGATTTCAGGCTACATTGATAGTGCATTTGTAGTAACTGAATAAAGGAAATCGGTACATACCCTTGCTGAAAAGTGTTACCCAGATGGTATATTTTGGCATTGACAACATAGGCAGCTTTATTAATGTCTATGACAGCATCTTATTAACGGCTCCTCACAATTTATTGTAAAGAATTGATGGTAAGGCCAAGGGGATTTCAAGGAAACAAACACGAACTCAAGAGTTTCAGAAACTTTTAGTGAGACCTAAAAAATTGTTTTATACATAGCCTGGTAGAACATTAATAGTAAAAAACCAATGCCTTTGTGCACTTACCATGGGTTAAATATCTCAATCATTTTGGGCAAAAGCAGTCAGTTAATTTTTCTTTTTGTTTGTTTTTTGGTTTTAGTTTTTTTTTCTTTTTTAATTGAATACACCTTTGTTCAGTTTCTGGGTGAGAAGCAATAAAGATTCAGGATACCTGTGCCAGTCTGCAATAGAGATGCAGAATTATTCTTTCATTGCCAGCCATATTTAAATGTCAAGTGAGAACAAGAGATGAATATCACTTCTTCAGTCAAGGCAAAGTAACAAGTCAGGCCTTCAGGCTGTCTAGGATATCCAGTCAGGAACAGGAGAAGACAAGACTGGAGACTGGCCCACCTACAGTGTAGCTTAGGGAAGGTTTGTTTGCCCAGGCATGAACTTACATGGAACTTCTGGGCCATAGGCAGAGAGAGAGGGTGGTCAGGGCCAGAGTTTAAGCCTTAGACCAGGTCAGGATGGTCAGGGTCATTAAGATCTATTAGCATACTCAGGGCCCAGACAGATACTACTTTCATCAAAACTCTTTCCCACCCAGGTTACAGAAGCAACGCTCAATTTCCTTCCTAACTCTCATTCATCTTTAATGCAGCCCAGACCAGAAATATTCTTTCAAATTTTGTCCTCCACTGTCTTCTTCCTCTGTTTGTTCTCCTGGATGGCTTCCAGGGTTCAAATGGTTTTTTTGAGCAGTTCCATTCCTTGGTGAGCACTCCTGAACCCTGTGTTCAGGTGAACATGTTGGTGAGTGTTTCTCTGGGGTTTCTCTTTGGCTTGTCCACCTTCATCTTATCTTCAAGCAGCAGAATCCACGAGCTCACACTCAGCTTCTCTTTCAGCCTTGATAGTTCGCAGATCTTATCCTATTCAGGTTGCTTTTCCCTGTCTCATCTCAAACTCCAGCTTGTCTTTCTCACATCCTCTTGTGAGTGTCTGTCTGTCAGCTCAAGCTCAGCACAGCAAAAAAGGCCTTCCAGTCCTTGATCAACAGGATGCCACTGCTGAAATAGCAGGGGATAGCAGGGAAACACCACCGTCTTGCCTGCCACTACATCCACAAAACCAGAATATGGTGGTAATTTGCAGATTATTCCTCTGTAATATTCCTAAAGAGTCTTCCTCTCCATCCACACAGCTGATACGGAAATCCAGATATACTTAGGCTCTTGCTAGTGTAATGATACCTTTCCCAGTGCTCTTAAATACAAACTTTCTAGACTGTAACTAATAAGATAATTTCCCTAGCCCGATACTTTGGCAAAATTAATCCCCTTTGTGATATCTCCCTTCTTTTCTTAAGATGACTGACTCAACGGAAACCCTGACAGTACTTAAGAGCTTTGGCAACACTTAGGCATTATTTTAGCAGCACTGGTCCTCTTTGCAAGCCCAGGCACTTCAAAATTAAATATGTCTTCACTTGCTTAAGTTGAAGAGACTGAGCTGATACGGCTATGCCTTTAATACTAAAGAAGAAGTCCAAAGGATAACCTCAGGCTTTGTGTCCAGGTGCCGAGGATTAGCCCACACCATACTGCTGAGTACTACCCTCCTCTGTAAGAGATTTGTATTGTAAGGAGAATAGTAAAATACAAATTAAAGAATGACCTGGCAGTTAAGTAGCATGGACAAGCAGGGGCCAGCTGGCCCTCTTGTATTTAGCAGTAATAGTTTGGACGGTGGGATGACATTGTGTTAGGTGCCATCAACATTACCCTAACTGAACAAATTATGTTATAAGGTATGTGGCAAATGATTTGGAAATTGGGAAAGAAATGCAGCTCAGTGGAGGTTAAACATTCTCACTGAGGAGAGGAAGGGAAGGGGGGAAATATGCTAAAAATACCATGCAAAAGTGTCTCATTTAACTACACTGAATAAAAGCTTATCAGCCATATTTCCCCTTTCATTTGGATGGGTACTTAGCAAGCTACATAAATATACACCTACACCTCTAGCCTGTTTTCGATTACACTGATATGCCACTGAAATTTTTACTGTGTTGCTAATAGTAACAGCAATAAGAATGTGAGGAAAACTCGGTTCAGGTTGCTGAAGCGATTTGCCTTAGAGACAGTTTCTGTAGTTAGGAGTTTTGATTAATATTCACAGAGGAAATCAGTTTTGTACACTCAAAGTGCTTGTCCTACTAAGTATAAATTCACATTTTTATACTAGGAGGGCCACTAGTATTATGAACAATATTTTTTTTTTCAGAAAAGTAAATCTCAAAAAAGGAGCATTCATTTCCTTTTACACTAATCATGTAGAGGAGAATTGTATTATCACAAAGTCCATTTGGCAAAGCAGACATAAAAGTGAGTGGTCACTGCCGTGCCATACCAGCTGATGCTATCAACAAGCTCTTTTGACAGTGCTTGAGTAAATGCTTTTTTCTTTCAAATCCTCAGATCAGTATTGTTTCTGAGGGATTTTTTTTTTTTTTTTTTTACAAATTCAGTTAAAAATTATTAGCTGTTAGAGGTTATAACTAGTAGCTTTACGTGCAACTTGTGTGTGAGCAATAAATATGACAAAGATGGCAATGAGTGAAGCTGATACTTTGTTTCAGCAATAACATAACCACATTAAAATAAATTAACAACTGTGACCCCTTCCTAACAAAACTGTGCAGAATTCTCCGCCCAGGTTACTTTCTTTCCCTTCACAGCTCTGTTTCTACTATTAAATCTTTACATGCGAAAGGTAAACGGTTTTTTTAATGCATTGGAGGGAAAGGTCTGCGCAGCACCGTTCCTTTTTTGTGTGTGGCTGGAAAACTGTAGGCAGCATGTGATTCCTATTGAGTATGATTTAGGTGGCACATCTGGCCACCAGCCTGGAGCTTGACTTTGAGAAGGCACCTCTGATGCAGGGAGTTGATGTCTGTGAGGCAAACCCAGCATATGTGAGCACGCACACACACAGACAGAGGGGAGAAAAACTGAAAAAAAAGGGGAAAAAAAAAAAGAAAAAAAGAGGCTGCCACTCCCGGGTAAACACACTGAGAACTGGGTGCTTTGTTAGGAGTTGAGCAGGGTGATATCTACACAAAGGTTTGCTGGTGTTTTTGTTTTTGCTCTGAGGACATGAACAGATGGCATATAAGATTGCCCAGGAAAGAGCATACTGAGGTTTAGCTGTTGCCTCTTCTGTTCCTAGGGGAAATCATACCAGCCTAGACAGCACAAACACTGTCAAGTCCAAGAGACAACATTCAGTTTTCTCTTGAAAAGTCACTATTTGGGTGAAGCTCAAGTGGTAACTCTTTAGTAGCTCAGTATGCAGGGAATTCTAGTGTAGACAGTTTGTGTATGTCCCTAGGGCAATGGAAATACCTTCTGTAGCCCTAAGACTATAAAATATAAACTCTGAAGAATGCAAAAGGTGAATGAGATGGCCATTTTCTGGGCTTTTCCAGGTGACTTTGAACAGAACCTTTTCGTATGGTGTTACAATGAAATTGAGGTTCCTCTGTGTTTGTGTGTTAATTTAAGCCTCAGAAACTACATTACTGCTTTGAAAGAAGTCTGGAGACTGCCATAAAAGAACCTGAGGTACTTGAAACCCTCATGCTGATATTTTCATCCATGCAAGTGATGTGAGCAAGTGGCACAATGTGAATGGAATTTCAGCCTTGCTTCTACAGAGCTAATGTGGTGTGATCTGGTACAGTTGTGTATATTCATGCTGTTGGGGTAACAGCAACTATCAGCCTGTTTTTGTACTGGTAATATTCCTGCAGTGCAATTTGTATCCATCACCATGAGAAAATATTACTGTAGAAACAGTGAGGGATAATAATAATAATAATAAGACACCCAGAAGCACTTAATTGAAAGAAGTAATTTGGAAAAAAGAAATCATGTCATAAAATACCTCACAAAGGTAGATAGTACTGTAAATGGTCAATAAAGCTTAGCACATTCTGAACAATTACAGTTTAAAGATGTTCATACATCTTCAGCAGCCTGCTTACCTGATCATCGTGCTGCTAGGTATTTCCATTTTGAAATTACTATTACTGGAATTCAAATTGAAAGTCCAGCCAAAACTGGTCAATGTATAAAAGATTGCCTACTAAATAAAACTGTGTTCTAATACTACACGTGGCAAGCAAGCGGAGTCTTTTAATAAGATAGTTGGGTTCAAGGTTGGTCACTATATGTCTTGTATTTGCAAGTCTTGTATGTGTGAATAGTTTTATTAAATGTGCAAATCCCCACTGGATGCTCTGATGTACATTTTGAACATGAGTTTTCAGAAGAATTAACCTAGCACTTAACTCCAATCTGCAATTCAAATTTCCACTTGCCTTTTGGGCAGTAGATCTCAAGTTTGGAAATTATTCCATATTCTATACAAAGGGTACTAGGTGAAGCAGACAAAATGCTCATCTTGGAAGGTGGAAGACAGAATGCTGCCTTTTAATATTACAGTTCTTGTCTACACTTGAGTTTTCTATGATTTTGTTCACTGACATGTCTACATGTTTCCTCCAGAAATTTGGCTGACATGGTGAGGTCTTCTTCAAGCTTCACAGAGTCCTTTGGCATGCTCTTTTTGTTAGGAGATACTTCAATGGAATATATGCTATTTATAACACCTGCATGAAATCTCTGTTTTAATCTAAGTTCTTCTAAGTGAAATATAACATTCTAAGAAGCAATCAGCTGGTATTCCTCTGTGTTTACAGCTGAAATGTTTATAGCTAGAAATGGAACTTTGCTGTGGTCATTTCTTTTGCATTAGATAAGTACATAGAATAATAATGGCATAAACTTGTTTGTGTTAAAAATGACACTGTGCCTGTGACTTTAGCCACAGAATACCTCAGAGACTATCATCTGTTAATGAACTGCCTTTATTTCTCCTTCTCTGGATATGCCACACTCCTGGTGACAGTGCTGGGTGGTGAGAAGTATACAGATTGTGACTACATATCACTGAATCCTCAGTGGCTTTCTGTGTTGATTCCTCAGCCAAATTGATGTTGGCTGAGAGGATGCTGACATTTGTATGTCCTATTATATCCTCTGGGTCACCCTGAAGTTATTTATTACTAGTGGCCAGTGGGAGAATGCCTTGTCACTGTGAATCTCAGAAGAGAGAACAAAATCTGTTTTCTCTTTTTCTTCTTAGTGTGGTAGCATGTACCTGAAAAAGCACCCAGAATTATTTCAGATGAAAGGTCCTATGCAGGTGCATAGCCCCTGATTCTAATCTCTTTCTGTTTCTCTGATAGGGAAGTAGATCTTTGTACTGATCCAATCAGTGAAAAATGTTATTTGAACTTTAGTCATAATAAAATCAAGCAATGGATCAGCTGGTATCAAGTCTCCTTTGCTTTTGCCATGCTCATCTATCACTTTTACAGACTGCTATATAATGTTAAAACTATTCATTTGTAATTTTTTGAAGTATGTACACCTCATGAAGCAGTCTGATTTTCTTTAAATTTATTTTGGCATCCAGAGCATGTGACAATTTTGTGTTTTGTCTCAGTAGTTATTTTATCAAATTATCAGACACCACTGTATTAGATTTAAACTTGCTCTACTGCTCCCGTGACATCCTGCAAATTGCAGTTCTCCTGTCAGTAAGGTATGCTCTCGATGCTATTGGAATTTATTTCTGTCAGCAAGGAAGACCCTCACATCTCTGGGATGGTATTAGTGATCAGTGTTCTCGTTCACATGGTCTCCTACCAGCTGACCTGTAGGTGAATTCCTGCCCACTGGAATGATGAGCATCCTCCAGCTCTGCAGGCATGAGCAGTGAGATCAGATTTCCCGAATCTGTCTGGCAGCTTTAAGTTTCAGCCTCCAAACCCTAAGGACAAAAAGATGTGGGGTCACATCAGCATGACCTATCTTTTGGAAGGCTAGGTTTTCACATTGAATAAATGTGAAGACAGTTGGGCATTACTTCATTTTAAGGGAACATTAATATTAACCAACAGTAGAATCCCAATGGGAATGTGTGGCTGCTGTTTGAATACCAAATCAAACTGTCACGACTGGTGTTGAACATTAAAATACAAAACAAAGCTGGTTACAACCTGGTGAATGTATTAGATTGAGAATTTATGTTAAGGGCACAAAATTGTTGCTTTGAGTACATGTCTGAGACTAAGCCACTGAAGGAATAGCCTTTTTCAGTCCGAAGGAAATTAATATGAGGATTAAAATAGCTATGTATAATCATAATATACCCATTTACACAAGTGTTTCAATGCATGATCTTACAGAACAAGACAGTTGAGTCTTGTCATTTAATTAAAATATGTCATTCCCCAAATCAGTACAGTATCATAAGTATACCTTTTCAGGAACATTTCTTACATTGTTTTACATTCAAATGCCTCTTCCTTTTTTTGCCAGTTTGTATTAATTCTTTTTTCAATGCTTCTGCGATACAGATGTGAAGAGTACACCTCTCCTTGTTAGATGGACTACTTCATCCTGCTAGCCTTGTCAAATTATGAAATACAAGGTAAAATGTGTATGTCAGTGTGAAATGATTGGGAGCATGGCTAAGAAAATAGTGAAAAATACTTCCTTTGAATATTAATTAAATTAGGATACAAACACAATCAACACCATTTTATGAAAGCTTGCTGTGGTAATTTAATGCTTGGAATTTTCTATCAAGGACACTCCAAAAGGTGTATTCTTAGCTGAAATGCTTGGATGGTCTGTGGAAGTGAATTTTGATTACAGCTTGATTGTACAAGACCTGCTACAGACTTTACACTGGCTTACATAATATGAATTGTAAATACTGTAAACAGCTACAATACAAATCTGCTTTGTCAGAGACACTGAACTTACCTAAAGAATGGTCTATTTACAGCTCACTAGCTAGTTTGTACTTAGACTTCTTGTGGACACCCTATGTCAGCTGGCTAACTCTACTGCAAAGATGAGGCAAGATATTTCTATTCCAGTGTATTCTAGTCCATGATTTTTTTTAATGTTATGGCATTTTTAGAATGAGCTAAGCCATGCCATCTTTACTGGTCACCGAGGGAATACACATGGGGAAATAAATTTAAAAGGTTTTCACACTCATAGCCTCCTTGGCAATAATCATCCTCATTTATTTGTGTTTGAGGAATTGCATTTCCCTGTTGTGTTCTGTGTGGAGTTATACTAGCAGTGCTATATAGTACATAGTGGGAAGAAATGTCCAAGCTCTGCCGCTTCTTTGCTCATCCTTCTATTCACTAGAGAGCTTGATGAAAGGAATGGTATACATAAGAAGTGGTAAAGGAATGGAAAGAGATGGAAAAAGCTGATAGAGCCTTATAGATGGCATAACTTTCTGAGGCAGGGTCATAACCTAGGACTTGCAGGATTTAGACATGAGAAACTGCTCTCCACAGCCAACTCTCAACTAGAATTTTTCATACTGAGCCACCTTCAATTTCGTCCCTCATTCGGAGCCCTTTGTTTCCCAACACGGTTGCTTACAAATACCCACAACAGGTTTTCAGTGAAGGGTGCCATAGAAATGCAAAACTACCACAACCCAACTCCCAGCATGGCATACTTTTTACATTATTGATCTCTGTTTAAGAATGAAGCGAAGTTCTCATTTACAATGTTCATTTACAGATACCTTTTTACTCTCTCAGGTACAAGAAAAAGAATATTTTCATTCTGGGGCTTCCTTCTCAGAACTACTTACACTCTATGTCTTCTAGTTATGATCTAAAGAGGACACTGTCATTGCTAAGTAAGAGGACAAGGCAGTCATTTCAAGTAATGGGCCTGAGATCATCCACAGCTTGTTCCCTTACTCTGTTTTCTGCCACTCAATTTAGCTTTCACTAAGACAAATGTGCTTGAGGAGGGTGGGTGCAAACCAGCTGATGCCGTTGGCCCAGGTGTTGGTCTCTGGTCTCCTTGTATTAATTGGTAAAGATATGGCCAATGCTGCTTTCCCAGTTGCCTGGACTTCTACACACCAGTATTGTCTGCTCTACCCCCTGTTATGTTCATTCTTGGTACTTTTTAGCAAGGTCTGGTCTCATAATCTTAACTCACTTGCTTTGAGTCTTCCTCTAGTTGATGTGTTTAGATGATGACTGTCTCATTCATAAAACACAACAGGCTGACTGTGGAGTCATCAGCTGTTGTTTCATGTCTAATTACAAGTTTTTCTTCCCCAAGTCCCATATGGAAAATAAAATATGTTCACGGTAACAAGAAGTTTCTTATGCCTCACTCTACCTCATTGAAACATATGCAAAACCTTTCTTCTCCCTGTCTATTGAGTAAAAAATATCAAAAGCTGGTATTCAAAGGCTCTCGAGCCAAAACAAATTCATGAGTAATCTTGAATGGCAATAAACCTGGGGCAAGCTATTCTCCAACACCAAGAAAAAAGAAAACGAAATTTTTCACTGTGAATCACTCTCACCTTTTGCTGTAATATTATGCAGTGATATTTCATTTTGAAAACAGTTTCCTCATCCGTTTTTCAAAAGGAGCAAGAAAGTACTCTCCAAGCTGCTTGTGTGGAATCATATACATGTCCAAAGAACAAATAAAACCACTTTTAAAATATTCTAAATGGAGGCAATGGGAGTTCTTTAGAAAATGTAACACAAAATTGTTTACAAATGCTCCATTTAGGTTATGTACAGTAACGTGAAAGTACATTTATTTTGCAACAGACTGTCTGCCTCATAGGCTCCTAATTTCTCTGTGTTCCTTCTTTAATTACTCCATCTGCTACTTACTTTCTTGATCTAATTAAGAGACCAAGATCTAGATTTCAACATAATTTGGACTTGATGCAGACCTGGTGATGTTACTAAGACCACTGGATCTGGCTTGACAGTATTTCTAATCTTAGTCCTAGGAAAGTAAGCAGGACCCCTTCCAAATCTTCAGGATCTGCCATCTAGCCCCATTTCACCTATGCTAAATCTATTAAATTTCACTCCTTAATCACCTCTTTGTCAGCTTCTTCTACCTTTTCCCTGGCATTGTCCTTTGAGCCTGAAACTTCTCTCCCTTAATCAGAAAACCTCTAAGTCTCCGTTGAGGACTCTTCAAAAGCTTCTTGCCCTCACTTCCTACAAACTACTATGGAGTAATAAATGCCTTCTGATACGCCACTATTTTGTTCCAGTTTCATTCTTGTTAAACCATATCTCCTGAAAGAAGATCCCAAATTGTGTTAATGAATTGGTCCCTGAAAATAGTTAGCTATCAAAGCTAACTCAGCCTGTTTTTCTTGATGTCAGTGCTTATCATGGGGACTTTCTCCTATTTGCATTAGATTGACATATATGGGATGCCACTGAGATGTGATCTTCCCAGTTACAAATGTTCTCCTTGCAGATGAGTGGGAGACAGTAATACCTCTACCAAGACTTTTACGACAGGAATGCTATGACATCCTGAGATATTTTCATTAAGTATTACCCTGCTTTTGGCTCATCCTCTTGTGAAACCCCTTCTGTTTGTCAATAGTGACAAAAGGGCAAAACTCGCATCAGCCTGAGTACTGATTTCGCTCCAGTCTTGCTGTGACCCTGCTTATTGACACCTTTTAACAGGCAGTGAATTAATTGAAAAGTTATTTTCGTTTTTGAGGTCATGCAAGAAATCTCTGTCAAAGCTAGTAGTCAAACATGATATATAAGTCACAGTCCAGTGGAAATGTCTTTTGTTAGTTTCTCACAAAACTCTTCAGGCTCCTGCTACAAGCCAGTGGAATGCCCCCAACAGGACAAAACATCATTCTAAGCAGGGAGCCATGTAATATAGCTAATAAGAAACTCTGAGGAATATGCTATGAACTCTGGACCAAACAAAATCACCACTCATCACTCACTGTGCTAAATATTTAATTATTTTCTGTCACCGCACTCTCCAAACTATCAAGCTGCAACAAAGTCTTTTACTATCTTATACCAACACACTCTTCATACAGTCCCTCTGCTGCCTTCTCCTCATCTCGTCTCATCCAGGGCATGTGTTCTCTCTCCTCTTGCTTCTTCCTCAGCTGCTCTCTCTCCATTGCCTCTCAACCACTTAACAGAACCAGCCACAGCTGCACCTTATCTACATCAGCCAACCCGCCACCCCTGAAGCCAACCCATAGCTGTATATTATCAATGATAATTAACCCAGCTTTGTTCTACTACAATTTCCTTGCTTTAAGTCGAGATGGTCTTTTCCAAAAGGGAACATAGAATCCATAGATCCATAAGTCACTTATACTTAGGGGAGGGCTGTCCTTGGAGTTTGGAGACTTGACTGCAAATCCCTATTTTCCCTGTTTGTATCTGGACCATGAGTTTAAAGACTCCTTTCCTGTGTCCCAGGTGGATATCCTAATTTTGGTTTATGGGTGCTATTCGGTGGGATTATCTTCAGCTCCTTCTGTTCGTTGTTTCCATTATATAAATATTTACGTACTACTTGGTACAGGAATTAGAGCACGACAGACCAGGTGAGTGTCCCACCAAGCTGCATACAACCTTCTTTTCCTCAGTAAAGTATTAGGGATCTTTAGGCTGATTGTGTGAGAATCATGCTAAAGCCAAAGTGAGAGTCCAGAATGCAAGGTTGCTAAACTATGTGATTTTTTTAGATGGCCACCAGCACAAAATAGGGGCTTACTAGGTGACATAATATTTCAGTGCTAGTTTTGAAGATTTCTGTAGTGTTTGAATATGGACTTAGGCACTCAAAGGGCAGCTAAGCACCCAATTCAGCCATTGTACATGTAGAAAGAGTGGGCATCATCACCCTGTCCAGGTCCTCAGCTTAGCTCTGGGAGTCAAGCTCCCTTCCTGGAACCTCAGATGTTTGCCTCAAGACCAATGCAAACCATCACCAAGTTTCACTGATAGCTCATGCCTAACTTTGGGCCTTACTGGTTTACAGCTGAGAACTAAGCAGAAGTAAAAGCACTAGAAAAAGCCAGGAAATGCATGTCTTTAAATATTTAATGAATGCAAAGGTTCTAAACATACAGATATTTGGAAACTGCAGACTCTACTTCCATGCTTTCAGTGAAAACCTTTGAGCTCTTACTGAAATACAAAGGGCTTTGAAGTATACAAGCTGCATGCTGCCTTGGCTGCTGCTAAATCTTCTAGCTACTAAACAAAATGTAAGAGACCATCTCTTCATAAAAAACAGTTCCTAATACTCTGAACACCTCGGGTTTTTTTTCTCTCCAACCTCTGCCAAGATTTAGGCAGAAGGCTATTAACAGTTGATAGGGCTACTAGTCTCTCCTGTTTTAGCAGGACAAGGTTATTCAAATGTTAATGGTCTTACTCAGTGTCTCTGCCACTGGCTGCTTTTGCCCATAAAATGGAAGATTTAATCCACACTGAAGGTTTTGGTCAGAGGTAAAGTTCAGAAAATCAAGCAGAATTTGTAAGTATACAGGGACAGATTCCCTGGGCTGTCTCAGTCACTTCAGCTGCTGTGGCCTTATCTTGCAACATCACCCAGTTGCATTTGTGAACTCTCTCTCAAACACTGTCATCCCTTAATCAGTTTTAACGATACAGTTTCTGTTGTAATTTAAGCTCAGGTAGTTCTGTTTCAGCAGAAGTCAAGCTGGTGAAAGCTGTGGTGTGTAGATGTTTTACAACAGTCTTGCCCTGGGAGAAAATAAGGGAGCTGACCTAGAATGTTTCCTTTCTTCCAAGGCTGTGATAAGTGAGCAATATCAAAATGATGTATAAAATATTTCTTTACTTATTTGCAAACAGAAGGGTGTCAATCTGCCATGAAGCAAGGAACCGCAATGTCAACATGCTATAGGGATGTATGAATAGCTGACAAAAACAGGTGTGCATGAAAGAAGTGTGATGTATTTTTCTCTAACAGTCATGACAGTATCTTTACCATTCATCTTCACAGGCAAGCACACACATGCACACACACACACGATATTCTCCTAGTTGTTTTTAGAGATAATTTGCCTGTTGAAAATCTGCATCTTTAAGACTTAGGAATTTATTTCTTAAAAAATTAGTGATATTAATTTAGATCTGCATCTCTAAATGTGATTTTTATTAAGGGCTTGAAATGGCTTTTCCCCCTAAATGTAAGATTTGTTTTATGGGCTTAGGAAGATGCATTAAATTTTAAACAATAAATACTGTCTCTACGTTAAGTATTGTATCTTAATTTGAATCTGCTGATGACTGAATGGCATTTCTTTCAAATGTCACTAGTCTTGCTTGTGAGCAATTTGTTCAAGTGTCTAGCAGGTATATAGAAACAGCATTAAGAATCTGTGACAGGTCAGGCTTAGTATGACTAAATTATATTTGATACTATGAAGAAATGGTCAGAACAGCATGACTGAAGCAGAGCAGGGAAGAGGAGAAAAAAAATGTACCTTTATAACAACTGCTATTTTTGTTACCATCTGGGGAATGAAAATGGCATCTCCAAACCTCAAAGCAGAAGTCTCTGCAGTGGGTGCTGAAGGGCCAAGATCTTTCCCTCTGAAGTTTGGATGATGTACTTCAGTATAAAGAAAGCTTGTCAAAGTAATTTCGGTCTTATACTAGCTAAGTCAGAAGAAGTCACAGGAGTGTGATTGTGTAGTTTGAAATATCTTCCAGAGTCCACTTCAAGATCTGTCCCTTGGTGGAGTCTCAGGAAGCAAAGAAATGGAGTGTTTTATGGAGGAACGGGAAGAGACAAAGCACATATAACAAGAAAAATGTGAAGGGTATCCCAGGGGAAACCATACAAGAATATGTAGAGAGAAGTGGCTTGTCATCCTCAGTTTAAACAACCCTTTCCCAAGTTTACCATCTGTGGCATCGCATTTATGAGGTTTTCGTCTTCCCCAGCAAAGCTCTGATGAATGGAAGTTTCTTTTTCATTGGTAGAGATACAATACCCTCATCAATGTCATTCAGAGGAACAGAATGGGGCTGGAATTATGTAAAAAAAAAATACCAAATTATCCAGTGTTACCTTTCTAGTTAAATAAAGTGGAAATGGTCTATTACTATCAGAGTTATTTCACAAGTGATTGTTTCAGTTGGGTGAGGAGGATAAATGTCTTTTTGTCATTGGTTTGGCAGATATTTAAGTTCTCCATACCCTTGTGGCAGCATTTTCTTGGGATTATATATGTGAAACATACCATTGACTGATCCATGGCTATGGTGACACTGGGTACACTGTGCTAGAGCGCGCTGGATATGCTCTGGCTGTCTCCCAAGTCACAGCAGCCAATCCACTTTGTACAGTGTGTGTCTGCATGAGTGACTGATAACTGCAGCTTGGTTTCTGAGAACATTTGTTAGGTACAAACAGTGACTAGCAATATAGTTTTTGCTCCATTTAATATGTGATTTCAGTATGTCTGACAAGAATGTTGCACTTTCCACTGTGTCAGGAAAAGACTGTCTAGTTATAAGGAATGAAAGGCAAATGACGTGGCATCTCTGGAAACATCTACTAGCACTAATGACACAAGCCCTGACTTTGGCCAGCACTGCAGTGACAACCCAGAGCTCACTGCATTAGCTCGCAGAGCTTACTGTGCTTCAATCACAGGAGCAATATTGGACAAAAGGAAAAGCAGTGACCAGAAAATACAGATTTTGGAGACCTTAAGGCTCCTTGGGACCAGCTTTTCTTCTTTCCTGCCAAACAACTTGAGAATCTTTGATTTCAGAAAAAAGCAGCTTGCTTATTCCAAGACTCAAGATTTCTTTGCAAATATTGTGCACTCCTCCTGCCAATTTCCCTGTCACTGGGTGCGCAGCCTCTAGGATAGCTGGGCACATTAGCAGTGGGCAATGGGAAAGATACTGCCAAGAGCTTTGCTGTTTGTGAAAAACGCCAGCATTGCTAGCAAATGTAGAGGACTTGGGAAACCTGTCTAATGTAATATCTAGTAAGCAGCATGAAATTTCCATGCAATTAGAGAGTGAAATAAAATGTCAGACAGTCAAGAAAGCTGTTACCATTTATCCTTCCCAGAGACAAGGCCTTGTCTCCAAGGGACACAGAGACTCCTGCTGCACTGCAAGAGTAGCCCAGAGAAAAGTGACAGCAAAGTCCGTGCTGTTCTCAGCGTATGTGCCAGACTGATGTAATACTGAAGAAAAAGTTGAAGTTAAATGCCAGGGACAGAATAGCTCAATGTCTAAAATCAAACAATTTAAATATGGAACTGCTCGATCATCTTGATTTCCAGGAAGAAGATCAACACATAAAGTTATTTTGTGTTCCCAGGTAAGAGTACAGAGACTGCAAACTTACAGCACTTGTCTTTGCTCATTGCACGCCCTCTGATCAACATGCTACCTGAGTGTCCTTCTCAAAGCCTGTGCAGTGTGGCAGAGGAAAGTACAGCACCTCTCACACTGACTGGGGGGAATTAAGATGTAGCGATGGCTCTGATGGGATTGCATCAGCAAATGGCCTCTTTAGTTGCCTAGAAGCCCATATCAGGAGAACAACTCTGAAGATCCACTGCTTCACACATAGTCTAAACTTAATCATGCCAAATCAACGTGCTGTGACACTCATAAACAACCAGGGGTGATATGCATAAGGTTTTCAAAGCAACAAATCATGTTGTCCGTGTCCAGGAAAGAGATTTTTTCCAGTGCAAAGCATGCATCTCTGCTTCACGCGTTGGCTGAAGATTAATGGTTTTGAAGCCGCTTTGCTCGAGCTTCCTGAGCCTTTTAAGAATCTCGCGGAGTGAGAAGACAAAGTATCATTCTTCCAAGCTAAAAGCTCATTTCAAGTGAACATGTTGTGATGGAAGAATATTTCATCATGTCCATGCTGACCATAAAATAGGTGATAGGCTGCAGTGGTCAACTGTGCAGGTCCTTGCAGCAAATCTAGAAGAAACCAGTCTTACAGATGACACCACTGATGGGATAAAAGCCCTAAAAGCTCCGGTTCTGAATTGTATGGTATTTTCCCCAGCTTTTCCAAACATACTTAACAGCCCAGATTTTCCATCAGCTCCTTGCGGCTTTCATTGAGAGAGGCACAATGCTGCAATAAGGCCTTAAGGTTATAAGAGTAACACTATCAAATAGCAATTTTGTCTCATTTTTTAGAGCTATTTGTCATTCCTCTCCAGGCAAGATTTACTAGTAAAAAGTCCGTTCTTAAAGGCTTTTGGTGTCTGCCACCCTATGAGCCCCTCCCCACATTAGATGATTAGTGACTTGAGCGTCTAACACACTTGACAGGCGGACATCACAAGAAGAACCTAGAGCTAATCTGAAGCTCTTATACAGGGCATTTAATGAGGTGATAAGACAGAGTGTGTAAGAGCACACACAGAGGTGATGCCAGCTTGTCACACTGGAATTCTTTCCAGTGCCTTAAAATTACTGTATATAGGGACTAGTTTGTTAGAGGAAAATGTGTCTTGCAGGATCCGACAGCCTGAGAGAGGCAAGGCTGCTGCTGCTTCATGTCACTGAGTCCAACCAGAAGCAAGGCAGAAGATGTGTTCTTAACAGGCACACAGACAGAGCACACACATATACACCCCATACATGCATTGCCAGCCACACAGATCACTGACAGACACTCAGAGCACCCACATGAACACAGGCAGCACCAATGTCCTCATCTACTCATCTCTCCAGCTGCATAGGATGGAGGTTCACTAGTGAGAATATATATTTCTGTACGTAAGTACAAGCGGATTCCTCCAGCAGCTGTGTCCAGACATTCAGTCTGTACAGTAGCTGCCATCTGGATCCCAGTCTCCCCAGTTGCTGGCAACCTCCCTTAGTCAAAAGGCGATCTGGAGAGCTGCTCCCAGCAACTTATAGCGATGGGCTCCACACTTGGACCACTGGGCTGACAGCTCTCCTGAGACAGCCCTGGGAGGGGCTGGGACAAAGCGTTCCTTCCTTGGGACTCCTTGATTTATGTTCCCACTTGCCATCATGCCCCTGTGCTCCTCTGGGCTTGTGGAAACGTACCTTTGATGGGCTGTTGGTCCCTGTGGTAAGCCTGGGAGTAGCCTGGCAGGGTACTATTTAGGGCCCCTTCCTGCCATTGTCTCCCCTAGCTTCTCTTGTGGGTGTGCAGAGGAGCTGTGGGTGTGCAGATGAGCTTCATTGAATAACCCATCACAGCTGCACCAATAAGCAAGTCAAAACCAGTATGAATGGAGAGTTATTTCTGAATGTGCACTGAGAAACGACAGATTGTAAAGAAATCACAGGAGTTGAACCTGTACTGCGGCAACAAGAGATAAAGTACAAAAATTCAGTTTATATATTTTTTCTTTTTCTACTGATGCAGCTAATTACCCATTTTGTTATATTTAAAGAGGCTCACACAGCTCTCAGCACTCCTGTCATCTCTAGACAATACGGCCTAATTCCAAATCTGCAAGACTACACTGAACTAAAGCTAGTAAATTCTGGATGGCCTTAAAATGATTCTGTGTTCCATCTTTCCCCTGTGATTCATAGGCAGGTGTGCAGTGCCACTGAAATGTCTTGAGGTATTCGGGACACTTGCACAGGTCTGGTAAGTATGATGGAAGACCTGTAGAACATCCGTGGCTCCTTGGAAGGACAGCTAGGGACTATGGCATCCCAAACAGCACTAGATATCTGCATCTAGATATTTGAATGAAGAGGCCCCTGCCTCTCAAAATAGTCAAAGAAGTGTAGAATGTAATGAGGTTAAGTACAGATGCCTGCTTTAGGATAAGGTGAATAACTCCTTGGATGCCATTGAGCTGGAGTTACATTAAGATGTAGCTTCCTGGTACTGTTCAAGACCCCCTAAGGATTTAGAGACACACCCCAGCAGGACTGCAAGACGTTGCACAAGTTCTACAGATATCCCATGCCCTTTTGGAATAGCGATCAGAGTCTGGAGAGGCTACTTAGACCATTTCAAATGGTACTAGACTAGATATTCTGGTGACTGAACTTATCTTCAGTTCCTAACTCTCATTTAGCTCATGTAAATCGTAGACTTTTAGTTGATTATTCCCAGCCTAAGAGATTAAGAAGAATGGGAGAGGTAGAACTATTTAAATAGATTTTACCAAGTGCACAACAACAAGCTATCTTCCTGCAAAAAAAAACCCAAAACCGTGAGAAGTTTAGCAATAGTCTATTTCCAGCTTTACGGAAAGCCCTTCAATGACATTTGAAAAGGAATCACCAAAAAAGTGAAGTAGGGTATAGTACTAAGTATAAAAAATAGCACAAGCAAGTGGGCAAAAACCCAGAGTACAAAATAGTAAAAATACAACATTACTGCAGTGAAGTAGGAACATATAGGATGATAAGGAAACTTTTATAAACCTAGAGGTAGGACACAAAGGCAAGGAAAGGTGTTATTTTTGCAAAAGAGGGAAGGAGAGTGAATTACGGGAGAAGCAGAAACATTCAGTGCCTTCTTTGCCTTATTCATACTCAAAACCTAAAGTTTGATTTGGGAATTAACAAAGAATGTTTTAATAGGGCGGTAAAGGAACACAGCGGAACAAGGAAATAAGAGCTTAAAAAGTGTTTAGGTCAGTCAGATTATCTTTTCAGAAGCACCTGAAAACTTGTCCTCAGTGGTTAGAGATCCAGCTGAAATAATCTCTGAACCACTTGAAACACATGTGCTCAAGAATCACTGTGTTATACAACTAGAAAGCATGAGTCAACATGAGATTCTGTAGCAGAAAAACACATCTTGAGCTGTGTTAGAGGACTATTAATGTATGGCAGGGGAAATAATAATTATCCTGTAGTTAGCATTGGTAAGGCCTCAGCTGGAGCATTGTGTCTGGTTTTGATCATTGTACTCTGTGAGGTATGTGGGCAAATTGGAAAGAGTCCAGAGGAAAGCACACAGAATGATAAAAGGCTGAGAAATCTGGTAACTTCCTTTGATGGATTGGTTGCCTGTAGAAGGACAAAAAGAAATCCTGTAAGTTTTTAAAGAAGATGGTTTTGGTAAGATTTGAGAAGGAAAAAGCCTGCTCTAAGGACAGGAGGCATGAGCCACTGAAACAGGCAGATCAAAGGCAAGCTTCCGAGGCTCCTTCACTCCCAGCTTTTAAACAGGAGCTATACAATAATCTGTCGGGAACGTTGTCCTTAAAGTGGTTAGTGTAACTAGAGGCACAGCTGGCCTGGTGGATCACTGCACGCTCCCTGCAGCCCTCCGCTCCCTGACTGCACAGTCCTTGCTGCAGCTAACAATAAGGAAGCCAATTAATGCTAATTGGGATGCAGCCACCTTCCCGCTAGGAATCAGATGAAGACTGAGAAGGCATTTCATACAGGCCACTAAACAGCTGTCAGATGGTAACAGTGTTCAGTTGCTACTGACCTGGGCTGCATTTATCTTTTAGTGACTTGCTGTGCAAAGCTCTGTATGCCATTATCAATCCCCTGGGCAATGTAGCCCCTGTTTTAGAGTTGCTTGACAAATGAAATTTAGTTTCCAGAGAAATGTTGCTAGGTAGCGCCTTTTTATTCCTAGATATTAACTTATCACACCTCCCACTGTCTCTCTTTTTACCCTGACAAAGTCAAATACATATTAAGCAAGAGAAAAAGCAGACAGAAGGAAGGTATTTTACTGCAATATGGTTTTATGTTGTTATCATAAAAGAAGATTTGAATTGGCCCATTCAAACAAAAATGGAAATACACACAAAGCTCTGGCGTTGTGAAATTACCAGGAGTATTTAATTTTCATAGAAAGAAATGTCCTTTAAAAAAATATCATTAGAAGTCTGTGTAAGTATGGTTTGAGATTCTCAAGCTTTCTACTGGGAGTCCTTCTGTTTTATTGTTTTGTAGAAGGTTTATATTACCACTCTGTCTACTTATTGCTGATACTAAACATGCCAAACAAAAGACATTACTCCTTTTCTCCCTTCCCCCACCAAAAGAAAGAAAAAACAAAAAAGAAGTTGACAGATTTTTGACAGCAAATAATTAGCTAAAAAATTAGTTGTATTCATTTGTGAGCCAGACAAAACTTCTAGGTGTGATATAAAAGGAAGATGATTTAACAAAAACAGTGAAATCAAGTTGTTATGGTAACTGGATTTCGAAAGGATGTAGGTTAAAAAAAAGGGAAGAAAAGATTTATGCTCCATCTGGTCTAATCACTGCAGTAAAACACAATTGTTAAAGAAAAACACCTAATAAGGATAATTTCACATCTGGCATCAAGCATGTACGATATTTCACATCAACGAGAGGCCCAGATGTGAATCAAATTTTGCTCAAATATCTGCCAGGTTATATAGTAAGAGTTATATAGTAAAAATTAGTAACTGAATTTAATAATTTTAAACTACATTACTGTGAAAATTCAGTTCAAATATTTACATTTGATCATTTGTGCTGCATACATTGTGCTTATTGATTTTGATTAACTTCCGTTAGTGCATGGTAATTATCTGATATAACTTAGTGTGTGTTGCTTCTGGTTTTGTGTTAGTGTGCAAGACTGGGAAATGAGATGCTTCATCTCACTTGGTGCTGCAGCCTATTAAATAAAATCTCCACTGGCAATTAGAATACAGAATGTCTGTAAAAGGGCTTTGTCAGAGAAATGTAAATTTGTACAAGATGTGGTCCACATCATTCAAGTCAAGCAAAAACCACTTCAGATGGAAACCACTAGCACTTCCCTCCTGAAAAACAGTCTTAGAAAATGCAGGGGGGAACCTGGGCTGTGGAGATCACATGTTACACTTTTGATGCTTCCCTGTTCATTAACAGGTCTGCAGCTACACAAAATCACCAAAAGAAACCCAGCTTTTGGCAGCATACTCCAAGAGGTTTTAAAAGGCTTCATTTTGTCATTTCTTTAACTACATTTGGTGACTTTCCACACTCCTGACACCAGTTACATCTTCAGTGCCAGATGTTCAAATTTCTTCTGGAGAAACACCTTCTTCCTTATTAGCAGCCACGCTTTCTGATAAGACCAGTATTCTAGTGATTTAAGTTTATTCTGGTAATTGAAGTCTGACCACATGTCGTTTGTTCTTCTCTCAACTCTCTCTCCCCATTTTTTGCCATCTATCTATAATTAAAGCTTCATACCTTGAACATGCTTTTATAGCTGATGGAAATGTAACTAACACACATTTGTTCCACATCCCATCAGAGACCGTTTCTCTCCTTTTTCATTTCACAGCCTACTGAACATTGCTCTTGGAGTCACCCTCTGGTGTTCCTCTCCTTCTGCCAGCCACCAGGGCGAGCTGGAGGGTGGCTGAAGCATAAGAAGATATCCCATAACCTCACTAGACCTACGTGTGTCAATTAAACAAACCCAAATCTGGAGAACTGTAAGCATAAAGAGGACACCTCTTAGTCGTAGGAACAGCAGTTATGATCGCCATTGACTGTATTGGCATGAGCCAGGGGCTCACTGCTGTCATGACGGAAAGCTGCTGCACAGTGGGCTGTGAGAGTCTGGGCAGAAGATTAGGGAAGCGATTACTTGCCTCTGTTGAGCCCTTGGCTTTTCAAGTCATCACAGTTTTGTTCTATCTCACTGCTCTTCTCCTCAGAAAGCTGCTGTTGTATCAGATTTGGCACTGATCAAACACCACTGCTCCCTTCTAACACTTTTAAACAAGCTCTTCCATGCTTTCTGTCATGCCCCCTCCGAGGCTGGAAAGAATTTCATCTCTTTCTTTTTCTTGTTGTGAGGCTTGACAGCAATTCAATCCTAGTCACACCAATACTACTGTCAATCAGAAAGACCAGCATTACCCTCGTAGTTCCCTTCTGTCCCCCCAAATATTTTCCTGTGCTCACATGTGACACCTTTTCTGACATGTACACTGTAAGGGTTGGTCTTTCTGTTTCTGGGCAGGGCATAGCACGGGCAACCCCTCACCATGACAGGCATGTGTAGGAGCACGGGGTGCTGTCATATCCCTTTGCATCTCTGCCCACAACCGGCTACCGCCTTCTGAGCATGTCAGTCTCACACACACACACACGCACACATGCACACGGTATCTGCAGTATTCCTCTCAGAAACATGATTCACATTCAAAACGTAGAACAGCTTCTGGCTACAATTCAAAATTGTCATTGCATCCCGTTTCCTAGCAAGGGGGAATAATTTCATTTTAAACAGCTAAAAAGCACCCATGTGCTTCAGCCAACTGGTCTCCAGTCTCAAAATGCTTCTCCTGGAAAGCACAGAAACAGTACATGTTTCTTAATGGGGCTACATATTAAGTGGCGCTATTAATAACATTGTAGTAGGAAATTTCTGTACTTTGAATGTCATTTGCCCAGTAGGAATCACACCTGAATCACGTACCACTCTATTGGACTCTATTGGTTTATTTAATTACAGTGAAGACAGCATTTATTCATAAGTTCAGGGTGGAAGAGGAACTTTGGAGTGAAAACTTATCTCACTGCAAATCACAGAGTCATAGAAATGGTTTTGGTTGGAAGTGGCCTTCAAGATCATCTACTTCCAACCCCCCTACCACAGGCAGGGACACCTTCCACCAGACCAGGTTACTCAAAGCCCCATCCAGCCTGGCCTTGAGCACTTCCAGGAATGGGGCATCCTTAGCTTCTCTGGGTAATCTGTTCTGGTGTCTTACCACCTTTGCAGTAAAGAATATCTGCCTAATGTCTACTAAATCTACCTTATTTTAGTTTAAAAATAGTACCCCTTGTCCTATTGTTACATACCCTTGTAAAAAGTCTCTCTCCAGATTTCTTGTAGGTCCCCTTTAGGTACTGGAAGGCTACAATAAGGTCTCCCTGGAGCCTTCTCTTCTCCGGGCTGACAACCCCAACTCTCTCAGCCTGTCTTCATAGGAGAGGTGCTCCAGCCCTCTGATCATCTTCATACCCCTCCTCTGGACTCGCTCCAACAGGTCCATCTCTTCTTTTATGCTGTAGGCTCCACAGCTGGATGCAGTACTCCATGTGGGGTCTCATGAGAGTGGAGTAGAGGGGAAGAATCACCTCCCTGGACCTACTGGCCACACTTCTTTTGATGCAGCCCAGGACAGGGTTGGCTTTCTGGGCTGCAACAGCACATTGCCAGATTATGTTGAACTTTTTGTCCACCACCCCAAGCCCTTCTCCAAGGGCTGCTCTCAATCCATTCTCTGCCCAGCCTGTGTTGATACCAAGGGTTGCCCTGACCCAGGTGCAGGACCTTGCACTTGGCCTTGTTGAACTTCATGAGGTTTGCACAGGCCCACATTTCAAGCCTGTCAGGTTCCCTCTGAATTGCATTCCTTCCCTCCAGTAAGTCAACTGCACCACACAGCTTGGTGTCATTGACAGACTTGCTGAAGGTGCACTTGATCCCACTGTTCATGTTGCTGGAAAAGATGTTGAACAGCACTGGCCCCAGTATGGACTCCTGAGGAGCACCACTTGTCACTGGTTTCCACTTGGACACTGAGATGTTGACCACAACTCTTTGAGTGTGACCATCCAGCCAATTCCTTATCCACTGGGTGGTCCACCCATCAAATCCATGTCTCTCTAGTTTAGGGACAAGGACATTGTGCAGGACAGTGTCAAAAGCTTTGCACGAGTCCAGGTAGATGACATCAGTTGCTCTTCCCTCATCCATCAATGCTGTAACCCCATCACAGAAGGCAACCAAGTTTATCAGGCACAATTTGCCCTTAGTGAAGCCGTGTTGGCTGTCACAAATTACCTCCTTATTTTCCATGTACCTTAGCCTATTTTCCAGGAGGATCTGCTCCATAACCTTACTGGGCACAGAGGTGAGGCTGACCAACTTGTAGTTTCCTGAGTCTTCCTTATTTCCCTTTTTAAAAATGGGGGCTTTGTTCCCCTTTTTCCATTCAATGGGAACCTCACTAGACTGCCATGACTTCTCAAATATGATGGAGAGTGGCTTAACCATTTCTTCCACCAGTTCCCTCTGGACCTGTGGAAGCATCTTGTCAGGTCCCATGGACTTATGCATCTTCAGGTTCCTTAGATGGTCTTGGTCTTGAAACTGATCTTCTATTAATTAAGGGATTAAATCCTTCAATAATCTTCTTAAATTCATATTTCAAAATCTGAAGTGAAGGAAATGAGATATTTAAAAACCTTTCACATTCTTTCAGTGTCAGCATAAGGACTGTCAAGTCTCTTACCCAGCTGCCTTAGACACTTCCCTCCTCAAGCTTTCTTTGGTTTAGGTAATGCTGTGTGTGCCTTGTTTGCCAACACTCCCTGTGCCGTCAAATGACTCCTCCATGTACTGCTAGGTTTTATGTGGTCACAGTTGATTTTTCCTCTGCAGCAAAGTTCACCTTAGGCAGGTGAACTGCATTTACAGAACAACAAAGTATGGCATCGCAGCAAGGAATCTATCACTCTAGACTCTAGTAAAACCAAGGTCAGAACACAATTACAGGGTTCAAGTGTTTGGTAAGTTATTTGCTTGCACAGACTGCTGACTGATTGTTCTAAAATTGTTATTAGGTAAGTGCTAGAACCAGTGAGCAAAAGAAAAGTAAAATGAAACAGGAAACAGTAAGCAAGGAAAGCTTCTACAGACTAGGGCTTGTGCATAAGTAAGGGTAATGTCAAGGAAAACAAGGAAACATTGGAAAGCTGATTACTTCAAATGAGACAACCTAGGCAGTGGCAGATAAGCCTAAAATCCAGTATTCCACATAACTATTTCTGTGCTGAATAAGAGGTTTTCTGAAAGCTTTGCCTCTGATTTAAAAAAAAAAAAAAAAGAAAAAAGAAAAAAAAAAGAAATGCAGCTGTTCACGACATTTAAGAGAAATTATTCTTGAACTGTGCAAAACCTCATGTAATTAGATTTACCTAAGTAACTGGTTGCACAGGATTGGATTGAGGCTTTAGGAAGCAACACAGAGAACTGTTCCTTTGATGGTGCTTCATCCAAGCTTCTCCACCAAGGGCAGAAGGAAAAAGATGACTCCCAGGCTCTGCAGGCTGCTTATGGTGCTGCTAGTCTTGTTCTGTCCATGGCCAAGGACAGTCTACCCAAAGCCTGTGTTCACCCTCTGACATTTGTCTATATTGACTCAGGGTTAAGAAGACTAATCAGTCCCAGATTCGTTAACCTATGTAATCCTCAGAAATCCTTTAGAGTAATTCTGATCAGTATAGCAGAGCTTGCGTGCACTCTGGCTGTTACTTTCCCCAAGTCTTTATAGGCTGCTACAAATGGAATATTTAGCCCTTTTATCATTGCATCCTGGTGTGGATCTAGTCCTGGCAAGTAAAAGATGAGGGTAACAGAGTTTAGGAAACAGGTTACTTTGTTTTTGCGTGGGCATGATTTGTTTTATGCTGCATTGCAGCTGACTGATTTTTTACATAGTTCACTGTTTTAGCTACATAGAGAATTTCTTATAACAAGTTAACTTGATCATTTGCAACATCTGACCATACCAACAGAGACAGCCCAAAGCAGCATCGTTTCAAGGTAGATCAGACTTCAAACTTCCTCAAAGGTCAGATATACTAGACTTTGGGGACTTGGATTTGTGCCTAATAATAGTAAAGATTTACAGTTGTTGTAACAGCCTCCAGCAAACACACACTACTTAGCAGTGTACAAAATGTTTGTAAGTGCCAAAAATCTTTGTAAGGAAAAATAAAGAAGTTTAAGGATCTATTCAACCTGAAGGCAATCTTGTAAGAGAAAAAAGGTCTCATCTGAAAATTGAGGCTGGAGAACAATTTTTGACAAAAATTATTACCTCCCTATGAACACCTATACAGGCTCATGTCTTATTTTGTCAGTAAATCATATAGTAAGTCATGTTTATTGTATCCCCTTTAGTACTAGAGACTACAGAATTATGATTTTGATGTGGGTAGCCCCTTTTCTTCCTGCTGTCCAGGGATGGGGAGGGAAGGATGGCTCTTTAATTCATTACTGTTAAGAGGTTGTTTATAACTGGATGACATTGAGGATCACAAGGTATCATGCGGTAGTGCCTAGCTAAAAGCACTTCAGATAAGGAAGACCTTGACTGCGTCTGCCCATCTTTGACTAGACTAATTCAGGATGAGCTGGAAAAAATAAGGAAGCAATAGATAAAATTTGTGATGCGATTTTGTCTAACTTCACACTTTTCTGATGTATTTGAGGCAGGAGATCAGAGGGTGATGGAAACCCTGGTGACAACTGCTACCTGGCCTAAGGTTACAGCGGGTGTGAAGTGTTCTGGGGCTGTGTGATTAGCAAGGCCTTTGGTGGGTTTTGGCAACTGTCTGATACAGGAAGTGTCAAGTGATAAAAACTATCCCTTTGGGAGGGAGGGGGACACAGGGGTGACTGGGACCATGCAGATGTCTGAGCCAGAGGCTGAGCTGCTGCCCAGGACTCAGGCTGGTTTCAGCTGATCCCAGAACTGGGGCCTCAGGTGGTGTGAGTCATGGGGTGAAAACCTTGGTACAGCAATTGGTACCCACTCATGCTCCTGGCACGAGCACAGGTAGATCTCAATATTCTGTGGAGGGTTCAGTATCAACTCAGGTCTTTACTGGACCTCTAGCCCTCCATAGCTGCATCCTCCTCCTCTGAGGCTCCTCAGCACACCCAAACTGTTCTCTTTTCCCCAAATCCTTGGCTTTTAAGTATCTTCACTGGTGCACTGGAGAAGCTGTTAACATCTACTGAGGCAATACTTCAAAAATCTTTTCAAGAAAACTACATTTTCTCACATCATTCGCTTTCAACATAAATGTAAGTGTCCAAGTTAAAATTTTAGGTTTCCTTTACCACTTTTCCTTCAAAGAGAGGCAGGCCTCAGAAGGGGAACCAAATTAAGATGCTTAAGGAATATGTTCTTGAATTCCAGGGCTGGGTGAATACACAACTGAGTCAATTTTCTCTGCTTTTGTTGGAAGGTAGCCAGCATAGCCAGAAGGAGGGGCCAACCTAGGAGAAGGAAGAGACTAGAGTCTCCCTGGAGAAACTGAGTATGAAATGCAACATAATTTTGCCTGCTATAACGTGTGGAGTCTAGGGCATCTGATACTTATGGAAAACAGAAGATCTAGTTGATAAAATCCAGATGTTCCAGAGTTATGTCTTTCCTGAAGGCTTGTAAGACCCAGCCCAACACGAATCATTATAAACCGTTGGGATTCTGAGCTCATTTGTTTCTTCAGGAATACTTGATCTATCAAGCGCTGGGCAGAATGTAAGCCCTTACCTGAGGAGATGTATGCATCTGTCTGAATATAGGTATCTACAGAACAGTCATCTAATAATCTGAAATGGTCACTATAAATTGCTTATAATCACTGGAAAAAATAGACATTTCAAAAGCAAGATTGAAAACAGCAAGCAGTTGTTGACCCAAGACAAAATAAATCACAGCTTAAAAATGCTCTTTTTCTCTTCATTGGCAGCGAAGAACTTAGAGCAGCCAGGCCAGACGTAGATAATTTAATACTAAATGTCTAGTTAGGCAAAACAAACCTTCCTCAAATGTATAATGGGAAGACTGGGTCAGTCGATCTAAGAAAAAAAGCTGTTTTTTACATTCTTTTAATATTTGCTTAACTAAATCCCATCAGCAGCTATCCTGAGTAGAACCACAGCAAGACAAGCTACTTTGCTTGTATTGAGAAAAAAGGTAACAAGGACAGATCAGGACATCAGTATGTAGCTGCCTGTGGCAAAGCAGCAGAGTACATCTCCAGTAGCATTTTACTGTACATAGCTAAATATGTTAGTTATCTGAGATAACAGCACATTTTCCCTACATTCTCCTTCCCTTTTCTCTTACACTTCCCCTTCTCTCTTCCTTTTTTATGCAGTGGTAGACTATTAATTTCTGGAAGAAATATAAAAATAAGTTGCAAAGATCAGACTATCCTAAAAATCTTTAGCACCTCACCACACATGTAGTGAATGTTATCAGAATATGTCCTGCTACTAGTACAAAGTTTTTGTGGGAACAGGGAAGTAAAGCATCCAGTTCATTAGAACTGTGTGACACTTAACAGCATGTGAAAAATTAGCAGTTTGCTACCCACAGCATGTTAACATTTTCTAAAGGTTGCATTTGGCAGAGGTTGTCAGAAGTAGAAAAGACAAGAAGAAGAAAAATACTAAGGTGCCTTAGTTTCTAGAACTGTGGAGATGTTTGGCCACTCCAGGTTATGCACAACTTTTGCAGTGCAAAATGAAGGGAGCAGGAAATTATGAAATAAAAATACCCTCCGCAACTTCCAATGTAATTTGGAAAATTGAATGAAAAAAATGAGGTGCTACTGCCCATAACTTGTAAATGTGTGAAGTATGTTCCTTTTCAGTTATTAATCTTTAAGTGTATTCCCTTTGCAAAGAGGTATTCTTGGAGAATGAGCACCCAGTGTAACCTAATGGCCTTTGGCTACTCCTCATCCCGTCAAAGCTTCTTTCCGACCATTAAGCCCCAGGAAATGTCCTGTGCTTTGCTGGCATCTATTTTAAAGAAAGAGGGAATAGACGCAGGTTATGTGAACTGCACATGTTGATTGCAAGTCTCCTGCACTGCCCTTCTGTCATTTCTTTTGTTGACATTTCTTCTGTGATATGGCATCTTGTGATATGGGGGATTGAAACTCAGCAAAAAGTGATGTAATTTAATACAGTGTGTATAAGCCTACCAAGACTTTTTTTCAGACACCTTGAGGGAGAACAACATTTGACTCAAATTTAACAGCAAGTAATGATCTTTAACCTTCACATGGTTGTAAACTCCCCACCTGTGAGTCAGTTCTATCTGGAATAAGAGACTTGATGTCTGACCACCACTTTATTTTAGTGAGGTGTCTCAGAAACTCTGCTACTACCTACATTAAAAATTGCTACGTTTTATTGTAGCACAAACCAAAGGATTTTCCACTGCCTTTTCCTGTGGCATGCTCAGAATGTTTGGGTGACTTCAGAGATTCTGCTTTTTACAAGTTTCTTCAAAGCGTGTCATAGCTGAATGAATAGATAATGCTTATAAACACTGAAATCTAAATTGGACAAAAAATGAAAATCACTTGATCATCATAGATATCTCTCTTACAATATGTGTTTTTATTGTCACAGAAATCTAAACATCATTTGCTTAAATTCACCACTTAAATGGCAAACCTTAATGTAAAACAACACCCTCTAAAATTCATATAAACATGAAAAATAAAATTCTTGTGATATAAAGAAATTAATTCAGCTTTAAAGAACTGCATGTAAGAACAACGTGTCAATCAGTACCATGTGCATTCACCCTACTCATTATAGGAGAGGCATAGCACACAAACCACAAGAGGGCTAATCAAGAACATCTTCCATTGTACAATGAGAAAACACTGTAGTTTATAAGACCTTCAACCCACTAGTTGGCCTCAGTAATTACTGAAACATACTTTCCTTATTAAGCAAGGTCTGAAATAATTGATCTTTTATTTGCTTCTGCTCACTAAGGAAATACAGTACATAAACAGAATTTTTATGCGTGTGGTATCTTATTTGCAAATTTTACTATTGAGAAATGTATGATTAGTCTGTGTATTAGCAGACCAGGGTTCTAGTCCCAGCTCTGCAGCTGATGCACTGTATGACCTTGGGAAAGTCATTCACTGCCGTGCCTTTATTTTGTCTAAGAACTCTTGTCTGTCTTGCATTTCATCTGGTTTAAATTGTCTTAATAACTTTGGCTTTTATGTAAACACCTCTTGCAAAATGACTACATTTTCCAATACATCTGAGATGAGAGTGCCCCCCGATTTTCAATTTAAATAATAATAGAAAAAGAAGCCAAATAAAGAAAAAAACCTTTGAGATTAGTGAGGAAAATAGCTTACTGATTTTTTGTTGTTGTTGCTGTTGGATTACATTATTTCACCAGGTTCTATAGTTGGCATGGGCATGGCTCAATTTGGGAAACTTTCTGGAAGATGCTTCCTGAGAAAAAATCTGGTTCTCAGAATGTGTTTCTGTTCATGCTGCTGATGAGGGCATGTTGCTGTTCTCTCTTATTTCATAGTGAGTGAATAAAAGTCAACACAGCTTCCCTCCGTACAGCATCGGTATCTAGTTTTTATCATCTCATTCTCTGAGCACTGGAAGGGTGGCGTGCCAGCAAGGAGGCAACTGTCCACCATGATAAAGCTTAAGCACATCAGTCTGGGGAACAGATAGGGCATTGGCTGTGCTAGAGGGAAGGCAGAGGACTTTGAACATTCTCTCATCTTTCATCCAGTTCAGATGTACAAGTGAAGGATAATGTGTGTGGTTTCACAAAGAAACGTTCAAATCAAAAGGAAAGCTTTGTGCTTTTGGTTTTTAAGATTTTAAGTAATGTTCAAAACCTTTCCAAATTGCTTTAAGCAAATAAATATACTTCATAAACATATTTCAGCCTATGAATCCCATAGACAAATGCTACTTTGAAACTGCTTCTCAAACTGTGCTCCTAATGGTAACGTGGATTGTGTAAAAAATCATATTATAATGAAGAGACCTGAGTATGTAATACATTTTTAATCTGAAGTATTACAAATAGTGTAATAACCCTTAAAAGGAATGGTTCTAGGGATGTGTCTGCTAGCTTAGCAGGGAGCCGGATAGAAAGAAAAAGCATTTTACATTAATATATCTTAATTAATTTAATATTAGGCATACATATTGTAGTGTATTTACCAAGGAAAAGACCTATGTTTTCTATACAACATGATTTAGAGTATTCAGAAGTCTTTGAAATTTTCCACATATAGTGTATATATTTCAGCACTTGATAGATGCTTAAAGGACATAATAAAGGCATATTTTAATACTAGATTGTGGAACCGGAGAATCTGGAGTGGCAGGACAGTTAAAATACATTGCAGATGTAAATTTGTGTTTTGTTCTGAGCTCATGGTAGAGGCTTCTCTCATGTCTGAACTACAAAGGTGGTCAGACTGGAGAATGAATATTTGGGTATGGTTCTTCCTCGTGTAGGTTAGTGCTGAGAGGTGTGCTGAACAAAATGTAGTCTCAAAGACCTGCAACCCAGGGCTGCAACCAGTCTTTTAGGGCTTTGATCACGTATGGTAAGCAAGCTGTTTGAGAGATAGCATTTAATTTTTCCAAAATGTTATAAATCACATCTTGGGAACCTGTGAACTGAGGCACTGCAGAATGTGACTGTGGTGATTCACTACATGCTACTTCTTGTCTCTTGAGTTATTTTCCTCATTTAAGTGATAGGGAGCACTGCTGTGCTTGAGGACTGTGGTTTTGCTGTCCTTGGTGACTTCTAATTGTTATGACTATTTTCAGCCCACTCACAGAATTTTCCTCTTGCAGTTTCAAAGAGAATATTTATGCCTCATTGTAAATAGCTGCACAGTGATGCATTTCACAAGTCTCAACCTAAGGCCATATACAGTGATATATAGGTAGCGGTGAATGCTGGCAATAGTCCACACTGAAGACCAAAAAGAGAAAGGAAGGTTGTCAGTAAAAATTCTGATTACCTGACAAGTATTAAAACAAAAAAATTGATGATGCTGTTTGCATTACATGTAATATTAAATCCAACACGATGAACATAATTTGGCAATTACTTTAATGCAGAAACTGTACAGTAAGAAGAATTTAAATTATCACTAGTTGTGAATCCACCCTGTTGCCTAAATCCTAATATTTAGTCTACAGGATCTGCAGTATAGAATGTTGAAATAATAGCAGAATCAATTTATTAATGCCTTTGGCATCAGTGCTTCAAAGTACCTTGCAGCGACCCAAGAATGCTAAAACGCATTAATTACCTTGGATATATCTAAGTAAATATACAAACAAAAAGTGAGCTGGACACTGTCTTCAAACCATACCACACTTACTACAGAATCAACGATTGGGATAATGCATCACAAACATCACCAAAAAAACCATCTCATCCTATGTATGTTAGGCCCCTTCATCTGTCTGAGTATTAGAAGCAGATTAAGAACACTTTGTCTTTCTTCTTAGCAATGTTATCGATGAGGGAAGAAAATGATTTGCCAAAGCATGTCCTAACCTTGCTGAGGAGTTTTTGGTGGACAATCCTATTAGCAATTCCATTTTTCTTCTGTCTGCTTGAACACCTGATATCTACTTTTAAGGCCAAGTACAACTGATACAATTCAGAAAGAATAGTTTTTAAGAACCTGTGGGATCAATGCATGACTTTCCAGCATGTCAGTGTCTCCTCAGCAGTTATCAAAGACACATGTTCTCTTTTTATGAGAATTTTTCTTCACATTAAGAATATTTTCTTGCACTCCTTTTTGATAAAGAAGAAAACCTCAGCAGAATGACTGATGCCTTTCTTTCTCAAAGGCAAATTCAGTGTTGTCTATGCAAGACTTCTTATACTCCTTCCCCAGGGAACATTGCATTTGCTCCAAGGTAGTGATCTTCTGGCACTTGACCAAGATTTCTAAAAAATCATTTCTTGTAAGGAGATCATAACATTCCTCCACAGCTAAGTTCTTCAGGCATGATGAGACTGTCAGCTGCAAGGGTCAACTCGCTAAAGCAAGGAACAGAAAAACAAGGCTATGAAATTCTTTCCAAGAGAATGCAACAATTCCTTCTGAGATTGCATCTCTTACTCTTTCACCTCCCACCAAAAATACAAACATCAAGAAAAGAATAGATGTCTCTTCCCTGTTTCCTGTGCCCACTCTCACTACTTACCCCAAATTTGGGAGAATCAATTACCTCATTCAGACTATTATGGATTAAGTAGTAGATGGAGTATGCAAAGCATTCCTGAATTGATACACCAGGCCTTTACATAGCTAGAACCTCATTCTTAAACCAAGGAGCTCCATTGTTTTCCTTCTATAGTAATATGATCTGCCAAGAGATTCAGTCTTTGGGATAGGTATGTCCTTAGCTATGCCTAAGAATCCCCTTGGGCATACCATCTAACTTGAATATTTAGGGAAAAAAACAACTTTAGCTGGGAAATGATGAAGAACTGTATGTATTGAATGATGGAAAATGTGAATCACCTGAAGAGAGGAACAGCTGTGTTTCTTAATCTTGATTCAAATTGTGAATTGAATGGAATTATACATGAAGGAGGGCTGAACAAAGGGAAGATTGATGCTATTTTCTCAATATTGCAATAAAGGGGAAACAACTGCCTACTTCACAGGGGGAAAAGAATGGATGTATTTGTAGAACATCAATTTAAAATGGGCTGCATCTATTTCTGTTGCAATTCAGTGCCCCCTGCGATATCTACTCTGACACGGATGTCTTTAGATGCTGTGGGAGCTTTATGTCAGAGAATGCCAATGAAACTGCTGTCAGAATGCCCTGTCTCAGCCATATCCTGACTCTGTGTACAGAACCACTTTTTTCCACCTCAAAGTGAGCACACTTTTAACACTTCAGGCTTTCTCCAGGTTTTGCTGACTGAATTTCCCCAGGCTCTTTCAGGCTGTAAAACTGGCAGCCTCATTTCCCAGCATAATTCTACCTGCATTCCCTATCCTGTGATTCATCTTTTCTGTTTATTTGATTATCACTGTATTGCTGGCCAGTTTAATGTAGAGATAACTTGACCAAATTCAATCCTTTATTAAATAATTTATTAATAAACTCAGGAGACTGCTCAGATGAGTCAAATGAACTTCATAATCATAGTGTGAATAATTCAGCACTTTCTACAAAAAAGGAAAGGCCTTAGGAAATACAGAATAAGGATGCTATCTTGCTGACTTTTCCAGCTAGACTTTTTCCTGGAGTCAAAGGGCACCGGTCTGCTGCCGCTGTCTGTCCCCATAAGGAGGCTTTCAGGCTTAACTTTTCATAGGAGAGCTTATTTCTAGATACAAAACCTAAAAGTGTTTCAAAATTATCAGAAAATCCAATAATATTGATATCTTGGAGAAGTTTCTCCTATATGAATACTAACTGGTTGAGACCACCTGACTTCAGGTGTTTTCAAAATGCCAATTAAGTCAATACTATAATTAATTTCCCAGTCTGAACAGTAAATTTGCTTAACTTTATGCATGCATGGCTAAAACTTCAGTAAAGTTTTGATTCCAAACCTCTTGGAGGAGGAGAAGCCTCTTGGAGCATCTTGATTATATACTGGATCTTGATTATCATCTTGACAAGGTTATACAATTATAACTCACGAATGTTCTATATACAGTGTGATTTTGCACAAAGAACTTCTATGTTATGATATCTTTTCACAACAGATAAAGGAAGCCAAGGAGATCTTTCAGTGATCTGCCCAGCATAGGGGAAACTCTTCTTTAATGGGGATACTTACTGATGTGGATTTTATCCTCTGTCCATTTTTCTGAGAAATTACTATTTCAGCTGCAGTATGCTTGTTATCAGCAGGAGGTATTACTCATATGTTCTCACAGGAGAGACAAGATACCTAGAGGAGGAAAATGGCATACTGTTCTGCTTAACATTGTGGATATCCTAAGATACTGCAGTACTTTGCAACCTTTAATGTGACCACGATCCTTTTGAAGTCAGTGGCAAAGAACTCCCTGAAGCTCCAATGGACATCAGGGAGTCTATTAACAGGTCTATCCATTCTGGCTGTGGAAAACAAACCTGGTTCAAACTCCCTGGAGTTCAGATTCTCCCTGCTTTCATTGTACTATCCCACACATACAGGCCTGCCAGGCTAGAGGAATAAGTACGTTTCAGCAAAAGGGCATAGAGAAAGGGGGTCTGGTTGTCCGTGATGTGAATCTGTCATCTCTTAGATTGCTTGCATGAGTCGCTTCCTTTTCTGCCTCAGCTTTTCCCTCTTTCAGCTGAGAATTAAATATCATACCTGCTCCTACTTACCTCTCAAGAGTAGTAAGGAGTAATTAGCTCATATCCGTACACTGCTCTGACTTTGTAATGAACACAATTGTTTATGCTTACAATTCAAGACTTCTAGACGTGAAGATTATGGCTCTGTATATACTGAATTCTGTGATTTCTATTTTTACAGTTGTAAGTTGCTATTAAAAATATACATCACTTATTACAGCTCCTTTTAGCAAGGAAACAGTGACAAGAGCTGTCATACAGGTAATAAGGCAACACACACCTCTGTTTGCTAGCCACTCATCTCTTTTCTTTGCTCCCCTGCCAAAGGCTTTTTTTGTGATGCTTGGGAAAAGGCAAGCACCACCGGTCTGACTCCCTTTGTATCATTTGTACTCTGCTAGAAAGGCAGCGAGGTTTAAGAGAAATCTTCTGAGATTCATGTGTGTGGTAATTTCTATAAAGCAGCTGGAAGTACTTTTTTTTTATGACAATATCTGAGTTTGTTTACAAAGGCCAAATCCAATTCTATTGTAAATCTCTAGGGGAAATCCCTTTAACTTGTATTCAGTTAATTCAAAATATTGAGGCAGTAAAACCAGCTTGCTTAAATGTCCATTGTAAAAGCAGTGATTTATGGTGTCAGTTACTCTAATGATAGCTTTATAGGATTAAATTATTTATTTCTAGGAATTCAAGAAAAGTAAAACTAAAAGCAAAACCATTAACATTGCTATTTATGTTTCTTTGGAAAAGAGGAACAGTACTTTTTTTTGTCCCTTCTTCATTGTTTCTCACTGTATAACTAACTTTTGGTAATTTAAATATGTGTCAGTGATAGGAAATTCTGAGTTGCAACCCAGCCCTCTCTGGAACAATGTACAAATAAACCAACTCTCTCCTATTTATTAGTATTTTGTTTCTTCAAAAATTGCAAAAACTGTCTTGAAAAAGTCTTCTTTCATCCTCCTTAAGATTATCTAGTCTGAAGACTTCACTTTGCTCCTTAAATTAGTGGCAGAAGTACAATGCCTAGCACAACGAGTTCCAAATCTTGATCATTGGCCACTTCTGCTGATCTTCAATACATGTTAAACGTATATTTTCAGGACAAATTCAACTGGACTATGTCTTGCATTCTGGGCTTATGTGGGGTATTATCCTCACTGTAAATAAAAATACAATTTTGATCAGTGGGTAGTTCCTGTAATCTGCACTGCAAGTATTTGCCCTCCATTAAGCACTGACAAGAGATGGAAAATGAGGGGAAATAGCTCACTCCATCAAGGTCCATGTTAGTATCTTTGTTACAGAGAGAAATCCACTGCTCTCAGGGAACTTACTGTATGAGCTGGCAAAGACAAGAACTGGTGGAGGGAAGGAGGAGAAAAAGGGTCTGGGGGCACCCGATGTTTCAAAAAGTCACAGGAACAACTGGCTACATCTCTGACTCTCGCTACAAAGCTCTGCAGATGCTGGAAGAAGCTGTCTCAAGGATACAAACAACATACAAAGCAAGATACAGACAAGATAAAACCCATGCCTTTGAAGGAAACAAAGGTGTAATCTGCATGACAGATATTTAAAGTAGATTGTTGGTTTTTATACTGACACATGAACAATAATGTTAAATGAAATTGTGCATAAAAGGCATGAGACTGACTATTAGCAATTTTGGGGATCACAAATCAGACATTCATTACCTGCCAGTGCATCTGTTTGCAGATTCCAGAAGTTTCGTTCACTTTAGCAGGTTGTTATTATTTGCTCAGAATGTCATATCAGAAATGAATTACCATTATAGACTAGTAAAAAATTCAGCCATACACTTGCGGAGTTAAGCATATCACACAACTGGAAACTGCTCACATGGCAGGATTACCGAGAAAAGGGAAGAAACAAATTACTGTCAAAAATGTCTTTTCAGAGACTGTGGGTTGAGCAGTTTTATATAATGAAGCCATCCTTAAAACACAGTGTTAGTCAAGAGCTATCAGGTAAAGAAAGAAAGAGAGAAGGAGCTATAAAATGAATACTATTTGTAATAGAAGACCTGGCTAGTTTTGATAACAGTTTAAATGTTAGTTTCAGTTTCAAACAGATTACCATGAAATGTTGATCAATGTGTTACTTCCCATACACCCTATTTATGAGATTCTGAAGGCACTGTCAGAGTAAGACTCTCAGAAATCAAGCAGGCAAACAATTAAAAAAGCAGCTTTAAGATACTGACTCCTTCCAATGAAAAGCCCTTCATACATGAAAGGCTGTAGAATTTTGGAAGCAGGAGTTACCAGTTCATCTGATAATCCTCCCCTTTCTCAGAGTTCTGTAATGAATTAGATATTAAATAACCCCATCCAGATGAAATGAAATGAAATAGGTCAAATATAGACAAAATTTGCAAAACTTCCAGTTTTTTATTTCTGGAAAGCTCCAAAAAATCTTGGCAAAGAATGACAGAATGGTAATTTTGTGCAGAAATGGAGGAAAACAGACATTGGAGTCCCAGACTTGAAAGGATACGACATCTATGCTCCATCCCTACCTCAGCCAAAATTAGAAGCTAAGTCAACTGTGGCACTGCAGCTGAAAGGTAAGACACTCAGTATTGAAAAAGGCTTAGCATTTGAAAATGATTCTTTTTGCTTATTTAACTGCACCTAGTATATAAAAAAAAAACCCAAACAACCTCAAAACAAATCAAAAAACAAAAAAACAACCAAACAAAAACCCAACCAAAACAAAACAACCAAGCCAGGTCTGTGCAATGACTCCTCAGTTGCTGCTGATGGGTCTTTGCAAAGACACCGCTTAGGCACTTTTTCCTGTAGTGAATTAAACTGTGGAACTCACCCTCAGGATGCAATGGAACTTTGCGCAAGATGAAAAGGCAAAGAGGTATTGTTGAGGAACAAAAATCCATACGGTACTATTGGCTACGGAGATAACATTCCTGGCTCATGGAGGACCAATGTTGGTATACTTCTGGAGTCTAGGGGAACTTACCAGGGAAGGATAGCTATGCAGATATCCGATTTAGCCTCTGCCATCCTCCACTGCTGGAGACAGAGTATTGGGTCAGAAGGACCTTTGATTATGGCCATTCTTATGCCCTTGAGGATGTCATTATTTAGTACAGAATGAACACCATACTTGCAAACATGAACTATTTGTAAGTAGTCATCTGCCTACATAAAGGTAAGTAATGCTATTTGAAATCTTTGATGGATGTGCTCTCCAGTAATGAAAAGATGTTTGCCAGGTGGCTAGGCAAACAAGTAAAAGCAATTTCCAGCAAACTGGGTGAGCATCAGAAATGAACTAGGTTGTTGCACAGGAAACACAAAGTAAAAGAACTTTGACTTTTCTTCCACAGTGAAGAAAACGTGGGGGTTTGTCAGAAAGGAATGAGAGAAAATCTGCATGTCTACCTGGGAAAAGAACAGTTATGTCTGGCATCTTCAGACTTTACAAAAGAAAATGCTTTGTTAGCAAAAATCCATCTGTAATTAAAAGACAGTCGATCAACAGCAAATTTACTGGTTTTTACGTAAACCTAGATTGTTTTTAAGAGGAGTCTGTATATGTTTCTGAAGGTATAACTGAAGAATTCTTTTCATTCCCAAAGGGGACAGCTGAAATTTTTCATGAAGAAAAAGAATTATAATTTTGGGTAATTGTAGGAAGAACACCTCTTGTATGAGGAGAGAAAGAAACTGAGATATATAATTTAAATAATCTAATATGAATCAGTGGGCATTGCACAAATCATTGCACACTTACTTACAATGTAACTCCTGTGTACAACAAACTAATAAAGGTGACTAACAAAAAAATTAATCCCAAGCAAATTATCCAAAATGATGTTTCACAGAAAACTGAAAAATGTCAGTCAAATAAAACTCAATATAATTTTCACTAAATTGGAGAGAGAATCAAATTCACCATGCTTGGAGTTAATAATAAGCAATATGAGGAGGGTTCATTGTAGTTAGCGATGGTTATACAAGAAAAGAATGGCATCGATAAAGAAATAATTGAAGAAATTAGTTTCCTGACATTGATAAGAAAGAATTTCTCCCAATAAAGTAAAATATGCAAGCAATCAACTCAAGCAAGGACATTCTCATGGGAAAGATGGAAAGACCACAGCAGGAGCTACACTATAGTTAATGACCTAGAGCAAAGTGCAGGTCACAGGATAAATATTTAAACAAACTTTGTGAGAGCTCAGCATCAACTGGTGAAGGAGCCATGGTTCAACAGAATAAAGTGCCATTGGTTAGGTCGTTAGGACATGCCATTCAGGCCTTGCAAATGGCATGATGGAGCACGGATGGAGGAGCTATGCCAGCCTAAAAGTTTACTTGAAAAAAATTTAAAAATCATGCCTGAGTACATAAACGTAAGTCTTCAGTAGTGATTTTACAGGGAGATTTTATAGCAGTTGAAGATCAGGCTGACTAGCTTCAAGTTAATTTTCTTTTAGCAAGGAGGCATATATAGATTGATGCAGTCTCTCTTTTTTTATTATTTTCTTGAGGTCATTTTATCCCATCATAAAATAGGGTAAATTAAAATGAAATAAGGAATGTCTGTGGCTTAATAACCAAACACCTTATACAATTTTGAGATTTTCTCTTAACTGCTAAATACACTGTTGTTTTTTTTCTTCAAGAGCAGAAATGTTGGAAGTTTCCCCCTCAATGAAATGGGGTTATTTTGGACAACTTATAGAAAAGGTGGACAATAATAGTCCATGTTATGGAGCTATTAGTTGCAACCTTGACTTCACCTTTGATGTTTACACCAGACAAAAGCACCCAGAGCAGAAACAAGAACCTCCAGCAGCCCCCCGGTGGGTGCAGCCTGTGCCTGGACCCCACGGTAAGAACAGCAGCTCTCCTGCACACCCTGCTGCAAAATCCTGCCCCAGGCCTTAGGGTTTCCAGCCCCAGGGTGATTAGGTAGCCAACACGACTGAGATGATTCATGTATTTATATGTAATATATACAAGTAATGTTTCCACATGTATTTATGAGACACCCTAGATACATAAACTGGCAGTAATTTCAGGCAGTTCTTATTGAAAGAAGGATAGTTAAAGAGCACCAGTATCTTTATGGGCTGTTACTTCAAAGCAACTGATACACATCAAAAATCCCTACACTTTAACCTGTATGTTTTGCTTCCTGTCCTTGTAGCCCGTTTGAGAGTCTGTGTCACTGCATGATTGGCCCACTGTCCTGCTCAGATGAGTATTGTGCAAACCATGATTTTCTCCCCACCCCTCTACCTCAAATGTCCTTCAAGATTCAACCTGTTTAAGCAATTGGTAGCATTAAGCATTTGCTGATTTACAGTTCACATTTTTCTGCTTTCCACTGAAGACTGTAATGCCAATAATTCCTATAATGTGAAATGCTTTGGGATCATAAAGATGTGAGATGATATCAGGTAAGAGATAGTGGTGACGGCAATGATGGTGGAATTATTTTACCAGATTTTGCATTCTAGTCACCTTAAACCTTTCTTCCTCCCATGGTTCTTCCCAGAACATTTACGAAATGGAGAAGCACAAAATACTATGGTCACTGAGACAGAAGCTAAGGAAATGGTTCACATATCAAAGACTTACACAAGGGAAAAAGCACTGATAAAAAAATATTTATATAGTTGGAAAAGATATTGACACACTCTTGATAGAAGAATATTGATGCCTGCACTGCAAGATAGGCAACTTTAAAATATTATATGTATTTTTAGTATATTTGTATGTTTTCATAGATTTGGTATTAATATTACATAGATCTGAATATGCATACACACATATAAATGCATTGCCACATATGCTGAATATGACTGTTGACTGAATTGAGCATTAGAAAGATTTCTTATACTTTAGGTCCTGAAGAAACTTTAGTCCAGATAAAGACCAAGGGTAGTCATAACAAAGGCATAGGATTAAAAGATATTTTATTGGAATGAGTTTTTTCTATTATTGACTGGACCACTTTATGGTTTCTACTAAGAGCTGTGGATTTCAATTTAACCAGTTTTATAAGACATACCAGCATAGTAAGAAAATTATAACCAAGGACTGCTGTCTCTGCTTTTGTTACAAACAAAGCTTTGATTATACATCACCTGGAGTCATTTCTCCTTAAGTCATATCCATTAAGCAAAACCCATGCATGTTAACTGAAGATCTTCATCTCCGTACTTCTCCCCTCTCCCTTTACAGGGCCTGTACCATACTAGAGGTTTGTTCTTGATTAATGTTTTAAGTATCTGACAAGATCAAACAGTTTCATTACCTTACATTTTTAAAGGCCCTCCAATTTCATAAGAAGCTCATGCTCTCAGTGAAAGCTTAATGCAAAGAGAATGAGTTATCTTTGAAAGCAAAATATTAAAAATGCTGTTTTCATGTTTGTAGCCTTCAGACATGTAAAATGAATGGTAGGTCTTAAAATGAAACACTGATTATTTGATGTGAAAAGACATTCCTTGTAGCAGATGTTATTTTGGCTGTTGGTCCAAATAATCAATTTTGCAACATCATTTCTCTGAAGGTGCAGCACAGTGCAAAGCATAGTTAAAAATATTTAATAGCCAGAGGGTTTTGCCCTTCAAATATATCTCTTGGCTGCATAAAATGACCATATGAGAGAAAGATATGCTTCAGCAGTGCGTACGAGTAACTCTGCTTCTTTATAGCTGACTAGTTCTTTGAAATGGCCAGTCTCCAGACACAAGGAGGGAAAAAAAGAGCTGAAGACAAATGATTACATCAAGGTGTCTAAGCTAATCATCCATAGGTGAAAACATTTACCTTCCTAAATATGGCCCTTGTGATCCAAATGAGGTAGAAGACTTAGGGGAGCCACAGCAGGGAACAAATTATGTCATGAAACACAGAATCACCACCGCACTACGGGAGCTGGGAAAATTATTGAATATTAGTAACTTTTCCATTTGAAAGGATCATTTTACTCTTTGGTTGTCAAAAATAAGTTCTGTCATGGAAGATATTTATTAAGACCATGTTCTAGCTGCATAGCAATTTTAATTCACTTTTTCTTGGAATTCTTGGCAGTTTAAGGACCGGTGGTGGGGGAGATATGTAGGTTTCAGTGAGAATGGGTATTTGAATAAAAGGACTTGAGCCTCATGATCAAAGGAAAAATATTATTTATAATAAAAAACATATTTTTAATTCCACAGCAAGTTTTAAGTGTGCTAAATTGCTCACAGAGCAGCTGTATTCTTATTTTATCTGCTTCGATGTCAACTGGTAAAAAAATCTCATAAAGTCATTGGCATGACTTAAGTGTAAAATTGCTGTTGAGGAGATAGATCAGGTTCATAATTTTAACTAAATTGTTTTTATTTGTAATAGAACCGTGTGACCCACAGAAAAATGTACACTTAATGTGGATCATTTAACACGGCCATCTGCACCTTTCTTTAGAACGAAACTTTCATCATAATGTGACTTTTGTTCAGGATATCAATCTGGTTATTATGCCTTGGATTAATTTGCTCTCACAATAAAATCACACTTACACTTGGCAGAAGAAATAAGGAGTAATGAGGTACTTATAGAAATTACATTTCTACATTATAATATAATTATATTTTAATGAAACAAGTAATATGTACCATTCATACCATTTTGGTTTGTGATAGACCTTACTGGATTAACAGAAGATTTGTTTTGGTGGCCAGGAAGAACTGAAATGATTTATTCTTTGAGGTAAAATGTTGCCTTATCTGTGTAAAATCTATTACAGCATTATATACAGCCTTTATTATTTCTTTCCTATTGGATAATTGGAGGTCTACAGTATTATTTAAAGTGATGAAGTAGCAACCTTAGCTCATTTTACACTTTTCAATTTCATGCTTGTCTTCTGTAAAATCTTTTCCATAAATTAACGTTCAACAGAACATGGATGCAGCACAAAGTACAAAGCTTAAATACGTATTGATTGAAGTTGTACCCAGAATCAACAAAACCAGAGTTTCTGGTGAATGTGTGTTACCAGTCAGTGTAAACTTTGCTTATAAAGCACATATTCTAACAATAGTGAACTTAATCAAACCAAGTTAGAAATAGGAAAGTCAGCAATATCGAGATAAGTAGCTGAGTGTTTACAACAGTGACCGTGAGTTTAGTTACCATGATTAAGCCCGTTACCTGCGAAACACCCTTGACCTACATCCTTTTTCTTGCACAGGAATGTAACAAAGAAAATAAGTTAATATGAACGCTCAAGTCTTAGTATGAGTTTTTTGCTGAAGAGCTTCAGGAACTTAACTGGATCCTACATTTAAAGGTGAGGTATTGTAGGCTCCCCTGTTTATCAGTGCTCTGAAATGAGGGAAATTCAGATCTCCTAGAGGTGCATCTGTCTTTAATGATTTCAAATGATGAATAAGCCCTTAACTTAGGTACTGCAGAAAAATGCAATGTGAAAATGATCCCAAGTGTCTATAGTTTAAACATTTTCCCAGTGTAAATGTATACAACAAAGTACATATTGGGAGCAGAAAAAGCTTAGAAAGCCTGTATAGAAGCAGGTAGTAGTCTCACAAAGACAGAGAACTGTTAGCAATATAAACAGAGAAGCCAATTACTGGGCTTATGAGCAAAAGAATTTTTGGAAGTTGCAAAAATCACTTAAACTTAATATCTGATGTTCCCTCCCAGATTTAATACATTCTTCTACTCTCCTTGTCTTTTTTTGTTATTATAGCCTGGTGTTTTGAAGGATCCACGCCTCCTTACCTAAATGAATATTTTTGTTAAACTCTTTACAGGAATTGATATTGATTCTAAGTTGTTCAAATTATTATTCTCATTGTAACTGACTTAAGCAATGCTTCGTATCCTGCCAATCTTCAGTTTCAGGCTACTATTGCTATCCTTTTAGTAACCTTCCCAGTGGATCTGTTTATTTGCAGCTTGGATGGGATGAAAATACCATTTTAGAGAAATAACAGGTTTTCTTTATATTTCTCATTTTCATATGCTCTGGCAGAGTTATGTGGGAAGATTCTTCATTTGTTTTCTTTTGCATTATAAATATAACTTATTTGCTGAGTACTGCAGTTTTTCTTTCACACTTGGGCTTAAGGTTCACATACAGGGTTAAGTCCACACGATGTGGCTTTGTCATCTAATATCTGCAAGCCAGTACTTTGTACAAATTCTAGATGAAGACTAACTAATGACTTACAAAATCATAGCTAGTAATGATACATTTTTATAAAGCAGTTTGGGTAAGCATGCAGAAGGATGTACATTGTCATGTATTTGGAAAAAGATGTTTGAAAAGGATGTGGAAAATTCACAAATGGGAGAAGAGGCCCAGTAAAATGCCCGGTCAAGGGATAAGCGGTATGCTGTGTAGTTTATCACACAAAAACCCCCACCCTGACAGGAGACTTGTTTATGGTGTATAAGTACTATAAAAATTATCCCCCTTCCCCCCACACCAAAACCCAGTTACTCTGTGGACCATTAATCTTTCAGAGAAAAGAATAATGAGAGTCAAAGGCTGCAGATCAAAGCCGCACAAATCTATAATGGAAACAGATTTTACAGTAAAAATAATTAACCTGTGGAAATTTGAAGGGAAGAAATGGTCACCACTGGTGACATCAGCAGTGATCAAGTGTGTAAATGTCCATTAATGCCACTTTGTTATATACTGCCTGTCTTTTCATAGCCTGGCCCTCTAACTTCCCTATTTAAGCAAAACAAGTGAATACAGGAGGACAATAGTAAGCAAATATTCTGACAGCTGCTCTTAAAATTATTTTACATGAGGTTTTGATTAAACTATGATATTTTTTTTTCATTTGTTCAAATCAGTTCTTCAATTACTAACAGGCAAATATCTTATCTGTGGGGGTTTTTTTCTGTCAGCCCACACTACTGATTTTCTTCTTTTATATAAAAGACAACTTCTCTCTCTTTTCAGTCTCACCACAAATAATTCCCACATTAACATTTTACTTTGAAACATTCCCTCCTGGTTTCTTTATTCTGTCTATTAAGCTATGTCTATTTGCATTGAACTTTGTCTGCCAATTATAAATCTAAATTGACAAACCTAAATTATGTGACTCTTCTTTTGTAATAATAAGTCCATTTTTTAATATCAAGCTTTAATCTCTGCTTTACTTGAATTTAAATAAATCATCAAGCCAAACCATTAAATAAGTCATTTCAGAAACAGTCATTATATGTTTCAATATTTATTGACAGTGTTGTGATCATTCTTCTATTCAAAGGATATTTTTTTTAAAGGTACACTTGTTTATCATTTAAGGGGGAAAGGACAGAGAAAGGAAATGGAAGAATAAAAAGAATACATAAGAAATCATATTCAGAGGTGACCAATTTAATATCTTTTTTCTGCCCCATTTCCATATTAAGAGAACTGGAAAAGTAGCTGAACACAAGGAAACACTTTTTCACTGTAAGGGCGACCGAGCCCTGGCACAGATTGCCTGGAGAAGCTGTGGAGTCTCCATCCCGGGAGATATTCAAAAGCCACCTGAACATGGTGCTAGGTAACTGGCCCTAGGTGGTCCTGCTTGAGCTGGGATAGTGGAGCAGATGACCTCCAGAGGTCCCTTCCAACCTCAGCCAGTCTGTGATTCTATGACTTTATGCCACTGTTTTGCAGTTCAACTGAAGCAACACTGCAATCTGTGGTTCATATAAGCAAGTATAATGGAGAACCTATAGCAAAAGGGAATATTTTGTAAAAGAGACATCTACACTGTTTCTGTCAGACCATCAGCAGAGAAGTAAGCGAGTAGGAAAAGTAATTTGAAGACTGCAGAAACTAGATCAGCAGAAAGAGGTTACAAACAATAGCAATAACTTCCATGCTCCTCATACATAGTGGCTGCTCTTGAACTCAAAGTCAAGGGTAGTATTTAAAGAACTGCATGAGCTGGAGTACATGAGAAAGGCAGGAAAATATGTGCCAAGTCATCACAGTCTGGTATTGCAGAAACTTCCTTAACTGGCAGAAGGGATTGGAATGATCCCTGTAGCCCGTGTGTCAAATGCAGCCTAAGTCAGGGCAGTATGTTTTGCAGCTGTTTACACTGGTTGGGGTTTAGGAGACAGGCTATGTATGCTACCCATTCTAAGGCTTCCAGCAAAAGAGCATCTGAGGAGGTGAATAGCTTCATTCATTTCCCCTGTATTTAGCTTTTGCCAGCAAGGACAACCCCTGCAGCAGTGAAACAAGCTCTGATACGGGATAAAATGTGAACAGGTTGTGACAGCAACTTTACAAATGCAAGGTATTACTGACATGCATGAATGAGAGATAATAAGTGTGAAATCAGTCAGCATTACAAAGCAAAATTTGTAGTGTAGCTACATTTTGACAAGTGGCACAAAGCTGCAGCTAAAGCAGCACAACAGCGGAAAGGTGATGATTTGGATTGACATCACAGGAGATGAAAGTACCCAAGCATGTATATTATCAGAAACATTGCCACAGCCTCCTGTAAAGACTGCCACAAGATCAGCTTTCTCAGTTCTTACTCAAGTCACACATGTTAATTGCTGGTCAAGGATCCAGCTAGGACTCAAGGACTGGTATAGGAAATTCATGCTTTTTGTTGCAAATGTTTCAGTAGACATAGACCAAGAATAAGGCTACCTACAAAAGACATGGCCAAGGAACTGAACCAGTCAGTGCAGCAGCTACTCAGTACAATGCTGCACTGCATATGGATTTGGTCTTTGACATAATTTTAACGCATGATAGAGCAGTGGTGTTGCATTTTTTTGCCAAAAACTAGTCCATGGGGATATACCACCATGAGATACAAGGATGCCCTAGGCTTCCCTATGGTCAGTATTTGCAGGATATATCTTCTAAATTACAGGCTTCTTTGATAGTTACATGACAGTCTAGTTGTTGGTCTTTATAAGGCATATCACAAATTTAAGCTGCTTAAAAATAAGAATATATTTTTTTTTAGAATAGCAGTTCACTCATAAGATAAAGCCTACCCTGTATTCTCTGCATTTCAGAACTGTGGTTCGTAAAATATATTTTAAAAGTGAACACTATGTTAAGAATACCAGCCTGTGATTTGTCAATGACCTTGATTTTCATTAAATATCAAATTACATTTACAGGGCATACACCAGAATGAAGAAATGACAAGACCTGACCAGACCAGACCAGACCAGCTTAATGAGCTTTCTATATTCAATTTATATCCTATACTGTATATACCATATGACTCAGAGTAAGGTACAAGAGACACAGTCATCAACTAGAAAACTTTTTTCCTAACCCTTATAAGTAGAGATTTATTTATGTCCTGAAAAATGGAAATTTGGATTCCTTTCAAAATCCTGCCTTTCTATATATCTTTGTTAGTCATATAGTTGTTATCAATGCATTTGACACTTTTTATGGCAACAATGCGTTTTGGCTACATTGTCTCTTAAGGGACTAAATTTCCTGGTCAAACTGTGTGTCCTAAACCAGCCCATTTTGCCTTTGGGCTTCATATGAGACTACTTCCCACCTTCTCATTATTCTCACCCTCATCTTTAAGCACCATCTCTTTCTGTGTTACCCTTTCAGAGCTCTCTTCAAATCTACTGAATAAAATATGCCAGTGGAGGGCATATTCTTGACTTTATATGATTATGTTAAAATATTGTAATATTGTTCTCAACGATCATGTTTGTTTAGTTGACCAGCACGCACTGAGCAGAGATCCTCGATGAGTTGTTCAAAACAGAATGCACTTTTAGTTTCCACATCCTAGTACCTCTCTGCTATTGAGTTCCTGAAACTGCTACCACAACAGTTTTCCATTACTACTTCTACATACTTTAGTGTACAGAGCATTTTTCAGATATGTTCTCTTCCATGCCTGTTTTTCTGATCTACTTGTTAACAGTTCTAACATCATCTGTTTTCTAATTCCTTGCCTAGTATCCTTCTGATTTTGATCCCTGATTTAAGTAAATCTCCACCTCCATTCCTTAAATGAATCCAAAGTGTTTATTTAAAGACTAATGCTATTCTTTTTAATCCATTTGCTCCAATTTCGCAGTATCACGCTTAAGGGGATAAACTCTTTCTTTCTCCTCTGCCCATTGCTTCCTCTCTTCAAGAAACTTATTATTCTTCCTTGGTCCACTAATTATTATTTTTTTTCTTGTTATGCTTTCTTTCTTCAATCCATTGAATTTTCTACTATTCACACTCTATTTAATTATTGTAAATGCTTTGTGTTTACCCTTCCTGCTGTTCTCTTTACATCTTTATTTTAACTGCATTAGTTTCTGCCACTTCTGGATATTAAGATTTAGTAAAGCACTTCATTGAGTAAACAGAGAGTATTTGTATTTTACAGTGAAGTGAATTTTCTGGATTTTGGTGTAGGGAATGGATTAATATTGCCCTTCTGAAGATATAACATGTTGACAGGTACTTACATTACATGGCAGATAAACGATGATGATACCAGTTTTCCACTTTCCTAGCTGTACTATTGATCTCGTTTATCAGCACTACTATAAAATACCTAGCTATTCAGTATGTTATCTCCCCCAATTAGGTGAATCTCATTAATCCCATCTTGTATGTTATCCGTCTCTGAACTTGTAATATTTTAATTCAGTCTTGCAAAATTGTTTACAGTGATTGAACAAGATAGTGGAACAGTAAAAACAAGCTTGTACTCTCTGTTTCAAAATCTTATGGAGGATCTCTTTTTCAGAGGCAACTTCTGGCTTTGTAGCATTTCTAGAACTGTTATCATTGCCATGGCAATGGAAAGAACTGTTGTTTCTTTATCCACATATAAATGAACATCACTTACCATTTCAGGGAGGGATATGTATTCATATTCTGAATCTATTTCTCATGAATAATTGAATATTCTCAAGAATGTGATTTCTGAAATAATTAGAATTACCCATAATCAGGGAATCTAAGGAAGAGGAACAAGACTCCTTACCATTAAACAATGTTTAACAGCACTGAACACTGGTCTGCTGTGTCTCAAATCCAAGAACCCATTTTTTGCCTGTATCATTCCTAATATTCCTCATATAAAAAGTAATTTATCTACGAACAGGTGATTTGAGACTGCTAATGGTTTGAAAAGAAGCTAAATTCCTTCCACTTTAGTTCTTTTTTCTTTTCTTTTTTTTTTTTTTTTTTAAATGTATATAGAGAATGTATAAACCAGTAGGCATGAGTTCTGGATCCTATTTGTGCTTCTGATGTGAACTGGGTGCATGATTTAAAGCTAAATCCTTTCTGTGCCTCAGTTTATTCCTTACAAAAAGAGGATTAATGGGGCATAATGAGGAGACTGTACACTGCAATGGGAGCCTGTAACAGATGTTATGGAAGTGCAGTATCTTTGTGATTGCTAAAAAAGAATAAGGACCAGACTCATGTTGCAAACATGTTACTCAAAGTTTTTCTTATCTTATTCAACACCACCTTGGAGGGCACACACCACCAAAATGGTGTGTGGATACCCCCTTTCAAACAAAGGCTGCTCCTGATGTAGATTAAATGGATGTAAAGTCCTGTCTCCTCCACCATCTTCCCCTGGCAACTGGGGAGTATTACTTGCTTTCTTCCATAAGAAGGTCACAATTTTTCTTGATCCTGACAGGAAATTTGTCCTAAGTATGGACAGAGCTCAGCCAGTCTGTCTGCTCATGTGTCAGACCAAATTGAGCTCCTGACTTCTTATGGAATATGTTGTTCTTCCATGCAAGATACAACATCCATTACAGTGATATTCTTTGCTTCCCCATTTTTAATTTTCCTTGATTTTTAATGCAAAATTTAAAAGGAAAATAGTCATATAACAGTTCATTTTGCACATGGGTGGTTTTTCATTGGATAGAGATGAAGCTTAGCAATTTTAATTAGTTAGTTTCATTAAGGATTTCATTGCAATTAGCACAACTTCTATTCCAAATAAAGTTGGAGTTTACTGCACAGTGAAAAGTTTTGAATGATGTGACACTACACTTATGTATTTTTTATCAAAACATTTAATTGCACATTAAAAATGCATTACATTTGACAGACACAAAATAAACTCTGGAGAATAAATATACTGATTTGTTTTGTGTATCTTAAATGAATGTAAAGCATGAGTCCAAAACATTAGTTTCATCTTGGTAAGAGATGGGGAAAGCTACTTTAGTTTCGCAGCTGCCTCTGTAGAATAATTTCATAATGATTTTGGTGGGAGTGAGGAGATGCATTCAGGATGCCTCCTCCTGTTGTGAAGAACCTGGAAAGCTGAGGGTTTAAATCACCCTCTGGAACTTGGAATACTCATATGTGAGTGTAAGGCTCTGTCTATGCTGTTAACTAAAACAGGGCGAGGGAACATTTCTGTGTCCTGAGGACAAGGAGCACCGCCTGGCTGTCCTCCAGCCTATGCAGGCCATAGGTCTCCCCTAGGCCCCACGTGGTGTACATCTGGACCGAGCACATAATTATTTTTATGTATGTTTTACAGTTCAAATAATGTAAGAGGCTCCAGTAATATAAGGTCTATGTTGTGGCTCATTAGAACAACTTTTAAATATAACGAAATTGAGGATGTGTTGCATATCCTGGTCTGTGATGTGGAGGTACCAAGGGAGCTTTGAGGATGTACAGTCTCCTGGAATAGCTTGGGAAAACTGTCTGAGAAGCAGGGAATTAAACCTCGTTCAGTTCTGTCCTGACACAGAGAATGGCCCTGGCATGTTGCACATCTCACTAGTATTGCTTGGAGAAGAGCTCATTGGGTTTGCACCAAAACCATGACAAGCATGCTAACAGTTCAGCCCTGTGGATAGTCAACAACAAAGTGCTTACTCCAAGGTCCTATTTTATTTAGCAGGCATAAAGAAAGCCAGTTTAATATGGATTTCTGTCTTCTTGCCTGAAAAGTTCTTTCTTCTGTTATATAGATGTGCCCATCTGGGTGCAGTAACAGTACTATAAAACCGCTCAGCATCAGCAGAGGTAATGTTGTATATCAAAGGAAAAAGACAAACTGATTGAACTGTGTCTGTATTAGGGGAACTATACTGCCTGAACTGCTTTACCAGTATACTTTAAGAGACATAACACTGTTCCCACTAAGGCTTGTAGCAAGGTAACTTTAGTGGCAAAAAAGTCAAATGTTTACTAGAATAATAGCCAGTGCAACTTTCCTAGTGCTGTGCCCACTTGCTGCTTGTGAAGTCTTGTGTGCTAAGCTATTCCATGATGCAGCAACAGACTTCGGCCTATTCAGCCTGGCTTGTTGGTCCATCAGGCTTCTTTCTTGTGTACAAAAACTAATCTGGAGCTTTGTTATACAACTGGTTTCCATAGTGGCCTCCTGACAAAAAAGGAGCTTCATCCTACTTGAGGGGATAGTGGCACAAAATATTTCTCTTCAAATTTGCTAAAGACAAATGTATCTCAATTTCTAATAGAGAGGAATCTCTATTATGGGCATGTCAGTCTTTTCTCCTCAATCACAGAGCTTCTGTATGTTTTCACCTTAGAAGAAAGCATGTATTTGCAAACTCAAGCAACCCACCACATTATGCCACTTCACTTACGTCCATAGCAAAGGTTGAGGCACATACTAGAGCAAGCCTACTTTTCAGACCCTTCTCCCTTGCCTTAAAGAAATTTTTAATGGTCAGCATTAACATATTACACTGTTCTAAAGAACGGTAAATACACTTTGGTAAGATTTTTTTCCATGTGAGAATCTGTGAAAGAACGTGTTTGATTTTAAAAATATTTTCTGACCTCAGAGGAAACTCCCTCAGACTGTTGCAGTCTATTCTCAGTCAGATGCTGGGACTTAGTTCAGGCTTTAATCAATTTTAAGGTGTGTGTTGCATGCACATTCAAATGTAAGACTTAATGCTTCTCTTTTTTTGTCAACAAAAAATTGCAGATGCCTGAAAGAAATCAGAGCCCTAAACAAGATTTTATCCTGTCAAAAACAGTCACCCCAGCTATAAAATGACAAATTTTTATTGCTCTTTATGAAAAGAACCTTTTCTCTGAGACTAGTGGCTGCTCCATGAAGCAGCAGGAGCTTCAGGGAGAATGACAGGTACTTCGATTTGAACAAGAAAAATGAAAGATCATAATGACTCCAGACACTGTAGGGTCCTTACCTCATAAATATGTCTGATTCATATTCATTGCTTTCAGCAGGGCTGAATCATTTCAAGCAAAATGATAGCAGGAAAAAAAAATCTGCTTTTTCTTTTGACTGTTGAGTGGCATCACTCATTCTTGAAATAATTTTTTGTGTGAGTAGAAAAAATTTCCAGGAGACCTATGAAGCTGTGGGCTCTGCACATGGACTATCTTGCAGAACTGAGATCTAAGGAGTTTTCATAATCCTTAATTTCCACTAATGTCATTAAAGGCATGTAATTCCCTGGGGAAGACTTGGGTCCTGTATAAGCCCTGCCTACCTGACCTTGCTCTGAGATTTTCAGACTTTTTTCCTCTGTCCATCTCATCCGCCACCGTGGAACCATCCACAATACTTATTTTAGAAGTTATTATAATGCTTGATATTTGAATGCACATTGGGTGCACATTCTTGCTTAGTTTGTAAGAAAGAATTTTTTGAGAGGAAAATGCATATTTCATTCAGAATTTGGTGGCTGACAATTGCATTAAGGCTCACAAATTTGATCAAGAAATCCTCCTAACACTTTGTCTCTCTGACAGCAATTCTTTTGGTTTGTATTTTTTGTTGTTGGGTTTGGGGTTTTTTTTTGCCTTTTGTCATTGAGTCATAACATTTTGAAAATGTTGTTTTCCAAAAATACCTAGAATTTGGGTATGCTGAGTTGTTTTAAAATCACTGTATTTAATTGCTTTGTGTGAGGTCTTTACTAAGCAATGCTTCCCTGAACTGGTCTTACCATTTGGACATTAAAAGTGCAGTGGACCCTTTAGGATTGATAAGCCTCCCTTCAATAACAGTTCCAAAACATGAGAAGTTAATAGCTATTATAATAAATTCAGTTATCTAGTTCTCTTTGGTGCCTGATCTTTGACATACCCCTTTTTCTTCCTTATTGTTTGGAGATTTTTTAGAGAGATACATATTATTTGAGCAGAAATAAATATTTAATACATATTACTGCACTTTAAGGTTGTTGTTCTCAAATGTTATTGATCCCACAGTAGAATCCATTACAGCTTAAGGCAATAATTCATGTATCCACACTTAAAGCTCTGGGACTGCTTAAAACCCATGTGGCCTTACTGGACTGCATTTTATTCTTAATTATATCCATATCAAATTAGAGCAAGTCTGTTTAATTCAGCTGAGAATAGAATCTGGATTTCTGTCATCTATATTCAGGAAGTTTCCTCATTAATTTTTCTCTGTTTCCTTAATGTCAGCGTTCCTCTCCCCTCCCCTCCAATATGTTTAAGAACTGATCACTTATCTGTTTCTCAGGATCGTTCATTGGAACAATGTTTTTCAAAGTGTCACTTTGAAACTTGTATTACTATTCATTTGTTCCTAATTCTTTTTGGGGGGGATTTTATTGTTGGGTGTAACATCTAATAATGTGAAGGAGAATGTTGCTGCCAGCCAGAAAAACCCTTCTTTGGCCATACCAAGTCTTTTACTATTCCGTTCAGAAAAGTGATGCAAAGATCATTTTTCCAGGTCACTATTAAGGTCACCACTTAACTTTCCTGCCCTCATGGCTTTCTGGTTTACACTGCAGCAAAAAAAAAAATATTTGTCTCTGCTTTGCAGACCACACATGATCCAGCTCCATCCACCTTCCCGCTTCTGTCTCCTTCACTACTGAGATTATCTACCCCTGCTAACCAGCCAGGTTTGCTAAACCTCATCATTTTTACTAAAATACCCTGAGAAAACCCTCCATGCTTAGACTGCTACTATGTTAGGAAGGTGTTAGGTAAAACTGCCCAGATTTGTCTCTTTGGTTCCTTAAACTCCCTTCATATGCTGTTGATTTCTCTCATCTATGCTTAGACGATAAGCTCTTTGAAATAGGGATGTTGCTGAAGCAAAGGCTCTGGTCCTTGGCTAGATCAATAAATAATAACAACTCAAGCAGAAGAAAGAAGTTGAATAATATAGTATAGATAAAATGTAGTTAAATCAACTAATTTTATTTGAAAATAGGTCCTTTTCCAGTGTATTCTTTTCATTTCTCTATTAATAATTGTAGAGAAAAATAACTGAAGTCTCCATTTTCCTAAGCAATTTTCTCATACTGGCTGGTTACCACTGTGTTTCATGCTGGCCGTTTATGTAACATATCCTCAAGAACAGTTGTTCACATCACTCCATCACTTGTAATTGCTTAGCCTTACATTTAGTTTTAGCAAAGCTTCCAAGGGACTGCAGAGGAGTGATGCCAAGGAATTTCAGAAAAGCCAGGCTGAAATGCATCAGGATCTGATCTGGCTAATATGAGCACCAAACTGAATGGACAAATAATTTAACAAGGGGTGAAGGATGTCTAGTGCAAGGTGGAATCTGTCCAGTAAGAAATGAAGTCCAGCAGATCCAAACAAAAGATGAAAGACTTCCTAAAGGCCACAAAGCTCAAACGGATCAAGCCAAATCCAAGAAGCAGACCTTCAAATAAGAGATGATGGAGCTACCTCATGAAGTCTGGCAAGAAGGGAACTGTGTGATCCTTTTGAAGAAGTGAAAAGTCTCCATGGTAAGTAGAGCAGAAGGGAAGAGAGTCAGCAGAGGTCCTGTGTTCATAATGAACTACTGTAGCAGGCAGCTGTGCTTGAAACTGTGTGGGGACTCATCAACAATGATATTGGGATGAGAAATGTTAATTACAACTGAACAGCCTCCTGGTTTGGCAGAAATCCCAGGACAAAGCAGTGGCACTTGGGCTGCAGATGAAATATTTTATACGATCCCTGCTGTTAAAAATGCTATCGTTTCCTCATTTTCATATATTGGTTGCAGAGGAAGTGAAAACAGATTTTGTTTCTTTTAGACAGAATTTCATGGTTTTATAGTGATTACAGTAGCAGGCTGATGGTCAAAAGTGTGGGTTTTTTCTTCTCTGGAGCTTAGAAAATTTAGCTGCTGCTTAAACACCAAGTGTACTAACAAGGTGAAAGTCAATTCACTGATTAACATACTGGGACCATGATAGATACAAATGACTTCACTAATTTATTGGAGAAAATTAAATACTGTACAGAATTTGTAAGTAGTTTCTAAAGGCAATTATGCCCTAAGCAAGCAAGTTACACACCAGTAGTCCTGAGACACAGAGCCATGCCTATGCCTGAGGAGCACACTCAGAGTTCCCATGAAGACTTGATGACTTGCATGAGGGACATGCTGCCACCATGGTTTCAGCAGCAATTGCATTGCTTCATGTCTTAACATCACATTTTGTACAGGACACACTGAAACACTTTCCTTGTTGAGTTTGAATGTATTTGGCAAAGTACCTGTAGAAACATCAGCTGGGTGGGCAGTACCTATCCTCTGTGAAGTTCATCAAGATTTTAAAAACTTTCAGGCTCCCTATCAGGATACAACAATGCTTTGAGAAGTGGGGAGACATCTTTTCTAGAACCTTCAGTCCTTGGGAACTGCATATTCATGATGGTGACTTTGGTGATATTAAACCACAGACGTTTTGTTGATTGTTGGTTTTGGTTTGGTTTGTTGGTTGTCTTTTCTTTTCTTTTCTTTTCTTTTCTTTTCTTTTCTTTTCTTTTCTTTTCTTTTCTTTTCTTTTCTTTTCTTTTCTTTTCTTTTCTTTTCTTTTCTTTTCTTTTCTTTTCTTTTCTTTTCTTTTCTTTTCTTTTCTTTTTTTTTTTTTTAATATATATATTTAGACTTATGTTCCATCTCTTATCAAGGGGGCATACCCTACCTTGTTCTCAACCTCTACCTCATTTTCTCAGTATGTTCTGTTTGTAAAGGTAAAAATTCCTTAAAGAGTTTGGTGATGAAGTAAAGAACTTGTTGGAGTATGTGATAAGGAGCTATGCAGTTAATAATTAGTGTTAGCAGTTTGGGTCAGGCATAAGTTTCTCTTTCCTCATCCATTAGAAAGGCTTTCCTTCAGTATTACATTAATCTACCTGCTTTATCGTTAAAAACTCATTGTAGTTAAAAGCTTGTCTGCAAATTCCTCCTAAATAGTCATCAAGGAATGTAACACTGTTAGAGCTGTTCCACTCTATATAGAATAAAATTAAAAATTTATTAAAGCAGAGGAGAGACTCATGACCTTCACCGGATGGCTGGACAGTCACCTTGCTGGGGGAGACCAGATTCAAATGACTTCATAATTTGTTCAAGTGGGCATCAATCAATGTATTGGAACAATACAAATTGAAGCACTGATGTAACTAAGACTCTAAGAATGCAATTTTTATGTCATTAGAGTTCTCTGCCAACAGATCTGAGGAGAGACAAATGCTTCCAGGATTGGAAAAGGACACTTCAGTTGAACAAGGTTGTCTCACAACTTCATCTTTCCTACACCTGTACTAGAATAAATGTAGCAGAATAGAAATTTCACAAATAGTATGAAAACAAAGGTTTTAAGACAAGCAGTGTGAGACAGCAAAAAGAAAGAATGCATGTATAGTAAAACCAAAAGTACTCAACAGCACCAGGACTTGAGTTAGCAATTTATTTGCCCATGCAGGTAATTTAAATTGAATAATGTAATTGGTATTACATAATCTATGGAAATGACTGTGATATTTTAACTGCCCACATTTATTCTGAATTTTGTATTTTGCAGAATTCTCCATTCACTTCTAGGAAATGCTTCCCTGCTCTCCATGTGCGGTTCCCTAACTGGTTCCCTTACATCTTTCTTTCCTGTCCTCCATATTAACTTTTTTATGCCAATAACCATGATCAGCAAACAATGCCATAGCAAAGGAAAAAAAAAATCCTCTTTAAGGCAAACATTCCAGAATCTGTTTTTGGTCTGTGAAACAGCATTACAGCCAGTTCTTAGATCATTCCCAGCTCACCAGCTGGCTGAGTGGCACAGAGTAACTGGGATGGGTTCAGCTGTTGCAGAGCTTGCCAGAAAATTTGTTGCTGTATTAGTGGACTTGCTGGCTAGGGTTTAAAAGGTGGAGGACAATAACAGGGAAAAAATGAGCTGGAGAACAATGAATATCAGCCAGGTGGTTGTAATGGTGCTAGCTAGGAATAACAGTTCATGATCACTGGTTGATACTAGTTATTATATTGCTGTTGCTCCTATAAATTACTTTACAGTGGATAACTCTCAGTCACGGGCTTTGATTTACAGTGTAAGTGCCTAATGTTGCAAAGTATGAACAGTTGTCCTTGGCAATAAGAACCATTAGAGAATCTAAGCAGAAAAGTTTGTCATATTAGGAGCCACGGATGAAAGATTGCTGTGAGGATTTGTGTGTATATAACTTTTGTCCTATGTAAACTTTATACAGTTTCTATGGTATTTTTCTACTCAAACATTATGGAGTTACAAAAAGTCAGCTTACAAAAGCCAAGGAGGTTTTGCAGAAACATATGAACTACATCTGAATGTTGTGACCAGAATCATCATGCTGATGCTGTTTGCAGCGGGAGCAATTGTGGATTATTTTTAGAAGGCTTAAGAGGGAGTGTGGTAGAAGATACTAAAATATTTTGGGGTTTGTGGCTATTTGTGCATGTTTCATACATTGACTTGACTTAAAAACTGTCACTACCCTTCTGTAGTAAATTAACTGACCCCTGTCAGGATGACCCTTAAACATGCTGATCGAGACAGTTCACTTCTTGATACATTCCAGGCCACAGCCATGGTACAGGCACACATAGCCATAGGATCCAATCTAAATTATCTGATTTTATATTATGCTTAATTTTAGCCATTAGTCTCAAGACTTTTGAAAGCACCAGTGTCTCTTCATTGTTTCTGCACAGGGGCTGTAGGCACTCACTTAAGGCATCTCATTTGCTAAGTTATTCTAAAATTGGATGAAAATTAGCTACCAAAGCTAGATACAGCATGACCGATGCCATTCCATACCATACTAGATATCACATCTACTACAGATATGTTTTGAATGATACGAAAGCAAAATAAAGCAGGCATTTAGAACATGAAGATTATATTCTTGTTGTTGCCTCAGGTGAAAATGTAAAGCAGATTGGAACTACTTCATTTTAAGCAGATTGAAATTATGAAATAAGTGTGATGATGGAAGTTAGATGAAACTTTGTTAATGCTGGGACAAGTCTATCATTCACAATAGGTTAAAGATGAGGCATAAAAGGTGTGTTTCCTTTTACCTGAAGCAACAGGATGTCCTACCCAAAACAGACCAAGTGGGAGAGTAAAGGGCAGATGAGCACTTGAAATCATTTGATGGAAGTGTGTTTCAGGAACAGCCAAAAAACCTCCAAAAACAGAGGAGAAGAAGCCAAATGACAACAAGCAGAGGTAAGAATCATACATTTAAGAGGTGAGAGAATTCTATGTAGAATAAAACTTGAAAATTTAGGTTTCAAAAATTTTGTGTACATTTATTGTAAACAAACAAGACTCTATCAAAGAAATATCTGACTGCATCACAGAATTGCTCCTTTGTGTTGAAGTGTTTTGAAAGATCCATGTGCTACTGCCTGACTGCAAATGCCAAAAGAAGCTAAAATGTTATGATCGTTCCATCCCACTTGTTAAATAGCTCATTTAAAAATACCAAACAAACAGCAAAACCCACAAGAATATTAATATACTTTGACAAGGCTTTACATTTACTTCAGAGCTTGAGTCCAGTTTCTCGGACTGCCTTGTATTCCCAAGGAAATACCTATAGTTTGTTTCTATTTGATCTGTGAAATTACAATCTAATTGAAAAACAAATACATCTCTTTAACCCTGCCTTTGAACCAAGACATAACTTTGCTTTAAATTTCTTAGCCCCTTTTTTATTTCAGCACTTTGGTTAAGAGAATGTGCTCTGTGACAAGATGTGCTAAAACATGGACTGTCTCTGGGATAGATATGATACCTTAGAAACAGATGAATAGTAATTGGGATGAATGTTACTGAGGCCCATTTGAAGACTTCATAGTTAAATTCAGATAAAAGATGAGTAAATTTTAATAATTGTATGCTAAATTTTGAACAAGGTGATTATATGAATAGCTACACAGCTGTCCATATTGAGGAACATGAGGAGTGACTTTGTAATTAGAAATGAAGCAGTTAGTAGCGTCTCTGGGGATGTTCTGGAGCTGTGATAAAACTGATTCATACGAGTGACAAACCCTCATGTATGATAGGCAATTTCTTCTGACACCTCTATCAGCACCAGAGCAGCCACTGAATAAAGAAATGGAGCTGTCAGAGATGGACAGATTGCAGGAACGTGTAATGTTCCAATTTCACCCACCAAACCACATATGCAATGTTTTGAGGAAAAAAAATGAGTCACATATATTATAGAAAGTGTACTGTTAAATCCTATCAACAAAAATGAGGACTGGTGTCACCCAACCTAAAAGTCAGGGAAGAAAGACCTTTTAGCTTATGAATAGGGTCTTAGTAAAGTTTTGTATTGCTGGGATAGAAAGTTCAGCCACGATCTTGACCATATAATGAGGGTAGATTTAGATTAGATAGTAGAAAGAAATTCTTCACTGTGAGGGTGGTGAGACACTGGCACAGGTTGCACAGGGAAGCTGTGGATGCTCCATCCCTGGAAGTGCTCAAGGCCAGGCTGGATGGGGCTCTGAGCAACCTGGTCTGGTGGAAGGTGTCCTGTCCATGGCAGGGGGGTTGGAACTAGATGGTCTTACAGGTCCCTTCCAACCCAAACCATTCTATGATTCTATGATCTTCTAAAGATTTCTGTTGCTTCATGGAATAGAGAGGGAACGTAAAATGACTGAGTTACTAAAATGTTAAACATAGATAGTTAAAGTAGCTAACTAAGGTCTGGGTGGCAGAAGAAAGGAGACAGGTGTACCCAGCTGAAAGGAGAGAGTAAAAAAAATAAAAAAAATAAATGAGGGGAACAAAAGCTGAAAGGAGAGAGTAAACAAATAAAGAAAATAAATTAAGGAAACAAAAGCTGAAGAGCGGGAATCACAATTATACTAATTTTCTACCCTTGCAGAATACAAGGGCAAAGGGTACATACTTTCATAGTTGAGTGAGTACTGGTGAAAAAGTCTCAATGGCCCAAAAAAGAGGGCAAATGAGAAGGATACTCAGAATCATTCTACACAAGAAAGGGAAAGCCACAGTGCAGAAGAGAGTTTGGGAATACTGTAAAAAGCCTGTGCTGCAAAATATAGAAAATCACTCTGTAAGTGTCCAAAGCATCACAAAGCTATGTTCAGAGTATTCTTAGGTGTAAATTGCTTTACTGAGGTTTCAGCATCAGAATACAGGCAGACTTGGCTGTAATTACACTGTTTTTAACATACTTTTACTATTTTTAAAAATCACTTTAATACAAAGTTATATGATTTCAATCAAGTTCTAGGATCTCTTGAGTGGTACTTGAAATCAAGACATCTTTCTTTCTTAAGATACAAATATTTTCTTCACAGAGACAAGAAAGCACGGGACTTCTACATTTCCCTGGACTCAAGGCTGTAAGAAACATACACTTCATTGCAACGTGTGAACAGCGTAGGTGCCAGACACTGTCAGCCGTGCACCAAGGGTGCAGAGATGGTTAGCGGGGAAGTAACGTAACAGGTTATTTTTCAAAACCTGTTCTAGTAATCTGGCTCAGATCATTGTAAGGGTTTTCAATTATTAATGGCCAGAATGCCTGGAAGAAAGGTCTGTTTATTGCTTTTCTCCCCTCTGCTGTGGTTGTTTTTTCATCTTTCTCAGAAATTGACAGTAGAACCTCTCCCCTCTAACCAGCAGCATTGAGAAAGGGATTTTATTATAAAATTGCTGTATATAAAAGTTCTATATTAATTGCATAATTCTATAGGCTGAAACAAGATGTTGTATGCATAAAACTAATGCTTAGAGATGTTCTTTCCGTCTAATATAATTTTAATATTTCTTGGGGAAAATATTTTCTTAGAAATACATACCTTATTAATACATACATATTATTATTAATCTGATAGGCACAGTAGTTCTCTTCCTGTGAAGCAGTATGTGTAAAAGAAGACTTCCACAGGGAAAGGTTTGTTTGTAATTTAGAGCCGATGCAGCACAGTATGTGTGCATAGCATTGGTGTTCAGAAAACTTGTATTCCCAGGGCCAGTGACACATTGCTGGTTATCTTTGAATACAATTTTTAAAAAGAAAATGATCACTATGCAGTGGTTACATATTAATATGTATGCACTTGGTTTTCCTATCAAAGTTTATGTTTTGAATCACACTAATCCTGTATGATTCCAATCAAATACCATAACCCTTCATTATGTAGTTTAAGCAACATGTGACATTAAACCATACAGATACATGTTTTTACAATATTTAGAATATTTTCTTACCAGAGACTCCAATTTCCTCATCTGTTAAACGGGGAAGATACTGGTACATAAATCTGTGAAGTTCTCTGAGTTCTATGTGGAGATCACTAATAATGATTATGATAAATCCAGCTCTGATGAGCATAGCATTAGGAAAGTATCTTCCTCTATTCACTGGGACTTCACACTACGGTAATCATAGATGTGTGTACTAGGCATACTAGATAGCTAGTTTTTATTTCTTGCCCTCTAGATAAACATAGAAAGCCTTAGAATTCTGTGCTATCATTACACGTATTGCAAACTCAATGTTTAGTATTCCACAAGGAATAAAAGAGAAATACAGTGACTCACACTGGCTTAAAATTAATCTTTATAATGTACTGTATTAGTGTATAGGCTTTAAAATACACAGCCTTAATATTTTATGCTGTGTTAGTGTTTAGCATTATTTTCAAGCTACAGCTTCTTCCTACTCCTTTAAATAAAGCTTGACGTGTTATAGTTGGTAAGGTTAGAATATTTCCTAGATTACTTAATTTTAGTTAATTTCTGCATGGCACTTAGATATAAAGTGCTATAAAATGACATAATTAATGATTAGGTATTTTATTAACTTGCTTAACAACTAAGCCCTGAACTGAGAAACAGAACCATTAAAAAAACTCTTACCTTTGATTCAGAGCAATGCCAAGTCTCTCTATTTACAGCTTTGTTCATGTTCTGTTGTGGTGCGGTAATAACAATGTCTGAACCTGATCACTGTGTTTCCCTTGTAGGTTAAATGAAACTCTCTGTTTCAGCTTTTCTCTTGAGACCAGAATCCCTCGCCTGGGACATGTGATGATGAGATGCCTGACAAAAGTACACCTTACAGAAATACTTTTACTTTTACTCTGAAACTTGAGTGCATAGCTGATTCAGAGTCCTACTACTCTTACCACTGTGAGCATTGTATAACTAGGCACATTGGAGGCTCACTGATATTTTGGCATGGGAAATGGAAAAATGGCAGTATGTCAACGGCAAGCTGAAAATAAGCTGGAAGACCAGACTCTTCTGAAAAATATTCCTTCAGAAATGTTGTTTGAAGTGTGATCCAGTTTAATCACTTTGTATCACTAACAAGTTATGCAAATCCAATTACTCACTCATAAAAACTGGTTCTCTAAAGAAATGAATGTCTTTTATGTGAAAAAGAACATAGAAGTTGCAGATCTTTGTCCAAAGCCAACACATTTTCAATCACATGGATTTCAGGCACCTTTAACTTATTCAGAATCTGTGTTTATACTGTGTAATAGTTACTGGAGTGAATAATGTGAACCTAGGAGGTGACTGCATTTGATTAATGCTGTTATTTAGGAAATACTGGATATTGTCTAACTAGACTTCATTAAGATTTTTGACACTCTATCTCATAAGATCTTCACAGAGAAGGTGCCAGTCAGAGAGATATTGACAGGCTAAAGAAATGGGCTGACAGGAACCTCATGAGCTCAACAACAGGAACTGCAAAGTCCGTCAACTGGAGAGAAATAACCTTGTGCACAAGTATATGACAGGGGCTGACCAGCTGGAAAGCAGCTTTGCAGGAAACAACCTGGGGGTCCTGGTGGACACCAAGCTGAACATGAGCCAGCACCTGAGCCCTTGATGCAAAGAAAGCTAATGGTTTGCTGATATTAGCAATCTAAAAGATGTTCATTTTTCTAGGCACTTTATCAAGTAGAGAGATATACCTCCAGAGTTTGATTCAGCCCATTGGTGTGACAAGGAGCTGAAAGATCAGCACACTGTACTGCTCATCCCTTCTCTCAAGGCCAAACTGGGCTTACTTGGTCATTGTACGTTTGCGCTGAGGATAGGAAGGGTCTTCTGGCTGAGTTCTCAATTACTTGTTGTCTTGGGTGAATGTCTGTAATCTGATTCAAATTTCTTGCCTTAATCACTGAAGCTGTAAGTCATTGCGCAAAAGTGGAAAAAAAAACCCAAACAGGCAAGGGAGTCCTAGGAACAGGTGAAGGGCCAAATGCTTATTAGTTAATATCTGTGGAGAATAACTGGCAAATACAGTTTGATTTGTTTGCATTTTCCTTCTCCTTGTGCTGAAAGGACCAAGGTCTGCAAATAGCTATTCATATGTTCAGATTTAAGAATGCAGACAGTGTGGTGGGGTATCTCAGACTATGTCTTCTGCTTTCTTAGTACATTTTGGTGATTTCAGAGGAAAAAACCAACATCACCAAACATGGATACAGATTGATATACTGCATCACAAATCAGGCAGCAATTATTATATGAAGGCAAAAGCCATTGTTACCATAGGTTATCCTGCACCCACTCCAATGATTTCAGATGTAAAACAGAGCAAAATCTGACTCCGTGTTGCCCAGTAGCATTTTCATCCTTGTTAAAGAACTTCCTTATTACTCTCCCAGTAATAAATTAAAATAGCTCTTCTCAGTGCACCTAGAAAGAACACGTTTCAGCTAGTGCATGTTACGTGCCTTTGTCTTTAAAAGCACAGAAAGGGGATTTTTCAGACATCACAACTGACTGGCCTCATTTGCTTTCACTGTTGTTTGCAGGAAAGAGGACTGAATCTGCTGGGACTAATCAAATTGTGTCAGCGAGACCCCCCTCAAACCCATGGTTCTGAAGAACCTAAAACATCGTCTTAAGGGGGCTGCACTATCCAGTGCTACATGCAGCGTCTGCTTGTCCATTTTCAACGTTCTTCATTGACACAATAGTAACTGCATTTGGTTGCAAAGGAAGGCTAATAACCTTGGGTTTTTCTTGAGTTTGAAAGCGGACCTTCATTCTTACTAGCATAGTCAACAGTCACACTGCTGTAACTGTAACCAGCCCTTTTTATTACTCCCTGACACTAAACTCGTGTCTATCCAGCTTTTTAACTTACTACACAGAGATGTAAAATATGTTTCCACAAGTCAATGGTGGTATCATAAATACTCTATTATGGGATATTAATGAAAGGGACTGCCAAGGTACCCATCATACTAGCATAGCAGAGGGCCCATAAAATGCTAATAAATCAAATGATCTTAACAGCCCATCTACAATAAGCAACATATAAAAATGTGGTCTTTGTCAGATATATGGCTCCGGGTTCTCTTAGTCCTGGAGTCTGCTGACACGTAGAACAAAAATAGCCAGTATAATGACCTTATCAAGTGTTACCAACCTCTGTTTATATACTACAAGTCCCTGCATGCACAGTACAAAATGTAGGCATCATAAAGGCGCATCTGTTAGTTGAATAATGCCACCTACCATATGCTCCATGAAAAGATATATAGAGGGAGAAGTTAGCAGTGGGGGTTGCTAAAACAGACTGGAGAGACTGCAAGTCCCTGGAAACCTGAAGAAACTTGCTGCAGAAACGCCAACCTCCAGCAGCTCAAGGACTGCTTACACATATTTCCAAGCATGTGCTGTGGTTTCTAAACATAGTTGTCACTTTTAATGTCTATTATAAAAAAGAGGATTTTCTAGGGCCATTATTTATTTTTGTACATGCAGGTCTAGACAGTTGATGTTTACCATACACATATCAAGCACAGAGAATCTGTCCCTCATACTGCAAAAATTCTTATTCCATGAGAAGCAGGTTTCTCCAGACCACCAAAAACTCTTTGAGAGTGTGTAACTTCACAAAAGTTGAACATAGCTTTTAACATAGCACAGTTTTACAGCGCAGCTGTGATAACTGGGTGAAATGTAGAAGATAATTGTATTGCATAAAACTGAAACCACATTGATAACATAAGGTAATCTTTTAAAGAACAGAAAGGTTCTTCTTGATTAATTCCAAAATCTAGAACACTTTGTTTAAAATAGAAATCCGTATCTATTCAGAATCTATGTGGATTATCCTATCAATTGTTTACAGAAATTCCTTAGCTGTAATACATTCCTCCTGTCATAGACTTGTACTAAGACATTCTGCTATAAGACGTTCTGTTTCTGTAAGAAAAAGACATCTCTAATTCTTTCTTAATCCCGAGACAAGCATTATATCCTTTACAACAGAAGAAGGTGTTTTGACTTTCATCACAATTGTTCACTGGACTCAAAATGAAAATAAAAAAAGGAACAATACTGGCTCATATGTTAAAACATTACCAGGCTGAACAACACACATTTTCTGATTTATCAAAATGCAGACAGAATAAGCATCCACATTTATGAGGTGGGAATAAATTTTTTTCTCTTTCAGGAAACAGTCTTTGGAAAGTAAGCCTAAAGTAAGCCTACTGCTTTCTAGAAAGAGCATAGATTGAACTACTGCTTCTGTGTTTCTTTATATTCTGTAAAAACACAGTTTAATAAATGTATTGTGTTGCTCAAACTTTTAAGCTGGTTCTCTTATCATTAAAAATTATCCAACATCCCCAAAATACAAGCTATGCTGCTTCTAAACTTTAAAAAAGATGTTGTGGAATGTTTATACTTATTCTGGTTGCTCTACTTTCAGTTGTTCAGATTTTTAATTTCTGTTTTACATTTTTTCTTTAGTTTAAAATATTTCTCAATTTATATTCTCAAAAATATTACTCAATAAGAGTAGAAACACCTATAAACTTAGAATTTTTGTGCTTTCTGCACATTTTAGTCATAATGAAGAAAAACCACCAATCCTTTGAAGCTACAATGATTCTCCCTATCTAGTTTTTTGATTAAGACACCAAATCTATCAGTTAATAAATGAGTAAACTGGATATATTCTAACTGAAGTTCACTTTATAGTCAAGATTGTCTATATTTTTGTTGGGAAAGGTATATGCATGGTGTGGCATGGAGCTCCAACTTCTAGCAAAGACTAGGGGGCTAACATAGCATCATTGCCAAGGATGCAAGAGAATTAAACTTGCCAGATACTGTTAATCCAAAGCACAGATAGGTTTTCACACAGTATTTATGATGTGCTGACATCTAATGCACATCTCTAAGAAGAAAGGAAAGTAATGAATGAATAATCAACTTGCTCAACATCCATAAAGACGAAAACTTCAGACCAAGACACTGTTTTGAGGATTAAGGATGATTTATTTTTTCTTATATTTACTTTACTCTAGACACCAAGATTTTCTGCTCTCATTTACATGTTGGACTGATTAAAAGTATGTTAGTATCTGAAGCTGATGAAAACAATACAGGTAATACCAAATTTAGGGTTTCAAGATCAGTTATGCTTTTATGACGAGTTGGTATAATGTCAAAAACAATTCTAATCAACGTTATAATCCGCATTAATTTCATGTGGATGTTTCAAGAGTTCCACAGATAACTAAAAGCCATGTGAAGAACTGTCTTGCTTTGTTTGCCTTGAATTTGCTGCCTCCTGTGTTCAATTAGTACTCCTCCAGATAGCAGAAAACAACAGTAAGCAATCAAGATGTAGTCACCTTTTCTATGTTACATATGATAATGAAGACCTGTACCATTTCCTCCCTTAGTTATCTTTTTTTCAATGATGAAGACTACATGGACTCTTTCAGCTCCCCTTTATTGGTAATTCAAATACTTTTCGAAGATATCAAGGACTGTTTGAGCTAGAACTGGTGGGTTTTCTGCCTTTTTGACCACTGCTGAGCACTGAATAGAGGTATGATAATCCCAGGGTCTCAGTCCTAAATACTAAAGAATCTATTACTACATATATAATGTATAGATGTATATTTATACAGATATGTAAAGTTCACACAAGGGTTTTTTCCCTATGTATATTGTTTTACATTTATCTACATTGATTTTAATCCCTTTAACATTCATTTGCGAAGTGTCATATAATATTCTTCTGCAGATTTTCAGTGCAATTTTTTTTTCTTTATTTCTTTAAATAATTTAGCACAGTCAGCAAACTAGTCTCCTTACTATTCACCCTAGCCTCAAGACACATCAACACTTAGGAATGTGTCAAATTAGATGATCCCAGTGGAGATCTCTGAGAAACTTTTCAGCTGATTTTCCTCCACTGTGAAAACTGTTATTTACTCCTGTCCTCTGTTTTCTACACTCCAATAGTTTTGAGGCTTGATTTAGCTTCACAAAATCCATGTTGATTCTTCCTCTTGCTCTTGTATATATCTAGTACTCTGGCAGCACAGGACCTTACCTACTGAAAAAGCATTTCAGGTTCTATCTCTGAGGGGGTCTCTGACTGCAATGTGCAGGTCAAAACAGGAGAAAATGAGTCTCCTAGGTTGCCATGCTTTATTACCCAAACCACGTCTTCGCTTTGGCCATCCTTAGCTGCCTATGGAAGAATGGCTTTCAGGTCCAGTGCTATGAAGGAGACACACAAGCCCAGTCAGAAGCCCAAGAATAGCTATAGGCTGCCACGGACAGTCTTTCCTGAGAGGCTATCATCAATTTTTGCCTTGACAATGCTTTTAAGGGAAGTTTGAAGAATATATATAGTATAAAACAAACATGAAGACCCAGAAATGTGTGACATTAAGTACAGATATTTTGTTCTTTTTTGGCTACAGTCAACTGTGTTGTAATGTTTATACAGGCCATACACTAGAATTACTTAGTAATTACTAATATTTCTGTAGAATTACAGTTAGCATGTTCAATTTATGGTGCTTGCTTTTTCTCTTACCTTCATTTCAGCCATGGAAAGCAGTAAAGAATGAGCAAAATCAGTTGAGTGACCCCTGAATGTCAAGAAACCCCCTAATGTTACTACTCTGCTCTGCAAGCAGCCATTTTCAAGGTCTCAGAAATAAGTCAAGTGCAGGCCTTCGGTGCACAGGTTGACCATCAATGTGTAAAAGGTCCCCAAAGGATGTTAACTGTTTTAATTATTGCTCTCACTAGCTGGGGTCTCCTGGACTCACTAACTTTGTCAGGTGTCTTCTGTGACTAAATAAATTGTCCTTAAAGAGGGCAGCTAGATCTTCTCTGCTTATGCCTGGAAAACAAACAGGGATGAATGAGAATCTAAGCACGCTCACAGTCCATTTAAGATTACAGGATTACACCCTTCAGTCTGTAAATCTTACCACAGTTCTGCTATATGTCTGCATAGCTTAGCTATTAATAACAGAGAATAGTAGGTATTGCAACTTTTTTACTGAGGACATTTATTTGCTACTTGGTATTTGGTGTTCTTGGTCTCCTAAATCTTAGAAGTTTGAGAGCAGCACTATTATTTATGAAAGTGCTGGCATTTAGTGCAAATTTGATTCTTTACATTCAGGCTCTGGTGGAGTTTTTTCTGCCTACCTGAGAAAAAACAAAACAAAACAAAAACATTACCACCAAATGTGAAAAAATCCAGAAAAGCAGTAAAGCAAGTTGTTTGACACCTTTCACATCCCCCCATCCTTCAACACACATTTCTCATTAGGGGAAAAAAATGCAAACCATTCACTCATTCTTCTTTATTTTACATAGTAAGAGTTTTGGCAAATGAGAATGCAAAGCACCCTTTCTCTTGCAGCTCTATTTCTAGAATAGGTTAGTAGCTACAAAAAGTTTAATGTTCTCTGCTGGCAGTTCAGCCTTTTGGAGTCACAAAGCAGGTAGTTTATAATAACATAGCTCATAATTGTTGCTTATATGAAGCTCATAGCATCATCCACAATAATTTTTTGAAGCACCTAGCCCAGGCATGCAGGCAGATACCCAGCATGTTTTCATTCCAAAAGGGGACATGCATACGTAGCAATGTTAGATGTTATCAGACATGCAGGATAAATAACTTATGAATTAAGTCTGCTGTGGCAGATGCTCATGGCAGGTTCGAACTTCTGCATAACTAAAACCATACTCTAGAATCATGGTGAAATTATGAGAAAAGTAAGCCACAGGCAGCCAGACTTCATAAATTTCAAATATAATGATGTATTAAGGAGGACAATACTAGCAATCAAATAAAAATACTCACTGCCCAGGAAGAAAATGACTGTAAAGAGTAATGGCACAATTTGCTTATAGAATCATTTGAACAAGAAAGCTTACATTGCAGCTGTGGGAAGACCAAAGGTGAAAGAACAGAAACCTGAGCTCCTGTACACCGAGAGCAAGCTTTTGTTTAAGCAGACCTGACAAATTGTAGGTGACAAGCACATTGCCAGGGCGATCTGTATAGAAATCTTGTTTGCTAACAACAGGACTGTTTTGACCTGAAACAAAAATTAGCCCTACAACATGTGCTTCATACTACAAGAGAAGTTACATTTAGCAAAATAAAAAACTATTCATAATATTCCTTTTGCTCCCTCCTGCCTAGTGAGGTGCAGACGGGGCAAACACAGAGCAGGAAGGAGCCATAGCAGTCCCCTTGCTGATGAAGGCTGTCCTAGCGCTTGTTACCAGTTTCCCCCAACTGATTTGCTAGCTCATTTCTATTACACTCATGATTTAAGTCTCTAGGCTATTGCAAGGCCAGGACGTCGCGGCCCGAAGCCTGACGGAATACCTAGTTACGAGAGCTTGCAATATATTTGAGAGCAAGTCTGTGCCAGGCCAGCACTCCTATAAGATCAGGTGGAAGTTTCTCACAGCCCCTGGATTGCTCTTTAATGAAGACAGGTTTATCAGAAGGAAAATTTCCACTTTTTCTTCTAGTGATGGGTTTGTGAGACTCCTCCTTCCACGTCCTCCTCCTGCGGGCAGGCCACCATGCCAGCCAGCCTCCCTGCAAGTTTCCCTTCCAGCTCTCTTTCTGTCCTCACCACCCAAACCCAGAGCTGGCTTGAGGCTTCTTGGGCACCCGGGGGGGCCCCGCTGGGCAGTCCCCAGCCAGCAGTGCCTGCTCCCCAGCCACGGCAGGCAATGCCAGGGCCACTTGTCCAAGAGGCCCTGGCTGCTGGCCTCCTGCAGCAGGGTAGGGGTGATACAACAATTTATTACGCTAAAGAAATGTGTAAATATCTGTAATGAAAACCAAGAAAGAACCTGAAAAACAGAGGATGTTAACTAACCCTTACAAATAGTTAACAAGACACGGCCTTGGGAGAAGGAACAGACACCATAAAATACATCAAGCTAAGAAATAACAAGATAAGCTCAAGGAGAAACAAAGGTTGATAAGACCAAACAGAAAATTACTTGAACTATGTGTGAACTATCCTAATTAGCATACTAAAAGATCCACCCCAGAGAAAATAAAGCCCCCTACTATCAAAGCCCCCTCCCCACAGAACATTGTACATTTAAATGGAGACAAGAACCAATGAGAACAGTGACTAAACACCATTGTAAACAACTGTTCAAAGCTTATAAAATGTTTTACCATGTGTAAGAGGTGGGCTAGCTTTGTGGATTTACCGCCCAGCACCCATCTCTGCGCAGACATGCAATAAGCAGGTACCTTGGCTCCGTGTATGAATGGGATCTTGCACACTGGGTGAAGAACCCAGGTTTTGGGTAACAGTTTTGGTGACTCAGATGGGACATCCATAAGGCCTTGCCTGGATCGCCTTGCTGTCCCCGACAGCAGACCCGACCAGACAGAGCTCCAGCATATACCGACCTATTGACTAGGGACTCTAGATTCCCTTCAAAGTCAGGGTGACAAGCGACTCAAAGATGTAACACTGAAATAGAGATATTTCTGCAAGGGTGAAAGGGCAGAAGAATTTCTGGACAGGTGAGTATCCCATTTAAAATTTATTCTCACGAGAAATTAATATTTCTCACGTGTCAATGCTGGTCAGAGGGGCCTTAACTTACCAAGGGTTCAAAGCTGAGTGTGCCCTGGGGTAGGCGATGAAGGAACCACCTTCAACAGTATTTGGTTTGGGTTATGATGGGGTCGGGCCAATCCATGATTCCTCCCTGTAGCTCTTCAGGGTGTATTTTGAAAAAATTGGAAGAAGTTGGGGGTGTTCTAATGACTAAAGACAAAATGAAGAGATATTGTAACCACAAGTGGCCAAATTATAAATTGGATAATAGTGAATGGTGGCTGGACAATGAGTCTTTAACTATTTAATACTATATTACAATTGATGTTAATTTGTCACTGATTGGAAAGTGGGATGAAGTACCTTATATTGATGCCTTTATGACTTTGCATAGAGAACCAGATATTCAGAAAAAGTGTAAATTGGGGGGAGATGTGCTGATGTTATGTGTGCCGGAAAAGGATAGTGTATGTGGAGACAATTGCAGTAAGAAAGAGACTGTACATTAGAGGGGGGAGGAACTGAAGGACATACAATTGCTGGTATATGGTACAAATGCAGAAAAATCATCAGATACTTCCAAAAAGAAAACCCAAAGAAACCAAAAAACCCCCAACAAATGGGTGATGAAAACTTTAGTCCTGTTTCTAGCAGGACAAGAAGGCAAATCCAACCTGAGATTTGGCTCGGAGGGCAATCCCAACCTCAGAGGGCAAGAATCTCTGAGACAAGCAGCGCAGGGGGAGGGTTTACCAGCTTCTTTACATGTGCTATTTACTACCTCTGATTTATTGAACTGGAAACAGTCTGTCAGCTTTTATCAGGAAAACCCTGATGGCATGCACCAGCTTTTGCCAAACAGGGTCCTAAATAAAGTCCATTGGCTTTTTATGAGAGGTTGTGAGGTAGCCAAAAAGTGGGTGGATTTAGATCCAGATGAGGAAGCTACTCAGAAAATGTTTAACTTTTATTCATTGGACAATCATCACAAGATAAAAGAAAAAAATTGCAGAAAGCTGACAGGGCAGGAGGAATGTCTGTCACAGTTGATAGAGAGATCATATAAAATGTATAACACCCAAGAGGAGAGAAAGAAAAGAAAGAGAAACAGAATAGGATGAAGTTGCAAGTAGCTTTGCTGGTAGCAGCTATAAATGGGAATAGTGTGAGAGCAAGAGGCAGGGGAAGAAGAAGCTGGAGCAAGGAAGGATGAGGAAGGACCCCACCAAACCAGACTGCATAGGGACCAACTCGGTGTGCTGTATGTAAAAAAGGACATTGGAAGAATAAGTGTCCTACCAGGCAGGGAAAGAGTGAGTCGGAAGTCACAAGAAGGATGTAAACCTTATTTGATTAGAAGATTCAGATGATGAATGAAGGGGTCTGGAGAGGAGATCAAAGTCTCCCCAGATGATCCCCTGGTTCCATTGAAGTTGGGGAATGAGACTATCAATTGTTTTTTGATAGATAGTGGAACGACCCATTCAGTAATCACAAGTTGTAAAGGGCCCTTAATTAAATTCCCAGTTCCTGGGGTAATGGGAAAATGAACAATATGTCCTTTCTTAAAACCAAAACGGATGTACAACTGAAATACAATTAACTCTGTATGTGCCTTATTAGGGAAACTGAATGCTTGAATAACTTTCTCTGAGAACTCTGTACAGCTCCACGACTCGCCTGATATGGCTTGGAAAGCACAAATTTTCTTGCTGACAGATAAAACTTTCAAGGAGCCTGAAGACAACGTCCTGGACATGGTATTGAATGTGGTAATTCCCTTGGTTCGGGCATATAAGAGACGGGGAAAAGCAAAGAATGTGTCTCCTATCAAAACTGAGGCAAAACTGGTACAGAAAAGACAATACCCTATCAAAATGGAAGCTGGGAAAGGGTTGGAACCAATAATTAAATCTTCCTAGAACATGGACTGTTGTGAGAGTGCCAATCTGAATATCATTCTTCTATATTTCCTGCAAAGAAAATCAAGACCAATTAGTACATGTTGGTCCGGGACTTGAGGGAAATAAATTGAATCACTGTAGATGTTCATCCTGTGGTGCCAAATCCTTATATGCTTTTAACCACCATACCTGAGACAAATGTTTATTTTACAGTTCTGGGTTTGAAAGATGCTTTCTTCTGCATACCTGTTGCTGAGCAGAGTCATACCCTCTTCGCCTTTGAACGGGAAAACCTGACCACTGGAAGAAAGATGCAGTTGTGTTGGACCATGCTCCCAGAAGGTTTGAAGAACAGTCCCACTCTGTTTGGCAATGTATTGGCAAAGGAATTGGAGCCATGGCAAGGTAAATACCCTGATATTACTTTGCTTCAATATGTAGATGGCGTATTGATCGGAGCAAATAATAGAGCGAGCTGTTTGGAAGCAACGGTTAGTTTATTAAACCTACTGGGACTTGCACGTTTCTGGGTTTCAAAAAGGAAAGCACAAATAGCTCAAGGAAAAGTCCAACACTTAGGGTCTGAAGTTTCAAGGGCACAGAGAGAACCTGAAACTAATCTAAAAGAAGCTATCTGTCACATATCAGTGCCAAAGTCAAAAAGAGCTATGAGGATTTTTAGGAATGGCAGGATGGTGCAGAACTATTAGAATGGACTCCAGAGTGTCAGAAAGGTTTTGATGAAATTAAAAGAAAATTGATGGATTTCTGAATATGAATAAGACTTTTCAGTTATATGTCCATGAAAGGCAACAGGTGGCATTGGGAGCTGCTTGGTGGTTGGAAGCAGCCACTCACTAAATTTTCAAAAAAATTACATGAAGTAAGTAAAGGCTGATATCTTTGCCTACGAGTTATAGCAGCCACAGCACTGCTCCTTGTGCAGTGACAGCTATTCTAGAACAGAAAGGACACCACTGGGTCTCTCAACTAGCAAGACGCCAGGCAGTGTTGCTAGAACAAGATGACACTGATTTTAAAATACTAACCTCTGTGAACCCTGCCACTCTATTGCCCCTGACAGAACAAGAACCTCTACAACATGATTGTTTAAGTGCTACTGAGCTAGTTTTTTGCTCGTAGACCAGACTTGAAAGATGGACCATTAGAAAGCCTAGATAGGGAATTGTTCACAGAGAGGAGTAGCTTTGTACACAGTGGAGTAAGATGGGCGGGACATGTAGCGGTGACTCAAATTGAAGACACTGAAGCTAACCCATTACCTCCCAATACATTGGTCGAAAAGGTGGAGATAATTGCTTTAACCCAAACATTAGAAATTGGAAAAGGAAAAAAGATTAATGTGTATACAGATTCTAAGTATGCGTTTGGGGTTACTCAGGCTCATGGAGCAGTCTGGAAAGAAAGAAGAATTACTCCTGGGGAACACTTTCAAACAGATTTTTCTGAGTTACTGAGGTGAGATCCGTATAAACATTTGCTTGGTTTAGTAGACACCTTTTCACGATGGCTGGAAGCTTTCCCTTGCTGTACCAATTGTGTATGAGAAGTTACTAAGATATATGGATCAAAGAGATTCTTTGCCTTTGGATTCACCAGTGTATCAGTTTTGACTAGGACATATGTTTTAACTCAAAAACTGGAAAGATGAACTACAAAAAGAAAAGTGGAAAGGACCATATAGTGTTTTACTGACTGCCTATGCTGCAGGGAAATTAGGAGTTGACTCCTGGGTACAGTATACCTGACCGAAGAAAGCACCTATGACAAAACAGTAGACTACTGAACAGAGACTGTAAATTAAAATTTTCTAAAGTTTAATGAACTGTACATGGGATTCAGGAAAATCATATCTTGAATTAGGTTGTGCTTAAGGATTACTTTTGTTTTGTTGCATGTAGTAGTGATAGAGTACATCCAGAGAATTACTAACTTCCTTGTAATGAGAAATGATACTATAAATTGCTATCCTTTGCCGAGTTATAGTGGTAGCACCATGCAGGAACCTTGAGAGACAGCCATTAAAGGACCCTTGGGAGGACAGAAAATGATACAAATAGTGAACAAAACCAGTTGTTGGGTCTGTACATAGTTCCCAGAAACCCTGGAAAGGGAAAGAACTCTAATCAGGATTCCTATCCCTGCTAATGTATCTTGGGGAGTATTATGGCCTGTAACATAAGCCAAAGAATGGAACAGGATTGGGAAGTAACTATCCCTGATCTCCTGGAAAATTATTGCACTTGCATTCAAAGATGTAATCCCCCAGGAGGAACAGGTAAATTAGATTGCAAAATAGGTTGTCGAAATTTCATTGGGAAATATACAAAATGTAATAAAACAATTGACTTTTTGACACCAATTCTTAAACCCTGAGTCTCATCTTGGCCAGCCCTAGAAGGAACAGGTTGGTATTGGATTTGCAGGATAAAAGCAGGAAAGGCCTTGCCTATAAATTAGTTGGGAATTTGTACTCTAGGAGCCGTATTACTGAATAGAACTATAGTTGAAGAATTAAGTGTGACTAAACGCCCTCGTAAACAACTGTTCAAAGATTATAAAATGTTTTACCATGTGTTAATTGGTTTGCTAGCTCTGTGCTTTTACCACCTAGCACCCATCTCTATGCATACACGCAATAACGAGCGCCTCGACTCCGTGTGCATCAGCTCTTGCACACAGGGTGAAGAACCCAGGTTTGGGGTAACAAGGGGGTGGCTGGCACCCCAGACAGCTGCCCCACTGTGGCCCTGGTCCCAGCCAGGCCTCCGAGCAGGGCCTGCCACAGCAGGGGGCAGCTGGGGAGGTCAGGGCCTGGGGGAGGCTGGCTGCCCCACAGCCCAGAAGCATGGAGCAGCTAGCAGAGCACCATTTGCCTAGTTCACAGTGGGGTAGGAGGCCTGGGCAGGGAGCCCTGGGCGTGGGGACAAAGCCCCCTTGTTTGGCCTGTGGGTGGGCTTCTGGGACCCGCTGCTTCCATGTGGGTGCAGGGGCTGCCAGGCGGGTGCCTGCTCCCGCTGGCAGATGTGGGCTGGGGAGGGGGCAGGCATGGGCAAAGGGGTGTTTCTGTGGGTTCTGCTGCACCCCAGCTTGCCCTGCTGTGGCCATCAGCCATCCTGCTTGGGCAAACAATGCCTGGCTGGCTGGGAGCTCCCCTGGGCACGGACATGGCTGACCGCACAGCTCTGGGCCCACTTTTTAGCACTACCCCCCCAAATCTTCCAGCAGAGGTCCAGGAGGTGGGGCAGGCCAGCAGCCATTCCCAGTCAAGAGCTTTTAGGCCCCCAGCCTCTTCCGGAGGGCAAGAGAGTTCAGCAATACAGCTGTGGACCTGTTCCAGAGATGCAGCAAATTTACTTGCAGATACTTTATTAGTAAAGAGGCAGCTTTTCTCTTGGTGGGACTGGTGAAGTTTCAGTGCTGCCCTCTGGCCTTTGCTGATGTCTTCTTTAGTTGTCTGAGTGATGATGAAAGTTAATGCTTGCTTCCGTCTGTGTTTACCTCCCTGGGATTTCTCGCCTCCGGCTACTGCTCCAGGAAGATGCTGTGCTGCTACAGATGCTGTACTGCTTTTTCCAGCTCTGTGGGGATATCTCAGAAACTGTGGAGCATCTCACAGTGTGCTAGACACATTCATTTAAGCAGCAGAATCCAAATCTTAAGGGCAAGCCTAAGAATTGTTTTCAAATGGTTTGCCCATCTGAACAGTCACATGAAAAATGTTAACGAGCAGTGTGTGCTCATTCAGTAACAGCAGCAAAATCTAATTGAGTAGCTCTTTTGTTTCATTTTGGCTCAACTAAAACAAGCAAACAAGCTTTCTATCACACAAACCCAGCAGTTCACTATCTCCCTCATAATCCTTTTGGTCCAGAAGAGACAAAACAATAACAGATATCAGAAATTCATTTTCAGGAAATGAATTTAAATTCTTGAGCATTCCTTTTATCATTAAGCTCTTTAATTTATATCTGTATTCATAAACAATACTTATTAATTATATATGTTACATCATGCTAAGGTATACTGGGTGCATGGTTCACTTAGATCAGTAACAGCTGTGTTCTAGCACCACCAGATATGCAGCACGTTCCTAGATTAACTCCACAAATGTGTAAAATACACTTGGATTTATTAACATCTAAAGTTGGTTGGTGTAAAACTATCCTTAATTGCTTGGACTGCAAACATTTAAGCAGAATATATAAATTCATTACAAGGCTAATTGCTCTTATTACTTTTTTTATGGAACCATATAACCTTTTCATATTGAGGTAGGTTATTTTAGACTTATTTTACTTTCATGTCCAACGTCCAAACAATTATGGCTACTAAAGACACTAGCAAACATCTAATGTTTTTCCAAAGCCTTAATTGATCTTTATTTGTATGTACAATGCTACAGATACAACACGTAGCACTCCAATGGCCTACCGGCACTCCAACGTGTTCTGTAGTACTTCCTGATGGCAATAATCACAGCTAGCTTGTACACAAGGGTACACAGAGACACCTTGTACTGGTAAGGGGAGAATTCCTGGAGACAGGTATAGGCTTCCGTATGTCAGAAGATGATCACCCCCTCCACAGGCTGCAAAATATTAATTACATTTTTCTACAGTAAAGTTACAGAAGATGTACCACAGAGTGAGCCCAAACAATCAAGGAGATTTCTAGAATGCAGAAATCTGTGGGTAATTTAATAAATACTATCCTTTTTTAAGTCTTTCAAAGCAACGCCTTAGAGAAGAAACACAGTCTTATTCTGACAAATTTTGCACTAAGCAGATACTCTACCAGTACACTTGGGCTAGGCCTATGTCTCATCTGCTTAATGCTAGTTCAGGTGTTTCTATGATGCACTGTGTTACGCTGTGTAGATATACTGCTGCCTCTTATTGCTTTGCAATGCAAACATCAGAAGTTACCTTGACACAACCTGTCCATGGCTAGTAGTAGTATTACTTCTTTCATTTAGGGGGGGAAACAGAGGGGAAGAGTGATCCAAAGCACACAGCAAGAAAGAAGTTGTGTCTGTGTACAGCTGTCCCTCTCTACCACTTTTTTTTTCAGCCTCCTGTAATCAGAAAATGTAACAATAACAGTGTAATCAGGATAGTCAGATTGAACATAACAGAGTTGAATTTATGTGAACAAGTTACATTCAGTTTTTAAAAATTCTCTCCCTTTTAAAATGATAGGAAAGGTCCCAACATGGATAAAATTTTATTTCCCACAAGCATTCTTATCCTTTAAATCTTTTCTAATTATTTTAATACCTGGCATTGTGAAGCAGATGAACTAGGATATAACGTTCAGTTTACCCCTAATGATTCTGTGCCAGCTAAACTCTAGTTAAAAGTGAATTGCACCTTTGGTAAAGGCCACATTAAAAGGATAGGAAAAAAAGGCTGCGTGAGAAAGAATAACACTGTGAGAGTTAAACCCAAAGTCTGTGGTAATTTCCCTACTGTCTGCTTGCTTGCCCTTTTTTTTGACCCACCGGTTTGCATAGCCATTACCTAGGAATTTTCACCTCAACTTTAACCACAAGTACAATATTTCAGATGTAATACTTCACCATGCTACCAATACTTCAGATAAGAATGCAGGAAAGCCATCTGTAGGCACGCGTGAGATAATCTGTTTCTCTAATAGTTAGAGATGGTTGTAGGCTCTGCAGCAACAGATGTAATATCTTTTCCATATTTTTTGGCATCATTTAATAAGATTACTTTGAATACCCTTGATAGCAGAGAAGCAACAAATTCTTTTTGCATCCTTTTCATTTCAGAAGCTTAACGTGGCCACAGTTTCTACAGTTCAAAGACAATTTTTTAGAAAAAGAAATTATCATCTTTGTTTCTCTACTCCTTAATTTTGTTTAATGGTCTTTGCTTTTGTTTCTTGATAAAGACTGAACATGTGATTCCTTTGTACGCTTCTATTTTTCTTCTTACTCGTCTCTTTCCTAACCCACAAAAGGAACGTAACATGTCTCCAGTTTATTGATAAAACAGTTTCTACTTTCAGTTAGCTGTAAGTAAGAAAAAGAAACAGTATTAAAACATTTAAATGCAGAGTTTGGTTCTATGGATGAATGTTCACATTTTAGCTGTTCCACAATATTCCTTTAGCCTGAAAAAAAGTCTTATGTTAGATTCTAATAATATTGGTACATGTCAGAAGATGATCCTCACTAAAGATGACTGCAGTGCTAAAGAAGCATATGGTGTGCAATATGTTAGAAACATCTTGATGATGGAAATACATAAATTGTGAAAGATACACAAAACTGTAAAATACTGATGTCCTATTTTCAGTAAATACTTATTATCTTCAAGATTTGGAATCTGAGGTAGCTTTTTAAAAAAGTAATCAGATAAATAAGAATATTTAAGCCTGTGGACACTATAAACACAGTCAACTCCATGTTTCCATTCATGGTGGGTCCCTGACCGGCAGATTACCTAGTGCACTAGAACCGAGAAACCTCTGGTAGATCCATGCGAGTCCAGGAGTCTATTTACTGAGACTTTGCAACACTGTATTTACTGTTTGCAGTACAAATAAGCTGGAAGCTGTTTAGCTGCTTTTTGTGAGTGTGTGTTACAGACCAAGCATACAGTTTGTGCTGCACAAGCCCCGTCTTTTTACAACTTTCCCAGAACAGGACCACTTGGCATAGTGCAGAAATGTAAGAACTGCTCACAGCCCATTTGGGCCTAATACACCCCTGCCTGGCAAGTGGCGTTTCCATGAATGAAGACTCAGGTGTTTCTGTATGTTACCCAAGTTCTAGGGGAATTTATGGAGTCATGGACACAGGAGCACTCACAGTAAAATGTTTTCCATGAAACTGGTGCAACAACAGTGCTGACACCCAAACGGATCTTTGTGGATATAGCTGAGTCTGATAGGACCTGCAGTAAGTTATTGCTAATAAACTTCACTGGATCAAAGACAATTATGGGTACAGACACTATAGACTACAACATTTCCCAGCTTGTAATCTGTTTCAGGCATGTTTCTCTGTTAGACAGTTTTACCGTTTTGTTTTTTTTTCCAATGGTACAAAATGGACATGGCTTGCATGACATACCATTAGAGTGTAACCAAAAGATTGCCAAAGTAAGGAAGCATGGTTATACAATAGAAGAAGCCATGAGAAGGAAGAAAAAGTCTTGATTACTTCCAGGACCCTAAGCTTAAAGCATGTTTAAACTGTAAACCCATAAGCCAAAGTGCAAGTCACTTGATGAATGTACTTAAGATCACGGGGGTGCTTCCATCACCAGGTCTTGTTCCCTTGCTGAGCTGAGCACTGGATTGGGAGACTTTCAATGCCAACATGAATTGAAAGCCTAAAATTTGAAAAATTAATTTTTAAAAAAATTAAAAAGAATTAAAAAAAAAAAAGAAATTGAAAGCCTCACCCCTGTTTTTCAGGCAGTTGCCCCTTCTGCCCTGTCTTTACTCAAGCTTGGATGTTGCAGCACTCTCCAAACTATCAAGCTGCACAAGGCCTTTTACCATCACATACCAGCACAGTCTTCATACCAGTCCCTCTACTGCCTTCTGCTCAAGTCTCCTCATCTAGGGCCCCCTCTCTCTTCTCTTGCTTCTTCCTCTCTCTTCTCTTGCTTCTTCTTCCTCTCTCTTCTCTTGCTTCTTCTTCCTCTCTCTTCTCTTGCTTCTTCTTCCTCTCTCTTCTCTTGCTTCTTCTTCCTCTCTCTTCTCTTGCTTCTTCTTCCTCTCTCTTCTCTTGCTTCTTCTTCCTCTCTCTTCTCTTGCTTCTTCTTCCTCTCTCTTCTCTTGCTTCTTCTTCCTCTCTCTTCTCTTGCTTCTTCTTCCTCTCTCTTCTCTTGCTTCTTCTTCCTCTCTCTTCTCTTGCTTCTTCTTCCTCTCTCTTCTCTTGCTTCTTCTTCCTCTCTCTTCTCTTGCTTCTTCTTCCTCTCTCTTCTCTTGCTTCTTCCTCTCTCTTCTTCTTCCTCTTCTGCTCTCTCTTCACTGGCTCTCAACCACTTAACAGAACCAGCCACAGCTGCACCTTATCTACATCGGCCAACCCACCGCCCCTGAAGCCAGCCCACAGTTGTATATTATCAATGCTAATTATCCCAGCTTCATTCTTCTACAGTTAGACTACTCTCTGTGTTTGAGTGGTAGAAGCAATCTTGGCTAGGGAATGGGCCCATGTCCAAGTTTGGAACCGAGATGTTTGGGCACAGCCCTCAATATGTTTAGTCAAAGGGGTATACACCCTTCCAGACATGCCCTGGGGATCCTGCACCCTGAAGGTGGAATCCAGAAGCCACTGGATTGTTTTCTTTTTTTCAAGATGTGATAGACCTTACGTTGGACTGCGAAAAGACCTTGCACACAGTAGGAAGGAAACCACACATCTTCTGTGGAGAGTAAGTACCAAGAAGGTGCCTCATATTGCTGGGTTATCCCCTAAACAGAGTAGCAGGGCAGCTAGGATGTGAATGAAGAACTAATAGAAAAATTGTCTGAGTCAGAAAATGTGCCAGGAAATGGGTCAGAAAGACCCAGATGAGAACTGAGAGGGCAACTAAGCTGCTGAGAATATGGTGGGAAAAACCTGCACTCTGTCACTTCCTTGCTCCGGGGCTTTTCCCTCACTCTGCTTGTGACAATTAAGGAGCAAGCTCTGTCTGCAACACTGTATGCAGTTTGCTTTTTGTTCAGCTCAACGCTCCTTTCATGAAAGCAATGGTAACCTAAGACCATGTTCTCAGTCAAAATGCAACAGACTTTTAAGAATCAAACGCATTGCAAATGACTGACATGCCTCACTACTTTGCTGAAATCTGTCGGGTTTTTTTTTTAACAGTGCTGCAGCATTAGGACTAAACAGTGTTCGGTTTTGGGATTCAGGAAATTACTCAGTGACATATTTCCCAGAGTCTTCCTATGAAAAAAAATATTGAAACTAGCTTGGCTATAAACATTTTAAATTGAAAAGAAGTCTGGGTGATGGTGGACGTAAAACGATGACAAACAGAAATTCATTACATAGGAGTTGTCCAGTGGGATATTTGGTGATTAGCATTTCATCTGGCCCCTACTAACATCTTCACTAGTAGCACAAGAGAGAATAATGAAGATATTAATAACATTTGTGTATGGTACTTCATGTATAGATCAAGATATTTCAAACATAGTGAATGAAAGGCTAATAAAAGATCTAGAGACGTGATAGGTAAGGCATTAATAGGATCAGGAAGAAATAGTGAAATCCTTTCACACAATGCCTGAGAAATCAGTCAGTGTGAGAGAAAATGGAATTTCTTTGTAACCAAAACTCAGTTCTCAGTGGAAGGTTTAGAGTTCAAGTGAAATAATCTGCAAAGACGATTTGTCTTTTGCAGGGGTTATTAAGTAGCAAAGATAAGAAAAAGAGAAATATCACACTTATTTCACATCTGCTCTTAATAACTTTTCTTCCCCTAAAGAAATGGACTTGTTCAGAGGTTAAGATGTTGACAAACATTGACTATTGGGTATTCAGAAATTTGGCCTGGTAGCTACATTTTTGTATTGAGCAAAATTTAAAGATTCTATGTAGTAATATTGTTATAATTCCAAGAAGAAATAGGGAATATTGTTATGACAGCGTAACTACAAGACAATAAAAGTGAGAGTACAAAGTCGCTCTGGAACAAGTGTAGTATAATCCTTGAATACAGTGCTGCTACTGCTATCATAATATTTTCATTTTCACAACTACTAGTCACATATCAAGGCCAAGCACACTAGAAAAGACAGAGGTGTTAGATGATCTGTTGGTGTTGGTCTGTGAAACAAGATCTTTACAACAGCATTAGATGCTGCCTTATTTAAGCTAGTGCTTCCATTGTTTTTGTCACCAGTAAGGCCGAAATGCTGGGGGCAACTGCTGGAGCAGCAACAAAATTTCCAAGCACAGAAAAAAAACCTTGCTCATGATGCTTAGATAACCCATCTGAACTTTCTGTCCTTTATTGAATCAACCCGGTTGCAGTGCAAGCGCAAAAAATGCAGTACAAAAACATAGCATGCATAGATCAGTGAGTGTGTTGGTACACAAACCCACAGCAAATAAATTCATGTTATTTCTATTTACACTAATGTAGTGCATCCCTTGAAATGAACTGTCACAGTCATTCTTGATGAGGATGTCATGCATGAAAGGCAAATTATAAACTAGTTTCAAACAGCAAAAATGTAAACCCATGTATTGCAACAGAAGGAAATAATATTGATGAAATTGCTCTCATTGAGTTTATTCTAACATTTTCCGTCTAATGGTACAAATTAGTCAAGCAAGTTATATTTAATTTAATTTCATGGTTGTTTTCTTTTTGAAATCAGTGCTGAATAAGAAAAGTCTTGACTAAGTTCCTTGTTCATAGATGTGTAGTTGAATGCTCCCATTGAGCAAATAGCTTATGAATGTGAAGGAAAATATTTGTGTACTTTATGTCAATATTTTAGCAGCAGCAGGTTTTTTTTTTCTTTGGATGAGTACATAAACTACTCTGGAAGTCTGTTCAGTAAAGGATTGCAGGGGTTTTTGTATCTTTTTAATAGTGTTTAAAATGTATGATTAAAACCCTTTATGTTAACTTTGCATTGTTTACATTGCAATGGAGTTGCGCTATGAAAATCTCCACAATTATGCAAGCAGTATCACTTCATTATTACTTATGCTAGATCAACCATATGTGCTGTAAAGAAAAGGAAAAACCGAAGGAAATTGTGTAACACTGCAGCAGTAATTTGGGAGTCCAGAAAGATATAAGTAACAGAGTAAAACAAGTAGGTTCGGTATTATCTTATCTTGGTTCAAAATGAAAAGCTTTACCCTGAAATGTTATCATTTCCCCTCTTTCCACAAGCAGTAATTCCCTCACAAAAGTTTAAAAGGAAGTCGTAATAAGCTACTAAAGAGGCTAGAATTCCTCAAGGTGGCTAGCAGGTGAGCACAGGGAAAGGGACTGGGAATCCCAGGCTGGTGTTTCTCTATGAATCATTCTCATATGAACTCTCCTTTCCTCACTCCAATATTTGCTGTAAGGTAAACAGAGACAGGATACTGTGGAGAAATATTAAATCATTTTCTGTTGAGAGTGGTAATGTGCCACAGGGCTTGTGTATTTCTACTGACAGGCTCAGGTTTGCTCTGTGTACTCATTTTTCATTTTATTTATTGATCTCACAGCTGGACTAAGACAAAGACACTTATACATGCCTATTATGTCAATTCCACATTGCCATGACCTCTGCTCCTGATTAACATACCAGTAGAGGGACTTCCCCATATTTTCTGAGGAGAAGGGGAGATGCAGGGATTTCCATGCCCATACATACTAGAAAGTTCATTCTGGCTCCCTTTGGTTTTTTTCAGCAGCTCCTTCGTGGATACTGTGGAGATGTAGCGAACTACTTTAAACCCTCTCCCTGCACTGTCTCCTGGTGAGACAACTAGTCAGGAGTTGGTAATTTTGCCATTCAAGGTCACGCCCAGACACCAGAACAAAATTATAACTTAATTTTTTACACCTTTTCCCAGAACCTTTGGGTTTAGAGGAGCTGTAGAAACACACTCTGCAGTCTGTTCACAGCAGCAGTGAAGTCACTGAACATCAGCAATTTAAAGAAAAGTTTTATGCAGAAGGATCTGCATCCAGAGCAACAAGATTTGGCCAGCTTCTTGTAGTTCATAATGTTTAAAGCAGTCTCAGTAATAAAATGCTCTCCTTAGAGAGCAGCGTAATGCAAAACAGCTCTCACTGTTGGTCTCACATGCCTGCCCAAGGTTCGAGGGAACACTTAAACCAGCAGGATGCTCTCGGCCTGGTCTTCATTCAGATACATAGTAGGCAAAGCAGGGGGTGTTATTAATGGGCTGCCTCTCCCAGAGAAAGCAGACATTAGTTCCCTCCCTCCCATTACCTTTTGCTTGTCTTTCAAGCAGGAGTCCAGTCTACAGGCTTTAGAGGAGAGGTCACTTGCTCTCACTGGCTCTGAGGTCTCTGCTTACTGCTGGCTGGCAAAAATAGCTACAGACAAGTTCTGAAGGAGGGAAGTGATCTCAGGTATCCAGATGCAAAACAGTAGAACAAACCTCTGGGAGGAGGTGCCTTCTCTGTGTTTTCCCTGGGAATAAAAATTTCCTTTCTTCACAGCAGTTTCCTAACAGAGCATTAGGAACTCACTGCATTTCAGAAGGCAACAACTGACATCCCAGGCATTGGCTTGGAGGTGCTGACCACCATGTGCTGGTTATGGGACATGGGTTATCCCCAGCATGGCATGCCAATGTTAGCGTTTTGCACTGGGAAGGTATACACCGCTCTGGTTGTTCCAGCCTAGAAGGACAGAAAGGCTCTACCTGCTGGTGTCAGTGTCTCCCCTCCAGAACAGGGCACAGAGGTAGAGAGTGCTGGCCTCAGGCAGCAGGGATGCTCTGTGATTTTCATTTTCACAGAACCCTAAAAAAGTTCCAAAATCTAAATGAATATTAAGCAAACTCCTGAAGTTCTGCTTCCATGCTGGCATTTTAAAGTTTTACCATTTTAAAATAAAACATTGAAGATTTATTAAAAAAAATAAAAGTGCTATGGTGGTGTATAAAAATGTGTGGTATTTTACAAAAGCAAAACAAAGTACTGGTATTCAGCCAACTGTTTCAATAATATTATCTTCAGCAAAACATGTAACATCTTCCTTTGGTTTTACACTTAGTTGCTGCTTGAATAAAATTAATTATTTGGCTCTTCTAATTGCCAATGAAAATAATGTATCTTTTGTTGTAAAGAATAGGGGGGAAATAAACCTTTCCAAAAATTTGAGAAAAAGGTCTTATGTTGGATTTACAAAAAATTCCAGCTGTGAGAGGCTGAGACTATATAGCCCAAAGCCAGTGCCTGTCATTGTATGATATGTGAGTACAACAAAGACTCCAGCTGGCTGCTATCAGGACTAATAGAGGCATTTTGGCTCATCTACCTGGTAGAGCATTTGTCAGGATGTCACTTGTCTGTCCTTACCTTGAAGCCTGTTTGGTTCTTTTTATTCTCAATGTCTTCATTTTATTATACTGAATTAGACCAAATATCTATCCAAATCGAATGCTCAAAAATCAACAGGATGCCTGTTAAGATCTATGAAGAATTAAGTCGAAGATAGTGGAAGGGGAAACATTTTTCTCCCTCCTACATATATTCTGCCAACACCTGGGGGCTATTAAGATTTAGAAGTACAAGACATTATAAGAATTCTATTAGTTGGTGGCAGTGAGATAGAAATTTGATGCTAGTGGCTATAAAATATGTCTCTGCTGACTCACGAATGTTCTAAACTATTGTCAGTTTCAGACTTAGTTTGTGAACATTTCTACTAAGCAGAACACTCCCTCTTAAAATGCTTTATAAAATCTATTTTTAATCGTATGCATAGCTACAAAAAGCACTGTTGTATAGTCTCGTTAGGTAAATAAATATTTGCATTTCTTTTCCTGACATATATTCACAAATGTAGTCAGAGTTACAGTGATGGCACCAACAGATTAACATTAGCTATCAGGATCTTTATAATGTCATGAAGATCATTGACAGGTACTTATTTCTCTGCTATGTGTTTAAGTGTGATTGAGCAGTACCAGTTCAAACCCAGTAATATTAATGTAGTCTGTGCTGAAGATTGACATGTTCTGTCACCTTTAAACTTCCTTGATTTTGACGGTGAGATGACTTCACAACTGACTTAAAGCATGCCAAGAGTTGTTCTAATTACAGGTGATTAAAGCAGTGCACATGTGATTGAGTATGTCCTCCTGCCCTACTCTACTTACCTTGTGAATACCAGAAAAGGGTCACTTAATGAAAGAAAAAACCCAGATAATTTCATTAGTGTTTATCCATATATTTTTAGCACTACCATGAGTGGGGCCAAAGCTAGGCAACAGAATCTCTGCTGCCTGTATTTTAAGTACAATCAGCTTTAACTTCTGCTGCTGATATGCACTGTAGCTGCTTACATAGGACATAAAACAAGCAGACATTTGCAAAGAAAATTAGATGATCCCACTGCAGACATGGGGAGGGAAAGCCAAAATAAAAGACAAAGGGAATCTGATATGAATAGATGAATGAATAAATGGAGTAACAGGTAAGAATATAATGGGATAACACAAGGGCTGTCATCTTAATGAGAATGCCTCCCGAGACAGCCTATTCTTCTCTCGGCTTTCTCAATTATTTTCAGAATAACTATCTTATTGTAAATAGATAATTGCAAGGATCAATATTGTGTGTTTATATTCTTCCTTTTCATTAAGTAACTGCAGTTGTTCACATTACATTGTCCTGAAAAGCTTCCTTTTAAAAAGTCGGCAGTAAGTAGGGAATCACTGAATGAATCAGGTTTTTTTCCTAGGGTATAAAAGCTAAGATATCCCTCATAGATTGCTAAGTGCTTGCAAATTAGAGAATAGAACTCGGCTAATTATCTGTCATTGGGGGAATCCAATGAAGCAAGAAAGTGAGGTCTTGGCGGTACTGAAAGAAGATGAGGATTGCTACGAGAATAGTTATCAAAGAAACCAAGACAGTCCAGTGTGGAAGTCATACAGTTTTAGCTGTTATCTAATTATATACTTATCTTTAGAAACCTACATCACCATGTGCAGAAAGGGCTCATATATTCAGATAACTCAGTGGTAATTCTGTGTGGAAACATTAGGCACTGTAACGCCAACACATTCGCCCCACCCAGAGTCTTCATTTTAGGCATCTACAGTGCAAAAGTCTTGACCTGAGCTAGTTAATATAAACTCCTTTCACGGTCAGTAGAGAGAAGCAAGCGTTTCTAGTTCACAGTCTTTCTTCTCTGTCAGAAGTCCACATTAGAATAAGATGAAGTGTGCTGAGCCTCCACTGACTGTAGTCACCGCAGACTATAAAGGAAACCAAGAAAACCATCTCAGATATGGACCTCTAGGCTGAAGTCCCCCAAACTGAGGTGAGATGAACCCCACAGTCTGAATTTGTAAAGAGCTAAAGGATAAGGTTGCTGCAAACAGCAACGAGGAAGGTGTTAATGGAAGTATGGTTCCCAGGCAATGCATTTAAGACACTAGCTCACAGATTTTTCAGCATTCAGTTCTAGAACAATCAAAATACTTGAAGTGGGGATGAAAAGGCAGGCTTTAGAATGGAAAGGGTAAGAAAAGGCAAAGGAGTTGTGGAAATAGCAAATAATTTATTCATTTCTTGAATGAAAAGATAGTGTCACCTATAACAATGCTGTACAACTGCACAGCGGAAATAATCATTAGAGGAATTGTGTTGGAGACCTTTAGTATCATCACTGATTATAGATCTTCATTGATCCGTAGAAAAAATTAACTCTTGTGTCTTACATCACATCTGAACAATGAACAAGTGGTTGTTACCCTGAATCCCTCTAAATTTAATCATATGTTGATTGCATAAATTTAACATGCTTGTCCTAGGTAAATTTAAGGATATGGAACAACTTCATTTAGACATAATGATATAGATAAGATTACTTAAGAGAAATATGTAATTATAGGAAAGATAAGGATAAGTCACTATGATACCTGAAATCTGATAGCAGGCTGATTACAGCAGGAGAGGATTTTTGTCATGCTTCACTGGAGGGGTGAATACATTGTGGTTGTCTTTTGCAGACAACAAAGGAATTGTGTGGAATGACCTGTCCTTTTAGGTCAAATAAAAAGCCAAAGCAAAGCAAATTGGTCTAATCCGTGGCTTTTGTCTCCAAATACCTTTAAGAGAGCAACAGGAAGATAGAAAATAATTTTATCACCTCTTCTCCTGTTTCGGAAGACATGACATTTAGGGCCCAGCTTTCTGAACTGTCGATGTGTCCTGCAGGGATATGAATACCTTCTTGGGCACTTTTATCATGATAGCACATGACCTCTTTGTAAACTAAATTCCCGTCCTCTGCTACAGCTCTTTGATAATAGAAATACATAGATAATGGAATTATCTATATACCCTCATATTGAAAATCAGAGCTGAGGAATCTACAGAGAAATGAAATCCAGCATTAGGGATCCCTCACACATGGTTCCCCATACTACCTGGGAGTGTGAAGCCTGTATTTGGATCAATATTCAACTCTAATGGCAGCATTCTGTAGAATATTACAACAAAAGTTGTGTGTAGAAAACAGGTGAGATGTGAAGCACTGAACAATGTGAGGCACTGTGAACTGAGACAACTTAAACTGCAGTCACTCTGAATAGATATAGGTGAGTTTTCAAGATGATGTGCCTTGTTGGTTAAGTCTTCTCCACAGTCAAAATGGGAAAGCTATTTTTGGCTAAAAATGTTCAGCTAAGTGCACGAGCATGAGCTAAACATTGCCATTTGTTTATTTCTAGGCCAATGAAACATAACAATGACTTATGTTGTTTATTTAAGAAGGGTTTCCTGGCCATACGATTGTCTCTGGTACGAACCAAGGATATGCTTTCCTCTGTCCTCTAACCCAACACCCTCACATGCCTCCTTGGTTTTGTACTTAAATCTTGAATCTCTTCTTTGCTTAGACTCAGAATCATGACAATTCTGCAGAATACTGCAGGGCTCATGTAAGTAACATGTAACTATTTTTAGCAGCATAGAAATCTGAAGTGTTCGACCTGGCAGCTGCGCTGGCAGCTTTTTTAGAGTTGGCTCAGGCTTTGTATTCTGTTGTTACTTTGCACAAGAGTCAGCTATGATCTGATTTCTATTGATTTGCTAGGACTCTAAATTAATCCTGCAAGAAAACTTTGATCAAATTAACATCAAGAAGTTCTTGAATTGCAGTCCAGTTAACAGTGAAACAATCTGTACTAAAGAGGGAAGAAAAAGGTACATGTTTTGGGTTGGTTTGAAAGGCCTTATTGAAAATCATGTCTAAGATTCTGTGCAGCCCCCTCATCTGAAAAGCAAGTAACTGCTTTATGAAACACTGAGAGAGGTGAAAAGATAAATGATTGAACTCACCAAAGGTACACAACAGTCAAGGCAAAAGCCAGTGTGTACGGACTAAATCCAAAACATAACTGGAGATGCATATGGATCTAGTATAAAGGGAGAGATCTCTTTTCACAACCTGCCAGTTCAGCAAGTGCTGAACCTAGAGGGTAGGTTTTGCTGACTCACTTTGGCTAGTGTTGGCTTTATTGGGTTGGACGGTAGATTCTTCAGACAGAGACAACCACGGTCTGAAATAGTTATGAGCTTAGCAAACACCATGGAACCAAGCAATGCTGTAGCAGAAGCTTAAACTGCTGGTTGCTGGTGGTAGTGTTTCAAACATATCAGTTAAACAGATACACATCTATGATGGAGCTCCATCTGTTTGCACTTTTGTTTTGCCCTTATTCAAAATTATGAAAAGAATATTATATTTGGCATCTCAGGTAGTGCCACCTACGAGGAAGATACCTTAGCAGACTAAACAACCCTAATGTGTGCTGGAATATCCTGTTTCTGTCTTAACAGCTGAAATCCTGTTTTGGCATAGCAACCACATGAAACCACTGCACCTTTTAAATCACCCAAAGACCTCCAAAGCCAAAATAGCTTCAGCACGGGTATGGGAAGAGGTTTCTGCAGCTGTGTGGCTGTACCTGCTTTATGTGATGTGACCTGCAGAGGATGCACTGAATTCGCTAGTGCTAAGAACCACTCCTCCAGGTTCCTTCCATGCTGGCATGCATCTGTTCCGTAACCCTTTCCTCTGGACGATTCACACCTGGTGGAACAAAACACAAATTCACTAAATTGCACGTAAGCCTGTGTGCTTTGATTATGTTTCCAAATATAAGCTGTGTTAAACAGTCATCACAACCTAAATAGCTCTTTATTATGAGCAGTATAAGACTTATTAGTAGTATTTACAAAGTTTCCCATTGCCAAGCCACATTAATGTCTAAAGACAGAGCATTAGGTTCCCAGCTGCTGTAAAAGGGAGTTGTTTCTCAGTGGTTTCGTAGAGATGTATTGATTTACACTGATTGTGGATCTGGCTCAACACATCTACCTGTTACAGTGCTAACAATATTTCATGAACAAAAACATTGGCTGGCAGCAGAGGATGAAATCCACAGGATTTATATTGGACTCTTCCAAAATGAATTGCAGAAGCTGAACGTCTTGTGATTCACATCCTAATCCTCAGAGTTCTCTGTATCATTACAAGGCTCCCAATGCATAACGTTTCATGAAACAAGTACTTTTCACTGAGAAAAGTCTACCTTTTCTCTATAATTTTCTCTTAAAATATTAAACTCGCCTTTCATCTCTGCAGAACAAAGACAAAAAATCAAGACTGTTAAGCAGCCTTTTTGCACCAGTCTGTGCAGAATCTAAGCTCCATTTAAATTTGCCCGGATTTGAAAGAATGTCTGGGAACAAAGACCTTCATGTTGGCTTTGGTAATGCTCTTGTACAAGCAGTGTGCTTTGGACACATGTCAAAAAGCGAAACCCTATAGCAACAACTTTAACACTGAATGTGGCTGCTCTTTTAGGAGCTGTTGGGAAGAATTATGGGCTCTGAGGGTTTAATCCTGCAATGTTCTGAGTATCTCTCCATGTGGCCGAGTGCCATCCCTTCACATAGCATCCAGTGAGAACAAAGGGTGCTGGTATTTCCAAGACATGTAAATACCTTGGAGGATTGGGCTCTAATCCTTAGTCAAGACAAATCACCAATGGAATTTAATGTGAGTTTGGCCTAAGCAAAGCCATGGGGTGGAGTAGGGATGTATTCATCTAGCTCTGATTTAATAAATAGAAAGCTTCAAGCCAGATTTTTCTGGTTTATTCTTCTTTGTGCTTCTCAGGCATCACAGAGGAGATTTTAAAGTCAAGAACCAATTTTCAGCTCTCCTAAGTTTCTCACTCCACAGTATTGTACAGAGTCATGTCTGGAAAAAGCCTGTGCTGCTCACTTTGCTGAGAGGACTAGACAGCTAATAGTGGGGTTGCCAGTGAGAACATTTGGGTGCAGAATGATGTCTGAGTGACAAAAGTATACCACAAGTATTTTATAAGAATGAAAGAAGGCGATGGGGACATTTTTGAAAATTTTGAAGTGTACAAAATATTCAGCTACCTGACTTGAGGAAATGCCTGGGATGTGGCTAAGTCATGAGCAGCATACTCTGGTAGTTATACTTGGTTCCAGAGATGAAGAGAAGATGACATATGAATTTTATTTACTTTGAAATATGCATAGAATAAAAGCTGAGAATGTTATTTTCTACTTGTTTTTGCTCTGCTTTGTGGGCTGGTACTGCATTGCAGACCAAAACATCTGTTGTTTGCTTTGTGACATGTATGGGAGAAAAAAAGAAAGCAAAGACAAAGTATTAATATAATCCAGGGATGTCATTCAGAGAGTTGGAAGACATTTCCCAGCCCTTTCTCTCCAATCACTGCAGAAGTATCTATTATCACCAGCCCAGGATGGATCTTAACAGCCATGAGCAACAGTATCTAGCCCTGAAAGAAGCCCTTCCTGGAGGTATGTAAATCACAGATTAGAATTTCACATAATTCTCCCTAATTCATGTTCAATAGCAGATCCCTCAAAAAGCACCAGGAACTAGGTTTTAGTGTCTTAGTGGATGTATAAGAACCAATATGCCTCTACGAAGATGACAGAAGATCTATAGGCAACGGATAAAGCAGATGTCAGTTCACAATATGACCCAAAACCTATAGACTGGTCATTTTTCAGGGCAATAAAACATTTTTTAGAAGGCCCAAGAGCTGAGGCTGCCAAGCATGCAGGGAGGTGCAGAGGAATGAAGCTGGGTTAATTATCATTGATAATATACAGCTGTGGGCTGGCTTCAGGGGCGGCGGGTTGGCCAGTGTAGATAAGGTGCAGCTGTGGCTGGTTCTGTTAAGTGGTTGAGAGGCAATGGAGAGAGAGCAGCCAAGGAAGAAGAAGAAGGAGAAAGAAGCAAGAGAAGAGGGAGAGGGCCCTGGATGAGGTGAGCAGAAGGCAGCAGAGGGACTGTATGAAGAGTGTGATGGTATGTGATGGTAAAAGGCCTGTTGCAGCTTGATAGTTTGAAGAGTGCTGTTACAGGGAGGTAGTGCTGGTGCAGTTTGAGAGCAAGCACACCATGGCAGGACAGCTTGATGTGATATGTTTCAGACCGTATGGTCACGTAATGGATCTGTACTTTCTTTAGGCAATTCTGTGTTCCCCACACAGTGTATGACTCACTTCACACACTGCACGTGCAAAGTAGGCTTGTTGTGGGCCACTTTTCTGACCAGGAATGTACAGCTGTGATCTAGCCCTCCAAATTCTTAAGACAGCCTGGCATTTTGCCTCCTATGGAAATACAAGAGGGATAGTTTGCTAATTTCACTTTCCATTCCAAATCTCACTGGAGTTATTTATGCCTCTGGTTCTTCTGAAAACTCAAAAAAAGGACCTATGCATGTTAAGAGGTTAAAACATGTCTTAATAAACATTATGAAAATTACCTTGGGTTGGGAATTTGATCAATAATAATTGCTAGAGAAACACAAACAAAAATTGACTTAACACGGTGTCAAGATAGCACCATGGAGCAGTTTGGCGGTACCCTGCCTGCAAACAGTCATTTTCTTCTCACAGCATTTCTGATCCAGCCATCTCACTGGTGTCCTTATGTACACAGTGGGCTAACAGAATAACTAAAGGTTGCTTAGGAAAGATTAATTATTTCTACAAAACAATTTCTTTGCTCAAAACATTACAGTCTCCTAGGAATCACTTGTCCAGAAGAAATTGGCAGCTGGTATATGATAATCTGTGGGTTTTGGTGGTTATAATTTTATATTTATAAAAGTGTAGAAAGACCTTATCCATATTATCAACCCTTATTTTCATTTTAAAGAACAGAATGCTTTTCAAATTACAAATGTGTAAGCAATAGGATCTTGCTAAAGAACACATCTTTCCTGTTAATTTTAAATGATAGAATTACTTTCTTAAATTTTAGATTTTAAACAAAAACAAAACCTAAACCAAAATAAGGGAATGTTTATCCAGATATTTCTTTCATTATATTTCAGCCTGGAACAAAATTGTGACTGAATCATAGATCTAAGAAAGTACAAATTTGCAATAAAAAGAATGAAACTGCTTTGCATGCAGTTGCTATAAAAGACTAGGTTTATAGAGTGTAGATGTTGAACAAGGGTCATCAAGGTTAAGTCAGGAAAAGTAACTTCAGACATGTAAAAATTCACCATCTAGGACTCAATTCAGTTGCACTCACATACGTATCTATTGCCATCTGAGTTGTCCTACAGCATCCATACATGTGGCAGATATGGCACTACCCCAGACAGACCAACACTATTGTGTCTGGCAGCTGGAGAATAGGTAGGATACTTTGGTTGAGGACGTCTCAAACAGCACTAGATGCCCATGCATGGGTAAGTGAATTGAGCCCTTGCAAAGTTCCTCTTTAGTACCAATTTCTCGAGTATGGGCTAAAGATCTGCAATAGGGGAGAGGACTGAAGCAATTAATTTTGTTAGTCGCTATTGTTACTGATTTTCTTGTTACTGGTTAGCAATGCATTGCAGGTACCCAAGATACACAAATTGTACATGGGATTCACCTCCTGAGCTGCATAAATCAAGGTGATGATGCATGAAATGGATGTCTAAATCAAGACCTAGGAGTCAATGGAGAGGTATTCAGTTGCTGAAGCATACACATCGGGTTTCATTTTGGTATAGGTATAGGGCAGGGTATCCTGCCTAGCCTGCAGCTGTCCTAGGATTGCCACAATATCTGCATGAGGCTAGTAGGTTTGATACATTACTGACAACTGACCTACACCTTTCTGAAAATTTGGCAAGGTACTCCGAGGTGCTTAAAGTGACTCTTGATGCTCTATTTAGTCACTTGTATCTCAGCTATCAAACTTGGCTTCCAGCTGCTCCTTCAGAAAGACAGAAAGTCTTCCCTGTCATATCTGCCAGCCTTGCGAGTATGTCTTGAACACGAATGTTGCACCAGATGGCTGTGTTTGAGCAACTGAAACAAACTACAGATATTTGCTGACTCTAATGGGAACTTAAACAACTAAATCATGTGTAAACACCTACACCGAGATGCCTAAATGGAGCTGCCTGCAATCTGCAGCTGACTCCCACTCTGTAGGTTCAGTGAGTTGCCCACACATGAATGTCTAGACCTATTTGAGAAGTCTTAAGTTATCTCATACTCTTCAAAGAATCGGTAGGTAGGACATAGGACCCATGGAAGAGCCATCTCCTTCTGTAGAAGTATCTGGGTAGCAGAAAGACACTAAAGCATCAACTATTGCGTTTGGTTGAATTTAGCTCAGAATGCACTCTCTAGGAGTAAACAATAGCTAAGTTACCAGTATAGTGAACAATTTTAGCTAGCATTTTGCTCTTTATAGCTGATCTGGCAACAGCATTGCAACTGTTAATGTGCCTGCATCATTTCAAAAAGCTAAAAAGGCGAAGTAAAGGGAAGTCCTGAGCTTCCCCAAAGAAGTCTTCTGTAGTACTAGGAAACACGGAGCCCTCAGGCTCAGATTTGTTTATGTCTGAAGTGCACCAGATGTTGTGGTTGTCTTTTTATTATAGCTGTCCATTTGTCCCATTTAGTCAAATCAAGACCTTTCTTACATTGGGTGAAAAATACGTTTGTCAGGAAAAGAGTTAAAACACTGCCGCACAGCTTTTTTTCATATGTAGAGAATCAGAGCCAATACTAAAGAGCAGGTCATTCAGAATCGCAACAGTAAGTGACTGAATCCATTTTGTGTTCTGGGAAAAAATAATGAAAGAAAGCGTCAGAGAATCTCAATATTGCATAAAGGAGAGTGCCTATGTTACCATACTTTGGTTTGTAAGAGATATTTGTGACAAGTCTACGCATTAGTGTGAGAATGTTTATTGTTTTCTTTTCTGTCCTGGATTTGACATTAATGACAGAAAACATAAAATAGCCAATTTCTGAGCAATCAGCATGCTGACTTGGCAGGAATGTTCATCATGCAGAAACTGGCTGTCTTAAAGAGGCCATAGGCACAGTGCTGATTGGGAGGCATGATAGTCCTGGACAGATAAATGTAACCCACAGATTTCTGTGCCTGTACAAAGATGACCTGACATCAATGTTTGTTGAGCCGTTCTTTGTATGTGGAGCACCAAATCAGTCTATATAGGCACAGAAGGCTGCGCATGTCAGGATTAGTGGCCATGGCAGATCAATGACATAGCACGTGCACCATAAACATGACATCTGTGACATCTCTTGCAGTGCTCCTATTGCATATGTGCAATATATCAGCACCTGCATCTCAGCAGTCCAGGAATCCTTCAGAAGCAGCAAAATTATGGTAAAAGAAGAGTTCTACATATTTCTGTTCTCCCTTTTTGCAAAGGAGTGGTTCATGAATGAATAAGACATGAATTTTTCTTGGGTCATGAACTCACAACCTTACCTATTTATGAAAAAATCATATTTTTCCTGTTTACCTACTATGTGAATCTTACGATATCTGTAGCAAGTAAAAAAGTGAGTGAAAGCTAGATACACTCCCTGTGGTGCATCATGAGCTCTTCCTCAAAATCAGGCTTGCTAGATATAGGCATATGCAAGTCATCAACAGGTACTGATACTGTCTATAAGGAAAATACGCAGCCTTTTTGTATCTAAATGGTAATATTATTTAATCTAAGAGTTATACAATTTCACTGAATATCTAAGCTGATATAAATTGGTGGGAAGAGAAAGTTTATAGTGATTAACAGAAACTAATTAACAGGAAAACAGTTCAGCTTCCTTGTGGTAGAATTCAACAGGAACTCTAACATAATCAGCTGAAATATCCCTGTCATTTTTTATTTTGCATTGACAAAAATTTTGGTCTTGTATTAATTTGTAAAGGATTGTACTCTTCCATGTGAATATAAAAACCTGTATTTTCTTATTCTTTTTAACCCCTACACAATAATATTTGAGTGCCCTGCATGTTGTTTGCCTTTGGTATCGTACCAAAATCTATCCCTCTCAGCAGTGTTTTGCATCTATAGCAGTTACAACTGACTGACTGCAGTGTTCCAGATCCATCAGATTGATAGGAGCCTGAGGCAGAGCAAAAAGGCCCTGCACAGCAGCAGCAGCAAATCACAAACAGGCTGGCCTTCCCTCTCCCTAACTGTCTGCAGTCCTTTGTAATGTAACAGCTGTGTACAGCATGGTACATTTGAATAGGACATGACATATATAGGAGAAAACTGTTCCAATAAAAGTGCAGAGCTCTTGCAGCTTGAAATCAAATCTAAGGTTCCAGCTGTATAACTTAGGTAATTAACTTGTATCTATGTATTGGGCCTCATGTGAAACAATCCTGCTAAAAGTAGGGTGGATCCATCTAAACATTACCTGGCCCTAACCATCTAGATTCCTTCTATTCTCCAAGCATGAAGGGATGCAGTAAGGAAATCCAAACCCCATCTGATTTGAATCTGATGAAGGACCTCAAGGGCAAAAAGTCAGAAAAAGGAAACACAGGGAAAATGTGGGACTGCTGCTGAATGGGGCACGGAATCTGGTGACAAAGACATGGAAAAGGCTGACGCAGAAAATGGCTTCTTTGCCTCGGTCTTTACTGTTAACACTGACCTTCAGGAATCCCAAGCCCCTGAGACCAGAGCCAAAGCAAGGAAGATTTACTCTTGGTGGAGGAGAATCAGGTTAGGGAACACTGATATTAATTAGACATTAACAGTGACTTAATGGGAGGCACAGACAAGTGCTAAGGGAGCTGACTAATGTCATTGTGAGGCCAGTTTCTGTTATTTTGGAAAGGCCATGGTGATCACGAGGCCCTCCTGAGGACTGGAAGAAAGCAGTGACTTTTATTCCTTGCCCTAGAAGGGCAAGAAGGAGAATGTGCAGAACTACAGGCTGGCCAGTGTCATCTTGATCCCCGGGAAAGTGATGAAGCAACAAATTCTGGAAACCATTTCCAGGCACATGAAGACAGGGAGATGATTGGAAGTGGTCAGCATGGATTTATGAAGGGGAAATCATGCTCGGCCAACCTGGTTGCCTTTTATGATGAGATGACTGGCTTGTGCTGGGTGAGTGGTGAACATTGTTTATCTTGACTTTAGTAAGGCTTTCAAGACCACCTCCCATAACATCCTTATAGACAAAGTGATGAAGTGCAGGCTAGATAAGTGGACAGTGATGTTGACCAAAAACTGCAACCACTGCACTGCTGGGCACAAAGGATTGTGACCAGCAGCACAAATTCCAGCTGGAGACCAGTCACTAGTGGAACACACCTGGGCCCAGTCCTATTTACCATCTTCATTAATGACCTAGGTGATAGGACAGAGTGGAAACTCAGGAATTTTACAGCCAATACAAGACTGAGAGAAGTAGCTGGTATGCCAGGTGGTTGTGTTGTCATTCAGAGGGACTTTGACAGGCTGGAGAAAGAGGCTGACAGAAACCTCATGCAGTTCAAGAAAGGGAAGAGTGAAGTCCTATGTCTGGGGAGGCATAACCCCATGAACCAGTATATGCTGGGGGACTGACCAGCTAGAAAGCAGCTTTGTGGTAAAAGATCTGGGGTTCTGGAGATGGACAAAAGTCAGCAATGGTTCCTTATGACAGAGGGTCAACAGCATCTTGGATGACATTAGAAAGAACATCACTAGCACTTCAAGGCAGGTTATCCTTCCCCTTTACTCAGTCCTGGTAAGACCACATCTGGAATGATGGGTCCAGTTCTGGGCTCCCCAGTACAAGAGAGACATGGAGATACTGGAGCAAGATCAGCAAAGGGCCACAAAGATGATTAAAGGGTTGGAGCATCTGACATATAAGGAAAGGCTGAAAGAGTTGACATTGTTTAGCCCAGAAAAGAGAAGGCTCAGGGGTAGACCTTATCAATGTGTATAAGTGTCTGAAGGATGGTTTTAAAAGAGATGAGGCCAGACTCTTCTCAGTGGTATGCAGTAATAGGATAGGAGGTAATGGGCACAAACTGAAATACAAGAAATTATGTTTAAACTTGAGAAAAAGCTTTTGTGCTATAAGGATGATCAAACACTGGAACAAATTGCCCAGAGAACTGTGGAGTCTCCATCCTGGGAGATATTAAAAATCCAAGTGGACTCAGTCCTAGAAAACTTGCTGTAGCTGACCCTGCTTTGAGCATAGACGTTGGACTAGGTAATCTCCGGAGGCACCTTCCAAGCTAAGCTGTTCTGTGAATCTGTGAAGAGAAACATCCAGGAAAGTATACACCCCAGTCTACAAGGTAGGATGAATTGCCCTTTGGAGATGCTTGTCTTTCTCCATAGACTACAGCAAACAGCTTAAAGAAGAGCTGGGATTTATTTTCAGATTCAGACATTAGAATTCAGTAGTCTAAGTATTAAAGTGTGAGCTGAGTATCTAGGCTTAAAGATTTTTAAAGGCCTCCTCTTCTAGCTAATCTGTCTGTTTCTTGAAAAGCAAGAAATGGTAGTGAAAAGTGAAACCCGAGAAGAGATTGAGCTTTGTGTTCTGTCAACTAACTTTCTATGACTACAATTTGGTTTTAGCTCCCAGTACAGTGAATGAAGAACTAGGGCTCAGTTTGTTTGACTAAACAAACCATTTGATTCCCTAAGGTATCTCTCCTAATCTACAGAGGCCATTCGGGAAAGGCAAGGGTCTCTTGTAGGCCAGCCCCGTGAGGATGAGGATGTCTTAGGTATCCTGGGGCACCTGAGACAGCAGTAGTGCTTGTCTAGTTGCCTGAATCAAGCCTTAGATCTCCACTGATTACTATAGAGCTTAGGCACCTAAGCATGCAGGGAGGGATTCAGTTACCTAAACAGAACCACCTAGTGCCATTTGAGATACCATAGGATCCGGCAGTGACCTGGTCTCCAGCTGCTGTTCCAAAAGGGTGCAGGTTTCCCACAGGTCCTGTGTCTCATCTGTCATGCCCATGTAGTTGTTCTGAGTAGCCTAAGTCATTTCAAACGTCATTTCAAACAGCATTTCAAACTAAACTCTGGAGCTGAATCCAACTTAAAGTCCTGTAGATGGTTACAGTCTTTAGGTAGTTAAACTTAGGGTGACAAACCCAGATTTAAGTGCATATATTCACTGCTTATATTAAATAAGTTCATTAAGAAGTAACTAGAGGCTTCTAAGGACCTGAAAGTACTTCCTGCCTAAATATAGGTTTCTAAGGCACCTATTTCTCTCCAGTAAGTATACTGTGAATGTAGGCATGAGTTTTAGGTAGGGGCTTAAATTAAATTATTAAAGTTCACTGAATTATCCTCCTAGTTACACACCCATAGGCATGTAGGAGCAATTGAGATTCTCTAGGGTATGCCATCTGGCATCCAGGTCTCATTCTAGAATGACACTTCTGTATTTCTGTATCCAATGTTGTGGCTGCCAGCCCCATCTGAACGCCTCAGGTATCCTAGAGCATTTCAAATGGCACAAATCAGCATTTAGGCAGCTGAATTGACTCCCTACTGTTCTTTCGGTGCTTAATCACCAAGAGATTAAAAAACTACTAGTTTAATCAGGGGCTCATGAAGAAAATAAATGGCAGTTTAATGTATATAAGTGAATGTAACAAAATACTACCTTGTGGACATAAAGCAATTGAAGCCAGAAGGTGGTCGCTGGAACTGTATAATGTGATGCTCATGTCCTCTTCTCACTACATTTTTAGCATGTACATATGAGAATGCCATAGATGCATACATACCTCTAAATACACATAATGTTGTCATAAATCCCCCCCCATTTTTTTTATCAATCCAAAAATAACAGTGAAGTCTCATTTCAACACGAAGACTGAGAAAGCAGACAGGCAAATGACTCCCACTGTTGTAATGAGCTATAATTGTGTGCACACTTAAAGTATTTCCCAGTACAGCATACTAAAAACATTCCTCCAGGGATTATATCTCTGAACTGAAATATGCTGAGAAATTAAAAGCCAAAGGTAAAACATCTTTCAGTCCTGCCTAGCTATTACAAGAATCTCTAAGTATGACAACATTTTATGTAACTTGCTGCAAATGAGGCAATAGCTTAATGTAGCAAAGATAGGAAAGTGGAAAAGGTGGAAAAAGGGAAGAGATGTAGCCCCAAATCATATTTTTTGTGCTTCTGTTGGACCTACTAGAACATTGTTGTTGGGACAGGGGAATGAACAGTAGCAGGTTAAAATTCTAGATCCCATAAAGCAGTGCCATTTTGAAATGAAATTGTATTAACATTTAGATATTTCAAAATCTGCAACTTCTAATGAGGCTGTCAATGACTATTTGTGACCTATAAGTAGTGCCATAGAAAGTGACATTTTTAAGGACAAAGCTGAGAAAAGAAGCAGTGGACATTTGTGGAAGTATTCTGGTAAAGCATTGTAGAGCAGAGTTCCCTCATCTGGCAATTCATATGTCTTTCTTTAAACAGTCTTCTGATTTCACAGATTTCACACATTTCCCAGTAGTTATAGATTTTGCACAAAATATTTGAACAGTAACTTAATGTAGATGGTTTAGACTGGTTGCAAAGCACCGGAATTGTAAATAAAACCTAAACCCCAACCAAACGGATGAGCAACTAAAACAAACAAGAAGCCCCCAGTTCTGATCTCTCTAGCAGGTAGCTGAAGAAGTTAATCTGAAGTTATAAACAAACTTATACATACTATTTAATCTAGCTATTGCACTCCAATGTCCTTTACTGAGCCGAGGGCAGCATAACCTGTATGAGGGACTACTACTGTGCAACTGGAATAATCCCATATAATTCAATATGGAAGAGGCAAAAATATATATGACCCTCTGGGAAAGCTCTTTAGCTTCTAGATTAGGGACAAAAGGCCTTTGCAATCCCCAGTGGGCAGAAAAGTTTTGAAATCTCAATTAACCTCTTTTCTGCTCACTGTCTCTCACTGTGACAACATTTTTCTCCTCTCCCTGGATCATCCCTGTTTCAGTGCTGTAATTCACAGCAGTTTCCAGATGCTGGCTCTTGCCCAACTGACTAGCAATCAGGAAACAACCCGTTCACTTTCTTACAGTTTGGGGAGATCTCTGAGGAGTGAGACACAAATTTTTCATGCTAGTTTGATTAGCCATCTCTAGGGAAGAAAGCCAGCCTCATTATCAAAGGTAATTCCAAGAAGAAAACATACATCCTTCCAGTGTTTAGTGGGTCTCAGAATCCTTGTGGAAGTTCTGCAGGCTAGAAATTACAGTGCCTGGCTCCACGAAATCCATCTGAAACTGTTTAATGGAGATTTAAGGCAGGATATTTTAGAACTCCCCCCATCAGCTTCAAGAGAAACCAATCCAATTAATTCTCAGCTGTTCTTCTACTAGTGAAAATACAGGGAATAATCTTAGTTCCACTTCATTTATAATTTAAATGATTATTTCACTGTTTAAATAAAGCTTTATTTTATTTTTGAAAGGGCTTTATTGTCAAGTTAATTGACACTTTAGAATCTGCTGCAAATCCCAGGGAAAATGCTATAAAATAAATGGTTTATTAAAATTTAAATAAACTTTAGTTCATAGGAAATTCAACCAGACCATATATGCCAAGGGAAAAAATTAAATCTGAGTGGTTTCAGGCATGAAATAGGGATGGAGCTCTACTCTAGGCCAGCTGCAAGGGTTGGCAGGTCTAGAAAGATCATTTACAGAAATCCAGGAACCTGCAGAACTCCGTTGCTGAAATACATCTATCTGTAGCCATTCAGGCACCTGGAAAGTTTCTGAGTTCTATGGCCAGGTCTTAGTAACATAGTTTCCTCTCAACAGGAACACATACAGGGTGTAGACCACGGCTTAGGTCAATAGACAGCAAGTGGTGGCCAACTTCGTAATTTGCCTCTGTTCTAGTCTGAGCAGCTCATCCCAGCCTCCTGTCTGCACAGTCCTTCCCACCTATTGTTTCTATTACAGGCATATCACAGTATTTAAAAACCTAGGATTGCAAGGCAATATTCCAGTTGATGCAGAAGCAACAAGCTTTGCTGTCTAAAGTTTCTTCTGGCTTTTCTCACCCTTTAGCCTGGAACAATATTAGGAATGCATGGAGTATGCAGGGAGCAGAAATGGAAGTACAGGAGTCTGTAGCACCTAGGGTGATAATTTCAAGGGGGTTTCAAGAAAGAAGAGGTTTGAGGGAGTGGCAGGAAAATGATCCTAGGGAAGGAAAGTGGACTAGAAGAAAGAGAAAAGGGTGCTAATGTAGCAAATGTAAGTCACAAACTACACCCTGAGATGTCTATGACTTTACCATTAGTCTAGTTCTCCACTCAATATCCACTTGCAGCTCTCACAAAAACTATTACATACTCATATAATTTAACAAAAAGCCATGCTCCCTATTTTGTTCACACAGAAGGTGAAATACGGAGATGTTCACACTGACTCTGCTGATCACACTTATAATATTGCGATATATCACACACTCATATAAAGAAAACTGCAGAATATAACAGCTTTACAGCTGTAAGACACATGGGTTTCCTGTTTACATGTTCCAAAACTGAAAAGGGCAGTTCCTGCCAGGCCAAGCAAGCTCTGTCTCACCAAGTCTTGTGAGAGTTCTTCAGTAATTCCCAGGGAGTTCCACCTTTTACAAATGAAATGTAAACCTGATATCCCAGCCTATTCTGTTCCAGCGTTAAGAAATACCATGGTTTTACTTCTCATCTCCCCCTGCCCACCCACCCCCCACACCCCTGCCTTGGTTACTTGGTTATTGAGTTAAGTAGTCATCAATATCTGTCCTACATAATTGCTAGAATGAACCTCATCTGGTTCAAAGCTTCTCTCCCCTAAGGCACCTATGCAAAGAACTAGGCACTCCTGTCCACCCTGGATTTTAAAAGGAAGGTTGCTAATGATTGTGTAGTTCTTGTGCATAACTCCCTAAGAAGTAACTGGTAACCCAGTACAGAGACCGTAGCATGTGGGGTTTACTTCCTTTAGTTTCTTTCCACAGGTGATATTTTTGTTTTAGCTGTCCTTCTTTAAACCTACCTATCTTTTCAGTACCTAAATGCAGTGTGAAGTGCAAGTGCAAGGAAGCTGTTAGTTCCTTTTGTGACTGATAGGTCTGAGGAGTAGGAAAGACACAGAGAAAAATTATCTACAGCCCTCATTTCCCCATGATTCTTGCTTTAGACAATGGTCAGAAATGTGTTTTCCTAGATGCTGAGAGTGGTAGTCTGTGTTGCTCTAGATCAAAGCATGACTGCGTTATCCTATGGAAGAAGTAAAGACTTTTGGCTAGGATGGTAGAAAGCAGTTCAGTTGGCATTTTCTTAAAAAGCTCAAGATTCACCAATATTAGGATCACGTGGCTAAATGATTCCTGGGTATTACCACATTGCAATTAATAACTTCTGATTTATATGTGTAAGCATGATCTCAGAATGAAAACATTCATTTTCAGAAATGGAGACTGTTTAGTTTTATTAAGCTGTAGTAACAACCCAGTACAATGCCAATATTTCAAAGGTCACAATATAACCTCTGAGAGATAATAAAGGCAAGATGTTAATTTCTTGTAATTAATTACATCATCTTTTTTTCTGAAAACCTTGACATTAATCGGATATACTCCTTGCCTACCCCTCTGTCTGACCCACCTGAAAAGATTTTGCTGGCAGGAAAATATCAGACTATCTCTGTTTTACATACTTCAGCATATATAACTCATGCTCAGCTCATGAAGAATATGAAGTAGACTTTGGGAACAACCTGGTGACACATACTTTTGAAGAGATAAAGAAATTGTTTTTTTGAAGCCTAGAAAAGGGAATAATCGTGCTACCTCTAAGTATACAAGACTACATCCAGGATTTTCAAAAGTGCCTGGTGGTTTAGAGAAAGATCAATTATTAAGTGGCAGACCAGGCATACTTTTAAAAGACTTGATTTTCAATAAAACATTGAGCAACCATCTTTTTATAAACAAGTCTTATTAGGGAATTTGAAGTTAGATGGCCAAGAACTTACTATTTTTTCTTTTAGACAGTAGAGGAGATTAATTACACTTTTTCAAAGCAGTAATTTGATCTGATGGTATTATTATCTGGATGAGACCTGCATGTGGCTCATAAAACCCCTGTGGCTACTGAATGCAGACTGCAACTCCCAGACACGTCATTGGACCACAACTTATTCCTCATTCACTCAATCGTTCTGAGAAAGAAGGCAGATCACATGCACTCACATAGCTGGACACAAAGCCACCTTTTCACAGAATCACAGAATGGTTGAGGTTGGAAGGTCATTTGGAAGTTATGTGGTCCAACCTCCCCTGTTCAAGCTGGGGTTTTGCCACACTTGTTCCCATGAGGACTTCACTGTTACTTCTGTTCCACACAAATATTGCGGAGTTCATGAATGGTAAACCTAAAGCTACCACACAGGCACTGTCAGGCTTACTGTGGATTCACCTGTATGTGTGTTTGCTCCAGTCACACGGCAGACAAGGGAAAATACATTGCAGCCTCTGGTACCACCAGGAGAAGCTATGGTTGTGGCTTTATTCAGTTGGTAAGGGTGTGCACTTGAGTTTAGTCCATTAAACTTAAGGGCCGAAGCAAGACTACAGTGAATTGTGCTTATTCACTGTTTAAGACAGCTTTGAGCTGTGTGCCGGTGTAAGGAATATGCACTTAGAATAGTCAGAAAAGTTGACAATAAAGGCATCAGTTTATCAAAGTAGAGTGCATGATTTTCTTGCTTTCCCTTGCTGTTGTAAAAGCCCTCCTCTCCTAGCTCAATCCAGCCAAGACTGTTCCATTTACTCATCAGTCTTTCACATCCATTTTTTGAGAAACCAAGCCACTTCCTTGGCGTTCATCTGCTTGACACATCTGTCTCACTCTGCCTAAATTCCTTGAGGCACTCTTGTGGCATTCCACAAAGAGAAGAAAGTTTTTATGCTAGACAATAACTCACAAATAAGTGAAATTGAGGGGAAAAAGAGTAAAAGAATTCTTATAAGACGTGAAATCATTGGAATTTTAATCTTCAAATAAAAGGACTCTTTTTTTTTGGGGGGGGGGGTCTTTTACTCTCGGTGCAAGCATTAGTAGTAGCAAAAAATATTCTAACCCATCTCTTTACATCAGATGGTCATCCTCAGAGCTATGGAATTGAGATAACCATTTTTCTACAACATATGGAATTATCCTTTGCTATGTATTCCCAGTTATTTGCATTTTTAAGTCATTCAGATAATAACATTTCTACTACTTCTCCCAAGGAATCTTTCTTCAGACCTGCATGTTAACCCTATATAATTTTGCTTTGTTTATTTTTAAATATTTATTTCAATATTTATGACTGATTGTACCAACCTGAATTATTCCTCTGAATTATTTCTTTAGCTTTACATTTTTTTCATTTACACCAATAATGTACTGGGAGTAAATATGCCAAAAGCCAAGCCCACAACTGAGGTGAGACCTCAGCTGTCTGTATATTTAAAGTATGAGCAATTACAATCAGATAAACTCTGCCACGAACAAGCATGATGGGGTTAACAGCAATCAGCTAGTTGCCCAGCTTCAGCTCAGTGTCTGACTCAGAAGAGCTGGGATAAAAGGTTGCAGACCAGGGAAAGTGGGGTGACTGCCAGAGAAGTTAGGACTTACCTCAAGGAGACTCTTTAGCTGCAGTTTAGTAGATAAATGCTTTGGGAATAGTCTGAGAAAAGCCTTTGCTGGCTGGGTAAAGGCTGAAGAGTATCAGCTTTTTTAAGGCTTCTGTTGTGAGTCTGAAGGTTATCTGGAAGGAATAGTCAGGAAGCTAGGGTCATTGCAGACTGAATATGCTTCCTTACTTCTAGAGTAGGCTCAGGGATATTAAACCATTTGGGTACTGCCTATGTTCTTCTGGGGCTTCTTGTGAAAGAAAATGGTGCTTAAAAATGAAAGTAACAGAGAGAGGAAGAATTTTAATAACTCTAGCAAACTACATAGAGAGCAGCAAGTGAAGGGTCTGTATTCAAGGAAAGTGATATGGGCATCTACCTTATGAGTCTGACCTAAATAGTAAGGAATAAGAGACATCTAAGCAAACAGAATAATGCTACGCATATGTTCACCAAAGGTGGATGTGGCAAATTGAGCTGACTTGGGAAAAAAATAATGGATTTTTTAAAGACAAAAAAAAAATACAGAGCATCTACAAGACTTCACCTAAGCGGTTGATATGGAGATTGATGAAATAATTGAAAAGTGGATAAAGCATGCTTCACAGAGAAACTGAAACAGCTTGTACTGACAGGAGATTATTAGCATTCTGTGAGATTCATCTTGACTATTGTCATTGAATAGTCCTGGCACACAAAAGTATGCTGATGTTACAAGGGTAGGAGGCAACACTAACATGAAAGAGGAGCAGGTTATTGTACAAGAAGAGTTAGACTGGAGTATCAGAAATGAGGTATTTTTCTATAAGTTCTAAATGCAAAGCTATAGCTGAGGAATCTGTGCTACTGAGGGAATCAGAAGAGAAACCAGTGAGAGCTTATCACCAGGAAACTGGAGTAGGGAGAGGATTAATTGAGTGATGTCTGAGTGTTGTCATAGGGTGGCCAAGACATGCTTGTGGAAAAGGCATACAGTTCTGGTGAGATCTTCCCAGTAAAGGGCACAGAAATATTCCTGTGGTATAAAAGGTGTTAATTAGACCTCATCCTGAATACTGTCTACAGTTCTGATTGCCCAACTTCAAGAGAAATTAAACCAGTAAAGGGATTACTAGTATGACAGTGGAAATAGAAAACAATCTTATGAGAGGAGACTAAAACCCACGTGTTTAGTCTAGCAAAGCAAGACTGATTTGAGAAGGGATGTGATTGCTCTCTATAAATACATCAGGGGCATTAAAGAACTATTTAAGATAAAGTACAGTGCTGGCACAAGAGCAAACAGATATAAAGTAGCCTTGAATAAATTCAGATTGGAATTAAACAGAAATTTAAGCCATCAGAGAAAAGAGCTTCTGAAACAGAATTTCTATAGGAATATTGGAGGTTAAATTTAATTGATTTTAAAATTAAACTAGCTGGTTCCAAGTAGAGATCGTATCACATAATGCTGATGGTTCAGGACTGTGTTTTCTCAATAACCAGGATGCCTTGCAGTATCACAAGCTCCCTAAGATTCCCTGGTGTTTGACTGCATTCCCACATTGTGGTTCTTCCACACCAATAATTCTGAGGGAGAAGGAAGGAACGAATGGGGAGAACTAGTGATCACCTGCACAAGCTTCTATTATTACCAGCCTCCACATCTCAGTGTCAATAAGCAGTAGCAGATTTGGGGGTTTGGAGGGAATCTTGAAATAGTTGGTGGCTATCTGGACTTTCCCAGCATGTCCCAGAACTCTATTTTTAATGATTGACATACCCATAGCAATGACATTTCCTGACACTGATCAGTTATCTTGAATCACAGTTCAGCCCAAGTTAAAGTAAACACTGATAAAGATAATTTTAAAACCTTGTAAAATCTTGAATAGGTGACACAGTCATAAAAGTTTCTGTACAGCTGCCTTATAGTAGAAATTTGGCTCTAAATATTTTCCTGCTCTTTACAGTGAGAACGGCACAGCTGACACAGCTTTAGAAGTTCTGTGTTGAAGTGGCAGCTCTCTGGGAAACTTTTCAGTTTTCACATGTGGAACATCAAATTTCTTTCATGCAGCTGACCAGCATTTAGGGCAGGGGTGATGAGTTCAAATTCAAAATGTTTTCTGTCTATTGCACTCTACCTTTTCAGTGACTTTTCTTAGGGTCTTCAGTCTAAAGAGATTTTTCCTTTCATGTCACTTGAAAATGTCATGTTCGTGCTCTGTACCCCTTTATCTCTGAAAATACCAAACATCTTTTAGAATAGATAAGTGCAGTTACCTACCTGCATGGTAAACCCTAACTGCTTGGGAGCTTGCTAAATTAAAAGTGAATTGTTAACCTACAGTATGATACAATGCTGTTTACTAGCACTGCAGATGACTTTCATGCTTCAGCCATATAATACACAGAACACTGCTTTACACATAAACATGTTCATTGCCAGCCATCGCTTTCACAAGCAAATGGATGAGATTCATACATGCAGGTCACTAATGATTTTAATCAAGAATGTGGAGTGGTGACCAACTCCTTTGAGCTAATAGTGGATTTGGGGTGAGCTGACCCCAAACCCTGCCTCTGGGAGTTTTCATGAAAATCAGTTTAAATGATTCTTTCATATTTTTTTAGGTTTAGTTATGAATAGATCTTAGAGACATGTTTGAATATGACAGTCTTGTCATATAGATATGATGGATATTTAAGATTATTTATTTAAAGAAAAATTCTTAGTAACTCAAACTCTATAGACATAGAACAAACACTTTTTGTTGTAGAAAAGGTAAATTATCTTTGGATTGTGTACTGTTTTAATGCTACTTTTTCTAATTCTAAAAATATAACTTAACTATTCAAAACTGTAAAGAACTGTAGCTACAACTGCTATTGTTAGGAAAAGCAGTATTTTCAGGACACAGAAAACTAGAAAATTAGGGAGGGAGTTTGATTTTGTGCTATTTGTAGTCTAACACTCTGAAGAGTCCAGCTGGAGATACATGGTGTCATCCATTCATCCGTCTATCTATTCATCAGCTACTTTCAAACCACTTTGCTCTAGAGAAGCCTGGTTCCATTTATTATTTTTTTTTTATTTTCAAATTTAACTTCTTTGACTGTTGATAAGTCATCAAAATGCACTGATTTACAGTTCTTACAAGCCTTTTGAAATAAGCACAGATACAGACTATGTAAATCAAGAAAGCACTCGGCCATTTTCCCCATTTTTGTACACATGAATTTCTTGTACCCTTCTTGAAGAATGTCTGGAATTCATAATACACCTTACTGCTGACAGTAGAGTGTGATTTCTCGTGCTTCCCATGCTGTTTGCAACACTTTCCAATGGCCAGGACTGTACACATTATGGTATAGCTGCAGGCAAAGGAGAATATTGTGCTACAGCCACCCACTCCCACATATTTTGGGGAAAATCAGGGTTCAAATTGCAGTGTAGCACAGCCCTATCCTACCAGTAAAAGCTGTTTCTGGTATTGGAAGTAAGGTAGCTGAGGCAGACCCTTTCTGTGAAGGGCTGTCCTCCTGCTCCAGTTTCCTCGGGGACTTGGAGCAAGGTCTCATAAAACTACACTAATATATGTTATCCTGAAGTCTTCAGCACAGTATATACCAAGATACACGATATCGAATTACTGGGAAAGCAGCCTCCCTATAGTGTCTGGGGTTAACATGATTAGTGTACAATTCACATTCACCTTTATGGTTTGTCTTCCTGGCAAATTACAGACTTGGTTTTTTTCTTAGCTATTGCTTCCTCCTCATGTTACACCTCCTTCTGAACTCTTTGGGATCATTAACGATGTAGATTGATGCAGACAGCCTACACTGCAAATGGAAAAGGCTGATTAAGTTATCATGCAATGCTTCTGTTAAGCAAGGATTATTCTCTTGAGCTATTCTAGAGCACTTTGTAATAACACAGATTTAAATAGCTATGGGCCCAAGTGATAAAATTCAGATGAGGATCCAAAGCTTTTCTTCCTGAGGTTTGTAGCGTTCAGATCCAGGTTTTCTTCAGGGTCACATCAAGGTAACCAAGGACACTCATCACACCAGGGTATGAGGACCTCACTCTCAGTCTTTTCATGCAGCTGTGCCCTTCTCTGAAAAGGATCCTTTCCCTGCTATTATGGAGAAAAATGTGGAAGCATGGTGATGGAAAGAAGAAAAGATGTCAGGAAGAAATACTGAGTCCACTTCCCAGTGGTGGTGCCCCCCAGAATTTCCACCATTAGATTTGGAAAGAGAAATGTTATTTTAAAACCATATATTAATTTTTATTGTGGACATATTCCACATGATTTTTTGTGTATGTACTTGGTTTTATTTGGGACATTATTCAAGCTGTTCTCATTCATTAACTCTAACCTCTCCCAGCCTGAACTTCTCAAACTAGTCTAAAAACCTGTAAAGGTACTTAAAAATAAAAACCTGTTCTCATAACAAAAATTCTTACTAGTATAAAAAAAAGTGCATTCCTTCCATAAATAAAATTGCTGTGGAAGGAACAAATTGTAGAGCATTAACAGAACAAAGAAACATGCTAAACAGCATTAATTAGTTTGCTTAGTCATACTTGTGTATCTTTGGTAATAGTTAATCACATTACTGTAAAATCATAGCAGTATTTGTAATGTCATTATAGATTTTTATTTCAGAAGGGAGCATCATGTCTTCCAATTGCCTAATGCAAAATAATTTCTAATTAATAATTCCTTTGCAGTAATTATAATTAGTAATATGAATGTGGGGTAACTAATAAATTAGGAAAAAAATTTACATTTTGTGTTTGAATCTGTATGCTAGAATGACTTACAGTTTTTTCTGCTTACTCTGGTAATGGCTATAATATAATTATGACAATTTCAAGAAATGCTCCCTTTCCACCTCACTGATTCTATTTTTCCTGCAGATGTCATTGCATTTACTCTCAGAGGTTAAGAGAAATAGCTGCACGAGGTTATGAGAGTAAGGGAGTTAGTTGTTTCACCTACTGCAATAGAGCCTATGCTGCAGAGCCAACTTCACTGGTGTGGTCTCTGCAAGATACACTGTGAGCTACTCATAACGAATGTTGTCTCTCTGCCCCTTCTTCCTACTATGTTTTGATGTGATGACCTGTACAGTCCAGTAATGCATTCATTGAACAATGTTTCCCAAAAAGACCTGAAGGACAGAGAAGCTCATCATCCACTTCAAGGGTTTAGTTCTCAGCACTGGCATACAGAGGACAAGCTCTTTTTCAAAGGCATTGTTCTGGGACAACTTTGCCTACCTCTGCCATTACTTTCCGTGCCTTCAAGTGTGTCTTAATAGGATACTATGACCCTGAAGACTTTGCACCTTTCTTTTAAGACATGTAAATTTTGCTTTGGATCTTACTGAAACTGCTGTTGTAGGAGACTGGTCATACCTATGCAATGGCTTGGCTATAAACCAGATGTGTCTTAATTCAGGTACATTCATGCATAAAAAAAATTTAGTCAGTCCCGGAAATTTGTTTTGGGGAATGCACAGGCACTGCTCAACGCTAGTACTCTCCAAACAGAAACAGCAAGAATAGTCAGGATGTGAATCCTGGGTAGGTCATCTGATCATGCTTTGTTTCTGTGAAAGGCAGACGGGCTGCTAGCTGCTACCATGCTGCTTTTGGAGCCAGTCCTTGAACACAGCAAAATTTCACATTACCTCAATGTGTGTTCTGTTAAATGCTGAAATTGTTTTTTTTTGCAAAGTGTCTCTGATCTTTTAATAATGGGTATGTAATGTCCTCTACTTTGAAAAGTCTACAGTTTACAGTGGAGATGGAAAAGCTAATGAAAGCGGATGTTGACACTATAATATTGCCTGTCATCTGGAAAGACCAAATACTGAGTAAGATGTAAGGTCTGGATGTCAATTTTGCTGTGCTAGGTCTTAGAGTTAATATGCAATTGATGAAAGGCAGAAAGTGTTGATCACGTCATCAGGTGACATGACCTGCATTAGGAGTACAAAAAGCATCCAAACACATTACGGTCACTAACGCCAACTATGAAATACACTGCAAAGGCTCAGCAAACCAGTAACTCCATCCTTTTAAATAACTGAGTTACTCCTATATGACAATGACCACTCTCAGCTACCATGTCAGCTGGTCTTAACTGACTTTTTTAAACTTAGCCAAGATGCTGTCTAAGTGGTGCTCAGTGCAGGATGGCAGAAGAGGACAGGGCAAGGGGAAGCCAAGGGGACTTAGGGTAATTATGTTTGTCAGCTTGTTCCTGGGGCTGCAGGCTGATTTGGCCCTTTAGACTGCCTCAGAGTTGTTCTGTGTGGCACCTACATGCTCATGTCTGCAAGGAATCTTTCAGCACACTGCTAGATTGTCTTAAAAGGGCCAGAGCAGTTGCCAGGATCCCTGAATTTAAAGTGAGTTTAAAGATATTAGCATTTTTTTATAGCATATTTCAGAACGCGTGATGCATTTTGCTTTCTGACTTCGGAAATATCTTATGTTGGCATCGATGGACTTCAAAAAAATTGTCTTGTGGCTTGTTTCACTGTTTTTAAAACAGTGTTTCCTTTCAGCATGGATATTCTCATCTCTAAATGTATTATTTCTGCTGAGACATCAGTTTTGATTAGAGTTGGCTTCGTAGCCAAAGGCTCTGAAAAAGCAGTCTGGACTTCACTGAGGCCGTGATCAGATGTTGTTCTGTCCTACTAGGTACCTTACAGTGTGTCTTTTTGTATTTATCAGAAGCGTCTAAATCCCAAAGAACATGCTTTTCATATGTATCTCCTCAGTAAATGCAGAAATAACGTAAGCCTAAAGTGTATTTATTTTGGTCATCCTATTATGTTTCCAAATCAGTATTAGAATAGAAAACAGTAGTAATACTGAATTGACAGGGTATTATTAATTTTTCTTCTCTCCCTCATGACTCTGACCTATCTACCCTGACTCTGACACTAGATAGTCAATTAAACCCTTTTTTAATCCCTGGGGATTCCACATTCCTTCCCATCCACCCCTCCCTCAGTGCGTGAGGTTTCTTCTCCAGTCCTTACAGTAGGACTGGTGGGCCTTCACCTGGGAACATCTGGGAGGGAGTACTGGGCCTAACTGGCAGATCTGGAGAGGCAGAAGCTGCAGGGTGCAGTGTCTGGAGGAGTCTATGGGTTGTCCTGTGATGGTTACAGCTGGGTCCATCCAGCTCCAACACTGACCAGAGTAAGCATCTCACCATGACTCAAAGCTGCAGCCAGGCTAGGGAGCCCCCAGAGCTCTGGCTCATGTGTGTTTAAGAGTGGGAGCTGCCAGTGGCAGGAGGTACGTGAAGAAATGTATTTTGGAAACGGAAGGAGAAACGGAATGTGTGGAAGGGGACATATGATGGCACAGCTGGAGATGCTTTCTTGGAAGAAGGTGACTCATGCCAGAGCAGGGACATCCCTCAAGATCTGAAGCTGTGGGCTATCTCTGACATCCCTCAGGAACTGCAGCCCATGGAGGAAGCTCAGAGCAAAGGAAGCCAATTAAGAAGGAAGAAGCAGCAGATGGAAAACCTTACTCACACAATCTCAACTTCCTGCACCTCCCATTACCTCACCAAAGGAATCGGGAGGGGTGAGTGTATTGCACAGCAAAACCAAGGGAAATGGAGGGCAGGAAGTGTGGAGAAGAGGTATTTGACTGAAATGGAGACTGGTTTGCATTTGACAGAATCAAGACTTTTCACCAGTCTTATTGGGAAGAGGGGAAAAAAAAGGTTTCCTTTTCTTAGCTCTACTTTTATTTTCATTTATTCTCAAATCCTCTGTCCACTAATAAGGATCCTGCAAGAACAAAAAAATAAATTGAATTCTTACCAAAGAACTCCATCAGAGATACTGGCAAAGGTAACATACTTTGGTCAGGAAATCTAGCTCGTTAATCAGAAGAGGGCTACAAGGCACAAAAATATTGTGGATTTTGGGGAAAGTCTTATTTCATCAGAAAAAATCTTGTGCACTTTTTTTTTTTTTCTGCTCTGTGAAAACCAGGTAAGTAATTTCAATGGAAAATTAGATTTTCATTATTTTTCATTTACAAGTGGGAAACAGTCAGTCTTGCTTGGAAGTCTCACTCCAGACCACTTATGTAGAATTAATTAGAGACTTTCCTCAAATAAGTTCTATGGGAAACCAGACACAGTCCTCTTAGTAATAAAGATGTGGTGGTAAGGAAGGAGAATTAAGTTGTCTAGGATAGGTTCCCTCCCTCCCCTCCAGATAGAAGGATGGAAGATTTAGAGGGCTGAGAAAAACACTTTCAGAGATGGGCTGATTCTGCATTTATGCTCAGAGCAAGATAAGTGTTTGGATAAAAAGCTAAGATATTATTATATCTCAGTACATACAGCTGCGACTGAATAAAATAAGTCTTTCATAAGCAAGTGGAATCACTCCAGATACTGCTTAGTCTTTATACTGTTCTGCATGGTTTAGGTGGGACACTCTGAAGATAATGTTCTGAAAAAAAGGAGGTCAAAAGAAAAATTAATGTACCAAATATTAGACATGCAAGAATAGTTCCTCACTGTAGCTTAATTTCTACTGCTTCTCACAGAACTCTGAGTTTATAGGCATAGTAGTCACAGGGAACAAATTTAATTTCTAGTCCAGTCTCATGAGGACTTGCAGAAAGACTACTCTTTCAGGAAAGTGTCCAGATCTTAAAAATTATTTGAGATGCAGTAGCAAGGTAAACTGCACAGGAGCATCTCAGAGGTGAGGGTTTTTCACTTCAAAATTTACCTGTGTGGGAGCTTCACAAAATGTAATCATTATTTAAAGGACTGAACAGGGCAATTTGGTTGTTACATTTCTGAGAACCTGGCTTTTCCGCTATAATTTTTCCAGCTCTTTTTGGCAGTGGTATAGTTTGAAAATTAAATGAAATGTCTGAGTAAACATTTCTTCAGACTCCTTCCAGTATATTATACCTCAGATACATTATAATGCAGTATGCCATATCCCATAATGTTTCACAGTAATTCAATAACTACAAAATTAACTTCATGACTAAAGTACTTAAAGGCCCTCTGGTCTCATCTAATGTACATATTTTCAGAACCTAAAAATACTGTTACAAGTGATGTTTACATGGCAATTTGAGGACTTCTTATTGAAATCTGACTGTTACAAATAAATTCTTATTTGGAATTGTTTTTCCTTCTCCCAAAAGACTTGATAATAGACCCAGGTATTTTTAGAAGCAAAGAGTTTTCACATATATTTTAGTCTGCTGTTACAAAGCACAAGTACTCCTCACATGATTGTGCACCTTCTGCAATGTCAGCTTGCTTTTTCTTGGCAGCTTCAGCATATTGCCATGAAAAAAAATAGTTATAAATAGCCATTTAAAAATCTCCACCCCTGCCCCCATGATTTCTTCTGGGTTTTTTCTCTCCCGTTTTTTCTTGAAAAGGCCCGTTTGAACTCAGGTTTCAAGAGACCCCTGGGAGTTGATTTGTGCTGGCCAGACAGAATTTTAGGTATTTAGATAAGAAAGGGAACTTTATAAAGCCACACAAACAACAATCAAAATAAGTTGCTGGTATCCAGTTCTGTGCTTTCCTAATGTCCTCAGGGGATGACATAAAAATATTAGTGAAGTAGAATGCATTTTAAAATGATGCTTAACAAACCAAAGGAACTTATTGCTATTGAATGTTACTAAAGTGAAAAAATTTTTTGTATGATTTTCAAAAGGCATTAGCTACTTTTTTCACTGAATAGGCTACTCAGGTTCACTCTGAGGAGAACGAACCACATAGCTGGTGTGACAGCACCGAGCGAGCATGGGCTGGGGGTTTGAGGGTGTCTCTTTTTGCACAGGAGCATTGTTAAAACCTTATATAGAAGTTAGGTCCAAAATTTGTCTTTGCTTATTTGAGTAAACAAATAAGACAGTCGAAAGCTGTCTAAAGAATGCTAACTACTAGAATAAAACTACCAAAATAATGGTAGCAATCAGAGGTGGAACAGTATGAGATCAGCTTCTACTTCACAAAAAGGAAGGTACCCTTTATGGGCAATAACTAGCATATGTCCTCTCCCCCCTGTGATGAAAGGTTTTAATGTGATTATAGGTTTTTTGAGCAGAGACATGGTACTGGGTGCAGGTGCCCCGGGCTTGCAGGGCCTCTGTGAGGCGGCCGGGGCTGCCCCGGGCTGGGCACAGCCAGTTCCAGCCGGCTCCAGCCCACCCACTGCAGGGCACGGCCAGGCCCACAGTCACCCGGGGGCTGCCTCGGGGAAAAGATGCTTTTAAAAGGGCAAAAAACTCTGCAGAGGAAGGGAGGATAGAGGGGAAAGAAGCATGAGGAGCAGCCCTGCAGGCACCGAGGTCAGTGAAGAAGGAGGGGAGGAGGTGAAGGAGTGAAGCTGTGCCTGGGAAGGCAGGGAGGAAAGGTGTTAATTTGTTCTCTTTTCTTGCTATCCAAATCTATTGTAATTGGCAATAAATTAAATTCATTTTCCCCAAGTTGAGTCTGTTTTGCCCATGACAGCAACTGGTGAGCTATCTCCCTCCCGGTCTTCACCTTGGCCCATGAGCTTTCTCATCCTATTTTCTGCCCCTGCCCAGCTGAGGAGAGGAATACCCCCATCCCCCTGTCCTGCTAAGGAGCAGCTGGATGTGTGCCTAGCAGCCAGCCAAGGCCAGCCTACTCACACATGCAAGAAATTGCTAGGTGGATCAATTGCTGTGGTGGAATGTAAAAAAAAAAAAGGTCAGTGCCACAATCCAGGCTTGCAAGATGTCAGTATTTGGTTGTGAGATACTACCTGAACTCCTTAATGCTCAATTTTTTGCTGAGAAAGGATACACAGTAGCTTGGATTGGCTCTCCCATTGCTGTAGAAGCTCATCATTTTAGAATACGAGGCCAAGTTCAGAGTCAGTGTAGGGAGACGATGGTGCCAACTTGGCCTATTAAAAGTCTCTTTAAAAGGTTTTGGCATATCTTTAAAATGGTGATAAGGCTGATGATTTAACACAGCAGTCTCTGACAAAAGGAACAGGAAAACTGTCTTACAGAAATAAGAAAACGTTACTCTAGCATTTCCAATATTTTCTGTTCTTCTGTAATGTATGCTTCCTAGGAAGTGGTGAGTAATCTTACTTAATCTAAGTCAATTAGCCAAATTGTCTGTATTTCAGGTTTTTACAATTTATTTCCCATCAGGGAAACAATTTGCTTATCCTCATTATTTCTCATCCTGTACATTGATGTCTACAGAATTTAAGTTTTCTGTTATCTCTGTTATCTTGGGCAGTGTGCTGAAGTCTACACTGGGGCAAACTTGCACAGGAGCAATTTTGCTTTTAGCAAGACCTGAAAAATTAACTTTCCGTGCAAAAAAACATAAGCAACATAGGAGTTCTGCATTCACAGTCTTCTTGAAAGAAAATTATTGAGCTGTTCCTCCAGTCACAGCCTATAAATGGAGCTATAGAAAGGAAGAGAATACAGTGAAGAGCGTTATGAGATCCCAAACTTTAATCCAGTTCAGGGGATGTAGCCAAATTTCTTCTGTGTTTGACTTCTGTGGGACTTATGCTTAAATGAATAATATTCTTAATTGTTCATGTCAACTTTTTCTTTAGTCAAGGCCTAAGGACCAGGTCAGAAAAATGAGACAGTCTCAGGGTGAGCTGCTGACTTTCTAGCTTATGCGTATGCTATAGGAAGGGTGAATTTTCAATCCAAAAGCTAATTGGGAGAGTAAAGGGCCTCTCACAAAAAGAGTGAAGAGGGGCAGACAAGGCTATAAAAAGAGGCTCTTTAAAGCAAGGTACGTTGCAACAAAGACTGATAGTGACAAAGGGAAATGGCTTCTGTTCACAGACCAGCTAGTAATTTAATTTTTAAATTAATCCAGCGGTAAGCTAATACTGCACAACGAACTGGCTGCAGTTGGACATTCTGCTGTGGGCACAAACTGTTGCCTTCAACATGTTTATTTACCTCATGCTATGCATGAAATTCACTCTGGTATTAAAGGGAAAGCAAGAGTAACAGGTAGAACTGAGTATTTACTGTTTGAGAACTGATTTTAGAATGTCTTTTCACTTCAGCAGATGTCTTATATTATTTAGAACAGTCACGTATTAATAAAATTTCTTAAATAACACGTTTCTTAGCAATTAACAAACAAGAGACATGTCCTTTCTTAAAATGCCAAAAACTTGTTTAAATAAGTACTTTGCATTGTGTTTCTTCAAGCTTGCCAAATGGAGATGGAGCGGGGGGGAAGAGTCATTTAGCATTGATATTTGCTCATAACTGTACAAGCTACAGAAAAAATGTGTGGAGGATGCTCTCACTAGGTCTCAGCTATGGAGATACAGGACACAAACCTCCTTGGTAGCAGAGGGAATGAAAACTAGGGTGGGATTTGACTCACTGTAACTTCTGCATCTGTGTTTGGACTAGGTGTCCACACAGCCATTATAGTGAGGGGATATCAAGGGCTTGATGCAGTAGCCTACCTCTTGGCATCATTTGGGTATGATCTGAGAGGTATGTCTTCTGGCTTCCAGCTGTCCCCTCAGAACGGAAAGACTGTCCGTGGGCCTGGTGTCATATCTTCTAGGCTCTAGGTACTAATTTAATTATGGCATTTTAAATGGCATTAAGTTGCTTGTGTGTAGGAAATCAAAGTGAGGCCTTAGTCAATACAGGCAGTTAAGCCTAAAGGCGTCCTAAAGGTGTCTGCTTTAGGACAGCATGAATAACTTTTTAATTCTGCTCACTATAACTGGATCTTAGCCCTTTTTAATATATATACCTGCAATATAGCTATCTAAAGTCAGAGAAGCTGAATCCCAGCCTGGGTGTCTTGTGTTTAGTGGGTGGTCTCAGCCACTCTGGTTAGCTCTTGAAGACGAGCTTTTACTACTGTATCATATGTCAACGCTGACTAGTGGTGTTCCCAGGCTAGTTCTCCAGGGTTCTGCTGTCATGTGCAATAGGAAAGAACACTGTTTTATTTCTAGAGCCTCATGGGATTGGCCACGTCTGTCCATGCTCAGCGGTGGCGGAAGTGCTTTTGGAACATCCAGGGAGAAATGTAGGTTCTTGGAGAGATTATTATCAAAAACTTGGGTGCTGTCAAATTTTGTGGGTCACCAAGCTGAATAAAAACATGTTTTAAGCAATCACACTTAGGTGCCAAAACCATATTTACATCATGCTTCAGGTGACCATTTTCTCTTGTGAATCTGGAACTTACGTACACAAGCTTTGCTGTCACTAGTGCAGGGTGGTAAGAGACCATCACTGTTCAGGGGGGCTGAACAGGCTGTCCAGGAGAGATGGGCAGGACAGGTGAGGGAGGAGTTGTGCTGTATGTAAAGGAGAAGTCTGACTTTACAGCCCTTACAGTTAGGGATGATGTAGTTGAGAGCCTGTGGGTGAGGATTAGGGGGATGAAAAACAACGAAGAGGTTGTTGTGGTTGTCTGCTACCAGTCACCCAGCCAGGATGATAGCACTGATGAGTTATTTTATCTAGTTATCTATATGAGTTATTCATATATCTATCTATATGAGTTATACTATCCTAGGCAACTAGGAGAAATCTCTGGATCGGTAGCCCTTGTCCTTATGGGAGATTTTGATTTCCCACACATCAGCTGGGAATACCATACCGTCACTGCTGGGACAAGTAAGGCTGGGAAATCCCTGCAGTATGTTGAAGAGACTTTCTTTTCACAAGTACTCAGTGAGTCAACTAGGAAAGGTGCCCTTCTAGACTTGCTATTTGTGAATAAAGAACTGGTGGGAGATGCAATGGTAGGAGGCTGTCTTGGTTACAGCGATCACAAAGAGACTGAGTTTAAAATATTTGGTGTAATGAGGAAAAAAGTCAGCATCATTCTTGAGAACAAAGCTTGATTTCCACTGGTGTCATACCCAAGAGGGCTCAGCTGCCTTTTCACCGTGAGTAACAATCCTTGATCACTTGCAAAAGCTGTGGTCATACTTAAACCATGCATTCTCCTACATATACCTACATCAAGTTATTTTAGGAGTTACCAAAAGTCTATTCATTTTAGATAGCACCTGGGAACTTATGCAGTTCCAAGTCCTTTCAAGGTCTTTTTTTCCTCAGAAGGGCAGCTGTCAATGACAGCACACACAGGCTATTAAGGAACAGAGATCCTGCATGGAGACAGGCCCCGATCATCCCTTGATCTCTGCCTTCCCATTAGCCCTGTGCTCAGCTGTTGAGTGACAAGAAGGTTCAGATTTGTGTCTTGGGTCCCAACTGTGACATTGCCTTGCTCTTGTAGCAGAACAGGGTGATGCTTTGGTTTCAAGCACAAGGCATGCCAAGTGACTGATGGGAAGGAGAAGTCAAAAAAGCCAGGTTAGGATATATGGTGCCCAGAAACTCTTGTAAAATGCCAGTGGCAGACGCAAAGATAAAATATGTGCTTCCCTATCTCACCTTTCAGTCATCCCATATGCCCTTCTTCAGGCACTTATCTTTGCAAATGGGCACTGCATGAGATGGAGGCATTGCAGTCCGGGGAACTTCCCTACCACTACTGCTTGAGGTCTTACAGAGAGTGCTGACTGCTTGCTTGCTTTTCTTTTTCTTTCTTCCTTTTTCCTTCCTTCCTTCTTTCCTCCCTCCCTTCCTTCCTTTCTTCCTTTCTCCCTTCCTCCCTCCCTTCCTTCCTCTCTCTTTTCCTTCTTGCCTTCCTTTCTTCCTTCCTTTCTCTCCTTTCTCTCTCCCTTCCTTCTTGTCTTCCTTTCTTTTTTCTTTTTTTTTTATTCTTTTGCTCCTTTTCCTTTCTTCTTCTTTCTCTTTCCCCTTCCCTTCCCTTCCTTTCCCTGCCCTGCCCTTCCCATTCTTTCTCTTGCTTGCCTGCTTTTTATGTCTTTTCTGCCTTTCTTGACTTCCTTCCTTCCTCCCTTGGGGTTTGTTTTTAAATTCTCCTTGCTCTGCTTCATCTGGATCTGGAGGCAACAAGACAACAGGCCTGGCTTGAGCAAGCAGAGGGATGTCTTTCTTCTGTCAACCATTTAAAGCATCCCAGGAAGAGTGGGAAGTGGGCTGGACATATCTGCAACCCGCTGGGCTGCACTGTTCTGGTCTGCTCTGCTTCTTGGAGTTTCCCCGCTCCCTGCCCTTGAGATGCTGGGCTTCTGCAGGCAGCTGCCCACTCAAGAAGGCAGCTATGCAGCTGCTGTTTTTATTGCAGCTGGCAAAGCCAAACTCCTCTCCAGTTTTCCGTGAGAGTGCCAAAACCACCTTCTACCTGGAAATTATGTGAAGAAGAACAAAGTCAGCATTAAAAAGTTGGAGGTAAAGAAATTCCGCCTCTGGACTCCGTCACCAGGGTGCATCTTCCTCCCCGCTGTCCCCTAACAAGAGAGAGCCTTTCAGCTCGGACCACTGCTTTGGCTGGAGGAAACGTGCCCTTGTCACCCTCACAGCAGCGGCACAGGGAGACCCGCAGAAAGAGGGTGGGACTGACTGCGGATGGCACTGGTATGGGCACAAAGCATCCCGGGACACGTCCACACATCCCTGTGACCAAAAGCAGCTTGGCAGAGCTGCTGGAAAGCAGTGTGGCAGAAAAGGCCCTGGGCGTCCTGGTGGAAAAACCAGGAGCCAGCACGCTGCCCATGCCCAAAGGCAGCGAGTGAGCGTACCCTGGGCTGCGCTGGGCAAGGCCTTGCCTGCTGTGGGAGGGAGGTGGCCCTTCCCCTCTGCTCAGGGCCAGTGACACCAGGCCTGCAGCGCTGTGCCCGGCTCTGGGCTCCCCAGTACAAGAGAGACCTGGGCATACTGGGGAGAGGCCCCCAGTGCCCCTCCCCACCTCACCTCCCGTCCCCCCTGCCACCTCCCAGTGGATCCTCTGAGGCCACAATGACATGATGTGTTGACCTGGCACTGGCCCAGCAGCAGCCCCGGTGCCTGCAGGGAGGCACTGTGCCAGCACGCTGCGCTGCTGGGGAGAGCCAAGCAGCGCTGCTGGCACCAGGACCCCCTTTGGCAGGGTGTTGGCCAGCAAGGCAAGTGAAGGAAAAAGCTGGAAACAAAGATCTCGGGAATGGACAACTGAGAAAACCCAGGCAGTGCAAGAAAAGCAAGGAGCCCAGGTATGTAACAGACCCTGCTGTCCATCTTTCAAATTCTAATGCTGCTCTGAGTATAGGAAATATTTCCGAGGTGCACAGGGTCAGGCCCAGACAGCAGGCATGCACCTGCCCTTGGGAGAATGGGTATGTCAGGAGAAAGACACGATGCCTCTATTGGCAGTTTTCATTTTGCACTTGTTAGTGGATGTTACAGCAGGACCCCTCTCAAGCATCTGCCAAAGGTCTTGGGAATCTAGAGAGTTCCCCGCTGACTGGAAGCTGGCCAGCATTTTTCCTATTTACAAGAAGTGTGTGAGGGAAGACCCAGAAAAGGAGAGACATCTTAGTGTGACCTCTCGGTACCTGGACAAATTATGGACGAGATCATACTGGGTACTAAAGTAATGTTGAACACAAGTATACGTTGGGAGAGGAGTGGCCGGAGAGCAGCCCTGCAGAAAGGGATCTGGGGGTGCTGGTCAACAGCAGGCTCAGTGTGAGTCAGCAGTGTGCCCTGGCAGCCAAGGGGGCAACCCGCATCCTGGGGTGCATCAAACACAGCACAACCAGCCAGAGAGGTGATTATCCTGCTGTGTTCAGTGTTTGTGCATCCTCCCTTTGAATACTGTGTGCAGTTCTGGGCCCCACAGTGTTAAGGTATTTCAGTGCGTCCAGAGGAAGGCAACAAAGCTTGTGAAAGGGCTACAAGGAATGTCCTATGAGGAGCAACTAAAAACTTTGGATTTGTCTAGTTTGGAGAAAAAAAGAGGCTGAGGGGCAACCTCGTTGCTCTCTACAGCTTCCTGAGGAGTGGTAGCGGAGAGGGAGGTGCTGAGTTCTTCTCCCTGCTATCCAGTAACAGGACACATGGGAATGATTCAAAGCTCCATCAGAGGCTTCCTAGAGAGGTGATCGATGCCCCAAGCCTGTCAGTGTTTGAGGCATTTGGGCATTGCCCTTAATGACATGCTTTAACTTTTGGTCAGCCCTGAATGGGTCAGGCAGTTGGACCAGATGGTCATTGTAGGTCCCTTCCAACTCAAATATTCTCTTTTCTCTTTCTTCTCTTCTCACTGGATTCATGAACAGAGGCTGTCGATGCTACAATAGAACATTGTGAGAACATATATATTAACGTTCTGATGGACACTGGAGAAAGCAATGATGAAAGCAATTACAGTAGATGCAGTTAGGTCTGAGTGATTTTAACTGCACCTGTGGAATCAAACATTCCATAGAAAAATAGAGGGAACAAAAGCTTCTGTAGAATTGATGTAACAGTGACTATTTATTAAAGGGAAGAAATCTCATTGCTTTTAGGGGTAAATATTCCAATGATAGAAACAAATATTTCAAATAAAAAATGTGAGGTTAGCCAGAAGATGCATTTCAGGTCATCTTGTCTTTCAGTTCTTCTTAGCTCAAAGTGTCTACACTCCTGTATTTTTCACTGTTTTTTCATATGCCAATAGAGCCACAGTTCTTGTCCAATTGATTTGAATTTGTAATAAATATATACACATTTTGCTATTCTAGCAGAATTTACAGTGAAAGAACTTATTCACAGGAACTATTTAGTACTAAATCACTCCTGTGGAAGGTTATATGTAAAATGATGAAAGCAAATTTTATTTGTATCAGTTTAACTAAGGAGTTTCCTGTGAAGATAGTACAGTTGTGTAAGGATATTAGAATTAGCTCAATTAGAATCTTCCAAACAGGACACATTCAATAGATGAGTATCCCTAGCGCTTTGGACATACTGCCTCAGCAATTGATTGTGCTGACTACATCGGAGAAGTGTTAGAGAGCCCTTTAATCTTCTCAAGCAGAAAAACCAAACTGTCTGGATTTGTTATTTTAGTTTTTATAACTGAAAGAAAAAGAAAGTATGATACCGGTTGCCACAAGATGTCACAAAAATACCAGTTGTTTCTATCCTGCAGACATCTTTGGTACCACTGGTTACCAGTATGAACTAAGCAATGTGTCAGTCTGGTCTGGGAAGAAAGCAAAGCAAAATTTCTGATGTTTTTTTCTCATTTTTAGTGCCACTGCAAGGGTATTAAATGTCTCTGGATATTGTTCAGGAGGATTCCCTATCTCAAGCTGGTGGAACACAGTGACTTAAGGGATAGGGGGCAGTGGCAACAAGTTCCTGCCCAGAGCAGCAGGTGCATCTTTTCTGTGACTGCCCCACCTTCCCAGGTGCCCATGCCTATTAGGTACAAGGCTTTACAGGTGGAACTGAACAACAATGAGGACAACGGTTCATCTAGCATGGAGGTGTTTCTGAGGTTAAGTTACCCTATGCCCTGCATCAAAATTGCTTCTGCTAATCAAAAAATGATGGGTCACTGTCACAGCAGACTGCCATCTGAAGGGAACAGAAGGCCCAACACGCAGACCGGACGCACTTCGTAGGGAAGCCTGCTGCCTCCCTGCAGCCTGGGGTAGAGATGTGAAGGGCAAGCTTCCTACCCTGGTGCTATGTTAGGGATAAAAGGAAGCAAGAGAAAGAAAGTTGTTCTGTATGTGGACTCTGCCCGTATGCTCTCTGTATACAGCCCAGCTGACTACACATCTGCACTGAATTCTTTTACACTGTGTTTCCAAAAAGAGAATTGGTAGGTTCTATAGGTTGAATTAAACAAATGACCAGCTGGTCCTCTGTATCATGACCTGCAGAACCAGTACTAGAAATTTCCTTCTCTGATATATTACCCAAACTTAATGTTCTAATGGATTTTCCTGCCATGAAATACATTTGCTAGAATATTCAAAGAAAAGGTGATGAAAGAGGAACAAAAGCACCCACAGTGAGTTTTGGTCCCCACAGTATATGACTAGCCAAGTGCATTATTTTTGTTTAATATGCCTATTTCAGAAGGCATAACATGAAAAACGAAAATGAAGACTTGCTGAACAAACTTAGAAACACCTGGAAGGAGCTGTATATACATGAGAAACAATGGTGAGTGATTCCTTAGGCCCCTGTTCTCAGTCTGTCAGTTACCTCTGATTTCAATGGGAGCAAGGTTTGACTGTGACTTTTGTTTTGGTAGAACAAGTCCTTCCTGAGGAGTCCAAACCTAGCCATTCTGCCATGCTAGAGCACTCTCGCGCTTGCTCTGTCTCTACACATCTGCCACTGAAGTGTAAAGAAGGATTTTGAATGCAGAGATAGTTTTGTGGTCAGGTTGTTGTGGTCAGATGTTGGAATGTTTCTTGACATTAAGGAAATCTTTGGCATGTTATTAAAGCATCACCATTTTCAGTAAGAAATTGTTTCTGTGAGTTGTATGTTCTTGTTGATTTCTGTTGTTACTCTTTCCTTCACTTCAGTGGTGTTCAGCTTTAGTCTCCGTTCTTACTGCAGCTGTATCCAGGTCTGGCCATTTCAGCATAGATTTATACAACAGTTGAGTCAAAAGCCCTTTTGTCCACTGAAGCCTCCCTGAACTTTCACAATCTAAATAATGAGCATAATAATACCAATCCTTAATACCCAGCCATAAGGAACCCTATAGAGGAGTACTATGAATGGGTACTGGATTTCACATCATAGCACAAGCTGCTTGTTCTCCTCTCACCCTCATTGCTAATTACTGTCTTTCCCCTCCCCCCCCCCCCCCCCCCCCCCTGTCTTTCTCCAGGCAGGTTAAAGAGATTACTGAAAAAATGTTTCGTGTTGGATCTGATTCTTGTATATCTTAATGGCACATCAGACTCTTCTTCTGTGGAAAAAAACTTCTGTCAAGTGAAAATTGACTGCACCCTCATGTGTCACCCTTTTTACTCAGCTGGATGGTCTAGAAGAGCTTCAGGGATATGACATCACAACTCATTATTTTTATAGAACATTCACCAGCACAATATGAAGTCTAACGAATGGGATATGCTATAGCTGTCAAAACAACTGAATGAAGGACACTCGAGGGGTTTAATGCATTTTTTTTTCACATACCAATTTGCAACTTTCAAAAATTTACAATGTTTTTTCAGCCAATAGGGCCAATTAGTGAGTTTTTACTGTAAGTAGCTATGTATTGAATAGAGGTCAATATGATGTAACATCATGCTGTCACTCATAAACTAGTTGAAGGATAATCTAATGATTCATGACATCAGTGGGACCTTGGAGGAATGATATCCTTGACTTAACTCACTTTTACCCATTTTATTCTATGGTATGATAGGACTGCTGTGATGTTTTCTTGAAAAGGTTTTCAAATTCTGTATCATCAGAGGCATTTTGATTGTAGTAGGTGGCCGTTGTGCTGTCAGTTAGAGACTGATCAGAAGCTGCATTTCTCCAACAGCATGTAAATACACAGCCTGTAGGAAGCTGAGGTACTTTCCCCAAAAAACTTAGAAAAAATTCAGTGTTCACAAGTTACTGTACTGACAAGTATTGGTAGAGATGACCTAAGAGATCTTATGTACCTCCTTTCAAAAGAAGTTATTACATGTTCTGTCTTTGAATGCTCCTTTCTCATTTGACATGAAATATACTTTAGAGCCACATAGCACTTTGGAGCTGCCCATCAAGTGGCTTGTGAGCCAGCAAGCTGGAAGAAGCAGTGCTGCTGCATTTATGCTCACTATCATTGGCAAGAATTATTCCAACTGCTTCATGTGACACACCGCAAACACACCTTTTCCCAAGCTGTCAGCCAGCTGCAACTGCTTTAAACCAAACCCTGATGTGCTGTCGCTACCTAGAGCACAACACTCATTAAAAAGGTTCCTGTCACTGCACTTGGTTACTATTACCCAGTAACACATGCTGTAAAAGGCACGTATTTATTTGCAAGAATTTCCTGTAAGTATGTAGGTAGTAAAATGAACTGCATTCGTTTGAAGTCATTTTCTCCAGGTTGGAGAAAACTGATAGCAAACACTAAATTCTTTCCATACTGCACTAACATGCAAGCATATGAATGGGGGCATATACCACTAATGAAATGCTGGTCCCTTGTGTCTGTCTTGGGGCATTGGAATGAATGTGTATGTGTCACTACACCACACAGGCAAGCTGTGAGTTCTTTCCTGTTTGACCAGACAGGTGTTCTGGAATGATGATACACCTTTTACACGTTAACTGTATTGCAGTATTATTCCTTCGCCTGACAGTGCTCAAGAGCAATTTCCTCAGAGCACTATAAGAAACAAAACCACCACCACCAACAATAAAAGTCATAAAAGCGGAAGTCCTGAAAAGCCTCCAAGGTTTTAAGGGAGGACAAGAAAAAGTGAAATGGAGGCAGTGAGTGGTCTGCAATGCAGTTTATTGAAATATGACCGTTACACAGAAAAACCTTGTGTTGCATTGGCAGTTTTGGTGTATAAATATGTTTGTGATATAGAGATACATGCTTTATTATAGCATGAAAATATGTAATATTAAAGATTACTGCAAAATTTCTGCAAAAAAGTGAGAGTCTTCATATTAAACTATGTTGGTTTCTATCTTCAAGGTGTCAGAGTCACTGGAGGAAATTTGTTATTTGCCTTCTAATAGCCTGAAGCACAGCCATTCAGGCTTCTATGGGGAAAGTTGTGAAAAATGATGGGCAGACCTTCTGGCGTAAAGGAAGGTGTCAGAGGATTACAAAGCACTGTTTTACTATTAGAGCCTTCAGGAGTTTGTTACAGACAGTATAAAAGTTCTGAAGGGAGACTCAGGCATAAGTGATACTCCATTGCTACCTGAGTTCACACATTCAAGGGAAAGCAAGCCTTCCTTGCTCTCTGTCTGCCTTCCCTTCTCTGTCACTCTCTCTTCCTCTCTCTTTTAAAAGAATTATGTATATGCCAACAGACTCTCCTTAAGGAAGGCTGAGGTCATAGCTGATAATTGAGGTAACTAATTGTCCACATGGTTCCCAACATAGGATGCAATCCAGTGATGTTTCCTCCTGCATCATAGAACAAGGTTCACATCAGCTGGCTTAACACTACCAAAAAACTTAATTGTTCAATCGAAGCCTGTCATCCAGGTTCTCTTTATGATCACTGGTGAAAGAACATCCCATTGAGAGCAACCTAGCTTTCTACACTGCTCTTCTAGGATGAGATGAAACGTCCTTTGGAGGTACCACTCTGTCTTACTACAGAGCCTGTGTAGAAAGAATTTGCATGTCTCTCAATTCAGGCTAGATTTAAAATGGTTAAAGATTAGTGATACAAAACCATGCTCTTAGTTATTTTCATATGAGGTCACACAAATGAATACTACCACACGAAAATATTTATGGAAGCTCTTCTTATTACACTTTCAATAGATGTTCTGAAAGGTGAGTTTGTATTTTTTAAGTTTAAGCAAAACCATCTGATATAAATTAAACAATCCCACTATTAGAACAACGCTAATGACTTCAATTTAAGTTATAAAACCACTATACTTCTTATTCTCTTAAGACTGAAGTTATTAAAAGTTAAGTGTTTAGTTACACTTTCATCTGGTATGGAGAAGAGCATAACCTAAAATGTCAGAAGAGTAGAAAGTTAACATTTGGAGGAAGATATGCTCTGTGTTGCATTATCGGTATGTATTTCTTCATACATCCAACTTCAAGGCATAGCAAGACAGTGACACATGCATGCTCGGGGAGATTCTTTTATGTTATTTTATTTTAGATATTTATTACAGATAAGGATGGCATTAGTTATTATGTGACTTCATGGTTCTTTACTGCATTTTCAGCCCTTAATGTCTAATAAAGCCTAATACTAGTTAAAGAAGGAAAGTGGGCAGCCTACTGACTGGGCCTCCCACCTGAGCAGGGCTCTTAGCCTGCCTTGTCCCTCTAGCCTGCTGCTCCAGGGGGTTTTAGAGGGCACAAATTTTATGCAGGGGAATCCCACAGACCCCATATGAGTACTCTGGGAAAACTCCCTGTTTGCTTCTTCAGACAGTTGGTTCCTGCTTTGACTTACATTCTGAAGGAAAAAAAAAAAGGCTTTTGTTGACTACAGAGATAGCCTGGTGATCCTAAACTAAACTTAGCTATTACGAGTGTTCTACTTCACGTGTCCTCTTGTGGTGCAAGGAACTTGCTTACCCAGAGGAAGCTGTGGGTAGGATCTAGTTCTGAGTAAGTGCAGATGGGTGCGTCAAGAAGCAGCAAATTGACATAATCAAGGTTTAAAACCAGCATCTTATGGCCACTGCTGTGAAGTAATTCAATTTCTGGCACAGTCTAATGCTTTAGTCTGTGCCAGTGTGGGTCTTCAGAGTAATGTATACATAACTCTGTATGCACAAATGCCAGAAATGCCATGAGTGTGACATAGGCAAATTCAAAATTAATCATCTATTTTTATAGTGGAGTATTCATGCATGAGCAATCAGAGTGAAACTGTGCTAGTTTTGGCTGAGATAGAGTTAATTTTCTTCATAGTAGCTAGTATGAGGCTATGTTTTAGATTTGTGCTGGAAACAGTGTTGATAACACAAGGATGTTTTAGTTACTGCTGAGCAGCGCTTACAATGAGCCCAGGCCTTTTCTCAGCCCACCCCACCAGCGAGCAGGCTGGGGGTGCACAAGAAGTTGAGAGGGGGCACAGCTGGGACAGCTGACCCCAACTGACCAAAGGGATGTTGGGGTCATCATACCATATGATGTCATGCTCAGCGTATAGAGCTGGGAGAAGAAGAAGGAAAGGGGGACTTCTGCAGTGATGGTGTTTGTCTTCCCGAGTAACTGTTACGTGCGATGGAGCCCTGCTTTACGGGCCATGGCTGAACACCTGCCTGCCCATGGGAAGTGGTGAATGAATTCCTTGTTCTGCTTTGCTTGCGTGTGCAGATTTTTCTTTACCTATTGAACTCTCTTTATCTCAGCCCATGAGTTTTCTCACTTTTCCAATTCTCTCCCCCATCCCGCTGTCGGGGAGCGAGTGAGAGGCTGGGTGGTCCTTAGCTGCTGGCCATGTTAAACCACAACAGAAACCCAAAGGAACACAGGGACAAGATAAGTATTTGTGTCTCACTTGAATTGGGAATGTATTTATTAATATGTTACAAGTATTTCTATTTTAAACATCTCCTTGTATTGGTCAACGATGCAACCTTTTCAGAGGTGACCAATGAAAAGCAGATGTGTGTAAAGGACGGAATGGCTTTTGCATTATTCGTCCCAAGCTTTTTGCACGTTTGTGGAGTAACTGAGGAAGTACAGAGACTGCCATTTGGCCCTGTAGCACACAGAGTATATTATCTCATAGAAGTCCTTCACTCTGTGAAAGAAGAGGAAAACAGAAAAGATCAGAGGAAGGGCTCACTGAGGTCTTGTTGAAGATGAGGATCAATAATTCTTTAATACAAACGTGAAGAACCTTGTAGAAACTTCAAAGCCCAAAGGAGCATTGCTTTATGTTCGCGCACAGCTTCTCGCTAGTATGATTCAATTAATGCGCCAGTTACTCAGGTAAACTTGGGTGACCTGTATGTAACACTAGCTGTTGTTATTCCATGATGGTTCCACCCAGTTTGTGTTGCATTGGTACCTCACGCCTTTTCATAGAGCAGATTTTCCTCCACTCTTTCTGGCATATATGCTGTGTGTCTGTTCCAAGGGGCTGCCCATATGCTTCTGATATCATAAAAACTTCTGAAATGAGGCAGCAGGAACTCAAGATGGGCAGTGTGACAGACTGAAGCTGGTCCTTAGCTGGCATACTTTCACCGAAACCAGCTGGCAGTTATTTGTTCTGCTCCCTGCCTAGTGCTCTGCCACAGTGGGAAGCTTATTTCCTTGATGTTGGGGTATGTCACTGTATTCTGCCAGTGGAAGGTCTGGATTTCCTTGAAAAGGTCTCTCTCTTTTAATTAACAACTTGCAACCGATCACATTTCAAGTTTCTATTTCCCTTTGATTTCTCTTTTTTTTTGTTTGTCTGGAAACCAGCAAAGCAGTAACCAAGTGCAGAGGAATAGGTTACAGAGATGAGATGCTCTTCTGTAGAAGGCAGAGAGTAAAATCAAGCTACTTGAAGAGGTCAGGTCCTTTCCTTTCGTGACTCAAGTACAATTTCTGAAAGAGAAATAAAAACTCCTGGCTCTTGCATTTCCAGCATTCAGATTCTGCTTCTCTTTACTGGCCTGTGCAATGGAAGCACATGTATTCTCAGTGGCTGCTGTTCATTACCATACCTGCTGACAGGAGACATGGGCTACCTATGGTCTTCAAACTCAGTTTCTTAACAGGCCAGCAACTTCAGGGAGAACTAGGATGTGAAAGCATCAGTAAGGTGGCTGCAGAGTTCAGTACTGCAGAGCAATGGAGGTGTTGCAGACAACAGAGCGACAAGTACAAATGGGTGAAGAAGGAGGATGCAGGGCATGGATTCTGCCTTCCTCGGTTTGGCTGGGACATGGGCTAAACTCCCAGCTCCTGGAAATTACACAGGAGTACCTCTGGATCTCATTCTGGTTCTTCAAAACAACTTGCCATTTTGTTCCTTGAGGCCACTGGGGAATGCTTTGAAAATGGGAATTAAGTCTGATCAGTGTTAACCAAAGGTCCTAAAACCCACAGTTCTGATAGCTAAAATTATCTCTATTCATTAACCCTGCTTAATGTTCATCTAAGGAAACTCAGGATTGCTACCTCAGGCTGCAGTCTGGTCTGCTACTCCCACATCATTAAAGCTTCACAGGAGCTGCAGTGTTCAACAGATGCTGCTCTCTTAATTTCTGGCCAGGTTTCTGAAGAGAGTTTCCTTTCCTTAGAAACTCCCACACAGAGTCAAGGAAAGCACATAATGCATACTTACTTCCGTGTCACCTCAAGGATGGAGAGCATCATGGTTTGCTCAATGCACCAAATATATTAATCTAAATCTGGTTTTTTTTTCATGCCATATGTTGAGACTTTTTGCTGCGGTAAGGTCTGTGAAGTTTCAAATTGTACCCTGAACCATAAACACTGCACTTTGAGCTTTCAGAAATGAAGTGGCAATACCTATGAGTATTTTTGTATCCATTTAATAAGGACCAAAAGCCTCACTTGTTAGTTACACTTTATGAGTAGCACATTGACCTCAGCCTTTCTTGGTGGACCGTTCAGTTTAATAGCACTTCTCAAGCTAGCCTAGTTTGAAGATGAGCCCCTGGGGGTGGGACCTATTGGACTTTATTTCAAAAGTCTAGCAGTTCAGTGTCAAAGTCTGAGCTAGTCACCCTACGCTTCCTAGCAGAGAGGTATGTACCTCCAGAGGATGATTCATCTGTCTTATTTTAGGATGTAATGAATCACTACCCAGAGGTACCTGTTTTTCTCTTTTTTATTATAAGGGGAGCCTGCAATGATGAGCTTCAGACCTAAATGTCAGACTTCTAAATGCTTAAAATAGGAATTTAAACCCTGTCTTGGATATCATCATGATCAGTGAAATATAGAAGCTTAGAGAGAATGGGAGTAATAAAGTAGAAGTACATGGATAAACCCTTTTCTTTTTAACAAATAATGGAAACTCTTCATGTTTAAAACCCCTTTAAGGTAAACTTGATCCCTTTTTAAGCAAAACTCATTTTCAGTGGTTTTGCCTTGTTAATGAGAGTTACCAATCTCTGTTAATTAATGGCCATTAACAAGTCACTTCTTTACCGATTATTTTTTGCACAAAGGTGATTAAGTTTCTTAAAAATGTTAAAGAGTTTCTGGTGCTTACCTAAATACATCCAGCCATAAATTTCTGTTCAGGGACTTAAGGTACTGATTTGACATTCTGCAAAACTGAGGTGGCAGAGAATTCCAGATATAAGTAACCAAAACATTTCTGGGGAGCTGATATTAGAGGGAATAGATCAGGCACTGACAGATGAACAAAGTTACTAATCAAAGGTGGATTTAGATCCTCTGCTCTCTGGTGGATGTTTCCACCCTCTTACCAGCTCTAAACACTAATAAACTGTTCATGTCTTCAAGCTTCACAGCGTAAAATTTTCTTGTGGGTAGGGGGAGAGGGAGGGATGAACAATTCTTTCCAGCTTTCTTTTTCCAACCGACTTTTTGGCTGTACTAACCTAGCAAAATCAACAACACGAGGCACTGAATGTCCAACTTCACCCTATAAAGGTTAGAATGTCTCCTTGTTTCCTGGGTTTATAAAATAGCTGTCAGCAAACAGATATTGAAAAATAAGATGGTATATTGGTTCAGCTTTCATCAATATTTGGATTCTGAGTGAAAACTAACTGAAATCAATGGAAGAAGATCCAGCAACAGCAACAGGCTATCTACTATAGCATTTAAGCCATGTGCTCTATCTCCATTCTGTGAAGCAAGAACTAGAGTTCTATAAACAATACCAGGAATTGCTTTTATTTTGATTATTTGGTATGTTGCTTCCAAACAAGGTTTTATATACAAAGTAAATTAGCTGAGCATCTTTTAAGCCCTGAATTCCTCCACTTAAAATAAATTGAGGCACTTCATTTGTGAGGTAAAGCTAAGCTAGCAGTCTGCTGCCCACAGATTATCAGCTAATGATTCACACATGGTGTTTTAAGAAATTCTGCTCTACACAAATGTAGTTTCCAAAGTTTATGTTCAGATAGTAAGGATTTATACTTTTGCTGAAGGATGCCAGCTTTTTTGTGCTCTTTCCTCTCACCCCATTACTCCATTCAGCTAGGATCATTAAGAAAGATAGCAGAGCACTGGCGAGAATTCTGTTACAGTATTTTTGTATGCACTCCCATTCTTCTTTCAGTGCCTTACAGTTCATTATCAAACTACCTTTCAGTGCCCTACAGCACAACAGTAAAGAAGGAATAAAGGACTAAAGCATTTGAAAAGCCTTCTCCCATATGCACAGTCATTTTCTAACCCTTGAAAAGCCTTCTCCCATATGCATAGTCATTTTCTAACCCTTTAGGAGAGAACTAAATTATCAATAAAGCAGATTAATTAATGTTTGTGCAGCATTTTGAAGAGTCAAGACATCCTTTCAAGATACAGGCATTGTATACAAAAGATGTGAAAACTTGCAATATTATGGTGATCCTCTGAGGCAGATACAATGCAGAAAATTACATGACCCAATAGACAAAAATCTAGACCTGAATATGAAAACACCAGAAGGTCCTTGGGTAGGGAAGGTGCTTTGCTCTTCACAGTGTTGCAGGCTGAGCATACGTGCTGCTTTATTTTTTCCACAAGAGTTTAAACTAAGTAGCTGATTCCAGCTATAACCAGTTCAGCTTTTCTACTAGTCCTGTGGTGGTATCTGATGGTCTATGATGGGCAAACACAAATAATTTAATGTTTTTCTCCCCTTATTCCCTAGAGGAATATTTGCCATTGGGCTGGTTGATTACCTCCTGAAGTTTTTTGCACTGAAATGGCTCTGTACCTTGGTTACAGTGCTTCACACCTGCAGCGTTGAGCCTTAGCTTATAGGCAGTTACAAACATGCCAGCTTGACACAATCATTAAGTAACCACACTTTCAGGCTCCCAGAAAAGCAGAAAAATAACTTAGTCATAGAATAAAACCATGACAGTGGACTACATTCCTACAGGTCATGCAAGCCTGAAGGACGGTCTTTGTGAGACTTTCTCTGGGCCTCATCTCTGCGCAGGGGGCATCTGGTTATGAATCTTCAGAATGTACAAAGGTGGTAATAATTATTATGGGTTAGGTTTGGGGTTTTTTTTCTTTTTAACAAGCCAGATACAATTTTAATAAAAATTCTTCAATTCACCTGTGGATGAATGGAATTTGTGCATTCTATTTATTTTTTTTATATTCTTGAAGTGGGAATCCAGAGATATCTTCATTCCTAGAGGGTCAGTTATTGTGTACCTAATCTGGGAAAAATAATTCAGTGAAAATTAAAGTATTAAGTATTTGTTCAGTACTCCCTTCCTTGACCAAATATTCCTACATAATTTAATAGATGATACCTTCCTAGTGATCATATTTTGTTTAATAATTTTTATCATCAACTTTTGATAATATTTAAATTGAAAAAAATGTGAAAAACCCACAACTCTCCATTTTATTTATAGGAAGTGTCTGGTCATTCCTACACACCTTTACTGTGTGTTTCTAGTACCCCACCAGTTTCAGCTGCCTAATTTACAGCTGGTTGAACTGTTCCATAAGGGTTGCATGACCAGTCCCAAAGATACATAAAGGAAGCAGAAGCAGTCTTCCAAGACAAGCCACTGGAATGACAAGCTCAATGTACTGAGTTCCCGAGGCACGTGATCATCCTCCAATGTATCTCATGGATTTTCTAAGCGCTTTCCTAGCTCACTGGTTCATCAACAGTATCCAAAAAGTATTTGCACTTCTTCCCCACACAAAGCACCATCAGAGCCTATCAGCATCAGGTGGCTGTCAATATATTTTGCTTTGTGCTAGGTACGGTGCAAGTGAATTTTTAAAAAAGCTTATTAAAGCAGTCATGCTTCCCTTTGCCTAGCTCTGGCTACCCATATAGCATCTGCTTTCTCACCCCTTCTTGGAGAGTAATGGTGGTGGTAGGGCGGCTGTGGGGGTGGGGAAGAGGATGGCGGTTTTGTTTTGCTCTGATCACTGCAGGGTGCTCTTTCAGCTGGGTGGTGGAAACAAAGACCAGTTGCATCATCTAGCTGTCGGAGACCTTTGTATGATAGCTGTGGTGGCAGGGGATGTAAGTACCTATTTTTGTCTTAGAATTGATCCAGCTGCAGTAGCTGCGCTGTGACACACCGACTCTGAATCCGGCTGCCCTACCCCTCCTCTTCTCATTTAGGCACTGAAGGGTTAGTTACAGTTGTCAGCTATATCTTCCTCTTTTTCCCTTCCCCCTGCCACCTCCCTTTAACTCTGTGGGCAGCTCAGCTGAGCTTCATCCTCCACAGTGTCACCTGCTGCATGCCGATAGTGACAGGAGCAGATACCACTGCAGGCAGTGACATCCCTCTGTGTCAGGCAGAATCTCCTAATCAGCGCACACAGCCCTCTGCAGCACAGCCATCTAATTGTTTACCTTCCAATTTTTCCTGCCCTAGGGAGACAGTTCTCAGAAGAACAACCCATCAATTGAAGCCCTCAAGGCCTGGAAACTTGCCATACACATCTAACCTGCCTGCTGGTCCAGGGGCTGAGGCACAGTTGCCGAGAGAAGCAGGTTCTACATGTCTGAGCTCTTAATCTCTCTCCCTTTTGTTCACTAGTTTGAGGTTATTCTTCGACATTGCCCTCCTAAAGTGCAGCGCTTAAGCCAGAAAAACTGACATTAAGAATAGCAACAATACTTAGCAATAATCCTTTGCATTTCTAGAGTGTTTCCCACCTGTAGAGTTCAAATGGCTTCAGAAAAATTGGTACTGTCAGTATCCTCATTGTACAGGTCAGACAGCTGCAAAACCGACTAAGTAACAGCTTCTCATCTCCCTCCTGTTCATTTAGGTGATTAGCAAGAAAGCAAGGATGAGAAAGTGTGTTGGAGAGAGGGAGAGGCGGGGTGGGGTGGGGGTGGGGTGGGGGGTGGGGGGGGGAGAGGGGGGGGAAGAGAGGAAACAAGGAAGGAGGGAAAGAAGGAAAGCTGGATGAAGCTCAGCCTTGTCATTAGGGCTTCAGTCCCAGTCAAAAGAAATGGAATAATATTGAGCCCAGTAAATCAAATTTCAAATGAAAGTAATGCAATTAATGTGATCCATATAGATTGATGGTAAGGAATTGTCAAACTAAGCTCATACATACTTTTTTTATGAAGTTAGAGCTTTGGTTAATAAAGGTAATTATATTTGCATTGGCTTTTGTGAGGCGTTTGATTTGAGGGTATACAACCTTATAATTAAAAATGAAAACAACAGAAAATCAGCACAATGGGTGTTAAATGGAGCAAATGCTAGGTAATTGATTAATTCAAAATATGTGAGTGAGAAGTCATCACTAAGCATGTGTTGTTATACACAAGGTCCTGAGTAGATCTGTTCTGGGGCTTTACAGTGCTTTTTATTAGCACAGCAGTTTTATCAATGTTCTGAAATGAACATTACCCCCTACTGATTACACCTGTAGCTGATGTGAAGATTAGTGGAGCAGCTAATAACGAAAGAGTTGATAGGTGAGACTGGGCTGTCTTAATTTACTGGCAAATTAGGTTTGAGTAAGTACATTCTCTTTTTAATAGATGTGATTGGGACAACATGCATGTAGGAAGACAAAGCTGGTCCACAATTTTTAGATTATACAGGACAGTATGTAGCTGCTGTCTGGGGACATGGAGGTTAAGATTAACTTTAATATTTGGGGATGGACTGCCTGGTGGCCTGAAGGAATGAACGTGGGGAAAGGGACTCAAGTAAGTATACAGTCCAAGGCTCAGTGGTGGTTCATAGAAACTCTGAAGGTGATCTGCAATTATTTCATAAGCATATTAAAAACTCATACACACACATTCCCAAACACAGATGGAAGTGAGAAAATAAATAAAATGAGGAAAAAAAATAGCAAATACACATTCAAAACAGTTTAACATCTAGTTTTTGCAAATAACAACTCACAGAGGTATGGAAGATATTTTTCTTCCACAGAAATTTTTGGCAATCGCTTGGTTAAAAGGGGATGAAACACTCTAGTCAATTTTTTGGTTCTTTTATCACTGTTGTTGGAATACTGAGACCAGTTAATCTGTAAATTCCTCTGAAGGACAGTATAAATCAAAAAAGACCCAGGAGAATAACATAAGGATTGTAAAATATGTCTTATAATGAAAGACTCAAGGGCCTTAGTTTAACTTACTGTAGGAGTCAAAGATGTTATTTGATCAGTCTATAAGTTACCAATTGAAATTTTGATCAGCCAGGGCTGTCAATATAACTGTCTAAAACCCAGTAATGGGACATTTAGTTTACATAAATTCAGACCAGACAAGAGATTAAATAGTTAATGGTGCAGGTCAAACGATGCCTGGAACACATTACCAAGGGTTATGGGTAAATTTCCCAACTATGGAGATTTTTCAGTCAGTATACAATGGTTTTCTAAAATACATGCTCTCTAGTTCACCTTTGACTGTTAGATCTGAAGTGGGAGTTAGTTTGATGGAAATCATATGAACTGAATTTTAAAGGAATACCCTGTGTGATGACATGTAAAAACCATAAAAGCTGACAAGGCCTCTGTTGAGCGAGTGACTTCTCGACCTGAGTGTACAGAAGTGAAGGTGGGTGGCTCCAAGAGACACATCCAAGCCCACAACAGGGCAGGCAGAGGTGGCACCTCGGTATCCAGAACTGTAGTGTCTTATCCTTGGTCCACCATATCTCAGCTATACTGTTACTGTCAGCATTTCCTTACTTAAGGACCTAAAGTAGCCCCATTCCAAATATCATTGCTAACTACTGCAGTGGGAACTGAGCTGGGTATTGAAGCAATGAGCGGCAGCTCCCATTTATGCCACATTTCTTCATATCTAATAAATGTTATGTCTCTTTATTACACCTAGAATTTCAAACACCTGTCTCTCTGAGCCTTCTTAAGACTCTACCGAACTATGTATAAAAGTAATAACCTCATAAAGCAAACACAAGATGAAGAATTAGTAAAGAATTACAAAACTGAATGTTATAAAAAGTTAAACTAATCCCCTGAGCAGGAGAGGACTTCATTTTTCAAAAGTATGTCTGACTACACTATAGAATTTGCAGTTTTAAATCCCTTCATGGCAGTCACTTTGCCAACAGACAATAAAGCTGCAGTTTAAAACCGCATCCATCTTCTGCAAAAGGCAGAAGAGAGCTTTCAGTGTGTTTTTAACACCATCCTTTTCCTTGTAGTACCTTCTAGTTCCCATGGGAGGGAAAAAAAGTGCCATTAAAACTTTCAAATATCAGAATGTGGCCAATGAAACTTCTTTTCTCCTTCTTAGCCCATCACATCCCATCCTTTCCCCTAGTCTCTGAGGGCATACCTGCATAGCTGTGCATCATTCTCTTGTGGCTTGAGCTATAGCGATGCACCCAGGTGTCTTCCAGACCCAACATGGCTCTCCCCAGCCATGTCTCAACTTGAGCAGAGGGATCACTGTCTGTCCATGTAATAGAGGTGTCTCAGTTCTGTTTGTTTATGTCTTATCTTTTTAGATGCTAAAGTCTCTGAAGAAGACTTTGTAGAAGACAAGGTTATCTTGATTTTGTGTATGAGCAAAAAAGTCCTTGTATCTCACATCATATGTCCCATCAGAAACTTGCAAATGTCCTGTGGTCACCTGAATATCATGGTAGTGGGGCATTTAAGGAGGAGGGAAAAAACCCAAGAAAAGAGTAGTAGACCAGGGAAGTATTGCAAGGGAAATATTCAATACAGGAAAAAAGATCTTTGACTCGGTGCCATTAAGGTTAAGGAGCCTACATGTTCCTCCCTGCGGTGTCCTACATGTGATTGAGGTGTGGGACAGACACACTTGGATGAAATGAATCATTTAAGGATTAAGAAGTCTGTCTGTCTATATTCTATGGTTGTCGTTATCGCAGCTGCTGCGTGCCTTACAGGCTGTAATGTATTTATCCTCAGAATAGCTCTGTGAGTTAGGTAGGTGTCCTGTACTCTGGGTTTTTTTCGTGGCCAAATTCAACCTCTCATAGAGTTAAAAAAATAGTTTGAAGATAAAGAGGAACTCATTTGACCTTTCAGTAATTAAGTTTTTGGTACTTTCTCCCTGTTACTCACTCTACTTTCCATCATTTTCAACAGTCCCTTGATCTGAAGTGCAAGGACGAGGCCGTCTTGCCTGGGGCAGGAAAAATCCTGCTTCACTGAGCTGAATATTAGAATCACATGAAAAAAAACAACTGAGGTGATTCATCACAGCTCAAGATGTCTGATTCTCTTAAGCCTCCTGGAGGTGGTGTACAGGCAAGGCAGCATTACTAGATCATTAATGACAAGCCTCTCTAAGGTGTGATTTTTAATTTTGCTGGAAAAGAAGCAAGAGCAACAAAACCAGTTTTTTCCTAATGTAATTATTATCTGACGATACTCAAGCCTGTTTTCCTCCATGCATCACTGGTTTCCCCTCATGTACACAATGAGGACATGTAAAGTAACAATTGGTTGGAAAACTACAGAAAGAAAAAAAAAAAAAGGAGTACTTAAAGTTTCTGCCTGATATTAGAAGACAGTTGCATAGTGATGCATCTTAGTATGAGTGAGCAAAAGGCATGAACAGCTGTTAAATATTCAGTATCACAATTAAGTTCTTGGAAACCAAACTACCCAGATTCTGAAATGCGCTGGTTTTTCAGAGTATGAGTGCCCAGCCATTTCTGCAGAGCAGTGTCTTTGGAGTGGTCTCACTCAGTAGCCCCTAAGACATGCTAAGTCAATATCATGAAAATGCAGGCAATGGCGCTGACTATGTTTCCTTCGGCTATTTATAGTAAATTAGACAAGTAATGGCAATGTGTAGAGTCTTGCAGATGGCAAAAAAAGATAAAAAGACAATTTGTATTATTTTGGTTATTGAGCCATGAAGGGGATATGGGATATGCCTGTGCCTGTTGCTTGGCAGGAAGGAAGAAGTGCTGGTTCTTTAGTTAAAAGGGATTTTTACATTTTTTTATGTTAGTGCATTGCTCTTCAAGTGAAATCCAATGAAGTAATTTTGATCCTTTTTCCATGCATAAGGAAAAAAAACCCCTGTGTGTTTACAGATTTTCTTCTATAGCATAATTTTTTACCACCACCTTCTTACTGTTAAAATTTATTAGTAGATTGAAGACTTGGTGGGCTCATCTGTACAGCTTATACCGACAGATCTGGACTTGTATTTGTGCTAATTGCAAGAGCAGGAACGTGGGGACAGTTATGCAGACAGCATCTACCGTGCTTTATTATGAATTCCCATGGCTGTGTTAATGGATCAATGAGTCCTGCAGAGACACAGAGCAACTGGGATGATCTGGGCCAGGCTATCAAACTAAATTTCATCCAGAGGTGAGCTTAAAGGTGGTGTGACACTATGTGGATGTGCATTTGTAAAAGCCTATAATCTGAAAAATGGAAATGGATATGGTGGGATGGGACAGCCTATTTTCTTTCAGTTAGATTGTTTGAACCCTTTGTATGTATATTCACTTTACTGTCAATTTCATTGAAATATAAAACAGGCATTCAGAAGGAAATACATGATTCATATGCTGCCGTTCTGGTTTTTTTACATTCTTTCCAAAGAGAAGATAACACCTCAGTATCTCAATAGCTGTCTAAAGTCAAAAGAAGACTGAAAATCCTTATTAGGATAGAAAAGAAGGCAGAAATATAACTTCTTTTTTCACTTCTAATAAATTGCTTCCATTTGTTAGACACAGCCAGACAAAGTACACTTCCTGGCATAGGATATGATAGGAACTTTGCAAACAGCTATGGTAAACCGGGAGCCAGTAGATTACAAATAAAATTGTACCAAGGTAGGGTGGATTTGCTTTTCAGATCACACAGGTTCTGTTCCTTGCCACATTCCATATCCAAATAAATTCAAAGAATCAAAATGAAGCTGCAAATTTTTGCCTGGTTTCCAATCAAAACAGAAAATTTCTGCATTTTGCTTAAAATCTTAGCTCATGTTGGCACAGAAGACTTACGAACTAGATCTGTATCTCAAGCTTGCAAAGCAGCCACAGAGGACAAATTTATAGTGCCTGATAAGCATTTTCATTAAAACTGTTTAACATACTTCTAGTTACATCATGAGCTAGAAAACTGGTGAGAAAGGCTGAACACATAGCAATAGTGAACAAGTATCCGTATTTCTATATGTGCAATACTTGCCAAGAAACTCAAAAGTCTCCTAAATAAAGTATATGTGTATGTACTCATACACCTGTCCTATGTTGTTCTTAATAGGTAGAAACATTCTGATGAATAAATAAGATCCTTGCTTGAATGTTAATAATTCAATATCAGAAGACTATGGTTGTGATGTCTGGGGCTGAAAAAGCCTTTTTTTTTTTAAACAGGCAAGTGGGCCACTGCAGGGAAGTGCTGCTTTTTCCCAAGAACAGCCTCTGGGCAAAGCCCTAAATGAACCAATAACATATATTTATTTATAGATATTATTTATATAAATAGAAATACATATTAATCATAAAAGATATAGATACATGTAAATATAAATATGTAGTAATTATATAGCTTCTTCATACTGTTATGTGAACAGCTGATAGGTCTTTACATCTCTCTCTAAGCTGGGAAAAAAGTATTTGTTCAGATATATACATGGAGGTGAGACATAGATGCACTAGCCATCCAAAAAAAGAGTGTCACTGTCACAGTCCCAAGTACTACCCTGTCTGTATTAGCACCTGGGAGCACCGAATGCCTGGCTTTGCACCAGGAGGCCTGGGGAGAACTGTGGACATCAGACAGGATAACCAAAACATTCATCATGCATCCACCAGATGTGAGACATACAGACACCAAAGCTGGCCCCTGGGAAAATGCTGAGGAGAAGGGTGTGCTATGAACCCTGTTAACTACCTAGGATTTTAAAATTTTAGTTACACCTGTGGGGACGTCACTTGTATTTCTTTTTCAGTTGGTGTATTCCTCCTTTAATTCAAAATATCCAGATGCTGGAATCTGAGTTTGGTTCACCTCCCTCTGAATGTCCTGCTTACCTGGCTTCACACTGTGCAGAAAAGAACTTAAGATATAAAAGGGTAGTGACAGTAACAATTAGAGAGAAAGACACAACTAAGAGTTTGGAGAAATCAGCTTGCCATGGTGATGTTCCAAGCCTTTTTCAAAAAGTACTTATTTTATCCAAAGATCACTTCATTAGAGTAGGGAGCAAAACCCAATTATGTGCACGTTTGCCTGAAAATTTAGGCATTTCTGCACATAGGATGAAAGAGAAATACTGGTCTTGTAGAAGTTTGCAGAACAGCAGTGCTGAATAAAAATATGGGAATCTTCATACTAATGATGCTGTTAAGGTCACGGAAATCTAGCTCAAAATAGGAACTTAAGCCATGCCTCCAAAAATCAGGGCTAGCACCACAAGGACAACCACAAACTACGGTTTTTCAGCTTAATCCTGCATGTGCCTACACATGTTTGGGCTACACCTCATCTTAGTTACATGTCATCTTACTTACACATCATTTCAGTCTCATCAAGTTCATGATCTTGGAATACTTTTAGGAAAAAGACTATTAATATGTGTAAGTATTAACAGGATTGGGCTGAGAACTGTCCAAGTAAAAGCCCAACTAATATTCTAAAATGGACAGATGGATATGATATGCTTTTGGCAGGCTTTTGCATTTCCCCCTCAAACAGGTCACAACTGCTTATAAAACAGGGTTTTATTGCAGCGTTCACTTGTATGATTTATTTTTCCTATGCTTAGAGTTTATAACTCATTTGCTTCATTTCCTGTTGGTATTTTCTTCCCTCTATTTATACCCAATTTGTTTATATATATACATACATTCCTTTACATAAATAAATATACATGTTCTCTCCCAAATACTTGTGCTTTCCTGCAAACAGTTTATGCTCTTTTTCTTGTAGCAAACTACTTAGATAAAAATTGGGAAGATACTAAATTTTAGCTGATCTGATTGCATTCTGTCATGGAGATTGCACACTATGTTGAATATTGTGACCAAAGAATCATGACAGCAGGTAAAGTCAGAATGTGTAATATTTACTACATACTTCCATTAGAAATCTGGGAAGGAATATTAGACAGAGCAGATAAAAACAGGTCAGAGACAGATTTGACCTTGTTCCAAATTATTATTTTTTTTCCTATTTCATATAAAGGAGGATCATGCCATGGGGCCTTTTCTTGATTATGATTGCCTGATTCTGATTATGGATCTGAGGTGATCCCACATAACTCAGGGAACCCTCTTTGCTACTTCACGCTATACCAGTGTGAGAACTGGCCAAGTAATGAAGCTTTGTGCCAATGCTAAATTAGGAATTATTTGGAACTCATCTTCTCTCCTTCAGCTTACCTGAATGAATGCTATAGAATATGCAGGAACTTAAAATGATTTTGTTGAACCATCCGGCTGTAAGTTACTATTCTTTTTGCAGACAATTCCACAGGTTTTCTGCATGAAATGATGGTTTCACCATTCTGACTTTGGCAGTACTCTTCTACGAATGGATGGAGATACCAGCCACAATTTTGGCTCAGGTGATCAGCAGTAAGCAGAACAACTCAATCCCTTTTAGGAAAGATTTTAAAAACATGTTTTACTAGAGTAGGTTTGAGTACAGAATTATGAGCCCCAGGTATCTTTATTGCTACACTCAGTCTCAGCTAAAGTCTATGAAATGCCTCCCATTAATCTCACTGGGAAATGCACAAGGCCCTACATGCCTTCCTGTGATCTTGGAAAAGCTCTTTTCTGTACAATGATTCCTGCCTTTAAGATGAGACAAAACAGAGGGAAGGGATGGCCAAGTATTTTCCCCCACTCCGGAATTTACGGTAAGCTGCAAGTTCTGCTTCCATGAAAATGCTTTTCTGTAGACCTAATGTATTGATGAAAACACCCATGTAAGAAACCTTACTTCATGCCATTAATATTGAATGTTAGCTTTTAAAAAATTACCTGGAAATGTTCCTACCATCTGCATCTGGTTCTGCATTAAAGTAAAGAAAATAAGACTGACCCATGGAAGCATTTGTTGGTTTTGACAGTATTGTTTTCCATAAAAACCAGTTCCACATCCCTTCCATGTGTTAAGGCACCAGATAGCTTGGTTTCTTGCCTCTGTTCTTAAAGACACATCTATATATTCAAAATACCTGTGTATACTCAAAGAGGTCCATTTTGTCCAATACATGAGAATTCATTTAAATTGTTGCAGAAATCTACTTCTCTTTGTCCACATAGCAGAATAACACCTCTGTGAAAGATGTCAAGGAAAGTTTTGATTACTCCAAGTGGCTGTTTAATAGATTAAAAATAAACTTCCCTTGCAGCTTGCATCAAATTGGAGACTATTAGTAGCTTTTCAGCGACTAATGAATTCAATAGACGCAGTACAGTGAAGTATAAATGGCACAGAAAATAGCAGTAGCAGCGTAAGTGGAATTAGCTAACACGCTTGTTTCTCTTCAGAAAACTCTGTGGGTATAGACATGTGCTGGTGACCCTGTTTCCTCTGTACTGGTGAACCCAGGAAAACAACAAGATGCTGTGGGAAAACTTGCATTGCCGTATTCTACCTCTTTTGAGGAAAACCAGCATCAGTTTTCAAGATTGTCTTTAGTACACAGCAAAAGCAGAACAATAGATGAAGTGCAAACCCTGCAGTACTGCTATTTGAATAACTAATTTTTCAATTTTCTGGCAGTTCTGAATTTGTTTTAGGTTGACCTATAGAGTAATTTGTCATACAGAGCATTCAGCCAGCTAAAAGCAAAGAGAAAAACAATGCCAGCACTGAACGATATATTTCTTCAAAACGGTTGGTATTTCTTTGCGTAGCTTAAATAAATTTTCAAATGGAATTTGAATCTTTAAAAAACTTTTATTTTGGAAAATTCTAAAGCAGAATGTTTTGCGGTTTTTCAGACTTTTTAGAATTTGTAAACAATTGGTTTGTACCATGTTCGTCCTTCATAATGAGATTTTGCTGGAAAAAAAATCCCAAAATTCTTATTACACCATCCATAGAGACATCAAGCAGTTTTAGTTATAAGACCATATCTTTATCAGAACTGATCACACAAGTGGCCCCCTCAAATCAGCTGTGACTGCATGGTTTGCAACATATCCAGTGTCCTTTTCAGTATCCCATTTGCTCAGCATCGCTGTAGTAACTACAGGAATCACTAACCTCAGAATAGACTGGGTCCCCAGTGCAAGCTGCCTTTATACATCTGGGATCTTCTTATCTGTCTGAATAAATGAATGGAAAGAAGAAGGAATTGGCATCGAGTGATCTTCCAGCTTTGCATGATTCACTAAGAGAACTAGATATTCCCACTGCAAATGGCTCAAAGGCTGTATATGGGGAATTGTGCTATTTCCAGCTTTGTAGTGTTAAAGACAGAAACGTAGCTTTATGGTTCAGCTTATTTGGTAATCCTTTCTTAATTATGGGAATATATATGAATCTGAAATGAAAGCCTATGGGTTTTTAACTTTCCATTTTTTTGGTGTGTGTACACACTCCTCTTTAGCCAAAGAAACGTCAATAGTGGGATATATCTCACCTGATCTTACAGGGGTAAAAAACAGCAAGCTAATTCAAAGCTAGTCTCTGTAGGCTTCCTTTATAATTAATAGAAAGACATAGGTACCTTCACAGAAGGATTCATTTCAGATGAATTGTTCTGATGCGTACATTAGGACGAGATGAATAGCCTTCTGAAGGTGCCTATCTTTTTCCACTGATTTAAAAGGGACCCTAGTGTGACTTAGATGCCTGAGGTAAGTGAGATTAATCCTACCTTGAACCTGAAGGGACAATATGGTTTGGTTTATATAAATGTACATAGACTTCAACAAGACTAAGGAAATTTTCATTACAGATCAATAATTTCCTATACTATGTATTTTCTGAAGAACACATTTATAAACATTTGCTTAAAGTATTTCTTAGTAGCTATTATATATGAGAAAATAATAGAGAACAGGACCTTCCTCTCCCCTACGCTGGCCTCAACAGGATGCTTTTGAGTATCTGCATTTACATTTTGCTTGACTGACTGAGCCAATTACTGGTATGCAGAAAAGCAGCGCTGAACTTCATGGGGGGTAGGATCATCCAAAAAGAATGCCCCTAACTTCCATAAAAGGGAGAATGATGGCTTTATTAATACACTTCTGCAGTCAGACTAGGATGCCAGGGTGAATTGATGAATGCCACTTTTGAAAGGCGGTGCATGTATCCTGACCTGGGAAGTGCCTAACAATGCATACAATTATCTTTCCCGTGATGGCGTATCATTTAATTGTCACACCAGTCACTTGACAAAGATTTATTTGATGCCCAATACTACAAGCCAAGATCTCGAAATACTTGTGAATTAGAAAGAGTTGTACCTTTCCAGGGATGAGAACTGCTGGATCTTTATGCCAAGGTTTAATTACACATAGATTCACAGTGTACTGCTACTTCTAAGAGATGTTAAAGTAGCTAAACATGTATTTCTGGGTGGGAATAGCAAACAAAGAATGAATCCCTGAACTGCCTTTTTTAAGGGGGGGGGGGTGGGGGGGTTGGAACAACAATATATACACACTGCCAGAAAATCTAAAATAAATGCACTCTGATAATTATACTGTACAAAAATTGACACTTCTTTATGGTCACGATGTTTGTACTAGCAAAATTTAAATGCAGTGGTGCTCATGCAGTCAAGCTCTTCCTCATTGTTCCAGCCTCCCCCAGCAGCTGGAGCCAGCATTAAGGACCTGGAGCACATGAAGTATGGTTGGCCACAACAGGGCCCAGATGCTAAGCTAGGGATGATGTCTTTTCAGTAGCCGCATCTGGCTGTTGGCAGGTCCTACAGGCTGATCTGCTGGCAGGCCCGGATTTGCCTCTGGGTCTGTCATCTGTCATGTTGTTATGCTGTTGATGGGCTGTCTCTGCTGCCTTGCCCTCCCAGATTGCATTTGCCTTTCAACCACTTTTGCTGCTGAGGATTATGCTGCTGTTCCAACATTTAAGGACAAGGGGATGGCAGTACATTGCTAAGACATGTAGTTCAGAGTGCAAGATCAGGACAGCGTTCTCAGTGTCAGAAATATGCTTGGCACATGCTCATTAATGCATGTTTTAAAAAACAGCCCTGCAGATCTGGAATTCACTTGCAGCCTATTTGTTATGCTTTGCCGCTAGTTAGTAATTCAGGGCTCCGATGACTCATGCACCTTTGTTTTTAATTATGGCACTTTCATTTCAGCATATACCTGATGATGACATATACAATTGTTGATTAGCAAAGCAGAAGCCTTAATGAGCATGGGGTAGCTTAGTGAGCTGGCTGTAAAATAAATAAGAAATGTATCACAGATTTCTCCATTCTCTGCTGCATCGCACATAATAACTTGAAGAAAACAGTTAAAATAAAATATTAACGGGCTAGCAGAACTGGGAAAACAGCTCACTGTTAACATGCCCAGTAGTGAGAGAAAATTACAGGTTTCATTGTGTATGCTGCACCATCTGCCTACACAGAGAGCCTAAGCCGTAGGCTCTCCCGAGGGAAATAGCTGTGGATAAGTTATTCAATTAGAACAGCATTATTGGCCAGCTACCTTGGAGAATTGGGTTGATGATGTTGTGATTATTCTGCTCTACATTCCTTCATGTCCCAGACAGGCTGCATTGCTTTGCAACTTCCTTAAGTGTTCACTCAACTGTACAGTAGGTGAGCAATTGAAACGCGGAATATCAGGGATGCCTGAAAGAAAATCAATTTTGAATGAACTTTCTCTGCTTAGCCACAGCCTATATATTCTGAGTCATATTGTATTTTTGTGGACTTTGGTGTAGTAAGTGACAGAACTGGCAGTGGGAGGAAAGAGAATTTCATTGTATGCATTTAACCTGTGGCTGGGCACCAGAATTCGTATGGTAGGTTACAAAGCAGTACAACGCTCCTGCAAGCGCGACGTTCTTATTAGAGACACAGAAGCTTTCAAAAACTACAGCAAGATGTGTTTCGAGAAACTGCATTGGCTCTTTGTCACCAAAGTTCAAAAATGTTTTTTCTCTTTTTTGGGACCTTTTTTTTTTTCCTCAAAACAGAATAATTCAGAGTCTGATCCCAATCTTGCAAACCAATTTTTTGCTGACCTCCTGCTGAAGTTAATAACATCTAAGGAGCACCATTTTATTCTCAAAATAGAAATCAGTTTCACTATGTTACCTGCATAGGAACACAGAGAACCCTGCTTTTTTTTTTTTTTTTAATAAGCAACGCTGCACTTTAATTTTTTGATTTAATTTTAAAAAAATATTATAAAGCCCTACTCCTTTTCATTGCCTAGTCTTGCTTTAGTTGTCCCTGATCTACTTCGCTTTCACCAACAATGGGATTTTAAGACAGCAGGGACTTGCTGTATCATTTATTTTGATGTCTTGTATCACAAAGGCTGTAGAATTTTTAATATGATTAAATGAACTGGTGTTTCTTTTAACTAAGCAAAGGTTTATGGTTTTTCCATCAGCACTCAAAAAATCTTTCATTTTTTAAATTGTTCCTACAATCAAAATTGTAGTCATATTTCCTTCCTGGTATGTCGTGTACCAATCCAGTCTGGAAAATTTAACAGGTAATGTTACAAGGGGAATTCTTGGGAGAAGCACATTTTTTAACTGTGCTTTAATCAGGGCTGAGCTCTCCTGGAAAGGTGACTTATGTCTGCTCTGAGTTCACATCACTATCAGTAATCTTTTCCTCCTTCTTCAAAGCTGGATGTCTTGTTAAACAAAGATGTACATCATCCACAAGGTCCACAGGAGGGAGGCATTTGCAAGGTGACAAATGAGGTCATTGGCTTTACAGCTGAAGAGTCCTCAGATGAGTTCAGAGGGGTCCAATCTCTGAAAACAGCAGTGATGCCACATGACTGATAACACCAGGTCGGTTCATTTTCTCACAATTTATTTTTCATTGTATATTATGGGTGCGGGTGGGCAGCAGGGAGACAGCCTGCCTGTTCACCTTGCCCTTGGTGCAGTGCCTTGCTCAGGGAGAAAAGAAACATACGTCAGCCATTCCAAATGCCTGGAGCAAGGCAGGCTCCGAAGGAAGGAGAGAGAGGATTCTGAGGCTGCAGGAACTTTCCAGGAAAGTTTGGCTCAGCATAGTGACTGCTTGTGTAAAGTGCCATGATGGGACAGGATAAAAATGTCTAGGAATTAATTAATACTATTTATTAATATCTGCTTACAACAACCGTTTGGAATACTTACTGCAAATCCTCTTCATGAGCAGCTTGTGTGACTTGTGTCCCAGATCTCATCCTCCCTTTTGTCTGAACAGCTGACACCTCCAGAGGGCATCTGCTGACCAGGGGGACTTACACCACTACACCTGCATGACTTTTAGACAGTGGGGCAGTGGCTTTAAACCTCATGATTGCAGGGCACCAACACATAAAGCATGAATATTGATGAAGTGCTGCTGCACCATGTGTGCTCATGCTGCTAATAATAAATACGATAATAATGGGAGTCCTTACATACAGCAAGAAAATCCAGTTTCCCCTATGTGCAGCCTTGCTGGGTACCTCTGGAAAGGACAGAATTCATGTGTTAGTTCCATTTAGGGCCACAAAATATATCAACTTTTTGACTTCTGCCACTCCATGGAACCATGGATTTTGCATCCAGACTATGACACAGAGATTAATATGAGACTCCTGGGATATGCAAACCACTGACTGAAGGGAGTGCCATTTTCCTTTTATACTACCAGTGGAGAAAATGGTGCCAGCTGAACCCATCTGCTCACCTACTGATGAATGTGAAGCTACTAGCTGCGTCATCATTCAGAGCTTTTATGTCCATTTTGGGGGGATTGGGACTTGCCACTTTAAATTGAAACTGTGAGAGATATTGTATTAGATAGCCTACTTGCAAGACTGTGTTATGATATGTATATTAATAATATTTTGCATCAATTTTGAGTTTTTTCTTGGAAGAAAGGTTTCAAAAAATGTGTATTTCCTTAAAAGGTTTTTATTAGGTGAGTACATTTCCTCATTCTTGTGCCACATTGTTGATGCCTAACAGAACAAGAATCATACCTGTTGTATAACTTGAGCAAAGCTCTGGCTGGATGTTGGGAGTTTTGCCTGGGGGGGTTGTCATGGGAGTTTTGTCCCTGAGATCAGCAAGACTGGGCTTTGTCTGTAGCATCTTCATTCCTGGTAAGTTTTATTCTTTTTCTCCTGTTTCCTTAAATATGCACTTATGATTCAATAACCTCATTAAATGACATTTTTTAAATATGTATTGAAATAAATATAGGATATTGTTACATAAATAGATAAAGCCGCTATTCTTTTAAATAACAACGGTGAGAGAACCAAGTACTGTGCCTTTATATCTACATCAGCAAGAAGTTCAGATGAGACAGTGAGAAGAGAAACAGTTACGGCAGTGGCATTTGACTTGACTTTGCACACACTTTGCACACACACAATTAAACACACTTGATAAGCCATCAGCTTTCACTTGTGGTTAATTGCTGCAGGTACAGGTGATATATTTTAAAAAGAGAGATTGTGTTGCTCTACTTTTTTAAACTTTGTTCTTCCTTATAGAAGAGACAAAACCATGGTCCTACTTCTACGCCAGTTCTGCTGAGCAGCCCACGCTCTGTTTAGGTGGAGCATATGTGAGCTGCCCTTAAGCCATGGCTCACTGCCTGAGCAGAGAAACCTGGAAGTGCAGCTCTGGCCCTGGCCAGAGGCTGTGGCTGGAGCACCAGGGACTCTGCACACAATTCCTGTTCACATAATGTGGGTTAGTGCAATACTGCATCATTCAGGCACAGCTAGACCTTCCTGGACAATCCATATGTGAAGTGGTCATAGGTGTTTCCACAGGCTGCCTGTGAAACCTGTGAGATGAGTGAGCACACAAGCACCATGCTCTACCACTTGGTCCCAAGGCCATCATCCTTCCCTCCCAGCTGGGGAGATGCTGTCCAGTCACAGCCAGCCACCTAAGTGACAAAAAAAGACAACCTGGCCCTGAGAGGTGGAGCTTGTGTCTTTAAAGCCAATGGAAATTTTTCAGCTGACTTGAGTGGGGACAGGATCAAACTTCTGGGAGTGTCACCTGACTGTGCTGTCTCCTGTGGATGGCGTCCGAGAATTTTGGAACCTTTCTCAGCTGAGAAATGGGAAAGATAATTTGGGTCAGCAAGTCACTCCATTGAAAGATTTTAATTTCTATTTGCACAATATTTGTTTGAATTTCAAGTCCTGAGTGCAAGAATTGATTACCTTTACTGTCTAAAGAAGAACTTAGGGTCTCAACAAGAGATCATGATGAGGGCACAAAGAAATAAATGAAGCTTGAACTGTGAATCTTGGGTCCAGTGAAGTAAAGAAAGGGAAAAATGGTTGGTTATAGACATGTCTAATTGTTCTGTTTTACTCGGGCTTTCCTCATCCAGGCATGAAAAACTCTGAACTTCTCCATTAGCTTGGCTACATGGACTTCATGAAGAGATCTCACCCTAGGAGGATTTATGGAAGGAAAACCATATTCCTAGTAAAGACACCCTGCGTAGCAGTGACAGAAAAGCTGGTTGTATGGACAGCAGAATTTTTCCATGCAGAGTCAGGCAGACCAAGCTAATCTGCTTGCATGGTCCTGATCTTGCTAGGGCTGGAGTGAGCTGTGTCAAAAAGGTGAGGCAGGCTGCCTGCATCTGAGGGAAGGGCAAGACTGGAAAGTCCTGAACAGATCCATGGCCGAGATCCTCTACTCAAGAAACTCCAGTTATAAATGAGGGTGCAGGTAGGTAAGGCTCAGGCTGCCGCTTGTTGCACCTCTACATTTTTCAAACTGACAAGAAGGATGACCAGGCTCCCAATACATAAATTATTAAGTCTTTATTTGAACACAGTCCGATGTTTTTTTAACAGATTCTTTGCTGTGGTCATTTCCAGAATAGGTTATTTCTTTGTTTTAATTCCAAACTAACCTTGAGATATTTTGGTTTTTGGTTTGGTTTTGGTTTGGGGTTTTTTTTTTGTAGATTCACTTCCTGAAGGATTGCTTTGTACCTGAGGTTCCGATAAAAAAAAACAAATGTGAATCAGCTAATTTAAAAGGACCACTGCTCAACGAGGGACATGTTATTATTTAGGCCACTGCAACTACTTATTAATGTTACAGTCAAAAAGACATGTCCAAAGCTACTAAAACAAACCTTTACAGACTATGGGAGGAAGCTAGATGTCCCTGCTGGACAGTATCTTTGTCAGTCTGTCATCTGGGATGTGTATTTATTATTCTAACAGGAGCAGGCAAGAGGGTATGTAGTGCAAAGCAAATGGTACCTCTCCAAAGCATCTCTTCTTGTTTAATTGTTTTAAAATCCTATTTTAAAATGTTCTCTTCATCTAAGTGTTGTGCTTGGAGAGATTCCAGGGCTGCCTAAAGTTAGTAGAGAACAAGGAGATTTTTTGTACACATCTGCCTTTGAGAATTTTACAATAACGGATATTTGTGTTGTTTCATTTTTGTACATGCTTTCCCCTCAGGGAGAGTTCTGTATCTGGAAGCACATGTTAATTTAACCCTTGAGTAGAGCTGCAGCAACAATGGTTTGCCCTTTGTGGGAAACTGGTGGTGATGGTGAAGAAGCAAGCTGTCAGAGATTGAGAGCATACTGTTGTTTCTGTCACCTACTTATTTGTGTTGTGAGCATCCCTGCATATACATATTTACAAGCAAGTGCAGGTCTTAACATATAAGTAAAAAAAAAAAAACACCCTTGCTATTGTGTGAGTGAGATAAGCAGGATATTGGACAGACTGGTGTCAACATTGCAACAGAAATGTGAATTCAGCTTGTCACAAATGTCAGAAGCGTTTTTTGTTTGGGTTTTTTTTTTTTAAAGATCCTCCATTTTTAAAGAGACTATGAGGCTGCCACAAAAGGAAGAAAAAGAGAGAATGCTGGAATACTGCTGAGAAGTTAAGTTGGTTTTCCAGGAAGAAGTACTGGAGGTACTTTTGGGGTTAGTTTAAAGGGAGAAAAAGAAAAAAAGAAGTATCAGAACACATAAACTTTCTTAATTTTTAATGCAGGCTTATTCAGCATGAAAGAGAAAGGATGAGATTCAGCTGATGAAAAAACTATTCTTTCAACACTTCCTATTAGCTAAATGTCTTCTTATCAGTTATTATGAACACAGCTAATTGTGCCAGCAATGGAAACCTACATTTAAAGAATAAGCCTTTGATCTTTAAATGCTGGCAAGATGAGTAGGGAGAGAGAACTAATGGTAGATAATCTTTTCATCTTCATTTTTGCTGGTGCTAGTGACAGTTTACAAAGCCGTAGGAAGGAAGGTATCTGCAAGTCTTGAGCCCCATTCATCATTTGTGCAGGTGTCCAGCTGACTCCACAGAAGCCAAGAAAGAACTGCCCCAGGTGATGCTCCCTCAGGATTAAGGATAGACTAAACCCTGAAGAAGAAATGCCTGTTCTTGGACAAAATACCGGAAAAAAAAAGACTAATTAGAAACCTGTAAGACATTCCTATAACTCAGGCATCATTTGTGGCATTGAAGACCATGTCATTTGTGCTACAGAGGGAGCTAGATGATGGTGGGGAACTGTTAATGTACACAGGACAAGTACTTTCATTTGAAAGCCTGGGTTCACTGAGCCTTTATTTTGGGAAAATCCCTCCCTATCCCAGTCTACCACATTCCTTACAGTCAGAAAGGGACAATTTGAAGATCCAGCAAATACAGGATGTTCAGTGTCCAGCTTTGCTCTTGCTCTGACTTCTACCTCAGACAGACACCACTCAGGTGGGTGTGCTGTGCAATAGCACCATTCAATCAAAACGTTGGCAATGTGGTGTCACCAGATCTAGTATGCACAACTATCTCAAAATGTCAAGATAGTGTCTCCAAAAACAATCCTCACACAGCAGGAGATAATTTCTTTGCACACATTTTGAAGCCCGTTTCAGCTGACAATTCCAAAACCATTCTCTCCCCCTTTCTTAACGAGGTCAAGTTAAGGGTACTTATATGTCTCTATATCCTTGCTATCATATCAGCATCTTTCCGTGCAAAAGTTTCCTACTAAAGGATTCACATTGCCAAGCAGCTCTCCATGTTCCTTTCTTAGGTGACAATACAAGCCAATGTTTAGAGAATCACCACCTCCCTGCAAAACTTTGAATACTGATGAAATAACCTTTCTAGAGGGAAAAGATGGGTTACCAACTCCAGCTCTGGGTTTTGAGCTTTTTCTTAATCAGCCATTCTATGAGCTACCAATGTAAAGAAAATGATTTGCAATGAAAATCAGACACTTAAAGCAGAAAAGAGGACTGTATCTGCATATGACAAAAATGCTTCACACTTGAGCAGAACGAGTGAATGACAGTGAATGAGCTGCAGTTGTTTTTCACACCAGAGGTCGTTTGTTTTGCGTGTAAATGAGAAATAGCTATTGTCTATATCTGACAAATGAGACTGTTCCTGTTCTGAGTCACCTCAAAAGTTTATATCTGTTTTTCCAAGAATTTAGTGTCAGTATGAAGATAGAGCGTATCTATCTCAAATATTCAAGTAATGTTTTCTTTTAGTATGCCAAGACAAACAAGGAAAAAGGGTGATACTCACCATCTGAGTCTGTGTGTGTAGCAGTGACAAGAAATATATTTTCATTTCCACACTAGTCAATTTATCTAAGATAATTTAGAAGGAAATTATAGGACCTGCAACTGCTAGAATCATATTTTCTTAAGCCACTCTGCAGTTTTCTGTCATAAGCTTTGTGCTTTTCTTCATAAAATCTACTGTAGTGGTTTTTGTAGTGGTCACTTATAATAAAAACTGCAAGGGGGGATTAGGGAGCATGAAAATATATGTGATTACCATTTCTTAAAGCTGGCAAGCAGAAATCAAGTTTGCACTTAGTTTGTGATTTATTATTTTGAGAGCAAAATCTCACCCCTGAAGCACAAACTGTGATTAATTACATACAAATAAAACATTCTCCAGAATATTTAGATTTTATTTTGGTGCTATTTGAAACCACATCTTTTTTTCAATTTTAGTGCCTACTGACTCATCTTAATGCCTAAGGCAGAGCTGTTCAAATCATCTTCCAAAGGACAGACCAGAAGGCTAGAGTTATTAACATCAACGGAAAAAGTCCTGCAGATTTGAATAGGACCAGCATGTCATCTCTATAAAGTCCCTCACTGATCTTGGCCTCAGCTGATTTCTGGTCCTTTCTAACCAAAGGTACGCTCCCCCTGCTACAGGTAGGGCTTCTGCATGTGATAAGAGCCACACGTACATTCAGAGAAAGAGAAAAAATGAAACTGATTTGGGGAAATTAGTTCAAATGGTGCCTACACATTTGGGATCTCTAAGGCCAAGAGTACCAAGTGTGCAGGCTAAAGTCCAAATTCCCAATGAAACCTACACATACAGTTCATGATATTTGTAGATTTAGTCTTATATTTGACAGAAAATAAAATATATGAACACTGAGTGTACAAGCACACACATTTTATTACAAGATTCCTTAAAAATAGTTGCTGGTAAAATAGGATTTCTACTACAAACAAAGAATCATATCTATAGTCGGTCTTTTGTTCATTTAGTAACTCTCAGTTCCACCAAGTATGAGCTATATCCCCAGGAGTTACTGTGGCAAAAAGGTCTCCCAGAATCTGGAAGATGATCCAATTACAGTTTAAAGAAACTTACAGCAAGGATGACTGGCTGAAGATAGAAATCTCTGAGAGCATTGGGGTAGGGGGTACTTTCTCATATCAGTAAAGTGACAACATTATACCTGTTCTTAAGTTTTGTGGTGAGTGGAATCAAGGTCCCTGGTGTCAGGTTCGGACCTGTTTTCTTTCCTTTATTCTTTTCTTCTGTTTCTCTCTCTCTCTTTTGCTATGTGCAGGCCCCGTGTCTGTAAAACTTACACTGGTTCTTTTTAGATTTACACATGCTAGCTTAAAAGCTCTGTTTAAGGCAGTACAGGTAGGCAATGAAAGATTGCTGTCAGAAGAAGTGGTAGATGCTTCTTCTGCTGCAAAAAAAAGTGAGATTACAGGGAGCCTTTACCTTGGAAGTCACACCCAGAGCAAGATCGTCAAGAGCTCACAGCTCTTCCTAGCTCTCTCCATGTACTGGGAATTGTTGACATAACCAGGGGACTGTATTATTATGCTGTGACCATGCCTGAAAGGAGAATTGCTTGATGACAGCATTCGTATCCCTTGTCTGTCACAGCTGTTGTGATCCCTGAGCTGTCAGGGGAGAGTCCAATAGATGAGGAAGCACTCAAGACCATCTGATTGCTGACCAAACCTTTGTACTCTTGATACATTGCCAACAGGTCCTGCCCAACTCCCTTTAGGCATGACTGGGCAAATCTTAACCCTTGCAGCTTCAGATCTTCAGACTTTCTGTTTCAGCTAGCATGGCTGTGAGTCATTGGACTGCCAGGACACAGGCTGGGAGTTCTGCATTACAACCCTCGCCGTATAAGAACTTTTGATCTGAGCAACTGGACCAAACTTGAGGTCTTGGAACTTCTTTCCATAAAAGAGGCTGATGATGAAGTTAAGATTTCCTTGATGAAAATGTAAGTCTATAAAGGATATAGAGTCTTGTTTCCTTGACTACAAGAGGAATCAAACAAATTATTTCTTTACCCCCAATTCCAAACCTATTTCAGCCAAACACAGCTGAAAACTAATCTCTCTTGCTCTTCTCTCTGCATTTTCTCTGTCAAGCTACTGTTATATTTGACAATTTCTTTTTGTCTTCTTGGTGTTTTTCTGTAGTATTTCCTGTGTAAAGATCTTCTATCAATGTCTTTCACACTCATGAACAATTTTAGTGTCATATGTACCAATGCTGCCAGCAGAAGACCCTGTTGTTTAAGTTGCATGGGTCCGTATGGAATTTCTTACAACTACCCTTAAATATTGATAACAGTTATATGCTTCTGTTTTAATAAGACTTAATCCATCCCATAGCAGTATATTTGCATAGGGCTAATGATTTGCAAACACTTACTGTGGCAGGTGTCTCATCAATGGGGAAAAAACCAATAGAGCAGATGTCTGGTTTTACTTGTTTCCTCTCCTCTTTTTTTTTTTTTGTTTTTGTTGGTTTTTTGGGTTTTTTTTTGTAATAATGACATTTAAAATAACAATGAAGCAGCACAGGCCTTAGCCAGCTCTTCCACTCCATACTACACCGTTCTAAAGACTTTAATCCAGGACTTCCCTATGATCCTGTTTTCCATGCAGAGAGAACGATCACTGCTATGAACAGTGGGACTGATCAGCTTCGCTATTCAGCAGTAACACACATCAAACTACTAAAGGACCATTTCTTAACATTAATGTTTCTTAATATTATCATTCTTAACCAGATTAATATCTTACAGCCCCCACCCACCCATAACAATATTCTATCACCCATCGTGCCCATCATGGCATTGTGCATTTCCACTGTTCTACTTCAGTGGAAGCTAGCTTGGCCAAAATTTCACCTCAGTTTACTTTCGTACCATAGAGCTGGCAAGGTAAATGGTTTTGCTGGTAAAGTTGGCTTGTACCTAATTGCTGTACTTACTATTGGACACAGTTATAATCACCAGGAAGGCTGGAAAGGACCTGGAGAGCTCACCTTGAGACCCTCAGAGCTGTTTTATTGCCCCCAAACAGGGTCAGTCTACTTATTTGAAATAAGTAGTATATTCTTAAAATCTGCTGCTGCTGGAGGCTTCAGCAAATCATTTGCTTTCTTTTAATTTGCCTACTTCAATTAGGAGAAGTTAATCTTGCTATTGAGAGTCATGATTACTGCAGCTACACATTCCATCTCTGCAGGAATCCAAACAAACAGAAATATCCCATATTAGAAAAATACACATCTGGAAACTTACATTGTCTCTTTGCACTACTACTGTTCCTTAGATGGGGTGAGAAAAATTCAGGAGCTCATAATATTATAGTCAGGCAAGAACTGAAGGATTTCCTAAAACCAGATGCTCTTTTAATTCCACTGGTGGCAATGTAGTCAACCAGCTCACAGATATGTTGTTAATAGGTCAGTCTGTTATTCACTTGAAATTTAAACAAAATATGTAAATATATATAAAGAAAAACAAGAAAGAATTTGGAAAACAGAGGATGGTACAAATAGTTAACAAGACATGGCCTTGGGAGAAGAAATAGACACTATAAATATGTCAAGCTGGGGCATAACAAGATAAGCTCAAGGAAAATCAAATGGTTAACGAGACCAAAGAGAAAATTACTTGAACTATATGTGAACTATCCTAGCCATCATGCTAAAAGATCCACCCTCGAACAAAGAAAGCCCCCTACTAACAAAGCCCCCTCTCCACAGAACATATGGAGAAAAAAAAAGAACACTGCACCTTTAAATGGAGGTGAGGCCCATAAGAACTGATGAGAATTAAGTGTGATTAAATATAGTTGTAAAGAATTGTTCAAAGCGCGTAAAATATTTTAGTATGTGTTAAGAGGTGTGCTAGCTTTGTGGATTTACCGCCTAGCACCCATCTCTGTGCAGGCACGCAATACATGGTACCTCAGTGCTGAGTGTGAGGCTGGCTCTTTGCACACCGGGTAATGAACCCCGTTTGTGAGACGACAGCAATTTGGCATACTAAAGAAGGCTAGAGGGATAAAAAAGCGAGTTCTTCATATTGAAGTCATACTGATACAGGTGCCATCTCACAGTCAGAGATCCCTACAGTGTGCAGCATGTAGGGCTGCCAGGTTAATGAATGACAGTTAAGTATTCCCACCATCCCACTATGAGCAGGGTAGGGTTCATTTGACCAGAGATATCTGCAATATAGGTACCTAAATCTGAACTCCCATTACAAACTCAGTGAAGAGATGGTACTTCAAGGGCACAATTCATCTCAGTCTGAAACAGAGATGAAATAGATGAGATTAACTGAGTTCTGAAGGTGTTTATTTACTTCCGTTGAAGTGGGCTACTAGGATAACGACCTCAGAAGTAGGCACTCAGAATCAGAGGAGAGGTTTCCCATCCCTGGTACTGAGTCTTTGACATCCCTAATGTCCGTCTAATGGGACATGGAAAAGTAATAAGTAAGTTGCAGCAAGGTGGATTTAGATGAGACATTATAATACCTGTCAGTAGGCATTTCAGTAATTTGTTTGGAGAGGACATGGAACCTCTAGCAGTGGAAGTTTCTAATACAGACTTCTTCCTGCAAATACAACTGATCCTGTTTTGGGACAATAAAATAGCTCTCAGGGTCTGAAGGTGAGGTCTCAAGGTCATTTCCAGCCTTCTTGGTGATTGTAACTGGAAGAAGCAGGAAAAATACAATGAAATTCTCTAAGTAACACTGCAAAACAGCAAGGTTCAAGGTGGTTTTGAGTAGATTGCTACCTGTTGGTAAGTAACACGGAAGCCTTGGTTGTATGCATGTTGTCTCACTATGCTTGCCCCATTGCGGTCTACACATCCCATTGTTCAATGCATCTCAGCACTAGACTCCTTTGCCATCGCCAGAAAACTCTTCCTTATCTGACTTTCATTTTCATAATGGCATTGTATCTAATACCAACTGTTAGCATTTTGGTAAGTTTATGTTCAATGCCCTTCTGTAATCTCTAATAGGCCTAAAAAAGTACCAGGAGAAAAAAAACATTTTTAAATGCATGTAAGAGGTGTTCTTCTTTTCCTGAAGTTTATTCATGATGTTTATGCAAGTTTTACTAAGTGTGCAGAATAGTTCACAATCCAACACATGTTTAAGCTGGTAAATCAGTAACAAATTGGGGAAGGGGGGGAAGGGAGCTGCATTTTTTTCCACTGATAATGTGACAAAGCAAATGTGTACGTGTTGGTGAGACAGGAAAACAACCTTAAGAATTACAAATGCTTCATCTCCTTGCTGATTTCTCACTTTTTTGATCTTTTCCAAGTCCTTGTCAGAGAATCAGGGAAGGCAGGGCAGCCTCTTGCTAAGCTCATGCAGCTACGGCATGTTGGAAGTGCTGACCCAACAACCCTCAGGTGCAGAGCTATGGCTGGGGAAATTGTGATTATTTTTCCGAGGACTTGCCATGGGGAAGCTAACCGTGGATTCTTAATGTGTACCATATGGGACCACAGCTCTTATTTTTTACAGAGAAGTATTTAGAAGCACTCTGAGAATAAGTATGATAGCCTGCAGAATAGTGCTTACACAAATTTTATAAGAATGAAACCAGAGAGAACATGAATGGAAATGCAATGAGTTTTTAGAACCATGCCCAACAATTTTTAAAAATGTTCTATAAAATGTGAATTTAACCTTCTGAGGTTTTCTTCTTTAATATATTGCTTTTGTAAAGACCTGGAATAGTGGTTCACACCCTGAGCGGAGGGGTGAAGGATTCATCTCCGCTGCCCTTAAATTCTGTCTGCAACCGAGATGCTCACTTTCAATCCTCTCATCTCGCTCTACAGACAACAGAAGGAAGCAGGCATTTATACGAACCATGATAATTCATCTGATGGTCCTTTAAATTACTCTGAGGTGAATTGTTCTGTATATGTACCTGTTTCTCTCCGTTGTCCATGAGGAGAGCCCAGGCAGCTAGGCACACGTAAATGCCTAAATCTGGAGAAAAGCCTCACCTCATAGTCCTCTCTTTGCTGTTGCAGATGGAGCTGAAAGAACGAATTTAATTGCCAGTTCCTCCTCCAGCTTCTCTGCTCAGTTTGTTGATGGGTTTTTACGATCGGCAAATAGGCTCTAGAAATAGTATGAAGGTTATGAATTTTCTTAAATCAAGGCACTACCAACTAGCAGCAATCATTCCCAACCAAAAGTTATGGAGGTAGGCACCAAACCAACACAGCACTTAAGTACATGCCTAACTTTAATATGCAATTAGCAGTACTGACACGTTAAGCACTTGCTTAAGTGCTTTGCTGGATCTAAGCCCTCTTTTTTTAACTAACATCCACCTTCCTCTTGCCAATAGAGCTCTGATGGGAACGAATTACTCAGTTGGGATGTTCTACAAAGGAAAAGCACATCTTCTGTGACTGAAACAAAGCGACCCTTTGGGCTTTAATGAGAAACATTATTTTTCAAATAATAGGAGGAAAAAGTGATCAAGGAAAATTTTCCTTTCAGCTCTGTTCTGTAAGGCCATGAGTCAATATTTTTATTAAAACAAGCCATGTTTCTTTTGTTCCTTCCCCCTTAACTTGTAAAATCTGAAGTAGTTTTACAAGAAAAATGTACAGTTCTATTTGGCATGCAGAATGCTAGAGAAAAGTGCTAAATTGGCAATGAAGGGAAATATTTGTACTTGTCAGCTTTACTGATTGAATAATAGAAATCAGAGTAAGAAGTCATAAAAAATGTTCTGATAAAGAAATCACCTGACAAAAAAGTTTTGCCTAAAGGAAAACCTGATTTCTGATGGACACAACCCACCCAAACCTTTTTTAATGCATATTTCATTTTTCCTGCTAGATATTTAGTAAAGTTTCCTTCTCTTCTATTGTTGAGAGTAATACACATTGCATTTGATCTAAGGTTGCACCACACAGTGTTCAAATTGATGTTTTACATGCACAAATTCAGGAAATCCATATATAATGTTCTTACATTAACTGAAACTCATTGGAGATATGTCTTCAAACTCTGAAGACAGTTTTTAAATTATTTACCTCAATGTGTTGAAAGTTAAAAGATCAGTCAGATGCTGAAAACATTCTTGCCTTTAATCTAAAAATTGATATCAAAGCTCTCCTATTGCAAATCTAGTATTTCTGCAAGGCCCAGATATGAAAGAACCCAGGCAATAACTGGAACACTCTTGCCTCACCCAAAAATCTACCTGCACTAGCAATTGCTCCTATCTTTCCTAAAACAACAAAAATAGGTGGAAATTAAAATTTTGCAACATGCCCAATGGTTAACTCAGGCAATTCCAAACAGGGAAGGACATCAAGGAGGCTGCATGTATTTTCCAAAATTAAAGGGATGTTACAGAAAATGCTCCACAAGTAGCCATTTTTCTTTCTGCAATGCAGAGTTAAGTTTCAGCACAATTGCCGACTGCAGCTGTGTCACAGCATAACATGCTCATGCATGTATAAAACCAAGTTACCTCTTGTTTGAGAACTTTAAGAGAATTTCCTGACTTGTATAAAAAAACCCCCACTCATCCACCACAGTACAAAGTCAGTGTTTAATAGGCATGAAAAGTATGTAACATTGAAATTATTAGCAAAATGCACATTAAGCAGTTCGCTGCCTGCCCCGATAACTATAGGCAGCTGCAGCTTTAGCAGAAACAGCTTTCTGCATAGGCCTGGAGTCCCCTGGTGTGATGTGTGGGGTTTGATTCCCATGGCTGTATGGAGCTCTGGCAACTTTGCAGGGAGTACAGACTTCCACTTGGATTCAGGATACCAAAGGACTCAGTTCTTAGAAGTAAATGCATTGCATTAATTTTTACAGAGGGCACTGCCCAACTCTTCCTCCTCCTCAAATTTATATCTCTCTATAGCATTCATCCATTTCATCCAGATTTTATAAACATACATTGAAACTAGCCCATACAGTCTCCTGTCGACCCACTGTCCTGGTTTTGTCTGGGATAGAGTTATTTTTCTTCCTAGTAGCTGGTACAGTGCTGTGTTTTGGACTTAGGATGAGAACAATGTTGATAACACACTGATGTTTTAGTTGCTGCTAAGTGATATTTACACGAAGTCAAGGACTTTGCAGCTTCTCGCGCTGCGCCACCAGCAAGTAGGCTGGGGGGCACAAGAATCTGGGAGGAGAAACAGCCAGGACATCTGCCGCCAACCGACCAAAGAGGTGTTCCATACCATGTGATGTCATGCTCAATATATAATCTAGGGGTAAAGCTGGCTGGGGGCTGCTGCTTGGGAACTGGCTAGGCATCGGTCGGGGTGGTGGTGAGCCACTGCATTGCGCATCACTTGTTTTGCAAATTCTAATTCTTTATTGATGTTATTGTTGTTTTCACTTCCTTTTCTGTCCTATTAAACTGTCTTTGTCTCAACCCACAAACTGTGCTTCTTTTTTCCCCAGTTCTCTCACCAATCCCAGTGTGGGCAGGGGAAGTGAGTGAGTGGCTGTATGATGTTCAGCTGCCTGCCGGGTTAAACCGGGATGCTCAGTATGCTCAGTTCTGCTAGGGCAACTAGTATTGCTTTTGTTGACTCTTTCCTCCTAAGAAATTTGTGACATAAGATCCAGATGTTAAGTTCAAGTACTTTTCTTTTTTCTTTTTATAGAATAAGGCTGTGGTTCTAAGGGGTCTTCATCTGTGGTCACCTCCACAATAATGCTTCACTTGTAATTTCTTCTCATTCAAATTCATGTTGTACTCAGGATGTGCCCAAGTCATGTTAAAATGACATCTTTATTTCATTGACTCAAAATGTATCAATGTGATTCAGAGCACACCTAATCCTACTCAAAGTAATTCAGAAGAACCAGGGACTATTAGTTTTCTCTGCTCCTTATCACTCCCAAACACCATTTAAATGTCAACTTGCATATGTAATAAAATAGTAAGTAAATTTCTCTTAAATAAAAACTGTTCACCTTAATACTTTGTCACTGAATGATGCATTATATTCCAGTTCAAAAAGAGGTAATTGTCAGAATACCCTGTTAAATAAATTGCCCGTTTAAAATAAACGTTCAAAAGGTGTTAATTATGGGCCACATTTTTAAAAACTGCTACTTCCTTTTTGGGAAACTACTGTTTCAACCTTGACAAGTATTATACTGTCTACTCCTTTAACGAGAATTTGGTTGACCAGACCCAACACCTAATCTGACTGGTGGGGAGGGTACTCAGAGAAGAAAGCTTCAAAGTGTCTCGGAAGTAGAACTTTCGGTCTGCTAAGAGAAGGCCCTAAAAGGTAGAGACTTTCCCACAGCACTGGCACAACAAAGATACTTATTCCCTAAGAGGCACTGGATTTTGGAACAGGATGGAGTGGGAATAAATTGAGTACTTAAAGCATTTTGCAGATACTTTTGGAAACAAATATAGTACAATCATTGATATTTGAATCTATTACATTTTTGCCAAAAGTTATATTCATTCTGACTTGAAATTTATGGATTATTTCACCTTTTTGCTGATGAAAATTTGGAAAAAAGCTATAATTATCTGATGCTGAAGGAAAAAAGTTACCATCCACGACTTTAAACGATGTGGTTTATTTGGTGAAATTTATTCTTCATATTTCCAAGGTACTTCAATAAATCAGTGCTGTGTAAATTAGTATCACGCACCTGCCTCAGAATGACCTTCCATGTATTTATGACTATGTCCAAAGTCTTTTGATCTGTGTTCCTAACCTAGCCACATTTCCTTGTATTTAAAGAGATACAATTCGTGGGCCTCTCTTGGAACTTGACTGAATATTAACTTCCAATTTAGGAATTATTCATCAAAATTCAGAAACTCCACTGCCAGAGTTATTATTTCTACTATTTAAAGGGACTATAGGTATATTATATACATTAGGAAAAACAAGCAGCATAGATGGTGTTGATAATTGCTGTAATGTGATTTTCCTTAACCTGAGTTATTGTTGTCCTACTTTCTACCTTGTCCCCAATCTGACGGAAAAGAGACTTTTCTCACCACATGCAAGACCTAGCAAGAATGATGGGCCTCACTCTTAGCTTTCCCGTTGCAAAGATTCTATAAGTTTCAATTCCACAGCCCTGTACCAAGGTCTCAGGAAGGGCACCTGGCTCCTCAGGATCCCCATGGTTCCTGAACGATGGGAGAGTACTGTATCCCAGAAAACCTCTATGAAGAACAGCTGAGACAGTTATCAGGCCGATATATTTATCTCATGACAACTTTTTGCAGCTGTCTCAAAGGGTAGTGCCGCAGAATCCCTCAACAGAAGACCAAGATAAGGGCTACAGATTGCAACAAATATTTATTATAATATCTTTTACTGTTCAAATTGTTATTAATAGAATCAGGAAAAAGCTATATGGCTTGTTGTTGATTCCAGTGGGTGCTGCTGGCCCCAGGCAAATGTGGCAGTCTCTTGGTATCTTGAGTTCATCGGTTCTTGTGGGGTCAACAGGACCATCAGTCTCTGGAGCTTCAGTTTTTGGGAGACTTTCATATTCTACCTCTCAGCACATGTTTTTTCCTATCCTTCAGCCTGCTGTTTTCTGGGAACTCTTTCTCCATCCACACCAGTAGTTACCTACAGAGTCCATTCACACCAACTCACATCAAAGGGGCTTTTACCACTAGTTCACCTGGTAAGGGAAGGTAGCAATGTGAGTTGAATCCTACAGTACCAGAAATGAGAAATGAATAAGAAACAAACATTTTTTTTCCTGTTTGCTCTTTGTTAAGAAAAATCTCGTGGCAAATCCCTTTTTCTTCATCATCAGGCCTATAGTGTTTCCTATCTCCATTTTTCTTGTGAAATATATACTTAAAATCTGTGTATCATTTGTGGTTTGATTCTGCAAAGCTCACTTGCAGATGTAAGAGTGGATATTTGCCTATATGATAACTGTTCCTCTGAGCAGAATTTACAGGATTAGGCGTTATGTTTTGAAATGCATAATATGAAGTATACGGATACACAAAATAGGCACATTAATATACAATTACGTTGTAATTGTGCAACCTTAACACCATGTTAATATAGGTTTCTTACATTTAGTGTGTGATATGTTTGAGAAAACATATGGCACATAATCCTCTCCAAATGGTTTTAGAAATGAAAAGGTGTCCTCTATGAGCCTCTGCCATTGAGGAAGGGAATGTTTTCTCATTTCTCTGGGTGTTGGAACCCCATGATGAGCTGATTTGCATAACAATTAACCTCTAAAAATAATTTATAACCTCCCAGATAGGAAATCAGCTTCAGGGTAGTTAAAAGGGGTGACATTCCTTATTAATGCGACTGTTTGTATAAAGGAGGCATCCAAGCAGCATAGGCAGTCCCTCAGAATAGGACATAATACTTCCTGTGCACTATGGAGAGTGCAAGGTGGTGTTTTGCTTCCATTTTCTTGGTGGAAGCATTTGTATCTCTACAAAAGGAAAAAAAAAGAAAAAAAAAGAGAAAAAAGAAAAAGAGAGAGAGAAAAAGAAGCTTCCTTTATTAGCAGAAACTCAACTAGCCTAAAAGATTAAACACCCCATTGTTTTTGTGCTCATGCAAACGTGCAAGAATCCCCTTATTACTTACAGCCCTTCTGCCATGCTGACAGCAGCAGTGGTCTGTTTTCACTTACTGTCTCCCTGGCTCTGGGGTGTGGACAAGGGAAAGGCAAGGGCACGGGGAAGCCATGAATAGCAGAACTGTTAATTTAGATGTGCTTGTGGTTTCACACAACCGGGGCTAGTCCTAGGATAACGCACTGCACCTGAATTTAAAAACCTCTCTCCCTCAGAAGCAAATTGGCTTATTCAGTGAAATCTGTTGTGCCTTGTGCTCTACTGTAGGGCTTTCTCTCGCACCTTTCTCTTTGTTACTCAGAAGGCAAGATTCAATGTACATCAAACCCAGCTGCTTTTTTGCTTTATTGGAGTATGTGCTCTCTTACTTGTTTTGATAGATCTTGATAGAGTTCAAACTGCTTTGCAAAGCATGCCCCAAACTTGTCACACACTAATGGAACTATTCTATACAAAAATACTCACACTGCTGTTTCCCTCTGGTGTGACCATCTATCTCTGTTATCCAGCTTGGTGAGAGAAGACATAACTCTGTTTTCAGTTTCTTGATGCTTGTCTTCTATCAAACAACATCCCAGAGAATTCTTCAAGCAGAAAGAGCAAATGGAACTTCTGAAGTACAAATGCACATTGCAAACCAATGGGTGTTGGCTTTTTTTTTCTGTTTTCTGCAAAATGTTTGGCATTGGCAGCAGAGACATTAAGTAATAATAGTAAACAACAATAATAAAAAACACGGGCAAATCAGTTGCCTGTTATTTTGGGCCTCAATATTAGGAAATACTGGAAATGTCACAAGAAAACCTGCCATGAGATTTCATTCCCCAGTTTTGTAATCGCAAGTGGTTCAGATAAGCTTTGGCCCACCAGCCACCACATGGCTTACTTAGGTAGGTTAAACCATTCATGATATTGAGGTTTATCCATTGAGCAGGATGTGAGTAATGGGAAGGGATTCATCAAGCATTCTGACTGCTCAGCTGGTTTGTGTGCTGCTCTCAGGAAAGGGCTTACTGGAGCCCCAAGTGCTTCCTGTTTCTTAGAAGTGTTCTGTAATATTTTGAGAACATTTTCAGTTTGGTATTTATGCCCTTACCAAGTTGCACTCGGTTTTATATATTGTGCATATATATTATGTATACATAAATACACATAAATCAGGCCTTCATTTTGGAAGCATGATCATTCTTAGTGCCAGTTAATGGTTTTGGTGGTAGCTCAAAACATAGAGTCATACAATCATATCGAACAGTTTGGGTGGGAAGGGATCTTTAAAGATCACCTGATTCCAAGCCCCCTGCCATGGGCAGGGACACCTTCCACCAGACCAGGTTGCTCAAAGCCCCATCCAGCCTGGCCTTGAGCACTGCCAGGGATGGGGCATCTTAGCTTCTCTGGGCAGCCTGTGCCAGTGTCTCACCACCCTTACCATAAACAAAATTATTCCTTATGTCCAGTCTAAATCTACCCTCTTTCAGTTTAAAACTGTTGCACCTTGTACTGTCACTACAGATTTCGGTAAAAAGTCTCCCTCCATCCTTCTTACAAGCCTGTTTTATGTATTGAAAGGCCACAATATGGTCCCCTCAGAGTCTTCTCTTCTCCAGGTTGAACAACCCCAACCCTCTAGGGCCATTCACTGGATTTCAACATCTGACACCCAGTGCCATAGTCTATAAGGGTATCTTCATTACTCTGCTTAATGGGGAGATATTTGACAAAATCAAATAACTTTTTAGCTAAAGAAAATTAGTTCTGAGTCAAATGAAAACCAAATCAGTTATTCATAATATGCTGGTCCTGGTGTTATAATACAGGTATGTTCAGCCATCTCAGTATTTCAACCGCTGGAGAACAAGAAAGCACACAGGTACTCTCCAGTCCATGTGTCATTTTTGTCTTGTGAGTCAAACTTGTAATTGAGACTGTTGTATTTTATTTAGGTGACTAACATCACAGTCCCAAGACTGCTCCTTCCTGTCACAGGACAAGAAAAGCCCTGCCCATAATATCATAATTCACCACTCTATTTCCTGCTGATTTGACTGCTTTCTTGAAATCCTTACTGTACTTACTGTTGTTTTAGGTAAGGAAGCAATACATCCCTGCCTGTTTTCTCACTGTTCTAAACATCACTGTAATTCTGTCTGCAGTGTTATGAAGTTTTGTCACCAAAAGATAGTGCACTAACCTGAGTCCTGTGTCCCAACACCTTTCTTCTATCAAGGAGACTAAAAAAAAAAACTTTTTGGCCATCAGTTGCATCTTTACTTTCTCATGACCTACTGTAATACTTAAACTGAACTTCATGAAGTTTGTCAGTTTTGCTCTTTGGAAGAGATTTTTCTGGGTGGCTGTAATGGAACGAAGCTGGGTTAATTGATAATATACAACTGTGGGTTGGCGTGGGGGGGGTGGGGGGTTGGCTGATGTAGATGAGGTGCAGCTGTGGCTGGTTAAGTGAAGTGTTTGGGCAGCCAATGAAGAGAGAGCAGCTGAGGAAGAAGCAAGAGGAGAGAGAACCCACATTCTGGATGAGGTGAGCAGAAGGTGGCAGAGGGACTGTATGAAGAGTGTGCTGGTATGAGATGGTAAAAGACTTTGTTGCAGCCGGCTGGTTTGGAGAGTGCTGTGATAATTGGTGCTCCATGTGACTGAGTTGGACTCTGACTACAACAGGTGGCAAAGGCCTGGAGAAGGGCTTTCCATTTCTGCACTATGACAGAACTACAGGGAGAAAGTAAATCACCCCAGAATCACGTGGGTGGATTTTGTGTCTCCCTCTGCTTACACATACTGCGTGGTGCTGGGTTTTGGAGCTAGTTCCCCCAAATCCTATGCAAGAGTAATCTAATTGCTCAGGTTTTATGAGGGGAAATGGGAGTTGTTATTTTCAGTGAATATATGGAGATAGATATATATATATGCACACACATATATATATACACACAAATCTATATATGATCTTGAAGCATTTTGAAATATCCTTAGAGACACTGACACATAATTTCCCACCTCTGAGAGAACTATCTAAAGGTGGCAATCTAAGAACAAGACAGTGGAAAGCCAGGCTTCTACCTGACTATGTAGCTAGACCTCCTGCCAAATGATCTCCTACCTAGCACTTCTAAGTATAAACCTCCTATTCAGAGTCACAGAATGCAGTGCTGGCTTTGAACCATCCAGAGTTCCTAAGTGTTTGGATCGAGTCATTATTGTCAGAATTGCCACTTTGGGTTATGCTATTTTAAACCTGGAAAAGTCAGAGAGAACTATATACTTGATATTATTCAGGTTAGTGTCAAACAGTTACTTCTGTCTTCCTATTAGGCATTTATATGATGTTCTCTAGCTCAGTGACTCAATCTTTTCTGCTACTGGTTGAATCCTGATTGATAATGGCCATGAAGTCTTGGCTCCACTGCAGTGATCAAGAGTTGTGCCATTGCTCCTGCTGTTGCCAAAGTATTATCCATTGAGTGTCAGGGCAAGGATGTTGTTGCTCTTATGTATCTTTACAGTGACTCAGCTGAATGTCTTCTTATTTGATCAGAGTTCCTCAGCACTCATGTAGCACCTAGAATATTAGGTCTCTGGTTTCCTTCTACAAAATATTAAATGCTATTTCTCATTGCACAAAGAAGTTTTTCAATTTGAAAAACTGAAAATTGTATTGAAATGATTGAAGTTTTGAATGGACAATAATACAGCTGAGACAAAGGGAAGTTTGACTGGGACACCAGAACAGGAGATTGCAGAGTACTCCATTCGCTCCCTCTTTTTCAGGTTTCAAACATGTCCTTAGTACTGAAGACAATGAAAATAACTAGATCTCATACTTCAAGGCTTAAAGATTTGTCATCAGAGATCAAAAAGGATCTCCCATCACTACCATTACACAATCTGGGGTGTTTGCTCTTCTCTGTAGCACTGGGACTTGGACCTCGATGAAGGCAAGAACATTGGACCAGAGCTCTGCTAAAACACTCCCAGGCACCTGGCAAGTGTCTTGGTCAGTGTTCCCTAAGACTCATCATTGGTTCTGGCTAAGGAAGGGCTCTTGTACCAGCTTGGGACCTTGATGGTGCTTGTAGCAGAAACATGGTTATTCATAAGGTTTATCCAGGTATACTTCAGCTCAACAGTGCTTTACATTTCAAAGAACTAGGGTGTCAGTGGTGACCTGGTCTCAATACATGGTACATAGCTGAAGTTTCTCAGAAGACTGAAGTATGACCTAAAACTCTAATGGGTTTGTTTCATGAAATCTGGGTGAGCCTTGAAACATTTCAGTATGAAAGAGATCATTATCATCAAGCTAGTGATGTCCATTAACCTTCCTTTCTAAGGCACATATGACACAAATGTTACACTTTCCTCTCATTCGTTTCACCAGTTTTTCTAAAGCAATGACCACTGTATTTTAAAAACATAGCCTCTGCCCCATATTCTGAAAGTCTGTTTAAAACATGAAACTGCATTTCATTTTGAAGGGACTGCATAATGACAGGTATAATTTGAAAGACTCATAACTTCAAGCTGATCACAAAAGGGCACTCACCAGTCCTTTTAATCTTTTTCTCCTAATGTGTCTAATTAATTTAAAAGATTAATTCCTTCCTTTACATAGCCTAAGTTATTTAAGAAAACTGTTGATGCTACAACCCCGTATTCCATTTATTCTCCCCACTTCTCTAGTGCCCATTAGGTCTTACTGGACTCTCAGTGCAAGAAGGGAAGGAGTGAAAAGATGATTAATTAAAAGCAAGAAAGATAATGAAAATTAATTCCAGGCTGGTAATATAATAACCCCTGTCATCACAATACCTATTGAAATACAGTTTAGAAGATCAGTACTACAATTTTTAATCAGGGCATGGGTTGCAGATGACTTCAAATTTGGCATGCAGACTGCTGCCTTGTGTAATCCAGGAAGAAGTGTGGAACACATAAAAAGCAACAAAACCGGAGAGTTTTCTTGTGGAAAAACACTTCTTTAGAGAATATTTTATGAAATGTAACAAAAAGTGACTTGTGCCATCCTGATGGCTTCTTATCATTGAAAAATTGACTGTACTGTCTACTTGAAACGTTGTATGGATTTGTGCTTGATGTACATGACCAACACTTTATAACCATTTATCAGACAATCCTGGCCACAGCATTAGACTTGTCTTCCAAAGCAACTAACATGAGCAAATAGGGACCAAGAAGTTTTGTTTATACTCTTACCATCTGCAATGTAATTTTAGATTCTCGGGACCCATGATTTTAGCATCTCTCTTACCAGCAATGGCATCTGTCCAGTGCAGAACAGCCGTGAGCTCAATCATTTGTTCTACAAACAGGGTAACAGTGCTCTACCTTGTGACAGTAAAACCCACACCTGATCTGAATTTGAGCTCTACTGTTTAGCTCAGCAGAGGCTGTGAGCAGTGCAAACAAGACTAACACCTCTCTGTATACTATGTGCCATTGTAACAGCACTGTCAAAGGAAATGTCAGTTCTAAGCCAGCTATACAGTATTGCATTAAACACACAGAGGCCTAGAGAGTGTTACAATGAGGTTTGTATCTTGGTTTCTATTGCTTGCTACACTGATTGTGATTGTTAATAACTCCCTGAAATTGATTTGAAGAAGAACATTTCTATGCTCCTTCTCAAGACCTCTAACAGAGAAGTTTCAGGTCAGCCACCCTGGAAGGGAAACCATAAACTTTGTTCAAGCACTCAAAATGAAATGTTTGTGCTACCTCAGCTAATAAACAGCTGAAGTGAGAGTCTTTAAACCAGTATTCCTTCTGAGCATGTACAGAAGGAAAAGTAATGGCACACACTTGAATAAATGTAACTCAGGAGACTAGAAATCACGTACGTTTAGTGCTGATAATCTTGTTTGGATCACTGGGCAGCCGTTACACTAGCTGGATACCGTCAGTTCAGGGCTTCTTGAAGTGACAGGCAGATTGTCACTAAAAACAGACTCAAGAGCCTGAGCACTTTGTAGGAAATCCTCCCCAGGCAGAGGTGACTGGAAGAGCATTTTGGAAAGCACCGAGCGGCCCCCGTGTATGAGCGCAACTTTCCTCGCAGCAGGAAAGGTGAGGATGCTCAGGTGAGAGCAGACAACCTAGCATGAGGCAGACTTGTCACCTCAGTCCCTGCTCAGGGATCTTTGTCAGAGCTGGTGAACCCACAGCTGGAGAAAGCAGGGTGCTCCCTTCTTTGCCTTGCTATGAGACTGGTGCCAGGGCTGACATATCTCTGCTGGTGTGCACAGAAACAGGGAGGGCGGCTTTCTAACCGCACTGCTGTGAAATCATCGTCAGACCTCCTCTGCCCTCCCACAGCGCTGGATGTGTGCAGCTGCATTAGAAAGCCTTTGACAGCTGTTAGGGAGAGCCAGTGCCTTCCTCTCCATGCTTTCCTGGAGCCCCTAGAAAAACAGCAAGACCTGGCCCTAGATAGCACCAGCTGCCTTGTCTGCTGGATCAAACTGGAGAGTAGGAAATGCGAGTTTGGGTAAACTGTGAGCTTGTAAGTAGCAATACTCCTTTCTCCATCACACGTTTCCATGGGGGTTTCAAAGGTACGCATGTACAATACCTGCTTTTGCAGCAGCACTGTTATACACAGCTGAAGTACTGAGCCAAAGGAAAAATTACATGCTGTTACTCAATCTTTATAGGAAGGTTTGTACATGTAAAAGAAGCTAGGTGGCAGATGTTGAGATGGATTTGGTAAAACATGCCCTAGCCTGAATTTGGATCTTTGACTTAATACTCTGCAGCTATGTAGTAGACCTCTCAGCCTCCTCTTTTCCCAAATCATGGTCTAAATGCCTATCCAATCTCCACATTATCTATTGTTAGTAGAAAGGATCAGCTATCTGCTATTGAAAAGAAATCCCAGTTTGTCAGTGGTTTTTGCAGGGAACTTGAAATCTCTGAGATGTTTTCAGGGCCTTACTCCTCATACACTTTCACACAGGGAGGAGCAAGTGCAAGTTAATTCTTCTGTGCTCAGCCAGTCCGACATTGGAAAGAAAGTTAGTGAGCACCTGGCTGCAGCTGGACCAGAGTTCTCTGATGGCAAAACTCAGCCAACCCTATTCAAAATCAGAGACTACTCCAGCAAAATGTATCCTGCCAGTGCTGCTGGCATGAAATAAACAGTGCTGTGTTTAATGTAAGGGATATGTTGAAGAATGTCACACATTTTACTGCTGAAAACATTGCATTTTTGGAAGCTCCATAAAATCATGAAGATTAAGGAGCGCTTTAACATTTCACACAGCTCTGCTCTGTTGGAACATGTAGACTGCTAAGTGGGATTTGTCTTACGAACCTCCTTTTTATATGGGAGAGTATACAAATCATAGTGTGCATTTCACCTGATGCAGAGGTTTTTTGATGTATTGTTCCACAGAACAGTATGGAAATGAAAATCCTTTAGCATAAAAGGTTTTCAGGGTTTTCATACTCCTCTACTGCTCAAAGATAAAATGCTACTGGGGTTAAAGAGGAAGCTGGATATTCATGAGAGTGCAGAAGAAATTTTTTGGCCACCTCATTTACCTGAAAGACCATGTTTCCCACTATTGGTGATGTAAGGCAACTCTCCCTTAAGTCCTGAGGTTGTAGTTACCTGACAGCAAAGATAGGATAAGGTCTCAAACTGCTAAGGAGTCCATCTGCATGAAAACCAACAGTCTCCGCTTAATTCTTATGAGGCAAAAAACCCTCCGACTTCAACATCAGTAAGTACGTTCACACTATGAATAATTTTGATCTCTTACAGTGTAATGAGTAGCAAGCCCTGCTTCACTGTAGGAAAACTACCACAGTTTTGTTTCAGGTGCAAGTTCCTACTGTGGCCACAATAAAATCAGATTTTTAAGTACTACAGCTTCAGAGGCAACGGAGTCTGTACTGAGTGCGGGAAGGAAACAAGTCTGAACTACTAGCTTGATGGTGGAAGGCTCTCAGAAATGTGGGACCACAGCAGCTCTGTATAAGTAAAGCAGCTGTGAAGAGACTACAAGGGGATTTTAAGCTGACTAACTAATTTTCTTTTGAAACTTGCATTTGAAAAGGATGTTTTGTTAATGTTTCATTGATTATACCACATTAAAAAAAAAATCAAAATATCTGATATAACTCAATCCTAAATAGTTGCAGCAGCCCTGTAATAAGGGTATAGGCTTAAAACAGAGACATAGCAATAGCTGGATTCTGTATGTACCATTTAATTGCATGAAGCACCCTTATTTCTCAGCTTCTTTTGAAAGATTTTGACACCTCTGTTTCCTGCCTGCATTATGCTTAAAAATTTCATGTATTAATGAATTCCATCAAGAAAAATATCAAGATAATTCACATTAGGTGCCATGATTATAAAATCAATCATCAGAATGATCTTCCCTAAAATTATGCATTTTTCCTTTTCAATCCATCATTAATTTGAGTCCTAATCCTGTGTACTTTGGCCTTCCAATGCTCCTGCTGATGTCAAGCAGAGCCTCATTAAATTCAGATGTTCTGCCCTGCTGGTGCAAATTCCAGCTGCAGAGCCCAGTTTTGCAGTTCCTCAGACTTCCTTTCTGTTTCTTAAGAAAGTCTGAGGAAACCTAGTTTACATCATCTAACACACACACAAAAAAATAATCTTGCAGTCTTTTTATCTCCAGTAAACTCGCTTTTGCTGATTCTGGAAAATGCCTCTTCAGGAGCAGCTCTGGGATGACAGGGAGCAGATGTGTCTCTTTTTTTCACCAGCATTGCTTTCTGCTGTTAGTAGAGGTTCATAGTGAAATGATGGCCTTCCATGCAGAAGCAAATTTTTTGAAATAAGTGGTTATTTTTCAGACCTTTTCCCACTGTGTTGCTGCAGACACATGACTCTTTGTTCAAGGATCTTCACATTCAGCAAGGATCGACACAGCACGTGTCACATGGAAATTTTAAATTCCAAGTAACCTCCTCATTTAAAATTACTAGCTTTTGGTCTTTTCCTCAGGGGGGAGGGAGGGGAACAGATGAAGAAACTCTTTTATTTTATGCAGTGTACTTTTCCTCCCTGACAGAGTGGAAAGTTGGTATCATCCCAGGTTTCTCCTGGCAGTTTCAGCAAATTAACCTGTGGGTCCCATTGACCTCTAGATTAAAGGATCTTCTATAGTTCCTGCTTACTGATTAACTACTTTCCCTGCCCCTAAGTTGCTTTCGTTGTAACATCAAACCATTCATTGCTTTAAAGCTGAAAGAAGAGGTACTGGCAAGTGAAACAAAGACATGCCATATAACTTCATTATTTAGGTAGATGGGTGTTTTATTTATTTTTGTCGACAATAACTTCCTAATAGCTCTTCTGAATTATGGTATAGGTGGATCAAAGGGATCTAATCCTCCATCATAATTTAGTGCCTATGCTGCTCTCCCCCATCCTGCCTCTCAAGCACTATCGGCAGTGTTACCCTTCCCTACAAATAACTCGGACAATGTTTTGTTCACCACTCCACAGGGAAACACCAGCAGCTTTTTGGACTTGCTTTATATTCTAGATTACTTCATCTAACTCGAGAGCTGCACTGAATTCTTCACACATGAGCATCCATGCCAGAAAACCAGAAGAGTATCTCGAAATGCAGAAAAAAAGCATGCAACTCCCTGCACTGTTATACTCAAACCTGTGTGACTTTGTGTGACATTTGCATTATCACAGAAATCCTCACTCCTATTGATAAAAGTTATTCTGTCCAACAATGCTAAATTAAAACGTAAGTCTATACAAGAATAATTGTGTTGCTTTTCGTACAGAAAGAATCCAACAAAAAACTCCATTCCTCATTTGCTTATGGGTGGGACTTATAAATAATGTGAATTTAGTCACCGATTTAAGAGAGAAGCATTTCTCCCTATTATTATAAAAATGTCATTTTCCAGGGTTTGATATATGATGGTTGGTATATTTCAGCAGGGAAGATTAAGGCCGTATTTCTTTACTGGTTTTCTAGCTATGATTTCAATGATTGAACTGAGTTTGACTCCCCATTTCTGGCACATATGCAAGTTTTTTGGACTTCTCAGGGTGGTTCTGCACCTGTGTGTCTCAAGAATAAGACTGTTTGTAATAACATTCATATCTTCCAGAATGCAAGAAATATGAAAAAAATTTTATTATGTTCATATCATCATAAAAATAGTTTCTAGTCACTCTTCCCTGCATTACAGAAGTATTATTCTTCAATACTGAGGCTGATTTTACAAGCTTACTACACCACATTTTAAGTGCTTTGCTCTTGCTTGCTCAGACTGACTTGTAGCTGGCCAGATTCACTGCCTTTACCTGCCCTTCCATCTGCTTGGACATTTATAAATGTTAATCATGACAGTCCTGTGCTCTGTATCCTCCATGACTAAATGGAGAAATGTACCTGGCAGAGCTGTCAGACTGCCACACTCACACATATATTCTGTGAAAAATTACACCATAAAACACACTTCCTTGGTGTTTTTTTTAATCCTTCTAGGACACCACACAGGTAGTCAGACATCTTCATGATTGTGGTCATTGTAAGATGTTTTATTTATATTCCCTATTTTAGTTATCTTCTCTAATTTCTGCGGGTGCTTCTCTTGTAATTACAATAAAATAAATACCTGTATTTTTTCCTTCTTTATTACTTTTTAGTAATACCTGAATTTATGTTATTACATAGTTCTCTTAATACCTCAAAAATATATTCTGCAAAATCCAAGGTCCCCCTCCTCACATACATATCAACACAATATATTGTTCAGAAGTTGTTTTATGCTTGATCTTTTTACAACTGAAGCATGTTTTCTTCCACAGAGCGTAAAAACTCTTTGTTGTAACTTACCTTTTTAAAAAAGAAACAGTAATTTAGCATCATTCTACACTGAAGATGATCCCTTTTCCAGTGTTTCCTATCCATATTATTATCTGCGTTCCCCTGCTAATGCTCAATCATAAAAGAATTAGTTTCAAGGAGGCACCAGGCAACATCCCCGGTAGAAATTCCTCTGTCAAAACAATGTCAGGCTGATGTTTTTATCACTACAACTCAATTCCCTCAATTTGAGGCAAACTAAGAAGACTGAAAAACCCCTAAACTGCTGTATGGCAGGTAGGAATTTCCACACTACGGAATATTTCTGTTCCTCCCCACTTGCAAATAACAAAAATGAGAGTCTCCTCTTGGTTCCTGTACCTAATGTTTTTGATAGATGAAGAACTGTCATCTTTCCATTTTGGCCCATTTCTCACTCGAAGAATAGGCCAGGAAATGAAGAACATTATGCAAGGCTTATGATTCCCAGCTTTCTCTATTGGCAGTGTTTTCTTGTTAGTTGCTCTTCATATCAGAGTCTGATCCCACAGGACTGTCCCAGTGGAGGACAGGCTGGTACCAGCTGGAAGCAGTCCTGGTTGTAGGTCTGGGAAACATCAGATCCAGGCTGCCTTTGAAGGACAGAAGGCGCCAGTTCCCTGAATCAGGTTGAGAATAAGGTTACACCTTCACTGATCTAAAGGTGCATATTGACCAAAAGGTAATGAATGTATGCCAGCTGCCCCACTGCAAAATCCCAAGGGAAACAGAGGCTTCTAGCTTCCGTTACAGCATAACGAGCTATGGGAAGGCTCGTAGCGTTGACCTTGGCTAGACCTGCCATGTGAAAGGTTTCTGGGCCTTGCCTGTGCTAGTGCTTTGCATGACGGTAACCAGATTGTTAGCTGCTGCATTAAAAACCTCTGCAAGTAGGAAAAGTAGTCTAAAAATCTGCCAGAAGGTACTCCCTGTCCTTGCAAAAGCCAGGTTTCTGCAGAATGTTGTACCACTGAGTGTGCCTGCGTTTCTTTTAGGAAGACTGGCCTTTCCTCCCTCTGGACTTTGGTTGGGCATCCGCACAACTAACATACATAATATTAGTCTTTATCCTGTGCCTGGTATCTCTAGCACATCTACTTCCCCCAATACGAAGGGACTTTTCTGGGAGGAAATATTGCATGGTAGGGAAATAATATGAATATGTTACTCATGCAAAGATAGCTGCACGTATTGTTCTTCCAGACTTCATAAAAACAGAGGAAAGGTCAATCTAAGCAATTAATTGTTCTGGTAAGATTATTTATCTCCATCTTCCGCTGTTGTTGTGGATACCTTTTTTTTTGTGCATATGTGTGTGTATGTAAGTACATGTATCCATATACATACAAATATGTGCCAAGCTGCTATTGTAGACTAATTTTGAGGGGACCAGGTTGTGTTTCTAAAGGAGTCCACACAACTGCTCTCCTTAGGAAGCTGGAATGGTTTCCTTCTTCCCGTGAGCTATAAGGTGCACTGCTACATAACCATGCCTGGAATTCACTACTGTCCATTCTTGAAGGTATTTCTATCATGTAGAGATACCTTCAGTTAAAAAATTGTTCAGGGATAGTTCTTGAACCTCAAATTCATACGAGACAAGCTCTTAGCAGACTCTCCTCTCACGTAATTCATATAATTCATATAGCAGGGGGGATATAATAGCCAGCTGTGCACTTCTGCATTTTCAAGTAGATGCTTAACCCTATGAAAAATCACATCCTGCTCTTTCTCCTACTTTGCCAATTTTTTTCTGACGTTCCTTAAGGACTATTTTTCCAAAACAAAGAAAGAAAAAAATGGGTAAACAATAAGCTCTCCCTGGGTTATAACCCACCACACCCAGCTCCTCTTTTTTGCAAAACAAGAACTTGAAGAGACAGTTCCATTCTTTATTAACTGAAAGAAACCCACCAAATAAATATTTTAAGGCATTTCAGCTAATTTCATTGGAAAACTCCAAATTCTGAACATATTTTTACCAAGCTTTCCTCCTGAGATGACAGCCTGAACTCGTTTTCTCTTCCTCCTTCCCTCACTCCCCACATTACCTCCCCTGGAGAGGCTGAATACCACTGATTGTGCAAATTCAAGCCCATCAGCACTTGTCATCTCTCATGGAATTTACCCTTTGACATTCAGCTTCCACTTCCCACTTGGAGGCAGAAGGTTTAACTTTGCAAAGCACAGAAGTTGCTTCCTTGGAAAAAAGCAAGAAACATGTTCTCCTGCAGGGAAAAAAAAAACCAACTCACTTCACCATGGAGACCTTAGGGAGAAAATCCCTATATTATATTTAATTCATGTATTTTTTTGATGGAGAATCTTTTATTCTTTTTTTCTCTTTTAATTTTCCGATAAACTGAACAGCCAATGTCAGTATTTTGTCCAGTTTTCACTGCTCCAGAATCCAAACTTGCAAACCTTAAACAGTGACCTTGCCTTTTAACCCCAAATTACAGCCAGTCACCTTTACAAAAAAAATCATTCCTTGCTTAGTAAGTATTGTGATGATATTATCTCACAATAGTAGCCTCTCTCCTGCCTTTAATAACAGCCAGTCTTGTAAACATACACTTAAAAAAAATTACTAAGAGAAAAAATAGAAATTCAAAAGGAGTTTTCATTCTTGTTTTATCTGACACGAGGAAGTCTCAGGTAAAGGCAAGTCTGTCCTCATTTACACCTGTTAAGCCTCACTGAAATCAGTAGGGTTGAGCTAATGTAGCTGATTACAGAGTTTGGCTCATAACCTGTCTCCTGTTAACTCACAACACTATCTCCCGCAGGTGGAACAAGATGAAATCTGCTGTCTGCAGTGCTCCATTTATAGGAATAGTAGCATACCCATTACTTCTCTGCAGATCATAACGTTGGCTGCTTTGCCTGACAAGGAACATACATCTCAAGATACCAAAATAAGTAGAAATTTTCATCCTCCTTGTAAATGTGATTGGTTAGTGATATTGCCTATTAATGGATATGGGTAAATGAATTTTGGACCTAATTTGCAATTTTTATTTTACTCAGCAAACAGCAGGATACAATTATACTATAAATCTGAGTTAACAGGTTAGCTTTGTTACATTTCATTTTCTGTATTGGATGAAATTATTTTGCCTTCTCATTTACGGTTTCTTTATAGGGCTTATTATTTGCTGAGGTTAATGCTTCAAGGGTATATTTGGATCATATTGTTAATATTATACATTTATAAACGAACATGTAACCAGGCTTCTTCTAGTGTGCACTCATAGCCAGGCTCTTCCTGAATTGTCACACAATCTGGATAAAATTTTATTTCAGTCAATATAAAAAGTCAATTATCTCCTCCACGTCCAGACAAAAGCGCTAAATTCTCAGCATCTCTCGTTCTCATTGCTATGTTGGAGAGCAGAAGTGCGAAGGGGAAAGCAGACTGTTAATGTGAGATCGTTTCTTGTTCTGATGCCAGTCTGGATAAAGGATTACAGCATCAGGTTCATCTTGTGCCACTGCAGTCTTAAAACCATAACTGCTGCTGTCTCTAGAGGCTAGCGCAAAGGCTTAGAGTATGCCGGGCTTTGGGGCTGCTTCATTTTCCTTCTTGTATAGCATTGCTAAGGATTGCTTAGCACATTGAATTCAAATAATGGGGTATATCTGGTGCTTAAACCTTTGTATTCTGGTTTTCTAATAAAACGAGGCTTATGCATTCTATGCAGAGAGAGATCATACGTTCCTGACTCTGGAACCTGTGAGGTACCTCTGTATTCTGTGGTTATGGGGTGCGAGCTCAGTCCTTGCTCCCTCACCTCGACTGGGTCTTGTGCGCACTGGAGGAGGCACCTGTGGGGCACAAAGCCACAGCAAAGCAGACCTCAGTAACTGCACTGTCGCTAAACTGCCCGTGATTTGGTGCATACCCCATGGACTGGAGAAACAAAACTTCCTGGAGGTTCTCCCTTCAGCCTTTGCCATGTTACCTGTAGTTGTCTGGCACAATTACACAGTGCAGCAGGGGAGTTCTGTGGATGCAACTGTAGGAATGCCATGGTCTCCTCTTGGGATTTCCCCCCCCGCCCCCCATGTGTTTCTTTGCAGAGTTTAATCCAGTCATACTGCTTATCCAAACTACCTTGCAGTTTTTCTTGGAAAATCACAGCCGTAATTGCCATGCTGTGCACACCTTTTTGATCACTGTGTTCTTGAGCACAACTTGAAAAATAGATTATGGAGAGACTAAGGATTTTTTATGCTTATAACTCAAAGTGGCACTAATAAATAACCATAAAATAGTAAAGTCACATCTATAATTTTTCATGGCAGATCCTTATGAAATCATTATGTAATTAATTTCGTTATCAGCCGTGTGAAAGTCCAGGTAGGGGAAATGGATGATGAAATATAAAACCAGCTAAAATTATTACCAACCAAAATTTTTATAGATACATGTATAATTTTTTTTAGTCCTATAGTTTCCATGCTGTTCTGCCATTATGGATGAGTGCTCCAAATATGAAAGTAGGTCCAAAAATTATGTTGTTGAACTTCAAGCACTTCAGAAGCTCTGTGGTGGAGTACATTAGCAAGCAGGCTGATATATAATGAAGAATTTCTCATTTAAAAGCTGTCAATATTCATTAAAGAACTATGTTTTTCTTCATTTGCCGTGTTTCTAGCCATCTTGTGCAAAACTTTTTATCAATACTATCAGGCATCAAAATCAGGATTTACTGAACCTAATTTTAGCCATACAAATCCCAGCTACCCAGCCAAAGCATGCTGTCCAGGTTTCACCCTATAATAAATGGAAAATGAAGGTAAATCAGTAGCATTCTGGTGCCATCTCTCTCTTCCCCCCGACTGTTGAAGGAACGTGAGCATTTGTATTACAGCACCCAGAATGCATATGCAGTGGGCATAATAACTGGGCATAAAGGAGATAGGACACTTAATGATATGTTTGGTGGTTTTAAAATATGCATTTAAGTATAGCTAGCAAGTTATATATCAAATATCTTAAGTTCAGCCCAAATATTACCTGGATCAGCATTTGCAATTTTTTCTTCCTTTTTTTTTGGTGTCTCTCTAAAACTAGAAGCACTATCTGTCTCCAAATAGAATTGGTTTCGTATGTCTCTGCAGAACATACATGTTTATTTAGAGGTATAAATTTCACTGGGGAAGAAAATACAAGGCAATAAAATATCATGTATGATTAAAAGCTCATGCCATCTTTTAATAGCATTTCCTTCTTTTTTTCTTTGCCTTAGGCAGCTTTGAAAGTTCTGCATTTTCCAGTAGAATTACTTTGATAAAAATAATTTGAGCAAATATTTTGCTTCTTAGTCTGACTCTGGCCTATCTAAATAGGTAAATAAAATATGCTCAGCTATGGAGAGGCTTGGACTTAACTTGACCTTTGTTTTGGAGTAAGCAGATCAGCAAGGCAAAAAGTATGTAGAAATAGGAACAACTTTCATTGGCAAGAGAACAGTCCTCATGCTTTTCCATATGATAAGCTCACACTGTAATACCAGTGTTTGTTGATGGACTACTCTCTTTACGTAGTTGTGCAGGCCACTTCCCCTGCTCATTTGCAACTATATAATAATGCAGTGCCACATCAATAGGCAAGTAAAATTACTTAATATAGATCTGGGTTTAGCATAATCTGGCAAGAGGTCGAGCCTCTTCAACCCAGTCCTCTGTAGGCAGACAGAAAGTTCTGCACGATCAGCTGAGGGACCATAAATCAGTTTGGAAACCTCAAGAGCTAGACCAAATGGAATTTTTCATCTTCTGTTTCTGTCATTTCTAAAACTAATTTGTAACAGACTAAAAAAAAAGGTATTTTAATGGCAAATTATGGCCATTTGCCATTATGTTCACTCATGAAACTTACCAAAATCAATAAGAGCAGAACTAACTTAGATACATCCTTTAGATATGCCCTGGCTTGAAATCTGTGTTGGTTGGAAATGGCATCTTCACAGCTCCTTTGTGGACCCATCAGCCCTTGCTGTTGTCTGGTTTTCCCAGGTGCTTTACCTTGCTCTTCCATCTCTTTTCCCAGATGTTACAGCCATCGTTGCCATTCGTGTCACTTTCCCCCCAGCATTGCACTAGCCTGTTTTTATGTCAGTGGTAGTATTTTTCCATTATTCATAACACTGAGGTTAGAATTCTTCTCCTTTTTCTCTTTCACTCTTTTGTAACATGCAGTTCACCTTCTAGTGCCACCTTTGCTTATACCTTGCTATTGATGCATGACCTAGCTGGCTACAAGAGTCATTTTTCTGCTGATACTTTAATTCAAATCTACCCATGGGTGGTGGATAATTTTAATTGCTACCAGCAGGAAGCTGGGCGTATTCCGACCCAGACACCTCTGTCAAGAAATGAGTGGTCATTTGTGACATACTGGAAAATAAAAGTAGCCGAGGGCATTATCTGACTTGAACAGGGCTGACAGATTTTTACAGTGTTATGTCTGGAATCCAACAACCTATGTTTAGAAAAATACATAGAATATTATGGGTGAGAAGGGAAAAAGCAAGAAAAGTCACTATATGGAACAAAATGTAGCATGTGGCCTCCAAGTCTCAGGTGCAAATGGGACATAAAACCTACACTGTACCTATGTTTCAGAGACATATGGTATTTTTAACCCTGAATAACACCTTTCTTGCATTTACACATTACTGCAAAAACTGCATAGACATTTACTCATTCCTGCATAAACATGACTGCATTTGCAGGCTTGTAATAAGTGACATGGGATATGAGCTTCATTGTCTTTCATCATAACACTTAGATTTCTTAAAATGCCTATTTCCAACATAAATGAGCATGTTCTATCAGTCTTTTGGAGTACTATAATCAATGGACCATTCAAATTTAGAGGCTAATTAGGATGAATAAAGATTATGGAATCTAGCCATAACTAAGTCTTTATACACATTTCTCATCGGTGTATACATGCCAGTTAATAATAGTAAGTGCTTTCACTTCTAAAGAGCTCTTCACTGAATCTCAGGAGTCTAAAAGCAGTGGGGAAACTCATCAACAGAGGATCTGGTGATTTGCCTAAGGTCAGGCAGTAAAGTGGTGTCAAAGGAAGGATATTAGCTAAACCCCATGGTTTGACATGGTTTGACAAATGAGCAAGTCTCATGTGCAGTAAGCTTGTTTGAAATACTGTCTGTAAAACCTACACACCTCTATGTTACTTCTGTTACAGGGAAGTGTTAAAGAAGGGAAGGGAGGCCTACAGAGGACCTATCCCAGACAGACCAACGGTGCGGCATATGCAGGAATAAGCACCAGGCTAAGCCTTGAGGTGTTATTAAAAAAGCCACTCCGGCAGGTGTGTACTACATGAATGAACCCAGGATAGCACTCTGCGGTTGCGGGTAAATTAATGTCACAACAGTCTCTGATGTAGTGATACTAGCTTAGCAAAACAGTGTAACCGCATACAGTACAACAGTGCTGTATCCAAGGAAATTAGGTCCGCTTCTCATCAGGGCTTTTTAGCTTGGGTCCACCTCTAGTCTGAACAAGTGCTACATGGGCACCAGTGCTAAGCATTTGCCGCTTTCACATTTCCCCAACAGACATGGGTTTTCCTGAGTTTTGGCAATACGTTGCGCAAGCCAGCTACCCTGCCTCTGAAGCATCCTGCTGGAATATGTGGGTGTTATCATATCCTGAACCCAGCTCCCCTGACAATTTTGGATGCTGACAGTTTCATAAAATCTTCCCTCCAACCAGGGGTGGTGTAAACAATAATAGAAACAAATCCAAACCCTCATTGTACTGCAGCCTAGGGTAATATTGCAGCAGGACCATGTTTTCTACATTTAATAAAAACGTCCTTTCAATGAGCATTTGTACATCTTAAATGGATAATGTCCAGAAGTCTACAGTGTGCTATGTGTCAGATCCCCACCGGAAGATATTTCCTCTTGTCAGAATGGCAAGAACACCAATGAAGAGAAATCTTTGGAGCCAAGTGGGGCACTGTTTACTCAGCTAAAACCCCAGTTTCATCTCTCATAAGCACTCTATTAAAAATATTCTATTGACATACTGAAGTTTATATGGGTTGCCAAAGGAAAATAAGGGAAGGAAGCTAGGGTGTTTGTCTGAAATAGGTAGAACGAGATCAAGATACTCTGCCCGCAGCTGACAAGGCAAAGGAGTGTAGGTCAGCACTAATAATATATGGTTTAGCTCTAAGAAGACACTTGTCGTATAGCTGCAGCCTGAACATTGTCTCTTAACTGCTCGTTCTTTGCAACAGGCCTGCTTTAGCCATGGTGATTTGAGCGGATGCTCATGCATCAGGTCTGCTAACTGAACTACTGACAAAGCCTCTAACCTCTAACCAGTAAATCACCCAGTTAGCTGAAACAGAATCAGGTTGCTGTTAACCGAGTTTCATTTTCAAATTTGTTATTTGCTAGTACAGCTGGAGGGGCTTTTTCATGCTGTTAAGTTGCAACCTTTGCTAAAGTTAGCTGAGTTGTTTTGGCAAAGGAGACGGTTGCCATTGCTTGCCCTGCTAGACCCTTACATGGACATACAACCGCTTCCCTGCTTAGCTGACCTAATATAACAATGCTGTGTCTCATCCCCCAGGGAACTATTTGTCAGCAGCTATTCCCACATACTCGTACTGTGAACTCCTAAATGCAAGTGAGGAGGTGTTTTTTGGTTTTTTTTTTTATGCTGCCTGCTCGATTACTAATTCCTTTTTTGTTCTCAGCATGTCCCATCGTTCATGAAGTAGGCATGTATTCGTAGAAACTTTCTAAAAAGATATTAATGGATTACTTAATTTTTTTCCTGGCATCTTTCCAGTGCTCTGCCTTGTTTTAATCAAAATGGGTGGAACACATATTGCACTTGCTCGCACTGCACTAAATCACTTTAATAAAACTACAGAATTCAGTCAAATGTTGCAAAACTTAGTACTGACAATCTGTCAACACTCCAAGGCATTTTGCTCAACAGGATGTGTTAATAAGTACTCTGCCCATTCAGTTTCATTTCTGAATTCCTGAAGAAAAAAATTCCCCTTGTTGTTCTCCTGAGAATCTTCACATATGTCAGTCTAATTAAAAAAACGTGTAGCATTATCAAGTGTATGTTGTCCATGTTTTCTCAAGGATCAGTACAGTCGCAAACCCATTCTGCTCATTTACAGTATCACTTTTTTCTTAGAGCAGAAGTCTACCATTCAGCCAAGAAAGAAGAATTTGTCTTCTGAAATAAAAATGTGTTAAATGGGAAAGTTATTTTAGGGAAGGGCAGCTCTTCCCCTCAAAAGCTAAATATAAAACCTTGATGTCAGATAAAGGGTTCTTGGCTGAAGTTGCATGGATGCAATAGGACAAATTAATGTGAACACACATGCAGGGACTGTGGTGGGTTCCCTCTGTCATGCTGACATCACCACTGCATTCATTTTCAATGCCAGTTTATTCTAACAAGTTCATTGCCATCCATATTTTTAAAACACTCAAAGGTTTTCCCAAGAGTGCTCCCTGCAACATTGGAGTCCCCTTTTGTTTTAACTGCAGCTCAGGAAACTGGGAAGAGAACTGCTGGGGTCTGGATGCAAGCCTCGGGGAGCAACGGTTCCATAGCGGCAGCCTCTCACCTTGCTGTACACCACTGAGCACAGCTCCAATCATGTCTGCTGAGCTGCATGCGGGAAGTGTGCACGATCATCTGAGTAAAACATAATCTGAGAAATTGCAATCTTCCCACAAACATGCCATGAGCAGAAAAAGTTGTCAAATTTACCAGATAAAATGCAAGGCGTGAAATATTCGATCAGCTTTACTTAATATGTACACACCATACATAAAGTGTTGCTGTCATTCAAGCTGCAAATGGATCCTGCACCCAGGTAGACTCCCACAGAAGTGAATGAGACTATTCATGGGGATATAACTTGTAGGGTAAGATTTTTTTGTTGGATATTTTCTAGCATCCTCAATATCAGCATGGTGACTAGCAAGACATTAGAAGAATAAATCACTTCAAGAAAACCTTGTTGTAAATTACTGTATCAGTCTTAAAATGTCAGTCTGTTCACATCCCTGCTCTTCTTTCAGAAGTCTTCTGAAATCGACGTTATTGTTTATTTCTCCCAACCAAAAATATTCACTTCCTCGTCACCTCCTCTAAGAACAATAGCCTACCCTGCAAATTAATTCAAATATTTTTTTCCTAGGAGGAAAAGTGCAAACACCCCAGAACCTGGTGTTTCTTGTTGATGTAGACTTGCACAGTTCAGCAGCTCTTATAAATTATGGGATCTAATTATGCTCATTAAGACTACTTGAGGACCTAATAAAGGGGCACTGACTAGACCTCTATGGTTACACCTGTTGTTGCAAAAGGCCGGGGTCCACTTTACATCCATTCACACCTCACAGCTTTGTTTGTGGAAAATCACCTACCCATGAAAGAGAGATATGCCTGAAGGAGGCCGCTGGCCTATCTAGTGAAACGGCTGTGGAAAATGCAGTGTTTGCAGAAAACAAAACAAGGTCCATTTATTATTTCTCCTTTAGAGTCAGTGGGAGTCTTGAATCCAAAATCTCCAGCAGTGTGGGAAATGTGACTTGCATAGAGACAGTTGCCATATGGTTACTTCTACATTTACCTGCTTTTGCAGTACGCTGTGGCTGCCCTCTCAGCTGTGCATTTGAGCATCTTTCCCATGGATATAAGGGCAAGCAAGGGACGAGGTCATCCTAAGTACCACATCCACTTGTGGCTACAGTACACAGATGGTACTGCTCAGACCACAGCTGTATATCAACATTCATTGTTGTGTTTGTGCGTCTTTCTCTTTCAGCTTTCCTCTGCATCAGGTCCCCAGACTTCCTGCTCACCAGGCAGTGGCGGCAGGATGGATGCCATCCTCCAACCCAGACTGTGGTACTGCTGACTGGCTCCCCCTCAGTTCAACCCCTCTGCCTGCGCCTGAGCCTCAAGCTGCAGGATGCTCAAGGGACCACAGTCTCCCTCCAACTCCCCCCTCTCCCCATCTGGCACCAGCAGTCCCACTTAGCAGCTTCAGAGACCAGAACAAAACTGACAGATTCTCCTTTCAACATCCCCTGCATGCCAAAGGAATTAGCTGTGATACCACACTTGGGCATTCAGACCCTCCAATACAATTTTTTTCAGTAGCACACGAGTGAAAGCAAATGTGCAAATTTCTTGCAGGTTGAGCTGGATCTTTCTGCTTCTTAAACACACAGGCACCACACATGCCCCTATACAGAATTTCCTTGAGGCCCTCCTCCCATTGCACTCAAGCGTTTTTGGTGTCTAGCTCCTGGGGTCTTCCTCCTGAGGCTCAGGACTTCTCTTTAAAATTGTAAAACTTCTCAGGTCAGCTATTTAGTCTAACTTTACTTCACCCTAAATGTAAATCCAAGCTTCAGATTTCTCTATGAAAGCATACCCACCTAATTCTTTCTCCACCTCAGAGCTGACTCTGTGTCTTTCCAGGTTTATATTTCACCTAACTCACATATGGCTTCATTTTGCTATGTCTGGGAATTTGCCGCTCCCAAGCCACCACACCCTACAGAAAGACTTTTCAAGAAAACTTGTTGTAGGCTTCGGCTTGCCTGGTATGTTTTATTTCAGTCATTAAGTTTAACCCAAAAGTTGTCAAAGAATGCTGAATTTGTATCCATTTGTTACAATTTTCTTTTTATTTGTATATATGTATACAAATTCATTATATATATGAATTTGTATACATTTTGTTACAATTTGTTACAATTTATTGTAACATATTTGTTACAATAGTTCATTATAATTTTTTTTGCATTGATTTGTAGTATCAGCTCTATCTCTAGATTATGCAAAGACAGATTTGCCAAATCATCACACAGGTAGAACGGTGGGAAGCATGTCAGGCGCTTGGGATTTTCTTAAGAACCATATTCTAATTTTTTGTGGTATTAAGAAGACCTGAGAAAGCTCAGAGCAAGGAAAGTGCCCTCCTTAATTCTGATGAGGCATGTGAGGCATTTGGCCACAAACTACCCACTACTTTCATAAGCAAGTTTAAAAGACAGCTTAAGCCATGAATCAATGTTTTGAGCACTCGCGTAATTTTCTGCCTCATTATCAGTGTCTATTCTTTGCTAAAGACAACGCTGTTGAGGTTTTCACTTATGTGTAACAAATTATATTAAACAAATTATTATTTATGCAATGACAAAGACTTTAAAAAATAATCACAAGACAGCTGTTCATTTAGGTAAAATCTGCTCATGTTTTGGTTTTGTTTTGTTTTGTTTTCCAACAGTAGATAACACACTCAGATACAAGACCCTGAACTCCATTTTGGATCTGCCTTTCAGGATCTGTTAGACATAAGGGGAACTAATTACAGTAGAGGACATTGCAGAGACTAGAAAAGGGATCAATACATACATTCCCCTAAGAGTGTTCAGCCATTAAACCAAAGCAGGAATTTCCCAAGAGCTAATAAAGGCTTTCTCCTTTTACCCAAGAATTCTTCTAATTTTCCCATGTTTCCTCCCCACTCACTAGCACAAACCTTTTTCATCATCATGTTCAGAACTCTCAGTACTCAAGGCACAATTTGGCTTCTCTTTTGTTATATTCAAGGTATTGCTTCTATGCCTGGCAGACCTTGGCTTTTTCCAAACAGAGAAAGTCTTGGGTTTTTTAGTGGTCTGAAGTGCAAACACAACTTATCAATCATAGTAAGAAGCACAGACCAATCAGTAGCTAAAACTACTCTTAAATCCAAACACCTAAATATAGAGCTTGACTCCTGAGTAGCCTCACTATTGCTAGCAAATACTACCAACTAATTTGTCCAATTAAATTTGGAGCTCCTGTGACTTACCGTGCTTTGGAAATATGCAGACCTCAGGGAGAGTTAGTTACAAAATCAGCAAGTCTAGAGCAACAAATTTCCTTGGGTTTATACATAAAAAAGGCCATATCTGAGTCAGGGGTTCAAACATAACTGTGGTTCCTCCCCAACTATTTGGATGCTTAATCTGGGTGTCTCTATCATGGTATACATGCCAAACAAAGCCCGCTAAAATATTTAATTCAAATCCAGACATTTCTGTTGTGGTTGCCAGCCCATTCATGCTAATGTTAGGTTTAACCATGATTAGACACTGATTTACGCGTTCGAATGCCTTCTTTTTACAATAGCATGATGAACCAAGTGACTTGGGAGGAGTTTTCAGAGGGGAAATTGCACTGGGAATATCAGTTATTACTGAAAATGTAATGAGGAAGCCTAGCAAGAATGCAGTCTCTCAGCTCTGAGGCTACAACAGGCTCATTAAAAGTAAAAAATAGCTTAGCATTTAATGACGTTTTGAAACTGTTACATTTAATCTTTAGTAGAAACATGGTCATGGAAATAGTAATTATTTCTGTCAGGCAGTCTGCTGAACACTGCCTGCATACCGCTGTTACCCTAGTTTGGGTAGGAAACCTTTTACAATATTGCTCTATTTTTGATGTGATGAGTTGTGTTCATGGAAAATTTACATCTCCAGCATTTCGTATCCCTGGCACACTCATTCTTCAGCTTTTTTGTTTACCCCAATGTTATTTCTTCTATCAAATTCAATGATGATTAAGTCAATCCCTTTTGAAAGAAATACTACCCTTTGTATACTACAGTTTTATTTCTACATAACTCTGTAGGGAGCTAGTGGCATTGGTAGGTCAAGCTACTTCTCCATACCCAGAAAGTATAAGTCTGAGGTTTGGGCTGAACGCTGACAGTTGCTTGCAGTCAACCCAGGTGAAGAGAAGTTATCAGGGTATTTGGACTGGAAAGCTATAGGTGGCCAAACATAGTGTCACGCATACCATTTAGTGGTGCCTAAGATGATCTGGACTTTTGGATTTGAAAAGGCCTCATTAAATGAGTGAAGGTCCTGTGAAGAAGGCTGAATCTGTTGGGCTTACACTGTCAAAGGTGCTTAGTAGCCCTGGAGTCCTGCCAGCCACTGCAGGAGGCTGCTCCCGCTGGACCACGCATTCCCACTTTTATGGAGACTACGACCTGAGACCGGTGATCCCAGTCCCAAGGGTAGAGATCCAGCTGAGACGCACATGTGCCTGCAGACATCATCTCAGAGAGTTTTCTTGGAGAGAAGATGCTGAGAAAGAGCAAATGGCTTTAAAACCTCCATCATGACTCTGTAAAAAAAAAATGACAGAACAGGGACCAGCCATGGGCCTTGCAGTATTTTTGGGTAGGTTTCCATTTCTCAGCTAGTCCTCATCTTTACCTGCAGCTGAAGAGATAGAAGTGACAAAGAGAAAGCACGATGAGATTCAGTTTCAAATTCAAAGACCTAAATAGGAATCTAAAACTTAGAAGTGTCCACATTATCCTAGTATCTGAGCTTTTATAATCAATGGAGATCTCGTCTAAAGAGCCAGCTGAGGTCTGTTCAGCCGGCCAGACACAAGTGTCTGCTGCCACGTGGCAAATAGCCCTGCACAGTCCCCTGGCTGCACTAACTAGGTCTTCATTGCCTTAACCAGCATCGGACCTTGAGTCACAGTTGGGTCCCTGAGTCTGGAACTGACACCCTCAAGGCTCAGACTAACAGAGGCATCTTGGAAAATCTTGACCAAAGGAGAGTCAATATGCTTGAGGGGAGTAAAATATTTCATGCAGAACTGTTCAAAAGTTACATGTTTAAGAAGCGTTGCTGCTGGGCTGGGCAGACCAGGCTATCAACTTGCTAGAAATGTTCTAAAGGATGAGTTGAGAGAAGATGGGTTAGGGTTGCAGCCTGCTGGAAGTAGTCACTCTGTAAAATTGAGCATTGCAGCTGTTTGTTTTTTTTTTTAAGTGGAGCACACCATCACATGTACTAAGACAAAACTAATGAAATCTCATGCTTCATAAAATCAACTTTTTGCTGCTGGGATCAAGAACTAATTTTAAATCATAAAATATGTCTGTATATTTGGTCAAATGAATAGTAGATGTTTTTATCTTTCTTCAGACTGTAGTCGCAAAGAAGGAGGCAGGATATAAGGTTTGACAGCCCCTAGTAGTAAAGAAACTTGGATGTTGATATCTGTATTCTGGCACATGAATAAAGTAACAAGGCAGTTAAATCAAAACCATAATTTTTCCACAACATCCCCCCAAACTAAGTATCTTATGTATGTGTTTGCTTACCAATATCAAATTAATCTCTACCAGAGTCAAAGATTCATTGGCATCAATAAGAGAAATAAGATCTTTTAGCACTGAGGGTGTGCAGCAGAGCACATGAATGTCTCATTGTCTTGAGATACTCATCACTGGAATGATGAATGTCTCAAGACAATATTTCAGTACTAACTGCATACTGGTATCCCCTGTTATTTAATTCCCATTAAAGTGAGATGGAAGTGAGCTGACAATACCCAAATTTCAAACAGACCTAGGTTTTTTCTTCAAGACTAACTTCTGTTTTAAAAAAAACATGAACCTGATGTGAAATTTTAGTTTCTTTTATACCAAGAATACAAAGCCATCATAAAGGTGAAATGTAAAAACTTATCATGGACTAGAAATTTAAAAAAAAAATAAAAAACAAAGAGTAGAAAAAAAATAACCGAGGTTATTGAAAAACTCCAGTAAAACAGGATTGTGTATGAGAAAAAGACAGAGAAATTTAAAAATAAATAATTCTAAACACTTTAAAACTGTATAGTTATAAAATATACATTCAACTAAGGTGTCAAGCATTAGTTTAGCATCTAAACGATAATGTTAGCTTTCAAACTAGGGCAATTTATTTTAACAAGAAAGATCTCCCAAAAGGTGCTGAAAGTAACAAAGTAAAGTGTTGGTTTCCCTGGTGAAAACATGAAACATTTTAGAATAAAATAAATGTACAACTTTGGGGGGGGGCGGGGGGGGGAGCGGACTTGAGAGGGTAGCTCCCCTAAAAATTTAGTAATTTAGTAGACTTTGAATTAGGCTTAAGAGGCAGCAAAATTTTTTTCATTTTATTTTTTTTTTAACAGAAAGTAGAGTAAGAGCCAGAAATGGGAAGGAGTAAAGTCATGGATCGGTAACATGTTCTCATCTTGCACAATGCATTTGGTTCTGGTCAACCTATACCTAGAAGTATACAGCAGAAACTCAGAGGCTCAGAGATGGGTGATGAGTGTGACCACAGAAGTATGCTATGGGGAAAGATACAACTTTCAAGAAAAACCCCAGTGACTAGGACCATTACTTCAGAGGAAAGACAAATAATCAGGGAAAAGACAACCTTAGGGAACGTGACACATGTAAGTGACACAGAGACAATGTTAGGGTATTCAGCAGAACACCATACAACACTCCTACAAGACTATACAAGGATAAAGGGAACACCAATAAAATCAAAAGATAGCAACATTTTGTGGTCATACTTTAAGCTGAATATTGTTTTCGCAGCTGTGAGGAGCCAATTAGCACGACGTGTGTTGGAGCCCGAAGCACAGGGTGTGCTCTTACAGATAATTAAAACATGCTGAGCAATAAGTTCAAAATTTTAGGTATGATATCAGTCCCTCACACATCGATGTACATGCAGATACTGAAGTGGCAAAAGAAAGCAATTTAGCCCCCGGGCAGATAGTTAAATAGCTGCTTATTGACTGTTTGAAAATACACTTGTAAAATCCAGTACTGGTAGGTGGGAGAGTGCAGCCTGAGCTTGCTGGGTTACTGGCCCAATCTGGTACAGCTGTTCCTACAGCCCCCTGCCCCACAAGGGCACCACTGCTGGAGCAGCTGTACTGCAGCCAAGGGCTTGGGTAGCCTCCACCATTTAAAAACTGCTGAAAATGTGATCAAGTGCTAAATTCAAAGTACAGGGAATTATGTCCCCTTAATCTACTTGTTTTATAGGCCATAATGAATCATTTAAAACATGAAAGAAAATTTTGGAATGAACATAATTGCCAACATATCCTTGCATGAAATGTGAACAACAACTTGTTAATCCTAAGATCCTACGCAAAAGTGAAACCCTTGTGCACTGACTTGTTCAATTAAAAATAAATACTGCAGTACCACTGGCAAGTCCTTCCTTCATTCTTTGTATGTAATGGCTTAAATGTTCTTCGTCTACAACGTAGTCAATAAAGTGTATTCTGCCTATGGAGCAACTTCTTCCCACAATACAGTCAGCAAATTATCAACAAATGATGTGACTACTCATGCATAGATGAACAGTTTCAAGTATTTGACATTGTCCACTGCCCTAGTGAATCATTTCAATGGATCTAATTCTCATCTATTGTAACTTGGTATAGTCTCACAAAAAATCATGGTGTAAGCATATAAGAAGATATGAATAAAACAATTTTGTATGCAAGGATAGGGAAATGCTTTTTGTATTACAGAAATACATGTGCCCAGGAAAACATAAACAGTATTATACAGAAAAGCATAGTTGTTTAATTCATAAACTGTTGAGATATTAATAACAAACAGTATATTTTTTTTATAATTCAAATTTTATTGCAACTTTTTTGAACTCCAGACAGCTGTAATTTCCTTTTGTCTATCAGCCAAAAGGAGTTTTACCTCAGTTTTGTATTTTGCAGGGACTAAAAGAAAGAATGACTCAGGTTATTGTGTTTGAAGCTGCTGGGTAAGGCTATTTTCACTCCCTAGAGGTAATGCTTTTTATGCTAAGCTTGAAGTTTTGAACTACAAAATAAAAAGTGTGCTAAATACTGATTTTATTAGCCCTTAAAGTATTTCACTTTAAAATAATGGGAGGAAAGATCATAATACCTTTATATGTGTAATAAATCAGTTCTAGAAAGGGAGATGCAACACAGTGCAATTATTTAATATTAGTAGTTCTCTTGGCCTTCTTGGAACTTGTCTCTATGGGAACAGTTAGTGTTGCTGCCAACCTATGTACTGTCAGATTGCAAAAGTTCATATCACTCCCATCAACACAGTTTTAGAAAAGTCAGCAGACTGCAGAGGCAGAGCCAAGGAACTGACAGTCTCTTTTGGTGATCCTTATATCAGAAACATATTCCCACTTTATGATAAGTGTTCTATATTCCATGAACAAGAACAACATATTCATCTTCACACCCCAAGGGGAGCGGCACAAAGAAGGGGTAACATAAAAGATGGTGAGAGCTCCCTAAATCTTTTTTTTAATCCAAAAGATTTTGCCCTGGAATCTAAAGATGAACTTTACTTAATTCCTACTTAATTGCCAGTTCCTACTTAACGGAGCTACTTAGTTCATGCCTATAACATACGAAGATTAGGAAGATCCCTTTCAGTTCAGAGTGATTAGAGAATAAAATAGGCTGCCAAGGAAAGTAGTTGCAGCAACAAGCATCACAGCCTAGAACTGGTGAGCATCTAGGGACTCTTACAATGGTGGGTATATGTCCTGAAAGGGAAGAGATGAATCAGATGGATGGCTTTTACCATGCAAAAATCCCATGCTCCACACCTCTCAACCAGTATAGCATCCTTCCTGAACAACTCCCCTCCTTAATCGCTTCCATAAGCTCTTTTAAAGCCTGATACTCTCACCAATAAGGCTACTTATCCCAGTGAAGCAAAATGCCTGCATCTTGTGTCAATTCAGTGTGTCTTTACAGTGCAGAAAACTAAACTCTTCAGCCAGAGGTGGTTACACAGAAAATACATACACTGTGCAATAGGTACTTTTATACCTATGTGTTCACATATGTGCATCCACGGACACCCACACACAATTTATTTCTACCAAAGGTCAAGTCTAACTCTTCTGTTGACTGTACTTGTATTGACTGTGTCTTTGTTAATGTGATTCTTGCAAAGCACCCATCACTGCAGTTTTTGGGGGGCAGATTATGTGACAGGGTGCCTTCAAATTGAAATTCTAGCAGTGCTGCGAATACTCAGTCACTCACATTTTCTGCTGGTGCAGAGGTAACTGTGACTCCTTTGGCCCACCTCAAGCAGCCTTTTTTTTTATTTCTTTCTTATTAAGGACTGTCACGTATCATTTCAAAAGGTCTACTTAGCACTTATCTTCCCCACAGTGTTGGCTCAAGTTATCTACATGCAGGTTAATTCCTTGAATCAAATCAGCCAAATTGTATAACACCACTTGAAGAACCCGGAACAGCACGGGGCTACTGGAACCTGACCGCATGCTCGCACAACCTCACATTGAACTCACAGCCCCTGACCAACCGGCCAAGCTCAGACCAGAACAAGGTTTCTTGGAGGAGAGTGGGAAAGATCTCGGCGAATTGTAAGAAATGTGAGAGGTTCCCCACTGCAAGAATGTGGCTGCATTTAGTATTTGATTAAATACAGCAACAAGTTTAAAGAATGCAACTAATTAAATGAGGGGGTTCCCCTACTGTTGAGGTAAGAGTTTTCCAGGGAGTTCAGACATACAATAAAATAGTCATATTCTTTTGTGCACCTCTAACCTTCCCAGTCCTTGGCTGCCCCTCGGGAGAATAGCAGTTTTTTGCGTTCTGTCTTTATGTCCCAAACCTGAAAGATTTTAGCACAATTTGCCTCCTACCATTAGTTTGTTTTTCTTGTGCTGTAGGAGTAGTTGACAGGGAATTTCCTATAAGCCCTTGCTGCTAAAACTGCTGTAGTAATAACATTAATAAGATGTAAGACAGCCAAATAGTGCATCAGAGACTCATCAAGCTTTTCTCTAAAAATATTGGAATACAATATGTGAAAAGTATTATACATCAAATTGATTTTTCATAGAAAAGCTTAGTGAATCAATCCCCTACTAATAAATAAGATGGGATAAAAGAGCTGGAACTGCTCCTAGAAAGTCCAGAATTATTGAGCAGGTAATTGGTGCTGCTTCCTATAATATCTGTTGTGTAGATTCAGCTGTAGCTGTTTAAAAATGCACTGTAAGACCATGCAGGAGCCATTCAGTTGTGATGGTCTGGTTATGTCTATCCTTGGGCATGTTCAATAGTTCCCAAGGGTCCTTCAGCCTCCCAGATTGATCAGAAGGTCACAACTCCAGAAAAGTTTAATGTATCATATACTTTCTTGGTGATATCAGATAGCTGAGAGGAAACATCAAGAAGAGGATGCCATGGAGAGGAAAGAGACTAATAAATTCCACAGCTTAGAATCTGGGACAGAAAGGGCTTAACTAACCACCTAAATAACTTGAATAAATGCACTGATTATTTTAACATTAATTTTCACTTGTTACTCAGTATAGGTATTGCTAATTTTAAACAATAATTTGTTTTAAGAGTTTACGTGAAGTTGTATTTACTACTGGTTACAGATGTAGAAGAACCCACCTAGACACACACAATTATAATTTCTGCACAGTGGACAGGAAGCTCAATGCCCAGGATAAAGTAGAAAAATCAGCTATTTAATCCCAGTGCATTAAAGACTTTAGCCATATGAGATCCCATAACAATTAAAGACTAAAAAGTCTAACTAATTGTGCAACAGTGACAGTGGTTTTAGGTGAATCTTCTCAGCATCAGAAACAATTTTAAATGGCCTCTGAATCAAGTCATCAATCTGATTTTAAGGGAACAATTCAAGCTGGTGTATCCTTCTATAAAGAAACAAAATGGACTCACGTGAAGGTGGATAAAGGGGGTAAAGCTAAATTACATCGTTCCTTAGTTCAGGTGGGATTAAGATTTTATCTTGTAATTTACTGGCTGTTAAGACTCACCATTCTATAATTCACAGCTTTATAATTTTTTCGTGCATATGTGCAATGTAGGAGACGACACGTTTCAATCAGTTACAATTGTTCCCACTTTTTGGGAGATGCCATGAACTCATCTGAAACACTGACTTCTTTGACCTTAAGTACTTCCCATGAGTTTCAGGCTTCTACGTAACGAATCCTTGAAGTTCATATTTGACGCTTGCTCATTCTTATAAGCTTACAAAGTCTATAATGTGGAAAACACTCCTGAGAAAACATGTGGCAACAGCTACAGTAAGGAGGAAAAGAAATCCAGACTGATAGAACTAAAGCCTTTTACTATTTAGAAACCCTAGTGCAGAAAAGCTTCTAGTATGCCTTCTAATAGTTATAAGGGAAAAGTTATGTGATGGTGCTGAGAGCAGGTAAACATCCAATAAAGGGGTTTAATATTTAAACATTGTTAGGAATTATTGTGAAAATTACAAAGATTTCTGTAGTGTCAAAAAACTCGGTTTGTACACTAAACATGATAATCACTACAGGTACAAGAGAGAGCACTTCCCCCATGAAAACTTGCTCCGTGCTTAGCAGTCACGCTGCTACACTGCTTTTGCAGGAGAGTGCTGCCCACCATGCTCCATCTCCCTCTCCCTCCCTTGCATCCAGCCTACGCTGCACGTGGCTCAGAGGTCAGTGCAGACAGGCCCTAGGTTTGCAAAGGTGTTTTTTTTCAAACATAACAACTAAGGGAATGACTGGCAAAGCAGTCAATATCAGTACCTTCTGAAAGAGAAGATTTCATGCAACTAGAAGAACTCACAGCTCCTTAGATGTATTTGCTCAATTCCTTCTGACTTCTTTAATTTGCTTTCCTAAACCAGCTTTACTAGTATCGATTGCACTACAGCATGATAGTATGGAAGATTATCTGCCAGTAGACTCACAATTTAAGAGGCTTAATGAAAAGTGTACTTAATTTAGCATTTTACATTCTTAGGTCTCCATTTTTCTCCACTTTTATTGGGAAGTATTAAAGTAGTAGCTCCATAAGCCCCTCTTTGAGAAATACTCTAAAAATTTAAACTGATAACTAGAGCTAGCAGGCAGCTAAAACTGGGGCAGTAAAATTGTTCTGTTAACTAGTGCAAATGACCCAGACAGGAGAACTTCTGTGCCACCCTAGCCTGGCCTGGCTGGCCAAAGCTTTAAAGCTCGGAATCTTCAAATTGCTTGACAGCATAGCATGACACCCTCCCTTTGGGAGCGTGCTGTAGTCAGGAATCTTACTGATTCCAGTATCAGCTGTAGACACTAGAAGAGACTTCCACCTCTCTGTACTGTTGTGGGGCAAGACCTACACGTTCCCATACAGCTCAGGGAGCTCTGAGGTATAGCAGAAGATGTTATGGGAGGCAGAGCTCTTATTAAAGTGTCCCAAGACTTTGGTGTATAGCTATGTTGCATCCAAGCGAAGGAATGCTTTGATGTCATGGCCTTCAGTGTTTATGCCTTAAATCAGCTTTAAGGCAGACTAAGGTAAAATGAAAATACAGGCCTTTGTTTCATTCAAAAAAGCACAGTTACAAGTGTCTATAAAACATGCAGATGAATAAATGAAAGAAAAACTGTGCTTTACTCACTTATGCTAAGGTTGTTTGTAAAAAAATCTCTGTTGGTTTTTCCTTATTCAGTGGATCTGTTCTCTCTTTTCTGAAATGCTAATTGTCTGGATTTTAACCTTTGCCCATCCTTTTTGTCTTTTGTTGAGTGAAGCAGCCTGTTTCTGCCAGGAAATGGCACTCCCCAAAAAAGCAGTCAGATAGACTCAGATTTTAGATGACCCCTCTCTCTGGGCTCCCCCTAGATGGACTGTATACCACAGCACATATGCCAAAGTCCTGTTGACATCTTCTAGAAGAACAGGTTTAATGTTTCCCCTGGAAACTCTTATTTCCTCCTCAACTGGCCACTTTCTCAACTCAGATAAATGGTGTTTCCCTTAATTATGCATGAAAATGTCTCTTTGTTAGATTAAAAGGCATCTCTTGCACTTAATACAACTCTTTCTACAGGACAGAAAACTACTCCACCACCACTACCCCCCACTCCGTTCTTGGTTTTTTATTTGGCACATTCCAGCGAGGCATCTGCCTTTCACTGTACCCACGAGCTAGATCAATCTGTACATTAAGAATATAGGTAAAACAAACATGCAAAGTAGAAGCATGTGAAAGGGATCACTAGAGGTCTAGTCCAATACTCCCTTCAATGTTGCGTCAGGTCAGCCATAGACAATTGTGCTTTGCACACTGAGGGCTCTTGTCTTTTATCAGACAACTTTAAGCAAATACTTTAACAACAATTTGAGGGAAAATGACCCACAACACTTTCCTCAGGCTTATCATATTTGGAAGTTTTTGACTCAGTTTCACAAGGATTGAGCACCAAAAGCTTTGATGGAAATAAATGGGCTGTATGTGATGACAGAGGATTTGAAAGTTGGTTTTTTCCAGTGAGACTTTTTTACCTAGAAGTATCTGGTGCATTACAGTGTTATTGATAAAATGGCATTCTAGCCTTGTTGTATGCATTGGTAGGCATAAATTGAAAAGAGATGGAGAAGACCTCCATGTTTCCTATTGTCCAACTTTCAATAGCCAGTGGGAGTGACCTCCAGGAAAGCAAATAACCATTAAATCGGTCTTTGAAATGGGTGTAAACAAAAGGATTTTCTTCGAAAAACATGGACATGTTTGTTGCTCAGCAGTAGCAGATTAAGTACTAGATGCTTGAAGTCTAGTACAACTTCTTCTGTTTATACCTGGGAAGAATCTGAAGGGTATAACCAGATTACTTTATATTCCTGAGTTTGATGTGATTCACAGGAAGATTTTAGGTATATCAAGACTTACAGCCATGGAATTTAAAGCCATTGGTTTCATTAGGATTATTTATCAGACTGTGTTTGCATCTCCCTTGGAGGCTGTAAAGTATTAGAAAAAGTAATGTATATCAAAACCACTTCATTTTTTCCAAGGGGTTGGGAGGGCATGGAGAAGCTGCTGTAACTACAGGGTGAATTAGGATAGCTGCTAACTGCCTGCAATGGCTGGTGGATGTTACCTTCACAGCAGGAACAAATGTTGGCACCTCCAACAACATCTTGGTCTCCATTCTTAAGGGAGAGTTGAGCAGCTGCAGTCTCCAAGGATTGCAAAGTTGAGTTAGGATACAGATATTTTCAAGAGGTCAGGGAATATGTACACAGCCTTAAAAACACTAGCAGGATACAATGATTTCTGAATTTAGCCTGTAATTTTATTTACAATTCCCTTGTCTTTTTGGAATAAATCCCTTCTATTACAACTGTGAAGTGATGAAAAATTTACCATGTTCCATATCTGAAAGCTCCTACGTTAATCAATGGCTTCTGGTAGGACAACCATTGTCATATGATGGGTAAAATAAGCTTTTGGAATGCATCTTCAGTGCACCAATAACTTAATGTGCTCCATAACAAATTGTTTATATATGGGTAATGAAAATGGTATTCTTTGCTATCTCATCACTACTATACCTCTTAAACTACACTGATACTTTATATTTACTGTGAATAAACTTATAAACTCACGGCAAATGAAAGTGAAGTCTATGTATCACTATTATTTATTCATTAGTCTTCTATGGACTTAATACCCAGACATGGTAGACACTTTACACAGTAAGAGAAATGCCTGTCAGAAGACTTTAGCATCTAAATAAGTTGCAAACAGAGAGAAAGGCAGTAATATTATGTTCCTGGTTTCTACTTCATACTATGCATAATAGGTTTGTATATTTTATTGCAAACCTAAAGCATAATAGGTTGGTACATGACACCAGGGTGCTAAAATGAAAATACAGCATAATTATATATAAGGTTTCAAATAATTTGTTAAGGTGGAGTAGCACAGTCTGACACAGCAGTCACAGTAGCTCCACAGTAGTGCTATACTGTCAACAAGGGCTACTCATTTATTCCAGCATCTTTTCTGTGCTTTCCTGTGCATTTCTGAAGGTTTTCCCATCAGACTCATAACTCGTATGTTTCTGTCATAAACTGTCTACAGGTAAACATGTGGGATCTTCAGAAAATATCTTTTGCAGTCTCTCGTGAAAATTTAAATCCAGGTAACCCTTTTCCCACATAATGCAAAGTCTTTTTAGACAAAGTTTTAATGACACAATTAATAAAACATGTGACAAAGCTGGGGCATTTTCTGCTTAGGACGGAGTTTGGGTCTTAACTTAGTTTTAAAATATTGGTTTTGCTTTTGCTTCAGTGGCTGTTTTCTTCCCACAGTGGGGCTACAATGATAGAGATACCAGCTTCAAGGAGTTGGTATGGATGTAAGGAGCGGATTGAGTTAGTACTGCCAGCAGACAAGGAAGTCACAGGAACCTGTGCCCTGTGCTGTGCCTTTTAAAGCAAATTGATTTGTTCCTTGTAGCTCCATAATGAATGTAATCTCATTTGCTTTTTCAGGAGACAGATGTTTGGCTATGAAACTTGCATACCTATGTCCAGCAGCCAAAGTTGCATATAGCATAATTACACCTTTGAACCTGATAAATGTGTGCATTTTATAAAGAACTGCCTGGTGGGAAAATGAGCCAGTCCTTAGTTAAATGCTCTGGAGGGGCAGGGGGGGAGGAATGACTTTTTTCCTCTGCTTCAAGTTGATGCTGGAAGAATCCACTTCCTTTGAGAAAAGTGGCAACTTTTTCTGCATAGGAGAGATTTCTGAAGTGAGTATTTAGCACTTAATGCAGAATTATTTCCAGTTATTCAAGTGCTCTGTTAAAAGGTCTTTAGATAAACTTCCTGGAGAATTTTAAGAGTTCAACGATTCGCTTCCATAACAATTATTTAAAAAAGCTGCAGAGTATAAAACGTGATTTCCTTTCTGTGGGAAGAAAATTCAATGGTATAAAATACCTTGCAGAGCATGCACTAATATAATCTTACAAAATGTTATACAAAAAATACAGCAAAATTATAATTTCCTATTATATCTTAGAGGCCTCCTGTTTCCAGAATAGCTGTACTTCACAATGTTACCTTCAAACACAGTGGAAAGCCTGCAGAATGGGAAAGTGATTTGCTTAGGCTGAAGGAATGAAAGTATTTCTAGAATGGTTGGTAGCATCTGCCACTAATAGAGAATTAGGGAGCTAATTTCCTCAAGGACAGATTACTTACTAATTGTCCATTTTAAAGGTTCTTCTTTATGCTTGGCATTTATGCTGTGGTGGTTCCTACAGATCGAACTAGTACTGCATGCTGAGCAGACACACAAGAAATAACTAGTGACAAAAATAACAAATAATCAAAATAACAGGGTACTGGATGACAAAGAAAAATGTTCAGATCTATGGTATAATTTCAATCACAATTATATTTGCTGTAAAGTATGAATGGAGTCAGCTAAATGAATGTTAGTAAACACTGTCATTCTCTATAGCTTTTCATTAACTGCTGTACTAAAGCCTCAGTCGTATGAGTTTTTAAGAGCTTCCAGCTTTCCTCAGTGCCTCAAATAATGTGTGAATTATTTTGGAATAAAACATTACTTTCTCCTTCTTAAGTAAAAATCTCCAAGAAGGAGGGGAAATATCCACTTTCCATCAGATGAAGAATATTTCATGTTTAAATCTCACATCAGAATTTCTTTTCTCCTACTACACCTTCTTCACAAAAATCTATCTGAGGGAGAATTTTGAGTCACTATATGGAAATAAATCCTTATTTTCTTTTACTGTTTTTTATGATCTTGTTCTGATCCAGGAGCAAATGATGGAACAGACATAATAAAACAGGTCATCTAATTATATAATCACAAAAACAACTATAAAAAGTAACAAACAAGAAGCATAAGGGTAAAGGGTTATGCACACATCGGTGCATTAGGGCCATAAAAGGTATTTTCCTCTGTGCCAGCCAGCAGTCTTGCGAGTGTCTCTTCAGGCTGATGATATTAAACTGAAGCTAATACGTAAAATGAGAGAGGAACAGAAGCGTTTCTTTACATAGCCTACAACTAGAGAGTGTAAGAACTACAAATGCAAAGTTTAACCCCCCAAAAATGTTCTGAAAGTGTGTTCAGAATGAACAGTCTACATAGAAAGGAACAATCAAAAAAGAAAGGTTGCTTGTTTTTTCTGCACAGGGGTACATAAGAACAAAGAGTGAATACTACAGAACAAGAGAACAGTTCATTGTTGCTGGTACTAAAATTCCTGGGTAATTTTTACTTTGCCTCATGAAAGATCAGTGTTGCTCTAGGCTTTTTCTTTGTAGTGGCTGTGCTATTTTGAATGCCTGATCTTGTTCTTTTTCTTGGGCACTTCTTTGCTTGCAGGAGTTTTATTTTAAAGGGAGATGTAGAAGGAAGATTCAAAGAGGGAAATGCTGACACTCCCAGAAAGAGTGGTGAGTACATGCCACAGAAACTTCATTTTCTCAGTGGATCATGCTTTATATCCTTGCTCGTTTACGGTGATGTGCTATGATGCCCAGTGTGTCAGGCTGACTTGCAATGCGTTTCTCACTCCAACACAGCTCTGTTTGAGTATTCAGGTTTCCATTTAGCATATTTTTTATTATTATTAGCCATTTCCCCTTGTCCTATCTCTACATGCCTTGCAAAAAGTCCCTCTCCAGCTTTCTTGCAAGACCCCTTGAGGTACTGGAAAGCTTCTATAAGGTCTCCCTGGAGCCTGCTCTTCTCCAGGATGAACAACCCCAACCCTCTCAGCCTGTCCTCACAGGAGAGGTGCTCCAGCCCTCTGATCATCTTTATGACCCTCCTCTGGAATTACTCCAACAGGTCAGTGTCCTTCTTATGTCACAGCCCCCAGAGCTGGATGCAGTACTCCAGGTGGGGTCTCACGAGAGCCAAGCAGAGGAGAGAATCACCTCCCTCAACCTGCTGGTCACAGTTCTTCTGATGCAGCCCAGGATACAGCTGGCTTTCTGGGCTGCAAGCACACATTTCTGGGTCACGTTGTGCTTGTCAACCAACACCCCCAACCCCTTCTCCTCAGGGCTTCTTGCCGTTCTCTGCCCAGCCTGTATTTGTGCCTGGGATTGCTTGGGATTTAATGTACTTATTCTGTATGCAAAACTGCATGTGGTGAACAAATTGCAGTCATTGTATCACAAGCTTCAGGAAGGACTATGCAAAATTGCTTTTTTCCCCTGATATCTGAAAGGATTTGATTTCCACTCAGAATATTTAACCTTCCTAAGCCATGTCTGCATGTTTTACATAATGATTATAATTCTGTAATGTTATTTTTGTGTAGACTTTATACACATCACATGTTCCAATAAAAAACACTGGTTGTAGCTGAATATCTGCACCACTTAATTCTTCTGCTCTTGTAGGAACAATGCTTGTACTGTTTTACTACATTTTGTGTGTGTGTTATGGTTTAATGTCTTTGACATGAAACAGGTATTGCTGCTATTTTCTATTAGAAGCTTTTTGTCCACCTTTTCTTTTTCCATTGACTATTTCTTCGGTGCTCTTATCCATCACTATTTGGGGATAAATACAGGTTAAAAAAAAATAATTGGTAAGTTGAAACTGGAAGAGTGTAGACTATCTTTTGAGGGGGGCAAATGCTTTTCCCCGTGCCTACCACATGCCTATTGATTCACAGGTACTAAAAACTAGATAGCTACAAAAGCTCTGTTGCCAGGTGAGAACTTTCCTCCCTGTGGCACTGGAAACATCCTTTGATGACTCAGGTCAACCTAGAGAGATGTTGTGCCCTCCCTGACCCAGAGAAGTGACCCAGGGAAATGGAAGGGTGCAGATTTCCTCGTCGACAGCCAACCACTTTCTCACTGCAGGTGATCTCACACCACCAAGTCCCCCTCTGTAGCAGCCACCTTCTGCCACAGTTGTGTCTGGGTGCTGATGGCACTTTGAGGCTCCACACACTTTCAGTAGATCGACACTGCAAAATAAGGAGGCGATGAGACCAGTTTATAGCCCTTAGGAGTGGCACAACAAGCTCTCTCCACAACATCTAGTACAGAAGGTTTGTCTTGGGGTGAGCTGGTCTGCAGGACGACACGGGAGTGGGCCCACCTTGAGGATCAGGGTTCAGTGCCTGAGCTCCAGCTCCTCTGTTCAGCAGTGCAAATACTTCCATCTGGAACAGAGACAAAATGGGGGCTGTCTGGAGACCCCTGGAGAGAGAGAGGCTGGGAGGTGTCATCTCTTTTTTCTCATATGTATAGCCAATGTTTTAATGGCATTTGTCCAGCTCATCAGGACATGACAAAGAGATAATTTTTATTTTTCAGTGAAAATTTGGAGGTTCAACATTTTCAGTCACACCCCAGAAATGTAGAGATTTTACCCAGAACTTGTCATGGTTTGATGGAAAGATAGCATTTCCTGGCAACAGCTCTGCTTGGTAAGAAATTTAACTATCCACATTTCCACTGAGACTTCACTAAGATTTTTCATGTAGCGTTTGTTTTTAGAACTACAACTCTAGTCAAGGTGAATTAAGAAAATACTGCCTGAGTTGCTGTATTTTAAATATTACTTGGGTTTACCTAAAAGGAGCTCACACCTTTATAAAGTAATTCTCTGTGACTTGATGCTGTTTAAAACATTTGAATTTAAATTTGGGACCTTACTGTGTTTCGGTTGCTCAGACCTTGGCCAGTCAGTGGAGGTCAGCCCAGCTTAACTTCTTACTCATTTAGAGGTGAAAAGAGACTGGACGCTCTCAGTCTAGCATCTACCAACACCAGGTAATGAAAGTTTGGGGCTGGGAAATGAAACTCTTTGCATCCATTAAAAAAGCCTAAAGAATAAGTGTGCCTATCGTCTAATAGGAAGGGTGCTGCACCCCAAACACTTTCACAGTATTTTTTTAAAAAACAAACACTGGTTTGGAAAAGGCAGAGATTAGGTAACTGTCAGCTTCTGGAATAGGTAGACAAACATGCTGCAGCTCTTACAGAGATGTGAATAGAATTGTACCTGCTTGACAGGTCTAAACTCTTAATTTGATTTTTGCAAGCTAAAATTTTATCAAATATAACCCTATGGTTCATTTTGTGTGAAAGGTAAGATGAAGTTTCCAGAAGAGGAATAATATTGGCGGAAAAAAGGAAGAAAGGAAAGTGTATTTGTTGGCACAGATCCCTTTGGGCATCAGTAGAGGTAGCAACAGGAAAAAGACAGGAGCACTGATCACACAAGTCTTCAACTACAAAGCTGGAGAACAAACCAAAGACCCTGACAAGCACTAGAAACCAGCTAATGAAGCCATGCCATTAAATCCAATGTGTTCCAGATCTTCACAGTACTGCCCTGCCATACATCTGTCGAAGGATATTTAACTCCAAAGTATCTAGGGTAACATGTAATTCTATATTGTCCTCTGTTTCCATGAAGCTAAAGACCACCAACCTTTTGTTTGTGCAAATTATTTCTGAAATCCAGAATCACACAGCAAGAGTTACAAAAACATCCTGTGATTTACTTAATAGAATAACAACTGAATCTGAATAATTACTTTGGCCTACAGTTCAGAAAATGAGTGTATCCTGTGTAGACCCAGGACTCACCATAACAACTTTGTCCACCTTTGGAACTACAAAAACAAATGGCAATATAAAAATACAGTTGCTCACTTTTAATCAGAAAATATTTGTTTGGAGGTTGTTTTCTTGAATTTGGGGGTTTTGTGGTTTTGGTTTGGTTTTGGTTTGGTTTTGGTTTTTTTGCTTTAGGTCTTTATTTTTCCTTTAACTCTTGCAAATCATACTGCATTCTTTTTTATTTCAAGCTTCATTTCACATCTTTATGCATAAGGTCAAAGAGTCTAAGTCTAATAAGTACAGTAGTGGTTTGCCCTGTGGATATGCAATATGTGCACTTGTGTTCTTGTCTTCCACCCCTCTGCTTGCTTTCCAAATGGCACCCAAGAGATTAATATCCATTGGAGTTAATGCTTAAGTTAAAACTCCAGTTCTGGCTTCTGTACAATAGAACTGTGGGTGATACCATGAAAGCTGATAGTCCAAGCATTAAAGCTTTTTATTAGCTTTCACAAATGGATTGTTTGCTATATGGAGTTCTTAAAAGATTGGTTTTATTTTCTTACTTGATTTTGATAAAATAGCATGAAACATTTCATAGTTCAGAACAAATCAGCAAATGGCTTACACTGATTATATTCTGCACAGTACATGCAGAGCACAGTACACTTAAAACCTAAAGAACTTCACGATAAATAAAAAAATGCCAAAGGTAAGATGAGAAAAAATCCTTTCTTTGCTCACTTCAAATATTACATGATTATACACTACTGTGCTCATTATCTATCTGGTACTCCACACATATGCTTTGCAGGACTCTGGGTAATGGGTTAAATGCCTGTGGGGGCACTGTCTTTACTTAATTTCATGCAGAGGATGATAGGACAAGAAGAGGAAAGACCGTAATGATGTTAAGCTATCTCATTCCTTTATGATCCTGGGCTGCCTATGGAACCAAACATGTTTTTGCAGCCCTTGGCTGAAGCCTCCGTTGCTGGGGGATCTCTGGGAAGCCTTAAGGCTACAGAGAATTTCACCAGTAGCATATGCTACATCCCCAGTCTCATGTAGCTTTCAAATGCCCACTCCTACATCCAATCAACACAGTAATTCTTTATAAAAAAAACTAAAATTATTTACTGTAACTAGGTTTGGTGGTCACAAAACAGCAATGCTTATTATCCCACTTCCAGAATACAAATAGAAGACCTTTGCAAAAAAAAGGAAAGATGTTTGATTTATTTTTTTTTTTAATGAAACAGTGTAAGAAATATGATTGAAAAGAGATCCAAATTCTAATAAAATAAAGGTAAATTTGGGGTTGGATCAGCTCCTCCAATACCATAAATGGAAGGGTTTCCCTCAGGTGGAGGAGGTACCTAGAGACATTGACCCCTCTAAATAGGCCAGAAGAAAGAACAGGCATATGAAGCTGAGCTTAGTTTAGGGAGAGGGAGAGAAGTTCTGAAGGGAAATGAAGGCTGAAGTAGACAAGCAAAAAGAGAAACTTCATTTCTAGAGACTTGGCACTAAACGCAAAAGACTTTTTTTGCATACACATATTTAACTACTAGACACACAAATCCTAGAAAAAGTAACTATGCAAAGTATCTCAGTGGAGTCCTTACATTTATCCATATTAAAAGCATAGCATAGATGTGAATGATTTTTGTGCACTTTGAGGGGGGAGGGGTTGCTTTTGTTTGCAACATTCAGTGATGACCATTAGAGGGCTAAATGGTTGCTTCCCCAGTTGTCCACCCTTCCCATTAAACTTATGCTAATACTGCTTTATCTTCATTAGGAACTCTGGTAGAAGTTGGCTAGTAAAACCAGTCCGTAGGCTAGCACCATACAGTGGGCCAGGTATTAGCTTAAGGCAAGAAACGAATGTTTTCCTTTCCCTTCCTGAGGGCCAAAGAATGTCCCTGTGCCCTTCCTGTGTGCTTTGGGGTACTAAGGGTAGTAAGACATTTTTCAAAGAAACATTGTTTCACCTTTAGGTGCTGATTCATGGAAACCTCTATATTCACAGTAAAGAATTGTTTTCAAGAAATTTCCCACTTTATAAAAATGCTGGAAAAAAGATCAAAATTCTCAAAAACCTAGGTATTCACAACTGCAAAACAAACAGTTGTTTTAAATTAAAGCCAAATTTTTGCTTTCAAGTGTAAATTAATTTAAAGAAATAAACACATTGAAGCTCAGACTGGAAAAAAAATGTCAGATTATTGAACCAGAATTTTTCAGATGACTGGATTTTTATTTTGAAAATTGAAATTTTCATTATTTTAATTTCACAATGATTCAAGACTGGATCTGCCTTCCTATCTAACAGAATAAAAAAAAAAAAATCTCGTTTCTTCTTTAGCTATATCATCCAAATCACCTTTTTTTAATGGCTTTTTGTAATTATGCATCAGAGAAATCAATGTTTTTCTGGCATTGCTTTTTTTTTCAAAGTAGCTTCTAGTTTTGATATTCAGTATGAACTCTATTTCCACCCAGTCATGGACTATTTTAGCTTTTACCTAGAAGCACATACTGTATGTCCTTGCTTTTACTAACAAAGTTTCACTATACTTTGTAAATGAACATTATAATCAGTGAAGACGATACAACTCAACAACGTACAGCTAATATAACTTTATAAACACTACACAGGCCATGCTGCACACTATATTTGTATGGTAACATTCAAATGAAACGCCTCACCTTTTCCTCCTATGCGAGTATTATATTGTGCAGTGGAGCCATAACTCCACTTACTGTAAGAGGAAACTAAGGTATTCACCTCTCAAAAAAGATTAATTTGTTAATAACTTTTATTGTCTTACTTTTACTCTATTTTTATCTCGTTTTTCAGTAGAGCCAGATATGTGAATCAAAAGGCTTACAGCTCCCTGCTTTGCTTAATGCCCTGCAACGAATGCCCGGCTTGCCTTTATCAATTTTCTGCACATTGTAGAATACTTCTCTTTTTCAAAATAATTAAGAAAAAAAGAGAAAAGAAAAACAGCTCCAACTGAACATGCTGACATGCCTTCTATTGAGTCTATCTTCAAGCAGCTTGCATAATTACTTTCATTCAAGTTCTTAGAGTATTTTAGAATGGAATAGTTCATTTGAAATACGTGTCTGTCGATGGCTCTTGAACCTCCAAGATGCACCAAGTGATAGAAGAGAGTGCTTAGCACCTCACTGAATAAGGCTGCACTAATGAAGTTGAGTTTTCAAACCATTCATTTTCACTCAGCCATGTATTCTTGATAGTGGTTGGACTCTATGATCTTAAAGGTCTTTTCCAACCTAAATGATTCTATGATTCTCTTACTATCACTGTTAAGTATTTGTTATTTCATTATCTGTTACTGAGAGAACAGAATGGACTGTATTTCTATTTCCCTGCCCCTAGGAATAAGTGTGCTTCTAATCCCACAGCTACCTGAAGCAGCCACTATTTTCTCTGTACAGACTGCCCTGATTCTTTCTTTGAGGGTAGTGTTGAGTTACCACTGGTTTACAGCCAGTGTATGGGGGAGTCTGTGACATTCAACTGACATGAAATGTGAAGACAGTGGTGCTGTACCCCATATCAATGTGTAGTAGAAACTCCACCTTCATCTAATGTTGAAACCTTCTGAGGATAAAGTCAATTAAAGCAGATGTCTGGATTTCACTAGCTTACTATTAGCAGTATTTTGGTTATTTTCATTGCAAGTTACAGGAGGTACCCTTGTTGAAAGCCCAGTGATACTAGCTGCTCAAATCTTAGAGTGAGGGACTGAGCAGTTTTAAATACACTATAATCTCTGAAGATAAACAAATGTGGGTTTAGCCCTATAGATTGGAGATTTGGGCATCCTGTTGAGAAATTCCATTATCTGCACTGGTACTCCCCATGCAACTATTTTTGTCCTCTAGGGAACCATCTTAATGGCTAAATATTACATTAGACTTATAGATAATGCCCATCTATATCTCTTTTTTTGTGGACCATGCTGTAAGTAGCTTACAAAAAGTCAGAGAAGACTCTGTAGAAAAGCCAGGATTTAACCTCAGTCTCCTAAATGCCAATTCACTGTCTTACCAAATAAAGGCTTCCATGTCTACAAGAAAACCAGGTAATACATTACGTTTTCATTCTACCATATGTTTATGTAAACTGCAGAGATAGCTGTGCCATGTGACAGAAGTCTCCATGTGTAGGCACAAAAAGCATTAAAAATATCTCGGTGAATTTTTATGTACAGAATTTGCCATGGCCCCATGAAAGGCTGACCTGGGAGCAGCTGCAAGTTAAGTGTGCAATTAATGAGGACAAACGTAAAAATTTATATACGCTACTAAGTGAACCAATTATAAGCACACCATACATGCAGCAACAATGACTGACTCCTCCTTTTCAGACTTTAGTTTAACTAAAGAGGTCTCTCTCTGTTATACACCACTGTAGTTTGGTACTTCAACAGCATGAATCCATTTTTGAAGGTAAGAATAACACAATACAGTTCAAATGTATCCCTTTTTTGCTGACATAACAATACCTCTGTCCTTCACCAGATAAGAAAGTGAGTAGAAATGTGTGGTGAAAGGTGAGATGGGCAGTTTTTCAGTAACATGTTCACAGAAAATGTGAAGGGTCCCTGCAGACAGACAACCAGAAAACAATGACCATAGGGCAGCGGTGCTTGAACTCAAGACATCTGAACCTTGGTCTGAGCTTCCTTAACACTAACAATGAGCAACAACATGAAGAGAAGATGCAATTCTGAAAATTAAAAATTGTTCTCTTTTTGTGGCTTTACCAAGAGAAATTTCCTTAAGCAGCCTTTTCAATGGAGGTAGATGTATTTGGTTTGTGTGGCGAGGTTTTGGTAGCAGGGGGCTACAGGGGGAGCTTCTGTAAGAAGACACCAGAAGCTTCCCCTGTGTCCAACAGAGCCAATGCCAGCTGGCTCCAAGACAGACCCAGAGCTGGCCAAGGCCGAGCCCATCAGTGACAGCAGTAGCACCTCTGGGATAATGTATTTAAGAAAAGGGGAAAAACCTGTGCAACTGCAGCCAGAGAGAGGAGTGAGGCTGTGTGAGAGGCACAGCCCTGCAGACACCAGGGTCAGTGAAGGAGGGGCAGAAGACACTCCAGGTTCTGGAGCAGAGATTCCCCTGCAGCCCGTGGTGAAGCCCACGGTGAGCCAGGCTGTGCCCTGCAGCCCGTGGAGGTCAGTGGTGGAGCAGACCCCCACCTGCAGCCCGTGGAGGTCAGTGGCGGAGCAGATCCCCCACCTGCAGCCCGTGGAGGTCAGTGGCGGAGCAGACCCCCACCTGCAGCCCATGGAGGTCAGTGGTGGAGCAGACCCCCACCTGCAGCCCATGGAGGTCAGTGGTGGAGCAGACCCCCACCTGCAGCCCATGGAGGTCAGTGGTGGAGCAGACCCTCACCTGCAGCCCGTGGAGGTCAGTGGCGGAGCAGACCCCCACCTGCAGCCCATGGAGGACCCCACACCGCAGCAGGTGGATGCACCCAAAGGGGGCTGTGACCAGTGGGCAGCCCGCGCTGGAGCAGGCTCCTGGCAGGACCCGTGGCTCCCTGGAGAGAGGAGCCCAGGCTGGAGCAGGTTTGCTGGCCGGGCTTGTGACCCCGCGGGGGACCCACGCTGGAGCAGCCTGTGCCTGAAGGGCTGCACCCCGGGGAAGGGACCCACGCTGGGGCAGGGTGGGAAGGACTGCAGCCCGTGGGAAGGGCTCGTGTGGGAGAAGTTCATGGAGGGCTGTCTGCCAGGGGGGGACCCCAGGCTGGAGCCGGAGCAGAGTGTGAGGAGCCTCCTGCTGAGGGGGGGAGCGGCAGAGACAGCGTGTGAGGGACTGACCGCAGCCCCTGGTCCCTGTCCCCCTGTGCCACTCGGGTAGAGAAGGTAGAGAATTTGGGAGTGAAGCTGAGCCTGGGAAGAAGGGAGAAGGCAGGGGTGAGATGAAGGTGTTTTAAGGTTTAGTTTTTATTTTCTCATTACCCTACTCTGATTGGCAATAAATTAAATTAATTTTTCCCAAGTCGAGTCTGTTTTGCCCATGATAGTAATTGGTGATCTCCCTGTTCTTATCTTGACCCATGAAATTTTCATTATATTTTCTCTCCCCTGTCCAGCTGAGAGGGTGAATGATAGAGTAGCTTTGGTGGGCACCTGGTGTCCAGCCAGGGTCAACCCACCACAGCAGACTATGTGCCCCGTTCAAAAGACACCTCCACACGCTCTGGATGACAACCTGTTATGAGTTTCTAGGTCACCTTCCTTCACGTGCCATTCCCAGGAATGGGACACCTTGGACTTCTTGTGTGTATGAGGTAACTCGGAATGAGATTTCATGTAACTTTGGATATCTACAGCATAGAAAGCTGGATATGAACTAGTTACCTGATTCTCGTAGAATCAACAGAGAAATAAACAATACAGCATGATTCCTCTCACGAAAATGTCTGGTTTCGGATGAAATCAATAGCATGCCCTAAAGGGCTTGTACCTCTTCAACAACTGTGGCGGGTCACCAATGACGAGCTCAGATGCAGACACCTACTTCTGCACAATTGAATAGCACTTCCACATAGGTTCAAGGAGAAATTCTAACCTTACTCTATCCAGTTAAAAAAGAAAGGTGCTCTTGCAGTAACGGGAAGTAGTATTAATAAATGAAATGTTTATCAGGGTCTCCCTTTATTTCATCAGGTAGGCTGCAAAGTTGTCTAATATTCAAGCTACCTCAGAGCTGACATATTTGAAAAGCTCTTGAGAAACAAGTTTCTTCATCTTCATCAGCAACTCCATGGTCTGGAGCTGAGGTTCTGAGTACTTTTTGCTTTTCTAGTTAAACTGCAGCCCCCTCAACTCACAGATTAAGACTGTCTCTCCTGTTAATCACTTAAAATGCCTGGCTTCTCCCCACTTTAACGTTACTCATCATCTATAGAATGTGTATAGCAATATTCCCCCTAGTCTTACTGTGATACTGAGCAGAAAATCTTAATATATAGACATGCTAATTCTTAGCACATCTACATTCTCGAAAAAAGTCCTTGAATATGTGCAAATGAAACAGTCAGAGAGGAGAGTTAGTGATTCAGTGGTAAGAGCCACTATGTATTATACTATTTCAGAGACAGGATTTCATAATCTGAAGCAGGCTGTCTTTAAGGCATAGGTATCTTATTTTGAACCTATCTAACTAAATGCATCGTTCTATTTTCCCTCACCTAAAACCATTATAATTTGTCTGTCAGTTTCTAATATGCTGTGTAACTGTCAGATTTCTTCTACCTTCACATTATACCAACTAACCACTCTCAGTCTCTCTCCTCTTTGCTGCCAGCTCTTCCAGCTGGAATTCCTTGTTGTATACTCACTCCTCTTTTGATCTTGTCTGCAAAGGTCAAAATCATTGTATGACTTCACAAAGTCAACACAGGTTAGTATAAAAAAAACTCAGATACCTTTCACAATCAGTTACTTTCCACACCATTACACATTTTTATTTCTTTACAAAGAAAGCATCCCTAGCATGTCACAATGCCTCTCCAGAAGAGTACTGTCTACAGTGTGCAACCTGCTGTCTCCCGGACTGATGAGGGGCAGCACATTCCCCGTCAGCCAGCAGCCTCCCCTGCTTGGTGTGTAAACTCTGCCTGTGAAATGTGTGACCGTGCGCTGCCTGCAGCATGCCAGAGAGAGCAGGAGACCATGCTTAGGCACCATGCACACAGTACTATGAAATCCTTCAGTAGATCTTCTCCATCAGCTTCCATTTCTGCAGCATTAAATGGGTTAGTATCACCAGTAAGCTTTGTCATATCATAAGTATGTTTTGTCGTTTCTGCCTTTTTCTCAGTTATTTATGGACATATATTTATGCAGAGCATGAAAGGCATCCTTCCTTGTGACCTCCCACATGAAGAAATTGGAAGAACTGAAAAGTGGCAATTTATTTCAACTTTCAACTTCTGATCTTTTAACCATTATTTATCTATCAGATGATCACCAGCATCCTGTATCCCCTTTAAATGCCTTTGGTGAGGGCATTGAACAAAAGCCTTTTTTGGAAATCATACTATACCTACTCAAGCTCCCATATGACTGTGGTTCTTTTAGAAAACTGATAGATTTCCCGACCACCTCCTCCACCTCTGCTCTTTATGAGAGCCTCCACCAGCCTGACCAGCACAGACACCAGATGTTTTTCTCTGCAGTTCCACAGATCTTGACCAGACTTCTTCTCTCACATTTGCACATCTCTCTGGCATTTTTAAACAAATGATGGTTAAATATTTCAACTCTGAATTATTTTGGGGATCTAAGGTGAATACAGTAATGCCTTAGTTATCTGTTGACAGCAGTTCATGTGTTGTTCTGTTTGAAATTTCTTCTACAGACGTTTCAAAATGACAGAGATTTTTGAACCATCTCCCATAAGGATGATTTCCTTCGTGCAAAACAAACTTTTTCAGCTCCTCTACGGCAAACACAAATGTGAAGAGCTCATTCATTTGTTTGATCTTCTCTAGCATAAGTTGTCTATAACTGTTTACACTTTGGCCATCTATTAGTCTTGCAGCCAACAGCTTCTTGGAAGCTTCCTATACGTGACCTGTTTCAAAAGGATTGATTTATTAAATTGCATTTATTTATTAATTTTCTAGAAGTGATTCCTCAAAATCTCTTTTTTTAATCTGACTGCATTTTTATATTTAATTTGCCATACTTTATGTGCTTCTGTAGTTCCTTATTTGGACAGGACATCATTCAGTCTTTGAATGATGAGTGATTCATTCATTGCATGAGAATGTATAAATCCTGGAATGATATATAGTTATTTTGAATAGTCTTTTTATCTTTTAAGTCACTCCTTACTCACAACAGCTTGGATTTTATTGTATTTTATTTTTCCTGCATTGTTTTACCAGGATATTTTTAAGATATTATGTGCACTTCCTCTGAGACTCCAAGATGAGATTTTTAAACAAAGCTTACCTGTACGTATATATCCTTCTGCTGCCCTTTTAAATTTCTTTTAAGCAAGATTCCTTTTTTATTTTTTTATTTGCTGGGTTCGGAAATTAAAACACTATGATGGTGTCTGAGGGGTTTTGTTTTATTTTATTTTGGTTCTGTTTTGTTTACTTTTGTTGTTCCTGCAGTGATGTGCCTTATAGTCATAGGTACAAAGTAGCTCTTGGACAATGCTGCTTTGAACCAGGACCTGCATGCAGATCAGGATGACCAGTTGTGCATTTCCTCACTAGCTGCCATTTGCTGCAGTCATTAACATTATGGCTAAAAATTTAGTCTCAGCATCACACTCCAAAGAAAGATTTATCCAGATCATACAGAGGTAATTAGCATCTTTCATTATTACTGTGTTCCTGTCCTGAGAGACCCTCTGATCTCCTAAAACACATCACAGTCAGGGTTGAGAGGTACAAAGATCAGCAAAACAGTTCAAATGTAAGACATTTCCCAGTTTCACCTTGGAGCTTCAGTCCGTGCAGATTCAGTGCTATTTACTGAAACTTAGAAGTTAGCATAAATTATGCAGTCCTTCAAATAGTTGGCTATGATGAGCTGCCTCTATTAATTCTTCATTCATCTTGCCATATGTATGATTTCTTGCTAACTCAACCTTCTCATATTTATAGTAGTGAAATTAAGCCCGTTCAAAAATTATAAGCAACATGGCATAAAATCTTTAACAAATTCTTCCTTTTCAAAGATATCTGAAACACTTGGGTCATTAATGGATCCAGTTTCCCACATTGCATGATAATTAAATCAATATAAGGCTGTCACCATTTTTGCAAAAAGAAATTTCCCACCTTCTCTATGCCATCTTGAGATCAGCTACTGTGTTAACAACTAACATCAACATGACTTTGCTTATGACAAAAATGTGGCAGACAGAGAATTTGCTTAGCACAGGGAAACAGGAGAGAGCTGTCTCTATTTTCAGGGACAGCTATTTGATTCATCCAAGGACAGGCCACACAAACCGTCTGGCTTTTCAAAAATATTGCCGTGTAGATATCCATGTAGATTTAATCAAACCTTGATGCTCTGTGTCAAAGTAGTAGAGAATGGGCAACTCAATAGGAATCGTGGAACAGTCTTCCCATTTTACATATTAATCTAAGTTTAGTAGAAAACAATTTCTAGGAGATACTTTGGCCGCAAAAAGTTTAATTATAATGGCAGGAAAAATTTCACCACTCCTAAATCTATTCTAGTTACCAGAATAACAGGCTGCTAGAAATCACTAAATATAAATAATAATAACAATAATAAAAAACAAACAACAAATCAAACCAAAACAGTACCAATGCAAAACATTGACTAAAAATATCAGCCCAGTGCCAAATAATGCTGGGGAACTATTAGCTGTACCTGGAATGTGTATACCTCTGTCTCTTGAAAGTACATGAAACTCTAAATCCCTTCCTCAGTAAGGATACAGCAGAATGTGAAAAGTATAGATAAAGCTAACACGAATGATTGGGGGCAGGAGAAAGCTTACTACATATGGAGCAGGGCTGATAAAGATTAGGACTCTTCAGCGTCAAAAAGAGCCATCTGAAGGTGATACACAGTAAAGGGCCTTATTTACAGTGCTGGAAAATGTTTTGCTGGCTGTGGTGTGTGGCGACACATCAAGACTGAATTCCCGTATTCCCCAGTGCTCCAAAACACTCCTGCAGTCACCTCCAATAACAGGATGCTCAATGCAAATACCAACCAGCCTTATGTTCTATGCAATGAGGCAACAAGCTCAAAGCAAAGACAAGGGTGCCCTTTCTCATATAACATGTACTTACATTGTGGAGTTTGCCCCTTCAGGAAGGCTGGGTGCTAAAGCTATGACAGATTCCAAAAAAGCATCAGACATATTCATGCTTTCACCAGTGACGATTAGATGCAATGGGCTTGACACATAGCCTGCCTCAGGATATCCCTAAAACGCTGGTGAGACAGCACACTCAAGATGGTTCACTCTCATTCATTTTTTAAAATTATTTCCCTAAATCTCTGTAAGAAGCAGTATACTTATTCAGTGACATGTACCTAAGGTCTGACTTTTTTGGTATTGTTGCCTAAACTCCTGAATTACCAAACTCTTACTTAGTTTTAGTTTTAGTTTTAAACTAAACCACTAGTGATTTAGTATATAACTGTATGTTAAACAAATATGTGGACAAAGTTTAGGTCAAGCTGACCCATCCTCTCAAGTCATCAAAACTGATGAATGAAAGGACTTCTAATCAAGGGAGTCAACCTTGGGAAACATATCATGATAAGCACACCGTTATCTAAATTATGCAGAAAGAAGCCTCCAAGTGAGAAAGTTCCAGCTGCAAGAGGAGACAAGCTGATAAGGTGTTGCAACCCACAGAAAATTAGTTGGAAGTAGGACAAAGGTAATTGTGCTAACAGGAGATCACAACCTCCAACACAAATAGCTCCCCTGAAAGAGGGCAAACCCTCAATTGGGGAGCATGCCTAGATGGTAAAAAACTTCAGTGGTGCTAAGGATGTGCACTAATTTGCATTAGAAGCAAGAAACTTGTAACCAGTCCTGTGCATGAATGAAAATGAATATGTAATGTACTGTGAATATGCAAGTGCTCTACTGTATATAACGTGTACCCTCGAGTAACTCAGTGTACACATCAGACGGAAAGATCCCCCATGCACCCAGGGTTGCAATAAACCAGAAGGAAAGATCCCCCATGCACCCAGTGTTGCAATAAACCAATGTTGGCTTTCTAAACTATCATTTGGTTTGGAGAGTTTTCCTGGTTATGATTTTTGGTAACAGTATGACCATTGTTATTTTCCTACAGTTGTGTTGAGGAGGGGGAAACAGAGAGGTTTGTCTCTGTTGCACTCTGCTGAATGGTGTGGCATGAAGGAGACAGGTATAAATGGTCTACATTATTGTTCCCTAGTGCTGGCTAGGTAAGAGAAATGCACTGTCACTTTGCCCCTAGGAAAAAGCAAGAACCCCACTGTGGTTTTCAGAATTACTCAATTACCGGATTCCAGACTCCAGTTCCTTTATCTCTCTGCTTCCATAAGGAACATAATACACCCAAAGGGCTTTGACGGCCTGTGCTAGACATCCTTTCTGCTGTCTCAGGTAGGATCGCCATTTTCACAGAGTCTGGACAAGACCTAAGCCTTCCCCTTTTTCCCCATGGCCCTTGTAGCACTGAGACTCAGCTGCACTGAACAAGGTGCTGGCAAGAGGAGACTTCCCTTTTGCATACATGTCAGGTATCAGGTAGGTAGATGATTCAGATTTTAATCACATACATAAATATGTACATATATATGTATGTATAAATATATACATACACACTTGATGCAGAAGATCTATATTAAATTAGTGTTAAGGTTATGAAGAAAAGCTCTTAAACCCTAGAAAATTCCATCATTAATACTGCACAATATTTACATTGTTCAGTCCTTCACAGGAATTATAGATGAGTTCATGGGTTTTTTTCCAACAGGATCTTGCCCTATTAAAGCAGATGGTTGCTTTAAAATTAATAAGCAGTTATTTGTTAAATACTTATAGTTCAGTCTCTTGCCCTGAGCTTTATTTATGGCACACTACACAAGCACTGCCCTGAAAATTTATTAACTTCCTTCTGGGTAGAAGGAGTTGAAAATCTTCCAATAAAAAAATACCTTTTTGTCAAAACAAAAACTTTCTATGGCAGACTTTCAGCATTAAGAAATTTCATTCTGAAAAAAGAAAGACGAAAGGAAAGAAATAATGAAGGAAAGAAAGGAAAAGAGGGAAGGAAGCAAGGGAGGAAGGAAGGAAGGGAGGGAGGAAGGAAGCCCTTTTTTCAAAGCATTTTGATTATGATGTGATTTTTTAATATAATTTGAAAATAGAATATATTGTCTTTTGTCATTAAAGAAAAAATCTGCTCTTGTATATATATACTTATAAATTAAATCCATCTCCAGAGATTTAAGTTTTATCAGAGAAAGAACACTTAAGCTTAAGATTTTTTTTCCAAGGATTTCTTTCACCAAAAGATCAAATTTATTTTTTTTTCCTAAATTGCAGTAGGGTGAAGCTAACCTCCAATTTTTATTTTATTTTTCCCATGAAGCAGTAATTCCCATAGAACTTTATTTCTTGGTTTTATGATGCTCATTGCTGTAGATCCTGTGTGTTTCACACGCTTAATTAAAGTTTCTGCAGTGCTTCTATAGGAAACAGGGATTTTTTTAAGCCTATTTTATAAAGGGTCAAGTAAATGAAGGTGAGAAGGGATTCAGATACAACCTGAGCGTGCAGGATGAAAGAGAAGCTTGTAAATGTGAAGACTAAAATTACCTCATAATAATCAACATGAACATTTTCCTAACTGCAACCACTTTTCAAATATTGGCTTCAATGAAAGCCAATGAAGCCAGCACCAGCTGGGAAAAGAACTTATTATTCCCCCCCCAACTTCCACCATGGACTACACCATCATTAAGAGAAGAAATAGTGCAGGGAAATGTGAGGCAGTTTTTCTGCATTAGGTCACAGCAGAACAAGGATGGTGGTCTTGCAAAATCAAAATGATAACACTTTGGTATCTGTATTCAATATATCCAGTTTGAAGAACAAACAGAAATATAAACTGGAACAAGCTCTGTGATTGCCCATATTTTGCTATGAAAGAAATTCTCAACTTCTCATGCAGTTTGGTGCAGCTTTTGGCAGTGGGTTGTGAAGCGCATTTGAGGAGAAGTGACATTACTGCTACCTCTGCTAAAAAGCTTCATCAAACCTAGAGCTTTCCCCTTCTACACTCTGTCTGCAATGCTATTCACCTTTAAGCTCCACAGCTAGTTTAAGTAGCTTTTCAACAGCACTTTTGCAACAGAAATATGTAAATGTTCACATAACACTGGGTTTTATTTGAATGCTGTAGTTAAAGGGGCCTGCAAAACGAACATTTGGTCCCATCGATTTGACATAAACAATGTCCCCCACAAGGACAAACAAGCTAACATGGAAGTCGTGGCACTAGTGAACTTGGAGCAAACTGCTTGCAAATGGATTTATTATGAAACAGTATCACTGATTGCTTCATAGATTACTCTGTGTAGCTGAGTTTTACTTTGGATAAGCACTGCTGTCTGGAAAAGCAATTAGGGATTGCTGGATTTGAAACTGTTAATCTATCAACAGGAGACATGTCCGCTTACAGTACCATGCATTTAAAACATCTACCGAAGTCTATGGGATCAGGCATAGAAGCTGAGGGCAAAATATTGTCCTGCTTACAACTGGTGGAGAAAGAGAAGCCTTGCTAGCTGTTGCATCAGGTTAGAAAACAGCTCCCTGGCCTGGGAAACCTGCTTTGCAGTGGTGACCTGTTACAGCGAACACTGCAGTAAATGAGGCAGCAAAACTGCAGATGTATAAAAAGTCCTTTTCCAGCTAAAAAAGAAAGTTCCACTGTGAATGTGGTAAGTTTTCACAGGACAGTGGCAGATGTTTAATAGCTGAGAGCCGCGCAGGCACTGGGAAGCCATCTCATTGCTGTGATTAGTCACTCTGAATCAATTGCGACTGAGGCACAAGGAGGATGGAAACCAATGAAGCAAGTTTACTTGGTTTGCTGAAGAAGTCCGGGGGAGGGGGGGGAAATAGTTTCCTCTCATTTCACATAGGTTACCTTTCAGCCACTGGGAGATCATCCAAATCTTTCCAGTCAAAAGGTCTTTATGTAACCTGGATCATCACCAAACCAAAAGCAGAAAGCAATTACTGACTGAGAGATGTGAAGGCCAAATCAAAGGAAATGTAACATACAATGCTTGGACTATACAGTGTCGCTGCTTCCTTGCTCTCGCTGAACTTGTCAATAAACATTCCCTCTGTGGCATATGTGGCCAAAGATGCATTTCACCAGATGATGTTGTCTGACTAGAGGCCTGTTATCAAGTTACGTATGATTCCTGGTATAGCACAGATGACTTGTTTTGATGCACTGCTATCATGGAGAAAAACGTAAGATATGCCAGGAACAATTTCCCGCTGATTCCTCACATGCCCACTGCTATTTTTTATGAGTCCCTGAAGTGTTAGAAATGCCAACCTCCATCCTCCTACCAGGAATAAAATCAAGAACGTATGAGTGTGGGTTTCTCAAGGCCAGTTTATTTAACTAAAGAACACAAAACACCCCGTTTCTGTGGTGACTGTAATCCTTTGCAGTGTTGTTCTTTCCCTGGTTCCTGGAATCTGCAATCTCAGAACAGGAGAATAGCATAATGGTAAAAAGGTGAGTATTGTACAATACACATACTGTAACAGTAAGGTGACATAAAGAAGGAGATAGTCATTCAAATGAGTTAGAAAGATTTCTGGGTAATACCACAGAAAAAGATAAATAATAGGGCCAATAAAAATAATAGTTGTTTATCATTGTGGATGAATGCCCTTACTAGCCCAAAGCTAGCCTCCATTTTTCATTGAATTCTTTAAAACATTAAAAAAATCCAAGATTTTTGAGCAGATACAGAACTAATTTCAAGATGATGGAAATTACTGATTCCATTGGTTTTCCCATTCTAATTGAGGAGCTTGCTTTACAACTTCCTGAAACTCAATGAACTTTGTAAGAGCCTGAAAGACTTCTATTAATAGCTAAAATGTCTTCAGGTACATGGTTATGATACTCACACCTGCACATAAAGCTTGTGGGGAAAATTCACCTGGGGTATGTGCCTGGACATATATAAATGGTGGGCACACTGTTTGATCAGCCAAGCGAGTCGTGAGATACAGCAGAACTCAATTATAAGCAATTGATTCCCATCCTCACAATTCCCCTGGCCTCCTGAACATACCTCCCAATCTAGTATGAAAATGGCCTGGAGTTCAGCAGGACCTGGGAGCAGTGCCAGGAACCGCAGGATACCCATCCATATGGAAATGTGCAGCCACCAATGCAGCACAGAGCAGTATAGATGCCTGGCATAAATCATAGGTAACATCTAACAGTGCAGGCACAACAGTGGGAGCAGGCAAAGCGGAGATACATCACTATAGGTACACTGATGTAATTATTATTCCAGAGGGGATCCTGAGTGTAAGCAAGCCATTAGATGTGATGACAGTTTCTTTGTTTTTTCTTACAAAATTTCACCATAATATACAGGCTAAATTTGATTGGAAATGGCAGGACATTTTTTCTGACGATCCCAGGCGTTAAATCATCATCCTGTGTGTGTGTGTGTGTTTTTTCCTAGATCATTTTTGTGGGTACTAAGGAAAGATATGGATAAATTTTGAGTTAAAATGTAGGAATATACTTCTTTTTTCTTCATCAGATTCTTTTTACAGCAGAACAAACTGTAAGTTACGTTTGATTTTGGTGGAAATTCCTATGCATGTTTATCATAGTATGACTTAGTAAAGGTCTTTCCTTTCTTCTTTAAAATGCTAACTTTCAGTTTTGTATTAAAATTTTAGGGTCTTTTCAACAGTTTTCCACAGCTTTCATGAATATGGGTTCCAAGATTATCTACGGAGATCCTGTGATATTAAACAAACACTGTGAAAGTAATGTAGATAACTATGTATACACCTAAAATTTAAGTTCTTCCAGTTAATAAATTAACTCTTAAGTAAAACTTTCCTAATTGTGTTCACTTATTGTCTAATGTGCTAACACAGTATCAACATTTAATAGGTGAAGCAAGTTCATTTTAATAATGTTTCTGAATGGAAAACTGTAGTAAGTAGAAAATGGAAAAAACTGCACTAAATGAATTATTATGAAACTGCTGTGATTCACCTGTTCATTGCCCAAATCCTCTCTAAAAATCCTGCTTTAAAAATTAAAGACTCTGGTGGTTAATTTGCCCATAAAGTGTGGGGGGGGGCGGGGGGGGGGGGTAAGGGGTGGGGAGGGGAGGAGTTTTCAGTCAGAAATTCTGTAAAGTTATTTAAATAGGTTCATCCTGCCTTCCTCTTCTGTGTTCAGACCAATCTTCTTCTGTTCCTTTTTCTTCATGACAACACGGTAAACTTCACCACTGAACTTAGGTGCAACAACCCCAGGCAACACTACAGGCTGGGGCAGAGCGGCTGGGAAGCTGCCCAGCAGAAAAGGACCTGGGGGTGTTGGTCAACAGCCGGCTGAACATGAGCCAGCAGTGTGCCCAGGTGGCCAAGAAGGCCAGCAGCATCCTGGCTTGTGTCAGAAACAGTGTGGCCAGCAGGGATGGGGCAGTGCTTGTCTCCCTGGACTCGGCACTGGTGAGGCCCCACCTCAAATGCTGTGTTCAGTTCTGGACTCCACACTTCAGGAGTGATGTTGAGGTGCTGGAGCGTGTCCAGAGAAGGACAGCAAGGCTGGTGAAGGGTCTGGAGCACAAGTCTTATGAGGAACTGGGGTTGTTTAGCCTGGAGAAGAGGAGACTCGGCGGGGGGGTGGGGGGTGGGGGGTGGGGGGGTGGATCTTATCGCTCTCTACAACTACCTGAAAGGAGGCTGCAGGCAGGCGGGTGTTGGTCTCTTCTCCCACATAACAATTGACAGGACAAGAAGAAATGGCAATAAGTTATACCAGGGGAGGTTGAAGTTGGATATTAGGAAAAATGTCTTCACTGAAAGAGTGGCCAAACATTGGAACAGGCTGCCCAGGGATTTGGTGGAATCACCGTCCTTGGAGGTGTTTAAAAAACACACAGATGCTGTGCTTAGGCACACAGTAGTGGTAGACTTGGCAGTCCTGGGTTAATGGTTGGATATGATGATCTGAAAAGCCTTTTCCCGTAGAGGAATGAAGGCAGTGGGTTGATTAGCATTGATAACATGCAGCTGTGGCCTTGCCTTGAAGGCAGTGGGTTGATTGACATGGATGATGTGCAGCTGTAGCTCGTTCAGGCTAAGTGATTAAGTAGCCCTAAGGGTGGTAGGAGAGGTGGCTGGATAGAGGAGAAGCAGTGTGGTCTGGTCTCTGGAGGGAGGAGAAACAGCATGGACAGTAGAATCTGACCGATGGTAAAGCCTTGTTGCAGCCTGATAGCTTGCTTGTGCTGTGACATTTTCCAACTTAAATGATTCTATGATTCTTTCTTCCAAGACTGCCTATGTGGATGAATCATAATATAGGATATCTTCTTCCTTATGAACTTTTTCCAATTTCATAACATTGTTCCCCTCTTTTTTTTTTAACTGTACTTTTCCTGTATGAATTCCTCCACACTTTGTATTTTAATATCTGTTTTTCCTCCTGTAATCAGTTACTTCTGAGCTTTAAACTTGGTTGCAACAATATTTGATCTTTATTTTCAGCTTCTTCAAAACATCTTAATCACTCCTTTGCTTTTTTTTCCCAAATAAAAGTGCAACTTTATTATGATTATTTACATTGTAGTCCCAGTAAAAATGCAACCTTGTGTTGTACAAATATAGAATACTGAACAGTATTTCCTAATCTCAGTATCCTCCACTGAACATATCCAAGACTACTTATATTCTTCTTTTAATGGAAAAAAACTTCAAATGTTTGATTTCTTAAAGCAGCCTTCAGTCTTAATCCCCTACTTCTGTAAGTCTAGCCTTGTTTCTCTCACTTAAAAAGTCTGTTCTGTTTCCCACATTGACATTTTAGCATCACCACACTCCGGCTGCTGGACCAGAAGGGGTAGAGGTCTCCTCCAGGTCCTATCTATCTCTTATATGCCACTCCCACACAGATGGCTCAGATAACCTAAACAACCTCAATTAGCTGTAGTCACCTATGTTTAGGCAACCGGGCACAAGCCCCTACAGCCAATGAAACTTGGGGAGCAGTTCAGATGCGATGGCACTGGAGGCTCAGTCTCCTGACCTGGTGTCTATTGTCATTTGTTATGTCTTAAGTTACTCTGCCTGGCTTCCAAATGCCATTTAAAAGTATGGCCATCTCTAGTAGGTCCTGTGTCACACCTGTTGGCTCCATGAGAATGTCTCTAGCACCCTAGTGCATCTCAACACTCGCCAGTGTTTGGGCCAGCTGAATCAAGCTCTACACATCACCTTTAGGCTTCACTCAATGCCCTGAATAGACTTCACCTTCCTCAGTTAGAGCTTACATACCCTGGGATTAATTCAGTCTCTTAAGTAAAGGCATCTAGTGCCTTTTGAGATGTCCTGGAGTACATGAAGCATTCTCCCAAGGCTGCAAGTATGGCACAGGACCTATGGGAGAAGACCCACATGCTTCTGGAAAAGATATTGGAGACCAGACAGGTCACGTCAAATGGCTGTAGACGCCTATGTTTATGTGACTGAACCAAAGAATTGTTCACATGAAGACATACCATTCTAGGATCTTATGATCTGAATCTTAGGTCTAGAATGGGATCAATTAATTTCTTAACTTCACATAGAGCATCATATCTGAGCTAATTGCCCACATTTCTTCCTGCTACAAAGAAACCAATGCTTTTTGGATAGCTATTTTCTCATTCTTAGATGAGAAAATAAATTAGATTAATCATGTCTGAATTAATCCTGAATTGTTTTCATCTTGCTATTGGCTCTGATGAGAGCCCAGATGACAAACTCAGAAGCTCAGTTAAAAAGTAGTTCATGGAAGAAAAATCCATTGAGGCCCATTAAATATTCAAACACTACTTCTGTTTCAGGAATTCCCTGCTCTGAAATGCACTGGACATTAAGACAATATTATTTAAAGATTTCTACCATGCATTGCCATCTTTTTAACTTTCCCTGAGACAGCTGGTACTGACCACTGCTAGAGACAAGATACTGTACAATTCAGGTTTCTGGTCTAAGCCGGCACATTTGTATGCTTTTACATTAATTCTTATCTCTGTAAATCTGCTCATTTCTACCCCTGAAACAGTTATCTTTAATCCTTCTGGAAGTCTGCTCCAGTTCCTATGACTTGTCATGAGTATTGCATCCCTTTCCTGATGCAAGCAATATCTTTCTGCAGAACAAGAAAAGAAACAGTCCCTTCCTTAAAGAGGTAATATTATATGGGTTGTAAAGATTAAGTATATTGGGTAGGCATAGCACTTGAGAATACTTTTTAAGACAAACACACGCTTTCATGGTTTGTTTTACAATACTGCAAAAAGTGGTTATGAACTGGAAAAGGCTAGTAACATCAATTCCAGCAACAATTGTATACATATGTATTTTATTTGGTTAAAGAGGTGGTTTTATGAAAATAATACAGAGCACACTAAGCAAGAAGCATCTACACTTGGGTTAAGAACTTTAGCAACCTGATCTCTGCACTGAGGGAACCAGTTAATTTCAGCAAACCTCTGAAGTAATCCAAGGTATTTTAGTAACCATGTAATTACTTAAGCCCTTAGAATACCGCAATAATGAGTGTTGGGTTGGGTTAGATGGCTGAGGTGACCTTTGTTGTGGATCATTCACACACTGATATCTAGAAAAAATATTGCCCTGATTTTCAGGCACACTGAGATACCATGCCATGAAATGAAAACCATGAGAACTGGCGGTTCCCAGCAGCTCTAAAAAAGCACCCCCAGGTGAGACAACTTGTGAATCTCTTTATAGTATTGAGTGCTATGTCAGAGTACAAATATTTGAATGTGGATTGTGTTTAGAATCCCTGCTGTCTTTTGCCCTGCTACTGATTTAAAACCCAGAGAGCCGGACAAGAGACATTCTAGCACAAGGCTAACAACCAAGAGCTGCTAAACTGTAATTATTCTATCAGCCCAGAAAAAGTTCACTATCATTCAGGCAAACACCAGTTTTTCCAGTCTGACCCCAAACAGACTGGAAATTTTCAAACAGGTGATAGACTTCAATCACCTCTTTTGACAAAGAGAATTAGTGCCTATAAGAAAAAGGGTAGCTGGTAATCTTAATGAGGTAATGAACGAACATACTGCAGGGACAGTAAAGGATCCAGATTACCAGCAGATGTATGGTGTAACTCCATGATGTATGTAGGTAGGCATCTCATGAAAGGAAATTTAGCATACACTGGAGGATGTTGATCAAATCCTCCGAAAAATGCCCAAGAGTGGTAGCAAAATTAAGTCAAAATGGCATATGTGAATCTTACTGTTTTGTCTGATTCCATATAGCCCCTGTGCTTTATAATTAAGGACAAATACATTCTCAATGTTTTTAAAAATTGGTTTATGTACTTAACTTTTCCCTGGAGAAGTAAAATATGCCCATCAGATTAAAGTTCAGAAAAAGGATGTAATTAAATGCTTGAGGCACTATAAAATGTCAGTACTAGTGCTAAGGCCAAGGAAAGATAGATCATAAGTGTCCGCTTTAATGAAGGGATAACATAGAGCTTGAATCCAGCAAATGCACAAGAAGGGACAAAAGAAGTAGCCAGTGCTGGAATCTATTCAGACACACAAAGCTGAAAAGGACACAGAAGTTGAGATTAAAGTAACCCTTTTTAAAAATCCACAGTAATTGCATAAACAAAAAATAAACACTTTGGGGTCACATCAAACTTTTTGATTGACCCTGAGCTACCACTTTAATTACAGGCATTTCTAACAAAAGGAAGTGCAATATCCTCAAGAGCTTGCATTTATATGACACAGCTTTAGGTATCTGCACACGCGCACTAGAAACCTATTTCATCTGCACTTCTATAGTTGGTGGAGCAGCTCAGCAAGAATCTGACCAATCAACAAAAGCCAAGTACAACGATCCTGACTGAGACTGGACACATCATTTACAAAATTCGTAAAAGTAATGGCACCCTTATACTGCATACTCTGTCTAAGAGCTATAGAGATACAGATGTTAACACCTTTCATGCCTGATTCAGAGCAGCCATCTGAACCTTCTGGGAAATACACTGAATGGTCTACTCGATGGTGTTCTGGCTTAGACTTTCTAGTTCTCTCTGTTGAACCTTTTGTTTTCCATAAATTAAGCACTTATGGGCATGTTAGTGCTCAAAAGGGCTATAAATGTCCTTAGATCAAGGAGACCTTTGGTTTGTTTTACAAACCTTACAGCACATTTTAACTCCATGGTTATAACAACTTAAATGGTTACATTTTTTAAGTATCTAAGCAATGAGGTGCAACTCCTTCCTGACTCTGTGAATGGTAAGTATTTAACTTTTTGATCCAGCTTGAAAAGATAAAATGCAGATGTACTCTTTTCATATGTCTGCCATTTTTAACATGAATTCACAAATACTTGAGGACATCCCATTGTTGTCTTTCCTTTGAAGGATATACAAGCAAGCCTTCAGCAGGGCTATTTTTTAAGGGTTGTAACAAGTCTGATAACAAAGAAGACCTTCACACTAAAGTGGTATAGTCTGAAGGACACACAGGCTGTATACACAAATCTAAGTAAGACAGGGACTCTCAGAAACTTCCAACATCGTTCAGTCCAGCTACTCCAGAACAAATATTCAGACCATGAAATTGACAATTTGAAAAAACAGCGAATGAACCCACTATGTTATTTGCAGCATCAGGTTTAAAAGCTGCTTGCCTCTAGGTCTCTAAGCTCTGGATCTGTTGTGTCAGATGGAAATACAATAGACTATGCAGTGAAGGAAGTGTTGATACAGACCCAGTATGTGCTTCACAGTTACCAGGCCTGCTCACTACACTCTTCCTGTCTGAACAAAATAGTATAGAAAACATTTGTGGGGCGGTAAGTAACTTTTGTGGATTTTTCCCATTCCACATAGCCCAGAACACTCTGAACCAGCTCCAGGAAAACAGGAGCTTGCCAAAACATTAGTTCAAGCAGGTGGTTCCAATTCATAGGACCTCTACCTTCTCTATGCTTCAGAGGTTCTTGGAACAAGAAAAAACCTCACATGCCTATGCTGGCAAGCGTAAGATTTGAAAGGCAGATGTTATTCTCACATCCACCTATTAGAATCCTTTTGCCAGATTAGCTAGTATCAGAACTATTGCTTAGCTTTTGAACTGGCCACACGGGAGGGCTGCTATAATAAAGCAGCTACAAGCCATGTGCTGACACTTATCTTTGCGCCTCTTACTGGGAAAGAAAGGGGAAAAAAAAGGGGGGGGGGGGGGGGGGGGGGGGAGAACGGAGTCTGAAGAATGGTAATTTCTTACCTGCTAATTTGTTTCTCCACATGCCCCAAACACTAGCTAAAACTGGTCCTGTCAGCAGATGGACACAGGGAAAACATAAAGCCCCTGGGGTGCTGGATTTGAAATGCAGAAGGATGATCTGTCTGGCTAAGTTCAGATTCAAATTTCTAGAACAATAAAGCGGAAAATGCCATTTCAGAATGTGCAGCAGAAAATTTTCAGAAAGACAAAGTCTTTAGGGAGAGAAAACAACAGTTAACTGGTTGAAAAGATATTATGATTTTACAGGTAATTACTAATTCCAAAATCAGTATCAGCTAAAGTGATTACTTACTGTCATGGTTTAACCCCAGCTGGTGACTAAGCCCCACACAGATGCTCACTCACTCCCCACACAGTTGGGATGAGAGAGAGATTCAGAACAGTAAAAGTGAGGAAACTCACAGGCTGAGATAAAGACAGTTCAATAGGTAAAGCAAAAGCCACACACACAAGCAAAGCAAAACGAAGAATTCAGTCACCATTTCCCACGGGCAGGCAGGTGTTCAGCTATCCGCAGGAGCCGAGTGTCCCTCTCCTTCCTTCTTCCCCCAGGTTATACACTCAGCATGACACCCCATGGTATGGAATGTCCCTTTGGCTAGTTGGGGTCAGCTGTCCTGGCTGTGTCCCCTCCCAATGTCCTGTGCCCCTCCAGCCCTCTCGCTGGTGTGGCTCGAGAAACTGGAAAGTCCTTGGCTGAGTATAAATATGACCCAGCAACAACTAAAACCATGGGCTACCAACATTATTCTCACACCAAATTCAGACCACAGCCCTGCACCAGCTACTGAGAAGAAAATCAACTCTATCCCAGCTGAAACCAGGACACTTAGGTAAACAGTAGGCAATTGATAAATATTTCTCTCCTGGCTTCTCTCTCTCTGCAAACATTTTGGTTACAAGGTTGGTCTATGCTTCTCCTGAAGTTTTAACTTCATCTTGGACTGATATAGGGCTACCAGTGGAGGATTGGTATTCCTTGATAATTTCTTATTCAGATGGATGCATGTGACATGCCCAGCCCACCCAAGTAGGACTGGCAGCCAAACAGCTGACCACTTCATAGTATGATTAAAGCTTATCACAGTCACATGGCAATGAAATATGACTGGACATCTATGAAACTATCAAGCCTGATCGAAGCAATATCTCCTCTCATTGATTTGAAGAAGTATGTGCTGGAAGAGGAAAAACTAGGGCAACATTTCTAGCAAAAAATAGTTTAAGAAGGAGTAGATACAATGTGGTTTGGCCACTCCATACTTACATGCAGCATGCCCGTACTTTTGCCCTCAAAACCCCTGTTAAGCAGCTACTCCCCAGGCAGGATTCCTCAAGAACCTCTCAAAAATGATCTCAAACAGCCGGCACAACAAGTGAGGAGCTACTGAGAGTCCGGAGTAAGAAGTACTGACAACATGAGCCTACCTTACACCCATCCGTATCTAGAACTTAAATTAGTCAGTACTACAGAAAAGCTCCTCTTTCAAGGACATGGTATCCTGATTCTTTCTTGAAGAAACATAACAGAATTCATGCTTTTTGTCGTTGTTAAAATGCAACCAGAAGTGGTGCCAACACCCACTTTTAACATAAGGTGTGGTGTCCACATCTCAGTTGGAAGGTTCAGGTTCCATGTCCTCCCAGCAAATGATTCAGCTCACATCTCCCACCTGACAAATAAGGATCCTAATAATCAGCCACATAACTAACTAGGATGGGTGGATTTTCTGTCCCTCTGTACAGCAAAGGTGGGGAGAACATTGATAGATCAGGACATTGTAACCCAGCAGCTACAGTGATCAGCAAGAAAGTGGCATTTGCAGGCTTGGTCCTTGCTTCTAGCAGAACACTAATATTAATGTAAGTCAACGTCCATTGAATTTTTCAAGCTGAGAAGAGTGTTATATACCCTGTTTCTGGGGGTGACAGTGCCCTGAACATTTGGTGCTGTATCTGGTGTGCATGCATGCGTGTATGCGTATTTGGCATGGAAGCACTACTGCCTCGTCTTCAGCTGTATTTCAGGGGAAAGCATCCACTGCATTTTTTTGAGGCCCAATCCATTAGACATGCTCTGAAAATATCTAACAGATTGTGTCCCTCAAGCATTTATAGATGGAGCATAGCCTGCTTTCCTAACCTCCCCCTTACTTCAGACAGAAGAAAGGTATTGAGTTCTTTAATTTGACTCTAAGTGTCTCAAGAGCTTCACAGTCCTACAGGAAGGCACCTAATCAAGCCAGGCAGCAGATAACACCTGGCTTTTGGATCACCAGTCCTGGTTCAGGCAATGCAATTCCACTTAAGTCCTGCTGTAGATGTTTTAATTCTTTTATTGGCTTCATCCCCGTGATGATATGTATGGCAGCTATGACTTCAAGCTGATATTGATGTGAAAAGGTGAAAAGGCTGGAGGATGTTCAAGTGGCTGGCTTAAACATTTCACCAGGAAAAGTGCATTCTTTTTCGGCACAAATGGTTGAGTTGCTTCTCTCTCAGTCCTAAAACTTAAAGCCTGCCAAGCATCTCATAAAATATTGAAAAGTATAAAAAGATGACCTGACTTTCTGTCACATAAAAAAGTCCTCTGAAGGCAGAGGAATTCTTTTCATTTTCAGAAGAGATAAAGATGGAAGAGTAAGAGAAATTTTGGAGCTAACTGTGAGAATGTTTCTCTGAGGGAATAGAAATAAAGAAATGTCATAAAGAAAAGTGGTAGGGGATCTCTGCAACCACGGATGGGTCTTCTCCTACTCTTCTATTCAAATAAATGTTAAGCTCCATTTCTGAGAGATGTGTCCAATGTAGTATCAGATTTTCTTTTCTCTGTGTTGCCTTCTTAGAAAAGTGTGTTTGCTTGTTATTTTTCCTGGCCTTTTTCCCAATGTTTGTACACTTGTTTGGTTTTGCTGTTACTCTCCAATTTAGTACACTGGTTTTCCTTTACCCTTCTTCACTTCCAGTCCTTTCCTGAATGAAACCACTCAAGTAGAATGCTTTCAGCCCTCTTGTCTTGTAAAGGTTTTGATCAACCTTTAACTTCACAGAAAAGCAAGTTTTCAGGCACTGACACTTTCCAGTTTCTTAAATGGCACCCAGATTCCCTTACCCACCCTTTCTTCCCATTTAACAAGGGTCTGCTTTCTATAGCAATAAAGATTCTAGAAAAGAAACGTCATGGTTTATTTCATTCATACTTAGGCTTAGCTCTGAATTCCTAGTAAAGACTGCAGCAGTATATGAAACTTCTTTGAGGGTGGAAAAAAAGGAAGCTAAAAAAGAGGTATTTTCTCAGAAATGTTTCAGGAATTGGGTTTTCAGAGGTGAATTTTTGCAGAAAAACAACTTCAAACAAGCTGAATGGATGGACTGGCTGTCACTCCAAAAGATGTTGGTCTTCCTTAGTTCTTATGTGACCACTGACAGTCCTTGTACGGGTGTCCCAAAGAACTCTGGTCACAAGCATTTAGTTAAGTAAATTAAGCCTGCCAGGGATAGGATTCAACACCTGAATTTAAGACCCTAAGCACAGACACCTTGGTGTGAGCCAGGTATCCAAGTCACATATCATCGCAGCCAATGGAGCGTGCAGACTTATTCAGCTGACCAAATGGAAGTACCTACTTTAGGGTGCAAACTCCTTTGCATGTATCGGGTTAACTTCAGTTGCCTGAACGGGCATCTTGTGCCATTTGATTTGACCTGACTAATCCTGCCTGGCCTCCTCTTGCCTGTCCAGAAGTCACATTGTGCTGTATCCGAAGGCCTCCTTTCAATGTATGAAAGCACACGGTTCAAATAGCTCCTGTGGAGGAACCTGAATCCCCTTGCCACTGTCTGCAATGGAAAGTTAAGATACCTTTCTTATTCTCATAGCTAAATGTATGTGCTTGAAGACAAAGCTGAACTTCACTCTAGGGGACTGACTTTGAAATGCAGTGTACAGAGAAAAGAACTAACCCCCTTTTAGAGTGGAAACATTAAAGACACTCTCAAATACCTTGGGAACCACAGAGTATAGACAATTCATTTTTTTACTTATTTCTCAGACTTAAACCCCCATTTGGAAATGTTGGGGATAAGCAGCAGGTCTCTGGTAAGGCTTCCAGATTCTTTCTCACTTCTCTTTCTCTTACGACCCCATCACCGTTCTGGCCAGACCTTTACCTGAGTTTCTCTCAAACTTCTTCTCCAGAGAGTGCTCCCCACCACACCCACACATATTCCTATTGCTTCCCAGAGTAATAGCCCCTTTTAACAAAGTGTCACTGAAAAAAATTACAGGCATGGAATGTCATGGTTCTCTTGACAAAAAGAGGTGCTTTTAACAAGTACCTGTTCTTACAAAGGAAGACTATGCCAGCTTCATGAATAGGGACTGAATACTTACTTTGTGGGTGGTTTTTTCAAATATGCTTAGCTTTTAGGTAGATACTCCAAGCTACATTTTAGATAATGTTGTGGACCAAGAAAGTAGTAAGAACTGCATTTATTCAAACATCAAAGATAATTTTGTTTTACAGGTGACGTACTAGACCAGCTCCGCCTGCACAACTTGGTTTACTTAACAGCAGTTGTTTAATCTGTTGGAAAGAACAGAGTGAAAGAGAGAGCATCACAGAACTGAAAGTCTTTTAAAATTCTCAGTGCTGCTCTTCAGTCTTTGGCTTTTGTCATCTTTCATTCATTTTGTACGATAGCAACCTTGCTACGTACAATAGGGATACATCGCTAAGTACAACCAGAAAGCCAGTTAAGAGTAGTTTTTTTGAATACAAATGATCCCTAAAATAATTTACTTAGGAAATCAGACAGTGAGGATTAGCCGGTATCACCCTCTGTAAATGCCTGTGATCACGAATTTAAACAAACAGTAATCTCGTAAGAGAATTAGTATTTTGGGGTCTTTTCTGTGTTACGTAATGTAAATGACATGATACACTAAGTCACAAGCACACAGGACAGCAATGCCACTCTTCCGAGTGCCAGGAATTCACTTTAATTTATGACTGTATGTAGATAACACAATTCTTTCAAAGGTTTCACAGCACTCTTAGACTAAACTGCTTATTGCTTTTACAGCAGCACAATCACTAAAGAAATTAATCTATGCTGTTTAGCTTAAGTCTTATTTTTGCTGACTTTCAGGTTCTAAAAAATGTACTGTTTAATCTCCTATCATCTTTTATTTTTCTGTCCAGTTTCATCTCAAATAGCTTACCAAATCAAAACCTATCCCACAAATGACCTCATAGTGCAGTTCAGCTCGGATATTTTTCTCCTCCATTCTGCTTTATTTTTTGGTCTGTCATGACAAATCTTAAAGGGAGGAAAAAAAAAAAAGACCAAAGAGCCAAACCAAAACCAGAGCACACAAAACCCAGCAAATATTATATAACTGTATAAAGCCGGCGATTTAACTCTTCCCGGGAGAAAACGGTTTCTAAATACACCGATTATGGAGCTGGAAAACCTCGGCAGGGAAGTCCGGGCCCAGGGCTGTGCCCCGGGGCGCACACCGATGCCCAGGCACAGCGCCCGCCGCGCCCCGCTGCAGGGGTGACCGGGCCGCCCGCCCCTCCCGCGGCGTGCGGGGCACCCGGGGAGAGCATCGAGATGGTGCCAAAACCTCTGGAGAAGCGAGTTTTGTGCCAGTTCTCCAGCTGCGATAGCGAAGCGGCGTTTAGCAGCGTTCAGCGGGGGAAAGGGGCGGTGATGTTTTCATGGCGTTAGCCCGGACGGGGTACAGAAACGGCAACCCGCAGAGCGCGGCCTGCTGCATGGCTCGGCGCTGTGCCAAAGCCTCGGGGCAGGGGGGACGCCTCAGCCTTCCCCGGTGTCACAGCGCCCGGCGAACAGCCCGCAGATGCCGGGGCTGCAGGTTTCAGCGGGCAGCGCGGCGACCGGCACCGAGCACACAGGGTTTCACGGCGAGGAGGGGGCTGCCCCGCCGCTCCCCTTCCCCGCGGGGCCGGGCGGGCCGGGCCGGGCCGGGCCGGGCAGGGCGGCAGCCGCCCCGCAGGCCCCGCGTTGCCACAGCAACCCGCGGGCGGGCCGCCTCCGCCCCACGGCTGCACGGGGTCCCCGGGCGGGCCTGAGGGAGGGGGCGGGCTCGGGAGGGGGGGCGGCGGGTCGTTGATATGCGCGGCGCCTCGCCGCTGTGCCGGGGGTGCGAGGGCGGACAAAGGCGGGCTTCATCCGGCGGCGGGGCCGCGCACACAAGTCGCTCTTGTGCCGGGGTGCAGATGTTCGAGAGGGGCGAGGCGAGGGGTCGCGCCATCGGCGAGCGGCCGGGAGAGGAAGGCGGGGAAGCAGCCGCCCTCCCGCTTGCCGTGAGGGGGGGCGGAAGCCAGCGCGGTCCCAGCGCCGGTCGCTGAAGCTTCCCCCCGCCCCGCCAGAGCCGCCGGCTCTCACACCGCGTCGGCCCCTCCGCCGAACGAGGGGCCGGCACGCCGAGCCCCGCAGGCAGCGGCTCGGCGCCCCGGGGCTTGCGAGGCCCGGCCGGCCCACCGTGGCGGGAAGGCCGCTGGCCCCGGGAGGAGGCGGGCACGGCTCGGCGCTGCGAGGGGGCCGGGGGCCGCGCCCGCGCTGCGGGTGTCGCAGGGGTCAGGGGAGTGTGCGCTTCCCGCTGCTGGGGAGCCACTGGGAAACGGAAAGAGCTGAGAGAATTGCCTGTACTTAATTCAGAAGCAAGATGAGGTGTTTGGCGATTTTTTTATTATTATTTTTTTTCTGGTGGCCAGAAGCCAAAGTTCTCCTAGTGAACGCCTTTTGCTGAACGGGGAGAAGCTGCCTTGTTTAATTAACGTTAGTCCTTTTCCCCAAGAAGAAAAGAGGAACAATATTTCCATTATTTTAGCTCTGGAGAAGCCTCGGATCTTTCAAGAGTCATGGAAGATACACTGAGCCCTGCCCGCTTTTCTTCATCCCCTCCTCCCTTTATTACCAACCACAAACCACACATAGGGGAACCACACAAAAGGAAAAGGGAGAGTAGAAAAAACTGAGCAATTACCTGAGAAACTGGATACAGTGCTGTAGGGCACCATGGGTACACCTATACTGTGAGGAATTCAAATTGCAGAAGTAACCTCTGCAGTAACCTCTGAACCACGCCTCGCTTGGTGCACTAATCCACCCAGCACTGGGACATGCCTGTCCAGAGTTACACCGTGGAATCCCATATTCAGAAAACCACGTGACTGAGCATAAAGGCATTGAAAACTCACTCTAATATAGATTATATATAATTGTCTCCAAATGCATAAAAATAGCAGTTGTTATAAATGAGATAGTAGGTCAGCCCTTTTTCCAGATGCCTGCTTTCCTGTTCCCTGTTCCTACACTGTTTTAAAAATAATAGTTTGCTGAAAGGAAAATACACAAATCTCTGTTACACTGATGTAAACATATCAACATTCCCACCGATGTTTGGAAGCACAGCAAATGTGTTTGTACTAACTGTGATCATGAAAGCATTATGATGAATAATACATAGTCATTTAGACGGTTTAGGGTTTTTTGCTTGCTACTAAGGTATGAGTTCTGTCTTGTCTTTAAAAATATTCAGTTTTGCTGGTAGCCTTACTTTCTTGCAGGTTTGCTGTGTGACTGAGAGCCTGTTTTTAAGCAGGGGTTTTTTCATGTTTGGGGAAAAGTCTGCTGCAAGTTTTAAAAAGACGTTACTTTTTTTTAAAAAAAACAAAACCTTCATTCCATTTACACCTTTCTGTGCACAGATCCTGTGATTGTAATCTGTTGTTCTGATCGTTTGTCTTAGTTTTTACGATGAAGCTAGACACGCACTTGGAAAACATCCTAGCAATCTATTAACATAGAGATGTGATTCCAAGTAGTCGAAGCAGCACAGTGATCACAAGCAATACTTGGTGAAGGAAATCAATGTGTTCAACAGTATTGAGACCCAGACCATGTCTTAATTTCACAGTCCTTGCTTAGTGCTAGGAATTTTCAGACTGAATTATTTAATAGACTACTAGGTCTGAAGATGAAGTCAGAATTTGTAAAGGAGGATGCACTGTGCATAGCACAGCACTTTTATTTAATACTTAATTATGAAGCTGTGCACAGAGAAGCTTTTGAGATTGTTGCTATTAGAAACTGAGCCCTAGTCGCTGGGGTTATGGTCAGGCTGCCATCTCCACCCCCGCCTTCCTCCCCTGCCCTCCTCCTGCTCCGCTGACTGACCTTGCCACGCTTGGCTGAGCTGAACCTTGAGGTGCTTCGGTGTTTTACATTGCTGGGCTGTAATGTTTAAGGTGCCAGCGTGTAAGGGGTGGTGCCATCCGCAGGGACAAGAGTATTTTCCTTTGCTGAAAACCTGCCAGATGTCATTTAATATCATTGAGTATCGTGTAACAAATACAAAAGCTACATGACAGTGGGAACGTCTCTTTTCCTACTGATCTAGGCTGGAACACAGCAAAGTTTCCATTTACTTCTAGCTAGTGTGAAAAGAAGGCTCTATTGACCTATTTTGACACTCGGCCAGGGAGGTGACTACATCAGTCAGAAGCTGACGATTTTTGTTTCCAAACTCACCCACCAGAATTTTAATACTATGCTTTGTTTGAACTGAGAGTCTGTCATTTCAGTGCTTTTACTCACCATTGATCTCAGCACTATGTATTTTATATGGTATTTTGGAGATACACTGTTAGCCATCATTATAATATTCTCTGTAAAATTAGTGTGTGTGTGTGTGTAAGCCTGAAGAAAATTTTTGGGGATTTTTTCACATTACGCAGTGGTACTGAATGAACGTTTGTGCAAAGATACAACAGGTTTGCTCATTTGTATCCTCTTCTTCCCAGGGAGACTGATCCTTCACTGCACAAGGATCTGAGTCCTGCAGTTGATTTTTGTGAGACCAGGAGCAGACCTTGAGGTGTCCTAATTCTACCTGTCACTAAGCATCTCCCAAGTTGGGAGCCAAGGGCACGCAGGACACAGCAGGATCAGATCCTGAATTAGTTCCCCTGGGCGTAATTGATCCTCAGAATGATTTCCACAGGCACACCTTCCAAAGGTGCCGAGGGCTCATACATGGCAGCACAATACCAGCTTTGCAGACCAGCCAAGGAGTGGTCACTCTAAGCAACAAAGTATAGGAAAACGTTTTGTAGAGAACAATGCATTAGCAGGACACTGGAGCCTTTAATGTGGGTTGCCAATAGGTCGAACTGGATCATTGCTGGCACGCTTAGGGACTGCATGAGTTTTCTATGCATCATTTCTGCCAAACAGGATTCTTTCAGGTGGACCTAGCAGCATTTTTGCTATTGTTGTGAAAAAAGAAATTTGAGCCAGGTTGTTGACTATACTGACAGCAGGGGAGTTTTTTTCCCAAAAGGTATAAACATCAGTTAGGCACTGAAGCTCCACATGCTATCAATCATTCAAAAATCTCCCTCTGTATGATGCTGTCTGGCCTCAGGGCTAGAGCAGCATCTGGGCACCGCCTTGCACTTTGGTGGCACTGTGGTCCCTTAGCCCGGAAACCTCCACTGAGATTCTCTTGTGGAGGGAGGGAGCTCTTTAAACCTTCTATTCATTACCTTTTTTGAGAACCATACCACATTCGCTTTGAATATGTAACCAAGTATTGGATTAGAGGATGGGCATAAACTTTGTGCATGGAGTGTTTTTCAAACATAAGTGAGTATCTCAACTGAAATGGGCAGCAGATCCTATAGTCTTTACTTTTACTACCTAGAGGAACACTGTTTGTGGCTGATGCAAACACGTATTAAGCGAAGTATGAAAAATTTAATTTATTTTTAAGTTGGATCAGTTTCTGAGCAGTATGAGATGACAGTAATTATTTTTAACATTACATAAACCCCTGTATTTTAAATGTAGGAGTTCAAATATGTTTGACATTTGTGCAAGTCAGAGGAAATACTGCTGCTTGATTGACAAAACTACCATTTTACAAAATAATCTTCAAGCACAGTGTCTAAAAAATGCTACGATTATCTGAAATAAATCTAAGCAGAGGGATATAAAGTTAAAGACTGAAAAGAACTTTCATGGAGATGTGGTGAACAGATCCACTGATGTCACTTCTGTTGAGATAAAAGATGGTAAAAAGAATAAGAAAATGCTTACAATTTCAGATATCCCTTTTTCAGTGGCAAACGCACAATCTGTATATGGCTTTTTGCTTTCATGGTCTGAACTGGTATTTTTTCAAAAGAACATCTTTCCACTACAGACACTATGTTTACAATAAATTTCTTCCACACATTAACTATAGCTGTTTTCAGTGTGATTTTAAACAAGTAAAACTTTTCCAGTGCTTTAATGTTTCGACAGACTGTGAAGGCTCATGGTTATATCCCTCCCTTTATCTGAAGAAACCAGTAGCAGAGAAGCTGAAGTGCAAGCAAGACACTCTAAATTTATGCCTGTCTTCTATATAAGCTTTGTCCTTGGCTATTTAGCATACAGTGACCAGTATGTTGGAGAGATCTCAGATATGGTATGGAAATCAACAATATTATAAGAGTTGTAGTTCATGACTTTAGAAACACTTGGAATCCAATCTGTTAATTTTTTCAAAGAGGTGGCAAGTGTGTTCTTATAACTTTGGATTACCCTGCAGTACTTATTAAGTGTAACCCTTTAACATGACAGTTGAGCTTTCTAAGCTCCTAGGACGTCATTGCTTGTTTAATTCGTATAATAATCATTAACATACCTCATTTCAAGAGTAAAAACCTGTCCAGTGGAGAGAAATTAAAATGTGTGTTTTTCTGGAAGCCCTATCTTTAGGGCACTCGGAATCCTGGCAGTTGGCACCTTCTTCCCTTTGTCATGACACCAGGCCTTCTCATAAAATCAAACTCCCAGTTCATCTTAAGAGCTTTGTCTGGCTGTTCACAGAGGCAAATGAACATTGTGCTGTGTCTTCAGGCTCAAATTCAATCTACATTTGAAGAAGCAGAGGGCAAAAGAAAGATTTGCTTCCTCTCTCCAAAGAACATGCAAAATTGCTTGTTCAGTGCTAGCTTGTTGGGGTACCTATTTAGATGTTTAATGCAGAATTTCTCTTCCCTAGCTTACATATTCTCCAAACAGGATTTCTTGCTTTAAACCCTCTTAAAAGCCTTTCCAGAGCAGTTTACTTCTGTATCATGACACAAGTGGAGGTAAGGAAAGACAGTGACCATACTTCTCCCTATGAGCCAGCTACAAAAGGAGAGCTCCATCATCACTATTTTGTAGCATATATTGGCATGTTCTCAATATTCATGATAATATTCTTTTCCAGAGCTCTAGCTGGAGTGATTAAAATCCCATCATAGTTTTGTGTCTCTCAGATACAACTAAACCTTCAGAAATCTGATTATAACAGTAACCGGGAAGTAACGTAGGTTGCAAAGGTTAATTTGGATGAAAAAAAACTTGCCTTGAATCCATGGTGCAGAGCAATATTTTCTAATCTGTGAGACTCGCATACAGTGGGCATGTGGTGGGAGGAAGGAAACTAAGAAAGGATGTCTTTCAAGCTGACAGATGTGATCATGAGAAACCTTCACCTCCAAGTTTGGGGTTTGTTTAAAGTAAGTATCTGCCTGGCAAGGCAGGCTTCACAAATGAAGAAGTCATTTTCAGACACTATACTAATGTCCTTTTCTGCCACTAATGAATCTGTATCTCTAATACACACACACACTGCTCAGATTCTCCTTTACAATATTCAAGACTAGAGGAAGCCTGCTGAAATGAGTGAAATTATTAGGATTTCTCTGGAATACATAAGAACATAATTTGACCAGCTTAATTACCTGCACCTCCATCAGTTCATGTATGCACTACGTATTTCTGTCTTTGGAGTAAAGAACCGCTGTAATAGCCTCACACCTTTTGTTACCGATGTTGTGAAAGTGCTTGTGAGACATGCTGGTAATTTCTCCATACAGTTCACATTATAGGAGCTTGTCTTTGATTCTGTGAGAAGGATGCACTGAAAGCCTGCAATAAATTATTAACCATGTCAGTGAGCCAAGTTTTGGATAGCTTAATTTATGTCGAGTACATCTCTATCCAGAGGTGGCATCGTTGAAATAAATGGGGCTTGCTCTTCTGTAAGGAGACACAGAGCTTTGAGTAAAACTATCAGAAGCAGTTCCAGACTGTGTGATTTTTGGAGAGAGGTACTATAGAAAGCACGTGATATATTAATGACACAAGATGAGCCAGTTGGGAGTCAGGCTGATTGTTTTTGTTGTAGTTAATTTTAGTAGGAAGCAGTATTGAATATTAGCTTACACGTTTACATAATCAGCTATATAAACAAACATACATAAAACAAACCTTACAAAATAATTAAAAAAAATATCTCAAAACTGAGATTAAGCTAAGTGAAAGCTGCAGCTTTTGTAAAGTATTGCAAGGTAACATTTGGGCCAGCGACCCACAACTGTGAGAGCTAGCCAGGCTCTTCCTAGACATTAGTCATGTATCTTCCAGACAAGAATGCAAAGGTATTGCTGCTCCTCTTTACAGAATTGAAGATCTCAGAATTGTCTTTCCCAACACCTTTTACTTTTGGGAGGGAGGGGAGCGATTTGGCTGAATTAAAATGGACATGCCCCTCTGACACCCTTCTTGCCAAGACAATTTCTGAAACGCCAAGACGAGAAATTAAAGTGGGGTTCAGCAGATTAACGGGTGTACTATTTTATGAACACCCACAACAGACGAGAAAAACATGATTCAGTTATTTTTTGTGATTTAAGTTAGCTGCCAGATTGTACTTGCCAGTCTACACTCATTCCTAATGTCAGCCTGATCTTCATGTTGTGTTTTTGTCATGAGTTCTTGTTGGCAACATAAACCACCTGCACAGTAAAACCCTGTTGTTACCCACAATCACAAAGGGTGATTTTACAGTACATACAGTAGATTGAATGTCATTTGGTACCAGAATGGGTGTTTGTGAAAGACCTTTGTATTTTACAGTTGCTTGTAGTAACTGTCGTGTACTGGATCATGAAATTTTGCAAAAGTTTATTTCAGAAATAATATTACTGTGGATTCCAGTGGAGAAGGCACTTGCTAGCTATTGTGATAATCAACCATGAGAATAAGTTCTGTTATTGTAACGGATAACAATGGACCTAAAATTGTACTTCCCTTTACATACAAACCTTTCTTTGTTTTAAAGGGCTTGCGTCCATGCACATATAGGTGTGCCCTGTGTTGGCTTGGAGGAGTTATAAGTTGTAGGGTCAGTATCCTGACTTCCAAAATACCGGAACCACCCGAACTTTAAATGGAAATAGTGAGGACTGTGGGCAGCCGGCACCATCAAAAATCAAGTCCTGAATGCTCAAGGAAAGGGATGGGGAAAGCCATGAATTCAGCCAGGCTGCCAGAAGGTGAGAACAAGACCAGCAGGTTTATAGGAATGCCTAGGAGCAGCTGTTCTCAACAGCAACCTACAGAGAGTTAGAAGCATTTGCCACCCTTGATAAGCTGAGGGTAGATTTCATGGGGTTAGTGAAATAATCTTAGGAGAAAGCAGCTGGCTTGCCTGTTGAAGCAGACAGCAAACAGAAGTAAAGGCCAAGGAGCTGGGCAGGTAATTGGAGACTGAGCAGGTGTTGTAAGAGTTAAAGAAAACAGCCCACATAAGCAACTACAAACAGTGAAGGAGTAGAGACTAAAACAGACAGATAACAAGAAACACCAGCTTTGCCAAATTTTTACTGCCTTATCTACCAAGGAGATCTCTGAGACAGAAGAAAAAAACAAATACACATAGATTCGGAGCAGAAAGGAAAAAACAGAAATTAATATTTCACCCATAAAATCTTGACTGACCCCTGAGAGAGAAAAAGTTGTGTTGTACTGAGGTCTGTGGCACTTACCTGAAAGAAAAATACTGTCTGAAATGGTAATATTATTGTTTAACATTCTGGAGAATATATAAAAAAGTGAAAATAAATTTTAAAACATCGTATTTTTTTTCTCCTGCAATAAAAGATAGCACAACATAGCAATACATATATTGTCTTATGATGTTGTACCTGTACATATAAATACTACTGAGCTTCAGAAGAGAAACTTAGATCCATATTCGTTATTGCTAGTAAAAGCTTTTTTTGCCTTTAGATTTTAAATCTCTCTGCCATGATCTATCTGCAGACTTAAATTCCTGCATCATCTTCAATGGCTCCAGTTACGCTGCTATAGCGGTGTGTGTGATATCAAACTAACTCTCTCCTTCGGGGCTTTGGATGGCCCCCAGCTCAGTACAAACCTCCTCTTCATAGAGGTGTTCCCCCTCTCATGGGATGTTTTCCAGCAAGCCTCTCTGTAGCTGCTTCTTAGGGAGCCTCAAACACTTACCGCTCTACAGTGAGCATTTTATTAGTTATTGTCTTCCAGCTGTAGGGATCTTTTCCTTCCTCACAGGCCCATCTCCACAGCTGTTATTTCAGCTGCCTTATCTAGAAGTGAGGAGCACCAAACTGCAGATAAGACCTATGTTCATACCTTGAGATTAGAAACTGGTCCCACATATATAACATAACCACACACTTAAATTTAGATGTCATAATCTGGAGGTCAGTCCCACCAGTGCTAATCTCACAGTTACTCCGTAGCCTCTGTTTTCCATCTCATTTGGTGCCTGCCAGCATCAATCAATGGTGAAGCGCTGATAATGCTGACAGCTTCTCACTGAAGTGCTCTGGCATGTGATTCCATGCTAATGGTCTACCATTTCCCCCCAGTACCACAAAAGCTCAGACATCTGGTCCTACGCCTGCTGAACTCTACTGGACCTGCACAGGCCATGTTGTAGTAGATATCCCTCCAGGTAACTTGATCAAGAAGAGAAGGTAGATGAATCCTTCTTTAGGCAGCCCAAGAAACCTCAAAATCACAGACCCTGCTGATCATAGATAGCTGACCACCCCAGTATCCGCTGCAAGGGCAATATGGCACAAACAATCCGTGAGGTTTCTGGACTGTATTGAAAACTATTTCTTGATGCAGGTGTTCAGTGAACCAATGAGGAGATGTTGGACCTGCTACTCAAAAACCAAGGAAGAACTGATTGAAGATCCGAAGGTCGAGGGCAGCCTTGGCTGCAGCAACTGTGAGACTGTGGGGTTTAAGATCCTGAGAGAAGTGAGCCAGATAAGCAACAGAATTACAGCCCTGGACTTCAGAAGAGCAGATCTAGGTCTGTTCAGGGAGGCTTTCATGGGAAACTATGCTGCAGGGCAAAAGGCCCCAGGAGACCTGGCTGATCTTCAAGGACAGACTCCTCAGAACACAAGAACAGCGCACAATGTTCAGAAAGTTGAGCAAGCATGGCAGAAGGCCAGTATGGACGGACATGGAGCTCCTGCCTGAGCTCAGACACAAGAAGTACACAGAAGGTGGAAGCAGGGACAGACTGCTTGGGAGGAATGAACAGATGCTGTTCAAGCATGGAGAAATACAGACAGGAAAGCCAAAGTGCAACTCGAGTTGAAACTAGCAAGGGAGGCAAAGGGCAACAAGAAAAAGGTTTCTGTAAGTACACCAGTAGCAGAAAGAAGACTAATGAGAATGCAGGCTCATTGCTCAGTGGGGCAGGGACTCTTGTGACAGGGGACATGGAAGAGGCTTAGGCATTCAATGCATTTTCTTCCTCAGTTTTCTTTGGTAAGGTCTGCCCTTTGGCCTCCCAGGTCCCTGAGCCTCCTAGCAGTCTGCAGGTGTGAAGCAGTACCCACAGCAGGAGAAAACAGAATTGGGGAGCACTTTACTCAGACATTTATGTGGGACCAGATGGGATGCACCCACGGGTGCTGGAGGAGCTATCTAATGTCACTGAAATGCTGCTAACACTTGTGAAAGGTCATGGCAGTTTCAAAGCAGGGAGGTTTCTGGCAATTACAAAAAGGCAAACATAGCACCCACCTTCAGGAAGGGCAAGAAGGAGCATCTATGTAACTTACAGACTGGTTAGCTTCATCTCAGGCCCTGAGACAGTTATGGAGCAAATCTTCCTGGAAGCCATTTCTAATCACATGAAGGACAAGAAGGTGATTGCGTGCAGCCAGCATGGGTTTATCAAGGGCAAACCATGCCTGACCAACCTCATTTCTTTTTTGTGATGATGTTGTGCACTAGAGGAGGGCAGCGTGTGTTGTATACCTTGACTTTAGCAAGCCTTTGGCACAATCTCCTACAGTCTTCTTATCACCAGACTGGTGAGATATGGACTAGATAAAGGGATGATAAGGTGAGTGGAAAATTGGCTGTACTGCTGGGCTCAACAGGCTGTGATCAGTGACACAAAGTAACTTGCATGGTGGCCAGTAACTAGTGGTGTCCCTCAGGGATCAGTACCAGGACCAGCAGTGTTTTAATTTCTTCATTGATGATGTGGCTGGTGGGATGGACTGCATTCCCAGAAAGTGTGCATATGACACCAAACTGGGGGGAGCAGTCAATACACTGCAGGGCAGGGCTGCTATTCAGAGGGACTTTGACAAGCTGGAGAAATGGGCCGACAGAAATGTCACGAAATTTAACAAAGGCAAATACAAAGTCTTGCATGTGGGATGGGATAAACTCATGCAACGATACAGGCATCCTCCTGTGATCCTGGTGGTTCTGGAGGGCAAGAAATGGAACATCAGCGAGCAATGCGACCTTGTGGCTGGGAAAGCCAACAGTGTCCTGGGCTGTATTAGCAAGACTGTAGCCAGCAGGTCCAGGGAAGTGATATTCCTTCTCTATGTGGCACTTGTGAGACTGCATCTGGAATAGTTTGGGGTCTACAATACGTGATAGACATGGACATACTGAACTAAGTCCTGAGGAGACCAGTAAGCTGCTCTGGAGCTGAAGCACGTGATCTGTGAGGAAAGGCTGCAAGTGCTAAACCTGTTTAGCCTGCAAAAGAAGTCTAAGGGAAAATCTGCAACTAAAAGTTGTGTCTGCAACTGCCTGATCAGAGGACATAAAGATGACAGAGCCAGGCTCTTCCTGGAGGTGCACAGTGACTGGATGAGAGGCAGTGGCTGCAAGAGGGAACACAGGAGATTTCAATTAAAGGCATTGTTGTTGTTTTTGTTTTTTTTTTTTTACTGTGAGATTGGTCCACTACTGCAAGAGACCCAGAGACACACTGTGGGACATACACTCCATCTCTGGAGATGTTCAAGAGTCAACTGGGCACAGATCTGAGCAACCTGATCTGATTAGCCTTGCCCTGAGCAGGGGAGGTGGATGGGACATCTCCCAGAGGTGCCTTCCATCCTACCTGATTCTGCAAATCCATGACTCTGCATCACTTGGTATAGTGTTCCTTCTGTAGCAAGCATAATGTGAGGAAGGAATAGGTTGTAAAAACTTTATTTCAAAATTCTCAAGTGTACATAAAGGTACATTTACAACAGCAAAACCTAGAAGTCAGGAGAGTTAGCTACACAAGGTCACAAACCATAGTACTCTAGAAACAGATCACAGGTAGCAGTAGAGGGGATTCCCACCATGTCATGTAAATCTAGCATTGTCCTGCAGTTTTTAGCATTGTGTCCATTGCTGGAATTGTTCCAGCAAACACCTGTGACAAATTACAGTTCCTATTTTTATCTGGTTAGCTGGAGGCTCAGAATCCAGTTTCAGCCTCTGAAAATGATTGATACTGAGCCAAAGAACAGAGATAGCCAACCTGTATATGGCAAATACACTTATTAATAAATGGAACATGCAACTGAACTAAAATAATAACCATAAAAATATGCCTGGTCAGTCAAGTAATGCAGTTTTTTGTGCCATCAGCAACATGTTAGCCAAAGTATTTAGAGGCAAAACAAAAAAGTGAAACATCACAAAACTGGGACATTCCTCACATGAGTATAACCCATTTGAAAAAGAAATATCAACAGTAAAATACTGGGAAAGGCTCAAAAATCATAACTGTACACAGTGTAGATGATGCATGCTAATTCAATCCTCTGTGAACTGGCATTTCTAGTGAGGCTGTTCCAAAATGTTATTAAGGGCACTGCAGCATATTGCAGGATGTGTTGGCAATGCCAAAAACAGAGGGAAATCAGGAATACAGAAAAAACACAAGACAGCTGCCAAACATTGATTTTCTTTAAAGGTGGGAAGCAGAGATACTGAGGCTTTTTAAGAGTGAGGAAGAAGTGTCGGAGTGTGTTTTTGCATCTCCGTTCTCAAGAGCTGAGGAGGCTAAATGTAGTGGTTGAAATGGGTTTAATGTATCCACGCTCTGTGCATAATTACACTTGGGGAAACACATTTGACAAGAAACCAATAGTAATTTATCAGTGCCTGTCTAGGAGCAGCTCATTTGTTACTGTGCAGCAACTCGTGAGCCCTTGGATCTCCACAGTGACTGTCAACAGAGCTTATACTTCTGTCCTCCAAAAGCATAAGTACCTGCCACCTGAAATTTAAAAAAAAGTCCCATGAGCTGCAACATGTCAAAAGTAACTTAGAGAAGTGGTAAGTCAAATCCTAGTTTCACTTTTACTGTTGCAACATAATAGTTTTCAGAAAGTTTGTCAATGAATGCAAGGACTATAAAGTGAAAAATGTGGGAACTGTATTTTGCCAGGTCCTTACGCATGATCCAGTTGGTTCACTGGTCACAGAAACCATACAGAGGATTGTGGCAAGTGCTGAAGGGTTAAAATTCAAATGCTGAATGAAGCAAAACTGTCAGGTTATTTGGTGCTGAGTAACCACTGAATCACACATGGTATCAGCCATAAAATTAACTAAAAAATTCCTGTAGGGAGAAATGGACCAGCCAGCAGAAAGTCCCACTAGAGTTAAAGCTCTGTGAATGTGGAAGAAAACTAGGAAAGATTTAAGTAGCTCTTCTCCATTGATAAGTAGTGCCTGGAAGAAAGAAAGAGTCAGAAATTAACTTTACTTCTGACAGGAGCTGGCTCAGAATCATTTAAGTTTTTAATTCTTTTCAGTTAATGTTAGTAGAGGAGGCTGACCATGAAAGTACTGCAGAAATTTGAGGAAAATATTACTCCATATAAAAATGAAAAATATGAGTTATACGTTTTTAAACCGAGACTAAAATCGAAAAATGAAAGTATAAGCACTTGTAACAGATTTAAGGGCTTTCATTCAGCTTCGCTTAGCAAACAGTTCAGGTGCTTTAAGACGTTATTGCTTCCCAGCTGTTTGTTACGGTCTCTTTGTAACAGGTTATCACCCTTCAGCAGAATTGACAGGAAGAAATGTATGCCCGTGCACAATCTACTTCAGTACAAGAATTGTATCTTATTCAAGCCCACCTTTGTTGGTGATTTAAGACTGGCTGTCAGCCTTTGTGTTAGCACAGCAGAGGCACAAAAGCACGTTGCCTTGTGCCAGCCCCACACTGGTGATGGTAACAGAGGCACGAAAAGACTTTTCAGCCACTGCAGCAAGATTTGCTGGATTTCATCTGTCAAAGTCTTAAGCCCACCAAGACACTCTTGCACTTTTAGAGGCTGGCATTTTTTTTTTTTTTTTTCATTTGGGCAGAGAAGTCAAGGAGCTGAGTTACAGGGCCAAGTGGCCAAGTGAAAGGATAACTGTTACACGAGCAACATGTAATTAAGATCTAGGACATAACACTCTTACAGAGACTACGTTGGAAAGAAAGGGACAAAACCATTAGAGTAGGTCTTCCAAGGACTTTGGAAGATCTCAGTGCGTTTCAGAACATAGATGAGAAAACCATGTTGCCTTTCTTTTGCCACTCTCCTGCGCCCTTCTGGTCAAACTCCTAGGAGAACAACCTTCACCCAAAAATAGAAACTGCTTTGGAACAGGACAGTTACTGCTTTGCTGGAGGAAAGTAAGTGAAACAGTGGGTAGCATGGGTGCAACTTCCTCATCAGAGCAGGAAGCACAGTGGAACACTGGGTGGCATCTTCCACTTCAGTATCAGTCCAAAACCTGTAAAATGGGAATGTTTTCCACCACATTTCTGCAGACAAGAGTTGGAAATATTTTTCTGCACTTGATGCAAAAGGAAAATAAAGTAGCTTTTTGACCATTCTCTTCCCTATTGGGAAACATTGTTTTTGAAGATCACCAAGTTGTTTTTAACAGATGTTTCACATGAAAATACACCTTTCTGACAGTCTAGAGGTTGTTCAGTTATACATAGATTAAATTTTGATGTGAAAAAACCCAGTAGGTTGACAAGTGACTCCTGGCAGCTTTGAAAAGAGTTAGAGCTTCTGAAATACAGCAAAAAGAAACAAAGATGTAATTTCATATGGTGGAAATAGCATGCATCATTCAGAAGCTAACCCAACAGTACATACAGGGAAATGAAAGTATAGCTGAAGGCCATCACCTACTTGCCTTAACGAGATGGAAGATACTTTCTTTTTTATTTTCATGTCTCTTACAACTGTTTTGTCAAAACTAGAGATCACTGCCTTGGAGAGCTAACTAATCAGAATAGTGACGAGAGCAAATGGAGAGGGACTCTTTGGCTTTAGCAGTTAGGTGTAGAAAGTTTTTGTCTTAGTGAGAATGTTATTTATGATGTGTGGATGGAAGCTAACCATAAACCAGTTCTTGCCGTTGTCAAAAGCACTTCACAAACACCCTTTCTACACCTGGGAAAACAGATACTTCCTTTTTCCAGCTATACATATATGTTTTCAGATTGAGTTCACATCTGGAGAAAAATGCATTGGTTGGTACATTTGCAATAGCAGTGTTCTGCAATTGACAGCTTAATCTGCCCCCAAAAATACTTTCAACATTTCTGAAATGCATTTACGCATTGCCAGATATTTAGTTCTGTGAGCTGCTGCTGCATCTATAAGACACAGGAGAGTAGTGTGAGAGAACAAACTGCAGAGGTTTTCAGAACAGGTATCCAGCCCTGATTCAAAAGGTCAGACATCCCTGGCATGGAGGTTTCACAGAAGTGCAACAGAGCAAAGTCTTAAGGCAGACTATCTGTTGACCTGACAAAGAAAAAATATCAAACTCTCTGATCTCAGATGCAATTTGGATTACTGCTGGGGATGAGATACTAACACAACTGTTATATTATGATATCTAAAATAAAAATATAAAATAATAATGATATAAAAATAGTGTATTCCCAGCTGTTGCTATTGATTTATAGATGAACCTCACAATACCAGATGAGATTTTTTCTAAATATGTTAAAATAATGTTTCCAAGATGTTGCACAAAAACTGTTTCAAAAGCTACAAAAAGGGAACTTAGATATTGGAAATATAAGAAATGAAAAGGAAGTATTTTTAAGTTTGTTGTGTATGCCAAAAATACAGGCCAAGTCAAATGAAAGAGCTTGTATTGGCACCACAGAAATTGTTGGACCACTGGAGCAGGGTAGGCATAGGCTTGTTTATACTGCCCGAAGAAGACTAATATTTATCTTAGCTTGCTATTTTCACTTCCTTATGATATCTTTAGGAGAAAATATTGCAACGAAGTGGGCAATTAGCCATAAAGAATTATTTTCTGGTGTGGAAAGAATGAAACACAAGCCACAAAAATTGGTAGAGAACTTAGAGAATTTTGTGGGGAGTGGAGTCATGTAACTGCTAATCCTTGTTATCTCAAATCTGAAGTGTTGTTAGAAAACAATATCAAAATAATAAAGCACTGTAAAATAACCTGCAGAACCAGCCTGATCTCTATTTAGATTAAATTACAGAAGGGCAATGATTAAATTTAGGTTGTCATCCATTGGCATTTTACTTGACAGGATGCTGAAAACTACTAAACCCCAACGTCTGCTGTACAAAGAAAGGAGTACAGCAGGATAAAAAGCCTGATATGATCTCATGACCCAAGAGCTGCCATCACTTCATAAACTGATGCTATGCATCAGGGAATAATGGTCTCAAAAGACAATGTCATTCTTGTATGAGAACATCATTCTTCATATATACTGTGAAAGGATGGGTGACCCTTTTTCACAAATGGTTGTAAGAGGTACAGATTAGCAATCTTGCCAGAAAAAGACATCATGCCGAGGACATCTTTCCTGAGAAGGTCTCTGGCATAAACCAAAACAAATGTTAATTGCTGAGCCTTATGAGGCTGCCATCCAGACCCCAAAGGGCCTTACTGGCCTTGACCAGCCTTGCCTGGGACCTCCCCTCACACCCTGCCCATGGCCCAGGGGCCCCAACTCAGCTCAGCCCCAGGCACCCTGCCCTGCCCTGAGAAACGGTGGAGGTGTCCCTCTGCCCAAATTATTGCTTGGGCATCGTGGATTGACCTCACACCTGGCTGGTGGCCTCATATATGCCTGATGGTCATTGGACTGTCATCTCAACCTGACACTGCCAACTAACACTAAGAAAGTCCTCAGCTGTCTGGTTCTTTTCTCCACTGGAGACTTGGTGTACGTGACAAATATATTTGAGTATTTTATGTTTCAAGGCCTCACTCTCATTTCAGTTTCTTTGAGTGGTCTGACTTCAAAAGTTCCTATGAATTAATCCATTTCAGCATCCAGCTGAGATGCTCTAACTGTGCTTCTGTAAGAAGTGTCTGAGTTCCAATATGATACCCTGCTCCTAAAGCTTTTCTTTTGCAGTTGAAAGAACCATGTCCTTCTCACTATAGTCAGCTACCTCATGCATGAAAATCATCAGTCGTCATAACAGAAGGGAGCCTTTTGTGAAGACCCCAAAAGTGATGAAATTTCAATCCTACCACTTTCAATTCTGACCATCTCTGACACTCCAGTGGAACAGAAAACCCTGCCCTTTTGAAACCAGTGAAAAGAGACCTTTTGAGCCTCCACAATGTCACACCTTTATTTGTGAGATCAAAGAGCCCATTATTACTGAATTCCTGTTCTCTGGGTAGGTACTTAAGTAATTTTTCACCTCTCTTCAATGTCTTAAATACTTTATTCCATGAATTCCATGAGGAAGAGTTTCCATTTTAATCATCCTTGAGAACCTTATTTGAAATGTCTTTGATTTTTCAAGATCCTTATTAAATTGTAGACACCAGAGCTGGTCTTATTATTCCAGTGGGATGACACACAGCAGTTTGTAACCTTCCTACACTTTCTGAGTATAAATTCCTGGGTTACATGTAAGCATTGCGTTACCATGGAAGAGCCTTTTTGCTGGTTTTATTTCTCACAAGCTTCTTCAGATTAATTTCTTTCGCCGTTATTTCTTGATGAATGAGTTCTCCTGGCACCATGTTGAAATACATGTAGTTTTATTAAACTGCTTACCAAGCTGTACAAAGTTCTCCATGATACTGGGTGGTCACTCCCCTAATATTTTAGTCTCACACAGATTTTAGGGGCATTATTTTTGCCTTTTCTTTAGGGTCTGTGGTAACAGTTTCAATGACATAGGGGCAAAAACAGTCTAGGAATCTACCTATTCAGTGGAGAATACTCTCTTACAGTTACTGGTTTGGTCCCATGAAGTAACCATGTTTCATATTGATTTTGAGTTGATTTTGGTTATTAGTCTTCCAGTTAATTATGATCTTGAAATGTCTTCAACTGTATTAATATACCAAAAAAACCCCCAAACAACCCAAACCAAAAAAACCCCAAATAACAAAACTCAAAATGCAATAATTAAAGCATTAGTCTGCAAAGGTGAATTTATATGACTACAAATAATCCCAGCTTTACCAGTGACAATTAGGTTTCATGGCAATGTTTTGTAGGGTCATGCAAGATTCCTACATGTGATTTTCAGTTCTTGTCTCTTGCCCATTTGTGGGGGTTGGGGGGTTGATGGGGAAGTGTATCACACTTTGCTCCCAAGGTAGAAATATTTCCCATCATTCAGGGAATGTTTATTACAAACAGCTAAATGTAGCACTATTGGTCTTCTGCCACTGCACTGATGCAATGCAGTCCATCTCACATGGTGGAAGAAGGGAAGAAAAGGGAAGAACTGAAAAGCACAAAAGAACATAAAACAGTTTCCAGGCCCTATCTCACTTCAGCTCTGTAAAACCTTTTCATTAAGATGTATTGGGCAGCATCAGGAAAACAAAATCAAATCTTCATGAAAGAAAATGAGGGGTTTTTTGTGCCTGTTTAGTGTCAGCCATGAACATTGGCCATTGCAGAACAGTCAGCCACTGATCCAGAAGAAAAATCTTCAAATAAGAGAGGGGTTAATCTCAACATGAGGCATCCCACAATGATAGTACTTTGATTTGAGACCTTGTATTATAAGGCACATCTGGGAAATATTTAGTGGCTTGACTGACCCTGAGGAAGCTGAGAAATGAGTCAGTGAAACTAAAACACCTGTTATTTATGGACTTAGTTTGTAGCCCAGCTGCAGGTAGAATAAGAAGACTCAATTTCAGTTGCAAATGCAAAGTATTTAAACATTTACTTACACATGCATTAAGTAGATAATAAGCAGTAATCAAATCTATTTATTTCTTTTTCAAAATATCTGGATGCATTTACAATTATAATTAGTTATTCTACAGCACTCTCACACTGTACTACTTACAATACAAAAGGTATTAACACTATAATGTCAATATTAATAAGCAGATCCCTGAGAAAAAAATATGATAGATTTAAAGAAGTAATTAACATGAGACAATCTATGGATACCATTTTAAAAGCCATGTCCCTAGAGTTTGAAACTAGTTTGTAGAATATAATAGAAAATTTTCTTTTTGGAGTAGAGACCATATACCTCTCTTCGTGTTGGCATTGCATCTATCATGCTGTGGAATGTTAAAAGAAAATTCAAAAAATTGTGCAACTGCAGTCTCACGTAGTCAAAAGGGCTGTTTTCACTGATTTGTAAAGGATAAAGTTTTCTGTTCTGTTTTTCTAACTCTGTAGAAGTGTTATACTGAAATGCTAAATGAGTTTTCCAGAAGGCCTATTTCAATATCATAAAAGCATATCCAAAATTATACCGGCACATTTATTATGGAAATAAGCACGGGTAGGAAGCAGTTAAGAAAAATGGGCAAGCCAACTCAGCAAAGCTTAAGCCACTGAGTCCTTCATGAATAATCTAAGTTTCAGATACCTTTTACGTGTATACCCTTTTTGCTTTAACAAAAAAGATAAATTTAAACTACAGAGCTGGGCTGTATTCCATTTCCCCTCTACTGTTCTAAATAAGATATCCAAATTCTTTCCATTTGTCATGGAGAATTAAGGGCATATTTTCATCGTGGATTATATAGTCTCAATTGGTAATATGCCATGTTGTGATGGACCACAAAACATCACATAACCTGGAGCAAATTTCAGATGCATGGAAGAAATTCTAGTTGAACAGCAAACCATGAAAATCTAGGGGAAGCTAGGCCTCTCTGACTACAATTAAAGCATGCAGCAAATTTGTTCCACCAACAGGTTTTCCTGTGTTCAGTGATTGACAAGGTTTGTTCAACTTCTGCAGCACTGTGCGTACTAAAGTTTGTGCATGAAATTATTACCACATATGGATTATACAGACACTTGGCAAACTGAGAATACAAAAGCAATTAAGCAAGTGAGGCGAAACCCAATATATGCCTCTCCTTAGCAGGAGACAATACAAAACTCCAAATCAGTATTTAATTGAATGAATGCAGTATTAGTCCTTTGATAAGCCTCAGAGAAAACATCTTCCATCAATAGGAGTTGCGCCTCCTAACAGTGCTCTGCCACCAGCAGCACCACACCGTGTCCCTAGCTTTTTCCCAGCTCTATGCTAGTGACCAGTTTCTTCTGGGTATTCAGTTCCTTCACCTTTTCTGAGGATCCAGAAAAGTCCTAGGGATGGCTGTGGTTTTGTAATGTAGACTTTCATCCTTAGGATTTTCACTAGAACTACTATAGCAATTAAATCAAAATAATTTTCTTGGTCAGATCGACTCAGGCCAGACTTTGAATCAGTAGTCTCTGCAAGAAAGGTGAAATGTTATTACCAGCTCAGTGGTAGTAAGTTTTCAAAACATCCTAGGTATTTCTAACTCGCTTACTCATGGTACTGTCTGTAATGACACAGGAGGTGTAAAAAGATGCACTTTAAGTAGTTGGTTTCTGAATATTTTGTAGCAACCATCTGTTTCTCCCTGCAAGCTTTATGTACATATAATACCCTCACAACGTCACATCTGATGACTTGTACACATCAATGTTGCGGTAGTTGGGGACAGGGGCAGTCATAATTATAGGCCAGTTTCACGGCCAGATTAATTTTTACTGCAGCCTTGAAGTTTTACTGTGCTTTGATGATGGAGGACCATAATAATCTGCCACAAGTGTTGTCAGATGTCAGTATCGCTGTATTTAGAGCACTGGATTGAATTTGGTACAGTGGCTATTATTGTTACCATGAAACAAGCTTACTGCTTTGTTATTAAGAAGCAAGGAAAAAGCAGAATGTGCCTGACTTCTGAATAACATAGGTACTTTCAAAAGATGCATTCATTTGCAGATTTTCTTAAAGATGATCCTTCATGCAGAGTTCCTATTGCTAGTAATGGCTATTTTTATGCATTTTTTTTTTCCCAAAAGGATAAATACAGCATAGGGGTACATATGTAAACTGAAGATCAACAGAAGTAAAAAAAAAAAAAAAATAATAAAATCACTTCGCTCTGTTACACTTATTATACCTTCACTGAATCTGGGCATAAAGGCTGATGTCTACCCAGAAATACAGTGACTTGAGAACAATTGATCTAGAGAAATGTCGCAGCACTCTCCAAACTACCAAGCTGCAACAAGGTCTTTTACCATCTCATACCAACATACTCTTCATGCCAGTCCCTCTGCTGCCTTCTCCTAGTCTCTCCTCATCCAGGGCGCTCCTTCTCTCTCTCTTCTCTGTTTCTCCTCTCTCTTCCTCGGCTGCTCTCTCTCCATTGCCTCTCAACCACTTAACAGAACCAGCCACAGCTGCACCTTATCTACACTGGCCAACCCGCAGCCCCTGAAGCCAGCCCACAGCTCTATGTTATCAATGTTAATTAACCCAGCTTCATTCCTCTACAGAGAAATGCTAAAGAATGACACAATTAAACTCAATGTGTAGCAGTCCTGAAAATTTGGCCCAATATTTCTGTAGTTGACACATTCAGCATGTAATTAATCCCAAGTGTTTCACCTTTCTCTTCCTGCTTTTTATTATGTACATAGGCTACACCTTGATCTTAGGTGTAGGACAACTGATAACTGGTTCTGAGAGGAATTGTAATCATTATAATAATCATGTCTGTCAGCTTATTTTTTTCCTGATTCTTGCTGCCATTTTAGCCACTGGAAGTAGTCCCAGGTCCTATATTCCCCTAACTCAGAAAAACAATAACAGAAACCAACTCAGTCCATTTCCATACCTTGAGAGTTTTATTGATACCACGCAGACACCATCATTGATGTGAACAGTGTGCACACTGCCTGTGCTCATGACGTGCATCTTCACAAAAAGTCCAAGACATTATGGACGAGTATCACCATTCACTTCCTTACAGTGCCCTGTCTGAGGCATTTTTGTAACAAGCTGTGAAATACCAGTAGTGCGCTAAGAGAATTATAAGAACTCACGACTTTGCACAGGTACTTTTATTTCACTTGATAAAATTCAATTTTTCTTGGTTTTTTCTAGAGATTTTAGCTATTTACCTGCACCTGCTTACTCCTTCTAGCATCTCACATACAGCTTCTCAGCAGACCAGCAGAATTCTTCTCAGACACAGCAGCTGAGTGGGATGTACCAGGAGAAGTTCAGTAACTGCAGCAGCTGTTTGAATAGTGATCAGCATAGGGCAATCTAAGAAAAGCAGGTGATACAGATAATGCATGAAAATCACCAGGTCTTGTAGGCATTTATCGACCAGAAAGACTACCATGCTAGGTGTGATTGAGCAGTGAATAACTAAATTTATGGAATGAACATCGCAAAAAAGGGTGGTTTTTATGATAGAGATATACCCTGGCTTCTATTTTTGAGTCTATAAATACTTTTTGAGTACTGTTGTGGAGTTTTATGAGCACTAATGGATTAATAAGGTTGTGTCACTAACGTGAACACTGACTGCTCAGAGGAAATAAGTAAAGCCTGTATCTTTAGAGAGACAGGACTTAAGAAAGAGATATTGCATTTGGGTTTTTTTTCCCTTGATATTTTGGGGTGTGTGTGTTTTGGTTGGGTTTTTTTTGTTGTTGTTTGGTTTGGTTTTTGGCAGATTAACACACTAGCAGTTGTTCCTGAGGGGCAAGGCTATAGCCTCATAAATCCCTATTTGGATATCAGGACTACTGCTAGGAAAGATCTGTTTGCTATACAAGCAAGTACAGGATGCTTTTCTTATGATAAAAGACAAGAAGAGTCATGGAGTGCATCTCAACAAAGTTGGCTCTCAGTGAAGAAACTATTACTTTTTTTTTTCCTTTTGACTGTTAAATATGGCATAATATATGTGTGAAGCAAAGAGGGAAACCTTATTATCAAGGTAAAGAGTGAGGTTAAATGCTTGATTTTGAACAGCCTGTCAAGATGCTATATAGCTGAAAGCTTCTTTGTAGTTTGTCACAATATATTAATATGTCTTGTACATCCTTCTGCCCCTATTTGACTTGCATAGGGATTTTAAATTACTTCTCAAATGAACATTCTGAATTCTGTAGGAGTTTGCTGGCTTGCTGTCTGATATTTCTGATTTTTGAACATAGATGCATAAATCATTACCCTTTAAAGCTTCTTCTAAAATTTATTGCATTATAATTAACAAGGATCAATTTAATAAAAGCAGGAACACTTTTAGAAACACATTAAATCTAACCAAAATTATTATGACATTTAAGAGCAAAGTGCAAGGTGCTTACTCTTCCAACATCAATCATGTGCCGGTATGGACGGGATTCATTTCACCCCACTATAGCCATCTAAATATAAGTCATCACACCTCATCTACTCACCTATTTTAATATTCCTATTAAATCAGTAGATAGAGACAGGAATCCCCGGGGGCACACCAGCCCATTCTCAGAGAGGTGAAATAAAGACACCTATTTCTTACTGGTAAATATAGATGGAGCTAGATGATGTGAGGTAGGAGCTTCATTTGTTTGTCCACAGGTAAGGATCTTGTGCCACTTGAGGCCACTTATGGTATCCAGGATATCCTTGTAGATGTGACTCAGGATTGACCCACAGAAGACCCTTCCGCAGTACTAGCTGGAGGCGAGACAGGTAGACAGAACTGCATCTACCTGTTGCAGTGCCTAAAAATGCACTAAATATGTGACTGTTGCCTCTGAATTGCATCCAATGACTATAAAGGGAGCTCAGGCACATTTAAGTACCAACACTTACCTGAAAGTATGTATCACTGTCACGCTATCTAAAACTGGCAGGTTTACAGGAGGAAGGAAAACTCAAAACAGACTGAAAGTTTCCCTGTAAGGATACTCAGAAAAATAAGCAGGACAGCATCAAGAGAGGATGTTGCAGGGCCTGGGCCTCTCTTTGTCCCATCTGCCAGCTCTGAGACACATAACATTGAGCTGAAAGTCTAAAACCACCAGCTCTGAAATTATTTCTAGGGAATATGTGCAAGGATGGTTCAGGGAAGACTGAAAAAATGTATTATAAGCAGTGGTTATCACTACTGGTAGAGGTCGATGAAGGCAGACTAGCGAAGTAGCTTGAGATCACTGGCTTGCAAGATACCAGCAATTGCATCAAAAGAGAGCACCACAAAGTAGTTTTGGAAGAACAGCATCCTACAGCTTCAGTTGGCTTTCATTCCTAGCCCAGGAAAGGGTCAAAGACTGTCTTCCTAAACACAAAAATGGGATTGTTAAGAGGACAAAAGGGACATTCATAACTAGAGCAACAGACAGTCTACAAGCAGAGAACTGTTGTGGCTTCCTAGCTTCTCAGGCCAAAGCAAAGTGAACACTATGACTGACCCACACGGTGTTTACTGCATCCCTGTGCCCTGGTCCAAGTACTGCAGGAGAGTAAATTGTTCTTGACTTGAGCAATAGGACTTGAAAACCAAACTTCTGCTTTCTGCAGTCTTTAATTTATGTGCTTATCTAACAAGTTTGCCCTTAATGTAGGCTGACTTGGCACTGGATTGTTTGCAATGATAACTTAAAAAAAAAATTATATTCTTTTGTATTTATTCTCAGGTATGAGTTGCATCAAAGATTCTCTTTATACTTATGCCCCCTGCCTCCCACCACCCTTGCCCTGCTCCTTGAGCACATTTTTCCTAGCCATGGCTGAGATTCCTTCCTCCTGGCTGTTGACAGCTCACCATGATGTTTGGGAACACTCCATTGGTGCAGAAAATGGCATTCAGTCACAAGCTGTGGGCCTGGACTTTCTCCTGTCTTCGCATGCATTCTGGTAGAATAGGTCATATGTCTGTCAAATGGTGTTGCTAGCAATCTCTGTGGTAACCCAGCTGTACAAGTCCTCTCATTATCCAAATGAACATTTCTATTTACTTGCTTATCCTGAAGTTTAGCTTGCGTGGCCCCTGTAAGGATGCCGAGGACTGCTACCAGAGACTGTCCTCAAGTTAAGCCTGAATGTTGTGCCTCCCAGCTGTGCATGTTTGTTTGCAGAGGTGGCAACTGTGCTCACAAGAGTGGGCTAGCAGGAAGGAAAGCCCATTTCTAGCTCATGCCAGCCATTTCAAAGCTGTTCCAGGAGTTCCAGGGACAATGACGCCCTAGGCAGCAGGACTTGTGACATGGGTAATTACTGTCATATATACCCGGGTGACTGTGTATTGTTGCTGAAGGCCCTTTTGGGCAATAAATCTAAGGCAACATTTAGTGAAGGGTTGACCATGCCTACATGTTGACCTACACATTGACAACTGGACTTCCTTGTCTCTTTGAGAACCCAAAAAGATAACCTCTCTAGCACCCCTACAACATGAGCAGGAAGAATAGGAAGCTCCCACAACCTCCATGATTTCACATGATTTCATGCTACACATCAGGAATAAATTACTCTTGAAGAATTAATGTTTTCCCATAAGCCATAGTATTGAGGATTCTGCAGTGTTCCCTTTGTGGTACTCACAAAGATTGTATTCCAGTGCAGCGCCCACCCCAGCAATGGGCACAAGTAACACTGGAGGTTCTGGTTTTCGGATAAGGGTAAAGCCAGGCTTTCTAAATAACCAGATTGTAACCTCAAAAACATATTTTTTTTTAAGGAAAAAATAATATTCATTTAGTTGCCCTGTCATCTTCCAGCTCAAATTTCATTTTTATCTTCTGTAATATATTCTTCATATTTAAATTCTTTCTCCAAGTCCTTTTAGTTTCAGTATCTTAACAGGCACATAGGCATTAAATGTGCTTTTATTTTTTGCTTTATTCTTACCAGAGATGTAAGCGGGAAAAATTATTCCTGTCCATGTCTAAACCTCAAATATTGTTTATTAAACACATGTTGTGTCCCAGTATGGAGATAGATGCACTTCCCTGAGAGGACAAGTGACAACTGTATGTCTGATTTAAGTACATTTGGGATGAGAAGTGCTGTATATCTGTTGCAGCATTATAAAACGTTCATTTAGACTTGGCTTTTTTTAATTTATTGTAGACTCATGTATCAGTATTAGAAGTTGTAAAGCAGTTCAGCATCCATAAGAAGAAAAATACATTGCCAGTTATTACCTCCCTCTCTGGTATTAGATTGTTGAAACAAAGAGGTCTAGTGGAATGTCTGGCTCTTAAAATTATGCAGGTATGTCCCACAGAAGCTTAGCAGTTATGGCAGGGCAGTAATTGTATTTTGCCTGAGAGTTTTTTAAATTATCTGGGCACCAAAAAAATAATGACATTTTTTTAAGTGGTGGATTCAGTTGGGGCTACACAGGTATGAGCAGTCTCTCTTCGTTAGTGTTTATACCATGGCAGTGCCGAGGGACATCAGTGGCAAGCAGGGCCTGATGGTACTTGGCACCGAACAAACAAGGTAGAGTTTGCCCCAAAGAGGTTATAACCTAAATACACAAGTACTGAAAGGCAAGGAGAGCAGCCCCACATCACACAGGAGACTGGGAGCTGGGGCGACAGCCCACTTCTCCGTAAGCTGGAACACCTCTAAATCAGATTGCTTCTCTCCTGAAGTGCTTGTCTTCAAGTCACGGGTGCCTTTCCAGCAGCTAGAGTGTTTTTTTGCTGCAAAACCTTTAATGTTCTGTCTGTGAGGTAGACCATATTGATTTAAAAAACAAAACCAGAAAAAGAGCAAGAAGGGTCTGCGTAGAGCTGTCAAGGTTAAACTTTGAAATGATTAGTCACTTTCTATTGCAGTCCGTGCAAACTACCAGCATTTCTTAAACATTTCTTTTAGCAGTCACTTACTTGAATAATTAACTCCCGTGACCCTGCCTTGTCATTTACTGGTTAACATGGTCAAATGCTATCATTAACTTTCAGCCTTAGCTGTGCTTTCTCATACTTTCCACCCGCTGAATCAAATGCTCAGGCTCAGAGCTCACGTTTCTAAATGCAGAAGCGTGTGGACTCTTCAGAGGCCACCTCTTGCGCAGGCAAGTTGGCTCTGGTGCCACGTTCTCCATGTTTTCCTTGTCTTTTTGGGTCCCTTGTTTCTGGGCAGCCATGTCAGGGAGAGAGCAGAGGTTTACCTCACAGTGGCCTTTCTTTATCAGGAAAGCCAGGAAGCTGCACAAATCCCTGGCATGCATCCACCTTCAGCTTTCTGAGAAGCAGATAGCGTGTCCCAGCCTGTGCTTCATTTAAAGAGGCAGACCATTTGGGGTGAATAGTTAAAGAGCATAGAGCACTGAGGCATCATTTTGCCTGGATTTTTTTCTCCCATCCAAGGAAAAATGCAACCAAAGCAATGGCAGGGACTTTGAAGCTGATTCTGGCTAACAAAGCGATAAGGTCTCCTCAGGGTGTTACTGAGAACTCCTGAGTTCTTCCCTATGGGACCAAATTTTGCAGGTCTTGATTCAATGGGAAATTTTGTCTTGGAGACAAATACAGGGTTTGATCTGAGTGTAAAGTTTGCATTTTGCTTTCCTACTAGGAGTAGGGTGGGAAACAGCAACACAGCAAGCTCCCTCCATCCTCTTGATGCACAGGCAATGGCAAAATGTCATCCACCTCAGAGAAAGATTTATGTTCTTGTCCTTTTAAATCCCTGCCTTACACTACACCATTATCACAATACATAAGGTAATGGCAGGAGTTGAATGAGTCATGGGAGACTTTCACTTAGATTTAATCCAAACTTTAAAAGCTGCCTACTCTGCATTGCCACAGCGTGGCATGTTTTTAAGCTACAGGAAATACGCTGCATTCAGCAACATCACATAATGTTAATGGCTGAATAATCCACCCCGTGGTCCTCAGTGTCAGTGCTATGGGTGACAGGCAGGGTTAAAAACCAAAACTCTGATTATTAATTTTGTCTGTCACTAGCAAAGATAATTATTTGAAAATGGAGGCTATTACAGAGCTTGATTCAGGGAGAAAACCGCCCAACTTTTAAACTTATTGTACTGGAAAACCTTTAAACTGCTCTTCGGTACATTTAAGAATTCCCATGCTCTCTCTGGGAACAAAATCTAAAACAAAATCTAACATGAAGGAAACAGGTTTGCTCTGATGCCAGAAGTGCTCTAATTAATGTATCTGGCTTTCATGGTGATAAATGGGGTCTGTCAGAGGGTAATAATTAATTCTTAATAATGTGAACTTCTCAAGGTCATTTTGCCCTTAGGTTTTTAGAGTTCTCCATAACCAAAACTGTTACTGTAAATAAACAAATCTTGATTTGCTACACATGTGGTACAGGTATGTGTTTGTATTAGTGAGCTCAGCTGCCCTCAGAAGCAGACATGTCGTTTCTGATGCTGTGGCTACTGGCCTCCCACCCTTTGTTTGCACTTACTGTCATGTTGGCTCATACTGTCACTGCAAAGCTACCCACCCTCTTCATAGCCAGGATTGATCCACAGTCTGGGTTTGATGCTGGCAGCCATTGTGTGGGTAAAAGGCATCAGTTCCTCTGCTTTAATATTCTCACCTCTAAAATTAGGGTCTATTTTGTTGCTGGAGGAGCCTACAAAAAGGACATGAAATGTTAAAATGGTGTGTGTGTGTGTTTAAAAGTGATTATAACACCAGGGAGAGAAAAAAAATATTCCACCCCCACCCCCACCCCCCCCACCCCCAAAACACTAATCTCTGTTCTGCATCTGTCTACTCATTTACCCTCTGGTAACACTGTTGGCTCCCCCTTTCTCTACAGTTCCCTCTCTCTCTCATGGAAAAACTGGGCAGGAAGAGGTCATTGAAAACATTCTTGGGGATTGAGGCTACCAGGGCTTGCTGCTGCACAATTACGCAAGCAGATCCTTTTGAAAAAAAACTTTTAAGAAGGAAATAGGCAGCTTACAGTGAACAAGTGAGAACAGTTCTTATTGTAACTGCGTGCCTAGTACTGACTTTCCAGCCTTATACTGTAAATCGGGCTGCGCTAAGGCATAGCTGAGGACATGAAACTGAAGAGAGAAAAAAATATGAGATAGCTATCTTCATGTTCATCATTTTAGCCTTTATTCTGTAATTTAAACTCTTAGTAGAGAAAGCTTGGAATTCTATAAAACATGCATTTAATAGTAAAGAAAACATAGATGTCTAAGCATAGGTGGCAAACACCAAACTTCCACTCGTTGTTACACAAGGGGAACACTTTGGGCTTTTTTGGTTTAGTTTTTGTTTTTAACATGGGATTTTTTTAGGTTTTGGAATGGTGAACTTAAAGCTGAGATAGGTAAACACAGTTATGGTTCCTGAGTAATCCTTCATTGCCAATCAAAGTAATGACTTTCTTTCTCTTGCCCTTTTTCTTTCTCTCTCTCACTTTGATTTATACCCTGGAGTTTTGCTCAGTGATTTTTCAGAAGCTTCAGAGAAGTTAAAATAAACATGTTTAGTGCTGAACAGATTCATCTTCTCTTCATATTTTTCCTCCAGTTCTTTGCCATGTTCACAAAGCTGCCGTGCAGAATCTCTGCCTCTGGATGACAGCCCCTGACATCCTCTGAAACCATAGCTGTCCCACACAGACATGTCCTTTTGGGGCAAGTTTCTTCTGTGGAGGGGAGGCAGTAATGTGCCCTTTAAACTGTCTCCCCTCTGGGTTAGGAAACATGTCTTATCTAGGTCACTGGTCAAGTTATCACATCTGTATGCACAACCATCTAGGCTTGGCTGGAAGTCTGCTGGGGACAGTGGGAGGCTGTGCAGGGACAGGGTCCAGCTGCAAGGGCAGGGGCTGGGTTTGGGAAATACCTCCGCTATTGACTCTGCACGTCACACGTGCACTTCAGGGGAAAATTATATGAAATCTGTAGCTCCTGGCTCTAGCACTTATATATTAATTTCTCCTCTGCTTTTTCAAACTCTACTTTCTGGCTTCATGTTTTACCTATTCAACACAAGTTCACCAAGCTGGCTGAAAATAATATTACATGTGCTGGGTCTTGCATATTGTTGTGATACGTATAGTAACTTTGAAATTTTTATTTTAATAAGAACTATGTCATGTTTGCCACCGATGGCTACAGTTGCAACCCACCTTACCGTAAGAAACAGATTTAAGTCAGAGGGGCTACTTTGCATAAATGAAGGCAGAATTTTAAGATAAAAGCTTCAAATGATTAGATTTCTTTTTAAATGTTCTTATATTTGTCAAGTTTTGCTATGAAAATTCAGGGCTAACATTTAATAGACAGAGGTGCAAGGTGCAGGAGTGGAGCCATTACTATACTGTGATTATCCAGTTCCCTATAAACTGACTATTTTTACACCACTGCCGCTGTGAAAAGCAGAACTTGGGGGAAAAAAAACCAAATCAAAACCCCTCAGCTGCTCACAGCCATGCATATGTCCCTAACCAATGCTGTTTTTACGCTAATGACTTTAGATATTAGCACCAGGGAAATCTCCGATAATTGGGTAGATGCCACACACCCACTTCTGTGGATGCCTCTCCTCCTTTTGCTTCGTCTGGTTTATGGCTCCTTTGCATTGTTGTTCTTTATTATTAACAGACCAGCGGCATATTGTGCTCCCAGCTGGTACTGTGCTTTCCTGTCTATATGCCTTCATGTAAAAAACCCCACTGAATCAATGTCTTGCCAATGTGTCTAAAGGTTGAAAAAAATAACTTTAAAATGCTGACATGTGTTTGTTTTCTCAAAACAAACCTTGTGCCTGTAATGTTAGAAGCTCTAATTGCCTAGGGAGTTTCTTCCTCTGACTGTGTGAAAGTTGACAATAAAAAGAAATATTCTTACAGGGAAGTCTTTTTTTTAATTATTTTTTTTTCCTCTTCACCAAATTGTTTCACTATGAATCAAGGTTGTAACTAGAATTATAAAGCAGTAGAAGGAGCCAGGGCTTTCATTCAGGCCCTGTTTCACCCTGAGTCCTCAGGGCCTGGATCACCCCACTGTTTTCTGGGACGTTCCAGCAGTTGCAGAGGTGGTGACAGCTCAGCCTCCAGCTGGGAGGAATCCCCAGAGCCCAGAGATGACAAGGGTAGGACCCTGGGACAGCAAGAAGCTGCTGCCGTAGGACAAGGCTGCTGGGGTTAGAGGTGCTCGGAAGGCTTTGGGGAAGATGCCTTCTTCCTTTTCCATGGGTCCAAAGCAGATGCTGGGGCTTGATGCCAAGCAGGGATCACTGGAATGGGGAGGGGGGAGAAGGGTGTGTAAAAAAGCCTTCATCTAATCCTCCTGTATCCACTAACCCTGCACTGGAATTGAATATTTTAATAGAATTATAGAATCATTTCGGTTGGAAAACACCTTTAAGATCATCACATCCAACCATTAAACCAAGGACTGCCAAGTCCATCACTAAACCGTGTTCCTATGTGTGACATCTACATGTCTTCTAAACATTTCCAGTGATGGGGACTCAGACACTTCCCTGGGCAGCCTGTACCAAAGCCTGACCACCCTTTCAGTGAAGATTTTTTTTCTAATATCCAACCTAAACCTCCCCCGGCACAACTTAAGGCCATCTCCCCGTGTCCCATCACTTGTTACTTGGGAGAAGAGACCAACACCCACCTCGCTAAAACCTCCGTTCAGGTAGTTCAGGGAGTGATAAGGTCTCCCCTGAGCCTCCTTTTCTCCAGGCTAAACGTGTCAACTTGTCTTAATCTAAAACAAAGAAAACCCCAGTGGGTCTTAGAACAAGTTAACTTTCTGGATTGCGGCAGGGGAAAGACTGAGACTAAGTGTGTATTGGCATTACACATGCCAATATGTATATACTGAAATATACCATGAAACTTGAAAACTGGGCAGCAAGTTCTTCTTCCAGCAGCACGGCTGCACAGAGGGGGCTGTGGTGCCGTACCACCCTGACCATAGCCCAGTTCTGGGAGCCACTGGGAGCCAATGGGCTTGGCAGCAGCAACACAGGCAGTGCTGTACTCAAGGATCTGAAATGAAGCCAGCATGGAAGATGTCCTACAGGCTTTGGGGAGCTGCTCCTCTGGCATGTATACAGGCACCCCTCCCTTCTGCAGGGCATTGCCTCTGTACCAGCACTGGCTGGGCAGCTTGGGGTGCCACAGAGTACTGCTGGGTAGAGCAGGGACTCAGTCTCAGCTGCTGGGTAACAGTGTCTCAGGACAAAAAGATACTGATATTTTATGTAAAGTGCATGTGACTTCATCTGAACCCTTGCTCTGCAAGGGCTGAGGTGGAAGCTTCAGTTATTGCTGGTATTTTTCCCATAGGATCTGACATAAATCAAGAACTGAAAATGAGGTGGGATACCCAAGGCTTCTAACTCACTTTGCAAAAACAGAGTGTAATGTACTGAAGAGGGAGTGTCAGGCTTTGGCTTTTTTTAATTTCCTGGCTATTGTTGATTTATATCAGAACCTTAAAGCTATTTAGACACAGTGTTTTGTTGGTATTTCCTTAGTATGAATGAGTGAAAGGGGTGACATATTTCATGGAAGTTTATGTAGGTATTCTTCTCAGAATAGACCCAAAGGGTTCTTTTGGCATCAGCACATCCATTAGGCAATTGTTGTTAAGATGCATAATAGGTACCAGGTAGACTTTGTGGCTCCTAGAGGTTTGTCATGCCCTCTTCCTTTAAACAGATTTTGTGTATGGCATATATATAGAATTTTGTGTATTTATACTACATACCAAACCACAGTCCATAAAATTCTCTGGTCTCTCTTATAAAACACTTACTTAGGATATATGCCATGTGTGGAAAAATATGTGCCAAATTAGATTTTACAAGTTTTCATGCATGCTCATTTAGATGATTTATCAACCTCACTATCAGGATCTTTCAAGAAAGAAAGTTTTTTCAAAGCTACAAAAAGGAAGCATATACCATGTGATTAATGCCAGTGCTTACTTTTAATTAAAACAGCTGTGAAATAAAACAACAATTAAAAATATATGAAAATAAGTACCTTCAGAGACATTACACTAATTCTTGTATTTCTTTGTTCTTACTAGAGGCCAGTGATAATCCTGGGAGCAGTTCACAACTACATCCCTTTTTATCAGTTCACGTTTGGCCTAAACTAATGGTCCTTCCACTTTTCTTTTTTTTTTCTTTTTTTTTCTTTTTTTTTTTTTTTCCAAATTGGTGATAAAAGCCCAGAGATCTGCAAGTGAGAGCTGAGTTCAAAGCTCTGCCTTGGCAACTGGAGACAGCATAAGCCAGGCAGCAGCCCAGGGCCACGGGGAGTGCCCCCTGCCACCCCTAGTGACAGTGGTGTTCCTCACCACTCGGAAGTCCAACAGCAGGGCCTCAAAAGCAGGGAGGGAAAACCACAGCAAATGGCTTGGGCAGATGGAAAATAGACCAAAGCAAGGATTCTTCTGACCTCTGTCTCGCTCACGTACAAAACTGTCTTTTTCAGAAAATTCCCCAGGAAAGCACCACATTGGCATCATCCTTTGAAGTCCTCATGAGCAGATTCTCCCTTTGAAGAGCATCAGCTTTCAGCTCAGCTCCTTGCATGTGTAGCTTAAAAATGTCCCTATCACATTCCAAGTGGCATTTACAAGGATGGCAATGCGCTGGTGCTGTGCAGTGTCCTCCCCAGCTGCCTCCAAGGGTTGCAATGAAGACTATAAATTCTAAGAGTATTTCTGATCTAAAGAGCACAGCAACCAGATTTCTAAACCCAGATCATGCCTTTACCACTCACAGGTACCATTATCAAGTCACTAAGCTGGCATTACACTGAATTTCTTAAAACGAAGCCATGTGCAATGGCAAGTCAAAAAACCCCCAAAAACCTCCAGAAACAGTAACACTGAAAATGTGGGAGAAAGCTCTGTACTTCAGGAATCTTTGTTCTTACACTGTTTCATTTTCACTTCTTCATAATACTAAAAATGAGATTTTTCTCACCAATTAATTCTATTTTTGTTCAGGATGTGCAGCCAAATTACTGGAAATATTATAAAAGTAATTTCTCACAGTTTAAAAGAAGTAAAAGCCAAGCCATTATGGAATACATCCAGCAGCAACAAAGGAGATGCTGGTTTGACTTGGTGCAAAAAAATTATGTTTTTCCCACTGAAAGTTAATGGCAAAGGCTAACCAACACCAGCTGGGGGAAAAAAATTAATTAAAAATTACTTGGCTTATAGGGAAATATTGCTCTCTCATTTTAAAACACAAAACACACACAAAAGTGTGGGGGTAGAGTGTACACTTTTTCTAAATGAGGAAGATATACCTCTTCCTAAATTGCACAGTACGAATCCCCAATCATATGTCATGGTCTAAATCTCAAATAAAAGTTGCATGGGTTAAATTGACAAGTTAAATAATCAGAGGAGAATATTAGTCAAAAGCTTGCTCCCACCAAAGATTTGATAAATAGTTTCTGAGAAAAGAAGAGACTGCTCAGTTCTGAAACAGGCCCTGGAGACATTTGGATATTATTTAATAGGAAGAGAGTTTATCCTGGAACAGACCATGGTGCATGAGAGTGGCTGAGCAGGATGAAAGACCAACAGCAGAAGTACAGGGTGGTATCTATCACTCCAACCTTTTCCTTTCCCAGTCAGACATACCGCTGAATCTTGTAATTTAAATGCAGATTATGTGTCCCAGCAGGAGTGCCTGAACACCCTGGAACCAGTGTCACATTTCAGTAGGGATGTCAGCAACTGTTTTGTGTTGCATCATTTAAAAATATTTTGTTCTCTGCCAAATGTAAATATTTTTCATGCTTTTAAATGATGGTCTTCCTTCTACAGATGCTTTTTACTCTTTTAAGGGGAAAAGCATTCATTTCTCTTTTTCTGTACTACCTGAAAGCTAGTTTGTCTCCTGTTTACACAGGAGGAATGAATCTCCCCATTTACAGTCCCAAGATGGCTGAACTTCAGAATGTTTGGCACCTTGACATGCTTGAGACATGGGCCCATGTGAACCTAATGAAGTCCAACAAGGCCAAGTACAAGGTGCTGCACCTGAGTTGGGGCAATCCCAAGCACAAATATAGGCTGGACAGAGAATGGATTGGGAGCAGCCCTGGGGAGAAGGACCTGGGGGTGTTGGTTGATGAGAAGCTCAGTGTGACCCAGTAACGTGCATTAGCAGCCCAGAAAGCCAATCATATGCTGGGCTGCATCAGAAGTGTGGCCAGCAGGTCAAAGGAGGTGATTCCATCTGCTCCACCCTCGTGAGAGCCCACCTGGGGCACAGTGTTCAGCTCTGGGGCCCCCAACATAAGGACATAGACCTGTTGGAGTGAGTCCAGGGGAGGGCCATGAAGATGATCAGAGGGCTGGAGCAGCTCTCCTGAGAAGGCAGGCTGAGAGAGTTGGGGTTGCTCAGCCTGGAGAAGGCTCTGGGGAGACCTTACAGCAGCATTCCAGGGCCTCAAAGGGGCCTACAAGAAGGCTAGAGAGGGACTTTTTACATGGACATCTAGTGACAGGACAAGGGCGAATGGTTTTAAACTGAAAGAGGGTAGGTTTAGATTAGATATTAGGAAGAAATTATTCACTTTGAGGGTGGCACTGGCACAGGCTGCCCAGAGAAGCTGTGGATGCCCCATCCCTGGCAATGCTCAAGGCCAGGCTGGATGTGGCTCTGAGCAACCTGGTCTGGTGGAAGGTGTCCTGTCCATGGCAGCGGGGTTGAACTAGATGATGCTGAAAGGTCTCTTCCAATCCAAACCATTCTATGAGATGGACAATGCAGACATGGTACAATGATTGCTCTCAGTGGAGGTATAGGAGGTATAGGTGCCAGGTGGCACAAAATGCTGTGAAGCTCATATAGAGAGACAAGCGACCCCAAAGTCACAGTAATGGTATGGCCCAACAGGTATTTGTTCTCAAGTCCATAGGTTCAAATGCTAGCGTGCGATTAGCTACGTAGCTAAATTATTAGTGTGGTCTTCTGGTGCTATATTGGCAATTGTCACCAGGGGTAAGGCCTTACCAAGTCTAGGACTAAGGTGAAAAATTCAGCTGTGGCCTAGGAAGTCCCATCTATTGCGACTCATCTCCCAAATGAAGAACAAATGCCTTTAAAAAGGTTAATTCTTAGACTGGAAGTGGGCAGCAAATTAAGATGTGGGACCCAGGAAAAGTGACTGGATGATGTAGCAGAGTGACAGAACAGGATTCAACCTGAGCGCTTTAGAGGAAGCCACACTACACAGCTGATCCCAGTAACCTGTATTATGATATGGTGGGCAGAGGAGATAGATAGAAACACACTCCGAGCACACCTTGATGGAATACTACTAACTTGTATGTCCAAACAATGCAACTTTTGTTTTAGCTCATGGGCACTTAAATAATTAGTTTAGGTAGAACTGAATCAAACGGGACGTATCCCAGCCTAAGAAACGTTGTTCAAACAACAGCAAATTTATGTGCAGGGTAAAAGATACATCCCTCAGGTAGGTTTTTACTACATTTATAGTCTAGACTAGTATGTGTGGTGCTGTGGAGGGCAACTACATGTGTAAAAAAATTATATCCCTAAGAAGTACACAGAAAAGAAATGACACACTGAGAAGCCCATCAAAACTTACTTCAAAATGTTGTTGTGATGTCTGTGTAAAGGTTTTTTGATTCTTCTTCTGTTGCATGATAGAAAAGTTAAATCCTTCCTAAAAACTTGCATGCAGGCTGATTAGTGAGCAAAACCAGACACAAAAGTGAGAAAGGACAAGGTAGGCTTTGGCAGGGGTACGGGGACATTACTGTTCTTCCCACTGAATCGTATCTCTCTAGCAAAATGTATTCCATAGGTGAGGAATCAAGAATTGTTTCCACATTTTTTGATGCTCATTAGGAACTGGTAGGAGAGAGAGCAGATCAATATTTGACAGCCTTCTTTCACAGGCATAATCTTAAAATCTCTGTGTTTTAGAGAGAGATTTTGATGTTCTCATTCTTCAAGCCCCTGGCTTTTAGGTTTGTCTTTACATGTTTCAGTTTACAATCTGAACCAAGAAAACCATCGTTTTCTATGTTTTGTAGACTTTGATCCTCTGAAAATCTGATTTAATGAATTCTGCCTTTTGCCTCTTACCTAGATAAACAGTCTTTAAAAAAACCCAAAGAACTCATGCCATCAACAACACTAACAAATGTCCTGTCTGTGAGCACAAGTAGCAAGAAAATAGCCTTAGTAGTGTTTAGCCTGCAGATACCTGGTGGAACTCCACAACCATAGATTCTAATTAAGGGAATGACTTTTCAAGAAAGATTAAAATAAAGAAATGCATTTAGCTTGGCTAAACGAAGACGGAGAGGGAATAGGACCTTCAGCAACAATAAGAAGATTGTAAACAACAATGGACAAGAGCTGTTTAAAGGAAGAGAAAGAACACTTTCTTAGGCACCAAGAACAATAAGAAACAATGGATGCATAAATAGAATAAATAAGTTCAATGTTGATTATTAGTATTCTTACTATATTACATCTTTTGAATGAACACAGGGATGTTACTCGTCAAGGATAGATTTATTCATGACCAAGGAAAATGGAAGGGCTATGATTACCCTACTACCACTGCTGAATGTTACATCTACTTTCATGTGAGCAGGGAGAGGCTGTACCAATGTACCAATGTATATCCCCTCAGCATGGAAACGTTAATATCAGGTCTGCTTTCCAGGCAGCCTTTGTAGACATGTTCACCACAAACAACATTTAGGCTGAAAAGCCATTTCATCCTTCAACAGAGCAGTGGTGGAGCCACCCCCTTGCTACTGCAGAGAGAGGAGTGATCAGGAAGGCAATGGAGGCCGTAGAGCATGGTGTGCCCGTGGTTTTGGCACTGCATCCAGGGGCATGAGGTGTTCTGTTTCTAGCACGCAATCGGGTAGATCCTTGGCTCCACCATCGGGATTGCTTTGTCAGGTGTCTAACCAGCTTGGTGGAGATGACAGAAATAAAGCTGAAGCCTTCATAGTTTGCTAATGCTGTTCAACCATGCTGCAGGGTTTTCTCCTACTTGCTTGGGAGAAAGACACATTTTTGGGTTAGATTAGCTTTGAAGCCTCTAAGAAAACATAGCTTTTAACTCATATTTGAAAAGCCAAACTCAACATTGGAGAGTATTTCTAGGTTATCAAGATTCAGGCTCAGGCGGAAGTCTAGTTGGAGCAAGTGCTAACGCTAAAAACTCTCATAAAAAACCACTAGTGTTTGGTAATAGAAGCATACGCTATTATTGCTAAGAAAAGTAGGGTCTTTGAATTAATCTGGACTGCATCCATTAAAGCTCTTCTAGAAAAGCATAACCACTTCCACTGAAGCCTCAGGATCCAGAGATGGCTATGGAGCCAATACACGGTTCCGGGTGTCCAGAGTCAGAGGTGAATCCAGCAAGGCTCCGAAACTGCCATCTTCCATGGTCACCTGGGGACAGTTTCTGATGGTCCCTCAGAGCGTTCCTTTTAAAATAGAAAAAATAATCACTTTTGCCCCTCCCTACTAACATTAAATGCCCTGCTTTTCCTCTGTCACATGGGCTTCCCAGGTGAGCACCTTCCCTCTGTTCCACAATGTGGACAGAGCTGGGGATGTGTAATATTTTATGTCATTCTAATGTGATGTGTTTCTCAACGTTTACCAGCAGTTATTTAAATAGAAAAATAACTGGGATTTTTTTGTTGTTGTTGTTCCACTGTAGAGGATGCATGCTAGTGTAGCGTTACAGTACTTGCCATGCAATTGTGATGGCATGTGATGGCAATGTTTCCAAATAGTCTATCCCACAACAGAAGGTCAGCAAGTAAGCACTCAGACAGACACAGTGACAGACTTCCTTTCTACCTGACATGCAATCTTCCCAGGAAACGAAGACAGAAATTACTGAGTACGTTTGTAAAACATAGAATGAGAGGTGTGTGTACAAAACCAATTAGAGGAAAGAATTGCTTTTTGCTGCTTTTTTCCTGGTGCACTCTTTTGGAAATTTACCTCCATATACTAATTAACCTCTGGGTGACTTTATGTAAATTAGATGGCATTCTTAGCAGTATAGCTGTGGTAGTGTAAGTGATTTTAAGTAATATAAAGTACTTTAAAGGTAGCCAACAAAGTTTCTTTTTAATGTATTACACTATAAAGATGTTGGAATGATCAGGCTCTCTTGGAATGAGAGCTAGATGAGGAGGAGAAAATATGAAAAGTGATGTGAAAGATACTTGGAAGATACACAGAGTTCATCAGCTACATCACCAGCTTGATAAACACATCCAGGACACTAACTCAATGTAGAAGTTCAAACTGACAGCATCTCAAGACCTGGTCTCACACACTGAAAATAGATATTAAGGATGTTAACTGGAGTTCTAGAGCCCTTGGTGATCTCAGAGAAGTAATTTCACTAAATCAGAGAGTATCACTTAGGAAGCCAGGTGATTGGCTTCGCTTATGATGGCTTGCTGTGCAATTAGTTTTCCTCTGTGTCTGAGACATCAGCGACAAAGAGCCTTGTGAGGAAATTTAACTAAGGAAACAGTGGCCACATTTATAAAGATTTGTTGTTATACCTAAAAGATTTCAGACCAGAATTAGCCTAGGTGACCTGGTGTTGCCCACAAACACCCAAAGCACTTGGGACAGCAAAGACATGAGGAATGACCAAATCAGTGTCAGAAGAGCTGGAGTCCATGCTGAAGCCAAGTGTGCTCCTGATGCCCACTGAAGCATTTGGCATGACAAAGATGTCTGGCAATGGCAGGAAAATGTAGAAACCTATTTTAGGATGAGATGAGTCAGACCCTAAAGATGAACATCTTTCTCCATGAGAGAAGGTGCAAGGGTGGTTGATCCTGATGTAAATGCCTACAGTCCATATTTAGTCAGAAATATCCCAGTACCTCAGGCAAGCACAGCTAATATAAGGAGTGGTGCTGGGAGATGAGAGAGGTAGGAGATATATCACATAGGTGCCTGCTGTGTATTATTATTATTATTCATAACATGTATATTAAAGCATTATACATTAAAATGTGCTTATTACATATTGCATTACATGTCATATATATTATTGTCAGGGTGCTGACACATCATTTAAATTAAAAAGAAAGTGAGCTGATTCAGCCCCTGGAAAAGGTGCTCAGCTCAAAAGAGTTGTGACTCTTAACCCCAGAACGCTACTGCCTTGCAACCCACACTTAGGCTCCTTAGGTGCTGAGACGGGGGCAATTCTGCTATATAACAGGTTCCGGCCATTCTTCTTGGTTAGTTTAAGAAGCTCCCTGCTCAGTGCTGTGACTATGGTGAATCCCAGGCACCCGATTCTCCCCATGACATATACAGAATAGGTATTCCACACTGTACGGTATTAATTCAATACTGGGAGTGTACAAGCGATCTTCAGCGAAACTCAGTCTTGTCATCTATGGATGCAAAGCCAGGTGTCTGGAAGTTAAGCACAGTAGCAGCTAGCCTGTAGGCTCGCAAATTTTGCTGGATTTCACCTGTCGTCTGAAACACTCAAACACATGGAACAACACCAAGCAACTACCTGGTTCACTTTCTGCATTGAACAGATAATCAGGCTGAGGGATTTACTACAAGGCAGTCTGAAAAAAAAAAAGAGAGGAAACTTTCAGAGAAATACTAAGGGAAAATTATATCGTAATGGCATTAGGCAATTTTGCATGCTGCTGTTAGACGGGCGAGTGAGTTTTCCGTATGATGGAGGGGCAGGCATGGTGATAGCCGTGATGATGAGGATTTCCTGCTCAAGGCATCCTGACCATCAAAGTCTCCCCAGTTACTCTACTGGGAAAGTAACCTGCTTAACATCTGCCCTTCACCCACCCTTTTCCCAATAAACCTGTTCCTGCATGAAGTGGGGATACGTAAAATTCTGAAAGACGTCAAGGAAATTTCTAAGATCTCATTTCCCTTTGCTTCCTCCTTTTTGCTGAAAAGAGACATCCAGCCTGCAGGACCTTCATCACAGCAGCGCTGAGGCTGCCAGCAGGACACTCTCTGCAAGAAACCCTCGCTCTGCAGTGCATTTTCAAACCTCCACGCAACGCATCCGGCATTTATTTGTGTCTTGGTTGCAGCGGCAGGTTCCCCTCCTGGCTCCAGCAAATAAAACAGAGGAGTGGAGGTCCCCAGTGCTGGGGCTGTGAAACGGTGCCGCCTTGCAATCAGCCCCAGGTTTTCCAGGTTCAGCGTAACTTTGCATTGCTGCAAGAGACATACCAAAGTCACAGTGGCATAGGAGGGGTGCTCCTAATAATGCTTTAAAAATGAAAAGAAAGATTGTTCAGGGAAAAAAAAAGTAGCAGACTAAGGAAAAGGATGGAGCTGCCTTTTCGCTCTACCCCACGACTGGCCTCATGATCCGGTGTGTTTCCATGGAGGCTGTTGCTGTCACTGCATGGCTCACACTGGAGTGTCACATTGGATGTGAGCCAGCTCAACGAGAAAAATAAAGTGAGTTTTTAAGAGGTAATGTGGTAAATGTTCTTCTCAGTCTGGCTACCAATATGTGCTGTCTAGCCTGAGGCGCACAGCACATATGGGATGAAGCTACTGAAGTTTGGTACTTTCAACTTCTTGAGTCACTTTTTACAAAACTAAAGGAGACACATTAAACTAATTGAGGGGAAAAAAAAAGATAGGTAAGGGAAGGGAAGGCAAGGCTGAGTGATATGATCTCAACAGGCTGTCACTACCCATTTCTCAATTCTTATTCTGGGGTTTACAGGCTTTTCCACACACTGGGGGATTTTCCCTGCTGCTTAGGCACTGTCAAGGCAGGCAGCTGTTTGCAGCAACAGACGGCCGGGGTAGCAAAGCACCCTGGCCATGCTGATGGTACCCAGGCAGGTGACGGTGTCCAGGGCAGTGACAGATGCTGGCATTTGGGCCACCTGCTTGGGGCAGCTGTAATGGTAGCTCTGCCCTCCCGCTCTCCCAGCAGCTGCTGGAGTAGGCAGCCTGGCTCCAGCTCCTCCCTCCTTCATGGAAATTCAATTTTACTTCCACTGCTGAGGCTCGAATGAACTCTGGCACTAGCTGCTCCGCAGAGGATTTGATCAGCCCGTTTTGGGTGCAGCTGTGCTAGAAAGGGCAACTTTTGAAGCAACATATAGGTGATGCTTGCTCTTCAGAAATCTGCTCCTCTCCCACTTATGGTCTTTCAAGACACTTCAGTAGTCATTTTGCAGTGTGCCACTGGGCTTCTGGGACAGCATCACAGCCTCCTCCTTTCTCCCACCTGTCAGCTCAGGACCGACAATCGGGCAGACTGGAGTTTCTTTCAGCTCATTTGATTTCTATGGTTAACATTTGCCAAGTGCTCAACCATTTGTAAAAATCATGTCATCAGTTGTCATTAGAAAGAGAATTGATAACTGGTATTTACCAAGCTTTGCAGTCACTCAAATTAATTCATTCTCTTAGTTTAAAAAACAAAAACCACACAAACAAGCCCAGACATTAAGTAAGCAATCACTACAATACAGTGCTTAGGTTTTTCAGCTGTTAGATTGATACCCAGTGGCACAACTATGGTTAATAATCTGTTAAATTCCCCATTTTCAAAAAAACTATTACTCATTAAAAACCCAATAATTTACTTATCTGAAATATGATATGTAGAACTGAGTCCATATGAAGCCTCTTAATGCTTGTGAGCCATCAACCTTTGATCCAGAAAACATACGATCCAGAAATCACCATGACCATGGATACGTCCACGATGCCCAGGTGCAAACCCAGGCATTTCAAACCAAACTAACAAAATAACAGAGGTGTTGAAAAGAACCATTTTCAATGTTTCCCAATTCCAATCTGATTCTAAATCTTTTCCATTCTTCAGGCTGGTTAAATATATCCTGGATCCAAGTGATACTGGTAATGGAAAAGCCAAGTTGCATGGCCTTGAAATTAAACCAAAACTTATCAACATGAATGCCTTTGCAACGCAGGAAAGCATGAATTGAAAGTGCTGAAGATGGGAAAGGAGGAATGCTGTCTGAATAAAGAAAAAGCATCTGAATGCTTATTTGTTTGGAGAGTTACTCTGTTATAATTTATTTAACAACTCCATGGGGAACGAATAACTTTGCTGAATTAAAAACAACCAGGAAAAACCAGAATTTCTTGAAATGTTTTGTTATACCTAAAACCTGTCAAAAAAAGTGTGAAAGGTTGCTATGATAATATCTGTAAAGAAGACATCCCAGATGTTTTTGGCTGCCTAGTAGGTATGACATCAGATCCATGCCCAGCTGAACATGTTCCGTTGCTAACCTGCCTGCAGAATGCTTCTCAGCCCCGTGCACTAATCCCAATCATTTCTGAAACATTTCTTCTGGCTTTGAAACTTTGAAACACATAAAGATCTTTCATGTGCAGAACTTCTTTTGTAGCATATGAAACCCAGGCACAGGAAACAAATTAGGTATCACCGATTTTACAGATACATGGTGGAGCACGAAATAACCAGAAACCACAGAGAATACACCACAGTGGAAGCTACAGGGAAAATTTGGAAAGATTGTCCCATACCATGTCTCTATCTTACCAGAAGAGATGTAGCAGCTTTAATGTTCATATGACAATACAGTACACCTCTCTTTATAAAGCACTGTTTAAGAGAATTCTCTTTTTTTTTTTTTTCTTTTGTCTCCTAACCAACCAAACAACACAGTATTCAATATGAGAAGTTGAGATAATGGAATTAAACATGGAGCTTAAAATTATGTAAGAAATTTTATCAGGGTGACGTTTAGGTCCATAAATTCAGCTACAGAGTTTAAAAATGAAAAGCCAGAGCAACTCGTTCTGTTTCTGGACATTGAATTGACATGGTGTCCAGAGCCAGGAAGTGCTTGTCGTATTTTTTTTTTTCTTACAAAACCATTAACCAAACATTGGAGAGATGCAAAACCCAAAACCTCCTTCTTTCCCAGAACATGTTCCTTCATGACATGCTACTCCCTATTAACTTTTGTCAGTGTCAGATTATACTAAATAGGGAAATGTCCCTCCTGTTCTGCCTCTTAAATAAGATCATAACCCTTCAAGGATTCTTGCTAAAAGAAGGCAAGTTTAAAATAAAAAATAAAAAAAAAGTGCATGATCTCAATCCAAGGTTATAGAAAGAGCACAGAGCTTTCGGATTGAGGGAGTGAAGCATTAATACTGCAAGGCCCCACTTTCCTAGAATATGTGTCTTGGCAACGTTGTTAGTCTAAATCTGGCAAATTGAATATTTTGTTCTCTGCCCCTGGAGAAAATCATGCACCTATTACATTACAATTCTCCTCTTTTGGGCAGTGTAACTGAACTATTCTCCATTATATACTTTATTGTGTCAAAGAGTCTGCGTTGTGTACACTAACACTGCCATTTATGCACCAAGCTTGGTTGGTTTTGTTGAGTATTTTTTTAAGGAGAGTGGGATGTAGGGAAATGATTTCCTGATAATCTGTCTAAGAATGAACAATTGGCTCACACAACGCACAGAAAACACACAAATGTGGTGTACAAAAGCTCTGATGTTCATACCCAAGGCATATTACTGCTGATGTTTGAACGAGTCACGTGAAATACGACAGCGCTACTTGTTAGTTGTACTTCCACATTTTAGATTGACCATTTTGGTTAATGGCCACCTAGAAGTCGACTATGAACCCTAGCATTGGTTGGCGGGGTGCCATGCATGTTAAAATACTTCGTAAATAAATTCAAAGAAACAGAAGCTGACATCATTGCTCCAAAAAGTCTGCAACCACATGCTTGATGGTGGCTGTTTCATGAAGGGGCAAGGCCCACACATTCATGTTAAGCTTAACACCAGTTTGAGTGGAGGAGTGGAGGAAGCACTTGGCAGATGATCACAGGCTGGATTGCAAGACAGCAGCCATGCCCAAAAGGCTGTATTTGCTGACGTGGTCAACTCCTTGGCAAAGAAAACCCTTTTATTTGCCTGTATCCAGAAGGCAAGGCTTGTGAAAGGAATTAGTAACACAATCCCTCAATTCCAGGTATTTGAATTGATTATCTGTCAACCCAAAGGTTTCCCTAAGTTCAGCAAATGAACACAATCTGTCTTCTAAAATATATCATGTAATTTGTTAAAGCTTTTGTCTAACTGTGCATCCCAACTAAAAATGCATGTAGTTTCTCTTTTGGATAGTAAGGTTGATTTTTTTTTTTTTTAATAGTTTATTTGGGTTAGAAAATTGAAAAAACAAGCTGAAATGGAATAAACAATAGACAACGTAAGAGTGAATTTTTAATAACTGGAGTTAATTTAAATGACAAAATCTCTCAATATTCAGCACATTACTGATTTATTTCAGATGTATTTTTATGTGTTTCAGGCTTGCATTGTTAAAATATGCTATTGATTTTCTGTTTTCTTTTGTTCTGATGTTCCAGCATGCTCTCTGCTGGTGATGCCATTCCCCATTTTGAAAAATTATTGATTATTGTAATTTAAAAAAACCCAAACAAACAAACCAAGCCTTAAAACATGATTAAGTTAAAGGCAGAAGTTGCTAAATTGCTTTCTAAAGTATTATTTTGTTGCACATTTGCCGGATTAGGATCTAAGAAAAAATGCAAATAAGACAACGGATATTGGGGAAGAATGGTGAAGAAAATTCTCTATCAGTGGACAACAACATAGGAGAGGTGAAAGGCTGAGGAACATTATGGGGAGATTTTATAGGATGTTCTTTTTTGGTAAGTTTTTGGAAAAGAACAGCTACAGCAAGACTGGATTGACAAGTGATTGTAAGTGATTGGGACTCAGTAACAGTGAATCAGTAGTTCTGCTTTGTAGGCAATGTGGCAGAGGTGGAGGATTACAGAAAAAGTCTAAAGTACACACATCAACACACATGTTGAGATTCTGAAAAAGTAACCAACCATGGTTGTTTTGGGTTTTGTTCTCCCAATTTGTTCTCCTGGCTTCCAAAGCTATGTTCTTCTGTTTTCAGAAATTGTATATGGCTATATACCATTAACGTTCCCATTTCAAAATTTAAGACTTTTGTTTCTGGAAAAATGGCATGTTGAAAAGTCTCATTGATTAATAGGAAATGTGATTAAAGTTACTTCTTTTAAGAAAAAAATGAAGAAAAAAAAAAGAACTTTCCGTATGTTTAGAAATACTAAATGTTTTCAAAGTATTTCTGCGTTAAAATGTAAGCCAGCACATTCTCAAATAGATGATGTATGCTCAGCTTTTTTAAGCTAGATGGGAGTGGAAAGAGAGGGGTCAGGTATATGGAGTGAGCCAAGACAGTGATTTAGTAGGACAGGTTTTCCATAAAAGCATGTGATTGAGAACTACATTTCCCTATAAATCTGTGATATACATCAAATACTAATGTGTAATATCCCTACTTCTGTATCAATCTATTGATATATAATCATGTAATACATTTCTCCTGCGAATGTAGCTACGCATTTTTTGCTTTAGATACTGCCCTACAAATTCATGCATGTGGGTAATAGTTCTTAGTAGCAGGCAATAGACCATGTAAACAGCCAACATAGCACATAATGAAGCTCATGGAGAACAATTTTTATCACCAAATGTCAGTCAGCCAACCCCTCTTCTAGATTATTCCTTAGATATAGTAGGTAAATGAATAAAATATTTCGAAGTATGACAAAATAAATATTGATGGTTTTAAACATTTTATCTGTAATTCAATGGAAATGAGCTTCGTCTGCTTCTCGGGGCACGGCAACCTGTGTAACATGATGTTTCTCTGTTACGCACCTTATCACACTCTCTACATGCAATCTTCTTCCTGCTATCACTATTAATTTTTCATGTGCCAAGTATTCATTAATCCTTTAACCTCTGTAGGTAGAAACCAGTTTTTCTCTGCAGAACACTCGGTGCTAGGAAATCGTTGCTCCCTGTTCCAAGTGGTTAAGAGGGATGAATATTAATACTCTTATTTGTTATTGATAAATCTGAATATATGCTACACATCTATTCAGGGAATGTTTCCAGTGGTGGTCTACAGCAGCCTGCTTCCAATGGGATTGCATATTTTATCGTTTAAAAGAAGTGTTACAACGTTAACTTTTGACTTGGGTAAAATCTTCTGAAAATTCCATGAATCACGTATGAAACTTACAGTTGTTGGAACTGGTTCTGTATCTATAGTAATAACATGAGGAAATGCGTTGCTTGGTTCATTAGACTGTATTTTAACTCTGTGCTCACTTTTGTTGAAAGGAAATTATTACACTAGAGGCAAAATTATAATAGCAAATTGTGCCTAATCCCCTTTATAGCTTGTGCAGGCATATATTTACATAGACTGTGAGGTAGACTTTTGTTTATATCCATTTTAACGTTTATTTGCTATTCTGCCTTTTTTTTTTTTCTTTTTTTTTAACCTTGTGGAAATAGAGGTAAGATGCAGGGACAAATAGTGAGGGGGTTATATTACCTAAACTGTTTATGCCAAAAGGTGGCAGAGGACCATTTACAGCGAGAACATACGAAGCAATGCATCGATGTATTTCAGGCAGTTGCATTGAAATCCTCTAAGGAAACAAGCATCAGTTCTGGTTCTTTTGGCTTCCTCGGTAAATAGTACGTGGAGCAGCAAACATTAGTTTGTATTTACCGAAAGTAATAGCATTTTAGCAGTAATTATTTACCTGAGCTCAGCCTGGCTTTCTGTGCAAATACGCTAGCTATACAGGCTTTTACAAACACACTCACACCCTGGCCCAACATACTAGGCAAGGCATCCCTCTTTTTGCACTTTATTTACCAAATAATATTGTTATGAATGGGATCCTCTGGAGCAGCTGAGCTGAGCTTGAATTTGAGGAGGACGAGGGGTGGGGACACATGAAGAACTTCACATTTCCTACCTGCTCTGACCACAGCTTTTGCCAGGGTCCAGCATGGCACCCTGACTATTCACAAGTCTACTAAGCTTGCTTAAATTGAATCCCCTTCGAACATTGCCCAGAAACTGTCTTAGCAGCCAGGACTGGTCAAAGCTTACCTGCACTCCGGCATGGAACATGAACCATAGCGGAGGAGGCAGAAAGGAGCCACATCAGCTTTAGGTTAACAAGTGGCTCTCCAAGGCAGGGGAATCCCGAGGTAATCTGTAATAGCTTTGACACAGGACCTTCCCACCAAAATATTTTACAGTGTGAACACATACGTATAAGAATGCTTTTGAAAGAAAACAGATTTCCTTCTTGAATGCCAGCTCTCAGGATTTATCTTTTTGTTCCGAAAGTTTTAAAAGTTCTTCTCTAAAAACAACTGTGTAGAACAGTTGATGTTTTTAACAAACTTTAAGAATTTGTAACATGTTTTTCTGTACGTTGTTATTAAAGCCTTTACAACCTCGTATCTCGCAGCCCCTACGCGTGAAGTATCTCCCCATAAAGGGAGTTCTCCGTTTGCAGAGGCGCAACTCAGCCACACGCGCTGACCTCCACCCCAAAATACCACCTCACCGACTCCCCGCAAGCTGCAGTGTCTGTGTGCAGAACTAACAGCCCGGCCCGGCCCGGCCCAGCCCAGCCCAGCCCAGCCGCGCAGGGTTGGCGGCGCTCAGCCCCGCCAGGTAGCTGCCAGGCCCGGCGCGGCCAGCCCGGATCCGCAGCTGCGCGCAGGCCGCCCCCGCCGCTCGGCCTCCCGCGCCCCGCCGCCCTAGGACGGCGCCGCCCGCCCCTCGCTCCCCCCTCCCCGGGGCGCCCCGCGCCTCCCCTCAGCGCCCCGGGCGCGGTTCTCCCCCCCCCCCCCCCCCCCGGGACGCCCGTCAGTGTCGTCGACGCCACGTCCCCCCCGGCGGCCCCTCAGTGGCACCACCGCGCCCCGTGTGTCCGCGCCCCCCGGGGCTCCCCGCAGCGCCCCCAGCGCCCCGCCCCCCGGGCCGCCCCTCAGCGCCCGCTCTGCCCCGTGCCCCCTCCGGGCCTCCCCCATCGGCCCGCCCCTCGCCGAGCCTCCCTCGGCGCCCCGTTAACCTGTCCCGCCCCGGGCCGCCCCCCGGCGCCCCCGCTGCCGGCCCGCCCTGCCCCTCCCCGCAGCGCCCCCGGAGGCCCCACCGCCCCGCGCCTCCCCTCTGCGCCCCGCCGCCCTGCCTCGCCGGGGCCGGGCGTTCCCGTCCCCACCCCTCCGGGGCGGGGCGGGGCGGGGCGGGGCGGGCGGCGCACCGGGCGCCGGGGCGGCCGGGGGGCGGGGGCGCGGCCCCTCCCCTCCCCCCGCCCGGCTGCCGGTGGGGGCGGGGACGCGCCGCATGCCAGCGACGCCACCGGCGCCCGCCGCGGCCGGAGCAGGGGCCGGGAGCTGGGGAGGGGGACACCGGTCCGGACCGGGCCCTTTGTCTGAGCGGCCGGCGGGGCTGTCGCGGCGGCGACCCCACCGTGAGGCGAGGCGGCGCCGGGAGCCTCCACCCCCGGCCCACCCTGCCCCCGGCTCATCATGTGACGCGGGTAAGTCGGCGGCGAGCGCCGCGGTTCCCCGGGCTGCCCCCATTCATTTCCCGGGGACGGCGGCGAGCCCGGCCGCCGGTGCCCTGTGCGAGCGAGCGTGCGGCGGTGCCCGGGCAGCGCGGGGCGGGCGGACGGGCAGCAGGGAGCGGGGACCCTGTGTCAGGGGAAGGAAACAGTTCCTCCTGCTCTCCGCTGCTGCTCAGGTCTGTGCCGATTCCCTTTCTTACCAGGATAAACGGCTAACGTCTGTGGGTTTGGCGGCTGCTGTCCCAGTCAGCTATTAAAAAAAAAATAAATCGCTCCTTATGCTGAAGTTAAATAATCCTAAAGCAAAGCGGGGGCAGGGCGCCCTCCCCTTCCCCCAGCGACGCCGGAGCGGGCTCCGCCGCCGGGGCGAGCCGGGGGTTAACGGCGGTGCCCTCCCTCCCTCCCGCCCTCCCGGTGCCCCGGCGGCAGCGATGCCGGGGGGGGGCTCTGTGTCTGCTGGGTGCTGGGGGCCGCCCCCGCCGCCGGCTCGAACTTTTCCCTCAACTTTCCCGCTGAAGCTGTGGGGTGGTGAAAAAAGCGGGGGAAAAAATAAAAAGCGCTAAGGGAGGAGTGATGGGCTGGAGCGCCCGGCCCTTTGTGCTGCCGTCCCCGGGCGGGGGTGCGGGCGGCCGCCGTGCCCCGGCGCCGGTGGGGGGTGGGGAAAAAATAATATATAAAATAAATACTAAAAAAAATATTTTTGAAAGTATTAAAAAAAGAAAAAAGGGCGTGTAACGCTGTACGGGGGAAAAAAACCCGGAGTGTAACGCTGTAGGAGGGGGAGAATAAAAATCGGAGTGTAACGCTATATTACCTTCTACAAAGATAATTATCTTCTATAAAATAAATCCTTGCTCTTTCAGAAGTCGGCTGGCGTTGCCTGGGGAGCAAACCGCTGGTATTTGCGTTAAAAGCGTGTGCCCGGAGGCCGCGGGCGATGCGTGCCCCATGGCATCCCCCCGCGAAGCCCACCGGAGCCTTCTGCTGCTGGTGCGCCAGGGAGGCGCACGGGGAGGAAATCTGGGCTCCTGCCCGCCTCCCCCAAAATCCCTCACCACAGGGTTTTGGGGGAGGCGGATGGGAGCAACCAGATGGGTTATTTAGGAGCAACCAGATGGGTTATTTTGTATTCTGCCCCCCCCCGGTTTGCAGCGATGTGATGCTCCGCTCCAGACAGTGGGGTTTTTTTCTGGATCTTGGCGTGGTGTTCCCTCCTGCAAACGGGCTTCTGTGGAGAATAGGATGGTTTACGCGCTTAAGGAGCAGGTACGAGCAGTTTGATAGGAGGCACCAAAGAGAAGTTCACTTGCATCGGGTTTTATATCAAGCTTGTGAAATCCTGCTAGCTTTTGGCACTCTCCCTCCCCTTGAATAAGTAAGTAAACCAATTCATTTTTTTTCAATTTATCTGTCAGGAAATAAATGGTATCCTTCTCCCCTCATTTGTTTGGGTTTTTTTTGCTTTCCCCTTTTTGTCTTGCACGGCAGGTACATATTCGCTGCAACTTTGTGAGGCTGCTTTATATAGCGCTGGCATATGGGCTCCATTTTCTGCTTTCTGGTTGGTCTACAACTCTGAAATGTACAGGAACAGCAAAGTGGTCTTAGCGTGGGATTAGTAACTGTGCCGAATAGGTCACAGATGGGGCGATAGGAGCATTTTATTAATGACGTAATGCTGCATAAACCGAGTCTGCTTTTTTTTTTAAATGTATTTGTGCTGGGGGAGGGGGAATATCTTTCAAGCGGGACGTAATCAACTTGAAACCGTTGCCTGCAAGCTTGCATGTCACCTATCGACACAAACCGACCACAGATAGTGAAGGAAACGTTGCATGTGGATTTTTTTTTTTTTTTTAATGCTTTTTATTTTTTTCCCCTCCCTGTGCCGCTTGAGGCTTTGGCAGCCGGTCGGAGCTGCCACCGCTATGCTGCCGGCAGGTGCCCAGGCTGGAGCCTGGTGGGATGACATCACCCCCTTGGTGGCTGGGGAGCAGCACCCATGCGCACCCCTCCCCGGGCCAGCACACCTACCCGCTTGCCCCTGCTGCATCCGGAACAACAGTGGTGGTATTTTCCTTCTTTTTTTTTTTTTTTTTTTCTCTCTCTCTCTTTTTTTTTTTTTTTTTTTTTCTTTCCCCTTTTATTATTTTTCTCCCTCCTTTCTTTTCTTGTGTCTGGTACCTGGAACTCGGGGGGGGTGGGGGGTGTGTGGTGGTGTCGGGGAGGGCAGTGTGGGAGCACCTTTCTTTAGGCAAATCTTGTCATTAGGATACCGGCAGCTTTACAAGGTGGCTTGCGCTCCCCCCTCCCCTCCCCCCCCCCCCCCCCCCCCCAAGTTCATGGAGGAGTCAGTAGCGTTTAAAGAAGGAGGGCTGTGAAAAAACATATTTTTTTTTCTTTTATCCCCCAGCTGTGGGAATAAAGAGGCTTTTTGAGGAGGAGGTATGCCATGGGGCGTTTGATGAGTGATTGCATGTATGCTGGAGGGGCTGGCTGGGAAGGAGTTTAGGATGTGGGAGATAGTTTGGTCTCTGCATCTGATAGTGAGGTAATACCAGACATGTAAGGAAGGGGGATGGGAAATGAGGTATTTCTAATTATTTTTTTTCCCCAGCAATACTTAATATTTCCAGGCCTTCCTGCGTTCTCTTGTAGAAAAATCTTTGCTGGAAGGGCCCCTGAGAACCCAAGAAGATTGTGTGTAACAACTTTTAAAAATAAACTTGAAGATTCCAGGACAGGCTAATAGCAGAGTTCTTTGCCAGCTGTTTCTGTTGGGATGGGCCAGACCTGAACATGCGTGAGCAGAGTTTTACTTCGGCCAAGGGGAGGCTGAAATGCAGTGGGGTAAACCAGCTGCTCTTCCCCCAGGAGGTGGTGGACTGGGGTCAGTGAAGGGCTTGGGCTGCAGAGCCCCATGATAGCAACTGTCTTTCTCTTCACCCAAACCAAGGTGGTGTGTGACAGTACCCACCATATCCAAATAGAAATACAGGCCATGTTTTTGAGGGAAATGGCCAGTGCCTCTCCCAGGTGCTTGGGGAGCTCTCTGCTGCGCTGTGGGATTGCCAAAGCTCTGTGATTCGGTGCAGGTTTCAGCTCTAGAAAAGTGTTCTATTGTTTAATTTTTGGGTGGTTCAAAGGGAAGGCGTGTGCCTTTTCTTATTGCTGGGTGGACGATATCCGCTTATGCTAGCCTTCTCAAAACTGTAGCCTCTGTGCTTCAGGCTGCTGGATCACCTTTGTGAGCCTTGTGCACCCATTGGCGCCACGTTTCAGGTTGGTCAGCCTCCTTGCTCGTTCCTTCAGTCAGTGTCATTTGCATTGTGTAACAGGTGGGTTTTGACCAAGTCTTTAAATCAAGTAAACTATCAGACACTGAATGAGGTGTTTGTATATTAATAAAGCTAGTGAAATATTTTTATTGAAGTGTTTTGCTTGTGGCTTTTAAGTATTGTGGCTTCATTTATTTTGTTGGAGCATGACTGTGGTGTGCCTTTCCTTGACGTAACTACAAAATGAAACAAAAAAATTAATTCATTGAAATGGAAATTTCATTTTTAGAAAAGCTGAAATGGATGCAGCACTGAGACTTTGACCTTCTCAGCTCTTGACTAGTGGTTGTTTACTACAGCTGCAGCTGTGCGTCTTTGAAAGAGGAGGAGCTGCAAACACAAGCATGCTCACTTTCCCAGGCTAAGAGGGAAACATACAATGAGTATGCTGTTTCAAAGTGAGATGTAAAGAAAAGTATTGAGCAGTCAGGCTGTGGCTGTTCTTTTCTTTCTGTGCAAGGTGTGCTGTATCTGTAAGACAGATTTTGAGTTTTGGAAGTGCAAACATGAAAGCATGAAATGACTACGCTCCCTGTGCAGTGAAAAAGACATTAATTTTTTAAAAATTAAATACATGCTTATGCTAGAAAAGAGAAATACTTTTGCACTGTAGTACTAAGGACACTTTGAACATTGTTCATCAGTGGAAAAAGCTCCATGTAACCTTACCCTGTGTTCAACAACTGAACTTTAGACAGTCCTCTTGCTTTTACTGAATGAATGATATTTTTTTTTTGAAGTTGGTACTAAATACAAAAAAACCCCAACCAAGTGTTACATTTGAGGATTCAGTGTCAAAATGATTGTATTAGTTTATAGCTAGGCATAGAGCTAGGTTGACAGACTTGACTAGAGCGTTGACTATGGCACTGTTGCAAAGAACCAATGTGAGAATAGTTGTGCACTAGTTTGGTTTATTGGTGTATATTTTCAGAAAGCAAAAATTGGTGTTGGCATTTGGAAGCTCTTTCCGTGCAGAAGGTCTGCTTAGACTTGGTGCCCTAAAATCCGTGAGCTTTCCTGTGTTTTTATAAAGTTTGGTGTGACTGGTATGTTTGAAGTTTATTCTGAGTGTATGCACTCGTGTTTGTTCCCAAGCAGTAACTACAATACAAAAGTGGTAGAGTATTCTTTAATTAGTTTTATTTACCTTTTGCTGTCAGAGAATTCTTAAAATAATATGGAGAGACAGAAGGGAGAAAAAAAAATAATGTGGCATTGCCAAAAAGTCATTATGTCTACACTGTATGTAACACTGAGCTTGTGTGGACTCTCAAGTATTCTTATGGTATTAATCAGAAAATGTGGTCTAGACTTTGGTCTAAACCAAAATCAAATTATAATATACAAATATTTTATGCATTTATGTCTACAGTAGAGTGATGTGTTTTGATTTGGAGAAGACAACTTTAAATTATGGTGTGCCTTGGTCCTATAACTATTTCTGTCATTTCCTGCATTTTTGGGAAGGGATGGTAGCATGAGCCATCCCAGTGTTTCTCAACTGAAATGTATGTTAAAACTTGGGAGTCAATATATGAAGTCACATGAAATATATTCAGGGACTGTATGCTTCATACTGACAACGTTTCTTCATGTATTCCACATCTGTGCACATCAGCTCTTGTGTCAGTGCTGCTCCTTAAGCTGCAGGTACGAGGGTAGGACTTGTCTAGGTGTTGGCTTGCTGATTATTCCTTTTTTTTTTTTCCCCCCTCTTTTAGAATATTTTTCAAGTTCAGTGAAATCACAAAGATGAAAAAGCTAAGGCATATCAGAACTAAAATTGTGTGTGTGAGGGTCAAGGGAGATCCCGTGATTAAAGACTATTAAAAGTATATGCTCAGTCATACTGAATAAAGTTTGCCAAGACCATTGCACAGTGGCATATCCTACCCTCTGAATGCAGTCCAAGCAATGTCTGTATTTTATTTTTTTTAATCTCCTGGTTTGTTTATTTGTTGATAGAGTATTCCCCCCTCCCCTTGAAACAAATGCCCTCATGTGCAATGATGTTTATCCTCTTGCGGCTTGCTGGTAGCACTGATGTTGGCAGGCCTTGGAGCTGCAGTGCAGACCAGCACCACTTGAGTTAAGGAATGTCTGGTTAGCAGTAGCAAGCTTTTGTCCTCTCTGTGAACCAGCCTCCAGGACCGGAATGAAATGCGCTCTTTGCTAATGGCTGGCACAGTATTTGCTACATAGCAGAGTAATGATGGGACTCAAAAATCCTGAGCTTTGTTCCTGGCTGTGGGGTGAGCGTGTTCTCGTTGTTTAAACGTGGAACAATCAAATGCGTGACCTTGGACATCAGTGCTGCAAAGGGGATAATTAATCAGATGATGTATCATGTCAGGAGACCTGAGTTCTGGTCTCAGTTTTGTCAGATGTCACCTAGAACAACCACTTTGTTACCCTCTGTGTAAGGTGGTAAGCAGTGACCCTAATTCCTAATTAGTGTGGGGTGTTGTCTAGTGGTCGGAGCTGCAAAGACTACAAGGTTGTGCATACTAATGCTGATCCTCCTGCTGACTATATCGAAATGGTTTCTCTTTCTCTGCCTTGGCCAAGAAGGGCTTTGCTGGTAGTGGTGTTGCATCTCTTTTTCAGGAGCCTTACAGGTCCCTGATGGCAATGCGGGAAGCACAGTGTGATGCGGGCTGGACAGGTCGGTGCAGGGGATGTGAAGAGAGCTCAGGCCAGCTGGAAAGAAGTTCAGGTCCGTTAGCAGAGTTGGAGGTGCTACCAGCGAGCTCTGGAAACTCTCCTGAGCATGGGTGAACTGTTATTCTCAGGTATTTTCTTCAAGTCTTGCCAGACTGGCATTGACATGGGTAAAGGCAAATATCTAACCCCAGAAGTTTCTGTCTTTTCTGTGGATCCCTGGGGAAGAACCTTTCCAAACAAAATGTTCTGAATTATGTTTTACTTTTTTGTCTGCTACTAAAATTGTCAGAAGTGACCGGTGTGGTCTCCAAAACTTTGAAATCAGATTTTGCAGAAGCGGTCGCTGAGAATTTCAGCTGAAATGATTGAAGTTTGTGAAATGGAATGATGCAATATTAGAAATTTGTAACATGAATTTTAAAGAGTAACTGTGACTGTTGTCTTGATGTGTCCTGATATCAGAATGATATGGAAATACTCTTTTTTTTTTTTTCTTCTTTTTTTTTTTTAATCTGTCTTTATTTTGAGTGTGAAGTACTGGCCTAAAACAGTTTTTAGTTATTCTTCAAGTATGGATTGGCAGTGCTCTACAAGAGCATGTAAAGAGCTGTGATTGATGACACTTTAAAATCTCTTTAAGTGTTGGACAGTAGTTGGATCTCTTCCAGTTTCTTTTTCAGCAAATCTTTCAGTTGCAAAAAATGAGGGAAATGAAGTTTTCCATTAAAAAAAAAATACAACACAAAAACCAACAAACCAAAACTAAAAAACCACAAAGGTGGGGAAAAACATTCCTTTCCAGTTTCTATAGATCTGTAACAGTTACAAGACGACTTAATTATTCACAGGTTCCATCTAACCAAGGAAATCTTCTGTATAGACAGTGCCCTGCAGAATTTTGTAAGAAAAAAAATCAACTGCGTGTGTTATTTTTCCCCTTCTGAAAGGGAAAGGGAAAGCATGCAAACTCAGTCTAGCTAGCAGGCAGATTTGGTGGCTGCTATCTCAAAAAGTGTTACCATTTTCACTTTTACTTTCCAGATCTATATTCAGCTAAATCAATGTTTTGCTAAAATGTCTTTGATATTTGTCTAAAGAGTATGTATTGATTAATATGGACCTTCTGTCTTGAGAGGGTGATAGGTTTGTAATTTTTGGTTGTGGCTATTGGGATAAAGTTTACAATAGTCACATCAAACAACTAAATATAAACATAGCGGAAATTGAAAAATATAATGAGATTCAGTACTTTTTTTTTTTCTTTTTTTTTTTCTTTTTTTTTTTTCCCCTTCTTCTTTACATCCCTGCTAGTATCCAAGATAGATTTATTTTGTGCTTACTGGAGATGTGCTCTCCTTTAGATTTCCCATATTGCTGGATTTAGGAAGACAATATTTCTTCTTCATTGCAATGCTAAAGAAGCATGTGGGCTGGGTGGGGATGGGAGGCTTGAGTCTATGCATAGCAATCACAGACACTTGCTTAAGTCAGTTCTGGTGGATAGCTTGAATAAAGTCCATTCCTTTCCCCAGAAAAGGAGCCTGGCTCATCCTTGCCTCAGAGGCGTGTACTAAAATCACGACACCAGAATCATTCTTGTGGTCAAAAGACCATCAGAAAAACTCTCTGTTGGCTGACAGTAGAGGAAATCTCAGATATTTAGCTCGTATGTAGATGCGTGCACTGTACTTGTTTAAAGATAGGTGAGAGGTGACCTGCTGTGCTGAAATCCTGGGAGAAGCATTCCTGGCCCTGCAGGATTTGGTGATGATGATGAGGGAATAGCAGTTTCTGTGGGCTTTTCTCGTGGCTTTCGTTACTTGGTGTTTAACCCTGTGTGTTGTGAGAGCATGCACCCCTAGCTAGGCTGTGTTTTCCTACAGTAGGGACAGCAATAGGAGCTTAGCGGTTTGGTACCCAAGTCCTTCTGTGGGCATAGCCTGAAGTCCATCAGCAGAAATAAAAAATACTTGTACCTGCAGATCCTTCCCATTAAATATTATTGAAGTTCCATGCATGCATGGCTTTCATTAACGCGTCTTTTTCCTTGCCTTAAAAAAAAAAAAAAAAAAAGAAAGAAAGAAAAGAAAGAAAAAGAGGACTTAAAGGAAAAGGAGAAGGTTTCTTCTTGTGATGAATTCTGACTGCAGTGGATGTTGCACGGTCCCATCCCTGTGCGTTTAGCTATTGTGCTGCCTTATGCCTCTTGCCAGCAGCGCTGCCCTGCCTCTTTTTGGGTGAGGAGTGCTGTTCTCAGACATCCTCTTGCTTTTGCAGTAACCCTCCTGCTAATGACCTGAATGGAGAGTGGCTTGTCATTAAAAAGCTTCTTTATTCGTTGTTTCCATGCACATTTTATGGATCCTAGATTATTCTAAAGCTGCCTTCATTTTTACGAAAAGTGTAGCAACTTCAACTACTCTTCCCCTTCCTGCACCTGTTTTTTCTTGAAAACGTTTCTTCTTGTACTGTTGTGCTTTTCAACCCATCCAACTGAAGAAGCCAGTGGCCTTTACACAATGTTAAAACTAATTCAGTAAACCCAAGGATTTTTATCTATGTCAAAGAATCTGTAAAAGTAATTTTTATAGGAGGGAGCAGAAATCAGACACATGCTACAGCAATCATTTGATACGATCTAAACCAGTAATTCCTGTCAGCGTTTGTCAGACATTATAGTGTTTGCAGTTTAAAAGTTGCATGACTAGACCACAGCTTTTACGAAGCTTGAGGATTGGGAACCATGTCAAGTACGGGAATTGTGTCCTAAAAGCATCTTGACAGTGCTGCAAGTGCCGTAGAAGATGCGAAGCCACAAAGCCGCATTTAACCAACATGTAAGCTGCAAAGACTTTTTAGGATTTCTGCCTGGTTGAACAAATTTGAATTTAGCCACAAATGCTGAATTCAGTTTGTTCTCACGGTTTGTAATATGAACCCTGTATTTGGGAGACCTGTCTAGTACGAGGCTTCCAGAGTGAAACGGGGCTCTTAGTTCAGTGGTTTAGGAGTACCTCTGGGCTGTTCTGCTTTAAAACTGTCATCCTTGCTCTTGGGGCTGATGCAGGCTTTGATAGCTCTCTGTACAGCCATCTTCTGCCTAAACATGAAGTCCCGTGTTGAGAGGGGGATTTAATTCCCTGTGTTGTAGGCTAAAGAACATGTTAGGTACCCCCCATAGAGCAGCGTGTAAAATACAGTTTAAGTCTTCAATGACTTAGTGAAAAGGCTTTGAAAAGTGTGCATTTGAGGTCTTAATTGAAGATTGAAGCTGCATTTCAAGTTCAGTGCCACCACGAAGTATGTTTTCAGATGATGGCTGGTTCTTTAGTTGGTTGTGGCATTTAAGTGGGTAGCAGAAGGAACATCGTGTAAAGTCAAATGAAGTTATACTCAGTGGGGGCAGGACCTGGTGAAGTGAGAAGAAATAAAGAACTCAGCATGGGGTCAAATTGTAGATTCATTGATGTGAAGATCAGAAAAGACCATTATGGTCATTAATTCAGTTTAAATAATGCCATCAATAGAGTATCACCTTGGCCTGCGTGAAGCATGCATGGTCTCCTAGAGCTAGAACATTTTGTAAATATACAGTTGTAATGTGAAAAACCTTCATATGATGGGGAATCAACTGTTGTCTTTGGTAAGCTGTTCCAGTGGTTATAATTACACTTATCTCTGTGTTATTTGTACCCTGAATTTATCCATATATTTGGCTTTCAGCCACTTAACCTTGTTATACCTCTGTCTCTTAAGTGAGTGGTCTACCAGTCACCTATCAATTCCTTCTCTGTCTTCATTTTCAGAGTTTGTATAATTGAACAGTGTTTTAATTTGTGGCTGTTGGAAGAGGGTGAATTGATTTAAATCAATTTGACTTTAAAGTGGCGGGCAGGGAAACTTGATTTAAACAATCAGTTTAAATCTTGGTTGGTTTCTGCAGTTCTTACTGATTTTTCTGTTCCCAGTGATGTCAGTCGGGTAAGTGACATTTAGTTACTGATAGCAGCAGACAAAATAGTCATTGTACAGGGTATATTCAGATTTTTAACCAAGAGAATGCATTGTATGCATACCTATATATAAGAAGCTTGTGGAGTTAATGATAATTTCCTGAGTTTTAATTTTTGCATGTTTAATATTGCAATATGACTTATTTACTAGATGGTTTTATTTGATATTGACTTTGTCAGCTATACTTAGATAGAAATTGGAACCCATATAAACCGTAGAAAATATTTAAATTATATTTATTAATGTTTTGATTTATTTTTAATGTGCTGCGTTACTTTAAAAATCATTAAAAGGTATTTGTGTTTAAAACAAACTTTTATATAAAATAAAGGAAAAATAACACTTGATTATTAATAGAAACTCATATTTTCAGTTTAAAATATCCTTGAGAATTTTAGAGATCACCCTTCAACACATTGTTTATATAAAAAAATTGGAAGAGAAAACCACATTTACCTAGTTTCTTTTGTTCCTGGTAGATTTTTCAACTTCTGAATGAGCTAGTTATTGGTCTGTTATTGGTGGTTGAATAAGTTGTGAGAAACAGAATTTTCTATTATGCACTTATTTATTAGTTTACTACATTTCAGTTTTGTTTAATCTGATTTTTATCAGTTAATAGTTTCAAAGAAAATTCCAACAGCAAATGAGTACTGATTGAACCTTGGTGAAAGAAGGCATATAAATTGGTTCCATAATTTCAAATGTAATTTTGAATGATTTAAATAAGAGTCAGCTTTTTCCTTTAGTACACATAATAATATTACAGAATAAAAGCCGTTTCTTTACCAGACAGGTTTTGGAGCACTGTTGGAGTGGTACCTGCTGAGCAGAATTGCCGAGGCTTAATGTTTGGCGTGCTTACCTTGTGCTGCACTTCTCAGACCTTTCTGTCTCTTGGCTTGTTCATGTTTTTTCTTTCTATGTTTTTCTGGGCTAATTTCAAATTTAATAATGCTGTTACTTGCTACTCCATTTATTTATTTTTTTTTTTTTTACCCCCTGTAACTGCTGCTCATTAATCCATACTAGTCTTAAAAGAGCAAGAGTACCAGGTAATTCTGCTGAGCTGTGCTCAGCTTGGAAGTTGTGCTATTTCACAGTGATCTTATCATTGAAGCCGTACTGGTACTTGAACAAACTGGAGCTCTTCCCCGCAATTATTTCATCCTTTTTGGAGGCTGCCTTTCCATGCTTAATGTAGTGCTCTGTTTCATCAGTCTTGTCAAGGAGATATGATTATGTAAATAAAGCTTAATTTCTACATATTCTGACTTTAAAACTGTAATCAAAGGTACCTGTATTTTATAAGGAAACCAAACTAAAGATGGGCCTTTATCCTTTTTTTTTTTCTTTGCCTTGTCCCTGATGTCTCAAAACAGCACTAAAGGCCAAAGCAATAATTATTTTCTTTTGCCAGCTTTTTCATTGTATAGTTTTGTTCAGCATTATAGCTCCATTTCTACTTGTATTTCTTATGGTGCCAGGCAAAATGATGTAGAATGCAGAGTTACAAAAGAATAGTACAGTTGGAAATGTAATTGCCTTCCTCCTCCTCAGAGAAGGAAAAGTAAGTTTGTTGGCTGTGTCACTCTTTTTTGCAAGTTGACGTGACTAGTCCAGATCCTGTGAGAAGGATCAGGGCTGGGAACAAGGGCCATTGTGCAGAGTAGCCCTGTGTAGGAAGTCAGAAGAGTGAAAAGCAGTAGTCAGAAGAGAGGTTTTATTAATGCTTCAGGCTGCACAAGAGGAAAGTGAGCCAGGTAAAGAGCACTAGAAATACATCCAGGCATGATGGAGAGTCTCGGCCAAAAGAATTTCCTTATGCTCTTGAGAGAAGTCCACACAGGGATTTACTTACCTGTGTTTCAAAAAAATGGAAAGTGAAATATATTGTAAATCTAATTTTAGACCCATCTCATACAACAGTGCTGCAAAACTAATTGGTCTGTGGGGAAATGTGACCTTTCTAAAATCCAGTTGACCTCCAGTCAATTGCTACAGTCCAAGCATTTGTTCCAGTTGCTCCTCCTGACAAACTCTTCTCCAGTGCTGCTGCAATGTCTTGGTTTAGGCTTTCAGTGGAGTACTTGAAGTAGGCTTGTGCTTTCCTTGGTTGGCCTTGCTACTATTCATGGGTTTTATGTTCTTCAGGAACCACCAGTTTATTAAGATGTAGCCCCTTACAGGCCGCCAGTGGTGTCTAAGGCTCATGCATGGCTTTCCACAGAGCTTTTGAACTTTGTCTTTGGAATACTGCTCTTTGCAGGGCAAAGCAGAAATGTGAGCCTGAAGTGTTTGCAGTCATTCATTAACTTAAAATCCTTTCTCTGTAAAGGCTAATGATGATTTCATTTTTTACTAAAGTGGAATTTTTAGGTGTTCTTTCTTGATCTTCGTCAGTAATGTTGCTCTTCTTTTCTCCATGCATTGTCTATTAGCCTTTTAATCTTTTTTTTTGCTTTCAAGTTTTTTTTTTAATGCAGAATTAGTTTCCATTGCACATAGTTCTAAATGTAAAAAGCAGCCATGCCTTAATTTATATTTTCATGTTATAGATTACATAGCCTGTTACAGGTCCCTGGAGTGCTGAATTTCTGCTGAAGATTTATTGCAGCGGTTCCTGAAAACACTGTGGTGAAGCAGTAACCCCTTGGTTTCTGGGTCGGTGCAGTAGACAGCTGGAGCTGCACGTGGTGTCCTGGTGCTGCTGTCTTATCTCGCGTTTGGGAAAACTTGGGGTACCTCACCTCACAAGTTATCATGTGGAAAGTGGTTCTCCATTTCTTCTCCATTCAGGTGGGGTTGTCAGGTGCCTTTTGTGTCCCAGTTCCAGAAGAGCAGGACACCTGAGGTTTGAGGTGACCATGATTTCGCTTGCAGTCTAGCAGGAGGGTCCCTTGGGCCTTTTCCTGTCTTTGTGCTGTGAGTGAGGGCTGCCTTTGGTACATGTCCTTGTGTTTGTTCTGGCCCCAGGATATTGGGAGAGTATTTCTTCCCTTTCCCATCTATTTCCCAGTTGTGCTGTTGGGCTCAGTGTGAGTCGCTGTTCTCTGGGGCGAAGGCAGGTTTCAGGGGAGAGAAACTACTAAATTAAGGGGTGGAGGGAGGACACAAACAGTCCAAAAAAAAAGTAAACGTGTGTGTATTTCATTAGTAAATGGTGCCAAAAAGAAAGCCTGTTGTTGCTCAGCAGTGACTTAAGATCTTTTGAAAACTATTTGGTGCTGAACCTGCTTTCCATGCAACATGGATTTACCTTATTGTAGCACTAGTTATTACCCACTGAAGATCTTGTCCATTACTAGTATCTCAATTATCTGCTCTGGAATGCATTTTCTTATACTGCAGATAACTCTGAGACACCTTGTAAGACAGAAATTGTTTTTCACTGCTCGCCATGGAAGTTTGTGTAGCTAACGTGATACCTGGTACATTGTGTAAAGTGATTCTGCTGTAATGGGTTCATTTTTGTGTGGTTTGAACAAGCCTCTGCTGTAATATCAAAAAGAGTCCCCTGGCTGCTCCTTCTAGGCTTGATGAGTAGCTGCAGGTTTATCTTGTGTGTTGGTCTTGAATGTGAGTCTTTGTAGGATCTGTGCTGGATGCAATAAACTTTGTTAGAGCCAAAGTCCATGGATTTGGCTTGATGCCTGTTAGATCAGGAGGAGGTTGAGGTGTTTTCCTGAAGGGCTGATGTGTCTCCTGTTACCGTAAGCCACCAAAGAGCACCTGTGTCTTACCCAGTGTTGAGTTTCTCTGAGTAAACAAAACGCAACATCCTGAGGAACTTTGGATATGTGTTTTGTGTATTAAACAATTATCGAGGGCATCTTGTAGGTAGATGTGAGCAGATATGAGTGAGATGTGTATTTTTCTAGTGTGGATACTTCTGGTAAAAATTCAGTCTTCGATTTTTCAGCAGGGATGTTTGGACACATAATGCTTTTAAGTATGTAGTTTAAAAGCATGTTAGCTAGCTTTTTGAAACAAGTCTTGCAGAACTTCTAACAAACAGGAAAATAGATTTCTTTGTTGCTTTGATCTGTCTTCAGTGTGTAAGAGCACAAAAACGTTGTTACAGGCATGTTGTTTTAAAGTTTTAAGTCTTCACATTTATCAAAGTGGAATTCATAGATTTGTTATTTCTACTTAATGTCAGGCTTTACATTTTCCTCGTCTCTTCTAAAGACAGAGGTATTATGTCATTGCTGCTTCGCTGGTAATCTTGTTTCTTTCCAAAGATCCCATTGACAAAATTACTTTGAGTATATTTTGTGCTTCTTGCCATTTATTTTATGTCTGTGGGATGCAGTAAGCTAGTCATGCCTTAAATTGATTTAAGTATCTGTGCAATAAGAAAAATAAAGAAGGGGGGGGAAAAAGAAGTAAGCTGCATCTGATTATCACATGCTACTCTATCCCTAGATTTAGTCTCTGTCTTTATTAACGTTTGAACTTTCCCATGAGATGCATAATGTATTTTTAGAGAGGGTGGTGAGATATGTTCAGGTGTCCATAGGTGGTGTACTGGCTGATAATTGGGAAGTCATCTAAGTGCCTTATTTATGCGTGTGCAAAATGAATGTAATGCTGTTTACCCTGGACACTTTTCAGATCTACTACTGGGAAAAATACGTAGAAAAGCTGAGTAATACAGGGTCTATTAGACGTGTGCTTCAGATGGTAAAGTCCACAGGGATTTCTGTAGATGCTTGCTATGTAGCTTCAGTTGCTTCTGCAGGCTAATGTTTTTTTTTGGAAGACATGAGGAAAAGTGTGATTTTTTCCTTTATCAGACCAAGAGTAACTTCTATGAGCCCTGTAGCCATGAAAAGTATATTGAAGGGAGACTGTTTGCAAGAGGTATTACCTACTTGGTTTCCTTGGAAACGTGAAACATGATTTACAAATATTGACTTGAGAAAGCTGCAGCTTAGAGGAAATCCTAAACTGTTGGTTCAGGCTTTTAAACTAGTATCTCTAAAGAGTTTAGGCCATATTGAAAGTCACTTCATGTCCATGAAATGATAATTCTGGGTTTCCATGTTTCTTGGTGTAATAGCTAATTCTGGGTGCTGAAGGACTGGAAAGAACCTGTGATAGTTTTACTGGGTAAGGAGTGCTGAACTGGGATACTTGGCTCCAGTTTCGCCTGTGTGAAACAACCCAACTCGTGCTGGAGTTAACAAATTAATGCTCCTAAAAATAAGGTTGTTAGTGCCTTACTCCCAACTGATGGACTGCAACCTGGAATGTTCTGTTTTTGATGCAGTTAGACACTGTAGATCATCATTCATGCCTTGTAAATGTTTCTAAACTCCACAGAGGGTGGTTTGAATGCTCTTTGTTATGTTTCTGCAAGAGACTGTGTGATAAACCTAAGTAATTACATTTACTGGATAACTTATTTTTATTGTATAGGAATTATCATATATGCTTATTTTTAAAGGCTGCTGATCATAATTTGGTCCTGCTGGGCTTGTTCAGATTTTCAAAACGAAAGCTTCTTTATTCCTGGAGCATAGTATTAGATTATCCTGAAGTTGGTGCTAGGTTTGTGCTGGGGGTGTGGAAAGGGGCATCCACGTGGGAGAAAAAGCATACAGCAGTGTTGCGTACATGTTATGAGTGCCGAGTTGTATACAGAGTGGATAGAGATTGCTTCTTTGTGCTCAATAGTGAGGGACAGGTCTTGGTTTAGTCAATCTAACTGAGGTGCTGCCGACTGTGGTTTTATTTGTGCTTCTCTTAGTGTCAGCGCTGACTTACGCAGTCCCTGTTGCCACCCATCTCCTGTGGTGCCTGTCCCTCTGGCACTCATACTGCTTTCACTATCAGTGGACTGGATTGGGTCAAGAAAGTGCCCCAACTTCTTGGGTTTTACTGATTTATTCTTAACTCGGGTTGTTTTCCCACTTTATCCCCGCAAACAGCTATGGCTGTGCAGGAGTGCACCAGGTGGTTGGCGGCCACCAGTGCTTCTGGCAGGAAAGCACCTCTAGTCATTCCCAGAGTTAGAAGTGTGACAGCTTTACATCCCCATTGTGTTTAATCCAGAGGAATGCCTCCAGAGCAGAGGTGAGATCTTGGATTTTCCTGGGGAAAAGCCCATCCCACGTGTGTTTGGCTGCAGTGCTAGTTGTTTCGTGACTGTGAGAAGATGGTGAGGCACAGTTTTTTAAGGAGCTATGATGTATTATAATGAACAAATGACGTACTTGGAAAGAACATGAGCATTGAAGCTTGTGCTTCTTTTTTAGACTTTGTGTGTCTCAAGCCATTGGATTTTTTCTCCAAAATGTATTACATGTTTTATGCAAAATATTATTACCTCTTACAAACTGTGCCTTGCTTGGTGATGACAAAGGTGTTTATGGTGAAGTGGTCCAAGGTAGCCTAAGGATGTGGCTATACTAATTAAGGCAGGATGAATCTAGGTCTGCCTACATCTGGGGCTGCAGGAGGATTTTTACACTGAAAGTAGGAGGTGGGATGCAGGCAGGTGGCTGCACAGGTGCTTATAGAGGTCAGGTCCTAAATGTCCAGAGGTGTTGGTAGTGTAGGCAAGTAAGGACCACTGAAACCTATAGGTCAGTGTGTCACAGATAAGACAGCTATATCTATGGGCTATATGTCTTGTGGGATATAACAGTTAGAGCAAATAGGTGACCACAGGAGCCCTCAGTGCATGGGCCAAGTGATGCTGCTTTTCTCATCAAGCCAGTTTAATTGAGAAAGGCTTTGTTAAATGCTTCTGTAAATAATGCTTAACATCCTTAAGGTTACAAGGATGTTTGTCCTCACGTGGGTGCTAAGGAGGAAGGATTCAACTGTATTGTTTTTCAGTGGCTGGTTCTAGCAGATGAAGGCAGCTTGCTCTTGATTTACCACCTGCAATGGCTGTGGATTACAATGGATTACAGTGGCAGAGGCTGTGAGATGTCAGGAAGATTAATGAATGGGAGGAGGGAATCAGAGAGATCTATGGAAAGAGAAAGTGCATATGTGGAAAAGGCATAGTGGAAAATGACAGTGATGCAGAATCGCATGGAGACTCCTGCTGTTGGCAACTTGTGTACAGAAGTGTTACGGTGAAGGAGAGGTCAGTAAATCAGAAAGAAAAAAAAAGGTTTGGTTAGTGTTTGCAGAAGGAAGGCTGAGAAGGGGAAGTGCTTGAAGTGCTTGTTGAGTCTTACAATGGGATGTTTTTTTGTTTGTTTGCTTGTTAATCAAAGCAGAAGGTAGAGCTCTATATGGCTGAAGGCAGAACAGCAGGTATACAGAGTCATTTGTTGAGGATCATGAACATGCATCAAAAAATGAGTATGGTGGTTTAGGATGCCAAACAGATACTAACAGAAAAGGAAAATAAGTATGACCTGTGGTTCTTTGGGTCACCAAGTAAACTACAGGGATTAACTGCGAAGTCAGTCAAGACAGGAACAAGGATTTGCAGCATAAGAGTTCTACTAAAATGATGATTGTTTTTATATGAAGACATTGTGCCAATGAAATTCAGTTTGTGTACTGCAAGACTGATTGTAAGATAAATGCCTCTAGATGAAAGCTGGAGAGAAGTCGCTACTCTCTCCTTAAACATAGAAGGAAGAAGGGATAACTGCAGTGAAGATGTATAAATAATTATCAGAAAATGAACAGATGGAAATCTATGAGATGACAGCATGATACTGGTTGTATTTGAAGAGTGAGGATTCTTGTGGATTCTTTCATTTAATAATAAAATTAATATCTTCTGAATAACACTCACTTTAAGTCATTAGAATAGTAGCCAACTAAATAAGGTATGCAGCCTCTAAGGCAGCAGTAGGGGAAAAAAGTATACCCTTAGACCTAATTGCTCTTTTCCATTTTTTTCTGATTTTCTAGGGTGACATCAGTAAATTGGTGGTTGGAAAAACTCAGTCCTGTAGAAACATCAGTTAAAACTATAAATGTTTGCTGTTTTTCTGGCAGAATATTGATACTATTTTCAGCTTTGAACTCCTCATTGTTTCTAGCAAGTGTAGGTAAATTTTAGAACTAGTTATGTGGTATTGATTTAGCTGTTGCTTGTTTAATACTGGAGGCTCAGAGCAGCTTTGTGGTGGCTCTAAAGTAGCTTCAACACAGCATCAGTGTAAGTCCTTGGATATGTTGGCTCTTAACCTATGTTTTATTGACTTCTGGCAGTAAGATGATGAAAGAAGCAAGAGATGACACTAGTCACAGAAAAAGAGAAATATCAATTCAAGTGGAAAGTAAACAGCTCACTCTTATTGGAAGGACACGGACCTGTTGGAGCAAATCCAGATGAGTGCCATGAAGATGATCAGAGGGCTGGAGCACCTCCTATGAAGACAGGCTGAGAGAGTTGGGGTTGCTCAGCCTGGAGAAGAGCAGGCTCCAGGGAGACCTTATAGCAGCCTGCCAGTACCTAAAGGGGCCCTACAGGAAAACTGGAGAGGGACTTTTCACAAGGGCATGTAGCAGTAGGACAAGGGGGAATGGTTTTAAGCTAAAAAAAGGTAGACTTAGATTATCTATTAGGAAGAAATTCTTTACTTGTGAGGGTGGTGAGACACTAGAACAGGCTGCCCAGAGAAGCTGTGGCTGCCCCATCCTGGCAGTGCTCAAGGCTGGGCTGGATGGGGCTCTGAGCAACCTGGTCTGGTGGAAGGTGTCCCTGCCCGTGGCAGGGAGGTTGGAACCAGGTGATCTTAAGGTCCCTGCCAACCCAAACCATGCCATGATTCTATAATTCTACTTACTTTCAGCCTGTAATGTGTGTGAATCTCTGACTGTCAGCTGGTTCTCTGACTGGGCATGAGAGCTACAAGGTGTTAAAGCTTTGAGAACAGAGCATTTGAATTTTCTGTAGTCTGATGTGATGAAAGAATGTGTGAGCTGTTTCTGCTAGAGGGAAGATGGAGAATTCTGTCTTCAGCTCCATGACAAGATATTCTTCATGTTGATGCTGAAGTCATCGTTGGAAGTGTTCAAGGTCAGGCTGGATGGGGCTTTTGAGCAAGCTGATCTAGTGAAAGATGTCCCACCATGGCAGGGAGGTTGGACTAGGTGGTCTTCAAAGGTTCCTTCCAACCCAGCCCCTTCTGTGATTCTAAATGAGAGAAGTTACTATGGAGGTAAGTTGGAGATGTCACCTTCTTTGAATCAGAATCGGTTCTTTTGTGTCTTCCAGCGTGTGTTTGTCACAAAGCTGTCATTGCCACAGGCTGCCTGGGGAGGTCAGAGCCAGTGGGCAAATGGCTTTCTCTGAGAGCTGATGGTGGAATTGGCAAGGCCCACAGAGTCCTCTTCACTGTCTTAAAGGAACTAATTATTCTGGACTTGTGTGTCAGATTTACTTGGCCTGGATTCAAATGTGCACCCTGAATGACTTGAAAATAAATTCACCAAACAGCAATATAACAGACTGGGCATATGTAAATGGCGACGTTACAGAAAGAATAGGAAATACTAAGTTTAATAGGGAAAGTTTCATGTGGCAAATGAAGTCTTGTACAAAAAGCCTGGTTTTAATGTAATCTTAAAAAAAATAGTTAAAAAGCTGAGATACTGGCTGGCAATCCTATTCAGTTAACAAACTGCAGAAGTATGCCTGTGCAAAGTGAGAAATTGTTTGCTCGGCCAGCTTTTCTGAACTGAAACATTAAAGGTGTTGTGAAATACTATAGAATGTACAGATGAGCATATTGTCAAGAAACTCCCTTTGCAACAGGTGATGGTTGCACATAGAATGCGGCTGATGTGGCCATATAAAAACGAGACTGAAGCTGGTTAAGAGCAGTTGGCCCCATTTCCAAGAAAGATGACTTCCCTGCATACATAAGAGCTTATACCAGACTCTAGGCTTGCTATAGGCAGTTTATACACTGCAGTTCACCTCACTTAGTCATAGGGACAGTCCCAAATTTAAGAATGTTGTGATTTGGGGGACAAGATTTAGGAATCTGGTCTTTATTGCATTATTGTAAATATTTCTCTTTGTGTGGTGGGGTGAGATGGAGGCGGGAATGGAGAGAAGGGAGGGGGAGCATCTGCTTCTTCCTAAACTAAAGTTGTTTGGTTTTTTTCTGAACTGAGTCAGCCATTGAACTGAAAGGAGGAAGAGTTAAGGAGAGAGCAAGTCCTTGGAAAGAGATGGACAAGCAAGAAAGGGGAGCTGCAGGAACCAATGGTGAACCAAAGGAGTGGCTTTTTGTGGGGGGCTAATGGGAGGTAGAGTGGGCCACGGTGTCTGGAGGCTTCCTAGTGAGTGAGAACTGGTTGGGTTCCCACTTGCCAACTGGTTATTCAGGAGAACAACGAATAATAACAGAGAAGATCCAAGGACAGCAAGGCTCAGGTGTATTCAGGTCATAACGGGATGAAGGAACAAAGTTGTGCTTCTTGGAAGAGTTAAACTGTTGCAGGCGCTGTGGTTGCAGTGACAGGGTACTGCCTGCCTTCTGTGCAGGGGGAATACTGAAAATACGCATCGGTGGGTTTCATAAGTCGCACCTGAAGAGCCTCTGCAGAGGTACACATGTGTTGCCTGGGTGTAAGAGCAGCTCTTTTCCCAGAGCTGTGCACCTGTGCAGCATCTGGCCCTTTTCTCCTGATTCTGTCTCCCTTCCTGTTTGGTAGCAGAAGTGGCTCTGTTCTTGGGGAAGTCTGGAGAGCACAGCTCGCTGAACCAGAGGTTCTTGGGTGCTGGAGTGGAGATGCCATACAAATAGACAAAAAATTGTGGCATGGGGGGAAAAAAAAAAAAGTGCATTAATCTTGTATTTGCTGGTGTAAACAGTGAAGTTTCTTAGTATTTACACAGTAGATAGAGGAGGATCTATTAAAGGAAATAAACCACTGCATGTCAAAATCTAAAACAGCCACTGAGGGATTTTTTGGAAACAACTGTACTTTAGAAAAGTGAAGTCCTTTAATTTGCAAGCAGCAGGGACATTGCGTAGCGGCGTTTCACTCTCGATACAAGTGGATACCCACTTCTGTCATTAGCAGCTTTTTGCATGGGGAGCGTGTTAGTTCAGTTAGTGTGTCCTGAATGTCACTGTAGCTAAACTGAAGTTATTCCTTCATAGTTTCATCATACTGTTTGGATTTGTAATAGTGAAAAATTCTGTAGTTTGTAGATGCACTGGGGGCTTTGTTTGCTGACTTCTTTTCTTAGCTACTTAAAGCCAACTTTTCCTCAGGGTTTTAAAGACTTTATGCTTGGTTAGGGTGTAGCATAGATGGTTGTACACGTACAAGTTGCTGACTTGCATGGTTTATCATTGTGTCTGGGCTTCAAGTTAAAATAGTTGATTTTTTTTCTTCTTTTGACATACTTAAAAATGTAAGCAGAGGTTGCTTCATCTTTAGTGCAGCAGGTAAATAGAGGCCTCCATTCACATCTGTAACTGCGTTGTCTTAAAAAATGCAGGTAATGCCAAAGGATTGAAATAACAGGCTCTGGTGCATTGTCTGCATTCATTTCTCTGTGTAAAGCGAATAGGTAACTTAAATTGGAAGAAAAAAAATCCTGCAAAACTGAAAATATAGGAATTCGGCATTGTTCATTCTGCCCAAGTATAATATGTAGAAGAAACTGTTGATTCAAGCTTACACTTGCATTCTTTATAACATACTAGGAGTTCCTTCTGCCTGGTTGCCAGCTTTTCCCTCTTAATTAGTCTCTGTGTGTATAATTTCGTTCTCCTTTTTTTGTGGCCTTGTTATGCTGTCCTTGTTTGGATTTTGAAATCTAACCAGGTAATTGAGTAACAGCCTTCTCCAAATTCATTTAACAGTGACTGAATTCTCCTGTAGCCCCTCTTTCCCATCTCTGGTACAAATTAACAATGCAATAGCCTGCAGAGAAAGATAAAAGACTGGGGAGCACAGGAGTGTAGATGAGGGCTTTCCTTTTGCGTCTCTGGTATGGGTTGTCTGTATGAATCTGGGAAATGGTCTTAGCATTCATTCTTCACTTATTCAATTATTGATGATAATACTTGAGGGAGAAGAGCGTTCTGGTAAAGGTACTAAAACTAGAGGTTATATTAGATTGGCTTGAGACAGTCTGGGTGTTTTCTAGAGGTGTAGAGTTTTTTCAGCTCATTTATTGAAATAGTAAAGTTACCCTGTGGGTAAATTTTCAGGCTATCTGAAACTGCGTACCAGAAATGTGTGTCTGTTTTTTAAACAGTTCAGCCACTGGTGTTAGTTTTCATATGGAGACATTGAAAAATGGCGTGCATATATTTGTAAATAAACATAGGATAGTTAGAAGAAGCAGTATTTATAGATGGCTATCCTTAAAAGTAAGTAACTGGAGACAATTATTACCTTTTTACATCCGGGAGTGAACTGAGGGGCAACCAAAGAGATTTCTAGCTTTGCATCCTTTGCCGCTTTGCGCACCAGGCATTAAAGCTTGGTTTAATGTCAGTGCCAAGGAGGTAGTAGTTATGTTTTTTCAAAAAGTGCTCCCTTCATTACCATTTATACAAACTGTGAGTGGTATAAGATGCACCTCACATCATGTCACTTCAAAGAATTATGGATTTTATGTGGATAATGGTTTCAAACAGATGAAAATGTGATTCAGGTTTTAACTCTTGCACATTGTAGCATAGTAGTGGCAAGGAGCTGAAATCTTGGAGAGGCTAACTTTGGGGACTATGTGATTTCTGTCAGTGATTCTACTAGAATGAAATGAGGAAGAACAATTTTGATCTTTCTCTCCAGTTACCAAATATATTGAACACTTACCATATTAGTGCATCAGTACTCTGTTAAACTAAAATTAGAAAAAATAGCTTTAAAACTTTACTGTCTTTATACTGAATTGTAGCAGAGTTATAGTGGATCCAAGTGGATTATTGCTGTTCAGTAAGTCTTTCAGAAAGTGTATGACTACTTCAATCAACTTGTTCACCGAGATCTTTCTTCCAGGTTTGTTGTAATTAAATTGGTACCGAAGCACACTTCAATTTTGTTAATAGTAGTGCCTGATCAGAAGGCCGTGGAGAATAACACAGAGTACATGGGTGCTCCCTTCGAAGAGAAGCCGAGCTCCTCATTTGGGTCTATCCAAAGACTCGGTGACTGTAAATTGTTTAATCTGCTTGGAGAGCACAAAAGCTATTCAATTATGTTAATCAGCAGTATTCAGTCATCAGAGTTGAGCTGTGCTTTTCTTGTTCTGATGGAGAATATTGTCCATAAATACATCATAAATGTTTAATTTTCAGATAACTTTTGTTTTATTTGTATGAACTGTGGTCGTAGGTCAGGATCCCCTCATGATAGGTGGTCCACAATCAAACTTCTAAGAGTCTTAAGGGTAAGACAGCTGGCAGTAGTTGGACACAAGCAGACTAACAGGGGAACACACAGGAGAGCACTGCAGGGGAGGGGTGTGTGTGTGTGTGTGATACTTACCACAAATGAAAACAAACAAACAAATAAAACCCCAAGCAAGTCAAAACAGGTGGAAAAACAACCAAAGTCTTGGCACATCAGCATTGTGGAAAAGGAAGTTTAAGGGGGACAAATTCTTCTTTTAAGTGACTACAAAATGCACTGTACTGTGTGTGAGTGTGTGTATATAAAATACATATAGAACAGGTATTTTAATATACTTTTATATATATAAATACAGTCATTTTATATATATATTTATATATATAAAAATAAATTTCAGTGTGTGTCACCCGTCCTTCATTTGATTATTTCTGTGCTGTACAGGAACTGCCTTGGTCTTTCCTAGGTGTTTATGTCATTTCAGTACAAGTGGTGCTTGCACACAAATGAGCCCGTAGTGGTGATGGTTCACCACTCTCTCTGGTTCTTTGCTCTTCTTGACCAACCCTTGTTTCTTCTTTATACTCAGAAAGCAGCTCCTTGCATCAAATCTACCTGAGATGTATCAAGATAACTTTATCCTTATCTTTAAAAACCCTTTACAACACTTTACTGTTGTGTGTTTGTTTTTTTTTTCTTTTCCCCTCACGTTTTGTCTTTGTTCGTTATGGTCATTTGTTTTCCTCATATTCCACCTTACTCATTAGTATCCAGCCAAAGGGATACCTGCATATAAAGCTGTCATCTTTGGTTAAACTTTTTATTTCTCAAGGAGATAACTTTTTCCCTTATTGCGTGATGACTATCTTCTGGTCTCTGTGTCTCTCTACTATGCCATTCTTGCTAGACTTTGAGGCCTCCTGGGTACAGACTTTATCTGGAGTTTGGCTTAATGATGGGTACTCAACCCCACCCCTCCTTTCCCCCAACCTGCTAACCAGCCCATCAGTAAAGGTTATAAAAGATTTAAGATTGCTTCGAGGCTGGGTGAGGGAGATAGGAGGCACTGAGGTAAGGACTTAGCTCCCCAGGTTCACTCACTGCCGGGAGCACATCAGCTCCACCGGTGGGCAGCTTCTGTGCGTACAGCACACTTCTCATGCTGGTGCTGTAGCCTCTGTGTTGATGAGGGGGGGATACTTGGAGGCAGGATTGGTCCTGCTGGGTTTGCAACCCTGTGGGCAGGAGGGGAGTTTTTTGGTGGTCTCTGTTGAGCAGAGGAGAGGGCTCCCAGCAGTGAGAGTGGGAGAAGCAAAAAGTGATGCTGTCTGATCAGCATCTGACCTTTAAAAAAAAAAAGGGGGGGGGGGAATGATGATGATAACAGTTTAATGGCAGCTGAGAGGTTCTTGCAGAAGTCTGGTAAGTTTATGACATTGTTGATAATAACATGCAAATCCTCATGTTTAACAAATCTTTAGTATGCTATCAGGTGACATTAGCAACTGACATGGTGCTTAACTCTTATGCCACAGCACGTATAGCTGAACAAGAAAGGTAAAAAGTAGGTTTCTTCAAGTCACATTTTTGGCTGAAAATGCCATCAAAGAAGTTAAATGTTTTTGTTTTGTTTTGTTTTTTTTTTTTTGTGGTGTGTTGTGGTTTTTTTTTTTTTTTTGTATGCGTTACTGCATGTGTAAGGTATCTTCAGGCAAGACTGACTTGCCCAGGACTGGTTCCACGTCTGACATGTTTTCTGTGATGCGCTGTAATGGCTTTGTCCCTGTGGTTCCATGGTGCTGCGTTTTGTGCTGGAGCTCTGGCATCCTGCGAGGTGGCCTCTGCATGGCCATGCTTCAAAGCTTGCTTCTTCCCACCTTGATTCATGTGGCAGCTGGGGTGCTGAAATTGAATCCCACTATGTTGGAAGTAAACAAGAAATCAGTTGTGGACTGTTTTTAGAGAAAACATTGTGGACAGAATTTCCTCAAGGAACCCTGAACAGGATTTGGTACTTCTGTCTGTCTTTGGGGGAGGGAGCAGGCGGGAGAGAGGAGGCAGCACTGGTTGCTGGAGGATTTGTATGCATTTCAAGGATCACTTGTATTTTCACAAATGGTAACTGATGGCTTTGTTTTTCAGATGCATGGTTTGAAAATGGGGCAAACAAATTCCTAAAATTGCTTAGATAGTTTCAGAAGTAGAGTTTGTTCTGGAGTTGGTGGTGGGTCTGCTACATCTCTGATTTTTCACTTCCATTTTTCTGTGCCCTTCACTTGTCTTGTATGTGTGTGTAACTTCAGTAGGAAATTAGAAACTTGGAAAAGTTCAAAGTCGAAATTTTTCCAGAACATGACCTCCACTGTTTCAGGCATAAGCAGGCTCTGGCAGATAGATATCTTACTTGGCAATTATGTCTGCTGAGCGTTAACAAATGGAGCAAGGTACTAAAGAGCTTTTAATGCTTGCTTTGAACAAGTTGATAAAACGTGGTGGAAAGAAGCCAGAGGAGATGAATTGAGTGCGGTTTGTTAAAGTTACTGCAGCAAATCGCAGTAGTTTGAGTGTTGCCCATCAGCCTCGTTATCCTGTTTTACTCAAAAGTAACCCTGCTGCACTGCAGAGAAGTGGAAATACTTTTGAGTCCTACAATACGTATTTCTCCTTTACCTTCCTGTATGCAGTGTACACCAGTCCTTAACATCGTGTTACACTGAGCTTTTGGCAGCATTCACCGAGGGCTTCATGTTGTCAGTGGGGATCAGTCGGAGCCAAGTCCCCCGTGCAGACCGCAGGAAGGTGTGCTGGTGGTGGCAGATGTCCCTCACCGTGCTCTGTACATGTAAACATCAGAAAAGAAGTTATGCCAAGTGCACTTTGCCAGGAAACTCAAACTTCTTTGTTTTTTACTTAATTTTGGCTTGAAGAACAAGGCTTAGATGTAAATATCGGAGATTGTTCCACTAGCAGTCCTTGACCTGTGTCTGCATTCCCCTCTCTGTCCCTAGAGGAATTGAAGTTCTAAGTATTTTGTGCAAATGATGGTTTCTCTAGGTTGTTCTCGTCCAAGTGCCAAAGTAGTTCTGTCACCTTGCAGGCTGTGGGAGTGAAAGTCGTTTCCCCTACGTTCAGTCACTGCAGTTAGGCATCTTGTTTAGCCTAGTTGCCTAGATGCCTTCTATCAGCAGTGGTAGACAGAAAGATCTCCAGAGGATGTTTCCTCATGCTAGATAAAGAAATGGATCTTAAAGAGGATAAATTGCTGTTTGCAGGTGGTTGTCTTTTTCCTTAACTACAGAGGGAGCCTTGGACTGCTAGCTTTAGTTAAAAGTGTTTAGATAGATAACATTAGGTGAGCTGAAATTCACCCTTAGTTTATAGCACAAGTTGAGTAGTTGAGGTAGCCTTTTTTCTGCATTATCCTCCTCAAACAAGAGGTTAATGCAGGAAGTGTTGAATAAAATACACTAGAAAAATGCTATAGTTGTGGTACATGATGTATCCCCACAACAAGGTCCGAGTAAAGGACCTTTTTTCCTGAAAACTCAGTCTGCCTAATATGCAATGTATGGTTGTCAAATCTGTCAAGGACTGTAGCATGGGAACATGTGTGTGTAAATCGTCTCTTTACACCCTTTTCTTTCCTTGCTCTGAGTTCCTGTCCATCTGTTTCATGATTTAGTGGAGTTATTCAGTGAAATACTTGCTTTTTTCTTTCTCTTTTCTCTGAATTTCTTCCCCATTCCTTCTGATCCATCTCTTTCTAAATCAGGTTTATTCCTTCATGTTTTCCTTTCACCCACCTGTAAGTGTACTCAGTCTTGACTGGAAAAGGGGCGTGAAATGGTCGTCTTCCTCTCCTCCCTCTGAAGAGTTTATCTGGCAAGTTCATGAATTTCCTTTATTCCCAAGAGCAGCTCATAAAGGATAGATTTCTTCTCCCAAGTGCAGTGAATGTGAAGAGATTGCCAGAGCATTGTTCTTTTAAATAGCTTATTTTTCTTTGTGAATGGACCCTTCCCCCTGGCTATTTTTAGAGCACTGATTAAGTGATAATTTAAATTTGTGTTCAGGCTTCCCTGAAGTGCCCAGTAAGGTAATCCGGTACCCGTTGATTGGTGGGTTTGGTATTCTGGGCAGAGCACCAGCAAGCTCACGCGTTGAAGATCAGATGAAAAATGTAACAAGTTTTTCTTGGAGACTGCAGGAAAGCCCTAGCCCATCTCTTTTTCATGTCGCCAGTTTTTAGCTGGGCTGTTTCAGGTGGGAAGAAGATAGATCTCTGTGCTGAAGTGATCGGATCAGTATGTGTGGTTCACATGCAACTTCTGTGAGACAACACATTGGGTATCCAGAAGCAGGGCTGTGCTGGCACAAGGGATTTTGGGCGATCCGAGCAGACAGCTGTAGGAGGAGGCAAGCCAACAGGCTCTGCTGAGGCTGACATTGCTGGACCCCCTCACACAGAGTGCTGTGTCGGCGCTGGAGAAATAAGACTTCTGGAGATCCATTGTCATTTCCCCCCAGCTCCTCCAAGGCACAAGCTAAGTGTTTTGTGCTTCTCAAAGCACATGGAGATTTTGGTATGTAGGCTTGGTGAGGTTGGCCAGCCTGACTTGCTGCCTCCCTGAGGAACTCCTTTCCCCCTTCATTTGTTGCAGCTGCATTGCTTTCCAGCTGCTGCATCTCTCTTCTCTGCCTGCGAAAGGCTTGTAAACCTTCCCACTGACTTCTCTCCTTAGCTAGAATGTTGATACATCTCCAGCAGAGTCTCTGTGCCCTCAGCAGAAGTGTTACTTTCTGTGGCTAGTAGTTTAGCATTCAGTGGCGCAGTTGCAGTGTCAGCCTGGGGTTGTAACACTGGCATCGTTTGTGCCACTGAGCCATTTCAGTGGGCTGTGGGCATAACTGGTGTGAACTGACTCCTTGGTGGGCAGTTCCCAGCACTTTTGCAGTATTTAATTGCTGGTATCCCCAGGTGTGTGTTCTTTTAGTAACAGTTTCTAGGTGATATACAAAGCTTGCTTCACCTTAGTCCTGCAGTGATCCTGTACTGCTGTGACAGCCCATGTGGCTGGAGACACCTGAGCAGTTCTGTCGTGTTCTGGGCTGTGGTCATCCTGATCCTGGGTGGCACTCATCTGCAAATAACCTACCAAATGAATTGCAGCTGAAATTTCCACCTATGCTGTTGGGCTTTGGGATTAGTTTCTTTTGCAGCACAAAACTCTCAGAAGTATTCACAGAAAAGGTACAAACTGTGAAAGTATCCACAGAAGTCAGATAGCTGTAGTCAGTAGAAGACTGCACTCACAGGGTAGCCCTAAAGGATTAGGTTGGGTTTAATTGTTTTGTTAGAAGTAGAAATACCTCCTTAAGAACCCTTTCTTGTGAAGGTTTACCTGTAGGCACAGGTTGAGGTGGCTGTACCGTTCAGTCGGGTTAGTCTCTTTGCTGTGTGCAGGTCAGACACTTTAAAACAGTAAAAAAAGATTTCTTTCCACAAGTTCTTCCAGGTATGTTTGGGTTGTACTGAGTCTGAGGGCTCCATCTGCTTTTCATTCATGTGTTGGGCCATCTCCAATCTGCAGTTCTGTACTTGAGAATCTTCCTATTGCTTTTGTGGTGATCTACCTACTGAGTTTTCCTTGTCACGTGGCAATCTGCTTCATTTGGTTTGTTTTTGTTGGAGATCTGCAGATGGCTCATCTAGGGTAGAAAAGTCCCCTTTCTTGTGGCTCTCACCAGCCAACAGCAGCAGGCTTGGACGATGGCCCAGATCCCAGCTGGTCAGGCCCTGATGTGGCCAGCTTCCATGTATGGGGCACCCCACTAATCTTCTGCAAACAGATGGCTTCTACCACAGTTTCAGCTCAGTGCTGGTAGACCCCAACCCTTGGCCATGTCTTACAGTGGTCACTAGCTCTGTCATGGTTACATGTAGTCCTTCAGCGGTCAACAGGATGTCAAAACCAATTTTTGCTACTGTGGGAGCCAGGACCTCTGAGCTGCTTATAGTGAAGTTACTGGATCAATATGCCCAGTCTGTGTAACAAAACAAGAGGAAGAAAATGCTGTCCACAGTTGTCTTAGTCCTGTTTGCTTTATAAGAATAGTTTAAGGGTCCCTCTTGGTGGGAAGGAGTATGAAGGCTTACGCAGCCATGAGATAAATGACCAGGACACCCTGCCATGCTGCTGTGATGATGACTTTCTGGCATGAATGTCACAGCTGCTCTTCAGACCAGTTCCATGTCCAGTTCCTTCCTGCTTCCTGGCCTTTTGGGATGGATCTAGGACTCACTGGGCTTCTTGGTCTTCTGGTGTTACTCCTCAGTCCTTCACCCTGAGGAGCTCCTGCTTTCCCTTATAGTCCTCTCCCAAATGCCTTGATTCCCTTTAAAAGGAGGTTTTTGAAGGCCAAAGTGTGAAAAACTTGAAATACTGTGTTAACCAAATACAGGATGCAGGCAGAAAGCATCCACCCAGATGAGTTATACTCCATTTCAGTGGCGGCAGGAAAGCTTCATATACTAAACACCCAAAGATCAGGCATGAGATGGGAATTAGTTACGGGATTGGCAGTTAGTGATGGCATCGGACTCTAGGCCTGTCCAAGTCCAGTAAGTGTGCTCAGTTTCCTTTCCTTAATAAAATTGCTGTCTCCATGTGACATATGTTGGATTTTGATCTGCCACCTGTATGTACCAAATATCTTTAAAAAGAGCAAAGCACAACCCACAGAAGTATTTGGAGCTGATGCTCTTCTCTTTTTCTTCCTTTTTCTGTACATCACCGTTCCTCCTTTTAGTGTAACTCCCCCCTTTTCCTCACAGGGCTCTTCCTTTGCAACTTCAGACCATCAATGGTAGAAAAAGTAGGCTATGCTTCCACATCATGACAGCCCACAGACCCTCAGTATCGTCGTCTCAGGGAATGTGCCAGGAGCACACTACCCCTGAGATGCTGCTAGTAGACGTCCGTTTGGGAAGAAGCGGGTTGGTCCTCTTACGACCTTCTAGAAGTGCTCTTCAGAAGTGATCTTTTGTGTATGACCTCTGTACTAAGCATTTACAAGCTGTTGTACCAGCAGTTACAGGGAGGGCCATCAGAAATAGCACTTTTATCTATTCAGACCACCCATGTCTTTATTTCTGGATATAAATAAATAATGAGTTAAAATTTCTGAAAGTGTCTTAGTCATTTTGACTTTGAATGAGAAATAGGCTTCGAAACCTAGCAGCTTTTTGCAACAGCTCTGAAGCATCTGAAGGATCTCCTGGCCCCTCCCAGTACGGATGGGGACCCCGTCCCATTCCAAACTGTATCCCCTGGACCACTCGCAGTAGAGACTAGTCCCCGTCCCACTACAAACTGGATCCCCTTGGCCCCGTTGTAGTACAAACTGGGAGCTGTAGCTGAACACCCCTGAGCCTGAGGATGGCAGGGAGTGTGCTGGTGTTCGGTTTAGTGGTAGGCAGCCCTGCAAAGAGCGGGGAGTTGGACTTGATGATCCCTTATGGGTCCCTTCCAATTTGAGATCGTCTATGATGCTGTGGAGAGATGATTTGGAAAATGACCTACATGGTAGTAGGATGGTTAATTTAGGTTTCTCGCATAAACTCAGTTCAAACCTTTTTGCCCTATGAAACCTCCTCTTGTGTTGGCACTTCTGGCTGCCTGGTGACCACACATGGGCCTCAGTTGCAATCTTATGTGAGTGACTCGGTGTCCTTGGTAATCTGATCCTGGGAAGGTGTGGACTGGTCCTGGGCCAAAAAAGCATGTTGACTGTGCCATGTGATCTGTAAACGCGATTGCAGGTTGCTGCTCCTCTGTGGCTTGGTGTGCACAAGTGGGGTGCTGCAGTCCCCTGAACCACAGCTCTGCAGGCTTGGGCGGTTGGGGTAGGAAGGGGGATGTGGCTGTGACAGCATTGCCTCTGCACAAAGCCTGGAAAGCTGGGCTCTGAAGTTGTGATGCATTGCAGGCATTTGCACTCTGTGCTGATTTGTGTGTTGAGATGTAAAGCATCGATTGTAATGTGATTTGTGGTCTTGCTTTGGAGCAAAGCTTACAGACAGATGTTCTTATGAAGAGCTTGCTGGTATACATTTAAGTTTATTTAAGAAAGTTTATTTAACTTCAGTCATCTACTTGAGTATTTTATACTGTTTAGCTGAATCTCCATCTCCTCCAACTCCTAGGTGCATCACAGGTGGTCAGGGGTGATTCCATTCTTGCAGGCTTGTCTTTAACCATCCTGTTGGATTTTGGTGTGCCCCGTAGCAATTTACATCTGTCTTGCTAGTCTGCCTCTCCAGAGTCTCCCTGTGTTATGGCAGAACAGCAGCAGTGTGAAATTTAGTCTTTAGTCTTGTCAGTTTTGGGGCTGACCCCAGGTTTTCTAGACAGGAACACTTTTGCTCTGAAGTGGTGTGAGGTACAACAGCAACACTGGGAGCATTTCTGTAGCTCATTGCTACACTCTATGCTTGCTTGTGTTTGGAAGGGTTTTTCTGCAGTCATGACTTTCAGGTTTTCTTTTTCCTCATAGGGAAGATTAGGTTCTGTAGAACCAGATGACACCCATGAAGGTTTCCTACTCACCAGGTGTGGGCAGATGTGTAGATTTTTCAGTATTTGTGTTCAAAAGAGAATTTTTTCTTTCTGCTCCCCCCCCCGCCCCCCCCCCCCGGCCCCCCCCCCCCGGCCCCGTCAAAATGAAAGTGAACATTCAGGCTTAACCAGGAGGAAATAGTAAACCCACCTTTTTCTACCCAGGACCAGACTGCTGCTTCTGCCAGCTGGCCTCTTTGAGAGAGACAGCGAAGTTGTCAAGCCCATCTATTTTCATCTCCTGACACAAGTGCACTGAAGCAGCTGGAGGTGCAGGCACACAGCAAGCAAGGAAGAGAGGGAGGGTTTTATTTTTCTTCCTTTGCTCCCCCAGCAGCAGCAATTTTTTCTTGCTGATTGACAGCATCACCTTTTCAACCCTGTTGAGGTTTTGGTAGATGAAGGGCTCTGGAGGGACTGGAAACATCTCAGCTAGAAGTGTTGAAGGGGCACCTCAACATTTATCGTCCGAAGGAGCTGGTCTCAGCCTCACATGTGCATGGCTCTGTGTCAGGCAGCAGCCGTTGTTGAACTGACCAGGTCACCATGGGTAGGTGAAATGGTGACCATCAGGGGCTGCAGGCAGCATCCTTGATTTAAACAACAACATGGAATTTTTTTGACCAAGTAAAGGTCAGAAATACCAAAGCTGCTATTAGCTGACTCAGTCCTGCAAGAGATGATCAAAAAAGTGGTACTACTAGAAGTAGGACACACATAATTTATAATTTATCAGCATAAAGGAAAACACATTCAGTACCCTGCTGTGCAATAAATGTATCTGCTACAGGATCGCCAAGGAGTGATAAGGTGCTCTGCTTGTTTTTTTAATTCATCTCTCTCTTTTCACCTGGTTGAGAAGAAAGGTCCTTTTTGTTATTATTATCACTTAATCAAAAGCTTTATCTCATGTGCTTGTACCTGCAGGGTTGGAAGAGTGAACGATGCATAGGACCCTGCCTTGAGGATTACATATTTGCCACCACAGCATATTTAAAGGTGTAGCATGAACTTCATGTTGTGGGCAATTTGTGAAAACTGTTATTTCTGAAACATGAAAATACTAACTGTACGCAGCCTGAAGGAGCAGCCTGGCAGCCTCGGCTGGCTTCAGGAAGGGTCTGGCTGTTCAGGAGGTAAGCACAGAAGTGCTATCTCATTGCAACGTGTAGTTAATGGAACTAGACAGAGCTGTGTCATGACTGCATTCGGGGGTCACGATGGTGAAGGATGCCATGATTCGACCTGATGTAGCAGGGGAGCCGTGGCAGGAAGCTGCCATATTTATAAGAAGCAGGGTAACCACAATGGCCAGCAGCCCTGAAAGATTCCACTGTGGGTTGCGTTATGAATAGCCGGCACGGCTGCTGAAAACTTGGGTTAAAGAAAATTTAAATTCCAGTGGGAGATGCTGTGTGAAGGAGACATGAGTTCTGTCTCCAAATAAGAATAAAAAATTCTGGTTCTGTGTTTGTCACAACTGTTTTAAGGCAGAAATGCTTCAAAGATAAAACAATTCCAAAACACCAATGAATATTTTTTTAATATGAAATTGATATTGGGGAGAAGTGGGGAAAGAGGAAAGTCACGGTCATTTTGGTTTGTTTCAGTAGAAATAGAGAGAATGGGCTCCTTGCAGTCTGCTGCTCGTTTTATACACTCTCTTATCAGTGGTTTTGTTCTGTTGCAAGTGGTTTTGTTTTTGTTTTAAAATGCTTTCTGAAATTGATAGGCTGCATTAGCCTGATTCTGTTGAAATAGTCCTGTCTTAATCATTTGGATGCCACGCAAATACATCTTACTTGCAGCCTGATCTGGAATTTAGGTCAAAACTGGTAAAGAACCTCCCAAGTTCTGCAGTAATTTTTATTTTGTACAGGATATGTATTTTTCTGTGTAATTAAAGAGAAATTAATGGAAGTTACACACCTCAGTCAAGGTTGAATCTACCCTAGTGTGATGTGCCTTCTCCAGTGTAGGTAGATGATATTTATGCATAAAGCATCAGAAGTGAAGTTTCCAGTCCCAGTAATGCTAACGAGTGAGGCATATGGGCCAGGATTTTTGGCTGTTGTGTTATCGTGAAGCAAAGTGTCAGTCAGTTTTGCCTTCTAAACATCATTTATGTGAAAATGGTTTAAGTTGCCAAAGATAAATTAAGAATTTTCAGCCAGGCTTTTTCCCTGCTAAGCTGTTTCTACTGTGATGGAGGCGTGGATTTTGCTTTTATATTATTCCTCATAAGAGGTGGTATTAATCAACTTTGAAAAGAAGTTTTGTTTTCTTTTTGGCTTTTCATTCTGCAGCCTATTAATCTCTTTACTCTTTCTAGTCTTGGGTATCTTTTTCTGGTGCTTTCTATGAATGTTTAAAAGGATACTGAACCTTTGTGGTACCAGGCTCAGTCCTGCTTGTTTCTTCCATGTAAGGACCGACTTCTATGAGATCTCTGCGATTTTGTAGCTCTGAGCTGGGCTTGCCTTGATCCTTGCAGGGCCAAGTACCTGGCTGCCAAAGCTCTGTGTCTTGTGCTGATTCTGCTTTGCCTGTGGCATTGCTCCTTGCTCTCCTCGCCCCTCCTGGGGAGTCAGAAAGGGCAGCCTGTCCCTGCTGCCCTTTGCTAACCTGCCATGGCCTCAGCTGATGGATTGCATAAGTGCTGTGCATGAAATCAGTGCAGAAAGGAAAGCACCGGGGGCGGGGGGAGCGCAGGGTAAATTGCTGCACGTTTATAGTTTAGTTCTCACTTGCTGCTTGTTGGCATCCTGTGTCGCAGGGAAATCTGATGAAACTTCACAGACAGTTAATTCTGAACTTGACTGGTGTTATCTGCTTCCTCAGAGGTCAGGAAAGTGCAGAGCTGAGCTTGTTTTGGTCACCACTAGGGTTGAATTACAAGCATGGCATGTGGGTTGGGCAGGTGATGAACTCTCCAGCTGGGGCAGGAGGAACAAAGAGCTCAAAAATCTGGCTGGTCTGCACCTCATTTTGTAACTGAGTAACTAGATTAGCTCCTTTTTATATCATACCTTGCTCTTGTGCAGCATTTACACCTAATGTGGAGTTACGGGTGGTCTAGATTCATGTTGACTTGGTTAAACGTAGCAGTTGCTTTCATAAAATGTCTTGGTGGGTTATGGAGATGATGATGGCAGTCCCCAAGTCTTGTGGTGTCTTTGTAAGGAACATGGGATTGCCTTACATGCGTGTTTTATGTGTTGTTGTGGCATTTTGGGTAATAAATCTCTCGGGATCAACATGTTTAAGAACCCCTTCCTTTTCTGCTTTTATACCTGTGCTGTTGTGATGAGGGAAGTTACTTGAGCTGGAGTTCTTGCTATGTTAAAAGACAGTTATTGGCAACGTGTTTTCCATGGGGAGCTTTGGACTTTCTGAATTTGCCCAGACCTCTGTTTACTGTAGAAAACAGCACAACCCCCTTGTACCTAGTCCTCCTATGAACAAAGGAGATCACTGAGCATTGTAATTTGTGTGCTAAGAAATTAATTTCGCAGCTGGATTGGTTTTTGTCTTTTGACGAGTTCAGTGAACAGTTCCTAGTTGCTGCCTTGTATCTGTAAATTTACCGGACAGGGGAAGTGCTTGATTGTGAAATTCTGATATTTCAGAGCAATGCAAATGTGTAGGGGGCTGTGATACCATTAAATCTATTACAACAAATGTGTGTATGGAAGAATTAAAGTTCAGAGTGCCTTTTGCATTGACACCTACGCCTCCTGAAAGCCACAAGAGTCTTTTAGGTTTCCTGATTATGTGCTTCCCAGCCTTAAAGACAATCTTTAAGAGAGCAATAGCACAAGTAAAATCTAACCACTTAAAGATGTCTTGAATTGGATGCTTTAACTTCTGAGAAGCCCAGCCTCTTCTGAAAGTCCTGTCTGACAGTGCACGTTTTGTTCCATTTTTTGGTTGTTTTTTTGTGTCTGTAGACTCCAGCAGCTGACAAAGCTTAGCCCATAGGACTCACAGTGGCCCAAGATTGCCCTGCGAGGGAGGTGGAGGTGCATTGAGGGTGGACTGCCTTTCTCCTCCATGCCTATGTCTGTCCAGTCCCCAGCACCAGGGGTGTGGTGGAGCACCTCATCTGGGTGAAGAAGCGTGTGTTTGCTTTCTTGTTGCTGTAGCACAAGTCAAGCAACGGTGCAATTGAGTGCAAAGATCTGGTGGCATTCATTTGGATCGGGGAGATGAGAAATCAACAGGCCTGGAGGATGATCCATTTGAGAGATGGGGTGTCAGGGGGTGTGGGAAATAGGTGATGGGGAGGGATGGGCATGCCACAGGGCATGAGGGTCTCGTGCCATGTCATGTCTATCGATGTCCTCCAGTGGAAATGAAGAGGTTTGCAGTCCCTGTGTGCAGCTGGTCCAAACAGGGCAGGTGAGAGCTGCCTGTGAGAGCCTGAGCTGGTGGTTTTTCAGAAGTAGCAGACACCCATAAGAGGTTTTTCTTTCCTCCTAAGCAAAATTTGTTGAGTTCTCTAATAAACTTCTCTCTTGGCTGTTCCCACCTACCTGCCCAGAGCTTCCTGTTTTGGTATTTAGCTTCAAAAGGCATTCAAGGGCTGGCTGTTTGGGGTCAGAGATATAGAACTTAAAAACAGGCTGATAGACCAGAACAAGACTGGATTTTTAGAAGGCCAAAATGACTTCTCCTATCTGCCCTGAAGTCTGAGGGTAGAAATGTGCTGCATCTTAAGAGCCTGCGTACGGAGAAAGGTAAGATCCATTTGCCAAATCACTGAGCAGGTGGTGGGGAAAACAGAAATAGCAGTAAGGAAAGCTGTGGGTTATGAGCATAGTGGTGCAAGAAGGTTTACTAGTGCAGATCATTACATGAAATAAGATTTTCAGGAAATAAAAAAAAAATATCTTTGAGGGTGTTCTGGTGGTGATAGAGAACAGGAATTCAGTTCTGGACATGGTTACCTTTTTGCCTCTTCCTGCGCTTCAAAATTGGACAGAAAGTTGTAATCTTTGTCTTTTCCAAAGCAAACACTGCTTTCTAGGCATAGCCCAAGCATGGAATAATCTGAGTGAGTGGTAGGAGCTTCTGGAAGTGACTGTGAGAGAGTTAGCATGGCAGTGCTTGTGTGACCCTGTGGTAAAGACCATCTGATTTAACTCCATCATGAATCATATTTCCCACTTTCCTTTCTGAGTGTTTTCTGTTCTGAAGACAGAGAGATTAAACTTAATATTACTTGGTGACCAGAAATATCTCCACTCCAAGTGTTCAGATCAGTGATAAGATAGCCACTTAACAGTTGTGTTATTTTTAGATTACATACAATGCCTGAAAGATGGAATGAAGCCTAAGTGACCCCCTCAGGTCGTGCTGGTGCTTGTTATCAAATACATTGTGGTTGTGTCTTCCTGTTTAGGACTGTTTCCTGTTTGAATGTGGTGGGGTTGCAGCAAGACACTGCTCTGACTTTTTTGTTGGTTCACAGATGCTGAAGAGTGGAAATAGTGAATTATTTTGGGAATGGCAAGAACACGAGGGAGGCAGAGCATTCCTTGTACAGTATGTGGAAAATAATTTAGAAGCTCTGAGCTATGTTTCCAGGAACTCAAATTGTGATTGCCTTCAAATACTAATGGAAAAAAAAATAAGGGCAACTGCTTTTATGGTGAGAGATGGTTGAAATGAAAGGAGCATGTTCAGGGGACTACACCTTACAACCAATAGAAAAGCCTGGAAAAGCTGGATTTTCCCAAATACATTCCTTTTTCCTAGCCTTTAAGAAAACTGAAGATGCGTGTAGTGTATGTTAAGTTTTATACAGCAAGACATCTTGGATAACATGAGCTGTATCTCCTCTTTTCTTGTCCTTTTCAACTTTTCTTGGTTTCCTGCTACAGACAATCTGTTTCCTTAATGATGCTCAGACTCCTCTGGATCTTGCTGCTCCATGCCTCTTTCCCGAGGTCATTCTCAAATCATCCATGTTCTCATCTATCTATCTAAGGATAAACAAATGTGCAGATGCACGTGGGGGACAAAAGAAAGAATAAAATAACTCCAAATCCCCCAAATGCTGCAGTGCACGTGTGGTTTTTCCCAGGAAAGATTGGAGAGAGACTAAGCTTAAGATGACAGATGTTAGTTATGTTTCATTACCTCCTTTTGGAACATGTGGTACTCATGTACTCAGATACTATGGAGCAAAGGACTTGAATTAATTCCATTTGTTTAAATATCCACATATCTTTTACATTTTGCTTGCTTTATGGTTGGCACACTTGAGATTGTTTTATAACTGCATGATCTTTTTTCCTGCCTGGGGCAAACAATTTAAATGTACTAATAATTCACGTAACCCTTTTTGAGACACACATATTTTTTCTTACCTGGGAACACACATGAAAAAAAAAACAACAGCAACCACCAAAGAGCACCAGAATGTTATAAGAGAAGCTTTCTTCTTAGTACATTGGTCTCTGTAGTTGTGAAACTCATTACAAAATAATCACATAAAATTTCTGTGACAAAGATTTGGCTTCTTAATGCCAAAGCATTTCCTGAATTTAGTTGTTACGTAGTCTTTGTCAAAACAGTGGCATTTGTTTTGATTTCAAAGCAGCTCACTCTACAGCTGGAAGAAGTCTGAAACTGTATTTTTGATTCAGGACAAGAAGCTGGAAGGCTAGCGATGCATTCTTCCTTCTGGGACAGGCTTCCTGTAGGAAGCTACTGAACCAGTCCACTCTGTTAATGCTCTGGAAATTAATTAAATTTGGAGATTGTTGCATGAAGGTGGTCTCATGCAGGCTTTATATTTTTTTATATACATACATATATATAAAAATATATAATGTATAATGTATTTATATAATTTATATGTAAGCTATATATCTAATGCTTGATAATTTAAAAAACTGTTTTAGAAATGAATGGTAGTATGCAAGAGAGAAGTACTTTTAATTTTTAAAATGCAAAAACAGCATTATGAGAGCAGCTTACAACTTTATATAATTTATGTCTTGGCTTTTGGAATTCAACGTACATTAGTTGTAGTTCTTATTCTCAGCCATTGTTGAGGGACATGATATGTACTTCAGGGCAGGGAGGTGATGAATAAGAGCTGATCAGGCAGGACCAAGTCTGAAGTCTTGTTTGGATTATAAATAATTTTGGTCAGAACATTCAAAATACTCTTGTTCTGCCTGTTGGACAAAATAAAATGAGTTAAAGCAAAGAGCATCTTCAGACCATCAAGGTATAGGTTTCTGTAGTTAAATTCACAAAATAATAACAAGAAAAAGCTTGCATTTGACAATAAATATTTTAAGAGGTAGGTTCTGTGTATTTCTCTGCATAAATTCCAGATATATAGTAAAGGAGGTGAACGGAAAATAAAAAAGAAAATGCTTTAAAGATAGATGAGGAATAAAAGGAATGTTGTCCTTTTAAGGAAGATGATTTAATCAATAAGTCTATAGGAAAAGTGTATATCAGTACTGTAGCCGTAAAGCAAATACTATTATGTAAGTATTAGTCTTGCAAGTGGGAAAAGTATCTTGCATAGTATAATCCAGTACCCTTTGTAGTGGTATTTGATGCTTGTGCAAGGGCCACTTACCTGCAATGACTTGACCTGAACTTTTCCTTCTGGGGCTAGTCCTTTTGCCAAGCATACCTGGAAGATTGCTGTGAGATCTGTGCTGAGCTCTAGAAGCCTGTCTTCCCCTGCTTTTGGCAGTCGGGGGAGCCTTGGGTGATGGCTTCAGATGTGCTGCTGCCCAAAGGTACCACTGACCAGATGCCTGCATTTATGATCAGAGGATGTCTGTGAAGTCTAGCAATGCCCTCCTTGTATGTTCTCAGGACACCTACTGTTACATTCCAGGGGCAAAGCTGCCAAATTCTTCATCTTCAGGAAGCCTTTGAGTTCCTTTCCCATGATTTTGTAATTATTTGTAAACATCCTTAAATGTTCAGCTTGCATGGAAAGTAGGGGGAGGTGGATCAAAGAAGCAGCGGGAGTCGAGGAGAGAAAAGGGAATCGTAAAATATTACCAAATCAGTATTTGCTGGATATTAGTAAAACACATGTCTTATGTCATGCAGCATGAGTTTATTTTCAAATGGATTTGAAGCAGTTGCAGAATCTTGAAACTACCAGGTATAGACTTGTTTCACCTAACTATGTGCTGGAGGCTATGTCTACACAAGCAGGTGATCTGGAGCAGCAGGAGCAGATGGAAGTGATGAGAACAGTTGTTATTGCAGACCCTTATGACCCCACTGGGTGTTGGAGTACATTTGGTGTGCAGCTGGAGGGGGGCTTCTGGTTTAGTTTCCTCCAGAAGCAACCTCGTTTGCGTGCACCATGGCTTCACTGGGAACCAGGGTAAATTGATAGCCCAAGCCAACGTGCTGGTACAGAGGTGGCCTCTGTGTTGCAGGGTCTGTCCAGAGAGTGACACATCTCCAGGGGCAGTTCAGCTCTTCTGTCTTTGTTTTCATTTGATATATTTGAAACTTAGGGTCAACAAACTCCTAATTAGGGTAATTTGACATTTACAGCTTATGTGAAATAAAGCTCAACTTAGCTGCTTGAAGAGTGGTAGAGATTGCTCCTTTTGACACAAGGTTTGTGGACCTGTGTTATAACTCCTTGTTCTCAGGTACTGCTTCAACAAAAGATTTGTTGCACACTAAATTTTCTGAAGCTTAGAGCACACCCAAATTCAAAGCAGAATGCCGCTTCTCTTTCTTAGAAAGGGAGAGATCTCATTTTATTTATTTACTCTGCTCTTGGTTTGTGGAGTGATGTCTCTTTATCTGGCATCCTTGTTTGGCCTGGATATTCCTCAGGGCACAATGATGAATCATTCATCTCTGCATGAGGTGAGACACTTTCTTTTTTAAATGAACAATATTGTGGCAGAACTTGTGCCTTTTTTATTTTTTCCTTGGGAATTGCTGCTGCGTAGAAAATCAACCGAATAGGATATAGATACAGAAGAGATGAATCACCCCTTGCTGTGTACCGGACGATGTCACTGTGGGAGTTGCAGTGCAATGTGCCATGCAGGTGCTGTCCATTTAGGATGTAACCATACAAAGGACCATCATTCCAGGTCCTCTCGCTTGGGGGCTTTGTCCCTTTGACACCTGGAGGGTCACTTAATTTCCTTCTTTATTTTTCACATAGCCTACAAGCAGGATGTGTTGCCTTATAGTGGATCCTGAATAGATAATTAGGGTTTTAGATGCCTTTTATAATTTGTGGATCTGTTGATCGTGTCACGATCACTTGGTCTCTTGTCTTTTGCAGTCTAATAAATGAGGGGTAGAATTGTATAATTGTGGGCTTACATCATAATTTGTGTGCAATTTGTACCCCTGGACCCAAGGGCCAGGGAAAGGCAATGAAATAGTCATGAAGGGCTTAAAATGATTTGACTTAAATCTGACTGCAAACAGTTAATGCTCGAAGGGTGCTGCAATAAGAGTATATTCTAGTTTTCTAAATGTATAACCTTGCAACATGGCTAGTTACCTTAAAATTCCATTGCCTATTACATGCAAATTACATTCTTTTGTGTGCGATGTGCAGTTTTTCTTAGTGCAAAAGAGATTGATTGCCAAAGTGGGGATACCTTTCACATCTGTGAGTTTTAGTTCAGATCAAAAATGAAATAAGCCACACGTGTTCAGAGTGGACATGTGTGTGCATCATAAATACTGCCGCACAGGCTGGCCTGCCTTGAGAATTAAGAGCTCCTTTTTTTTCATAGGAGGGATTCAGTGCTAAAATACTAGTATTTCATAAGCACCACAGATTTAGTCTCAATTGCTATTTTTGTTTTTAAAATTCCCAAATTATTCTCAGTGGAAAACTTTCTGTAAAAACTTTTTTTAAAAAAAATTTATATGTATGTTACAATTTTAAATTTTTATAGCTTCAAGATCTGAAGGACTGGAGTTGTCTGGCATTTTTCCAGCTAGTCCAGCTGTCTTCAGAGGGCAAAGTGTGGGCTCCTTTGTTAAATCCATCACTAAGAGAGTCAAAGAAACGGATGGTGGCTGTGTTGAGGGGTTTATGGTGTGAGTACTTCCTGCCTTTTCATCTCAACCTCCCAAAATTCTCTCTTCTTCCAGGGCTTTCTTTTTTTGTGCCAGATTTCCTGGGTGTTCAGGTATGCCAAGCCTGGGGTTGTTACACTGCTGCTGTCTCAGGAGCTGTCGGGAGAGTGTGAGCTCCTGTTGCATCTTCCTTGCGTATTGGTGCTGCTCTGATACGGCTGCCTGCAAAAAAGCATGATGTGGGCATTGTCCCAAGGGTCTCTGGCTACCAGAGTGGGCTCTGAGTGTCCTCTGGAAAGGCAGGAGGAGCCTCCTCATCTTTTGGTCATAATGCAGGAGGGATAGGATTTCTGAGACTTGGTAAGAGCACGGGTGAGTATGGGACAGGGGCTCCCAGGTGCTTATTTGACATGGCTTACTTGGAGGTATGGATGAGCAAATAAAAAGACTAAAGCAAGCAGTGAGCTGCCGGTGTGGACACTTCAGTAAACACAGGCGAGAGAAATCAATTTTTCACAAATGAAAGAGGAGAAAAAAAATCAATAGGGAAAGGACTGTTATTTTCAATTTAAAGCCAGAGGAGTTGCAGTTTGATCTCAGAGTTCATGCTTTCCTGTTCTCATTCACATGTTGCACGGCTCTGTTATTGAAGAACTGTAGACTGTGTTGTATAGAGATCATTAAATATAAATGGCTGAAAGAATATGAAATGCTCCCCATCCTTATTTATTTATTTACTTGTCTTGTCTGCTTGCAGATACTTCTCCTGCTGTAGTTAACTCCTGTGGATGCTAGTTCCCTGTACAGGAGTATTGGAGTGCATTGAGCTTTCACTGTGAAGTCCACCAGCCTTCTCCTCATGCATGTTTTGACAATATTTAAAGCACACGAATCAAACTGTAGTTATTGATCTGTGTTTGTTTCTCTTCAACAGACTGATTCCATCTGGCTACCTGATGGTGAGAGTGCCCCACAAAAACATGACCAATGTTTTAAGTAGAAATAGAGAATTTGACTTTGAAGTACTATCTGTGTGAGGTCTGGTAAATACAGTGTGAGAGGACCCAGGTGGGATGCAGAGGACCATCTTGTCTCCTCTTGGTGCAGCCTGCTGTAATGGCAGGGCAGAGTGCCAGTTTTTTATGTAAAAAATAAAAACAAAACAGTATTTTTGGCTGATTCCTATTGCTAGATTACACATTGCCAAATGCATGTCTACTAGTGTTAACTGTGTGAGAGCTGTGCTACCTTGCAAATCTATTTGTGTGGAGACTTTGCCTGGTAAGCAATAGGCAAAACCATGTACTGATGCAAAGACTCTTAACTTATTAAAGGTCTGCAAAAGTGGAGGGTTTGCTTCCAAACAGGTGCTTGCTAGCTCTTGGCTCTGTTGACATCTCAGCAGAGCAAGCAGAAGCAGTCATTAGGAAGGTACTGACATGTTCATGAGCAAAACTACACGTCTTTACTATAGATTGAAGACAGTAATAACTTTTTTCTAGTATTTTTAAAAACTTAATTGGGTTCATTTCTCTGTTGTGTGTATGACTCCAGCTGTGCTAGTACAAAAGTGTGTCGGGAGATGCACCCACACCCACTAAAGGCTTAGAGGTGGATGGGAGAAATAAGTGTCCTGTCCTGGGTCAGTTAATTTCTTTGCAAGAGCAGCTTACAGCTTAAGTGCAAGCATACCAAGAGCAGTTGTGCTGAAGGATGCTAGAGTGCGTGTGTTTTTATATGCATGTCTGTATGTACATATGTGTATGTATTTGTATATATTTATACATGGATATGTGTATGTGTGCATATATGAATATGAAATACAACAGTAAGGGAAGATGACCTAGGTTTATTTCATTCAACTTTTAACACCTGATGGAGACAGTTTGCTCAAGTAAAGGTGTAGTCAGAACAATGCTCCTGCTGTGGTCAAGGGAAAGGTAAAAAGCCCTTCTAGATCTGAGGCAGGCTGTGGCAACCTCCAGAGACGTCTGTTCCTGTGTAAACTGGGGGGAGGGAGCATCTAGGCCACCTTGCTTCCCCGTCTGAGTACTTCAATTAGATGCCTGACATTAGAGGGAGGCAGACATAGACCATGATGGCAAAAAATAATGTGAAAGGTAGTATTTTCAAATCATCTGAATGAGACAACTAAATGTGACTCTAGCTCTCAATGGGATGTGTCTGAATGGCTGAGATGCTCTTGAAAATGCCTCTCAAGCTCAGATGTAAGGACTTTTGAGCTAAACCAGTGAGAGGCTCACAAATTGCAAACCAATTACCATGCGAGACATTGTGCTCCTGTGTTCCAGGAGCTCCGTAATAGGACTGTGCAAGCCAGGCAAGGCAACTTTGGATTTTATAACATACTGTTTCAGCTACTACCCCAAAAACGGGCTGCCCCAACCTCACACCATCATAGGTTGCTGTGATCTGCTCAAGTATGTTGTGTATTAGTGTGTTACCATTCCCTAACAGGGAATATTAGACCTGAAGGGAGGGTAACCACTGCCTGGGGCAGTTTCAGCAGCCGTGGGGCAGCTCTTCAGCAGTGGTGGTTGAAGGATATGTGCTCAAACCATCAGTTGTTTGCAAGTTACGTTGCTGCGTGGAGTGTGGTTGGAAATCACAATTGTCTCATGTTTCAAAATCACAATTGTCTTGTGTTTCTCTCCTGCCTTTGGCAGCTTCTTGAGGCTATGCAACTTTTCTGTCCCTGTATGCGGGAACACTTCTGAAGCGAAGTGTGAATCTGGTGCATTGACTGAGGGAGGGTTGTTGCAGGAAGAACCCTTGTCATGCGGTTTGAGGAAAGGTTGCATTATTGTTCTGGAACCTTTTGGCCAGGACTGCAGGAAGATATGAGACACAAACACGGAAGGAATCATAGAATCATAAAATAGTATAGGTTGTAAAGACCTATAAGATCGAGGCTAACTGTTCTTTGTAGATACTCAGACTGACATTTTTAGGGGATTCTTTTATTATATACATATGTGCTTGGGTGGGAAAACAGCCAACGAAGTTGGAAGAAGTCAAGATATTTGCTAGCTGGACAGCAGAAAAAAACATTAGTGTGCCAGACCCAGAGCACTGCTCCAGTTCTAGGTGAGGTAGATAGTGGAGAAAATAAAACTAGCCCAAGGCTTTAAAAGCAGTCCCCAGCTTTAATCGTCTGTGGTCAGGTAGGGATTGGAGAAAGCAGGAAAATCTCTAGGATGGTACTGATCTCTTGCTGCAGAGTTTGACTCCTTCCTCTGAGGTTGCAGTAGTCGCCAACAGAAAGTGCTTTCAAGAAATTGAAATAAAGCAGAAGCCTGCATGGTGGGAGGGTTCCCATGCCCCCCTGCAGAGCTGGAACATGGGTGCAGTAGATGTTATTTCCTCTTTCTGTCTTCCTGCTGGTTTGCAAAAACTCTAAACAGAAATACTAATATGATGAAAGTACTCCTACCAGTTCTATCACCTATTTATTATGTTTATAAATACAGAACATCACCAGATATGTATAATGTAAAAGTAAGGAAAGCAGAAGCATTGAAGCTGAGTAGCTTGAAATTTTGCATTTCTCTGAATTTTTCTATCCTCCCATTTCTTTGAACACTTTTAAAATCTGTTTTCGTATCTGACTCATCTTCATTCTAGTGGCTCATTCACATTTGTCTGATGTTTTCTGTTTATGGCTCACTCACCTTTTTGTCTCTCTTTCCATTCTGGTCTCTTGCTCATGAGTATGCATGTGCAAGATGCTCTTCCAATTTAAAAACAATAGATGCAGCTTGTCTTGATGACTTCACTTCCTGACAGTGGTCGACTCACTCGGCTTTCTGATCCAACAGATTCTGTAAAAACAAGAGAAGTGGGGGAAAAAAACCCCTACACCCAACCAAACAACAACAACAAAAATTATGTTGTTCCCTCAGAGGAGTATTCTGAATCTTCTTAACGTACTTAAAATTTTCATACTGAAAGAGCTGTAGAAGATTACACCATTTCTTTTGGATTTTCTCTCTCCATCACTTACCCCATTCTTCCTCCTTTTGCCCACCACTTTTTACTTTGCATGTTCTGTTCTTTTCCTCATGTACATCCTTCTAGTGCTCTTTTTCTTCCTTTGTCCATCCTTTTTGTTTCCTGGAAGGAGGTTATATTGCTACTGTTCCTCCTGTCCCTGAAGTAACTGCTCCCACTTGCCATGTTCCTCTTTCGGCTTCCTTCTGTTAGTGTAAGACTTGGAGACTCCTGCTCTTCTGCTGCTCTTCTGTAGCTGTGTTCCCTGTTGCATGGCTGATGTGCTTGGTCTGTTCATCTTCCTTCAGGAAGAAATTTTGGGAGTGCCTAGATGCTATTGAAAATCAGAGTATTCTTACATCCTGCTGAAATTACTGCCCTAGTGGCTGGTTTTGAATCTCCAGAGAAGGATCTGATCTAATTACAGAGAAAGACAAGGTTGCCTGGTATCTTGAAATGATGGTCATACAAGGCACGTGTGGGGCTTGACTAGAATTAAGGACTTCAGGGAATATCCAGGTGCATGAAACAGCTCTGCGAAGGTGGAACTGCCTTTGGTGTATGGCCAGTTATGCTGCCCGTTGCTTCTCAGTGCCCTCTGGAAGAGCAATCTCTTGTTCCTGGCTGGGAGAAGCTGAACTTGAAGCTCACTGACCTGGGAGGAGCAGGTTAGTCTTCCCTGCAATTCCTGACAGGTGTGAAGTGTGGTGCTGACCCCCTGTTCTGTTGCTGCTGCTTTGTTTTAGCCAAGAAGGGTAAAACATTGTCAGCTCTCCTCAAGTGAGTAAAGTTTGTTCTTCGAGTGTGGGAACTGCAGCTGTGGTACCTTGTGCAGAGTATTTGGGTTTAAGACTGGCCTTATTTTGGTGCATTAGTAGTTCACTAATTCTGGTCAGCTCTTAAAAGTGTGGGTGAAGGCTTCAGTCCTGCTTGAAGTGCCTCTCTTTGCAAGCATAAAGACCCCATCATAGGCTTCTGGGTGCCAGACCTTGAGGATCAGGTGCTGCGAGCTTGGAGCTGTGGTGGGGAATGTGTGGACACTGCCATGTACTGGATCTGATCTTCAGGTCTGTTTGTAAGTGCCAAGTAATGCTTCGCTTCCATAAACTGAGTAGCTGTCCCTTCTAAACATTGGAGTTCATGGTACCTTTTTGTTTGTGGTTCTGATATTAGAAGGTAGTTGGGGAATGAAAAATCATTGGGACAAAGTCAAAATCAAGCAGTTTGATCTGTAGTTTGAAGGGTACTTCATTGCAAGAAGTTGTTTTTTTTTTTTTTTTTTTTTAAAAGAAGCTTTTAAAATGAAAGCTGAGATAAGCACTATCAGTGAAAGGACCTTAAAAAGGTTGCAGCCAGCAGTCATAAAGATAGGACATGTATGGAAGTGATTGTAGATAATGTTTTACCTTGAACTGTCCATTTCTTTTTATATTCTTACTGTAAAGGTTTTTCATTATATTAGGTAGCTGAAAACCCATATTTCTTTTACCATCTCTAGTTAAATGTCTTCATGCTTCCACTAGAAATCCGTGTCTTCAGAGACTGATAATTCTCAGCTGTAAAAATGTGTTCTGAACAGAAACTTAGCTTAGGCTATCTTAACAAAATTAAAAATAAAGTCACTTCAGGTATAAATTATCTTCTGCCAGTAGAAAACAAGTTAACAGGACTGGAGAAGATACACTGTACTGCAAATAAGTCTGCTATATGATAGAAATGGTATATTGTCCAGAAAAGGAAGCTAATGGTCTTTATGTTATTGAAATTAAAGTGTTGCCCAGTGATAATGGTAGCTTTCAATTAACCTTGGGTGGATCAGTTTTCTTAAATAAGTGTTGACTGTAGAGACTATGCTGAGGTATTCCTAGATGAGTGTGAGAATGTGTGATACATGGGCTTAGCAACTGCGTCTGGGATGCTTCTCTCATTTGCTGTTCCTACAAGCAAATCTTTGAGGTTTCATTGTAATTTTATTTTCTTTTGCCTTTATAAACACACACAGAATTTAAATATTCCCTTTGTACTGCCTGCTGTGATACACGGTGCAGGTGAACATTCAAACACATTCACTTGTACAGAAGCAAAGTGCTGAAGTCTTCACAGTATATCCTACCTCTAGTCTTTGACTGTCTGGTCTTTATTAAAGTGCCTGTTGGCATCGTATCTGACACTTAAATAGCACTCATGGGTTAACCTAATTTTCTTTTGATGCATGTCTGTAATGTAAAGAGAAAGAGTACTGAGAAATAAAAATACTCCTGTGGACTCTTCATCTCCTTTTTATGGAGAGTTCTCTTTGTTTCACTCACTGTTTTGGGAGTGCAATTACATTAAGGATTGATCCCACTGAATGAGGAAATGTATATAGCTCTGTCAACAGTAGATGAGTCCTGAGATGATTCCAAAATTGCAGGAAAAATGAAATGGTTATGGGGCCACAGAACATGATCCTACCAGCTCTTGCTGACGAATTCCTGACATCTCTCTCTATCTTGATACGCTAATCAAAAGTGTGTTGTCTTATGTTATTTAAAAATTCTGTGCGAAATTATTGAAGAATGTCAAAATTCTAGAAAGCATTTCAGTTCTGCAGTAACAGTCAGCAGTTGGTATGTTGTCCCGTTTGTCCACTGGATATAGTTTTGATGAGACAGACTTGGCAAACCCTGCATCTCACTATGCCAGAAGCAGTGGTCTCCACCTCCCCTTCTCCTTCCATTTGTACTCCCTTCCCTGGCTAGTTCCAGTATGATTCAGCCTCTGGGCAAGCATATTCAGCTCACTAATCTGGCTGAAAATTACTTATTTTTAAGTCAGTTGTAGTTTTGCCTGCTTGGTGACCTTAGTTCTCCAAAGTATTCAGACGAACATCAGAGGTGGTGAACCTCTCATGAAACAAGAGTCAGTGAGGTGAATCCAAAGTGGGGAGGGGGGAGGAAAGAGCTGGTGGCACCACACCTTTAGGTGTGTTCATCTCTTTTGGTTAACTGTACCCTCCGCCAGGAAATGTGATTGTCTTCTCCTGCTAGAGTTGCTGTTGCATGTTACGGCTGAGGAAGTTGTGGCTGGGGCGCACAGAGGTGGTACGGCATGAAAAACAGGACTGTGGTTGGCGACTGCTTGCACTGGGTCTGGATTATTCCTTAGATATTGCGTTCCGTGATGTGTTATGATTTTTAACTTGATAAAAAGAAATAGGGTGTTAAATTAAGTATGAATTAAGGAATGCAAGAAAGAAAATAATTGAAATTAAACCATAGTTGTTTTTCTAAAGGTCTAAAATTTCTTTCGTCTGTTGGATACATCTCAGTCTATGTCAAGATGTAGTCACAGTCAGAACCTATTCCTGGGTAAACTGTATGACAGCAGTGATTTTAATAAGGGACCTGATGCTTGGAGATGATGAGTAAGCCTTTACTGGACTCTGAAACAGCCCATGCTCCTGACTTCAGTGGGTGACCTGGGCACTTTGCACAGTCGAGTTGCATATTTGTGTATGGAAAAAGGAAATGCTGGGTCTGTACATTGCTAATGCATTATCTTGAAAGATTGGCAACAACTTTGATACTAAAAAATTGAGCTAAACTGACAGATGCAAGTTTTTTTTCCCTCCTTCAGGCTATATTTATACAGTGTAATCGTAATAAAAAGTGTCATAAATCTGTAGGGTTTTTTCTCTTGTTTTCAGTGAAAGCTAATATGTAAAGCTCTACTTGCTGTTCTTCTCTTAATGCTTTTATGACTTACTGGTATAAGAATAAACTTTTAAAATACTATGTTTCCCACCTCAAAATCTGTGAGTGTGAAACTGGCTTTGTATTTTATGAACAGTATAACAATGAATCTGGATTGTTAAAGCTTCTTAGGCAACATGTATTTATCCTCCCTCCTTCTATCCCTCCCCTGGAGAATGTGGGTTAAAAGTTAAAACATCTAAGTCTTGTGACTCTGTTTTGACAAAGAGGATGCTTTGCTTTCATGTTTGGGTTTTCTCTCATGTTTTTTCTTTTTCTTTTTGGTTTTTTTTTTTATTATTATTTTTCCCTCTCTCCCTCAAGCTGTACATTGTCTTTAGCATGTGACTTGATCAGTTAAAAAATAATATGGTGTTTCTCTTTGAAATTACAGTTACATTGCAGGGATGGCTATGAGACAGAGTGCTAGATATTTGTTGTGGACTTTGGGGTTTTTTTTCCTTACTATTCGTTGAGTACCACTGCTAGTTGCTTGGCTGCTGTTTGCTTTCACAAAAATGTTGAATGCTGAGTATCCCTGGTGTGATGCAACACGGAGGAAGATATAGTTGCTGGCCCTTGGGCTTTTGCTGTGTGCACCTGATGGTGTAGTTCGTGGGGAGCTGTGCTGGTGAGCATCTGTTGCTGATGGTGGTGGGGGCTCTGGAGAGATGACTGGAGGTGCTGTGCAGGTAGTGAGCTGGATCAAGACAGAACTCCTTGCTCTTTTCCAGATATTTCCCAATGACAGATATGTCCCACGACCTGAAACCGAGGGTGACCTTCATGATTTACGGTTGAGGTGCTGGCAGAATTTTCCACAATCTGCTTTGTGTTCCTTCTGTCTGCTTTTATATGAAATGAGGCACACCACTGCAAAAAAAAATTATTTCAGATGTTGCTGAAAAGCACTGTTTTAGTGTGGCATTATGAAGTATTTTGGAACTGAGATAAAACCTGGACACTGCCTTATTTTTCCAGAAGGGAGAAACTATCATCTGAGGTTTCCCCAGTTTCGAAGGGAAAAGGGAACTGAATGTGTCCTCTGTACAAAGTGCAGTCTAACTTTAGCATGAAAGTATAGTAATATTTGTGGATTCCTTATGTTATTCTGCTGATGTAATCTGTGGAGTCCTGGGTGATTAATATCATGTATGCGTCTTGGTGCTTCATTCACAGATGATAGGAAACTACAGAAATCTGTTCTTCCTTCTGTTTCATCATGTGATTCATATTCTTAGTTTGTACATAAAAATCTGAAACTTGAAATTTTGTTTTGGAAGATACAAAGTATCTCAGATGGGTTGTAACATGCTTACATAAATGTACCGTGTGTGTGTGTGTGTAGAAGAAAAAAAACCCAAACTGGTAGAATGATTATTTGCTTTTCCTGTCTTGAAAGTTTACAAAGTCTGTGTCAGAGCAGTTGATCCAAGCTGCTGAAGTCCCCTAGATGATGTCTAATAGTATGTGCTAGTGATAGCGTGTGATTTGGGGCTCAAGTAATGCAGCTGAAAATATACTGTCACTTTTCTGGTGTCTGTGTCAGATCTGGCAATAACTGTTGTTACACTAGTGGCCATCATGTGGGAAGAACAGGAAACCCGTAGCACAGGAACTGTGCGTATTATGGGAAAGTCGGAATATCCCTAAACAGTGAGAATTCACTATGTGAACTGTATTTCTGTAGTGTACTACTTAAATGTGAAGCTGCTGGATTTTTTACCTCTTCAGAATACCATGAACTAATTGGAGGTTTCAGGATGTGTTAGCAACTACATATAAATACACACTATATATATATATATATGTTTATATGCACACACGTATGCATATTTATGATTAGGAGTTCTAAAGAAAAATCGCTATTTTTTTAACAGCTGAGAAGGCAAATAGAGTTTTGGAGGTGTGTTGTGGGTTTTTTTGGTTTGTTTTTTTTTTTTTTTTTTCTTTCCACTTACAAGAATGCTAAAACTTATGTAAGGCTCCCTAGTTCAGTTTTTTTCCCCCTGAATTCTGGGTCTTAAAAATTTGTGTCACTGGAATGGGATCCCATGTTCTCAGAAAATGTATTGCTGAAGTTGTAATGGTTGGAGAAACCTAATATACACAGGAGAAGACTCAGAATGGTAGACAGACGTAGGTTGGAGGGGATCTCTGGAGGTTATTCATTTGGTCCAGTCCCTTAAAGCACAGTGAAATTCAAAGTTGATTCCAATGTCAGAGTTTGAGGTTACTCTGACCTTTGTGTAATCAAGTGTTAAACATCACCAAGGATGGCGATTGTGACCTTTCTAGGTGCTTTGTTGCAGCGTTTGATGACCTTTACCATAAAAACCTTTTCCGATTTCCTTAATGGCCAGTTCACATGCTGCTGATGTATCCATTACCTCCTGTCCTGTTTCTGCATACCTCTGGGAGGAGTTGGACTCTGTTGTGTGTCCCCTGCCCCACGCAAGGCTTTTTTTTCTCCAGGATGAACAGCTCAGCTGTCATAGCCTGTCCACAAGCACCATGTGCTCCAGCCCTTGTCCGGCTTGGTGGTCTGTCCTGGACTCCTGGTGTGTTCATGTCTGTGTTGTATGGGAAGCCCAGGACTGGATCCAGCACTCTGCGTGTTTTACCAGTGCTAAACAGAGAAGATTGATCACTTCCGTCAACCTACTGGTGATGCTTTTCCTAATGCAACCCAGGATGCTGTTGGCGTTCTTTGCCACGAGGGTCCATTTCTGGCTCATCGTCAACTTTTTGTCCTTCAGGACCCCAGCTCCTTCTTTGCAAAGCTGCTTTCCAGCTAGCTGGTCAGCCTCCAACACGTACCGGTGCATGGAGTTACTCCTTCCCAAGTGCAGGACCTGCTGTTTGTTTTTGCTGAATTTCACAATGTTCCTGCCAAACCATTTCTCCAACTTGCTGAGATTCTGCTGAATGGCAGTGCTGCCCTTGAGTGTGCTTCACTGTTTCTGTTTTTCTGTTGTTACTTGCAGACCTGCTGAAGGTGCGCTCTATCCCATCCTATCAGTTTTAATGAAACTGTGTTGTGGTATTGGCACCTAGAAATTGGCTACTAGTAGGATTTTGAGTGGCTGGTGAATGTATTTTGAGGCCAGTGGTCCAGCTGGTTTTCAGCCTACTTTGTAGCCCAGTAATTGGAGGTGAAGGACAATTTACCTGGTGTACATAATAAATCACAGAGGGTTTCATACTAGTAATATTTCTCTTATAAATCTTCCAGATTTTTTTACGTATAATCAGAAGAATGATTCATTCCGGCACCTCTGTTTCCCTCAATCTTAAGGCTTTCACTGCTTCTCTGCTTCTGTCAGCCACCTGCAGGATGCTTGTTCAGCTCATATTTTCTTAACTCCCCGTAGACCTTCCTCCCCTGTATTCCACCTACAGAATACCTGCATGTGGGGTAGTTACGGGAGGTAGTCTTTGCTTTTGAATGTTGTGGTATTTTGCTTCATTTTACTGATGCTTTGTCCTATCCCCTTCTTTGTCCATCATGTGCTGAGACCTCTCTTTTGCATTATTTCTTCTTCGCTTTACTCTAGATAGCAATTTTACTCTTTCTCTTCTAGACCTCACATCTATTATTTTTCTGGTTTTCTTTTTAAATATAAATGAACATGAACATTTCTGTCTTCATCATGCTGCTTCCTTGCACCTCTCCCTGCACAAAGTTTGCAACTTTGGTGGCAGGGCTTCCTGTCGGTGTGGGAAAGAAAACCTGATGCTTGAGCTCGTTCACACAGGAAGGAATTGCTAAAAATGGCAAAGCCGGGGCACTGGAGTGTGAGTTGAGCAAGCAAGCAAAAATTCACAAATACACCTGTTTTAAAGTCAATAAGAGTGCACGGTCACAAAATAGCAATCTGTTGCTGGACTTACCTGCTAATACGTGAAAAGAATCTCATTAAAATATATTAGACTTACACAGAGAAGTGAACAGAGCAAAACAAAAAGTAGAGCATAGTTTTTAATTTGATGTATTTTGTAGAGTTGCTTAGTCTTTTTAAAGAGATGCTGTGTATAACCCTGGTTTTACACTCTAGGGTTTAATGTTTTCTTCTATGGTGGCAGTAAGCTAGATGGTGTTCACTGTCATTAATACTCCTTTGTTTCCATTTCTGACAAGCAGAGAAAATGCAAATGCAGTAGGGCAAGTTGCAGTAAATGTGTATGAATTTCTCTTCTCTACTTTTCAGTGGCACTTGAGTCTTCTTTTTTCCCTCTTGCTATTTCCTTTCCATTCCTGTTATTTTGCCCTTGTCTTTCACAAGTGTATATTGATGTTTGTTACTGCTTTTAACAACATTGTTTTCTTATGTGACTGTAACATATAAGGGAAAGTAATTAAAAGTTATGTAATTGTTCCCTATAGTTGAATGCTTACGATAATGGGTTTATTAATACCTCTTTCAGACAGTGCATCCCTGTGGCACAGTACACGAGTGAGACATTCTGACTGACCACATTAGAGTATATCTAAATGTCTAGGACTCTTACCGCTAAAACTATACTAACCTTGTAAGATCAAATTCTAACAAAAAAAGAAAGTAGTCTGCAAGGGTTTGCCTATGCAATAGAAAAAAAATCTGATACTACTTGTGGTGACTCTATGGGTGTGACTGACTGGATGTAACTAAATCCCAAGGCATCAGAGGGAGTTAAAGTGTCTGTTATGTAGTAGTAACACTTTCTGCATGTGGATAACTTGGGGGTGTTTACGTTTCCGTGTATTCTTTTACTGTACTAAAATGGTTTTTATTTTAGTGGTGAGAATAGTGTTATTTTGAGTGTGTTCACTGCTGTTCATTGCTAACATATAGCCCATGTACAGGTTTACACTTACAGATTTACATTTATGTCTTTTATGTACCTTGAGTTGACATGCATTGAAATAAAAACATACATTATACATGGACCAAGTCCTTTTGTATTTCACTGGGGATCACAACCAGATCACTCCCTAGTTAGCTCCAACGACATAGATGTGCCAGTATTAGAGTTCAGCGGATGCCAGAAACTTTCTCTGACTAGGCTTCGCAATAGCCTTGCCTCTCAGAAAATAAATTCAGCGAGGGGAGTGGGGACTTCTGCATGAGCGAACTGCCTTTTGCTACTCCTGTTTGTTGTTTTTGGGGGCACAGGTTATAAAGCTTGTGTACAAACCTAGTTTTTAAGAAACTGGAGGACTGATTGCTATCATGTATGGGTTGTTTTCTTCCGTTTAAAAGACTGCTATATTACTTCATATCATACTTAGGAATGGAAATGTATTTTTCTGACATTCCCTCTTGTTCTTGACAGCTAAACCTTTGATAATAATTCATACTGCTTTTCATCTTTAAAACATTTTGCAGACATCATCTGTGATAGTTTATCTGCAAAACATCTGTAAAAGGCATAGATTTTACTGGAATTAGTCATATTTTGTGGGGGGTTTAATCATAATTTTCTCTTGAAAAATGTTTACTTTATAGATGTCTGTCGGAACAATTGAAGTAAATATCAGAGCTCTTGGCAAACCCCAAGCCTGTGCACACTGACTGTTTTTATTCTATTTGTGGCCTTGGTGTTAAGTTAAAGCAGATGTTTTGTCTTCAGACTAAATCAGGATGAATCTTGGTGCTACAGGCAGGTTTTTCCTTGCAGGTCCAGTGATTCTTCTGTTCTCTAAGCTTGTCTATAATGGATGTAATAAAGATGTAATGATTTTTGAGGTAATCACAGTGGTGTGAATTGCTAGGGAGAGACTAGATGATCTCTTGAGGTTTCCTCCATCCTAGTTTTTGCAGTTTGTATGAATTTTCCATTGATGGCTCTTCAGGTGGCAACAGAGAAAATGAAGCAGTGAAAGCAGGAGAGGGCTGGGTGATGGGGATCTTGATCTGGCGCACCCCTAACAGGAGTGGAGGACAGATGCTCTCCCAGCTATGCCACCCCCCCTCACTAAATTCTTCCAGTTTGGGAACAGCTTGGGAAACGCCATGGTCTTCTGGGTTCTTCCTTCCAGGGTGGTTGTAGCTTAAGCCCAAGCTAATGTTGATGGGCTGCTTGAAGCTTAGTTTTAGTTTAATTTAGCGTTAATGCCCCTTATGTTTATGGAAGAGGTGTTTTGGTCCTGGTCTGGTTTGGGGGAGCTGAGGGGAGAGGATGACTCGGGCAGGAAGCCGAGCCTTGGAGACACAGCACAACAGTGGTCTTCTGAGGTCCACAAGCCTTCTCCAGCGCAGGGCCCTGTCTTACATTCCAAGTGCTACAGGAGATTTTTATGATCCCCTGTATGGAGGTTCGTGTTGCTCCATCCTTCTTACCACCTACTGCTCCAACCTTGTAACAGAACTCAACATGGTGGCTACTACTCTTTGTTGCCCCCCTTAAGGGGGAGGGAGGGCATGTTATGACTGTTTGTTCAGTCTTTTATCTTGAGAGGTTATTCTCCTTTTCTTTCCTGAACCCAGAAATGGCGCTCGTCTGAGAGCACTGGCTACAAAGTGTGAAAAAGCTTGGAAGACACAGCAGACGCTCTTGTCCCCCATCACTGGCATGCTGGTCTACAGGAAACTTCCAAGAGCAGCTTCTGTAAAACTTTTGCATCCCTGGTACCGCCTGCAGATGTTTGTCTGTTTTGAAGGCATTTACAGGATAGTAACAAGATGCTTGTGAATGTCATCCCTGGATATTAGAACAGATATGTTTCTGTATTTAGATAATATGTTTCTCCTGAGCTCATTCAATATAGTGCTGCCTTGTGGGCTGTTTTCAAACCCTGGTAGGAAAAACACGGGAAAAAATACAACATATTTCTTTCAGTACGTGTTTAGAAGAGCATACTTTGTATTTGCTGACATACTGCAGGTTAAGATGTTTCCAGTTAAGCTTTTGGCTTTTTAGTGAATTTGCTTGTTAGGAAGCCAGACTTCGCTGCTTTTTCATTTTGAAATGGTACTGGCTCATTCTAATCCTCTGTGTGTCAAAGCCCTTTAAACCACTGGCCCTGGTCCATAAGATTTTTCCATACAAGAGGATAACTTACCATATTTGATACCCTAAAGATTAGGAACTGTCGAGATTTCCTGACTGCTTGACACTTGTATTTGAGTGTGCCTGCTGTGAGCAGCAGGATGTGAAATCAGATGGGCGGATGAATCACCGAACCGATCTCATGGCTTTTTTCTGGTGTTTTGTTGTTTGTTTGCTTTTTATTTTTTTGGAAAACTAACCCTTGAAGGATCTAGAAGAGCCTGGTCCAATATGTAGACATTGTTTTCACTTCCATATTTTTTTCTGGTATTAACTTCAGGGCTGTAACACTTTAGTTTAAACTGTAGGTGTACACTTCTGGGAATTTTAATTTCAGTGGTTTACTTTTTATTGTCTATAAAACTTGGTCTATGTAACCAAAAGTTATGATTCTTATTTTTATTGACTTACATTACTTTCTTCCATGTATATTAGAAATTGGTTTGATTTCCTTCCCCCTCCCTCCCGAGAGACTAACATTTATTTTGTTTTCTAATTCTCATTTCATTGTCTTACAAAAATAAGCAAGTTATAACCTGTATCATATTACCAGGCTGAATTACAGTTAATTTAAATAGATACCTATAATGGGCATTTTAACAGAATCTTAATTGTGGTAACTCAACAGGATGCAGCTCTGTGGGGGTTATCATTACGATGATGACATTTCCACTTGTGGAAGTGTTAGTTGTTTGCAGTATTCCTTATGTTTATTACAAAGACTAGCAGCTACCTCTGCTTTTAATAAAACTGTTCTCAGAATGTCTTACTATTGCAACATGCAGTGATATTTGCTGTTTGCTGCGGGACGGCTGTCAGTACTTTGTGTGTTGTGGTTTGGAGCAAAACTGAAGTTTGCTTCTGTAGTGATGCTTTCATAATTGCTTCATCTTCAGTAGCAAAACCTTTTCGATACAAGAACATTGTGTGAGACAGGTTGTGTTTTGGTGGCATCTTGGAGAAGGTAGCACCATCCACCTGTATCACTAGCAGTGAATTCAGGATATCGGAAGAACAAATATTCCGTTCTCCATATTTTGAATCTAGTGAATAATCAGGAGCACAACTTGGGATATAGAGGAGATAATTATCTTTTGTATATAAAAAACCACATCAACTTGAAATCTTTCGTAGTTAGTGGTGCATTAAACAGCCAGATGGAGTCAGAATTTCTTTTCAATGGGAATAAAGCCAGTCTCGGTTAACCCGTGAATGTGGTGGTGTTACAGTAGTGCCAGTGGATGACTGGTCTGCGAAAGAAGGAAGCTCGGGGAGAAGGATGAAGCAAGAGCTGTGATAAAAGGAGTGGTGAAGGTAGGTGGGACAGTTCACAGAGGAGCACTGGGTTCACAAACTCTTCATCACTTTTGTCTCAGATTGTATTTTTAAACTATTTTGAAGCCACCAAAGGTAAGGCAGTGTGGGGTATGAGACTGCTTGCTCCCTGGAGTGAGAACGGGGTAGTCTGGTTAACAGCCCCGCACCACTGAAGTTTGTGGCTGGAGGTGCTGATTGCAACACAAATGTCTGGGCGAGCACAGGGGACCGCTATGCTTGAGCTGGGGCGGGCTGCTGCCTTGCAATGCCCACTCACCTACCAGAACCTGCCCTGGCAGTGCGAGAGGCAGAAAGGGACACTGGCAGTTGAGAGGGGAAGCGTTTCCCTGCCTGGGTCAAGTGTCAATGGGAGCAGGGTCTGGAGTTGGCTGTGTCTCAAGGGTAGCTGTAGGAATCGTGAACCTGAGAGAGACGGGACGACACTTGAGGCTTGAGATCTGGACAGCGGCAATCTTTCTGCATTGGGTAATGCAGAAAGAAGACCCGCTGTAACTGAAGGGAGCAGCTAGGAGAAAAAACTTGTGGAGCTCTGGTGGTAGATGAAGGGCAACCAGTTGAAAATCGGCGTAATTGTAACAGGAAAAGTGTGTTTGCTATCTCTTATTCAGTTAAATCAGTGGAATATTTTTCAGTAGTTAATGTAATTTCGGAGTTTCCTCATAACTTCAAAATACTAGGTAGGTGTATTCCTGGCATTAAACTGAGGATAGGTATAGCCTCAGGTGCGTCTTCGGCTAGCATGTTTCTCCTGCTGCCGGTTAGTTGAACTGCTTTGTTAAGTAGAGTAAGTCATATGCCGTGTCAGGTGTTACCTGCAAATCAAAAGAGTAATCAGAGGGAACTGGTAGAAAAACACAAGCTTTGATTGTTGAGGGGTTGCTGAACCTGGTCCTCAGGGAAGCGGTGAGTGTAGTTGTTCGTGTCATTCATGTTGTTCTGAGTCAGGACGGGTTTGTAGGGGTTACAGATCATGGTGGTTGGCCAGGAATAGTTTCAGGTTTCTTGAGTAGGAGTCTTTGAGTCTTGCCGGAGGCGTGCATCATAGACTCAGAGGCATGCATCATGCAAAACAATGTCGATACTGTCGTGTCTATGTTGTTTTTCTGTTACACCTGGAATATTGAGGGGAGGAAAAAAAGTTTTCCTCAGTGGTAATCTCCTCCAGTATTTGTGTCTTCGTTGTTATTAAATTATTTATTAATGCTGTTTATTAATTTATTTGTTGCACCCTGTTCCCTGAAAGATAACTAAATACAAGTCCACTTGCTAGCTTGTAATTGGAATGGTGGAAGTGTGAATTTGGGATTGATAGATTTCACTGGCGTGACAGAGTATGGGACTAGCCAGCCTGGCCAAGCTCCAGGGTGAAAATCCTTGGTCTTTAAAACTGTGGTTTTCTTCATGTAGTTTGTTTCTTTGTAGTGCTTTTGTAGGATTGTTTCTTTGGAGTGCTTTCCTCTCTAGTTTAATAAACAAAGCAGTGCAACTTCCTTACCATCCTCAGTTTCCGATTTTGTAATAATTTTTATGGTGGTGTCCATGTAACTGGTGAGCAGTGTACTTGTATTAACTTCTATGTATTACCTTGGTATGCAGGAGGCTTACTATGGGTGGTGTTGCCAAGTAAAGTGCTTGACAGTAGTATTTAACTATCTCAAGTTACTTGTTCTTCTTTTTTTCTCTCCAAGCTCTTTTAAAAATGAGATGCCTTTCCAAGTCTGCCTGGCTTCATTGGAAATGACGATTTTTAAAGTCTTAGAATTTGGAGGGTTATAAAGGAAAACTGAGGAACCCAAGACTTGTTTAGAAAACCAAAGTTCTTAAAAATTTTAGTACCCTTCAGTACTCTGCAGACAACTAAGTACCATTTTTTTAAAAATACTTCTTGGTCAAGAGCAGTTGCTGGGCTGACTGCAAAGGCAGTGACTCAGGCCTTGCGCTGCCTCTTTTTCTCCTTTAGCTACAGAGCCATGAAGGGCAGCTAGCACAGGTGTAGGTGTCTGTAGGTAGGTGAGATGAGCCCGCCAACTGGCAAGGACTTTACCCACTAAAAGTTAATTCTTCAGGTTATAATTTCTGGGCTGTGAATGTGAGTCATTGCTGAGCCACAGTTAAGGGGATTGTTTGTCCATGTTGGTCTGCAGAATGAAATGGCACCGGCTTACCGCGTGCAGGTGGTGAGTCCTGCAGGCTGCTGCAGTCATCCCAGTAGGAGACTGGAAAGTCTAGATTACTTTTGGAAATCGGGCTACTTCTGGGTTTTGCACTTAAATATGTAATCAGATTTGCAGATGAATTCCCCTCCTGGAATACTGAATGAAATAGCATGTTTAATTACTCCCCAGCACCCCCCGGCCCTCAAAAAAAGTCTTAACTGATGGGAAACTATCAGATAGGGAAGAAGCAAATATATTTCTATTTAAGCAAGCTCAGGAAAATAACCAGAGCAACTTTACCTCCAGTCAAAAATAGGAGGCCTGTTAAAACGAGGAGAGAAACAATGAGGGCTAGGGAGGCTGGTGGAATATGATCGGGTATGTGTCAGGTAGATCACTGAAGATGGGCGCTTTTTTCCTGAAGTTAATTATGGCTTGTAGTGAACTTTAAAGTGTTTGGGGAAGTTTGAAATGCTGGGATGGAGAGTTTCCAATGGAAATTCTCCAGGACCAGTACGGAGGTCAATTTTACTTTCTACTCCCAAAGACATCAAAAGCGTGAGTATGGTTCAGTGGCTTCTCCGGATTTCAGATTACTATTAGAAGATTTGTAGCTACTGAATCTGGTAGTGGAGCTGTTTTGAGCCGGTCAATACCGGATGGGAATGTTGTATACTTAGGTGTGGGGTTTTTTCCTTCTCTGAGTTTTTTCCTGCAATATGTTGAGGGATAATTATTAGTAATAATGCTGCTCTGCCCTTCCAAGAAAGGACAGGCTAGGAGAAAATACTTTAAAAAATATTAAGGGAAGCGCTTCTGGTCAGTTGCTCAATTTTAGATGTATTTATTAAAGTGGATGCTTATCAGCCACACTTACAGGATGCCAGCCAAATAGACTCCTTACGCTGATTATTAGCATCACTGCTGTCACATAGTGCCTCTGGTTTAAAGCCTGAATATGTACCCAACACCTTCATGTGCACAGATATGCTGTTTTCTTGAAAAGCATAACTCTGAGCCAGGGAGTGAGGATGGCTGGGTTTCTTCGGTGTGTATCACAACTTGGAAGACCATTTTCTTGGTTTTCTTTGCTTGTTTTTCTCAGCTTTGGGGTAAATTGTGGAAGCCTGTCTTCTCTTTGCTAGCTAGAGAGGTCAATGCTGTCTCACGCTTGTTGCCACCTCTGATTTGAAGGAGCGAAATAGGTTGGTTTGAACAGATGGATTTTTGCTAACTTATTTTTTTGACACAGTGAGGTGGGACTTCCACACGTAGCTCACTGGGCACTCCTGAGGAGGTGACCATCTCCAGGCCAGAGCTTGGTAAAATGAGATGTTGGCTCTTCTACCTGTGCCAGCTGTGGGGGCAACAGCACTGATTTTACAACCACTTCTGGTGATACATAAACTTGCAGCTTGTTTAGCTTTCTCTGCTGCTTGTGGGAACGATTTTGTTCCCTCTTTTAAAAGAAGTTTAGTGGGCACAGCTTATTCTGGTTTTGCTTATTCTTAAGTGGTTTTGCTGTGAAAGTTGGCACAGCGCGCTTGACACTGACTGCGGTAAGGGGAAAGCTGTGTGATATTTCATCCGCAGTGGGATGGTGGTTAGTGCTGTTCTCTTAACTTCTTTCAGCATCTTGCACAATGTAAAAGGAGAAGACGTGCCAGAGTTTATATAAGCTACTGCATATAAACAGTTACATTTTTTTTGTTCCTATTCTTGATTTTTCTACTGTCCTGGTGTTCGCTCTGAAGGCAACTGTGAGGAGACTCTCTACAAAGTTTTGAGCTGCTTAAGGGTGGTATTTGCCAGCTGAGGCAGAATTAATCTGTTTCAGACTTCCTTGCAGGCTAAATCTCTGGTACTTGTGCTCCGTTACCAAATCACAGGATGCTCACCATAGCTGGGTTAACAGAGAGCAGATTTTGGCAAAAGTCTGCACTGAAGTTACGCTTGTTCCTTTGGGCTTGTAGCATGGGGCCCTAGGTGTTCAGCCACACTCCCTTAGATCAGGGGTTACCACCACTACGAGAAACACAGATGCACAGTCCACGCAGAAAGCAGAAATCGATGCTCCACCGAGCGTCCCGAGGAAGCTTGTGACCTTGTCTTTAAGCTCTGGCTATTTCATTTACAACTGCATACAAGCGCAAGGATTCTCATGGTCTTTGGGATTGAGCAGCCTCTGAACAGGAAATAAAATCCTTCTTTAATTTTTGAATGGGTTAGAATATAAATTATCTTAGAACTTTGAAAAGAGAGCATAAGTACTCCTGCCTGTACCACAAGTAGAGCTGGCTCAATTCTGGACTTTTCTGTTTTCTTCTGAGCATATATATTTTTTAATATATAGTATTATATTTTATATATTTATTATAATATATATTATAAATACATATTTTTATATATTAAAATAATTCTGAGCATAAGCCTAGTTTCAGTAATGGTATTAAATCAGGAGAGGGAGAGGGGACGATCACATTTGGTAATGCTAATCCTTAATAGCAGGCAAAATAAGAGTATGAAACCTGTACGGTTAAGTCTTTTTATGTGCAGCCTCTGTAGATAGTCTGGACTCTTGATGAAAGGTGTGCTGGAAAAGTTGATCTTTCTGCCTTTCTGCACTGTTGATGGTACGGAAGAACCACTGGCAGGTCTGTTCCCTCTTACCCTACTTGAAGCATGAGCAGTCTTCCTGTGGGACACCTCCCTTCTGGATTTCACTCTGACTTCATTTTTAGTACACCTGATCACATTGTTTTATCTGAAGTGCAAACAAAATGTGGAAACACAGCACACATGATCCCAACCTGAAATTAGGAATAACCTGTTTTTAAATGTTACTGTTTTGTATTTCCTTTCAGATGCTCGTAAGCCCTTGTGAGTAGAAATCTTGGATAGTCATTATCTGGAGAGTAATATATACTGTTTTGCTGAAGAAAGTCTGAAGATAAGAGGGAAAGATCACTTTCTGTTAAATTCCAATTCTTCATGCGTTCAGAAGCATAGTTAAATTTTGCAGCTTGGCTGAAAATCCTGTGTGGTTTTGGTAATATATTAGAAAGTATGCTTTCAGCAGATTAAGACAGTTATTTACAAAAATGTTTAATCAGTTCATGAAAAATCTGTGACTGTACGTTCTGCATGTTTTTATATTCATATACCTACCTGTATATACACATGTGTGGGTATAGATATATTTGTGTATGAAGTTGTAACTCTTGTAACAGAAAAGGGCCTTTAAGTCCTTTGTACGCAGGCTGGTAAATAAAGTTTTAACTCTAATGTGGAGTTTGAACTGTGTGTGAGGATAAGGTGGTGAACTAAGAGGCCTTGCGCTGAGTGTGTGCACCGTAACGAGAACATTTCCTTATGTCGGAGAAACTGTCCAAAGTGATGTGTGACTGTGTTTATCAAAATTGTATTTTATTTAGATCTAACTAAAACCAATGTCATTCTATTTAAACTAGAGTTGTGAAGGGAGTATCAAGGTTTCAGAGCTATCCGTTCAAACAACTGAGTGTCAAAGATGGTAACTACTTTTAGAATATAGATTTAAGGGGGATGTAATGTTTTGCTGTGTTTTCCTCTGCTCCCTGCAACTTACTGCACTATTCTAGAGTGACCACTGATTATTACCAAAATCCAGGCATTTGAGTTGTTCATTACTTCTCCAGATTTTAACTAAGTCTTTTTTTTTTAATGTTTACAATATATTAGTTTGCACACACACACACATAGTTTCATTTCTGTACACTGGTACAGTTGCAGGGTTTTTAAATTATTACTGAAAGAAATCATCTTTCCCAGAGTAATAATTCTCTCAGATTATGAATTGTAGCGTATTTTTATATAATTATTCCTGTCAAACCAGACCCTTAAGTTCTAGGGAGAACAAAGAGTTCTTGGAATTCATCTTTTAAGTCCCAGAAGGTCTGGGACTTATCCTTGAAGCTGTTAAGTTCAAAACAATTCATTAATGTCAAATAAAAGGCCCCATAAAGAATAATGTTTATTCCTCTAAGCCTCTACTGAGAGGCTGTGTAAGCACTCCTTGAAAGTTTTAATCATTGAATAAACCTTTCAAAGGGTGGAGGGGGTGGAGCATGGTGTGAACGTTGTGTTTTCGCTTAATGAATCATTCATCCACATGTGGCCAGCTGCATGCTTTTTTCTATAGAAACAGGTTACTGGAGTATAGCGATTTTTTGGGACAAACCCAAAACAACACAAAAACAACACAGCTATACAGTCAGGTGAGTGAAGGATGCGTTTTCTTGTGCTGCCGAGAGCCCAATGACATTGAGATTGTTCTGGTTTGGTGTAAAAATGTTGGAGGCATCACCCCAATAAGGCTCAGTTGAAATCAGGGCGTATGTTCAGGAGGAGTTGCATCACCCCCCTCATCCCAAACTGCAGCCTCTTCAGCTTAGGTACCCCAGGGTTCGAGCTGGTGGCAGAGGTGTTGCTTCTTACCTTGAATCGTAATGTACTTCAGTAAGTGCATGCATCTCTTCTTTCTCTGTGCTAGATGTCATTCTTTGTGGGAGTCTGGATAAATATTTCAGTCTGTAGGAGTTCAGGAGAGCTAGGTATTGCCTAGCAACAAGCATCCCACTTTCTGCCTCCTGCTTCTCTTTACTTTTATTAAAATACCATTGAAAACCAGGAGTTGAAGCATTAGGTTGATTTTCAGAAATATTTTGAGCAGCTTAAGGTATTTTTGTTATGACACTGTGTCGGAGCAACAGAGAAGTTGGTGGGGGTCTGGCATCTTAAACCAAGTAGCTTCATTTGCCTCTTTTGAACAGAAATCACAACCAAAGACTAGCAAAAACTTCAGCTGATGACAGAATAAACCTTATGATCACTGCTGTTTAGTAAGTAGCAGGTAGCAAGTGCTCCTTTGGTCCTGGGAAGTCTATAAAATATATAGCAGTTGCACTTAACCTAAGCTGAACGCATTTTAAGCTCGATCACCTGGTTCATCTGGCATCTTGAGATGGTTGCTGGTGGGACATTGGCTTATGTTGGAATTTCAAGTTTTAAAACTTTTTTTACAGACAACTTTCTGGAAAAGTGTTTTGTCTATTTTCAGTTACAGTGCTACTCAATTCAGTTTACAAATATTCCGAGGGCTAGACCCGAGGCGAGAAAAGGAGGCACTTGAAGAAAGATTCAGGTAGATTTTGGGGTATGCTGATTCGGTGCAATACTGCACACATTTTAAGTGGTGAGGACTGTTGCAAATCTGTAGCTCGTGGTTAATCTGTGTTTTACCTGTAGCTCTTGTAGAATGTCTGCTTTATGGAGTTTACAAATTTCCCTCCAAGAATCGGAAACATAGGAAGAAAGGGCAAGTATATGGCTACTGTTAATGTAAGGGTTGCCAACCTCAGTGCTGTAGGATAACCTGTGTTTCTTCATCTGAATGCTGCTGCAACTGTGCTTTCAGTGATCCTGCCTTCCCTGATGTTCAGGATGGTCTTTGTGAGTTTGGGAGAAGTTGCACTCCATCTTTGGGGAAGTTTGATGTGACTCGGGGCCTTTGAAAGGGATTGCAGGAGTGTAAGTGCAGATGTAAGGGCTTTCAAGAGGAAAAGTGCATACTTTTAAAGTAAAATAAATGATGCAAGAAGGTGATGAAGAAACACAGTTATGAAGATACACAGTTATGCCCAAATGCGGGGGTTTGCTTTCAAGAGGGAAGTTAGTAAGTCCTGATTCAACAAATGACTTAAATTTGTGAATGACTTGGTCTTTTCCAGATATATGTTGCCATATCTATCTAAATTAGAAAAGGGGGTAAATAGCATGAGGAATAATTTGTAACGGTATTTATAGGAATTTACTTTAAAAGTTAGCAGTATGTAAAAGAGATGTGAAGTGATACCAGTATGAACTTGTTTTTTAATGAATGAACGTGGGTTTGTATGTTCAAAAATATACTATTTGTAGAGTCAGGGCAGCTTCCAACACATAGTGGCCTCTGTTTGTCTAAAAATATACTCAGTGTGATTGTTCTGACACCCTTTTCATGTTCCTTACTCCAGTCTGTGATTCTTGTTCAGATCCACTGGTGGGTGGGCATGCTGCCCAGATAGGGACTATGGGGGCATTTATTCTGATCAAGATAGGTTTTCAAAATGGACCAGGTGTTGTATTTTCTGGTTTGTTTTCTCGTGCTGTAGCAGGAAGAATGTGATGTGACGGTGGCATTCATAATGTTGATAAATTCCTGTGGTCTGAAAACATGATTTTAAGGTGATGGTTAGCCTTTGGCTGGAAGTGGACATAATTCTGTTTGCCATGTATATTTCTTTCTTTTGGTTGAAACCAGTGGTTTGTTAGACGCTTTGCTCTAAGATTACTAAAGAGCCGTTTTGATGCAAAGGTTTTGAATCAGGTATATTGTGCAGTTGTCTCATTGAGTAGATTTTCTTGTGGTATAAAACCCACTTGATACAAATGGAAGGCACTTCTGTTCGGACTTTCGTGTTTGTTTTCATATTTCTGTTAGTAGAAACATTAAGATTTCGCAGTAGACTGCTGAAAACCAAAGTCCAGAGGAGGATTGACAGTGGTAACACGCGTGGCATGATGGCTGCGCTTGATCTGTAAGGGACGGACAGTCTTTGTTTTTCATATGCATTTTAAGTTGTTTTCTTTTGAGGCTGAAACTTTTCAGCTCTCCGGAAAATCAGGCAATGGATTTGTGGAGTTATGATTTAAACACTGTTTACAGATGAACAGTTTACTCTTCATCTTCTCCCCAGAAGCAGCCTAAAATAGTTGCAGTGAAGATACCTGTGGCCGGTATGGGTGGCATGTATAGCAAGTGTGCATTGGCCACCAAAACAATGCTCTTGGTCACCCTGGTGGTCAGTGCTAAGGGATAACCCCTGTCCTACCCGCCAAACTACAGTTATCGTGGTAGAGCAGCGTTACGGGATGGTGGAACTTGTGGCGTGCCCTGCTTGTGCTTGGCAGAGACAAGCAAAAGGTCCTTCCATGGAGGAAAGCACCCCAGTGATGCAAGGGTGGGCAGTTCAGTGCTTGATAAATTGTGCAGACCTGAAGAGAATTAATAAACAAACACAATTACTTGTCATTGCTAATGAAGCAGCTTTTTCATGAAGAAGGTTGCTGTACATGATTTAATAACGCAAAACCAGCTGTGTCTGTGGCTAGGTGGGTAGTGCTGTGTTAGCAGCTTTGAAACACATACCCTTGTTCTGTCACTACAGCCATGGTAACTTCAGTTCATGTGTAACTTGAAACTAAATTGCATTGCAGGAGCACATGTGTCTGCATGTAGGGAGGAGCAATGATGAGAGAACCTGGAGAACTGTCAACAATTACAGGTCAAACTCTGTCTTTCTCTGATAGAGACCCCATGAAGCTTTTGGAAACATTACATTTAATTTTAAAGATCTTTAATGACTAAGTAATTTCCTGTTCAGGTTGGATAACCACATCATGCAAGTCCAGGATATGGAAAACCTGGTCCAGTTTTCTCATTTTTGGACATGAGCACAGAGAAATTCAAAGATCGTTCTTCAAGCGTGCAATTAAAAAAAAATTATTCTGCTTCATGAAATGGAAATTTTGAAGCAGTTGAAATAATAGTAAGGGGAGATTAAACAACTAAAAGGAAAGAGTCTGCAAGATGCATGGGAGGTGAGGCAAATGGTCTACAGTAGTTAGCTCTAAGCCTACAGTGTTCAGTTACATTCAGTTAGGGCAGTCTTTGTGGTGATTTTGTAACCTTCTGTGATTCACATGACTACTTGGAACTTGTTTTTTCTATTAAGTTAATATTGTCCTAGAAATAAAATTGAGTGCATGATGTTTAGTCAGTATAATAGTAGTTTGAATATTTACTCATTTTACATGCTTAAGGAGCATCTTGTCATGTTTTCAGTGTAAAAGTTTACTTGGTGTCTGGAAACCTGTTAGTCATGTTGTTGTATATACAGCAGTAACGAAATACTGGGTTGTGGCTTGAAAACGGGCAGGTGATGCTCCACTGCTATTTGAAGGATGACCTTATTTTGAATAATATTTTGAATAATATAAAAATAAAAGCAGATGGCTTATAACAGCTCTGACAGCAGATTTAGATTCTTGACTTCACACCATTTCCATTATTAAGAGAGACATATGCAAGCAGCATTTGCTTCCAGATACGTGCACATATTCTGGCAAGAGGTTTAAGACGTACTGTCTATTGTTTAAATTTTAGACATCTGAAGCTTTTTCTTCTCCCCAAGGCTTTAAAACGTTAGACTACTGGATTATTATATTTTCTTAAACCTGAAGGAGCCTTCCAAAAGTATAATGTAGTATTTAAATCTCTACATATATTTTTGTTTTATAGATTCACGTGGAAACATAACTAAAATAATCATTTACCCATAGGAAACCTTTCAAGAAATACATATTCAAATTTTTTAATAGTCTTGCACAGTTATTTCCCATGGCTGGAGTATTGGCTGAGCTCACTAATAAATGTATTTGTGCTTTTATTGCGTTGTTGTCCAGCTCTGACATAGTATTTCTGGGAAGCGCACTTTGAAATACCAGTAAAGAATATTCATGCTCAGTAACTGCTGGAAAGTTTACCTGTACAAACACAGGGTACTGATACATAATGGGCCCAGAAGACTAGTTAAAGCAGTTGGGATTTAGTGCCCTCAAGTAACAGCTCAGAAACTAAAGACACTGAGAGTGTTGACTAAATTCATTAGTTAAGGTAAAACATAAGGCTTTCTCTGATACACTTTCTGTCATATTTATCCGGTTTTATTTAAAGTGCTTATAAACTTAGTGTCCTTCTGACCTCTGTTTTACTATGGAACAGATGTCCAGGGTTAAGTTTTTATTTACATATACAGTAATACTTGAAAAATCAATGGACCTCTAAAAAAAATAAATCAAATTATATTATCTTTTCTTTTTCAGGATTGAAGTGGATCTAGGAACGAATGGATGACTGAATATTCATATGAAGAGGAAGGCCATAAAAGTTGGTTGACATTTTTACAGCCATATGCATTATACATACTACTGCTATTATTAAACATTTATATTGTGTTACAAAACATAATAGATGAAATAACCAATCTGAGCTTCATATACCGTATTGTTTTTCAGGCAGGGGAATACTATAGCTTAACACAGCTGTAGCTTAAAGCAACAGTTTCTGACCAAACCTTGAACGTTAAAGGGAAACCTTGTCGTACGTTAAGGAAATAGGTAATTCCTTTGAAGCCAGGTGTTAGAATGGGCTGGTGCATAGTGGTGTTCATTATTCTTATGTGCAAGGATGAAGGGAGAATGAGAAGTGTTGTCTTCCATTACAGCTGCTGGCTATGAAGTTTGATGCGTTGTGGAGTGGTACTCAGGCTCCACATTGACAAATGCGGTTTAAGAAGTCAAATAGGATATGATACCTTTGAAAATATCTTGGTGCTTTGTTTTCTTATCATAGACAGATGGCTGTCTTACAGCATGCATTTTCTGTGCTAGTTGAAAAGGAAGCAGCTGTTAGTGGACCTCCATGCTTTACTGACTTTATTGTTATGCTTTGTAAGATGATAAAATTCGGTAGGCCATGACATGTGTCAATCTGACTTGTTGGTGACTGTGAGTTATAGGCTTTGGCTAGGATGCTACATTAACTGGTTCCTGCCAAGGCTGTTTAAACAAAGCTGACTGTGCCTGTGGGTTTGGACTGGAGCGAATGAATTGTAAGGACAAATGCAGGGTGTGCGGTACAGCGGGATGCTGCTCAGCACCTCAGTTAAGTAAGGCATTCTGGAAGCTCTTCTGTAGTCGAGGAGCAATATGTTACGGTGGAAAACCTCTTTCCTAGACAGCTTTCTTCAAACCCCTGAATTCCAGTCAGGGGTGGGAACAATAAAAAAAAACAAACCCAGCACACACACACACACCCACACACCCCACCCCCCCCACCCCCAATTTTTTCAAAAGCACGCGGTCAGTTTTGTACCAGAAGTGTAAATCTATAGTTATATTAACTTGAGCAAAGTAGTTCAGAGGACAAATATTCTTACTTATCTCAGAATTTGGGTTTATTAATCTTTTGGTGGTTTGGAAGTTTTACAGTTTATAAACAATTGACTTGGATATGAGATAGCTTACTTTCATTCCTTCTTGGGTATGTTTTGTGTTCACAGCAGGTAGTGGATGTGCTGATCCTAGCTATCTCCAGATTCACAAGCAGCGTAAGACCTGAGGGAATCATCTGTGTCTTTTATCCAGTCTTCTGAAATAACAGCCAGCCAAACAATCTTTAGTTCAGAAGCATCCATAGAACATCTGCTTTTTATATGGCAGGTCCCAGAAAATATTTCCAGCCTCCAGCAGCCAAATGTAAACCCTAATAGAGACAGCAAGTGGTATAATAGCTCTACAGTAATGTACACCACTTCTCTATGGGATCAGGGACCTGTATGCCCAGATACGAACCGGCAGTTGTTGCCTGCTAAAACCAGTGCACAGAGTGTTGAGGAATTTCTCTTTGGTTTGATTGCTGACGTGTCAGCAGCTGCTGTCTATACTGATGTCTGATAGCTCGGGATGGGCTCACATCATAGCGGAGCAAACACTTCCCTGCTCAGACCTCCTGGCTATGAATAGCAGAGTGAAAAACTGATAACTATCCAAACCTTGCTTGCATCTTCCACAACTGTAGTGATAAAATCCTGTACGTACAAACTCAGGGAGGCTATTTACTGGCAGAAAGAGTGAGGGGGTGTGAAGACAGAATTATTTATCTGTATGCTATCTCTGGATATTGTTGTATTACGGTGGACTCCTCATGCTAACCAGAAGACAGCACAGAGCATTACTACCATAGTGTGGTAATGTTTTGCATTGAATTGAGGAGGAACTGGGCCAGACTGGAGGACCTTCTTGGGTATTTGGCTTGGGAAGTGACACCAAGGCAGAAAAAGTGTAAGGATTTGTCAGATCCATGAGGGGGACTGTCATAACCAGAGTCTCTGCAGAGGAGGAAGACCTTCCAGATCAGGCAAACTTAGACGACTCCTGGACTTGTGGCCTTTTCCCAAGTTTTTGGGAAAGGCTGTAGCTGTGTGAGAAACGCAGCACTGTCAGCTCTGTATCTCTGTTCCCTCTCTCTGCTTTTGCCTTTCTGGTTCGACACGGAGTGATGGCAGAAGGAAGAAGTACAGGACAACGGGGTGACCTATTTCTTGTCAAGCCATAGTTCCACTCTTTCATGCTCTTCTGATGATGTCCCACAGTAATCGTGGGGAAGCTGTGCAAAATATGTGCTGATATAAAAGGGGATAGAGTTATTTCCTTACATGTTTTCTGTTTGGCAGTCTTTGCAAACATAGAGTTCTGATTCCAGCTGTTAATCTTTTATATTAGGAAAGTACCATGATTAAATCCTATCACTGAATGAGAAAAAAATGTGGTCATGTGGAGGAATTCTAAGTCTGAGGCTAAAAATACCTTTTCTGGGAAAACTGATTCCAGAAAAATTAAGTAATAGAAGTGGAGAGGGCTCCTCTGTGGTCACTGTTAAGATCGGCTGATAAAGTTCTGCTTCCAGTCACAAAGAGATTGGATTTCACCCAGCACCCTGCCTTAGCCTTTCACTTTATTGCTGCTTTGCTAACCAAGTTTTGAAAGCTTTCTATTGCTGACATGAGTATGTTGGTATATCATTGGGGCTATAAACAGCTTGGGTTGCATTATCTGGATGTTTTATTGGTATATTTTAGGTCTTTGTTGGTCTGCCTCAGACCATATCATAATATAAGTAAATGTGGTTTTATATAAGCAACTGATGTCTAAGCATGAATGCTACTAATGAAGAAAATATGAACATTTCTTTTGTCTCATAAAATGAGATCAGATGAATCTTTCCCAGAAGAATGCAAAATAAGCATGATGGCGTACATGTATGTTGAATGCAGGCAGCTTACGATGCTCCTATGTTTTCCATAATAACAGCAACTGAATCCAGAGGTTCAGGTGTCTTTTGAATCTGACATTCAAAGTTTGTGTTTTTTAGTTTACAGGGATTGAGTGTGGATGTATGGAGATAAGAGACCAGAGCAGGAGCTGGTAAGGAAATGGGTAATGGACAGGGAGGAGCTATAGCTCAAAAAGTCCTGGGAAAAATAAAGATCGAGACTTTAAACCAAAAATGAGTGGACAGGACTGAACAGAGAGTGAAATTAAAGGCAAAAAGAAGTTGGTCAGATTGGAAAGGCAGATCTGGGTTGTACTTAATGAGCGGTCTTGGGTGCAGTTTCCCACTCACACTATGGTTTCACGAACAGCTTGCAGAAATACTACTGGGCAGTTCATTTGATCAGGCTTAATGCCATTCTAGGCTATTTAATGTTCAAAACATGAAAAACGGCACAGAGCTGTATTTAATTCAGTGGTGTTAGGAGATGACTGCTTATTTTCTAAAAAGGTCTACATGATAAGCCCCAAGAAGTATTGCTATCTCACCAATGTAACCTGTGTGTCATATCTCAAAAAAACCCTAACAACCAACCAAGCCAAACCAAAAAACAAAGAGCAAACTGCCTCAGCTGTTTAGAGGGAGGGACTCGATACAAAGGGGTGTTTAATCAGCTCTCCAGAGCTCATCCCATCTCAGCAGTCTCCCAGCCTCTGATGTGCCCTTGCCTCCCTCCCTCTGACCCTGGTGTGGAGCAGGGCATGGCAGGGTGCAGGTCCTCTGAGCTGCCAGCTGCACGCATGGTGCTGCGCAGTGGTACCCAGCTGATGCAGTGAGGGCAAGGCTGCTGTTAAGGGTGACCTCAGCAGGCTGGAGAAATGGGCTGGCAGAGACCTCAGCAAATTCAGCAAAGGGAAAAGTCCTGCACCTGGGGAAGAACAACCCTGTGTTCCACTGCAGGCTGGGTAAGCCCCTTGGGTTGTCTCATCAGGCTTTGGAGCTACCCTGGTTTTGGGTGGAGTTTGGTTGGACTCATTGGACTTTCACTACTTACTTTTGTTGCAATTTTAAAGTCTGGCAATGATAAAAATGATTTTATTTTTTATAATGTATTTGAGGGTGTTTCAAGGACATTCTACGTTTTTATTTGCATAGTCAGAATATTAGTAGCAGTGTGGTGATATGTTTGTTTTTTGTTGTCAGCTGTCCCCTCTGTATCTATTACAAAACAAATGCAGTTTTCCTAGAAAGAAAGTGACTGCTTTTAAGTGGTCTCACATCTAACATCATTCAGTGGATTCTTGGAGTATAATTATGACTAGAAATATCAACAGGATAAAACGTATTAATCTCAAGGGAGTTATTTTGCACTGGCCATCCATCTATCCTTTCTGTCATGTGCTTTTCAGTTTAGATTACTCTCCAGCAAAGAGGCTGTAGTTTGATGTTTTGTCTCAATTCATTATGATTATAAATATCTTGGATAAAACAATGTAACAAACAACCACTTAAAAATGACTGATGGCCCTATTCAGCAAGACAGGGAGACTCTGAAGTTCTTTTGGTTTCATCTGTTGTCTAGCATTTATCAAGATGGGTCCCTTAACAGTCAATTGGTGGCTGATAGTTAATGAATATTTCACAGTGTAAATAGATAGCAGGCAGTTTGTTCTCTGGAGCCCAGGCATATTCATAGGACAGATCTGCTTTTACTTTACTGTCACTGAAAAATGTAAAGCTTATGCCCAAACTGTAGAGCGAGAGGAAAACTTTTCCCCAAACCTTGTATCGAGGAAAGGGAGGAGCTGTAGAGATTTTCGTTCTTTTTCTGTTCCTTGCATCGACTGCTGCATGTTGTGCTGTCTCTTGCTCCCATCCTCTCCCGCTGGGTGCCAGCACAGCTGACGGGCTGCTGGAGGCCCGTGCACTGTGAGCAGTGTAGCTCCTGGAGTTGCTCACTGCAGGCTCAGCCCCACTGGGAGTGGGGTGAGGTGGACTTGGCACTGATTCCCATAGCTGAAAAATTGCTGGGGGCATTTTAAACACTGGCTTTTTCCAAAGAGAAAAAGACATTTAAGATGCCTGCAACAAACCCCTTCAGCTTGACATGTTTGTGTTGCATATGATCTTGTTCCTCTTCTTTCTCTTTGTAAAGTTAATGAATGATTTTGGGAAGACCCTGGTGTTCCTATTAGCCTTTCCTTATGAACAGCGGTACAAAATCTGTTCTACGCCACTTATTTCTTAATTTCTGCTGGGCGGTTGCTTTTATAGCCTAAATGATTTCTTAGTTATGGGTCCTGGGTCTTGGCACCATTCCATTAATTTCCCAACTATTTTGGTGTGTTTACACGGTGCTCTTCAGCAGCTGTCTTGGGGCAGGTATCGAAAACACACACATACACATATATTTACACAAAAAATCAGTTCATAGGCATGAGGGCCAAATCATATTTAGTGCTTGGCTTCTGATCTGACCATATTTAAATCAGGTTGGATTATGATTTTTGAGGGTTTTGTTCTTGCATTTCATTCCTGCCAGTGTGGATCGGGGGCAGACACCTAGAGAGGATCATAACTGTTGCTTTTAAGTTTCATATATCAAAAATACAATATATTTTAGAAGCGTTAGTTTAGTGGTTGAAGATGGCTGTGGTCTTTTCAGCACCCTTACACTTCAGAAAGACAATGGAAGTAGGCATGGCGTGGGTTAGACTCTCCTTGTCAAAACCTGGTCTACTGCAAAAACCTCAAGCTTTGTTTTAAAATCAATAAATACAGAGATCTTCATATATAATAAATAAGGTTGTATTTTCAAATAGTTGATGCAGAGCTGCCCAAGAGGCTTTGCGTAGAATTGGGAGGAGTGCCTCTGGCCCAGTAGCTGCTCAGTAGCAGTGTGCAGGGTTTGCATCCTTGTGGCTGCATAGATTTCTGCTCTGCTTGAAGCAGCTGTGAAATGTTTCAGGTGCATTGATTTTTTACAGCAGTTCTTAAATAAAATTCCTATTTATCAAACATTTTTTTTTAAATGGGACGAATGGAGAATTGCATAAAAAAGGATGGCAGTAACCTTCATGTGAGGTGGTGCATGGGGGAGTAAGGCAGCCCACATTGTAGTGCAGCTTACAGGAGAGCAGTTAGTATTGAATTGACAAAATGTGATGAAAATGTGGAGTATTTTAAATACCAGAGTTCTTTTCACCGTTCATGTATTAAAATTACTAAATGTCATTGTAAAGCAAAAGTAAATCTTGCTGGTGTTGCCTAGATCACTCCTCCAGGAAGAGATGGCTGGTGATGATGACTCTGTGGTTAGTAAATTGTGGTTGTAGGTTAACTGTGTTTAAGAGCCTGCTTCAGCACCTATTGGTGCCTGTTAAACTACTTCTGGAAGTTAATAGATATCCCCCTACAATTCTAATTAGCAAATCTGTTGGCATCTATCATTTGTATTACTTACTGCTGTTGATCGTAAGGCTTGGTGTGTGATTGCATATTTTTTTCATTTTTTTTAAATTATTAATTAAAGTCATGCAGAGGTTAAACTCCTCCTGTGATGAATGTCCTCCTGTAACTGTTGCTTTGGGTTTTAAAGTTGGGGGATTTTGGGGGGTGGGTGAGTATTTTTTGTGTTTGTTTTTTAATTAATTTTGGGAGTGAGAACCAAAATACTTCACCTTGAAAAGTTTAGTTGGAGCTGAGAACAGAAATAGGGAAAAACTAGCCTGTGAGCATAAAATGACAGATTGCTCTATAATGGCAGGCACAGACACTCTTGGTTCCCATTTCTGGTATTTGAAATGCGTGGTCTGATGGTGTTCCAGTGCTGGGAGGGAGAGGAGATGTATGTGCTACAAGCAGAGCTCTCGCTTCTCAGGAGGAGCACAAACGGATGCCGCTACCTCTTGTAGTCTCCAAAAATGCATGTTGTAGACAATATGAAATAAAATGATGGAAGCAACCCTAAGATCTAAGTAAAAAATTTTGATGTGAGCATTTCCTCAGTTCTGGCTGCGGCTGCGTTTAGTACCTCAGGACTGCCAATCCTGTGCCTCAGGACCTGCTGTATCTGCCTCGCTGAGTGCATTCACTTCAGGGAGCAAACCGTGGCTGCAGTGCAAGTGATGCCAGGTCCTGCATGCCCACCAGCCAGGGTTAGCCCCCTCCATACTGCTCTTGCTGCAGGTATGCTACTACTGCCTTTTGGTGTTTGGGTGTCCTCCGGTACTTTTGCGGTGGTCCTGCTGCTGCTTGTTTTTGTTGGAGATAGATGCAAGCCTGTTGGTGGTGTGTTTCCATCACGTGAAAGTCTCTGTTGCATGTTGTGGGCTCTGGTGTGAGGCCATGTGTGGGGCTCTGAGGGAGTGGGCTTGGTAGGACCTGTCAGACTGTCAAGAGGTTTGTGCACGCTGTAACAAGACCGGTCTAGGTTTTGGAGGAAGCTGGCTGGAGCAGTCCAGACTAGAGCTGGGAAGTGAGCAGAGCGTATTGCCAGTTTAGCTTAGCTCAGGAAGTGCTTCCATAACTGTCCTGGCCCAGCCTGCTTTGGCTGGCCTTGTGGCATGGCCTTGGGCTATGCAAGCTAAGTGGCTTTTGGAAGAAGCCAAACTGGGAGGTGTGCTCCAAAAGCTTACCTAACATCTTCTGATTTCTCATGGGCTGTTGAAAGACACAGGCTGTGGGTATCTTCAGCTGAACCGAGAAGATCCTGTTGCAATAATTCTGCTGGCTGAGGGAGGTTCAAGCTCTGAATCCATGAGCTTACGCCATGTTCCTCTTTGTTTAGTGGTGTTTCCAAAGCAGTTGCTGTTTCAAACCGGCTTTCTTAGTTCATCTTTAAGTCTTGCTAATCCCAGTAGGGACTAGTTGTAAGTGACAGGACATAGTCCAGGGAGTTAGGTCTTAAAGGCCTTGATTCCTTTCAACTTTCCTTTCCTCATTCCTTTCAACTTCAGTCATTTTGCTGAAAGCGCCCATCTTCCACTAGTTGGCAGATAGCAGTAGGTATCTCCAGAGGGCAGTTCTTCCCATGGGATTACTGTGTCCTCCCTGGAAAAGCAGACATCTCCTCTGCCTGTAAGCCATACTGGTACAGACGCGGCGAGTACACCAGGCTCCACTTTGCTGGAGTCATTCTCCAGTCCTTGGGTTTTCAAGGTATCTCTGAGCATCCCTGCTCTTGCAGCTTGACTTCTCTGCTGCAGCACGTTCTTGTGGGAATGAAAGAGCAGTAACTGAGCTCAATTCACCTTTTATTCCTAGAGCACTTAGAGAACAATTATACTAATTCTAATAATGACTAAATTTATACTACTCCAGAGAGGGAGGCATAAGGCATTTAATTTCAAAGCTGTTTGACAAGACCATTTTGATGTGTGTATTTTCAGAAGTATGACACAAGTTTCCAAAGCGCCTAATGGGGAAAAAAAAGTTTAAATTCATACTTTCAGGTTTTTGGTTTCCAAGAAGTTGAATACTGTTCAGTTCTGTTGGGCATGATCCATGAGACGTGTTTAAACCAGAGACTTATGGGATTTTCTACAACTTCCTGTGTCATAATGACCTGTTTCTGGTCATTAGTTACCAGGGTATAAGTGTTTGCATGGAAAACAGGGATGCTTCTATTGTGGGAGGTATTAATTCTCAGTATCATGAAGCAGCACAGATAACTGCATTTTAGAATTAATCTTTACTTCTCAATGAGAAGGGAAAACCTGATGGTTCTTGGTCTGCACAGCTGTGCTGATTAAGACACATGGAACTAGAAACTGAAATACTACATATGCTTTCCTGTTTTCCTCTTCCTACATATCTGACAATAAACATTTAGTGCTAGAAATAAATGCATTTGGATTTTAGTATTTTTGACATACCATGGAGAGAATAATGTCCAACAATGGCAATTTGTCACTTCCCATATGAAGGTGTAGAAGAACTTGTTAGAATTCAGTAGCTAACATGTAAGGAGAAGGCAGTTATTTTAATACTGATACCCACTGGTAACAGACCTGAATAATGATTCCACTGGATATGGTATTTCATATACCCAAGGACATGTGTCTAAAAGAGAAAATAAGCTCCTGGTATTAATCAAAATGGTGACCCTCTCTTATGCTTCCCACATGGTGCTTCATGTGTACTTCTGGTGATTCATTAAGTCTTTGTTGTGCAGAGGTTTAATGATGAGTCAGGAAAGAGCAAGTTTTCTGCTTTGAGGCTGTTACTTTCTTTTGAACTTTGTTATTTACTTAAGGGTGTTTTTGTTTCTGTTCAGTTTGATAGCAGTATGCTACAGCTGTGATCACTGCAGTCAGCTATAATGGACATGTGGGCATAGCTCAAGTGAAAACAAAAGCCTTGGCTTTCAAATATTACAGGTAAAATATGCACTGAGGTTCCACCTTAATTTCTAAGCAATGTGTAAGTGTTTCAGCATTTGTATTAGGGGGGAACAAAGCCCCACCTGAACAAACCAACAAAAAAGATGTCCTAGAAATAGTAAGATTCATAACATTAGTTTTCCTTGGCTTTATTTTCCTGGTTTTGGAAGATGTGGTACAACCCCCAAAACCCAAACATTTGGAGTCAAGTCTGAGTTTCGTTTAAAACTGTATGAGCGTGGACTTTGGTGGTTATAAAGGGAGATGACAGTGAGAATCTCTGTTGCAAATTAAGTAGTAAGGAGTTTCTTTTGGTCTTAAGATGATGAAAATTAACTTAGATGTGTAGGTCGTCTTAAGTGCAGTGGAACTGAGATGATGTTTGCTGAACTACTCTTAGGAGATTTACATAATGGATGAGATACAGGAGCTCCAGGCAGCATGACAGTGGAGTTTATTTTATTGCAGAATGTAAAACAAGTGAATGGCCTTAATAATCTCTGTAGAAAACAAGGATAATCTTTTTTTTAATATGCAGAAGGAGAGCCAGAGAGTTCATAATAACTTGGCTATCTTTGTACAAGGAGCCAAATCTTTCTTTTGAATAATCTGGGTCCCTTTAACTATCATACTGTCTTTACTCAGGACTTTCAAAGCTTTTCAGGAACAGCAAGCAATGTGTATGTCTCTGAAAATACAGCTTTTATGCAGTAAAAATATACTATCTGCTAATAATTTGTGGCTTGATAAAAGTGGCTCATAAGAGGCTGGGTAATTATCCTAACTGCTATGTATTTCAATATGTGGAGAGCATTTATAAACCAAGCTTACCTGCTATTTATTTCTGTAGTGGTAATAATAATAATTTCAGAAGCTTTAGAACCTTCATAACTTCAGAGTGGGTGTATGTTGGAAAGAAGTTTTAATATTAACATTAGGAGGTTTCAGGCTTTAATTTACTCAAACCAGTTCACCCACTTTGGTGTGGGTGGTTTTTTTCTACCTCAGCTGATGATATCTTTCAGCATGGAAAGTAGACAAAGAAACGCTGGAAAAATAAACAGTTAAATGTAGATGATAATAGCAACACCCAACTCGTATGCTTCTCAACTGTGTATTTGGCTTCAAGCAAGAGTTTTGACTGTTACTTTACTCTGAATATAAATGTTCCATTACTCTTTGATCTGTAGCAACAGTTTGCTATGATCAAGGCTACTTACAACTTTTGCCTGAAGGAAAAGTTTTATTGTTGGGCATAGCAGGTTTCCAAAAGAGTGAATGATGTCCTTAGTTTCTGGTTCCTGTGAGCTATATGCAGCTTAAGAATCCTTTTGTATTAACCTGATGTCAATTGCTACTTCTTTTAGAAGTCTAGGCAAGTAATTCATCATACAGTGTTGCACAGAAACATAGGCCTTTATTTGCCTAATACGAAAGCAGGTTATTGGAAAAAGAGGGCAATGTCATGAATGTAGCACTCCATAAACAGGGTTAGCTTCTGCTTTTGTTCATGAGAAAACTTTAAAATATTTCCAGTAATTTCAGTAGTGATGGACGATACCTAGTCAGTCTGCTAAATATGCTGTGCTCCATTCTTAATTCCAGGGTGCAGGCCGGGATTAGGGATTCATTCTGCTAAATTTACTCTGGATACTGGGTAGCAGTTATTATTTATCAGTTGATGTACAAAGATAGAATTTTCTTTTCACCAGTTTCTTCTGGCTGGGTTCCTAGTAAACCAGTTATTTTTGTCTAGTCACAAGTCTGTATCAGTAACAGTTACTGCAGTATGTGAGGGAAGGCACAAAAGTAATAACCCGTTTGCTTTTATTTGCTGGGGTCTGTCCACATCATGGCTTGGTGGGATCAGAGACTGAGGAACGTTTTATAAGGACAGAGTTGTTTTCATCAGAAAGTGTTTTAAAACACTGAAATTCTTCCACTGCGGTGGCTCTGAACTCTCCCACGTGGGGATCTTTAGAGTAAATAAATAAAAGATCACACCAGGCAAATGTGATTTAAAGTGTCTGTAACTGTTCTCCAAACAGCTCTAAAATCCTAAATAAGATATGAGCAAGGCAAGCAAGGGGGGGAAGTTCACATCAACCTCCAGACTTCACAACACACTACATAGCTATGTAGCACCAGACCATAAGGACACAGGAGAGGATCCTGAAGAATCATGGTGTCCAAAAGAGCCCTCTGGTCAGGACAGCTTCCTCACCCCTGCTTCTCCACAACTTACCCTACTTTAAGGTATATGTGCATTCACCTTGGAAAGAAGTCTCTAATTTCTAATCCAAACATAAGTGACCTAAAAGTATTTGCCTACTTGCTTATCTAGTAAGTCAGAAAAAAAAGGTGGTTTTCCATGCTTGCATGAGATAATGTTGCATTTGCAAAGGAATTGAAGTGCTGGCTAGCGTGGCTATGGTTGTTTTATTAAACTGTTGTTTGTTTAGTTAAAACTCCTGAAGTTTTCAGTTGGAAAATTTTGTAAGTTACAGAAGTTTTAAAGGGAAAAAAGAGTAAGTATCTAGTTAGTAACTAGTAAGTTATCTAGTAAGTAACATGCTAGTTGTGTTGTTGCAGCATGAAAGTGTCTGCCTCCTTCACTTCTTTCTGAGGTGGCAGCTCAAAAATCCTTATTATGCTTAAACTGATGAACCCATATTCCTTGCTAGTGAGGAGTGAAGCTGGGCATTTCTGTCCTGCATCAGCTTGGACTGCTTTGAGCCCTGGGGGACGTTCCATGTAGCCAGCCAAGATTTTGTCCTGCATGGTTGCTTGTTACTAATCTCTTCATAGGCCGTGCAACATGGTGAACATGTAAAGTACTTAACTAGTATCCACCTTGCAAAATTTCTGAGAAAAATTATCCAATCCAGGCATAAACCTTTATGTCTGATGCTAGAGCAGTTGTATGGCAGCTGATGATGGTAAAAATGTGAAGTATTATTTGGTAACCTATTTTAAAAGGCTTGCTTTGTCTCACTGGGGCTCTGCAGGGCTTGATAATTAGATATAGTCATGACAGTATTAACAGTGATCTCTTGAATTAGTCTAGTAGTTCATCACAGTTGATCAGTGGCATGGCTTCACAGTTTTAGTGTATTCAGGCTAATACTTCATTTTGTGTTTTATAACAATAGACATAATCCATTGACTTTGCAAGTATTCCTTCAAGTTAAAAATAAATTCGGAGTTCTCATGTTTTTCAGGCAAATGACCATTCACAGAGAATTGTCATTACACTAAAAAACAAACAAACGAAAAAACAACCCCAAACAACAAAACCCAAAAAATCCTACCTGAACATTTCAGAGACTATTTTAAACTTAAGAGTAAATGATGATGACTTTCACAGTTTTCACTTGAGTGAATTATTATGCCTGGCACCAAACAGGTGATAGAATTGCCATGCTTTTTTTTTATATTAATAAATTCTGCATTTCAAGAATTATGTCTTCAAACAATAGGAGGTATACCTCCACATACAAAAGGCATACACATGCACCCAAAAGTTGGATGGAGGCTTTGTGTTGATTACACTGAACCGGGGGATGGACATCTGAAAAGACAGCACCAGCAATGACATAGCTTTGGTGCTTTTCATCACAAAACAGGAGCTGGGTTCCTGACAGATTCTTTAAGGTGAAGTCCTCTGAGGAGTGATTTTTAAGAAAAGGTATTTCCTGAAAGAATTCTTATAATTCTTTTTCACTTTACCTGTGAACTGGTGACTTGGCATGAGCTTTCAACTTGAAAAGCATTCTTGTGAATCATATGCATTGACTGAGGGAATTACTCCCCAGATTTGTGTCCAGTTTATCAGACACTGAATGATGCTGCTCTTGAAACCACTGTGGCTGTGATTTTCGTGGTTAGAATATTTTAGTAATGTTTATTGAATTTTAGCATCCAGAATGATGATGGAGGCAGTTTGTCACAGTATTAATGTTAGTGGTCCAGATCTTTTCAGAAAGATGCAGTACACATAACGCTCTATGCCTGTGAAGAAATAATTGCTTAAAAATATGAGCAGCTTAACCCATCCAGTTCTTGTGGTGCAAAGTAAATCTAATAAAAGCATTTTATTCTATGTTGAGACATAGCTAGTGTGGACAGGAAATCGTTTTCATCATTTTACACAGTGTAGCTAAGCCACGTGTTGGGAATAAATATGTGATTTATACAGGCACAACTTCTTATTATGTCCTAATGAGAAACGTTAAATATATTAATATGACTCAAGACTTGACACACGCTATAAGTCATAGAATCATTTAGGTTGGAAAACACCTTTAAGATCATCTAGTCCAACTGTTAATCCAGGACTGCCAAGTCCATCACTGAACCATGTCACTCATTGCCACATCTATACATCTTTTAAATACCTTCAGGGATGGGGGACTGAGCCACTTCCCTGGGCAGCCTGTTCCAAAGCCTGACCACCCTTTTCAGTGAAGAGATTTTTTCCTAATATCCAACCTAAACCTCCCCTGGTGCAACTTGTCCCGTCGCTTGTTGCTTGGGAGAAGAGATTTGACACCCACATAGTTACAGCCTCCTTTCAGGTAGTTCTAGAGAGCGATAAGGTCTCCCCTCAGTCTCCTTTTCTTCAGGCTAAACAACCCCAGTTCCCTCAGCAGCTCCTCATAAGACTTGTGCTCTAATCTTGTGCTTCAAGCCTTTTGATGAGCCCTGCTAATTCCTGTGCAAAGATCCTCTTCTCACTTTGAGACAGGTGTACCCCGTCTGTCACCAGCAGGCTGCTGTTGTGTAAACAGACCCATGATCAAAACCCCCAACATTCTGCTGGTGACACCAGGCTCAGGGCCAGGTATGGATCTGTTGGCTCTTCCTGTTTTTTCCCTCATCATTCGCTGCAACCGGCAGGGTCAAGGAGAACACTGCTTGTGCTCCTGATCCCTTAACCTGTCATTCCAGTGCCCTGAAGTCTCTTCTGATTGCCCTTGGACTTCTTGTTGCAACTTCATTGCTGCCTGCCTGAAAAATCAATAATGGATGACAATCTGAGGGCCGCACCAGGGTAGGAAGCTTGCCCTTCACATCTCTACCCCAGGCTGCAGGGAGGCAGCAGGCTTCCCTACGAAGTGCGTCCGGTCTGCGTGTTGGGCCTTCTGTTCCCTTCAGATGGCAGTCTGCTGTGACAGTGACCCATCATTTTTTGATTAGCAGAAGCAATTTTGATGCAGGGCATAGGGTAACTTAACCTCAGAAACACCTCCATGCTAGATGAACCGTTGTCCTCATTGTTGTTCAGTTCCACCTGTAAAGCCTTGTACCTAATAGGCATGGGCACCTGGGAAGGTGGGGCAGTCACAGAAAAGATGCACCTGCTGCTCTGGGCAGGAACTTGTTGCCACTGCCCCCTATCCCTTAAGTCACTGTGTTCCACCAGGGGGAGAGAGGGCAGGGAATCCTCTATATACTGTGTCCTATGTGTCTGTTGGGCCTGTCTTGGGGAAGACAGGGTGTGATTCCAGCAGTCTGTATCTCTGTCTTGCTCTCCTTGATACTCCTCAGCCTACTCACGCCCCACCCCCGGAGCTCTGTCACTAAGCAGAGGAGTTCCTCCACCCAGGTACACTTCTGCAGCGGTACTCACTGTATGGTATGTCCAGTACCAACATAAAAGCAGGGCACAGCCTGCAGCCCAGCACCTGGGTGGCTGCTTGTTGCCCTCAGCTCTGTCTGGGTAGCCGGATCAGTTGTGGTGGGTACAGAGCTTAGAGAGGCCATGGCTTTCTTCTGGGTGAATTCCATTGCTCCCTGGTTGAGCTGGGAGAGCTTCGGTGCCCTTCTTGCTCGCCCTTGTGTGCCAGCTGCTGCACAAACTGACTTGCCAGGCTGTTTGCCTGCCCTCATGGCAGCACACCTGGTCGCTAGTGCTCCCTAAGGGCTTCTTTTATATGAGTGTGGGGACTTGGCCACCATTGCTCCTGGCCCTGTCAGCAGCTGTGATGTGGGCTGTGGGCTCCTGGTGGTTCTCTCTGCTCCCCTGGAGATTCCCCCAGTTCAGGGCTAACACCCCCCCCCCACACACACACACACACACTCTGTGCTGGAGCACTCCACTGCCAATCATGCCAGCACCAGAGCCACTCACCTCTGTGACATAAAGGCTATGTATGATGCCAAACAACCAATTACCTCAGTGCCTTATTTCTTGAAAGCTGTGATGCGGGTAAGGTCACTATACGTTTTCAATGGGAGCATAATGCTAGGTTATAAAAAGACAATACAGATAACAATACTTCATTAGATCTTCCTGCTGTGCAACGTATAATCAGGTGCACTGACTTAATGCTAATGAGGATTTAAAGACCCAGCAGGGGCACATTTAGCAGTCACACACAGTTCAGTCAAATACTTTTGCATAGGGCACCTCTGATGCAAGGTGGCGTTCAACAGCAAGTAGGAATGTATAGTTTTATAATATAGCTTGCTGTAATACTTCTGTATATTTTAGTAAGAATAATAACTTGCAGTGTTGCGGTGTTTTGCCAGGCACTATCATTTGGCTGTGAATTTATCATTCGTGAAATTGCCAGTAATGGTGGTGTGGACAAGACTGTATTGTGTTTCCAGTGATTGAGTAATGGCTGAGGGAAACAAAAAAAGAGGACTCTCAAGGTATCATTCAAAGTCCCTGCTAAGCTATAGATGCTGTGTGCTAACCATCTCAATCACCTTTGAAAGACATCACAGGCAGTGCAATGCTGCAGAAGAATAGACAGCGTCCCACCTAGTTTAAGGTCCTTTTTGGCAGTGATGTGTACCTGGTACTTGGCAGAAGAATTTCAATTCATTTTTGAGTGCAAGTCTTGAGACTGGAGCCCTGTGGTATAGAGCTAGTTTAACTTTCATGGCTTTAGCATGTATTATGCTAAAGGACATAGGAATATCAACATGGCTGTTTTTTGTCAGAACAAAGGACTGTCTACATTGTGTGCTTCTCTAACAACAGCCAGTAATAGACGGATTCTTAGGCAGATGACACAGCAATGTTGTGTATGAGTGATGGTGTTGCCCCAGTACATGTTCGAAGTTTGCAAAAAAATCTAGGGCATAAATACTTCCATAGCTAGAGATTGTATCTGTATTTTTGTGCTTGATAGCTCTTGATAAACAAATCTGTAGAAAAGTCCAATTATTTTTGAGCTAATCAGGTAAGTGGCCTCATCAGGAGACCAGCTTCTTCTAAGTTGGGAAGTCATGGGTTCCAGTGCAAAGCCCATGGATTCCAGTGCAAAAAGTCAGCATACAGCAGGAGGGGGAAGCAGACACAGGCTACCAGGTATGAGCACAGAAATACCATGCAGGCACACAGGGGCAGCGTCAGGACAGCCAAAGCTCAGCTGGGGTTCAGATTTGCACGGAATAGCAAAGGCAACAACAAGAACTTCTACCACTACGTCAACAGTAAAAGGCAGGACCAGGAAAATGTGGGTTGGTGGCTGAATGGGGTGCGTCGGTTATTGACAGTGAACACAGACAAGGCTGAGGTACTCTGCTGCCTTCTCTGCAACAGCCTTCATGCTTGGAGACAGAGTTCCAGGTGAAGAACCATCAGTCATGACTGAGGACCAAGTCCCAGGGATTACCTGAGAGGACTCAACCCAAACATGCCCATGGACCCACCTGGCTGCATTCATGGGTGCTGAGATAGCTGGCCGACGTCCTTGCAGCACCCTTCGCTACGATGCTTGAAAGGTGCTAGAGGCCATGGGAGATCCCTGATGACCAGAAGAAAGGAAATGGTGCACTCCTCTTCAGAGGAACCCAGAACGGTGATCTGGGGCACTATAGACCAGTCAGCATCCCTTTGGTCCGTGGAAGAAGTCAGAGTGAGTCGCCTAGGAACAGAGTTCTGGGCACTCTGAAGGAGGAGAATGTGACTGGGAGCAGTCGGCATGGATTCACCCAGAATAAAGCATGGCTGACCTACCTGATTGGTATCTGCAGCATAAAGTGACTGGTGGGTGAGGGGAGAGGAGTGAACACCATTCACCCCGGCTTCTGCAAGGCCTTCAACAGTGTATCCAACACTGTTCCTCTGAGTTACAGTTATTACAGCCTGATGACAGCACAGTTAGATGGGCAAAGGCTGTCAGTGGGCTCAGGGATCTTGGTCAGTTCATAGCCATGCATGGTGGGAGAATGAGAGACAGTGCATTGAAAACATGTGAGATTCAGGCTTGGAGTGAGGAAAATTGTTTCCTGTCATGGGGGCTGTCTGCCAGTTGAGCAGGTTACCCAGAGAGGTTGTACGATCTCCATCCTTTGAGGTTGGTAACACCTAACTGGCTGGTGACCTGGTCTGATTTCTGAGCTGCACCTAGTTTGAGCAGGTGGTGGGGCTGGAGACCTCGTGCGGCACCTTCTCTCCTGAATTATCCTGGGATCCCAAGAAAAAAAAGAAATTGTTACAGCATTCATTGTTCCCCACATTTTTCCAGGTTTATACGATGTTTCATGCTGTAAAATGATATAAATTACTCATTTGTCTTGCCTTTCCCCTAGACACACACTCATATATTTTCTTTATAATCTTAAATGTAATGTATATGCCCAGTCTGATTTGGTCTATATAGCAAATTTGATATCTCTGAATTTTAAGGACACTATAATGAAAGTTTAAAGCATCTGCTAATGTAGTGCTATATGTGCTACTTACATATCTCTTTTCCTGATGTTTCTCTGTCATTTTTATGGCTATACCCATAGTTACTTAAAATACTCTTTACTCTTGAAGTTATGCAGTTATTTTAATTGTTGTCAGTAATTTTGTTCATGTGCAGTACACTTTTTTAAAAAAAATACGTTTGAGGTGTCGCAACTGAGAATCTGGAAAGTGCATGTTGGTGATATTTGAAACTTGTTAATTAGAAATTCTTAACACTTGATTAGATTTATCTTTAAAGTGGACCCTAGCGTACAATAATTATTACTTGTGGAATCTAATCTGACAATTTTGTACATAAACATTATGGTCATCCTGTCGAAGGTAAGAAAGTATGTCATGTGAGCCATCAGGAGTCAGCTTCTGTCTAGTAGTTGATGTGAACCGTCTGAGAGCAATACAATTTTTTGGACAATTTTTTCACATTATTTGGTGGATACGTACAAATTCTCATTCATTAATTGAGGGGCTTTGTGATTCATTCACTAAGTGAGCAAAAGTCAGAGTTTCACCCTTTTTTGAAGTATACCAAGTGCTATTTGCCAGCTTTAATACTAGTATTTTCCCAGGAGTTTGCACTGAAGCCTGTGGGGAGTGGGAAACCTCAAACTGATGTTAAGTAGAACAGAGATCAGGTTGCAACACGATGTTAAACACTTGCAGTTTGGGAGTTTCATCAGAGCACGCACCCTTTCTTTTGAAATGTCGGAATAAGCAGTTTGTTTGCTCCATGGAGAGAAGCGTGTAGAGCAATTACCATACTTCCACGCGCATGTAAGGTGCTGTGCAAAAGGTGCAGGGAAAGGTGATGGAGCAATGCGTAGTTTCGGGCAAATAGTTTGATTTTTTTTTTCATCTGAGCGTGCAATCATTCAACTTTATTTATTTATTCCTGTGTTATTTGGCATGTGCATGAATCAAATGATCTTTATAAGCACTTTTGCAAACACCCATACTCTGGCTGCGCTTCTGCTCTGGTGGAGCTGCTGCTATGAAGGTTGTGGTTACAGTTCTTCTTAGCAGCTGGAATGGGGCCATTCAAAGAACATTTTTTGTTTCCTTGCTTGCTGCCTATTGTATAATATGACTTTGTACGTGAACTGTGGCAGACTGTTTCTGAGGTCCTGTGAGGTCTGTGCTCCTTGCAGGTGTGTCCTACAGTATCTGACATCAGAGGGTGCAGCTGCACGCAAGCATGTTCTCTTCCTCCTCCTCTCAAGGCTGCAGTGAATTTGCTCTGTCCCTATAGCTGGCAGTGCAACAAGCTGAGCTGGAAATGAACAACTGACTTCTGGGAACAAGGGGGTTTCTTATGGATGCCATATACTGCTTTGTCTTTAGTAGTAAAAAAAAACCACATAAAATCACAAAAAAATTTTACTTTGTTCACAAGCAATTTTAAACCTGAAATTAAAACAAGACTTAACTGAATTTCCTATATTTTAGTGGTTATGCTTTCAATCTAAAGGGGGAAAGCTGGCTTTTCCTGGTTTCCTTTTAGTTCTGCCTGTATGTTGGAGCTTTCAGTTAAGTGAGAAACACTTCTGCTGGCTAAGAGCAATATCAACTGCTTAATATTTCTGTGGCCCAGCTGCTAGAAGGCAGCTAGGCATATTTAGTAATGTCATTACCTTACATTGCTTTTAATCAGAGGATATAGTTTGTAATGTCTGTGATTTATAAGAAGTCAGCTTTTGGTGCTGAAAATCAGTTTATGGCTATATTTTATCCTAGGGGAGGAGTAGCAGTTTTCTTCCAGAGCTAAAGGATTGGGGATGATCTGCTGGCCAGTTGTGCTCCAGTGGGGCTTACAGTGTTGTTGGTAGTGTGTTTGCTTTCTTTGAAACTCAGGATGGAAGGGGCAGCATAATTTATGGAGGGAAGTGATGATGTCCAGGTCTATGAAACCACCTATGCAGTTGTTGCGTTGCTCCCGCTGGGTCTTTGTCATCACAGAGCTGAAGGTGCTGTTGCTTTGAGGTGATGGTCTCTTTGTGCTGCAGGGAGTGGTGGAGCCAAGCAGACCAGGTAGATAACATCTTGTCGTCTTGGCAAAAACCAGCTGTGTTTGGCCATTTGGCCTGCCATGTGACATCTCGGACAAAAATTTTGGACTAAACTGTGGCTACTGCTACATGCTAAACACTCCCTTTATTCTGCAGCATGCTGTGCCCATGTTCTGTTTGTCTTCATGGAAGCAGACTTTGCATGTTGGCAGGTGGGGGCAGCTCATTTTCCCACCAGAGCAGGTAAAGGCAGAATTCAGAGTAAAAGGGTTGGAACTAGATAATCTTCAAGGTCTCCTCCAACCCAAACCATTTTTTGATTCTATGAAAATTTCCATCAGTCTGTATTTGCTGGTAAGGTCCTGGGCAATGCCATTCAATGCTCATTTGCTCAGCAAATACAAAGTAGTCACAATTTAGACAACAGGTACAGCAATCGGATGGCAGGATTATTCCACTGACACTCCTATTGAGGTCACATACTCCTACCACAAGAACTTAGTTCAAAACATGTTGTGACCCGAGACTTACTTTTTGTTTATCTAAACAAAAGATGGGGGACCACTTGAATGAAAACCTGACCTGAAACTGTTCTCACCAGCTGTTCATTTATTTTTTTCCCCTCAAGTTTAATAATTGAAGCAACGACCCACCTAATAGTAAAGGTACCTTTAAGTTGTATATGTTTTAGTAAATTTGATCAATATAATATTTATAGGACTATGAAAATTCTTTCATATTTTCCATTGCAATTGGTTTTTTTTGCAGGGGTGGTGATGTTTGTTTTCAATTTTAAGCCTCATATTCTTCAAACTCTTCTCCAGATTTGAGGACAGTTGACACAAGATAACAAAAAAGTACTTTGGAGATTGAGTATTAGTTTTTAAAAACCACTTGATTTATCACTGTGGTCAAGGAAAAGTGGTAATCTAGGGCAATTACTAGGTTTTTTTGGTGAAAAAAGTCATGAATTTCCACTTGATAAGTGTTCACTATCGAGTTTATTTTACTATTATGCATCATGAAGTTTTACAAAAAGGATTTTTTAAATGAATTCTAGTGTAAAAGGAAACGCAGTGTATGCTTTTGCCAAACTTACTCCTTCATAACTATATGTCTCTCTGCTGTTTTTCAGCACTCCCTTTTTCTGGTTTGGTTTGTTTTGGGTGTTTTTTTCCAGTTTTTTTTTTGTTTGTTTTGTTAAGCAGGACTTCTAAGTGTAAGATAAATAAAATTCACAATTTGAATCCATTGATATTCACAAAATCTTATCAACTATTCTGTGCATGTTTAATTGAAAGGAAAACAATGAAGCCATTAATGTTGATAAAAGTTAAATGTATGGCTCTGGTGTAATTACAGTTACTTGTAACATACAGCATTTGAATTACATACTGTAGTAATGATCAGTTAATTCTTTGTAGAGACAGCTACAAGTGGCAGGAGAGCAGAGCTGATGTAGAGGGATTTTAAGCAGTCTAAGCTGACAGGGTTGCCTGCTGAGTCTGAGAAATAGCAGATTGGTCTCTAGTTGCCAATGTACTTGACACTCCTCAGTCACCTGGAAGCTGACCACATCTCTTTGGTTCTATTTATATTTGCTAAAACTAATTTAAACCCAAGCAAACCAAAAAGACTTTAGAAGCAAAACAGGAGATCTTGGTTCTCTTCACTGAATGCTGTCTGGACTGGAACTTTTTCTGGAGACAGGTTTTTAAAAATATGTAGCAGATTTAAAACATAGCTACATCCTCAGGGATTTGGCTACTTAACAACTTTTGGAAACCTGCTGTCTGCAAAATTAGAACTTTTTTTTTCTAAGACGTCCAGGCAGTGGAATAGGAATTGAGGAAGCTGGTGTTGCTTGTGTACATGTTTGTACTGGTAGCATCAGGGTACAGCTGGACATGGTTTGGTACATCAAATGAGGATCTGAACAGGCCAGCACAAGCTGATAGCCAACCATTGCACGTGCTTCTGAGGCACTGACAGCATCAAGTCACAGCTGCTGTTGAGGTCTGCGTTCTACCTGGCATGTGCAGTTGTAATAAGAGACTACAGTCAGAGGCCTTCCTGGAAAGCTTGGAGCTATGGTGCCTCCGCGATCGCTGGGTGCCACGCAGATGCGTGTCTGTGATATATATACCTATCTCTAAACTGCCCGCCTCCTGTGGCATGAGGTGGTGTATGGGATTTCATGTCCTGTATTTGGGTCTACCCTGAGGTCTGTTCAGGGCTAGCAAGCAGACAAGAGAGAGGTATGTAGATCAGTGAGAAATAATCTTATTGGTAGCTTTCATTAACTACTCTTCACACTCATGTGCTTAGCTGCCATCCTAGCATAATCCCTGGAGTCCCTTGCTGTGGTGTTTTAAGCTTTTGTTCTTTAGATGGCATAAACCACAGCTTATATGTCCATATTGTTCATTCAGGCTTCTGCAAACTCTGCGTTCTCTTCTCACTAAAGGAATTTCATTTTGAATTTGAACGAACTCATGTGAACCCTGTCCATTTTCACATGGAAACAGTGTGAAGTTTAAGGCTTCACTCTACTTTTTTCTTCAGAAATTATTTTGTTTTTTTCTTGAAGGATCAATAAATGCAAATGTTCCTTTTCTTTTTTGGTGAATTTGACTGGAAAGTCAAGTTCAGAATAAAATGCTGAACTACCAGAACCTCTGCTTTTATTATGAACATTTCACATGGCTATAGACATAATTACGTATGATCAAGATCTTATGGCAAGATATGGGCTGTTAACCCCGATTCCCTGGCAGAACTCCCAGCTGAGTGATTATCTTCTAGCCACATAAATTTACTTTTATTTTCTATCGGATAGTTTTTTCCTTCACTTTTTGGAATGAACTGCTCTTATACATACTGTGGCAATACTAACTGGTATGCTTCACCCTAGAGGTAGCTACATTTAAGTGACTAACAAATCTGATTGTATGGTATATAAAGGTCTTCAGCACATTGAGGTAGTAGACAACGGAGTGATTCTTTCCTATGAGAATTTGGAAAGAAGACATTCTCCTTGGCTTCCTCTCCCTTTGGAGATAGCTATACTTGAGAAAAGATGGTCATCTTTCCTTCTTCTACTGTTCCTTGAATCAAAGAGAAAAAACAATTTGAAACTTTGGCAATCAAGTCGTATCCTTAAAAGGATCTGTCGTATCTTCAAAAGCTTTGTCTCAAGTGCATCACTTCAGGTTTTTTGCCCAGAGTTGTTAAACTGTCTATTGCTTTGACTGATGGATAAGTTAGTATAGTAATGTAAGTAATGAGAATAATATGAATTTAGGTATTCGTGTTCAGAAAAATCAACAAGGTAGTATTATTGCTAGGGCATGTAAGTGATGTAGGCTATTTCATGCTTAGTTCAGTGACATTTCTAATATATCTGTATAGAAAAGGAAAACAAAAAATTTGGTTTTGAGCTGTCAAGAACCCTGTTTTCACAAAAATCACTTAAATTTTTGGAAGCATAGAATGAGAATAGAATGATTAATTAAGAAATGACTGCATGTGCAGAAATTTGTGTAAAAGTTTCCCTGCCTCATCTTCTATTTATTTTTAAGTCATAACTTTGAGATGGAAAGACTGCGTAAGGGCTGTTCTCATCTCTTAGCTGTCCAAACATACTCCCCTTAAACTTGAAACTTTTTACCGAGGCTTGAATATTGAATTTGAGACTGCTTTTCCCCCAACTGATATTTCATTTCTCAAAAACGAAAGTGTGTCATGTTAGAAGTTAAGTTTGTACAGAAAAGTAAAGAAAGAGTTGAAATGAAGGAATGAAGTTGAGACTGGGACTGGGAAGAAGGGAGGGGTGGGGAGAAGTGTTGTAATTTTTGTCTTTGTTTCTCACCATTCAACTCTATTTTAAGTGGCAATGAATTAAATAATTTTTCCCTAAATCAAGTCTGTTTTGCCTGAGATGGTACTGAGTAAGTGATCTCCCTGTCTTTATCTCAACCCCTGAGCTTTTCCATCATATTTTCTTCCCCCATCCTGTTGAGGAGGAGTGTGAGAGAAGTGGAGTGTGAGAACATCTGGCAGCCAGTTGTGGTCAACCCACCAGAGTTATTACAATTCCACCAGAATGGAATTGTAAGCCGAACACTTTTGGTGTCTCATGGAAAAGTCTTGAACCATCAGTGGCTTTGTCTTGCTAGTGCACAGCTCTTCAATGTAACTAAGCAAGACCATTACCTTCATTAGTGACAGGAGTACATCATTCACCTTGCTTTTGTGTATCTCTTGCGTTCATGAGATGACACGAGAGGAGGACACTGACTGTCTTGCACAGAAACGTGTTTGTTGATCCATGCAGGAGATGAGAGATCTGGATTCTGGGTGCTCTGAAGCCTGAGCTCACTGCTTTCTTCTTGTGGTTGCATGGTGTTGTGCCCATCACAGTTTGGCCAGATCTGGTAGAGCATAGTTTCATTTCTGATGCTTTAGTACTGAGCAGCTAGACATGAAAGTCTTGGAGAGTGGGAGAGACAATGGTAGTGTAGGATGAGTATGTGCAGTTTCTTTCATCTTGTGCTTAGAAGAAATTATGGAGGGGATGGAGGGGTGCCTTTGGTGGTGTCTCAGGGTAGGAGTTGGTTGTGGCACCAGCTTCCCTGCTGTTAAAAGTTTGCAGCATAATTGTTGAACATATGGCATGACCAAATTAAAAACTTGGCGACAGATCCATAGCCCTTCTTACGCATGGAGCCAAATTTCATGATAGTGTAATTCATAATTAAATAAGCAGTACAGGTTGCTGGGGGGTTTTGTAGCAGGATGAGACACAAGGTTTTGTTTTGTTTTCTCATCCTCTAAAGCAGCCAAGGATAATTTGTTTACAACTTGCAACAGAAAGTCATCAACATGAAGAAGATGCCAGTTGTAGTTGCAGCCGTACTGTACTGAAAATGTGGGCCTATTAGGAAGGAAGAGGGTCTCGGGCTGATTGCCATAGCTTCTGCGAGGAAGCTGTGTAAGCCCCAAAGCTTATCTGTCTTCTGTAGTAACTGCTCTAATAGCAGTTGCCCATACGGACCTGGGTATGATTTGTGTTTTTAATTAATCTTTCAACAGAATGGATGTCCAAAAGTGATTAGTGAAAGGCTCCAATGGATGGCATCAAGAAAGAGAGGTTGATCTCTTTTAGGATGAGTTGGTTTATCGATCCAAGAGAACAGATGTTTTGGTAAGGTCGTGCAGTGTTTGGCTTGATTATGTGCCCAGTTTAGAACATACATCTGCTCTGTGTTTACCTGGGTGGGTGACTGGAGTCCACCAGGTGGGTTGGGGTGGGAGGCAGGAGAATAGAGAGGGAAGGGCTGTCACATGAATTCAGGTCTCCTTTACCTGGGCAATTTTGGGAGTTGGAAGTTAGCTGTCAGAGTCAATGAAGACGGTTGAGTGACCCAGGAGAGGACTGCAGCCTGAAAAAAGCATTGACTCAATATATCACATGGACAGTCTCTGCTGGTGGGTCTCCTGGGTGTCATCAATTAACGTGGGGTGCTGGAGCAGCCTGGCCTCACCCAGGTGTGGATGCTCCATCTGCCTGGCTGACATGAGAGGCTCCCAGGGGGAACTCAGTTCACACCCCCATCTCCTGTGGGGATGAGTCAAGCCCCTTTGCCTTAGATGACTGCCCACCACATGCAAACCTTGGCAATTACATCGTTTGCTGAATGGCATTGAACATACTGTAGCACAAATGCTGGTTACGGCAGGAGAGCGCAGTTTGGAAAGATAAGCTCTCTGTGCGGCTGTTAGGCTGAACATTTCATCTGTATGTGTAGCACGCAGACTGGATCTACTCGTCTGTTACCAGGCAGTGGCCCTCCAGGGTGTGTCACACAATATCCTTCCAGTTATAAATGCAGAAGGGAGCAAATAGTTTAGAAAGAACCTGCTTCTGTGATTATTGCTACTCTGAATTATAAATGACCCAAAAGCCAGAGCTATTCACTGCATTGACTCTTCAGACCAGCACTCAAAAGGCAGAGCGCTGCTTTTAAGAAATATGATTTTAGAGAACAAAAGTGGAACTGAGCGCTATGAAAATTTAGTTAAATGTAAATGTGTTAAATGGTACATGAACCAGTCAGGTTTTCATGATTTATCAGTTTTAAACTTCAAAGGCTCTGGTTAGCTTGCATTTTTAAAACTAATGAGTTTATCACAGCCAGTGGGGAAAAATGGTTCAAGTATATCAGCTGTAAATTGGTACAAAGCACTAAAAGGGACATTAGCCTCTAATCAGATTCTAACAGTTCATTAAACCTGCCTTTCCTCCATGGCGCTTTGTGTCCCCCCCCCCCCCCGCCTCTCGCCTGCGCCTCCTGCACAAGCCAGCCTCGTCCCTTCGTTTGGGCGGGTAAGACCTCCTCAGGGACACAAAGCAGTATCAGTTCATCCTTCTTTGTCTATGAGCAAAACAGCCTAAGGGATGCTTGATGGTGGTGTATTCTTGATCTTGCTGTAAAATTCGACTCTGCTTGCAGAATAGGTGCTGGGGGAGCCAGAAATGCCAGGCTGGTTCCTGCTCTTGCTCCAGCCCAAACCACATCCAAACCACTGGAGCTCAGTGACACCTGAGATCTGCTTCTGATAAGTAAACAGTGCACTGCCCTTGCTGGGAAGAGGGATGTAAAGCCTGGAACAATTTCAGCCAGCAACGTTTTCTGACATGGGAATCTCTGAGTTCCTCCTGTTCTTTCCCCACCTCATGCCTGGAACGCTGAATAAAGATCGAGGTGCACAAAATAAATGGCTGGGAAGGCATAGGAAGAGCTTTTTTTTTTTTTTTCTTTTTAGTTCTTCTTCTTCCTGTTGTATCAAGTTTAAAATACAGTAGATACACAGTGGTAGCATAGCCTGGACTGGGACATCTTAACAGCCTGACTCATCTTCATTCACACATGTTTGAATGTGGAGGTAGTCTGCTGAAAAATACTTTTTTGATCTGAAATTTTATAACTTAAGCATTTAGAATTTGTTATGACCTACCTATATCTACTTTTAAAGGAAAAGTTAGAGATTGCATTTGCACTGGCTCTTGCATTTGCTTATCTGCTTTATCATCAAGTTCCTGCTTGCCCTGTAGTATCAGGCTGCAGCTGTGTGTGCTGTAACACATGGGGTTCAAAGTGAGAGCAACAGGGTCATTTGCTCTGCCTGTAGCACTGTTGGAGCATGGATGTATCTGTTTCCCTGCTTTTCAGCATGTTATTTCAATTACAGTAAAGGACAGGACTATACAAAAATCAACAGTTGCTGCAATATTTATATCCCAGAAAATGAAGATGCTGGGATGAGGTGCATTAATTGGAAAAAAGAAAATGATTGAAGTAATCAAAGTTTTTGGAAGCTCTATATCTTTTGGAAGCTCCATTAGGATGGACCATTTTTCTTAAATTGCCCTGGAGCAGCCATGATAACAAACAGGGCTATGAATGTATCCATTATGAGTAATGTCACCATGCAGTACTGGACAGATCTGCTGCTCATGAAACTCAGGGAAAGCGTTTTTTCCATTGTGGTGTGGTTATTGAGGGCTACTAGGTAATGGTTAGAGTGCAAGTGAGTTTCTAGTCTTCAGCATTGCCTTCCAGATGGGGCTGCTGATAAGTAAGGGGCTGTGAATGAGTTACTTGCAAATGATATATGCTCCAAGTTTGCTATTTGAAAAATAGCTGTGATGTCTTTGGATATCTGTACTGCTGACCAAGGTGTCTGGATTTGTAAGGTCAGGTTATAGCTTGAGGGATAAAATGTCTTTTATTCTCTCCATGTTGTCCAAACTAAATGTTAGCTGAGGGGGCTAGCTTTCAAACACCAGCTGTGAGCCTTGGCTGCAATAGACAAGTGACTGGTTGAAGTAGTGTTTGAACTGAAGGCACATGAGGTTGTTTTACATTTCTCCATAAACTGGTCCAGCAAGAGCGGGATGAGACGTTCATAGCAGGGGTGTTGATTCAGGAAAGCACAGTTCTGCAAATCTCTATTCAGACTGAAGCTCTCGGCGTATATTGCCCATTACTACAAGGAAATGCAAGTTTTTAACATGCTTTTTTATTTCTTTTGTGTCAGGTGAGTGTGTGGAGTTTTTCATTGACAAATGCTGATAACTTTACAAGACAATGAATCATGAAATCTGAGGAGTTGTTGATGTGTCTTAATTTATGGGGTGGGTGTGTACAGGCCTTCACTGTAACTTGTCTGAATTGAAGCATATGCATTCTCTAGGCAATGCAGAAGTACAAATGTTTTGATTGAAATCAAATCTACCTAAGTATACTGCCAAAAACCTGAAGCTATTTGACAACACTGCTTTCCTTCCCATTTCTGAAGCAAGGAATTTATATACTTGCACCTGCATGATTAATTTCAAATTAAAAGTAGTAATTGGAGATGATTTTCACTTGTTGCTTACAAAGATTTAGTTATCTTTTAAGGATAACTGAAAGTATAATTTACTATTTTAACAGAAGTAGTAACTTGGCAGCTACTCCTTAAAATTAATATTAATATCTTCACTAACTTCATTTCCGCTAAAAGCAACCAACTTCTACAATATCATGGAACTGAACCAGTGAATTAAACCAAGTGTTTTTAATCTATTTATTTATTTTTAAATTAACCTTGTTTGTTTTTTTTCTTAGGACGTCAGCGCCTTTGAGAACAGAATGTTAATGCTTGATGGGATGCCGGCAGTCAGAGTCAAAACAGAGCTGCTGGAATCTGAGCAAGGGGTAAGCAGAGGTTTTTGTACAGCCTCACTCTGCAATGCTCCGGTGACCCTTCCTGAGCTTCTCAGTGTCTAGCTGTCCCTCCTGTTATATTGTCATTTTCTTTTCTGTTTGGTGTGGGGTTTTTTTCTTGTTGGTTTTTTTTTTTTTTTTTATTCTACCATTTTTGAGCTCATTTTATTGGGAGACATATCGGTGAGATCTAGTCTCATCAGCTGGAAGCACAAAACAAAACTCTGCAGAGAAGACTTACTGAAATTATCAGGGATAGCCGAGATGCTGTTGGTGTAAATTCATGATTATAAAAGGAGGTTCAATTTTAAAAAATGGGAAAGAATAATGGATTATGGTAAAGAAGCCAAATTCATATGTCTGAGAAACCTATAGATATATTTGCTATTTTGCCTTCTTGGGTTATCTGCCTTACTGTGGTTGTTTCATCCTTTATATGCTTGTCCTACTCCATTTTCTGTTTGTGCACACCTGCTCTCATTTTGGTGGAATACACTTGTTTTCATTATGCTAAGAGGCCTAGAAGCTTCAGATGATTAAAGCTGGTATGTTGACTGCTGAATGGAGTACAGAGATAATGAATAGGATTTTGAATTTTTTGCAGAACAAGTGTTTGACACTGTAGTTGGTAGATTTTAGGCAAATTGAGGACCATGTTTTTGGACATACTAAGTGTGTATTCCTACATATATGGTAATAATTACGTCAGGGATTGTAGGTTATTATAAGGGCATCTGTATTTAATGGATTTTATGTTATCACAAATCTTTGTTTCTTTGTGTGCATCTTACATTATCCCAAAGAATCCAAGCTACCTTACTGCTCTGAAGACAGGTGCCTTCAACAGAGAGCATTATAGAACCAGCAATGCCATTGCCGTGTAGGGATGGGCTTTTGCCTCCTTCTGTTTGTTGGCTTTTTTCCTTCCTGCTATTTTCTCAATTATTTAATTGAGAATTTAAATGATATGGAGGAGAGGGAATTAACTTGCAGGATGACTTAATTTGGAAGACTTGCAAAGAGATAACAGTTATTCAGGACGTTTCTGAGGCTTTATGTTTGAGAGAAAACAAACTTGACATTTAATGGAGTTCTTGCACATCTCTCTGCCTTCTGGAGAACAAGTACCCTCAGAAAATACTCCAGTACAGTGTAGTTTGAGGGAACATAAAAGCTGGACTACCGTACAAGCCATGATGGTGAAAAGACAGATCCATTAGAGGTAATTTTTAATACCTTCTGAATGCTTTGCATTATGTCTCTGTATATAACACAAACCTTTGTTTATATTGTTCAGAAGACAAATACTTTATTGGTATTTGCCTTTGTCTTGTTTAAAATAAATTCTATGTGTGATGCATATTACTGAGTCCTTTATGAAGAATATTTCCTTTAGCAAAGTGTCATTTGATTCTGGAAGACGTATTTGGTGTCTTAGGAATTGGAAGGAAATGAACAATTTATATAGTTTTTTTTTAATTTCCTTAGGGTTTCTTTAATAAAGTTTTACAGACTTCTGTGTAAGCAGAAAATGACGTTATCTTTTTGTGTTCCAGTGACTGAGCTGTTGGACAAAGAGCTCTGTTTGATTTCGGATTTTATGTGCTTTGGTACTAATTAAGTAGTGTCTGGTCAAGAGTCTATAGTACCTTTATGACTCTTGATTAGGGAATCAATCAATAAATACAAAATGAATTCTCCAGTTCACTAACAGGGGAGCTAGCCATTAGGAAGGCAGTGTTCCAGTAAACAGCTTAAACTCTAAAGAGAAAGGTGGTTGAAACAGATGTTTAGCATGTGCTTCAGAGACTTATTTTGAATATGTAGATGTTTGTAGATATAACAGGGACAAGTGTTTGAAGGATGTAATTACTGAAAACAGCACGTGAATCTGTTTGGGAAGGTGAATATCATAACTGGGAAGCATGGAGTGGGAACTGAAGTAGTATGAATTTGAAATTGGGATGTCTGTTCTTGTTGTTATATAGAGTCCCTAGAGTTGCACCTTCATCACAGCGAATGCGTATACAGGGACATGTGATTTCTCCTTTGAAAATTAGCTGACTAAGACAGCATTTTGATCTTCTGAAGACAGTGGCCAGACTTTCATCTCTTAGGATGCTGAACACCAGACGAGACTAGGTAAACTTCTCTGAAACCTGTAGGAAGGCAGTTGGGTTTTTTTTGCTGTTCCTGCTTGGTATCTGCATTTGGCTCTAGGTTTGCTGCAAGGACAAAAGTGAGACATGGTTCGACGGTTATGAGAAGGAAGTTTCATGAGTGGTTAGGGGATCCAGAAGGCTGTGTGAGCAGTGGAGGTGTGAAACCAACACAGTCTGGAGCACCAGTGGCCCTCAACCAGGATGATGAGCACTGAGTGATCAGACAGACCAGAGAGCATTGAGTTGCCTATGCCTTGCTAATGAGGCTCTGGAGGAGCTGGGATAATGCCATTTGATATTTTGTCTGAGAAGGGCTATGGAACCACTGTCTCCTGTTCAAGTCTGTGCCCATACCACAAATAAATGAACCTCACACAGCTATGCTAGTAGTTACCCGCTGTCCTTGTGAAAGCATGCGCCTAAACTTTGTAATCTGAATTTATCTAGCATCAGCCTCCAGCCCTTTCCAGTGGCAACAGAAAAAATTCCTTCATGGTGCTGTGTGATGGTCTCGCTTAGCCCTTTTGGGGCCGGGCCATACAATGTGTGATGAAATAAGGAGGATTGATCCTTAGGTTGCTGTTGCAGTGTGGGAGGCTGCTACATGTGATAGCTAAGGAGGTTGGTCTTGGCGGCTCCTCTTTGTTAGTGGTGATGGGTGTTTACAAGGCAATTACTGCAAAACTTTATTGAAATGAAAGTTAAGGTAATAGTGGGTTCCAAAGGTATGTGTCTCCTCCTTGTAGGGATATTGAATGCTTTCCTGCAGGACATGTGAATGTCAGCCAGAAAAGGTGTTTTCTCAGTACTCATACCTTGATTAGCTGTCCCTTGTGGTTCATGACCTCCAAGGTGGGTTCATAGAAAGGACCTTGCTGGGGAATGTGGATATTGTTTGGCCATGTGTGCATGCGGTGCTGTGTGGGAAATCCAGCCAGTCCTCCCCACTGTCCTGATTCTTGCAGTGTTGGCCTCATCAGAGAGCAGCCAGTAGAGGAGAGTCTAATCGCACCCTGGGCAGTTGTTGCCTGGAGGCAAGTGTGTGTGCTTGGAGGGACTGCAGGCTGGTGCTGGGTCAAATCCCTTTTGGGTGCTGGTGTGCCTCATTGCCTTTGCAGTCCTGGGGTGTCCTGTGCATTACTGCTGTAATGTGAGGCAAAGGTATGGAGATTTTCTTAGGAGTCACTTGGTGCCAGCGCTGGATTACTGGCAAAGAGCGGGGGCCAGAAGGAAACCCTGTGATTCTGAGTTTGGCTCCAAGGCCACAAGGAGATGAGCAAAATGCTAACATCCCTACCTTGGGAATTGTTGTTATGATGTTATGTGTACAGTGCTGGCTTGGTGGATTGCCTCAGCAGATGATGTGATCACAGCATTTGAGTCCGTTTTTACTCCAAGGTTTCAATTTATTTCATAATTCAATGAGTTTAATGATCAAACAGTATGTGTTATTCCGAGGTCTTTATTAAAACCCTTTTTTTGAAATTCGTGTCTCCTTATAGTTTGTGAACTGGTAACCCACCAACCTATTGACTCTAGCAGTAGAAAATACCACCGCTTTGCAACATTGATAATGTGAACAATGATCACTGCATTAACTTGACAATACAGAAATACAAAGCTCAGAAGAAAGCAACATTCTTCTTCCTTTCACATTTACTCCACCAAAATGGATACATAATAGGGGGAAAAAAAGAAGAAGAGGAAAAAAAGTTTTTATACAAACAGCACCAACTTATAACCTTAAGCTGGTTCGTCACTTACCTTTTGTGGCATACGGCTACAGTGAAGTAGGCACTATTTGACCATGTGCATTTAATTAATCAGAAAGTCATCTTCACTGTGCTGCTCTGGGTCTTTATCAGGTGTTGTGTCTTGACTACATAGGGTAGTGGTGGTAGTAGAAGTCACTCATGATGTAGATGACAACCAGGACAAAGCAAATCATCAAGCCGAGACTAGCATTTTCTGCTATATACGGATACCAAACCAGACAAAAATTTCATTATATTCCTGTGTTGCTTTTGGTTTTCCTATTAGAGTCCTCATGCTTTTTGCAGGAGACGTTCTTCTCTGCCATATGTGCATGACTTCCAGGATCTTTAACTTTCTTGTTAGAAGATATTTTGGTTTGTTTCCTGATTCATCTGTGTCCTGCACTGTGTTTGGGTGCTCTGTGTCCAAACCTGCACTGATACGTCTGAAGAGCTTTTAAGAAATACTCTTCAATAGCATCTCAGTCCTTACACTGTGGAGGTCTTACATATCTAGAGCAAGCAAAGACAGATTTTAAATGCAGTGCAGCAGAAGGAATAAGCAAATGAGGAAAGTGAAGTCCAGCTGAAATATTAGGGTAGCCCTGGGTGAATGAAGCTGTGCAAGGTACTCCCACTGCAAACCAGTCCAGTCTGTAGCTGAGGCCAAAAGGAAATTTGAGCTGATGCCTTGTTTCAGCTGTGCTCCACGCAGCGGTGCCTTCAACCCTGTGACTAGAGGACAGATGGGCAGGACTCGGGGGCTACAGACTGCATGCATGCAGTGAAGACAAACCTTTAGCAACCCGGGTTTAAAAGACACTGAGTTCAAGCTAGATGATTGTGGGAGAATGGGATTTAGGCAGCCCATAAGGGAGACATGCCGCATGAGGGAGATAGGTTACTAGGCAAATTTGAAACAAAGATGTATTTACAAGGGAAATGGATTTTCTCTTAGCTTTGGAAAAAGTTAAAACAGTTCTGCTTTGTTTTATTGTCACCAATTTAGAATAGTTTAATGATTTTTAGAAGACCATCAGCATTAGCAAGAACAGATGCTTATTTTTCCAGTGAACTACTGTCCTTAATTTTGCACAGGAGATTTAATGCAGACTATTGTTTGAGACTTCAAGAAGACACAGTGCTGCTTTAATGACTTTATCACAAATGAAAAAAAAGACATTACATGTAAGATATCACATTGCCCTTTAACAAGGCTTCGTTATTATCTCCCCTACTGTGGAACAGGAGCTGGCATTACTAATAAATTGGTAGAATTACTTTAGAAATGTGAATTTGCTTATCATTTAATATCCTCCAGTGACCTACAGCTTTAGATCTTTTGGTCTGCAGTAAAATCTTTCTGTGTCAGGAACGAGCTTCAGAGGAGGATGTGAAGAAGGTGGTCCCTCCCTGTGCAGGTGAAGGTGGGTTGCTTCAGCACGAGAAAAACATTCATTCTTCGGCTGTGCCAAAAACTATTTTGAAAAGTATTACTTCTCATTGTAAAAGTGTACAGAGGCTGGATTAATTTAGATGGCAATACAGACTGGGCAGTGAATTTGTTAGCTGATTGATGCTATCAAGAAGTTAGGATGGATAATGCTGACTGGCTTCAGTGTGAAGTATGAAAGTCATGCTGGTCATTTCAGAATGTGGCCCAGTTGCTAAAAACTGGTAAAAAAAAGTGTCTGACTTAGACACATGATGTTACACTTTCTTAAGTATTTGCAGAGTTTGACCATAAGCTTTTGCTAAAAGGAGATATAAATATGGGGCTTGTTTCCAACTATTAATCTTCAAATACAGAGAATAATGAACCTCTAATTTTTATCAGCCTTTTTGTTTCCAGATCTAAAGTCTCATCTAGTCCTATGCCTGCATTTTGTCCCATCAAATCATTATTTGAAGATTATGTATCTTATTCTGAACTCACCTCCTAATTGTACTTGATTCATCTCCATTCTCATGCCTTATCATGGCTGAGTTATGAAAAGTGACTAAAATGGCAAAACCCTTTAGCAAGCCAGTATTGTTCTGTGTCTTTTGTCTCCAGCCAAATTATCTCGAGTCTGAAGAATACAATCTATGCTTATGTTATTATATACATGAACATGTTCTACCCCAGCCTGACTAATAGCGACAGAAATGTATTTTATTTTCAAGGATTTCTAAAAATACCTATGGAAATACAGTTGAGAGTAGTCTCAATAACAAACCTTGCTCCTTAACTGTACGGGGAACTGTTTTGTGTTGATTCATTCAGCTTGTGTAAATTTTTTGTATTATTAGAAGAAAGAGCACTTCTGGTATTTGCTGTTGTAATTTATGAATCTCTGCTTCATTCAAATGGTTTTTTTTCTGAATTACTTAATCTTCAGCATGACTTATTGGGGAAACAAACAACATATGGACAATGCACATGTATCAAATCTCTTCTGCAAATAAACTATCGCCGCCTAACTTTCTGTTGGGTTTTTTCACCTTGCAGTACATCGTACTCGAGGAGTGTTACTGAGGTGTTAGAAATACAGCTGATATGATTCAGTAGTTACTTTATAGTGCCATAAATACATGATGTTCTTCAGAAAGAGATAAAGATCTGGTCCCAAAGACCAGCAAGGTTGTAACTCACAGGGCATGATCCAAAGCTATGTGAGACATCCCTAAGGAGATATGGCTGTAGACTCCAAGCACAGCTGAAGGATATGCTTGCAATCCAGAAGGGTGAAAGACACATCCCAGAAGGGTGCAGCACAGCATTAGTTGGATTAATTACGCCAAGTGAAGCTGATAATGTAATAAGCTTAATAAGAAGTGGGTGCTGTTTCATGTTAAGTGGAAGCTTGCATGATGAATAAAAAGTAGCTTTAACCTGGCATTCCTGCTGTATCCATTGCCAGTGACTGACGTTGAGGAGAGTTGTATCAACTGATCACTGATCCGAGAAAACCCAGCATATCCTGCAGTTACACTGTTAGGAAATTATTTCCTCTATCCTATGGAGAGGGGAGGGGTGGGAAGAAGATAATGGGTGCTGCTTTTGACAAGGGCCTTTGGTTAGAACTGATTAACTATATCTGAAACTGCATCCTGAGACAATTTCACTGCTCTCGGATCCAAACTACTGCCTTTCAGTATGTCTTTGCACTGCTGCCTTGTGAAATACTATTTACAGTGTTGCATGCGTTCCTTACTTTTTTTGAAGTCAGGCCTTGTATAGAATAGAGAGGTAAGGGGGTTTTGCACCATGGTTGTGGGTGTGGTTGGTTTATTTGGGATTTTCTTCCCCAAGGATCAGGCCCAAAAGTGCAATAGAAAGGTAAGAGATTTAAGATTAATAGGAAACAATAGCTTAACCAGCTCAGTCAGTACACACACTGTCACGTTTGCCAGGCAGTCTTTTTGCCAAGTTAACTGAGTTTACAGATAGAAAATGCAGGTGGGGTTGTGAGATGCATGATGCTGTCTGGAATTCTCACTAAGAGAAGGATCCCAGATCCTCTGAGACTTAATTTACTGACCACTTTCTGCCATCGCTTTCCTTTCCTAGGCAGTTAAGTTGGCTGTTACAGAGCACTGCAGGGAATGTATTCCTTACTCTGTCTGGTATCGTTTGTTGTATGCATGATGGGAACAGGGAGATTTTCAGTTGTGGGCGAGGACATCATTGCACTAGGCACTATACAAATAAAGGGCGGTCCCTGGACATCCTGGTTTAATTAATCAGAAGTTGTGTTTAGACACTGTTTTAATGGGCATCTTCAGATAATAATGATCGTGCATATTATGAATGCAGTAGCAAGTCTAAAAGGAGTGAATCAGAATAATACCTCTGCTCCAAACAGCTTGTGTTTAGCTAACAGTGCCATGCCAGAAAGAGGTTTCCCATATCCATAATGATACAAGGGCAGCAAGAAGATGATTTCACAAATTAGATTTTATGAGGATGTATTTTGTAGAGGAGAAGGATAGTACTTTATCTGCAAGAGTGGAAAGAATTTCAAAGAGAATGTTTAATATTACCCAGAAATTAGCATAATTTAATATTGTTACAGTTCTGTAGAAAAATTGTAGTTACACAGTATATCATATGTTAAATATATGCATTTATAACAGTTTTGTATGTTTATATGGACTGAAAAAATAATGTTGGTTTTGGGAGAAGGAAAGTCAACCCTTTGATTTGAGCATAGTGCTGAAGTGCATCGTGAGATTATAGTTTAGTTGCCTTCTATCCCCAGTCAATTATTTTGTGAGCTCACCTTGAAGCCAGTCTGCTTTTTTGATGATGTATGACCTCTCAGCTTGCTCTGCCACCAGAGCTTAGGATGGGAATCTCATGGAAGATTTATGCAGCTGAGAAATTCTAGCCATAAAAACCAAGCATGGTACATACAAGCTGTATATCTGTAGGTTATCCACATTTTATTTTTAAAATTGTTTATTTCATGGAGATGTGAAAGGTTAACATTTCCTTTACTGCATTAAAAAAAATAGTTGAAAATGTTAAAAATATGTGTAAGAAAAATTTTCAACCATCCAAATATCTACACTGGCATCATTCCTCCTGATAACTCCAGTTCCAATGACTCTGTGTGTGTGTTCCATGTTCTGTTTCTTTGGGAAATCCAGTATCCACAGTTTAACTGTAATTTTGATCTAGGTTGCAATCCTAATTGAGGAACCAGTGAGGTATGGATTTTTGCTCTTTGCATTGTTCTAGAAAGGTGTTGGCACCATAGTCGTGGGAGCGCAAGGCATGCCATGTATTGGCTGGTATACAGCACTGTAGTCTAAAATCCTGTTGCATTTCTGCACTGAAACTCAACACAGGTCTATGCTGTTTCGTGTCACAGTGCAATGCAATTGTAAGATACAGTAATGTGAGTTTTAGACTTCATGCAAAATGATTATTGGCATCTAAAAAGCAGTTACTCCTCTGATGTGGTGACTTACCTAGCAGGGCACCTGGAGTTTAATTCAGGTTGCAACTGCAGTGAAATTCAGTAGGTTCCAAGCAAACATAGTCCCTCTGTACCTGTGGACAGACCGATGAAGGTGAGCTAGGTAACCCCAATTTTATTAACAAGAAAGCTACCGTGACTTGCCTCACATTTACCTCCGCGTGTGATTTTGTGTATAGATGGGTACTGCAGACTTGATGATGCATGGTAACTTCTTCATAGTTTGGAGTTCCTTATTTAAAATGTTTTCCATCGAAAACTCAGTGAAATAATTGTGAATCATGAAATCTTTAACTTTTTTCCTAGCAAAATAATTTAACGGTTACATCTTGTTCTACTCACTGGTGAGTTTAATGGATTTTTGTTTCATTTTTAATGCTCATTAGAGTAGTCAGTTCATTATGACAGTCTGTATTTTGTTCAACAGGGCAAGTTGGTATGTTCTAAATGGGAGAGTAATTAAAATGACTGGGCTCTTGTCCTTTCCCGTTGTTTTGGCTCAGGGTGAAGTGAAATCTTCCTATATTCCTGGTTCTTACTTGGATAATTGCTATACTTCATTTCTTTAAGGGCACTGAGATACTTAAGTGTGAGGTATTGTGTAAGTGTGCATTGTTGTTACATTTTTATTATATACTGGCTAGCTTAAGAAAAATAAGCATAAGCCAATGTAACTCAGTAATTTACAGTATCAAGAACGCTTTAGAAGCATGATACAAATGCCACTATGTTATGATAGTAACAAAATTATTTTAACCTTTGTTGTTTGTTATGAGAAGGGATTACTTCTGGGTTTCACTTGTTTGTTGATGTTCTCTTAACTCTTCTATTTGAGCTTGCCTTATAAATAGTCTTTTAATGTAAATTTTACTCTTGTTCCATATCCTGCTGGGAAGTACTGAAAGAGCTATATATTTTTTAGAATTATTGGCTTTTTTCCTTATTTCTTCCTTATTTCTCCCTGTGGAGATGAGTCTTTACATAAATTACTTTAAGGATCCTGTTTTCTTCATTTTTTTATTTTCATTTTTTTTTTTTAAATTCTCATTCTTAACCCACCTACTCCCTTTTGTTTCATGCTGGAAGGATAAGTGTTTAATAAACTGTTATTTAGGGGGCATCTGCTTTCACAGACATCCTTTTACAAATGCTGTTATTGCTTGGTTGCATTGCTTAAACAGCAGAAAATCGTAGGAACCACAGGCAGAAAAGCTGGTGAAGGGTGGTGTTCGTCCTCCCCTGCCTGAACAGGTCGCTGCCCATGCCTGCTGTTGCCCAAGGATGGAGCCCAGGCAGATGAGGATGGTGAGACCTGTGGCAGCTCCACATGCGCCACCCCTGCGATGGAGCCCCAACTCATTGGGGTGGGCATGAAGCAAGGGGCTGGTGGAGGAGCAGAGGTGTTGGTGGTGTAGTGGAGGGAGGACAGCAGTTCTTCCCAAGAGAGGCTTGCTCACAGAAAGGCTCATTTCAGATCTGCCTCCCCAGCCCTGTCTCCTCCAAATGCTTCCACTCCCCTTGTTCCTCAGGGGCACACCAGCCATGTGGATGCCACGTGTATCCCACCTCCTTAGGCTGCTCTGGAGGCTTTTGTATCCCATTTTCTAATTTTATAATTTATACTTTAGATCAATATTGATACTGAGGCACTGAGTTTGGCTTTGATCTTCATCTGTGATGATGTGTATGAAGCTTACATCATTGCAGTAGGTCAGTTACTGGAATTTCTTTAGCAGTCATGTCATTTTGTTCTTGGAAGACGGAAGCATCACCCTCTCCTGTCTGAGTTACAGATATGCTCAATTATGCTTTTAATACCATAGGTGCCCTTCCATGACATTTCCCACTTTCTGTGATAGTTTCTTGCAAGATAAATGGTTTGGATACAGCCTGGCCATATTCTGGCTTGGTAGTTGTCAAGTACTGGGCGCTTTGTGGCTCTGAATGTTTTCTTGTCCCCTTTGCTGGATTTCTGTGGTGGTTTTGCTCTTTCAATATTGAACAGCTGTTTGTGAACAGAAGAGTGTAAAGTGATAAAAGATCAATTGTGGGCTTCATTTTGCACTGTGAAACAGGGAATTCTTGGTGAAGAGGGACAACTCTTGACTGAAGAAGGAAAGGTAGAATTGCATACCATTAGGAATAACATATGTTTCACCCTGGGTGAATCCATGCCGACTGCTCCCAGTCACATTCTCCTCCTTCAGAGTGCCCAGAACTCTGTTCCTAGGCGACTCACTCTGACTTCTTCCACGGACCAAAGGGATGCTGACTGGTCTATAGTGCCCCAGATCACCGTTCTGGGTTCCTCTGAAGAGGAGTGCACCATTTCCTTTCTTCTGGTCATCAGGGATCTCCCATGGCCTCTAGCACCTTTCAAGCATCGTAGCGAAGGGTGCTGCAAGGACATCGGCCAGCTATCTCAGCACCCATGAATGCAGCCAGGTGGGTCCATGGGCATGTTTGGGTTGAGTCCTCTCAGGTAATCCCTGGGACTTGGTCCTCAGTCATGACTGGTGGTTCTTCACCTGGAACTCTGTCTCCAAGCATGAAGGCAGTTGCAGAGAAGGCAGCAGAGTACCTCAGCCTTGTCTGTGTTCACTGTCAATAACCGACGCACCCCATTCAGCCACCAACCCACATTTTCCTGGTCCTGCCTTTTACTGTTGACGTAGTGGTAGAAGTTCTTGTTGTTGCCTTTGCTATTCCGTGCAAGTCTGAACCCCAGCTGAGCTTTGACTGTCCTGACGCTGCCCCTGTGTGCCTGCATGGTATTTCTGTGCTCATACCTGGTAGCCTTTCTGTGCTTGCTGCTCCTGCTATACTGCCTTTTTGTACTGGAGTGCTATCATGTGTTCTACATCTGCCAGACTGGTCTCCTGATACTTTTTGCTTTTCTGAGTAGTGGGACGCACTAGCCTTGCACTTTGATGTTGTCTTTAGAGCTATTCCAGTTTTTATGTGCTCTTTGGCCCTTTTAGAGCTACTTCCCATGGGATCCCACTTAGGTTTCTGTATTTGAGGGTCTAGATCTCTGTTACTGTCTTTCTTTCCTCGCTCTCCTCAGGGTCTCAAATTCCATTACAGCAAAGGTACCACAGGTTACTACAGCTCCAACTTGTTTTTCCTTCCACATAAACGGTGATTATTTTGTTTTTTGTCCATATGGGGCCTTATGAGAACACCAGAGTGACCCCAGTGGATCGGATGAAAGGTTCATCTTGCCCATACAACAGCAGCTCAGCACTTGCTTACAGAAAGCACAAGCAAAAGCAAGTATACATCAGCAATACTGTACACTCTCCAGTGTCTGTCAGCATACAGACTGGGGACCATGTGAGCAGATACTGACCTTTAACATTGCATGATGTCACTGATCGCTGAGCTCCACGGAGGTTTTAGTGATAAACAGAGGTTTTGGTATTGGTTCTGACCTGTAAAACCTTAAACTGTCTTGCATCTGCCTATTGCCATCCTGAGACTACAGTAAGAGCTTAAGATGTAATGATGTAGATGGCAGTGGCAAAGAGAGCATTTCCTGTGATAGGCTCTTGATTTATTTTCCCATTAGTCATAGCAGAACAAAGTTGTGGATTTCTATCGAATCCAGTGAGGTTTCTGGGGAGGGCAGAAGCTATGGTGTCGAGAACATTCTGACATGCAAAAGGTTTTTTTGTTCCTTTGGCTATTGGGTGTTGTGGAACAACGCTGTGTAATAATTTAATGGGACTATAAACCTTATGTTTAATAGGCTAGTTAGGACTTGTATACTAATACGCCGTTGTATTGTTGAATAAAAAGCAGATAAAGTACTAATGTCATTAATGGCTTTCAACAAAAACAAGTCCCCTGTGGAAGTAGTGGAGGTCTGGCCTGTGGTTTTTGTGGCAGAACGTTGCTCTGGGAGGCTTGTGTCTACTGTTAACTCTTCTGTGGTTGTGCCAGTTCAGATGTGCAGGGATGTGCTCTAAACCTGCAAAAGAGGAAGAAAAGCTAAAATACCTTAAATAGTTTTTCTCTCTAAATTCAGTTTATTTCACAGATCCAGGTTAGGGCTTGGGTATAAACTGATTAAAGTGTTAGATCTGCAACATACACAGTTCTGTGTGGTCTGCAAGTTAAAACATGCTGTGCAAACATAGCACAGAAAACATTACTGATTTTCATGATAGAAGACTTTCAAAATAGCAGACAGAATAGAAACCAAAACTATTCTGGTTGGCTTCCAAATAGTACTAATTTTTACAGAATAAACTAAAAAAAATCCAGAGTGAAAGTTAAGTGTTACTTCTGGTTTTGGAAAGCAGTTCACAGTTTGGCTCGTTGAAGCTCGAGTTTGTGTCCTTTGTTGCTGTATGTGTTAGTTTTCATGAATGAATTTAGGCTGAATGACTTGTCTGGAACATGAAATAGACTTCAATTTTTTTTTCCTGGATAACCATTCAGAGCATTGATGGGATAAAGTGGCAATTTAAGACCGCTATTAACATAAAATGAATATGCATGTAGTTAGTATTGAATGCATAAACATTAATTTATTCCTGGTTTAAAACTCAATAAATGCTTCTAGCCTACCTACCCAAGAGTACTCCTTGAGTTTCATCCCGCTTTCACTGCCTAGATTGTGACCTCATTGTTATCAGACAAGGATCAAATACTTGTGAAGGACTGAATAATAAAATAACTAGCTCATCTAGAAATTTGGTAGCTTTAAATGGATTGTGGAGAAATTATATTTTTATATAAAATAATAATGAATTAATATAAATTAATATTTGCAAGTTCCTGTCTGCAAAGCCCAAGTTAAAAAGAAACAAATGGTGCTTAAAATAAAGTAAAACCAAGTCATGTATGCAGGGTATGAAATACCTGCTCGACAGTGCATGCTGTGGGCTGCTTCTTGAAGGGTACTGAATATTCAGCATCCAGCAGAGAATGTAAATATTTGCTTAGTTTTGAAGAACAGGAGGAGTTATGTTACTTACTCATGGCACCGACTTGGGGCCAGGGTACCATGCAGGAACCTGAAACTATAAAACCTGCTACCATAATCCATAGAACCGTTCCGGTGTATTAAAGTCTTTAAGATAATTGTAGGAAAAGAACTAGATGAAATTTCCTTCCTCTTTAAAGCAAAGGCTTTGTTTTCGTTGGCTGTGAATGCTTGCTCTTAATTTTCTTTTAACTCCACTATTACACTAATCCACTTTCAATACAACCTACGACAAGATGGTTTTGTGAAGAAGTGGATTTTAAATATTCTTTATGGACTAATTTTATTCATATCAAATGGAGGGATGTTGTGAAGCGTGTATGAGACATGGTTTATTGTTGATTGTATACAGTGTTTTTTTCAGTACATTCCTTTATTCCATGCAAATGATTTCTAGAACCATATAATCTGTAGAAAGATAAATTTTTTTGTTGTTACCCAGTAGTTAATGGTGGGTGCAAATTACATCAGCAAATGTTGTAGTGCATGCTATGCTAAAACAATTTTCTGTTTAGAAATTTTGCATGTAGTATCATTAGATGGATTTGCCTTACTCATCTTAAAATAAGGGAAAAACTTTTTTCTCCCAAACAGTAATTTTTTTCATCTAGATGTGTGACACAGATCAGTAACTGAGCTCTGACCAGTTCTCCTGTATGTTTAGGAGTTTCTCTTTACACTGAGTGTCTGTTCCTGAACTGCAGCTCAGTCCCCAGCTCCCCTGCAGAATGTGTTCGCCAGAGGACAAGATGACTGTGCACACCTGTAGGTGCCAGATGCAATTTAATTGAAAGCTTGGATGAAGGAGTAGGATATGGATGGTAATGACATGAAAGGGTGAAGAGGGACCAGTGGTGCTCACAGTCCTCAGGAGCTGAGAGGAGGCATAGGGACAGAAATTCAGGGTGGGAATATGTTGCCATGCCAACCAAGTAATTTCTCTAACAGGAGTATTGGTAATGAAAAACTGCTGAGTGGGAATTTTAAGAGAAAAATCCACTCTTTGTAAAACTGAAAGGTTACATTTTTGATAATTGACCTTCGCCAACCCCCCGCCCCGTGAAATCCTGTGCTGGCATCTCTGTGTTGGAGCTTCCTGTGATCCTGTACCAGTCTCTGCTGTGCCCGTCTGCTGACCTGGGAAGTGCCTGCCCACTGTGCAGTGGTGGGTGCCAGTGCCCAGCTCGCAGCCGCAGGCTGACGTGAGCCCTGCGGGGGTCATTCCTTGAGCAGCTGTGAAAGCCAGATGAAGGTTTCACAAGTCTTTCTTCCCTTCTCTTTTGTGCCTTCCCTTTAAATCACTGACTAGCATATTTACTTTTTTTCTTCTTTGTCTCTTGTAACACAGGGTGAAAATGCTGAGAATTTTGAACATGGGCATTTCTTAAAAATCTGTATTTCTAAACCCTGATTAACCAGGTGGCCTTAAAGTTTGGTATGTGATATTTGTGTTTTGTCTTTAGCTCTGTGAAACCTTCAGACTTTAAAAAAGGAGGGGTGGAAAGTCAGTGAAGCTTTATCTGAAATGCTGAGGTTTTGTCTTGCTTATGCATTGCAGGAGGAATTAGCAATGCAAGGTATTTACCTCCAGTGCTCTTAAAGTAGTGTTCGGCTTGGACTGTGGGCTGTGTTCAGAGTGGTACTGCCACCCTTAGGGTTTATGCACGTAGGGTATGAACTATCTCTGGGATCAGAGGATCAGAAGCAGCCAAATGGTGTTGGTAGGGAGTATCTATGGATAAATCAGCCCCTGCTGAGTTCTGGGCTGCTGGATCTAAGCTGTTGCAGGGCCCTGGCGAGGCCATGTAGCTGTGCCATGTGCCACTGTGCCCCTGCCCTTATGCAGGTGGTTTCATAGAAATGTAGAATCATTTAGGTTGGAAAAGACCTTTGAGATCGTCAAGTCCATCCATTAACCCAGGACTGCCAAGTCCACCACTAAACCATGTCCCTAAGCACAGCATCTGTGCGTTTTTTAAACACCTCCAGGGATGGTGATCCCACCATTTCTCTGGGCAGCCTGTTCCAATTCTTGACCACCCTTTCAGTGAAGACATTTTTCCTAATATCCAACCCAAACCTCCCCTAGCATAACTTGAGGCCATTTCCTCTTGTCCTGTCAATAACAATTTATGTGGGAGAAGAGACCAACAACCACCTGCCTGCAGCCTCCTTTCAGGTAGTTGTAGAGAGCAATAACATTCCCCTCTGAGTCTCCTCCAGGCTAAACAACCCCAGTTCCCTCAGCCTTTCCTCATAAGACTTGTGCTCCAGACCCTTCACCAGCCTTGCTGTCCTTCTCTGGACACGCTCCAGCACCTCAACATCACTCCTGAAGTGTGGAGTGCAGAAACTGAACACAGTATTCGAGGCGCAGCCCCACAGTGCTGAGTCCAGGGAGACAAGCACTGCCCCATCCCTGCTGGCCACACTGTTTCTGACACAAGCCAGGATGCTGCTGGCCTTCTTGGCCACCTGGGCACACTGCTGGCTCATGTTCAGCCGGCTGTTGACCAACACCCCCAGGTCCTTTTCTGCTGGGCAGCTTCCCTACCACTCTTCCCCAAGCCTGTAAGTCTTGTACTCCTTTTGCTGCCTTCTTTTAATTCCCTGCTCGTTCTGCTGCTTCTCTTGCAGACACGCAAACCTCAGGGTAGCAACTTAACAAGATTCTTCCACCTGTCTGTGCTGATATCTTAAATGATGACCTCTGCTTTTTCTGGCAGGGTAAGGCATTGCTTTAGCAAACTGGCTGAACACAAGAGTGTGATGGCTTCTCTAGACTTAAGCTACAAGAAGCGCAAGATGAGTGCTCACTAGTCTTAACAAGATTTAATATTCCTTGTAGTAATAATCTTAACATTAGTTGCAGTGGAGGCTAGGTCAGGCACTGGAAAGGGTTGTCTCATTCCTTCATTCTTTCTACCCTGTCCCTTCCCCAACTCCTGAGCTGATGCTGGTACCCATGGGATCACTCAGTGGGCAGGTTTCTCTTGCCAGTCAAGCATAAAAGAAGCAAGGAAAAAGAAAATGGCAATAATTTTGGCTTTCTGGGGAGTCAAGCAAATGCCAAAGCAGACTCAGAACAGAAGGGGCTTGCAGGAAAGGGGAAGAGTGACAGTAAGTGCTTGGGTATGTGCTACCCTAACTCATAGGTCATGCTTTTAGTCGTGCTACATGGAGGAAATGTGGTTTAGGCTTTGCCATGCTGTTTGCAGGTGCTAAACAACTGAACAAGGCAGGCATCTTGAGTCCAGCAAAAGGTGGCTTAAGTGACATTACATGAAATAACAAAGCTGTGTGACTGCCTAGCCTGCCATGGTTAGGATGATACAGAGATTTCCTTGCAACCCTGTTTTTCTGATGGAATCTGCTGCTGGTTTTTTGTTGTTGGTTTTGGGTTTTTTTTTCCTTTTTTAAAAGTTTTTCTGAGCATGAGGGATTGCACATGCAAAAGAACCCGCAGTTTTCAAACGCTATGGAGAGCTATGCCTGAGGCTCATCCTTTATAGCACCTCTCTGCAGCCTGCACTGTTTCTGGTAATGGAGTACATCAACGTTTTGAGCCACACAAGGACTCACAGGATCAAGGCCTTTCTTTATGAGGGTGATGTATCTGCATGCTGGAAATCTTGGGAGCATGTCATGAAAAAAAAAAAAAAAAAAAAAAGGGGGAAAAAAAGAGTGCAGTGGCACAGATCTGTGAAGATTTATTGCATCATTATCTCACATGAAACAGTAAGATTGTCCTGGCATGACTGAGCAAAAACAATGGTGTGAGAGTATCATTATTTATTTTGACGCCCTGCTGATTGCCCCTAGAGATTTCCGAGAGCTAGGGCACCCTCAGTGAGGTCTTTTGTTTCATATAGTTTCAAAGATAGTAATTTCAAGGGGGGATGCTTGATCTGCATCATGTTTCTTTCTTCAGCATATTCCATAGATGGGATGTATTCATCTGTGAGTTAGTGAGACTCCATGAGTGGGAGCATTTGCTCCTCCTGGCTTCTGTTTGCTCCTATAAAACCTGACAGGAAAAAGCCCCTGAGCAGATGACTTGCAAGTTTACACTGAAGAAACATAAAGACCAATCTCTTCCCTTACAGACCTGGAGGAAAAACAAACTCCACACGATATATTCCAACTCTTCTGAGTGTAACGAACCACCAGTTACTGCTGTCTGCAGGAACAAGAGACTGCACAACTCCAGCTCAAGATACAACCCATGATATAATTCTGTTTGGTTTACAGTCACAGGATTATTTTTGAGGAAGCATTATTAATGAGTAATAATACAGTGTTAACATAATTTTAGTATGTATCCTAAGAAAGGAACTTGAAATTAATAAGCCCCCCATTTTTGTATGAGGAGCTGCATAACTTGGAAGTGATACACAAACATGAAATTGCAGTGTTTTAACTTGGATAGAGCCTGATGCTCATGGAATGGCTTAAAAATTAAGGTCATTAACTAACAGTGGGAGGTACTTGGTCAGATCAGCTTTTAAAAATCAGTGATCAATAGGGATATTATTATTGCTTGGACATTGCTACTGTTTCATACAGCATAAAGGTTTTGAAGCATTTGCAGCATCCAGGGTTTTTAATATGAGCTTCAGTGTGCATAAGACTGTTCCCATTTTGCATTCCTTGTTCTCAGTCTTTTGTTTATCTGTAGCACGTTGGTGTATTTCTACAGATATTTCTTAAAATTCACTTATCAATTTGCTGTAGGCAAAAAGTGCCTATACTGAAGCTTTCAAAAAAACCCCTCTTCATACGAGATAGAGATAAAGGTCTTCATTATGGTCCAACTTCAGTTAAAGGCTTGGTCTAATTTTGAATTCAGAGTGTGTCTTCTCCCAGGTAAATCATTTAGTTCAGTGCTACCCACCACTTCAAGCCTGACCTTGAGGAAGTAAAAGAACTTCTCATCATTCTCGTACAGTTGGTGGGGGGAAGAAAAAAGAAGGTTGGGCTCTGTTGGCCCAAGGAAAGCACTCTTGTCACAAATGCCCTGAACATCTTAATCTGGTCACATTTTAGCTGGAGAACTATCTGAGTTCAGTTTTCAGGGAGAAATGTATGGAGTAGAGTTCATCTGGGCTATGCAGCCTCTAAGTCAGTAAAGTATTCATAGATGGAAAACAACTGCTTCCATTGCGCTCTGGTAAGAACAGGAAGTCTGTACTGTTTGCAAAACACAGGTATTTGTTTTGTAGCTCTTTTGGGTGTGTGTGAGATGAATGCTGTGCTAGATGATATTCAAATGAACTTTGTGTCCCCAATAGGAAAAATTAGCTTTACACCTAATATGTAGTATCGTCTTTACCATGTTTTACTGACGCCCCGTGTCATATTTCCTCAGTCTAAAACTAGGAAAGTGCTCAAAATCTAACCAACCGTATATATTTCACTACACTTCTTAAATCCAAGTGCTGCTCTTGTCTTGGAATAATTCAGTCCCAGAATAAATGTTCTATAGATCTGTTACCCTGGTTATGACTTGGGTAACTTCAATGGCAAGATAGCCGCATTGGGAGGTGGTGGGGCAGATGGTGAGACTGAGGGAGTACCTTGGTCTCCAAAATTACTCTTCCTGCGTGGTGGCTGCTGAACCCTCAGGCACTGGAAAACCCTCATCTTCAGCCTGTGGAAGCTGAGTGGTGTGAGCGCTGCCCTCCCACTGCTGGAAGCTCAGGGGTAACTGGGGAAAACTACAAACCTGCATTCCTTCATCTCATACTTCATTTATCAAACCATCTCTTTCATGTTTTTGTTATTGGGAACATGACAACATAGATGCTTCACAACCTGTTTGTTTAGATGTGTATCCAAATGGCACCTGACTGAGTACGCAGCGTGACGTTTTGACTGGTAATACCCATAAAGGAGCTAAGTTGACACTGAACAAAAAAACACAACCCAAAACCTTCGTTGTGTGGGCAGGTGGTGAAACATACTGTGCATTAAATCACTTTATGGTTTAAGTCTGGTTGTGTGGAGTGAGGCGGTGGTGCTAGTGGTCTGATTTATTCAGAACCATCATAACCACTGTGGTGAGTCAAGCTGAAGGTCCATTTAGCCACACACTCCAGCAGGGTCTGCAATAGGTGAGGAAAACAGGGAAGATGAAAAAGCTCTGTATTGTGTGATCATTCCTTGGACACACCTCCAATCTTTTTAGGTGATTTTAAGCCTGTTACTGTACTTGGACCATTGTGTTTTGTAGCCGCTAACAACCTCTTCCCAGTGAAACTGTTTAATCCGTCTTTTAACTCATTTATACTTCTGGTCTCCAGGATACCTTTGGCAGTGTGGTGGTAAATGTAGATGTTACATGGAAGGCTATTTATTTTCAGTTATTTTATGGCTGTTGTCTGCCAGTTGCGCTTGTTGTTATGTTGTGAGGAAGAGCTTCTGTATCATAGGACTTCAGTCATCATTTTCCAAAACCAAAGTGTATTATCTGCTTTATCACAGAATCATAGAATGTTTTGGGTTGGAAGGGACCTTAAAGATCATCTAGTTCCAATCCCCCTGCCATGGGCAGGGACAGCTTCCACTAGACCAGGTTGCTCAAAGCTCCATCCAACCTTCAAATGTTCATTTCTCAGATCATCCTTGTAGCCTTTTTTGTATTTTTTTTCCAGTGCTAGCATACCTTTTTAAATAATGGATGCATGATTCTTCTGAAGTAAGTTAGGTATTTAAATGTTAAATAACAGTGTCTGAGCTAATCATCCTTCATCTCTAGGACAGGCAAGGCAAGTTATCCTTTGGCCCCCTGATTTTCCTCCGCTGGGTAGAATGGGTGCATGGATGACCAGCACAGATTAAGGTGTCAGATATGCCTCTGAAGCCGGAGGAGGTGAGTTCCACAGAGGGATCCAGAGCTACAGAGCGCATGTTGGATTGTTCAGCTATGCAGTGTCGTTTTCTGTTTTGCTCCCTCCCTGCATATTCCTCGCATGTGATAACATGCTCAAACACAGCTGAGCAGATGTTCTTAGACAAGTGTTCACAGTAGCTTCAAGGTCTCTTGAGACATTTGTGTTGTCATTCATTATACATGTAGATACAGATTTACAGTGAGTTTTCATGCTTTAGGTTGCGGTTGGCTTAAAACAAAAATGTTACCTAATAATATAATGTTAATAAAATAAATGTTACCCTAGCACCCACCCAGAACAAGAAGGTGATTTAATCAAAGTCCTCAGTGTAAGTGAAACCCATTCTTGAAGGATAGGAGATCTTCACCACATTGCCCATATATCTGTCTTCCATGCAGCGTTTAAAGGAACATGTTACATACCTTACTCCGTAACCTGGCATCTTCTTCAAGGAAATGTCTTGTTTCCCAAGAGAACTACTGTAATGTAGCAACCAGTTACCACTGGAACAGCTACATTTACATGTGCAGCCGGTTTACAGGGCGTCATTTTGTATGCACCGTAAGGGTTAGTTTTCCCACATGCATTATGTGTTACTGCCTTGTCAGTCAGTATTGCAAGGTAGTTCTCCAGGTCTTCGTAGAGAGAGATCTGATATAATAAATCTAAGAGGAGTCTCTGAAATGTGACTTAGAAACAGAATTGCCATACATTAAGTGTTCTTTAAAGGCCCCAGAATACAGCATATTAAATAACATGACCTTTCCTGACAATCTCTTGATTTAATTAGCCATCGGTCTTCTCACTTACACAACTGCTGTATGTCAAGTGGCAAGTTCTTTTTTGGCGCTGCGCTGTTGAGTGCGAAGCCCTCGTGCCTAGGAAAGGGTACTGTCCTAGTGCACATCATGCTTTGGACACTACTTGCATCCACTTTTTCATTGATTCAGGGTTTGAGTAGATGGAAAGTTAATTTAAAAAAAAATTCCATGTCTACTTTGAAATACAATCCTGTGATTTCTGAGATTCTTTTTATATGTTTTGTGTATGGAACATGCTAGTAGGATTGTTGATTATTTCTTTAAATAGGTGTGGTGTTCTTTGTAAATCCATTGTTTGTAAAGCCAGGAACGCAACCAGAGATCATTTGCTGTATTGCTAAATGCTGCTAGATTGTTTATTGTTATCTTACTTTTATTACTTGGAACTGTATTGAACTTAGGATCTGCAGAGATCTTTGTTTTTTTGCTTTTAATTAAAAAATAATACCTCTTTTTCTGACCTGCTTGTTGTGACTGCTGTTCATCAAAGGCTTTTTTGTAGGTAATGCAGCTTAAATTAAACCTTGTGATTGACTTTCCACTGTTATTCAGCTGTTTGTCTTTAACTTCTTCAGCTTCTGAAATGTAGAGGGGAGGATGCTCAGTGCCTGTCTCCATCAATCCTCCCTTTTCTTCCACCCACAGTTTATCGTTGGCCTTATTGCCCCATCTGCCTTGGGTCTGTTTAATTTGGTGGGCATGTTTTTCACATCCATGGAGCTTCATCCCTGTGGCACTTCCATGTGGGAGAGGATTTCTAGAGAGGAAAGCTGGCAGCACAAGTAGCACAGATCTCCTGCACCCTGCCAGGAACAGAAGTGGAGCTCATGGAAGTTCAGAGTCCTCTGCACTGCAGGGTCTCAGCTTCCCACAGCGGTGAGGCCTGGCTGGTGGGTCTGTACAGCAGTGGGGAATTCAGTAAACCTTGAGCTCAGATTCTGTCTTCTTATGACATGAATGAGAAAATTTAATATTACTTGAAGTGGCCGAGTGGCGTCTTCCAAACAAAACGGAGCATCAAACACACATCAGTGGCAGCGGAATAACAAGTATGACCTGTTGCCTTATTCACTGATGGCCATTTATCATGAGTGCTGAATGAATGGAGAACTGCAGAAATGGTAGTGTGCGATCACATAAATTAAAACATGCAAAAGACATTTTAGGGACATTGGCACAACTGAACCATCCATGCGTGGTACTGCTGATCCCAGTGGGATTACTGACAAAAAGGTACCACTGGATGTGAATTGATTATACAGGACTCTGACCACTCGGGCAGATGTCTGTGTCCCTTTGCTTGCCCTCAGACCCCCTTCATTTCATTGTCACTGTCCCATGGCTTAAGCCAGTATTGCTGCCAGCACATAGCATCCACTTACCTTGTCTCCTTGGCTGCATGTGGTTGACCCCAGGCTCCTTCCTCATCACCAGCAGAAGCATTTCTAGGGCACTGAGTTGAGGAACTTATACACAATAAAAAATAATCATTTGTTGGGAGGAAGAGTTATTTTCAACCCACCAGTTCCCTGGTGCTACTGTGCCAGTCCCTGTGGCAGCATGAGGGAGGAGGCAAATTGCTGCTTCTCGTAACACCAGGGTTTAATGTCAGTTTACACTGACCTTGGGGGTGGTGGTGTAGTGCAAATGCTGCTCTCAGTTAGAAAGACAAAGGTGATGAGTTAATTCTGTTTGGTACTGATGGTAGCTAGGCCACTTGTTGTTATGTGAAGATTTTCAGCCTGAAGGTCTGTTCTCAAGTATTCATGATTTTACAGTTTGCATAAAACCACGTCCCTCTGTTTACTCAGAGAGTAATTTTTTTCCTTTGGAGGAAATAGGATCAAGAAGAAACAAAACCAAAGGTGTAAGGAAGAAGAGGGAAAACTCAGCTTTTATTATAAAAATAGTTGTTTTTAATTGTGACAGAATGTTACTTCGAGCAAACAGTCACAGATTTTCTGTGGTCCGTGGATGGATTTCTGCTAACTTTGAGTCAGCAGTTCAAAAACAGATCCTAAATTGCTGTTTACACTCTGGACAGCCTGATAAGAATCTTCCTTTTTTTTTTTTTTTTTTTTGCGGCTAGAAGGTATTAGAAAAACATAGAAAATAAAAACTTTTTTATAAATAATTCTGTTATGATCTTCTTTATCTGAGAACTCACTTAATAGCCTTTTCACTAGCAGATGCAATTCATACTAGGTAAGGAACTAAGCTTTGTATTTCCTGGCATTCTCTTTAAGTCTGTTTTTTGTGGGTTTCAAGTTATGTCATTCAGTTCCTGCCTAAGAGGTTGCCTGTGCTTCTTTGGACAGCAATCTTAATGATTGTCTTCAAAAGTCTATCAGGAAATAGTTGTTGAAAAAATTTAGTGTTGCAATTCAATCCAGTAGGGAAAACTTCTGATTGATTTTCTATTCGAAAGTCATTGACAGTATGAAATATCATCAGAGTAAGGAACATTTACAATTATGTCCTATTTAACTTTAGTGAAGCAGTCACAATGTCATGGTTAATTACGAAAAATCTAATTTTCAAGCTTGGATCCCTTCCTTTTCTTGCGACCAATGGCTCATGTCTTACCAGAGGTTAATTTATTTCTTCATTTATGTCAAATACGTAAATTGATTACCATACACTTGGCTGTGTGGGTGTATTTTGGATGAGATCTTAAAAACTGAGATCCTGTTTATACTGTGTGGGTGTTAAAGATCTCACTGTTATGCTATATGCTGTTTGGAAGTTGCTTAATACCTTCTGCCCTTTGAGATGACTAAATTTCAGCAGTATTATGTGTACATAGTTGCAAATATTTTGGGGTCCATCAAAAGGAGGGTGTTCCATTTGAGAGTATCTGTTGTACACATTTATTGTGCCGTAGTGTTCTATGAACCATTTGGTATTGTTGTTTATTGCATTTGTGATTATTACTGCATTAATCAGATAGTGTCAAAAAGTAATCATCTGTTTAAATATTTGAGCTGACACGACTTGATTTTCATCCAGCTTTTACAACAATATGAAAAAAATGTCATCTGAATTGCTAGCTACCTTCATAAAGTGCAGTGGTGGTAGCAGGGCTCGTTCTGTGCTGTGAGCCCTGACTCCCACCCAGTTACTGGTAGAAAGCTGAAAATACCGAGGACCTCAGGGATAAAATCTGTGCAACATCAGGCAAGTAGTCAGTTTGTCTTTGTCTGAAAGTCCAGGAATTTACCCTTTTCTGCAGCATTTGTGACTCCTTGTTCTTTGGAATCCCTCAAAGTCAGACGTAATATCATTTATAATAATCCGATTGGGGTGAGTTAGTCCATTAGTTGTACTATACCCAAAGAAAAGCGATAATAATAGGTTAATATGAGGTAATGTGTGGAGCTAAAGACAGCTTGGCCTGAAGATATTTCCATGGCAACAGAAAGGTCCCTGCAGATGTCTTCCTTCTAAACTTGATGCTGTTTATTAAAGGCTGTCTGTAGTACAATCTGTAATTATCATTAGGTAAAGAAAGGTTGTGAACGTGGGTGGACTGCTTGGCTGATGCTCTCTGACTGATTTGTTTAATGCAGCTTTGAAATACAGTTACAAAAGAATATTTAAAACCTGAGATCAGTTAGCAGTTGGTCTTCGCAGTAGCTGAGACTTAATTTGAGACTGTTGGCTAATAAGAGTGAAGGATCTGAACACAGTAGTGGGTGGGATAGGAAGAAATGTTTCAGACTCTTTCAGCATGACACTATAAAAAGAAAAAGAACATCAATAGCATGCTGGACATTCAAAAATGCAGAGCTACAGATAGTAAGGAGGTAACACACAATAAAAATAGGTTTTGTAAACAGCAAAAAGCTTCTGTAAGTAGAAGGAGACAAAGGAAACTAAGACTTTTTTTCTGAAGGAGAAGACAGAAAAATAACGGATAACAGAAGAAACTGGAATACGGATCAAGCTTTCTTGCTTCTGTCCTTATGAAGAAGGTTAATTGGGATCAGCTGCTTAGCACAGCTGAAGCTAACAGCAAGGTGGAAGGAACACAGGGCAGAAAAATGAAAGAACAGGTTAAAACACTTTCATGTGTTGATGTGTTGAGGTTTGTAAGCTTAGGTTGCTTCCAGTCTGCCCAAGCAACTAACTGAAGCGGTTTTGAATCGATGAGCAATTACCATGTTAAAAACCATAAAGGACAAGTGAGATTCCATAAGAGGGCACATAGAAAGTACGTTCTTTAAACGGAGAAAGAGGGAAGATCTTGGAATTCTAGACCGGCCAACCAAATTTGGTACCATGAAAGATGCTCAAACGTATAACTCCTCCAAAGCAAGTGGCCATGAATAAGTAAGCTGGTTGTTTAATACAGTTTTGTAATAGAGCACATAGGTGTTAAGTCTCCTAGTTACAGTGCTGAGGACAACCCAAATGTAGTAGTGGAATATAGTGAGCTTGTGACAATGCGTTTATGAAATGTTTGCTTGATACAGAGTGATTCAGTGACACTGAAGCTCAGCTTGGATGGAGGAACAGTCTAAGTGTTCTTCTCTACTTCCGTAAGGCTTTGGTTAGAGTCATATATGACATCTCAGAAGCAATCTGGAGATTTACAGTGTATGTATGATTACTGTATGGATGACTGCAAACATACACAGGCATACTATGTGGATGACCACAGACACACAAAGTAAACTGTGATGGTAGGCTGTCTGGCAGAAGGGTATATCTAGTGGGGTTATCAACTTGAAGGTGGCAGAATGGAGCTGAACACAACCACAGGATCACAGGGTGGCTGGGGCAGGCAGGCACTTCTGGAGATCATCCGGTCCGAGCCCGCAGTCAAGCAGGACCACCCTGCAGTTTGCTCAAGGCTGTATTCAGTTCATGTTTGCATATCTGCAAGGATGGAGGCTCCACAACCTCTCTGGCAACTTATTCCAGTGTTTGACCATCCTCACACTACAGAAGGTTTTTTCCTTACGTTTAAATAGAATTTTCTGTATTTCAATTTGTGCCGTTGCTTCTTGTCTGTTCACTGGGCGCCACTGAGAAGGGTCTGGCTCCATCTTCTCTACTCCCTTCCATTAGGTATTTATTATAAACATTGATAAGATTCCCCTGAATTTGCTCTTGCTCTTCTTGTAGCTAAACAAAGTCTGTAAATTTCAATCTGGACTGCAATCACTATAGAAGACCAGAATAAAGTCAGTAAATTAGAGGTGAGATCCAGAATTACTAAGAGGAAGATCAATACAGAAAAGTGAAAATAATTTTAGAATGGAAAATCAGGTTAATAAATGCATAGCATAAAATAACTGAATAGAAGCAGCATTGATGGATAAACATTTTTTCTCCTTTCTAGACCAAACAAAAGGAAAGCATTCAGATTTTTTAAAAGGTTGTTTGTAGGCAGCACAATAAATATTTATTCTTCATATTCTCTGAGGTTGTGATGAGAATATTCAGTTTTCCAAGGAAAAACTATATAACTTTAATGATAGCTAAGCACTCTTAACATGCCGCCTCCCAGGGCTGCTCGGGATTGCCCTCCTATTTCTTAAATTTTTAACAGCAAATTGAACAAACCTTCCTAAATCTATCTGGTTCAATATTTGTGGACAAGAAAATTAATTAGTTTCTACCTTAATACCATGTGCAGCCTTACACTTCTGTGCCACTGTGATCTTCTGCAAAGGGATTTTTCTTTGCAGGGGATGGGGCACCCTTTGAATACGTTTTAGGATGTAGTCTGTCATCATTACTGTAGAATATGTTTCTTTAATGTTTTGCCTGGTTTTCAATTAAGAACTGAAGCAAATGTGAAAATCTGAACCAGCTGGCAGAATTAGGGTGATCCTGTAACTCCCTGTAGTGTGCGGACATCTGATTAGGGGCCAACTGTCATTACCAGAGGAAAAAAATTAGCAGCAGTCCATTTTATGGTGTTAATAAATTATGCCCTCATGAGTTTTGCTCACTTGTTTGCCTGGAACTGACATTTTAAATTGTATCTCAGTCAGAAGATGTTAGTTGATATTCATGGTAAGGTTCACGTTTGCATTTGACATGTAGTGATTTCGGCAGCTAAGTAAACAGTGAGTAAGAGGGGAGGAGAAATGTAGCAAATAGATTTGTGAAATAATTTTTTGATAATATCTTGCATGAATAATGTGGTACAGTGCTTTTCTGTTAACATTGGTAGCGAGGCATTTTGCATATTACTGTGTGGTACATGATCTCAGCTGAGACGGGAACAAGAATACACTAGCCCAATGGTAGAAAATCTGGTAAAAACAGAGGGGTTTCACTGTGTGTCTCAAGACAAGAGCAAATCTACCTTTGATTTATTGCTAGCCTGTCTCTGGGGCACTTTGGCAATGCCAAATCAATGTCTGAAACTTGACTAAAATTAAAAAGCGGTGTTGATTAGTTCTACAGCGTTTTGTGTAAATAAGAAAGACAGAAAATAGAAGCTACATACAGTTGAGGAAATAATTTTACTACTTTTTTTTTTTCTTTTTCTTTTTTTTTTTTTTTTTTTTTTTTTTTTTGTGGAGGGGCATCGTTTTGACATCTGGATAAGACCTTTTTATTGTTTATAAAGTTAATCCCCAGTTATATCTGGGTTAGTGTCTTTAGGGAGGAGAGAAAGGCAGCAGTTTTGCAGACTGTTGGGTCTTTTCTACAAGCCTGGTGTACCTGGGGATTTTCTTTCACTTATTTTGTTGGAGCCTTACAACTATTTGTGCTTACCTGCAGCTTGCCATAACTACAGGAAGATTCCAGGGGTGTGGGGTGGCTGTTTTATTTGGATTAGACAATGATGGTTGTTCAGGTCCAGAAGTGAGAAAAGCGAGATCCTGGGCTACTTGTTCAAGACCACTCAGTGTCCAAGTTGAATGATCAGCTGAGGTACTTAGTTTTTAACCACGTCTCATGCTGAATACTCTTTTTAATGCTCTAAGAGCTGAGTCATCTGCTAGTTTTTCATATAAATGAAAAAGAAATATCTATAAAGCTTTTCTTTGTAAACTAGATGGAGAAGGAAGAGGGACCTGCCTCAGTCTCTTATGCTTTATGCAAGCATAGAGTATGACTGATGCTGCTGTAATCTCTGGCGTCTCTGGGTGAGGTAAGTAATGCCACGCAGCCGTACAGTCCTTCCTCCCTTAGCTGTGTTCATGATGGGAATTTAGGTTTGTATTTCTACATTCTACACTGGAATGTAGAAAAATCCGTTGCAGGACAGGAGTCCCTTCTTGTAGGGGCTGGTCCTGTTTCCATCCCACCCTACCCTCTGAAGAAAGAAAAAAAGTAAAAAAAAAAAAAAAGTCATTTAACCTGTAGACTAATCAGTGCAAAAACATGTTTGTATTTGAGAAAATGGGTTTTCAGGTTTATTTTCAAGTTTTCTTTGGCAGAAGAATGGCAGAATCCATATTTGTTTAAACTCTGCATACCTCCCTACCATTGGGTGCAGAAGGGTGCAGGTGAGCTCTTCTGAAGGATTGTGATGTCTCGTACATGGCCAAAGCCAAGAGATTTGAATGTAACACTACATGTTGCATTGCTTACTGGCTTGTACTTCATGGTTGTTAGAGAAATATGCTTGTTTTTCATGCCCTATTGGTGTGTCCCAGACATAATCAGAACAAGGGGCAGTGATATATTTGGTATGCTTGTTAATGTCAGTATGGAGTTTGCATTTTCAGCTCTCCAGGAGTTATGAGCATGTAGCAGTGTTACTGTTGGAGTAGTGCTGGAGTAAACTGGGGAGCCTAGGACATGTCAGTGGACGCTTAAGTCCTCTTAAATAGTCTTTGAAAACAAAAGTGCTGTGACAGGCATCCTGTTACACCAAACTCTGATCTGCTGTTGGGTTTTAGATGGTTAAAGCAACGTGGTTGCTGCTTGCAACTCAAAGGATGTTTTTCGTTCAAGTGTTGTGTCCTGTCCTTGCTGTTTTGCACACACTGTACTGGCTGTGCATGCCCATTTCAGAGAGATGCTGCTTGGCATTTTCCTCTTCACTGGGTCAGTTAAGGTAACGGCTCAGCTTCAAGTGTTACAAAGAAAATTAGCTTCATACACTCATACTTAAAAGCTTAGATAGTTTCAAAGTCTGTTGGAGACTAGCCTGATCTTAAGGTACCTTCCTGTAGCAGTCATTGTAATAGGTTACTGAATGGAGTGTCAGGCAGCAAGACAGCTGTTACCTGAAAGAACTGTGTTTATTACTGCTGGGAAGTAGTAGTGAAAAGGACTTTGAAAGGAAAATACAGGCTTAGTCTGCAAGCAATCACGAGTTGAAAGTGCCTGAACAGTGACCAGTGCTCTGGAAAAAATGCAGGTTTAAAGAGATACAGGGAGATAACACAACAGTGAGTTTTGCTGTACCATATGAATCTGAGTTCACAATCTAGTTTTTGCAAGGATGCCAGCTTCACAAAGAATGAGGTCCAAATGTCAAAACTCAGCTATATCTGTCTGCAGGACTGTAGCTATACTGTGATGAAAATTTAGTTTTAACAGTAGTAAAACAACCCCAAAAAACATAACCCGTTGCCTAATGGAAGGTATTAGAAAAATGCAGAATCACTGTGTTTCACTTACAAAGACCCTGTATAAGCTTGCTATGCTATATGTCAGGGAGGGGGAAAAAATTGGGGGGGTGTATATCCCTAAAAGAAGGAATCTGAGGAGCACATGGCATGACTGCTTTCATTTTGAAAGAAACTCTGCTTGCTACTGTATACAGAAAAGATGTCTGGGGTTTTTATTTGCTTGCTTGAATTTTTTCAAACTTTTATAGATTCTTGAACATAGTGTTGGAGGAACACGTTCTACCCCTTTTCTATACATCACCTTTGACATAGGAAGGTTGTGAGAAACTGAACAACAAGAATAATCCATGAAAGTTTTTTGGGTTTGGATTGCCTTTACAGACAAGCTTTTGGATTCTTGGTGCATAGACCTTGTTGGATCCACTTACTGGGACTCAGAGCATATTTGAAGTTGCTTGCTCTTGAATCTTCAGTGTTTACATTGTATAGTTTCTAACTTCCATATTTAAGTTTTGCAATCTTCATCCCTTGACCCGTGACTGCAGTTAGAACATTTGATTATGCAAATCAATCAAGAATGTCTTCCAATTTTTTTTAAGTTTTCAGTTTCAGACTAAGAGTTCTTTTTCCTAGCTGTGACTGTAGCTGAGATCAGAATAAAACCCTGTGGCCCACAGAGCGTTGGTAGTGATTAAAAACAACTCCTAATTTAAAAAAAATTGGCTTCTTCTTGGTTGAGACATTCTGGTATCAAATTTAATCTCCCTCCTGCTGTTCCAGTGGTCGGTCTAGCATGTCTGGGAAGAAAGTCAAAGTAAGTTTTGGAAGCTGTTCCATAACAGTATAAATCAGTAATCCTGGAAGAGAGGGTAGTTTCAGGGACAGGGAGTGGGGAGCTGCAGAGAAAAAGAAGCTTTTATTATGGTTTGCTGAAGTATGGAGTGCAAAGTAGAGCATGGAAAGGCTGTGCCCCATGATCTCTGTGGGTGGCAGGAGATAATGTTTAGTGTGTGGGAATGGCCTTTAGGGACATCGTCTTTATAATGCTATCTGATTTAAAACTAAAAATAAGACTAGATGCAGTACTCTTAAGATATCTTGTAATCCTGTGCCCTCAAGTCTACTGTAAGAGCCATATGATGATGTTTGATAGAATAGGAGGATTTAGCTACTGTTGTAACTGGTAATGCCTTATCTGTTACTTATCTCAGGTTCTCTTTCTTCCTTGATCTTTGTGTCCCCACATGTCTGTCTGTGGCACCTTCTATGAGTGCCTTTCCCTCTGTAACTGCAAACCAGAAGGAAGTGGCTGTAAATCTCATTATTTCTACCTGGTTCTGGTGGGCACATAGTGATGTTCTCTGCAGAAACTTTGTTAGATTTCCTCAAAACAAATTAAACATTTCAGTTACTTCTGGAACAGTTCAGTTTGGCTTTTACTACAAAGTCGGGTAGTGTAGAAGAAGTATAAAGCCAGTAAAAATAGGCTATGTCAGGAAAGGAAATGCTTAGATCAGATCAAGTTCTGTATGAAGAATGAAAAATGAAGACCATGCTTCTTTCAGAAGGACTTCTAGGCGATTATACTGAAATGACTGACAGTTCACTAGAGAACTAATGGTGGTCCCAGTGCTCGTCAGGCCTTTGCTGAGGGACATACCCTGTTGAACAAAAACATGTACGTGGGCTGACTCCTAGGAAGAAATCTATGAACCTGCATTAATTACTGACACATTCTCTTTGAAGAATACTGGAACACCCAAAGGAGCAAACTGATGTAAAATTCATGCTGGAGTTTTCTTTAAATGGATCCTTTCCTAATAAGACTGTAAATTCAGTGAATTATGAATGTCCTGCATGGGGGAGGTGCAAGGATGTGACACAGAGGGGATACACCCGAGGTGAGGTGTTGTGTGTATCTCTTACAAGCCTCTTTAGCCAGTAATATCAAGGAAGCAGCACAGGAGTAGTTAACTCATGGTTGAGATTGCCCCACAACTTCTGTCTTCATTAGTTTGATAATTTTTAGGAATGGTTTAGGTTTATTGTCTTGAACTTGCCCATTGTAAAAAGAATGATTAATGACATTTGCAAGTATAAAAAGCTTTTGCAAACCAAGATGGTTTATTTCTGAGAGCTCTTTACCTCTTTAGCTGCAGTGATTTCAATATCTGTCTGAAGATTAAACTTCTTTACTTTCTCTGGGGGATAAATCGATGACAGGATCAAAACACTGAAAAGCAGGATCAGGAACTGTTTGACCTGTCTTGAAGACTGAGACTGAACAAAGCTTCTTAGGTTTCTTCTGTTTGCACACATTTTCCTCATTATTTTTTGTGTACCTTTTAATTCCGATTTATTTCCCTGTTACCAGAAATTCTTGTGCCTTTGAGTACCAACTAGATCTACAGTTGGGAACTCAGGTGTGTCCTATAAACCTAAGAATTTTCCCTGGAAATGCAAGCAGTTGGTAACCATGGAAGATTTGTCTAAGGTGGACCTCATTTCAACACAGAAGCTTTTGAAAATGTGTTATATTTTGGTTTTGGGTCTTTCAAGCCTTTGAAGCGTCTGATAAGCTGTGCCTCTGAGGTTAGCTGGGTCTGAGGTGAGATCATATCTGGGGAAATCCGAAGAATGAGAAATGGGTTTGGTTTGGGGGGCAGACTGTTTCAGACATCTGTTTCAGTTGGCTGCAATTTCCCTGAATTTTAAATGAGAACTGAATTCAATCTGGGTCTTGTCCATAGGTTATGGCAAAGGCTATTTTGCCCAAGACAGTTCATTCACCCCCAGTGCAAAACACATGCAGAAGGTTTCATGGGAAGTGTGTGCCTCTGACTCTTCCCCCCTCCAGTAATTTATGCTGCAGCAGTTGGGAGACTGGAGCAGAATAACCTTCCCTGGTTAACTGACAGAGAAGAAAGAAATGGAAGGAACCATTATTTTCCTGTCAAGATTTCCCTGAAACAAAGAGGTACAGAATTATGCATGCTGAGGGGTGTCTTTGGTCCTTTGATTAACAGCAGAGGCCCAATTTCACCATCAAAAGCATTCTTAATTATAAGCCCTGTTGAAAAGACTGCCTTGAATGCTGTGGAAATGATATTACAGGAGCACGTCTGTCATTGCTTCGGTGATCTGCAGGCATTTTGTGGGAACATTTTATTAAAAACATTGGAAATACAGTGAGAATACAAGAGAAAACTGGAAATACCTGTTACTTGTTTCGGTTTAATTGCAGCAGAAGGCATTGCATCAGTGAGGAACTCAAATAGCTGGTCCTGGCTTGAGTGTGAGAAAGGTTCCTGCTTTGCTACCTTAGCAAAGCCTGATACCCTCCCCATGCAGCTGGTGACATAATGTGTATCACAAGGTCTTCCTCAAATAAAAGACATCCGTCTTGGTTATTTTATGAGTCTGCTGATTAAAGAGATTTTATTGTAATTACTATGACTAAAAGGCTACAGCAGAAGACGGAAATGTTAATTTACAATCTGCTTGCTGACCAAGTGTCATGTGATAATGGATTGGGACAGGCTGTGGTTTGCAAATGGACCTGAATTTTCAGAGCCACTAATTTGAAGTGGCAGATAAAGTACCAGCGCGTACATTTCAATAGGGATGCATTTGATTAACCAGCTATGGTGCAGCAGCGTTTTTTTTACAGATTGGTTGAGAAATGATCACCTTTGATATTACACTGGTGGTGGTGGCGATGTACATGGTAGAGGAGGAGAGGGAAGTAACTGAAAGACAGATGGACAGAGCGTAAAGGTAAATCTCTGCTTTGTAGTAAGCACACCATGTTCCAGACTCATCACAGCACTTGGATACCCAATTTTCAATTAAACAAAGGGGATTTAGGTACCTAACTAGGTATGTAGATCAGGTCTTTAATTCTGTCAGTCTCTTAAAGATGTATATGTGGTCGCAGATACAGCTACTTCATTTGAAAAAAAAAATATTTTTTCAGAGGCTTTATAGCTCAGGATGCAAGGTGTCAGGGACCCTCGCTCTGATATGGTGCCAAAACATCTGAAAGTGTTTCACAGATGTGGGCTCAGGTGTTTCAAACAATGCTAGTGATGGTGGCCTGATAGCATTTCAAAAGGGTTTTAATGTTTCTCTGGAAATTTTGAAATAGAGTATTCCATAGCGAGAGGGATCATCCTTTCTGAAATCCCCTATCTTGGTCTACATGTTCTATTAAAAAGATTATCCTAATGTGTAAACTTACAAAACAATATCTGCAAATTTTAGTTCTTTATGTTTGCTACTGAAATCTACTGAAATAGGTGAATTTGTATATGCCACTACTGAGTCTTGTTATGGTCTCTTAATAGATCACTGTACTGAAACTTCTAATTGTAACTGTCTGGAATGAATGATTAAGCTAAGGGAATACTGATTGTTTAAGTTCTTATTTTGGAAAATGTTATTATGTTACTGAAAGAACAGTTTGCAGTGCAGAACACCTGTGTATTTATATTGTGGCGTCAAAGTGCAGATTTTGTACTGGTCACTAAAAACATTGATGTATCCCATAGCATCATGGGGAACTTTGTTTTTTGAAAAATTTACTATTACTGTGTGTGATAGTTGAAAAGTGAGAATAGAGCTTAAATGCAGATTCATTGCAGTTGACAAACAGGTTTTTAGGTAGACATCGTTGCTTTATAGAGTCATTATGACACGTTGCCGTGATATCTTTTATATTATATGTGAATTGCAAACCATCAATTACAATTGTGCCCCAGAGGTGACAGTGGAAATGAGGAACAGAAATAGCCTTGTGGCTTTAGGTCTGCTTTACACAGTGAAGGATTGCAAGTTGGAAGCAACAAGTGTGTGTGCAGCGTATATTAGGGATCTGTTTCTGGGCAATAGTCGCCACAGTATATTGTGTATATATTACAGAAATACTCATTGTTGAATGTCATGAGTGGCTACTGCATTTCTGAAGGAGGTATATGAAATAAGAAACCAGAGCTGAAAGTGGCATATTAGTGATTGGCCCCAAGGAGCAGATTCATAAACACGGATTGAAATCTGATGGAATTAGAGCTGACTATTAGAATTCACTCTCTTCTTCTTTGATTGTTGACAGGATGATATTGTGGTTGTGCTGCTGTAAAACCAACTGCCTTAAACAGAAATAGGTGGGAAATTCTCAAACTAAAATGTTCATTAGGATATTGAGGGGAATTGTAAAATTACTAACTGGCTAAAAAGGAAGAACTGGTGCTCGTAAGTTTTTGTTTGTTTTTTTTTTTTTTCTGAAGAGTGCAAAGAGGAAAGAGGAGAAAAAGAGATACTCAAGTGAAGTCAATGTTTTATGCTGATTTTTTCAGCTGTTCTGCAGGTCAGTGAGTAGAAGCTCAGTGGTACAAAGAATAGCTGTGGTCTCAAAAAAAGTATGTCTTTATAATATATATCTTTATATGTATAGATAAATAAATTAATATATAATATGAATACATACACAGAGTATATAGGGAAAAATATATAGAATTCTGTATTTAAATATTTTTTTATATATTTTATACTTTCTGTGTGTGTAGCTATATATATATGTAAGTAACTATTATTCCAGTGTTCTTGATGGATCTCAAGATGAATGGATTTGGGGTTGATATTAATATAAACAGATGCATTCTCAGGCTTGAGTTTATATAAAAGTCTTGGCACTTGCTGATGTCAATTTAACGGCAGAATGAAAAGGATGGAATAAGTTGGTACTGTAGGCAGTGTTAAGGCAGGTGTTTGAATTACAAGATGCCTGTTCTGGTGTGGCAAAACAAGATCTTATGCTGCATTTATTGGAGATTCTGGATTCCACCCAAGTTAATACTGAAGCAAAAGCACTGGTCTGACTTGTTTGCTACCCTGAGTGTGTGTGATGTATTCATTGACTTTGTCACATCTCTTAATGTTGAGACAAAATGTCACTGGATCTGTTCTCATTTTATGTGAATGTCATTAGCAGTACAGCTGATATGCCATAGAAAGTAGTTGCTGACCCATATGTAATTATACTGTGCCCATGAGTGCTGCTGTGGTGGAAATCTGTGGTCAGGAGACCATGGAGGAAGTATCAAAATCTGGGCCAGACCTTGAAATTAGTTCCCAATTCTGAATGAGAGGCAAGGGGAGCAGAACAAATAAATCTTGACAACCTAGAGCACGGCTAAAGAGCACTTGCTCTTTAGTGCCAAATAAAGCTGCTTTACCTCGCTGTCATCTTGGTGGGCTTTGAAGATAGCTGGAGTTCAATTTCTGGCCCATGACGACACTGGGTAGGTCTCCTGGCCCTGGTCCCAGGCAGCCTGCAGTGAGGCTGCCAAGGGTTTTGCGGAGACCAGGATTTCAGAGACATGCTTCAGCTGAGTATATCAAAATGTTATTTAGTCAGGTTTTTTTCTGGTTTTCCAATTTTTGAGAGTTCATTCAAGATTTTGACAGAGCTTGAAGTATTATTTTTGTGGTGTGACATCACTCTAATGCAGTGGGCTACAAGGCAGTGGATCCAGCTTTCACCCTGGGCGCTGTCATTAACACCTTGCATGACTTCGTTGTATCCTCAACCTTGTTTTCACTGTCTGTGAAAGAAAAGGTGATCCTTAGTGACTATAAACAAACTCTTTGAGATCTCCAAACAAGTAGCCCCATATTCCCAGAGCTTGGTGTGTGGCTGGTGAAAGATGGTGAGCAGTATCACCCACAGCCACCTTCAACCGTAAGATCTTCTGGTTTGTCCAAAGCAGTCTCCTGACATGGCTCTACCAAGAGTGGTGTTCATTGCCCTGCCACCAGCCCCAACCATAAATGAGATTTTCTGTGCAGTGAATGTACCAGCACCGTGTAGCTGGGATAGAAGTGGTGATTCATCACCAAAAATAAGTACGGTGCTGATTGTAGCTGCCAAGTACACAGTCATCGGTTTCCTCCCTGTTAAGCATTTACCACCTCTCTGACTGTGGTGTAAGCAGATGGCGGGCGGAGAGAGTTAACCATTGATGAAGTTAGTCATTGCTGGAGCACCGTGGTGGTCTTGTAGCTGCCCAAGGCTTTAGGGACATGTGAGGCTGTGTCTGCAGTCCTCAGATTAATTAATGCCTGGTTTTATATTGGTAGTAGTCTTGGTAGTTTAAGCAAGCAAAAAGCTATAGCTCATAGTTCTTCTAGATCAGTTGAATTTAGTTGCTGTTAATAGAAAATAAAAATTGGGGTTTATGTTTGCAGTCTGCTTCAGAAATTGTTATTCCTTCAGGTGAACCAATTCAGTACACTGAACTCAGCTGCAAACTGAATTTGGTCTCAGGCACCCATGCCACTTAGTAACCACACAAGTGTCACGTTTGTTATCTTTGTTTGGTTTATATGTATAATAATAGTATGTAAATCACAAATAGTATCAGGTTACATTGTGACTTCAGTAATACAAGCTCAGATTAAATACTTTAATTTTCAATAGTTTTATGATGCACTGTAAAACAGAAAAGACAGCAATTCACATGTGCCCTACTCATTCTTTCTAATCTCTTATGTGTTGTTAATTTTCCTGTTCAAAACTGTCTCTTGTCATGAATGCAAACAATTGATTTTACTCCATTTTATCAAAGTAATTCATTACTATATAGATATTTTCATCGTGTTGGTCACTTCAGAATGTTCTGTTGAGAATAAATTGAACCACTTTGCTGGTTTCTGGTAATAAATATTCTTAATACCTGTTGTCCTAAAGGTATTAATACCCTTCCTGAGAAAACCAGGCTGAAGTTAAAATACAGTGTTCTGGACATCCTTTAAGTCTAGGGCCTTTTAAAAGCCTATAAATGGTGCATTGTTTAAAGAAGAGGATAAAAAGTCTTTCTGGAGCATCCTATAACCAGCTCTGGTTTAGTTTGGATGAGTAACATTGTGCTATTTCTGCTACCCACTGAGCTCTTTATATTTTTACTTAAGCTTCATTCTGACCATACATACCTTTGGCTGAAAGTTAATCTGGACAAAACAAATCGGCAGATTGAGGAAATCAGAATTTCTGAATGAGACTATCCTTTATTATTGAGGCATTTTACTTCCCTTTTTTGTTATTTACCCGTTTTGTAGCTTGAGGGTGTACGGTTAGGAATTGGAAAGGGCTGAGTAAACAGCTCCCAACCTGAAATCTTCCTTATCCTTTTGTATGTTTTAATTAGAGCAAGAGTTGCCTTCTACCATTATGCAGGTAGAATATTAGAAAAATCACTGAGTGATGTGTTTTTCTACCTTAGCTTCAGCCCATGTCAGTGTGTGTGAATAGGCTGATAGTTGGACCTAGTTAGTAAGGGGAAGCTTTTTTTTGCTGGAAGCCCACAGGGCTGATCTTGTCCTCAGGGAGACAGCAGCTCCGCTCAGCCCAGGAACTCTCTGGCCTCTCTTGGCTCTACTGACTCTAGGCAAAGATTAAATACCTGTAGCTCATGTGTGAACATTTATGTTGTAGATGACCAAATGGAGGAGCAAGGAATATTATCCCTACCCGAAATCTGTGGTATGCCATTATGACGACAGGTGTCAGTGCTTTTTAAACAAAATTCAAAGTACACTCTCTTCAAACATTCATAAAGGCTACCTAAGTAATGCACATTTTGTTGTTTTGTGTCATAATAAAAGCAGTTTGACATGCCCCTTTCACCATCAGTAAATTTTCTGGATTTTATTCTGTGTGATATGTGTTGATTTAGTGGCTTCAGCTGTAGTGTTTTATTGCATTTATTTAGTGGTTAAATTAACTTAAAGTGAACTAAAAACAAGTTCTCAAAACTCACAGGAAGATTTCAAGAGGCATACTGACCCATGAGTACCATAAGCAGAATAATATTTGGTGACTAAGTGCCTCCCAGATTTCATAAGCTACTTGGCTGTTAAGGAAGTGGTTTTGTCTAGATTAATTCATCAATAGCAGTAACATATCATAAATACCTTGTTACAATAGTTTAAACAGATATCATCTGGTTTTAAGCCATTGTATTCTAGTTTGGCAGAACTTCTATTTGCATATAAATTTTTGTTTGAGGAAAGAAAGTTCAGTGCTAGTTGTGTTGTCAAGACCATCTCACCCAGCAATTTTGTCTTCCCCTGTTTATATGCTGTACAGGGGAAATGCAAGACTGGGAATTTAAAACAGAGGGCTTGCTTTTCCTAATTTTCTTTCTTAGATCCTCTAGTTGTAACGTAGATTAACTAAATGGGTTAATCTATTCAAATTTCTCCCTGTTTCATATGTGTGTGTGTGTGTGTGTGTCCCTCAATTTTTAGTGTTCTGTTCCATTACCAAAAATGTATGTGGAGGGGAAAATAAGTGGCATGCCTCTTACTATTTATATACCAAGGATTTGGTCTTTCTGCCAGATCTGAAAGATTGAAGGCAAGACCCAAAGACACCTGTTCCCCAGGAGGATTTGACTGCTTGTTAGAGAATAAATGGACTAGTTCTTTTACTGGACAATGCTAATCTGTAAGAAGAATACTGGAAAAAGTGTCCTGTGTCATTCACAACCTTTCAAGCAGGAGAGGCTTATTGTACTCAACATGAACTTAACATTACCTTTCCAAGAACCACCAGTTATTGTATTTGTTGCTCTTGTACACAATTGCTATTGCAAGTGGCTGCATTATCGTCGTAAGACTTATTGCTGTATCTTGAAAGACTTACAGAGTAAACTAATTTTCTAGAAATAACCGGCTTAGCCTCACAACAATAAACATATCCCTCAATGATAGTATTCCGCTATTTCAAGACAGAAGGAAGATGTGATTTGAAATGTCATGATTTTGGTGTGTAATCAATATTTCTAAGATCAACTGTAACATATACATTAATATTGTTCTGTATATAGAAGTCTTTGGAAGACAGGTAGGATGAAGGCAAAGCGTGAGTTACGTTTTGCTGCCAAACTTCTTATTTTTCCTAGATTTATATCTTATGTAATACTATAAAAAGCTTGCTTGTTTTGTCTTACTAAGGTTCCTTAATCTTTCACATTTAGGTACATCAAGGGCAGTATTTTGAAATAGCATTGATGCCTGAAGCAGGGCACAGTCTGCAAATTCTGGCCTAAACAAATGTTCTTTCTCTTTTGAGATGCTGAGTATGAATAAATAACCTGAGATTTCCCTCAATAGATTCTCACATTCAGTCATTTTTTTGGCAGCCAGCCAGCCCTACTGTTTAATCAGTTTATCAGCCCTGTTGGGATGTGTTTTTATTAATCAGAATGGATCAATCAGTAAGCTGGCTTTCTTGGCCATTTGGGAAGCTGTTCCCTCAGAACAGGAGTTGTTAGTTGGTTCAGCAACAGCCCTGGTCACTCTAAGCAATGTCTGCAACCTGTGGGATTGGTGTCTGGACTGATCCACCGTTTAGTGTTATGCCGAACACCTAATACATCATAAAATGAAAGAAGCAAACTTTAGAGGATGATACATTCACATAGAAAACAAAATAAGAATTTAGCAAGCAAAATCTGCTTCCTTTAATCTACAAGTGTATTGGCTTTGTTGTCTTCCTCCACATAGCACAGCCACTGTAGTTAGTCTTTGGGCTAACACAACTGGCTTTGGAAAGCCCAAGTGATGACCTTTCAGTATGATTGTTAACTTACTTTAAATTTAATAAAATTGCAGTATTTGTGACAGATAGTAAAATAACTGTTATTCTCCTTCCATATGAGAAGAACTCGCTTTTTAAAAGGGAGGAAAGGGGGGGGGGGGGGGGGGAAAGATGATAATGTTTGTCACTACATTCCAGGATAATAAAGCAATAAAGCTATCAATTATATCCAGTGCAGACACTAGACCTGTTAGTAGTTGAGCGTAAATTGCTGTCTAAGCTGTAGAGTCATTGGTTTTGAAGTTACACGGAATCCTCAGAAATGCTTAGAGCACTTGAGGAATAGGCCTTTGTATATCTAAGTTCCTGTTACCATGTAATATGATGAAGTACCTCATCTGTCTGTGAAGACCACCTGAGTTTATATTAGCTGTGAGTCATTCTATTAAAAACTTGTAATGGGATTATAAACAGTCTTTTCACAGCACTGTCGTCGTGTTAAATGATGTCCATGTCAGCTAGTTGCTTGGACAGCTAGTCATACGCAAGTATGAATCTGACTCCTTTTCTCCGGATTCTCTCCTCAGCGAAAGAAATGGACATTTAGCCTGATCTGTTCCTGACACAGAACATCAGTAGGGATTTCAGTGCAAGAATTCAAAACTGATATCCTTAAATCTTCTGTTTGACCACAAAACCTCAGAGGAATGTAATTTATTTTTTTTAGTAATATATTGTATTTCTTAGGGCCTAAAATCTTGTTTATGTGTATGTGGTCCTTTGAAAAGGCAGAGCAGCTCAGTGGTAGGTGCATCTGATCAGGACTAGGAAGAGAGTTTATGTATATATCTCCTGTTGAGGGTATCTGGCTTGGTGGCTGAGATGTTGAAACATCTACTGCTCTGACTCAGACTCTGCTTTAGATTTCCTGAAACCTTGTATTTTAAAATACAGAAATAGCAGGTAATGTTCCTGTCCTGTATTTTTACCTAGAAGCATGGATTACTTAAACCCTAATGATGTGTAAGATCTGGGTTCATTTTGCACCGGTGCCTGAAGAGATGCAAATCTGTCTCCCACACTTGCAAGGAGAGCTCTATTTATAAGGCTTTTTGTGGTTTTATGAGGTGCATTAATGAGACTGTTGTGAAATGGGATCCTTCTGATGCATCCTTTTCAAACTGGTCTGCTTTACAGGTTTTAAGATTTACAGGACAGGAGAGAGAGAGAGGATATTTTGATCATAGCTCACTTGCTAGGCAAGCCGTCCAGAGCACTGTTCTCAACAGGTTTTTTTTCTTAACTCGATGTGTATTACCAGACAGGTAATTTATGACATCTTGATTCTGAGAGAGACAGATGATTTTATCATCTAATTCCTGCTGCGTGCTGTTTGCAGTCTGCCCGCATGCCGCATTTGGCACACAGGCCAGAGGTTGCTGACAGCTGTGCTAGAGGAAGGCGGGCTGACACCATCTCACATGTTGCTTACAAAATACCCTTCCTTGTTTTCACCAGGTGATTAGTTAAAAATAACATGGGGCCAGAACTCAAGACTCCCTCCCTCAGTGTCTCCTCATTGAGGAATAATCATTATTTTCCTGTAAAATGCAAAACAAAGGTTGGTGTGGGACTCGGGTCTCCCAACTGCACCTTCCTTGTTTTTGGGACGGACTTTTGGGGCTGTAGAAGAGGACTCCAGTGCTGGAGTCATGGTGGCAGGTGGTGAGGATGCTGGGTGGCTTAGCCCAGCACCAGCAGCACAGGCAGTGGGATGTTCTGCTTGAGAGACTGCTTCCCTGCTAGCTAGATTAGGTGGGTTTCTGTTTAGTGTGATGGGTTTTGTTGGGTGGTGGGTTTTTTCCTTACAAAATTAATCTGAAGTGCTTAACTCTCTCTAGTCTATAATTAATGAGAGCATGGGAAACCTTCCTTGTCATCGGAATTTTCTATACTTGATCATTTTCATAGCTGCTTCAACCTTTCTTTGGAAAACTGGCCTGTTCACAGTTGGAGATGCAGGTGGTAGACCTGTTGTTTTTTGCTGGTGTGGCAGTTACTGTGAAGTTTATTGATTGTGAAGTACGCACAAGGTAAGCTCCTTGCCATGGCCGATGTGTCTGTAAAGATGAGCAGTATCTGGTAGACTTGCCTCTGTGTAATGGATTGCAAATCATGGGCTAGACAAGCTGTTGAAGCAGCAAGGAGAGTACTGCAAAAGGGTGTTACGTATGCCATCAAAGCATGATTTTCATTTATATCATCACTATGCCTCTAAAATGTTTTTTGGCAGGTGAGGGAGTGGTTGGCTCTGTACCAACCAGGAAGGATGGATAATCTGTGTTGTGGAATGAGGGTACCATAGGGAGGACGTTTAGACCTGGTCCAGAGGAGGGCCACAAAAATGATCAGAGGGTTGGTGCACCTCTCCTATGAAGACAGGCTGAGAGGGTTGGGATTGCTCGGCCTGAAGAAGAGAAGGCTCCAGGGAGACCTTGCTGCAGCCTTTCAATTCTTAAACGGGGTTATTAAGAAAGATGGAGAAGGACTTTTTACCAAGGCCTGTAGTGACAGCAGGAGACGCGATGGTTTTAAACTGAAAGAGCATAGATTTAGATTGGCCATAAGGAAGAAATTTCTTACAATGAGGGTGGTGAGGCTTCTGGAAGAGGTTGCCTAGAGAAGCTGTGGATGCCCCATCATTGCAAGTGCTCAATGTCAGGTCGAACAGGGCTTTGAGCAACCTGATCTACTGAAAGCTGTCCCTGCCCATGGCAGGGGAGTGGACTAGATGATCTTTGAAGGTCACTTCCAACACAAAACATTCTACAATTCTATGATATATTCATGTGTAGACGTGAAGGCTTGTAGAGGTGAAATGAAGGAAAAGTGGCGAGCATACTGATATTCAGAAAAGGGAACGTGAGCTAATCACACGGGTTATACAATGGCTCTGCCCCAGCTAGCACCACGGAGGAACCATGGCCCTATCTGCTCAAGTGCTGCTCTGTGTCAGAAGCTGTCTTCTGTATTGCTTGAATGTAGAAGTCTTGAATTATTGAAACAAACTTCTGAGACACCAAACCATTTATGAAACATCTGCACTTTACAGCTTTTGGTTTCCTCATGTTAGATTTTCATGGCTGTAACATGCAATTATGTATATATGTATATATTAAAGCTAGAGATACTCTTTTTAATTCAGTGGGGAAAAAAAAGCCCTAAACCTAAGTGTGAATTCTCCTATTTAATTTGTAATATATTAAGAGTTGTCAGTACTAATTAGTGCTGTAAAATAGCTTAAACATAAGACCTGTGTGTCAACAAGAGGAATAGTGTCTCAGGAGAAGCAGAAACGAGTATATCTACTCAGAAATGTGTTTGGTGTGCCATCTTAATTTTGTTGTGCATGGTAACAATGTTTTGTGGAAAATAGAACAATTTGTACTTTTAAAGTTACTTCATGCATCCCTCTCGAATAATTTAGCACGCTGGTTTTGCATGCAATTCAAGTCTTCCTTCTGAGTCAGAGCAGCAAAGCAGCATTCGTGCAGGGATCAACTCTTGCACCTTGGTGCACCTAACCATGGTGCTCCTTGAACAATAAGGAAGAATATCTCAGTAGCTTTGGATCTTTCAAGCAAGCTTTGGCTGTTGAGTAGGGTGAATCCATGCATCTAAAATGCAACAATAAATTCTCAAGAGTCAATGGACACACACAGTGTGTCCTCCTTTCTTTGACTTTGTAACAATAATTTTGACTCAGATAAGGGGAGTGATTTCAGTGATGCGGCAAAACATCAGCTCCATAGCCAGTACCAGGTGTCGTGTCCTCTTGCATCTAATGTGGTTTATGTGTGGCAGTGCTTACCCTAACATCACTGTGGTGATGTTACACATCATGCAGCAGGCAGTCTGTTCACTTCTGTATTAGAAATAAAGCTTTACCAAACCTTTTTACCAGCATGAAGCAAAGCATGAACTTTTTTCTTCTGGCCCCTCTGTGCTTGCAAGAGGTGCTTGTCTGCATCTTTGGCTGGGCATTGCATTGCAGTAGTGAAATGCATGGCTGCCAGCATCATCAACTTACACTCTCAGAGGTGTGCTGGTGCACTCCAGCTTCAGCCAGGGCTTGTCCCCCAACTCCATGCTGTCTTCCATACTCCGGGAGATCTCAGATGGCACCATGTGCCGGTTACTAGGCACTCGAATTGAGCCCAAATCTTTTGGCTTAGTGAAAGAGTGGAGAGCAAAATTTTTGCAAAATGTTTAGTTTTTTAATAAAGGAAAGGAGTGGGGATGAGGCAAGGTAAGGGGATTTAGGTCAACCAGAAACTACTGGGAATTGATTTCAAATTCACTAGCTTGTTATAATCAGTAAAGAAATAACAAAAAGATCAGAAAATAACTCATGTGTGTTCTTTCCCCAAATATTAAATAGGTCAATGTGCATCATTAATGATGATTCATTTTAACATTTACTTCCCACCCCACCTCTTATTTTTAAGACAGAAACTTCCAAAGAGCTTGAAAATAAAATAAAACTTTTCATTCTGTTGAAAAATAATTCATGGACCAAAATAAAAGGGTTCATTTCTCCTTTTCCATTTCTTCCACTTTTTCTCTGGACAAGTGGGAGAAATAGTTTGTTGCCCTTGTCACCATGGGGAATATGTAAGAAGTTTCCAGTAAATTGAAGTATCTATCTCTTAAGGCGACTCAAGAGAATTGGTTTACCTATACTTTAGCTTTAGGTGTCTAATCTGGTATTTTATGTGTATTAGTGGTAGTCAAAAACCCACAATTTTGTCTCAGATGGAGTTTAATTTTAGGGACTGTCATATATTTCGAAGTCTATATGAGCTTAGGAAATGAAAAGTTTTTAAGCTGCTGCTATGAACAATTTTATTGAAAATTGACCTTTTTTCTGTTTAAAAACAATTAGTCCTGGAACAAATTTAGCATCATGTCATCCTTAACTAAAACATGGTGATCATACCAGTTTTGTATTACCGTCTTCTGAGAAAACCCCCAAAATACCCGGTTTCTTCTGCTGTTTAATAAAAATCACTGTGGTAGTATTAGCTATTAAAAAAAAAATAATCAGTTTGAGTTTGTTTTAGTTTAGTTCCTGAGATATATATTGTTTTTAAGATTGAAATTATAAAGAAATAAGAATACGTGTTTGTACAATTGGCTTTACTTTAGAGCAGGAAAATTATTGTGAATGATGATAGATTTTTTTTCTATGCTTTTTATGTTCAGTACCCTTAAGAATCAGAAAAAATAAAATACCTTAAATAAGTCTTCATGGTTAGAAGTCATTTGATTCTTTACTAAGTATTATGTTTTAGCTTTAATGTTGTAACTCTAAACTTTGATATTGTAGTACTGGAAAAGCTCTTGAGATTCTCCCCCTACATTATCCCTTCTGAAAAGTGGAAATACTCTGTAATATCCCTGTCTAAAGAGATTTCTGAAGGCTAATCAGTTTGTGGTAATTGGTAAGTGATTATTACTGCCATAGGATAAGAACTGAGACAAGGAAGTCTTCATAATCAGCTCCAGAGTACTGCATTAAATGGTCTGTACCTGAGCGTTTGTCTGATGGTCCATGTGTCAATTGCAGGTGTCAATAGGTTGGCCATCTCGTAATCCATATCCTATCTTATTTAACCTTTAACTGTAATTTTTATACTATATATATATGTAGAGTCAGAGAAGGTGCACAGAGAGGGTTAGTTTTTTATTCTTCGTCCTCTATATTAGTAAGTACTGTGACTTAAGTAGTAAGTAAGTATGTAAGGTCAGTGAGTAGAATCAAAATCCTTACCAGAAGCATTAAAAACTAATTTTCCAAACATACATATTAATAGTTTATATAAGAGCACATTCAGTTTGGGGGGGGGGGGGGGAAAGTCAGAAATAGCCATCCCATCCTCCCTTCCCAAAAGCTGCGTTAGAAGAACATTTGTGAAACCTTAACATGAAACAATCTGCCTTTGCGTGGTGTTAGGAGGAGGGCTGTGCTAACTTTGATCAGACCCTGTAGCGGGCAATTGCTGCAATACACACATCTTGTCTTCATTTTTTGTGGGTGGGTTTTGTGGAGGGGTAGGATGTTTCACCAGTGTTTTTCAGGGATATCTGCTGACAGCAGAGGAATGGTGAACCTCAGCAGCTTCGGGTCCCATGCCAGGCACTGGCAGGGCATTTTTGCTTTACTTGGCACAAACCCTTTTGTCTGGTCACTCCCAGCTTGACCTGTCTCCTCTTCTGCAGGCTGGGATGCTCTTCCTCACATTAAGCCAAGCCCTGCAGCCTTCCCAGCCAACCCTACCACCCAAGAAGATGGGCACCATTTTCCTTCCCACCCTCATCATCATCTCATAGTCCTCCCAGTTGCATCTGAGGTGACATTTAGGTGACCTAATGGCTTTCTTAGGATTTAAAATGCCTAATTTCCTTAATTTGCAGATTCACCTCTCGTGACCCCTTGGAGCCCTGGTCTCTTTGCTGATGGTATTCCAGCCTTCCCAGCCAGGACTCGCTATCAGTTTCTTCTCCCAGACAGCGCCAGACCTAGTCTCTGCATTTTGTCTGCCTCCGTAGGGCTTTTTTCCAGCCAGTGTTATTCTTCTCCTCCCAAATTTGGCTCTTTTTCCTTCTTCGAGGTTAGCTGATGGTCCTCCTTGGCGCTGCCCAGTCCCAGAGGAAGGGTGGCAGTTGCAAGCAGGAGGCGGAGTGCGAGGAGGTTAGAGGCAAGCTTGTTGCATGCAGTTTAACAAGCCTGGGGAAGAGCCACCCACGCTGGGAGGATGAGAAAATTTGGCTGTGCAGATTCAGGCCATGGACCCTCAGTACCAGCGAATGGTACCAGGCATGTTTATTTTATTAGGACCGACAGCCAGTTCTAGGGTAGGTTATCATGGAAGTCTGAGGAACAGACACTGGAAAAGTGCTAGTTTTAGTACAGACTTTTTAAACTTTGTCTCTCTAAAGTGAGCCTTTTTCTTCTTCCCTCTAAACCACTGAAAGGCTTAATTTCAGTCAGACCTAACTATAATTAGTTCTATGCGGTGTATTTATTTTAGTGAAGAAAAGTATGTTGAAATTGAGATGCAATCTGAATTGAGAGGTCAGAAGAACAAAATGACCTTAAACTTCAGCTTGAAGGACAGTAAACAGAAGAAGGATGTTCCTTTGGGGAAAAAAAATAATCCTTCTGGTGGAACTTAAGATGAAGAAAGACAAGCAGAGAGAGAGACAGAGAGGAAACCCAGTTGCAGTGTATGGATCATACGTTAGATGTGAGTGTCAGGCAATGCATCTCTACCACCACCACGCCTGGTGTGTTCATCAGATACCTGTAGAATTGTTGAAGTAGTTCATAGGTATTGTCATACCTCAGAGGGCATGCAAGGCGGAGTAATGAGGAATAATTGAAAAGAATTAACTGCCCAGTCTTTTGTGCCTTTTTCACGTCAGCTGTATTTACTGGGTGCACAGGGTCCACTTGCAATATCTGGCACTGCTTGCCCAAGGAGGAATGACATGAAAGTGCGAGACCAGTTTGTGAATGCTGAGCTCCAAGGCTGGTGGGGACATGGCTGAGTCTTGCCTGGATCTGGGCAACAGCTTGCAGGTGGTTAAAGAGTATAAACAATAGTCTTGTGCATTATTTGCCTTTTTTGCTAATATATTTATGTATATTGTGTGATGATATGCAGAGTAGGAAAATATTTAACAAAGCTTTGCATCAGAATTTTAACTTGTGGATCTTCAGCAAATTGTTCCTGAGGCTTTTATTGTTTTTCAGTGCAAGCTGGTTTGTGTGGAAACATGGAATGCTTCCATGTTAGAAATAAATTGTAGAATATAATTAGAATATTTTCATCTAGTAATGTAAACGCTGCTGTGTGCTTTTTTCACAAATTACTTTCACCAAGCCTGGCAATTTGGTGAACCTCTCTCTCAACAAATGTGCTTGGTAGGTACTTGTGGAAAGCTCCTGATATATTCCACATGAGGCTGAGTAGCTAGTCTGGATTGACAAAACAAAATTCATTTAAAAATCCCAGTGTATATCTAGTACAGTTTTTCTTATTATTTTCTAATGTAAACATCAAGGACTCAAATTTGTTAACTCAAGGTTTTGAATAAACTAAATGAAAAGATTTTGATTGAAAATTGGATTAGAGAAAATAAAGAACTAAATGAAATAAAAAAGGGGAAGAGTTACACCCCAAAACCAGGGGGAAAATGAGGAGAGCTGTTAAGTGGATGTATGAAATTCTTGTCATCTGGGATTTTATAACTAACATTTTTTTAAATCCCCAAAATAATTCTGAATGGGGGCAATACAATATTTTTTTTTAATGGTATTTTACCTACCCTTTAACAATTATTTAGGGATCTGCCATTTGTTCAGAAATGATTCTCAAATATAAAATAGATTAGTACAGGGAATACAAATATAACATCAATATTTTTTATACGCTTAAGCAATTAATATTGCAAGTAACATCTTACACTGCTGTTGTTCCACACCTTTGTTAGACTAATTTCTCTTGAAGACTTGTGTTGTAGCGATGGGCATAAATTAGTTTCTTTCAACAGATTCTTCCTTTGATACAGCATTCTAGTAACACTGCTGAAATCTAAATAATACATCTAAGCTAAACATCTAGTTTTCTGAATATGTTAATGACTTAGGGATCAAGGGGGTAGGTTTTGTTGCTTTTCAAAAAAATCACAGCAGGCCCACATAGAGTTTGAGATCGTGAGAGTTTAGCCTCATGTTCAAGGAATGTATAGTTTTTACATTTAATGTACTACATAGTACAGGAGCTGATTAGTTTATTGGGCTATAGAAGTCTGTAAACACATGTTCTCCTTCTGTGCCATTGAAGAAATCCTTTGGTAAACCTGTTGGTTTTGGGGCAGGAGGGTTAAATGCCAAGTAACCTTAACGCTTACGCTGCCTTTGCAAATATATTATTTAAAAATAAGTAATTTCACACTAGATGTATTTGCGTTCATTGTTAAACGTTCTTAAAAATTAATGCTGTTTGCATAGGGATCTCTTTTCATTTCGAAGCATGTTTCCCCAGTCCTAGTTTGAGCTGATATTGAAGGTTGCAGCACGTGGTACTTTTTTGGTGTTCAAGTAGTTGTGCAATAACACCGTAGCATGCCTGTTCAGGAAAGGTTAAAAGGCAATTTTTACAGCCGTGCAGCTTGAGTTTTGTTTGTCCATTTATGAGTGGTGGGTGTGAATTTGGTCTCCCCAGCTCTTAGTTCATTCTCTTTTGGGGCATCTTCCATAGGTTCTACACTTCTAGCAACACTCTACTAAGAGAGGCCACCCAGGCCTTGTAGCGTGTGCTGAGTTTCTTTTGCCTCTTCAGACTCTCAAAGAGAACGGAAAATTTTATTTCTAGGCCTTGAGGGTTGGAAACGTCCACTTTGAAATCAAACATCCAAGTGTTATGCAGAGATAATCATACATTAAGTGAATCATGATTACTTTAAAGTGGGTGTCTCTCAGTCTTTCCTGTTGAATTGATTCCCATTTGTTTAAATGCATTTTCATTCCATCTCTTTTTATTTTAATAATTCCTGGACTCTACCCTCTGTCTTTCTTAGTGCCAACTGGTGCTTTTTAGAAAATCTTCAATGGGAGTTCTTGTAACAGAGTCTGACTCAACCCTGTTTGGGAGTGCTGTCTCTTGAGGATCTCTTTTCTTCCTTGGAACACAAATTTAACCTTGACCCTGAGCAACCGTTTTTGAAAACCAGTAGTAAGCCACTTTTTGATTTATGCTTCGAGAAAAAAAAAGCAGAAAGATCCAGCTGTCTTGCATTTTGTTCTCTTCTTCAGCGTGACCTCCTGCGTTTGTCCAGTGCATCCGAGCTGAGCAGTTCTGTCAGCCTGGGAAAGCCTGCAGCAGCAGCCTCAAGCAAAAAGGCACAAATGCCTGTTCACTTGGTGCTTTTGCATTTGGAAACGAATTTTTAGTATTTTACTCATTTTTAGTGTTCTGCTGTCTATGTGTTCATCCTCCTGATTTTATACAGCTGTCTCTCAGTGCTCTACTGGTGCACCCCTCATGTACAGATCAGTAATAATAGCCATATCTCAAAGTGAGCGTAGTTGAGTCTTGGATGCATCTTCTTTTCAGGGGGATAACAAAGTGTTTCACATAGAGGTTGTTTAGTTCATTTTTTTTGCAGTTTCTATTACTTCTTCCTTTCTTTAGAGTATTTTGTTGCTTTGGTTGAAGTGGAGATTTTCAGGCGGAAGCGTGTGAGTGTTGTGAATGTAATTTCTTATGATGGGAATGTGTTTTCAAAAGCATCTCTTCAGGTAATTTTAAAGAGCGTTCACTCATAGGTTAGCAAGATAAAACAAAACAAGACTCCTGAGTAAAGCACTGGATGCTTGAGCCCTAACTTACCAGGGCTCTTTGAAGTGCTGAAGCTCCTACTCTCCCAAGCTAGCCATGTGCTGATGTTTGCAAGTGCCTCACTGGGGCGTGACAGGACTAAACCCCATGCAGGCAGGTATGCTTCGTGGTAAGCACCTACAGAACTAGTTTTTGAGGGGGGTGAGCTTTCTACCCTGATCTACAGGAAAGATGAGGAAAATAGTCCGTTTTGATTTTAGAAAAGAAATTGTATACTAAAGATGAACACACCATATCCTAAACCAAATCTACCTGCATGTCTCAAGGCATTAGAGTTGTATCACATCTGTGTGCTATGCAAGTGCTAGAGCAAGTGCTTTTGGCCATTTTGAACCTAGCATGTGTGTCTTTCGCCATGAAGTGTTAGAATATCTGTAACCTGCAGAATATTCCTTGTTATTTAGATTTCACCCTCCAAGCATGATGACCACAGCTGAAAGCTGTTCTAGCTGGGCCCAGTTCTGCACTGCCTGCCCAGAAGACTGTGTGCCTGCACTGCCGATCTTTGGCACTTTGGTACAGCAGTGGCAATGACATGGTTAAAATTGTGGATAGCTTTTCAGAAGGAGTATGATTTTTCTCATCTTAGTCTCCTTTAACTCTGACAAAACAAAATCATCCTGCCTGAAATTTCCACTGCCAGAGCAGAATGAGGTGAGGCAGCACAATGACAAACCAAGAAGGGGTTTTGTGTGATTTGACTGAAGAGTTAAATTTTCAGCATTTTATTTTCTAACTTCCTGTCCTCAAAGATGGCTTATTTTATAAATGCTAAATTTAGTCTGTTCAGTTTCCATCATCAAGGACAGCTTTTTTGGTATGCTTTCTTACAAATTGTTTGACCTTGGCAGATTGCTGCCAGAAAGGAAGAACACTTTAAAAGCTGACAACTGATTGTTGGAGGTTTGTAAACTCCGTTGTGCAGGAGCAGTAAAACTCCACAGAGGCATAAAGGCTCACTGAAGCTTAGTACCCTGTGAAGTTGATGAACTGCAAGGTGTCAGGATGAGTTGCCGAAAACAAAATTGATGTTTGCTCTTTCACTGATTTTAACCTGAGCTGCATGGAAACTATGAGCTCTTCATGCTTGGTTATGAATAGATTAAGAGTGTGGAAGGGGGCTGTTGCAAAATTTTCTCCCATGTAAGTTAAGAGGAGGTGGAGTTCAGAGGGCTGGAAAGAAGAAGAGGTAGAGCTGTGTGGGAAAGGATGGCCATCCAGCAGATAAGGTGTTATCGGCCATAACTTCACTGTGCTTCGCTCAGGGTCTTGTGGCTGGTTGTGTGGCTGACTGGTTGTTTTTCTGTAATGGTCAGGGAAAAGGGCAGTAAGGAATGCTTTTTTACACAGCTGAAAAAAAGCTTTGTGAATAGGAAAATCACGTGTTAGGTTCCTGGCAGGCTTTATTAATGGCAAGCTAATGAAACAGAGCACCACAGAGAATACTGGTGTACAGCTTTAAAGGGCAGGCACAAAAAGCATGAGACAAAAGCACTGACTAATAAAGGCTGAAGCTTTATTAAAAAGCCTTTTCTAGCAGGGAGCCATCCTGACCTGCCTTCCAGTTCTGTTTCAGCCAGGATTTGAGTGGATGGTGAACAGCATAAGGATGTGACAACAGTACTGCAGAGAGAGGCATTGCTGAGAACTGCCTCTGAGTACCAGCTGGAGGCAGGGATGAAGCTGCCCCTCTCCTTTGTACCAGCAGGCAGGAGCAGTGAGACGAGGGAAGCCACGTGCAGCTGTACCCCTTCATGTTTTATTTCCATGGGCTGGGCAGGCATCCAAGGCAGCCCACTGGGTTGCAGGGACCTCAGGCTGAACCCTTTCTAACTCACCAAATGCTCTGGAAGCTGCCAAACTCAACAACAGAGTTTAGACCCCTAAAACCAAAATGAAGTTTGCAAAACCGACACAGGCACTTTTAGGATACAGATGGGGAAAACCTGTTTCAGATGCCCAGACCAGCAATCAGTTGAGCCCACACCACCACAAGAAGCCCAGTTCACTAGATGAGGATAGAAAGGCAGGAATAGTTAGATGCGAGGGAAAAAAAAACCCACACAACCAATTGTTTTTCATCCAATTGACTTGCAGCCCAGAAAGCCAACCCTGTCCTGGGCTGCATCAAAAGAAGTATGACCAGCAGATTGAGGGAGGTGATTCTCCCCCTCTACTCAGCTTTCATGAGACCCCATCTGGAGTACTGTATTCAGCTCTAGGGCCCCCAGCATAAGGACATGGACTTGTTGGAGCAAGTCCAGAGGAGAGACATGGAGATGATCAGAGGGCTGGAGCACCTCTCCTGTGAGAAAAAGCTGAGAGTATTGGGGTTGTTTAGCCTGGAGAAGCAAAGCCTACAGGGAGACCTTGTAGCAGCCTTCCAGTACCTCAAGGGGGCCTACAAGAAAGGTGGAGAGGGACTTTTTACAAGGGCACGTAGGGATAGGACAAGTGGGAATAGCTTAAAACTGAAAGAGGGTAAATGTAGATTAGACATCAGGAAGAAATTCTTTCCTGTGCGGGTGGTGAGACACTGGCACAGGCTGCCCAGAGAAGCCGTGGCTGCCCCATCCCTGGCAGTGCTCAAGGCCAGGCTGGATGGGGCTTTGAGCAACCTGGTCTGGTGGAAGGTGTCCCTGCCAGCAGAAAAAAATGTAACACTTGTTTACAATTTTTAACTTAAGTATGGGATGTACAGACCTGTTTTGCTAAGGATCCTGCTGGTTTTTGTAATGTCAACTGACATCAGTCACAGCCTGAATTTACCAAAGAAAGGGCATTATTAGTCTTAGAGTTTTGGCAGGGAAAGGAGGTTGTTGAGGGACATACTGGTTTGCATCCTGTTTGGAGAAATTCATGAAGGGGATTATAAAGTTCAGGTTTGAGTTTAGTTTCACTACTGAAGACTGAAAGAATAATATCAACTATATTACTATAGTACATAGAGACTGTATGGCCCTTCCAGCAGCTCTGGAGAAAAGGGTGTACATACCAAAAGGTGGATGCGATATAAAGAAGGTACAGTTACAAATGTAAATGCAGAAGAGAAAAAAGAGAAAGTGATTTGTAGACTGCAGTTACAATACTTTCTTCCTTTTTTATTTTTATTCCCAAAATACTTGGTGTAATTACTAAAGTAAAACAAAGGCCTGCTCGTAGCACAATCTGTAATAAGCTGTGAGTCATGATCTGTGCCTTATCTCAATACAATTGACTCTTATCCATGGAACAAGTAGCAAACTTGTGGTATCAGCTGCATAAGGGTTTGGGGGTTCTTCCTGTAAGGGACCTGACACTGCCTGCTGCAAAGGCAGGTGGGCCTTCGGGGCAGGCTGCGCTCTGTTCAGTGATGGACTGCTTTCGAGGTCTGTGTGGATCCCTTGTCTCCAGCCTCAGAAGTATCCCAGAAGTCAGAATACTCCTGGGAGCAGTCTGATGTGCATATGCTGGGTACAGCAAGTCCCTGAGGGTGCTCTGAAGAGCAACAGAGGACAGCAACAGTGGGGTAATCCATCCTTCAGCTCACAGAGGGTAAGCTCGGAGGAGTGTTGTGCTGCTGAGGCAAGTGGCATTGAGTCAAACTGAAATCTTCCCCTGACACCCAGGGGAAGCCTGGAAGTATGTCAATATGGAGGATTTTCTCCGTAGCACATTCGTCTGCCCTGTGGATGGAGCTGGTGATTCGTACTGCTCCTAGATGACCCTTGCCAAGCCATGTGCACAAGGGGATCCCTCATCTTCCTTGTACACAAGTTAAACCTGTTTCTCCCCCTCCTCTCAAACATTTAAGGTGGAAGATGTTGCCTTTGATCTTACGAAGATTTGGGTATAGCCTGTGCAGGGTGTCCCTCTCCACCTTGTCTTTACTCTAGTACCAATCTGTTTAGATCAGCAGAACCAGTCTGTTTGCCCATGACGTATATAAGACCTTGTCAGGATTTGACAAATGAACTACTTGTGTCATGTATGTTGATGGTTTTGTCTTTATCATGGCACATAGGGTGTGCTTAATGTGGGGGTTACTGACAATAGCCAGGGTAAGGTGTGTCAGAGGAAGTTACCAGGAATCATCACTGGGCAGTCACAGGCAGTTTTGCCTTCTTGAGGAAGAGATTTTTGTAACCTTGGCACTCATAGCTGGTGAGAAGTAACTGAGTTACTTCTCAACGCTTTGAGAAGTAACTGTTCTTTACTCCATCATCTTTTTTAGCAGGAGAACTTACCATTGCCTTTATAAATAAGAGTTTTTCCTTTTGTTGTTTGTCTTTACATCAAGGTCCAGTGGCCGGATGAATTGGGGTCGCTTTTTTTTAAGTTGATTTGTGTATGAATAGAAGAAGACACTCACTGTTCCAGACGTGTTCTTGCTTTCAAATGGGGGAAAGCATCAGATCCAAGAACCAGCCTGAATCAGCTGAATAGATGGGATCTACTAGAACGGCTCATCTTTCAGTATGCCAGGGATAATACCCACTTAGGCTGTTATTATTATAATTTTTAATATTAGCGTTCTGTTTTCCTTTTGTAATAGATCTTCATTCTGTGATGAAATTTGGCTCTGACTCAAAACCAGGAGGTTTCTGCATGAAAATATTTAACATCGTTGATTATAAAAATCCCGAAGTGAATTCATAGCTTGCTTGATTGTTAGCTTATTTTAGAGTAGAAGAACTAAATATTTGTGGCTTAAATATTTCCAACTTAATGTTTTTACACACTTAGTAAAGACTATAATCTAGAGATGGAGAGAATGCATTTAGAGCTGCTTAGGTACCATAAAAAGATTGCTTGTTAGATCTGTATATGGAATAATTGCTTTGGGTCAAGTGAGATTTGAAGTAGCTTGGCAAATGTTTTTTATTGAGATTGGTTTTCTGTACTACAGCACATAACAGCATGTGTATGCCTGTAGAGAAGCTCTGCTGCGGTGCAGTGCCATGGAGGTACTTAGCTGAGGAGCTGAGAGCTATGCTTTGTCATACTACCAGGTTATCGATGGGCATTTCCTTCCTTGCTCTGCCTATTGAAAATTACTTGAAAAAACATTTGTAAAGAGTAGTTATTAATGATGTACTGTCAAAAAGGAAAGATATATCAAATGAGCTTCTCCAGGGATCTGTCTTTGGCCTAGCATTATTCAAAAATTCTATTACCCTCTTTGATGATGGAAATAAGGAATATAACTGCAAAAATAGCAGATGGCACCAGTCTAGAATACATTTAGACCAACCAGCTTTGAAAGAGTTGGTCTAATGCATAGAAGTTATTTTGCAAAGTCAGAAAATTGTTTTTAATTAGCATGAAAAAAAAATTAAAAATATAACAATGGGGAAGGCTATCTAATGTGCTAATTTTGAATAATGAATTGTTGTAGCCCTTGCTGGCTGTAACAGGGCAACCATAGAAATGAGGGGCTCTCTATTGACCTGTAAGTAACCTATCTGTAACCATGCAGAATGCAGAAAGTCAAGCGTTGAAAGTCTGTGTTTAGCATACGGCACTGCCTTCTGAGAAGTGGTATGGAAAAAAATGCAAAGATCATTGTAGAGAGCAAACAACAATGCTAAGGCTTTTTCTTTAAAAGCTGACTTATAACAGAAAGAGGCAAGGTTATAAGAAAAAGGCAAGGTCTGCCTAGTCTAGAAGAAGGTAGACAAGTAGGGGGAAATGACAGTCTTTGAGCGTGCAGAAAATTGTTTGGAAAATGGTGGTGACCAGTTTTTCTTCATGTCCATTGAGGATGACACAAGAGAGGAATGGTGTAGCTTAAAGTTGTATGTTGGGAAGAAATGTCCTCTCAATATAAGCAGTGGTTACCTGTGGAGATAGTAACATTTTTTGTCACGGGTGACTTTGCATAGTGCAAAGCAACAGGTTGATTTTGTACAGCCACCTTGTAAGAAATGAGAGTAGAACTTTTTTTAATGTTCTGTTCAAACTGGACATGTCTGTGCTTTCTAGCATGGTTTGTACTTTAAAACTAAGAATTGACATAAGAAAAGGAAACAAATCCTGTGATGTCCGTGACCAAGTTGTGTGATGTGTATTAGCAATTGGATGTGCAGGTCATCTTTAGCCACGTATGTAACTGTCCCTTTGTCCTTCTCCAACAGTCTCCAAACGTCCACAACTACCCAGATATGGAAGCTGTACCTTTGTTATTAAACAACATGAAGGCAGACCCAGTGGAGGATTCATTATCTACAGACCATTTCCAAACGCAGACTGAACCAGTGGACTTGTCAATAAACAAAGCCAGGTCGTCCCCTACAGCAGCTTCATCTTCACCGGTTTCTATGACAGCATCAGCCTCCTCCCCTTCTTCTACTTCTACTTCTTCATCTTCTAGTCGGCCAGCTTCATCACCCACAGTAATAACATCAGTATCCTCAGCAGCATCTGTACCATCAGTATTAACTCCAGGTCCTCTTGTAGCTTCTGCATCTGGTGTTGGAGGCCAGCAATTTTTGCACATTATCCATCCAGTACCACCTTCAAGCCCCATGAACTTACAGTCCAACAAAATGAGTCATGTGCACCGTATCCCCGTGGTGGTACAGTCAGTACCTGTTGTCTATACAGCTGTGAGATCACCTGGGAATATGAACAACACTATAGTCGTACCATTGTTGGAGGATGGGAGAAGCCACGTCAAAGGTAAGGTGGAACCAGTTTTGTGCATCTATGGCATCTCTAAAACTATTTTTGTATGAGGAAAATGTAACAACATTATAAAGCTGTTAGTTTCCAGACTTACTATGCTGTTTGCTGAAAAGGCATATAACTTACACTATTGAGAGAACCTTTAAAAGTCTTATTCCAGATGCTCTTAAAAATAAATATTTTTGTAAAGGTTGATGTCAGCAGTGGTGTTAGGTGCTTGGACAACTCATGGCAAGTTTTGTCCTGAGAGGAATATATCCTTCCCAGAAGCTGAAGAAGTTAGGCAATGGAATAGTGGTGATATATAAAACATCACAGATGAAATGGACATGGAAAACTCACCAGGTGATACAGATTTGGCAAGGGAAGGAATACCGGAAAGATTGTTACCACACAAAGGGAAAGCAGTCGTCGTCAGTCTGTAGGAACGTGCAGAGGAAAGACTGTAGGACCAAAAAGTGGTAGCACGTGCAGAGAGGTAGGTTTTATTAAGCTCAAGGAGTGGCAGTGCAAATCTGAATTAGGTTTCTTCTTCCAAATTAAACAGCAGAAGGGAAGAGTGTGTATGTTGGGAATGAGTTTTGCAGACACAGGACCTGAGAGGCACATGGAGGTGTGAAGGGAGGAAGAAAGCACATGCCAGAAGGACAGATACACTCTTGGAGAGGTGTCCAAAGAACATAGAAAGGGGAGCTGGAAAGCAAGAAAAAATGAGAACATAACAGTTACTGAGGAAGCGAAAACTTGTTAAGAGATGGTGACATGATAGGTGGAAGAAGAAAACAGATGTGTCCGGACACTCTGAAAAGCATGACTTTATAAAAAAAGGCATTAGTGGCAGAGATGGGAATGTGAGGAAAGAAATGAGACAGACTCATTTCAAGGTTCATTGCATGTGAGTGAATAAAATATGGCTAATTCTCCCCTGAAAAGGAGGTATTGCTTGAGGTGGAAAGGGAGGGTACTGACAGATTACCTTACTTTTAGGGTATATGAGAGCACAGGACATTTAGTAATACATCTTTATAACACCTCTTATGTACCTAATTGCATAATGAACAGGTCTCTACAAGCCAAAGACCTTTTTTCATTCAATTTTCACAGCTGTTATTGATATACTTGCGACTGTGTATTATTGTACAGGACTGCAGTGATGAGTCATTCTGACATTTAGTAGCATCCTGTTGTCCACAACTCTTTGGTTCTCCTTCTGTTCCCTCAGTACCCTAGTGTAGACTGTGCCCTCTCAACAGGCTTGGGTGTAGGAAACAAGCTCACAACTGATCTGGATTTTGGTTTTAAGAATCAAAATGATGGTTTAGGAAGTTTTATTGCACTTCATACAGTGATGTAATTGTAGGACTTTGTGCTGTTATGTCAAGAAACGATGAATGAAAGCAGAACTTTTCACCATGTTGTCTGGGGGGGAAAAAACCCTAAGTTTTAGTCTGGATTTTGATTTTGGAGCTTTGAGCTGCACCTGACCTTGAGCTCATCCAGAATTTTTCCCGTTTGTTTTCTTTTCAAAGGTGCTAGTTGGCTCTGGTATAGTCTCCTCTATAGGAAGCACCTCCTGATCTTGTAAAACTGGAACTTTGCTACCCCAGTTTTGTCAACAAAATTCCAGAATTTAATGCGCCATAGGGATTTCAGCCCATGAGCTCCAGGCCTCCTGAGCTGCCCTGACAATATCACCTTTGTGCTGTTATTGGCAGAGATCATTAACCAGCCCTGTAGCACCTATTAACGTACAGCTAAAGAAAAAGAAGGGATTAAGCGTTGTTTAGTTTATTTTTTGTCATCAATTGTACCCGTTTTGCTATTACTAATTCTTTTCATATAAATATTCAGGTTATTTTGAATAAGTACAATAGAAGAATAATGGGCAAGAATCCACTCTAGGTAGTCATTTTTGTCAGCTTTTTCTGGAGTGTGTTTTTCTTTCTTTCATGTAAAAAAATGTAAATATTAATATGCAATGATATTGCACAAATTTAAGTGATTAAATAGTTTTCATATGTGTGCAGAGTGACTTCCCTTCAGTGGTCAGCTCTTGTGCTGAAGAAAAGAAATAAAGGTCAAATTGAATTGGTTGCTAATCCTCTACCAGCTGAAGGAAAAACGCAGGTTTGAAATCATCCAGAGTCACAACTATCAACTTTTACATGAACATTGATCATTTTCAGATACAAAAAAATATGCATGCTGAAAAAAAGTCAAACCACAGATAGCATAAGCAGCATTTGTCACATAATCTCTGTGCTGTTACTGTTTTGGTGCTAAATTAGTCACCATGTTGATGATCCAGGGGTGTGGTTGGGAAGCACTTAAAGTTATATTTTACATTAGCCTGTATCCAAGTCCTTTTCAACTTGAATAAACTTAGGCACTTCCCTGAACACGGATACTTTCAATGCTAAAATTAATGAAAATTACATCAGACTTAAGATCAGATCTCTCCTACTTTTCTAGATATAGGTACTTAGCGGAAAAATGCAAGAAACAGGATATGGAGAAAGTTTTTTTTTTCCCCCCTTATTCCCGATTTTATTTTCCTCATGCTGAGTTTTCCTCTTCCTTCCAGGTTTGACTAGAACCATTTCATTTTAAATTTTATTGCAACAACTTCTCAGACCACCACCATCCTGCTAATCCTGCCTCCAGGCATTTTGCTCTGGTGGCTTTCTGCTTCCTCTGGCGCTTCCTGTTACACCTTCCTCTCTCTTGGACAAAACTGTCCTCCTGGTGGATCCTTTTCTAGGTAGTTTAAGCAAATACTTCTTTCTTCCTGTTATGGTTGAATTCCCTCTTCCCTTCAGCACCAGAAATCACTACCTCCTTTTCTGTTTCCCCCTCTCTTTTTATTTTTCCATTTTTTCTAGTCCTTCCCATCTTGCCGATTGTTCTTTGAGTGCCAGTTTCAGCAGCTCTGCTTCATCTCTCCCTCCTTGTCATCTGTTAATCTTTCTAACCCATGCTGTCGTCTCCTCCTCTGTGGCTGCACATCTTTCTGCATGGCTTCATTCATCCTGGCGTTCTCCATCACACCTTCCTTCAGGAGAGTCTGGGAACTCCTTTTCTGCCTCCCAAAGTGCTGCTTGTTTCTGCTGTCCATCCTGCCTCCTCTCTCCTATTTTTTACATGCAACGTTTCCTGTTAAATCAAACCCTTTCTGCAGCATTGAAAACCAAATGGGTTTGCAGAGAATTAGCCTGTGTATGTATGAGCTGCCGGCAGCATCCAGTCAGGTCCTGTTCCACGTGCTACACCGAGGGGGACATCAGGAGCCAGGAGTATCATGCTACAAAAGCACTCTTCTGTCAGACTGATTCTTTTTGCAAAATAAAACCCTTTCAGTTCACCTAGTGTAAATCAGAATCAGGATCGAAGCATTTTTAGGAATTTATTAACAACACATAATTAGAAGGTAATCAGTGGACACTATGTCCAGTATCAGTAATAAAACACTAGCCATTTACAAAACCTTACTAAATTCCTGCAGATATCTAACACTGTTCTGTAATCCCACCACACTCACATACGTGTGCGCGTGCACCCAGAGTGACACGCAGACTCCTGCCAGCTGTGGATCTTCCCCTCCTGACATCCCTGATGCACGCACTGGCGAGGAGGCCCTCCAGGGAGATGCCCAAAGTGGGGGTCTCTGTGTGCTGCCCCCACACTGCCAGCCCAGATGTGCGGGTTGCCCCCTCAACCTAATGCTTGCGGTATTTCGCATGTGCAAAGTGTGGTAATGTGTTACGGCTCTTGGGGCACAGAGGGGATGGGAGCCGGGCACAAGTACCTGTGGGCACTGCGTGTCTGGGCTGCACCCCCTGCCACCCCCTACCACCTGGCAAAGAGACAAAGTTCTCTCCCTTTCTTGGTCATCGCTGTTGTCCTGTCATCCGAAGCCTTCAAAAGCCCTTGGAGGTTTTTTCTGCATGGAGTAGGTGACGAGTACTAGACATTATTATACAACAAAGTATTCCAAAGTATTAAAATCCCATGAAAAACTCTTTTTTTCACCTTTTTTTCTGCCTGTTCAGCAGTGGTGAGGATTGCTAAGAGGTGTAATTAGAGGCACAGCAAGTAGCAGCACCTATAGATAAGGTTCCCTGATGGTTTCTGTTAAAACCCTGTCTTCAGCTGCTCAAAGTCTGAGTGTATGTTAATCATTTAGGCTGACATTTTACATGCCACATGCCTGCCTCAGGCTATTTCTTTTTTCTTTCTTTTTGAGGAAACTTTCAAGAAAAAAAAACTATTCCACACTTCCTGACACTGAACATAGAGAAAAATGTAGCATTTTCCATGTTGAAAAACTTACTCCAGCTTTTTTGGGGGGATAAATTATAGAGCTGTGTTTTGTGCCGTGAGCCTCAAGTTTGGTTTGGACTGTTGTTCTTTTTTTTGTCTTTATAGGCACTTGCAGAAACCAAGCCAAGTTTGGAGATCTGAATAAAATATAAATCCTCTTAAAGGGTAAAGCAAAAAACCCAATTGTGTCTGGGAAGAGGCAAGGAGGAGGTTGGAAAGGGCTGGGCAGCAGGGAGCGGGGCAAGGTGGAAGGGGGGTGGGGAGAAAAGAAGAGGTGGGAAGATGGCAATGGTTGTATGAACATGTTCAGGAGGAAAAGTGGGAAAGGACTGGAAGCAGAGGAAGGGGGAAAAAGTAAAAGGGTAGAAAAGAGATCTGGGGAGGGTGAAAGAGAGCAAGGAGAGGCTCAACCAGGAGTGAAAGGGCCCACTGTGGCAGCAACAGGTTCCCCTACAAACTCCGCTCCCATTAACCTGAGTGTTTCCACTGCTTTGCTTTCAGAAGATATCCACAAATACTGCTGGCAAATTGTGTCCTTCTAGTAGCAGGTTTTGGCAAAGATAATACCCTTTAAAATTGTTTTCTGTAGTTCAAAAGCATTACTCCATTGAAGGGCCTTTAAGAAGCTCCCTACTGATGATGATGCACCAAGGACCTGTGAAACTTCTGTAATTCTGGAGTTTGGGGTTCTCACTCTTACAGGTTTAAAAGTTTTTGGGAGACACAACCACTTGCAAAATCTAGCAGTCAAGAACACTATGAATTTAAATTTGCCACTGAACTTAAATCTGCTTCTCATGTATGTAAATATCCATAAAGCCGTTGTTGTGGACTATTTTTGTTACTGTGTCTACTAGAAATACAGATTGTATCTTTCAGTTTACACATGCCATATTCCTCACCGTGGATACATTAATAAGTAGTAAATGCAATACCTTTTGCTACAGATTTTTTTGGAACTTAAAAACAGGTAAACTAGATAATATCACTGCCCTTGGTTGCTTTTTTTTTTTTTTTTTTTAAAGTACAGCCTGTTATTTCTGCCCACTGTAAAGTTTACTGCACAAAAGTAAACTCAATTTGTAGTACAAAGTTAGAAATGTAGAGAACCATTTCAAAGGTCAGTTTATATGGTCTGTTTGTATAAATTATGGAAGAGACTCTTAATTAAAACCACTAGTGTTGCTTTTTTTTATTTCATGTGAAGTGATTATCCTTTCTGCATTTTAGTAGATGATTATTTTGGGTTGGAGTTGCATTGAAACAGAGAGTTTCTACTTTAACTGCAAGTTTTTTTTGTTGTTACGCACAAAGATTTTTTGTGGCTGTATATATTCCAGCCTGTCCACCTCCCCCCTCCTATTCCCCAAAATGCTGACTCTTTCTCCCCCTGTTTGATTGGTTTGTCTGGAAGAAATATTAGTGGTTCTTGGAAAGGAGAACCAGGTTGGCAATGGATAGCCAGGAAGAGAAGCAAGCAGAGGAGAGGCTTGCATTCAGGGTGGGACCTGTGCTACTGGAGATGGTGCCTACATTTAAGAACTAGAGTAAACAGTAATTCTTGCCAGAATGGAGAGTTAAAATACAGGTTACAAGACGTGCTGTGGTATTTGAAATTGAGAAGGAGTTTGCTTGAAGATAAAGTGTCTTAGGTGAGCTATGGGGAAACCCATAAACAGTCTTCTACTTAAATCTCCAGAAAAGTTGTGTTTCTGGTGACTCACTGGTGATATGCTTGGGTTTTTTCACTATAGAAGCACATAGTCTTCTAAGATTTATCGACGGTGGATTTAGCATTGTGCTATGCTTTTAACTAGGAGCATGTTTGAGGAAGGGAAAGAGGTAAATGTGTATTCCAAGTCCATTTGTGAAGTCCAGTGTAAAGAGCATGAGGAGGTCTATTTCGACATATCCTGAGTCTCTGCACCTTTTGGAAGCTGTAAATTCCTTGTCTTCCACACCAAGAATGCCTCTGGTCCATCACCTCTGTACTCTCACCAGGGCTGAGCTTTGATCTAGTTGCTTTTATCCCACAGGTTAGGATCCAGCAGAAACATAGGCATAAAACTTCTAATTTATTTTATCCTTGCCTGGGTTTTACTGTACCTTAGACCAACCTGCTGGAAGCTTTCTAGTGTCTAAAATATCTCTACACTGTTGCAGCACATAAGTTGCAATCTGCTACTGTTTTGCAGTGGCTTTGCAATATTGTATTTAATATTAAATATATTCTGTCCTTACTGTTTCCCCTGTTTATTTTTGGTGGTAGGGTATTTGTATATTGGATGCTCAGTGAGAGATAAATCTCAGTAGTGTCAGTAGTGTGGGTTTTGTGTAGGTGAGGTCTCATGGCATTCAAATAGCTTAGAAAGAGAAAAGTCCTTTGCTTAAAAAAAAAAAAATGTGTGTTTATGTATACAACCCAATGAGAGAGATGCTTAAATATGTTTGTATATTACATCCATGCAATCACTCTCACCTCTGTATTTCTCCACACAGCTATTCTTTTACAGGTTTATGGCTAACTATTTGACTGGTGAAATGATTTTAAATATTGCCTTTGATTGGATCATAGCAATTGATATTCCCTGGTAGATTAGTTACACTGTGCATTCAGTGACAATTCCCATTCTTTGTGAACCATAGCTATGCTGGATGCAGTTAACTGTTCTAGCCATATAGTCCCATAAAATCTCAATAAAATCTGAAAACTGTGGAGTATGGGTAATCTTGCTATAAATTGTAATAAAAATTACCCCTGTAGACTCTATATTCTGACCATTACGTTCATGGATACTGCTGCTTTGTACATAAAGTTTTATGAAATAAATTGACCAATTCTGCTGCCCCTACCAGACACCAAAGCTGTTTTGATTGAAAATCTGATAGGTGTGGTTAGAGCATTTTCCAATGCAGAAAAAGCTTAAAATGAACTTTAGATAGGAAGAAAAATGCCATATATGTGCTTTGTATACTATGGACCAGCTTAGAAAGAGAATCATGAATACCATCATTCCCATGCATTTGTTAAGTCCATAAAGCCAGGATTTGGTTTCCTAAAACCCATTAAGTAAACCTGAGTATAACACTTAGTCTCTGAGGGCGTAATTTCAAATAGCTCCTGTACATCTGTGTCTGGAAGTATTTCTTCCACCTTTAACATGCAGTGGTGACTGTGACATTCTCCTTTGACGTTCTCCTGCTGGGAAAATCCACTCTGGGCTCCTGTTCTCTAAAAGAAACTGCCAAGAAGGAGAATGTTCGGTTGTTTCAGGCATCAGGCTACGGTGTGAGGCTGAGGTTCCACGGTTGTAAAACCTGTTTTCCAAGAGTAACCAGGAAGGATGGAGATGAGTCGGTCCCTCTGCTTGGTGCTTGATCCACCCAGGTGCATTTTTTTTTTTTTTATCAGAGGTATTTGAAGTGGTGGCAGTTTAAGAAAGAGCAAAAGAAGTCACTGCTGGTCAGCAGTTTTCTTTTTGCAGTATTTCAGGTACCACACTGCTGTATGCCAGTTGTAGAGACTGAAGTTATGGATTAGACACTACAGTATTCATGACTGTTGGCAGATTATTTGTTTTAATGAGGATTTATCTGTCCTCCTGTTAATTACTTCTCTTCCAAATTTGCCCACTAGGGCCCTGAGGCCCCCAAAGGTAATTTTCTTCAGCATTGCTGCTGAGGCACCTCTTTGGCTTTAAGTGGATGGTGGCAGGTGGAGAAGGAGCAGGAGCAAGCAAGGCCACGCAGTGCTGTTGCTGTTGTTCCATCTTCAGGCACTTACTGAGATCCCCAAGACACTTCTGCTCCTTTCCCAGAAAACCAAGGCATGACTCACATGGCAAAGGCTACTTTCCTCCCCTTCCCAGCAAGGACCAGGTCCACAGCAGCTTGGGGGGGCGCTGAGCCACTTCCCTCTGCCAGAGCTGGTGCCCCAGTGCCCAACAAGAGGAGGGATGAGGGCTCACCCTGCTGAATTCCCCATGCAGTCCATGGAGGCAGGTGGGCTCATCACCCCTGAAGGCACCCATTTCCCTGTGCTGGCTGTTATGGGAATGTTGGGGTGGTTCTATACACAGTGCAGGTTCCTTGAAGACAGGAGGTGAGAAGCTCTTCTCTCCCGTCCTGGTGTCACCCAGCTCCTGAGGTCCAGGACTCAGAGATGATGGGGACTGATGGAAACATACTGTTAGGTGCTGTTGAGTCACGGGGTTATCGTGAGTGGCAGATTATTAATAGTTTCACACTAATTCTTTCAGAGTGTTTCTGATGCTGGCAGATTAATAGCATGTTGTGCTAAGGCATGAGCGCCGTATAATTTTCTTAACCATATTTTCCAATACCATCCTTCTAGGAGTTTGGCAGAAGATGTCACTTTGTTACTTCTGTCCTTCATGCTCTGCAGACACATGGACACACACGTGTGTAACAGCAGTACTGAGATTCTTGTAAATGTTAATTTTGGTGTGTGGGATAGTGTTTGGTTTTCCATTCCTAATGGAGGGAAATGCAAAGCAACTGTTGCTTACAGCAGTCTTTTACCTGCTGTATGCCAGCATGCACTGGAGGCAACTGGAGAGGAATTTGTAAGAAGGACACTTGGCAACAGCAAACATGACTCTTTCTGGTTTATTTGAGGTACCTCATATTTCTGCGTAATTTAAGCTTCCATTGCAATTAAAAAAACCAAAAAACAACCCTGTGGCTATGTTTGCAAGAAGAAACACGTCACCTGGGTGTGAATCAGAACTAGCAAGGCCAGAGGGGCCTCCCTGTCATCCAGGCTGACATCTCACCTAGCACAGGTCTTGGGATTACTCTCCCCGCTGCAGACCTGTGTAACCCTGCTTGTGGGTAGATGTCAGGGCCACTTGGAAATCCCATCATGAGCAATCATTTTGAATAACAGGTTGAATATTAGGCATCCTTCAGAGAAGGCGGGGTGGGGAGTTTAATATGTGAAACAATTCTGAATTTGGAAATGCTTTAAAAAAGCAGCAATAAATTTTTAATTATTGTTAGAGAGCAGCTACGCATGATTCAGTCTTTTATTAGGATGTGGTGTATCGGCAGGCTTACATGTATGTATGTTTACAAAGTTATTAGCAGAGAAATTAATTTAATGCAGAAAACTGAAATTTTAAGATAAACTGAGCCAGAGGTTTCAGTATTTCAGGATGCTGAATTTTTTTCTCTCTGCTTTCACACCAGCAAGCATCATCTCATAATGAGTCATTTCAGCAACAGTTAATACTACATGGCTCAGCTATAAAGAGAGGCAAAACTCTTGACGGTTACTTAGTTTTCTGCTGCTCTTAAATATTTAATTCATCTTTAACCCAAGGGGCTCATATTTGCCTTTAAATCAAAGGTAGCGTGTAGATGTGAAATTACTTCCAATGGGTCTTCGTGAGCCTACTGCGTGGATGAGTTTTCATCTCTTTCACTCACAGGAAAGCTGACTGGAGAAAATAAATCAGGTTGCAGTAACTGAAAACTGCCAGCGGTGATAGCAGTATGTTAGTGTATGGCCCTTTCCACACTGAGAAGGGCCCAGATTCAGCCTACCTACAGGCATCCAACCGCAGGATTTGTGATGGCCCTTGCCTTACCTGACCAGGTTGGAGCATGAGCTGCATATCCCTAAATAATTGCTGCAAAGAAGTGGAGTGATTAGGACATATTTGGGTGGAGCCTCTGACAGACGGGGATAGCATTTACCCAACAGTCTAATAATTAATACCAGCACATGTGTGAGAAGTGAGAGGAGGTGTGCTGGGCTCTCGCCAGCCTGGAGAGATTTAAATCTGCAGTCCCCCCTTCCCAGGAGATGCTCCAATGTGGACTGGAGCAGCAGTTTAGAGAGTGGAGAAGGAGAAAAATACCCTGATGTTGTGGCCCTGTGCTCAGGATATTCCCCTGGGAAGGTGGAGGCTGCATCTTGTTCTGAGGGGTTTGTCTGTCCTTAGCAGCCAGCAGGCTGGATTCTTCCTGAAGATTTTGCTTCTATGGCTTGCTTAGTCCTGGATCATAGCAAAACTGACACGGTCATGTGCCAGAAGGTACAAATTCAGTCGGTGCTCATTAGAAAGCTGCTGTACAAGTTTAAATCTGTTCCAGCATTGCAGAAGGGGCACTTTTGTCCTGAGAAACAGGATCAGCTATTGTTTGGCTCCCACAGCCAGCATAAATTTTAAAGCCAAAACCATTTTTTTAGTTCAATAGAAATGGAAGCAAGCTTATATCTGATCCATATCAGATTTTTTCCTACTGGCAACTGACAGCTGGCAGATAAAATATTAATGATGGTAGACCAAGTTCTGGAGTATTTACAGGCTGGTGTGTGCCTTACGTGAGACCCATTTGCACATCTTACCTTAAAACAAGTGCAGAGTGAATTCACTTATAAAGCCCAAAGGGAAACTCCTTTTTGGTACAGTTTGGCAAAGGGGCTATTGAGAAGTGATTGCATGTATGCACATGCATCAAGAGCGACTCCGTGAACCTTCTTCAGCAAAAAGGATCATTGTTTCTTGAGGCTCACAAGGATGGAAACTGGCGTGGCTGCTTGCAGCCTTCAGCACTTGCAGACATTCTTAAACAACTTCCCTGGCTCACCAGTCTTTTCAGCATGCAGCGCTAACAGCTTGCTTCTGTAGCTCCTGTGCACTTTTTCAATGATACCTTTGTCCGACGAAAGCAGTCTCTGACTTGTTTCTTTTTGCTTGCCTTGCCTTAGCCTCATTCATACTTCACGAAACCACTGGATAGCTCTGTTGGACAAATCTTGCCTTTCAAGAGAAGTAGCAAGGGCAAGAAAACCAGCTCATTTTTAGGGCCTGAGCTTTGTTAATGAAATGTGTGTGCCTGTGATAGGGAGGACTCAATTTAGTGACCCAGGTGTGTACCTTCCAGACCTGTGGTCCTAAGTTCAAGGAAAACCTTGATCATCAGAGCAAGGTACAGCACAAAGGGAAGTTAAAATGCACTGGCATGTTCTGTTGGCTCTCCTCCACCTTGCTTGCCGATTGCATTCCACTACTCACTTGTCCTCCACCTTTTTAATCTTACTTACTAAATTATCTCTTGCCTGCATCTCTTCATTCTTTCTGGTTTGATGTTCATTAGGCCAGCAATTACTCTTAATTCAGTGTTTATGAACTAGGGCTGTTATTTATAAACCTTGGTGCCATCAGTTCTACAGTTGTTCATAGATGTCCAAGAGAAAGTCAAAGCTGTTGACGTAAGTGGGAGTCATGAACCCTGAATGTATAAAACTCCTGGTACTGCAGTTTGCACACTGTAGTGAGTGTGAGGAGGAGATATCTGTTAGGCTTTTGGCCAGTTGGTTATTCACATGGCTTATTTCAGAGAGGAGAATAGCTTTAAAGGCTGTTCTTCACCACAGCAGCAGCAGACATGCTGATGAGAAAATGGGGCAGTTCACACCAGCTGGCAGTGGTGAACTTCAGCCTCCTGGTTAGTCACCTTGGCTCTCCAGTGCCTTGGCCACCCAAGTCTGAAAGCTGAGAAGAGGTCACAAATAGAGAGGGAGACAAAAAAGGGTGTATATGTGGGCCGACATTAAAAATTAAGGGAATAATCCCTAAGCCATTCTCTAATTCAGTTATTGTCTTTAGTTAGGTTCACTGCAAAGGTGTAACAAAAAATGTCCTTGGATAGCCTGCCTTTGAATTTGCCCACTGGTATGTTTCCATTCCTGGCCTTATGTTCTCACCATGCTCACGGCTCACGGCACCTCATGAAGTGCTCAAACATTGGCATCTGGTGGGGCAAACTGTGTGCAGTGGGCCACATTATCCCTAGTTGCAAAAGCACAACCCCGCTAGCAGCTTCGTGGCTGTGTTAGTAGGCAGAGTAGGATTTCCCTTGCAGAGCGGAAACAAAAAGAAGGTAATTGAGAGTTTTCATCCTCGCGCATTCCTCTGGTAAATTAAAACCACCACCAAGTACCACAGGAGTCTCAATCTTCAGAGCTGTCAATCTGCAGTAATAATGAAACAACATTATGTCTTATAAGGAACAAAAATGTGTAAGGTTTTTCATAGGCATTTGTGCTGTCTCCTTTTATGTAGGTGTGTTCACACTTAAGTGATCAGAATTGGTGCGTAATAACTGTATTACAGACTAAATTATGTAACAACTTTTGTGATTTCAAGTTAGGCTTAGGTTTAAACATTAAGTTTCTCAGCTAGCTACTTAAAACTTGCTGTAGTGCAAGTCAGATTAAGCCATTGTTAATGCAAACTATCGCATACATAGCTTTTTGCTAATGATTTTAAATTTATTTGCAAACTTTAGCTTTCACAAAAGCAACGTGTATAGCAGCATTTAAATATTGGGCAGATACAAACATACAACTACTAGTAACAAGATTCACTTTAAGAAGAACTGAAGAAATAATGAAATAAGTAATAATAATCTCATACGTAAAGTTGCTTGTAAGAAAGAACACAGAGAACAGAGCAGAAGTGTACTTCTTTCCAAATAGTTTTCTGGGGCTAAATCAGCTGACTAGATGGCTCAACTGTTCTTAAATCGAATACTAGATTATCCTTAATGCTCAGGTACACATGGAATACCATCATGTGTAGGTCATGATTTTAAGAAGCACAGTCAGAAAAGGTACCCATACTACCTAAAACAATTAAAAATTTTGGACGCTTTCAAAGTTGCTGTACATTTGTCTCATGCAGGTCATTGTTTGTTGTCAACAGTTTTTACTTTGATAAGCAAAAGGTGTTTTATCATACATGACGAAATAATAAGCAGTCTGCGTGTAGCTGGTATTAGTGAGGCACCTAAACTGCACTAGTAAAAGCTAGTAAAAGTTGCATTGTGCATCTGTAAATGCACTGTGCTTCCAGAAGGGGTGGTTGCATCAGCTTACTGAACATTTTTTAATAGTACTTTCTTTATGAAGTTCATTAACATAAAAAAAAAATGAAGCTGAAGGGTAGTTATAATCACTCACTGTTCTTTTACTCAGAGGTGGTTCACAGCTAAGACATAAATTAAAATTTAAGATCAACTTTCCCTCGAGTCACCGCTCGTTTGGAGAATGATTTCTTTTCAAGAGCTGAGCTATCCATCAGTGCTACTCTTACAGCTGCACAGCTCCCAAAGTATCTACAACCCTCCCATTTTTCAGCGTAACTCAGTCCCTTTTCTAGAGTCAGTGAACATGGTAACATAAGAAACGTGGCAAAAGATATAACTGTGACTTTTGGAGCTGCTCTCTAGCTGTAGGCCCGCTGATCTGTTCATGAACTCTGAAGGGAGCCTGTGATACCTGTGTCCAGGGATGTGGTTAGCCGGAGTTGGGTAGGAATGACAGCTGCCTTTGTTGAAAAGCATGTTGTAAGACCCAGAGAGTGTCCTGTCCCTGACACTGCAGTACAAGAGAGCACAAGCTAACAAACTGCAACAGTTACCTCTTTAAATGAATAATCTTGGATTCCCCTGTTTCACCTGACCAAGTAAAATAAACACATTATTAAACAAATCTCTTTGCTTGTCTTTCCCCTTACCACACCTCCCTTGCAGCCTCAGGCATCTCTCCAGTGTTGCTCTCTACTCCAGCTGCTTTTGGTGTCTCTCAGCACTTACTAATCCTGTGTGGTATTTCATGAGTAAGGAGGAATGTCTGTTTCTCTACATCACCTCTGAAGTTTGTCTCTCTGTCTGTCCCCAGGCACAGGCAACCCCTAATTCCTCTCGGGGAGTATCTCAGGCCACAGTTGTGCCCCATAGTTCCCCCCCCGCCCCATGCCCATCCTTTGGTTTCCTACCCCTGCCTGTATGTGGGTTGTGTTTTTTCTTCCCTTTGGAAGGCAGCAGCCTGGATAAGAGGGACGGACGGCAGGTAGCCCACTCGCTGCTCTCCTTTCCTGTCTCTCTGGCACAAAATGTAACTCTGGTGGGCCGACCTTGGCTGGCTGCCAGGTGCCCACCCAGCCACTCTCACACTCCCCCTCCTCAACAGAACCAGGGGAGAAAATGAGGTGGAAGAGCTCATGAGATGAGATGAGAACAGGGAGATCGGTTACCATCACAGGCAAAATGGACTCAACATGGGGAAAATTAATTTAATTTATTGCTAATTAAACATAGATTAGGATGGTGAGAACCACCACCCCTCAGCCCCCTTTTCCCAGGCTCAGTGTCACCCCTTCATTTCCAGCCTGTCTCCCTCCCTGTCCTGGAGCAGCCAGGGGGCTGTGGAGTGGGGGCTGGGGTCAGTCCCTACATCTCCTCTCTGCCCTCTTTCCCGCCCCCCCCCCCCCCCGCAAGCTGCTCCCACCCAGCCTGGGTCCCGCCAGCCGTAGCTCCATCAGGAGAGCCTGCTGTGCCTTGGGCGCTCCCGGGGCTCCACCACAGAGCATCTCCTCCCCACCTTCTCCTCTCACCTCGGTGTCTGCAGGGCTGCTTCGCACACTTTCTTCCTCAGTCTGCCTGTGTGGCAATTTTTTTTCCCTTTCTTAAACCAGCTGGAACCTCTCACAGGTGCCCTGCAGGCCCCACTGCCGGCGCCCGGGCACCTGCACTATTGCCGTACAGGATGGATGCTGTAAGCTATGGATGGGCAAAATAATGCTGCAATTCCTCGTCTTCAAATGTTCATAAGACCTGAGACTATATGACTTTTCAAAAAAAATCTAAGCCTACCCAACATCAGCCATCAGTTTATCAGCTGAAAGTTAGCTGCCTGTGCCAGGTTACGTGCAGCTTTGCTATGTGTACCATGGAGGGAAGGCTCCTTCACAGGTTGACACGAGTGTTGAATTGAGTCAGAAATAGGACACCTGGGGTTTTTGAGATGCCTAAGTTTTAGTTGACTGGAATGACATGGGTCCTAGCCTGGTATCTTATGATGAACATTTGGAATCAAAGATTGCTCCTGACATTTTGCTGTAAAATTTACTCTCTAGTGTGCAGTGTTGTATGAAGCAGATGTAGCCCTTTCTCTTCACTTTCTGAAGGCAGGCAGAGTAAGTAACTCGAGGGTGAACTGAGTTTTTGCTGTGTGTTACATGTGCAGTCTTGTTTCAGGTGCGCTGAATGCATTGGTGTTGCCTGTGTGTGTTCACAGGCACGTGTGCTACTGGAAGAGCCGTCGCCTGGCTGTAGCACTGCTAGGTGACTTTGCCAGTGCATCACCTGATTTGGGACGCTCAGCACAAGCGGTGCCATCCGACCCGAGCAAGCAGATGTGTTGTGCACCCTGATGTTGTTCTGGGACGAGATTAATTTCAGCACGCTCATATTAATCCATTATATGTCTCTTTCCAGCACAAATGGACCCCCGAGGCCTATCTCCCAGACAAATTAAAAGTGACAGTGATGATGACGACCTGCCAAATGTGACCTTAGATAGCGTTAATGAAACTGGATCTACAGCGCTCTCCATAGCCAGAGCAGTACAAGAGTAAGTATCACATTCCCAGAGCAAGATGAGTGTTGCCGAGGCATCCCCGGGCCGATGGAGGCACTGGCCCTCGGCAATACTGCAGGGGTGTCCCCCCAGCTGCGGGCTGGCACACTTGCCAGCATCTCTTCTGTGTAGCTTTGTTCCCTTTAGGAAGAGATGGCTGTATCTCTTGTCTCTCTCTGATTCTCTTTTCCTGTCCCTCTCTCCGCCCTCATTATTAGTTAAAGTTTCAAATTGAAGTTGTTTCTTCCCCTTTATTTACTTGCAAAACTTGCAGTGTTTTTATATCTTCTCCAAAGGGAGACCAGGTTAGAATTTCACTCAAAAAACTTGAATTTTTTTCTTGACTGAAAGCAGCATCAACAGGTTCATTTTAGTTGCTGATAAATAGGAACTACCTACATTTCTCCTGAAGGACAGTGTCATTGAAAGTAGTGAGGGGCTTTAAACAGTTTTTCCATTGCTGTTATTTTCCTGGGTGCTTTCACTCACTGGATGGACAAATAAGTTCTTAATTTAATGTCTGTCTGCTTGTTTGAAAAAAAAGAAAGTTTATCATGAACATTAGCAATTCTGTAGATGCATGAGCTTGCTCAGTCACTGTAGCAGCTGGAAGGGAACCAACTGTGAGGTAAATAAGTATTAATATCCCCATTTTATAGGTGAGGAAAATGAGGTTATGCGTAAAGGTCACCCTGTAGGTCTGAAGCAGAGCTGGAAATAGAACTAGAGCCTCCAGGCACTGAAGCCTGTGCTAGACCCGCAAAACACATTACTTTATCTGAGAGGTTCAAAACATGGGCATTCTGGGTATTATTGAATAAGAAGGGATGTAATAAAGGCCATTAGACGTTGTTGTATAGTTTATTGTTGATGCATTTTAAACGTCTTAACATGGTATCTAAAAGTACTTACGTTTTGCTTTGTTTTCCTGGCCAAAAGCATTGATGTTTCTAAGCTGTGTTTGAGGAGGAACTCTTTTTTATTTTTATTTTGCATTTTCACCAGACACCTGCTAATTCATCTAGTCAAGCACAGCAACTGTCATCCTCAAATTTCAATTCCCTTAAGCAGAGAGGGAGGTTTGTATGAGCAAGCAAGGCGTTGGCTGTCACTGTATTTGGTGTGCTCCAGTTCCGGTGGTGATAAAGGAAGGGAAGGTTTCTTCACCAGTAGCACTGTTGCTTGATAGACTGCTAGTTACAACACCAGGTCCTGAAATGCTAAGTATTTTTTTCTCAGTTTATGGGACACTTAATAACCCAGAAAAATAAAACAAGCTGTCATGTTTTTGTACTAAATGGCTCTGTCTAATAAATGAAAAGAGGAAGCATGGGGTATTAGCAAATACTTCTAAATATATGACTGGCAGGCAGATACTGTTCTCTGTGATTGATACTGCTTGAACACTTAAAGAATTGATCAAACCATGAAAAGCTTTTATAGCTTTTCCACAATGCATTCCACAGCTTGTGAAGGTAAATATGTTTAATATTACTTGGCTGGCTCTGGAGCTTAAGAATTAAATTAAGAAATTTAATAATATAACATCAACTCATCCTTGTTAAAGGTTTTATTTAAACAGTAATCTGTTAGTTTATTTCAAAAGCCCCATTAGGAAAATCTGATTTGACTGTGATCTGCAGTTTGTCTTATTTACTTCATTCTCAGTCGCAGACACCACACGTACAGCTGCTGATCTGAAAAGAGACATTGGCACATTATACTATCTTCACTCAGCCCATTTCTTTCTTGTTCTATAATAAAGTACCATACAGGCATGCTCTATTCTGAATTTAGGCATCTAACGTGCCTTAATATTGGATGTTTAGCAAAGCAGTCCACTGAAAATAAAAGCTCAAATTCTGCGTACCCTTGTTGCAGAGAAGAAAGTGCCTTTGAAGCCTTCCAAAGGGAGATCCTGTGTGCTCAATTTCAGCATCTAAACTTAGCAGACAGGAATTTTCCTCTGAAGATGTGGAAAGGCACCTACTGTTCTGGTGAATAACTGGGCAGCATAGGGGCATGCATAGAAAGACTGCTTCAGCAGTAAAGCGTAGGTCTAAGCTAAGTGCCTAAGTGAGGTAGGCTGGACCTCAGAGTCTAGAAAACTGTCCCACAGAATGTGTTCTTTCTTAAGTGAGCTTGTAAGCTCTTTCTTGTGAATAGTTATACAGTTAACAACAAAAAATAACTTCTTGCATATGCTGGCTGGGAAATACAGCATGGCACCTCCAAAGGGATGGCAACATCCTTTCCTTCCGTACTGGATTGCCGTTGTGCAGTTTTGCCTTTGTTAAACAAAATACTGAGCCCAGTTTGTAGGTGCTGGTGGCAGGTGCAAGACAACAGTTGACCTTTTCCTGGTTGGTTTTCGGACATGTTTGAAGTGATCCTGCATAAGGATTATAAGTGTGTGTGTGTGTATATATATATGTGTGTGTGTGTGTGTGTGTATGTATTTGCCTCTTGCTACCTAGTCTCCAAGAACAGAAAGGGATTTCAAATACCCTGTGTGGGGTATTTGCTTTGGGTCGGTCCTGTGCAGCCCCTCACACTACGTGTAGGGCTGTGGGGGCTATGGGGAGTTGCCTTGGTGAAGCCTCTGACTTTCTCTGTGTGCTGTCTGTGGGGTTCAGGATTTGTCTTGCCTAGTTAGACATCTACAACGTAGATATCTGCATCTGAGCTAGTTATCTCGCCTCCCTGCATATGGGCTAGATAGCAGTTGGCATGTCCAGGTGGTAATTCTTTTGACCTATTCTAGCTGTCTAATTTAGGGATAGAGGCAGACTCAAGTCCATGAGCACCCATTCCTCTCCATAGACTGCAGGTGGTGTAGACAGCTGCCTGGGACACACGTGTCAGCACTGCAGATCTCTGATGTGAGGTAAGGGTACGGCAATCCACGGCACCTGACTGGGGGACTCGGCATGCCAGAGCGTGGGAGTGACAGGACAATACTGAATGCTCCAGCATCTTCCTTTGGTTATGTATCTGCCAGGTGGGGTTAGCAAAGCCGAGGTTTTAAACACAAGCTGAAGGAAATCAACAAGTCAGTGTTTGGGGAGGAACTGTTATTTTAATAAAGCCATTTTTAAGCTTCTTGTCTTAGAAATTACCTTCTGTGGTTCACAGGGCAGTTTGGAATGCCTACATGAAAGCTTTGCTTTTCGTGTCCTCTAAAACTCCAAGCAGCCCGTGTTGTTGCTTTGTGTCAGGTCCACTCTAGCCTTACAAGAAAAGAATTCTTAGCAGTAAAAATTGTGACAATCAGACATTAAGAGCCACATGTTTGGCATTAGTTTTTATTTACGCCAACAGAATGTCATTTGCCTGCATATTTGTAAAATAACCAAGTATGACTATTTTTTCTCAGGGAAATTGCCTTCTTGCTGCTAGCGTTATATTGGCTGAGCTTCCAGACTTCTCAGTAGTTCTTTTGGAATGACTTCCTAGTTGTCCTTCACTTCAGCAAACCCAATCAATAATGTAAAGTTACAGATAAACGAAGTCATTAATTCAAGCAGGGTACTTTGCTGAAATTTCTTCATTTGACAGTGCTGCTTTATGGCAGTTGCTATGCCTTACCATTATATAGACTATGAGTAATTTATTAATCTGAGATAATATGCTCTGGCTGATAATAAATATTGCAGCAATATGTAGATTTCAGTGGGCTTTGCATTGTAAGCAGCATTTCATCCTTTTGTAGCATGTTTTACAAACTCATTCTGACATGTAGCTCTCTAACAAAGAGCAGATTTGCCTCTATATGTCTGACACCACTGATGGTTATTACACAGCAAGAATAACATCATATATTTTGGGTCAGAACTCAGATACGCTCTAGAAATCTTTATGAAGCCAAGGGAAGAGAAGGCACTAGTCAAGCCCTAGACCAGTAAAACTTTTTAAGGGCCTCTCTCAAAGGCAACATGTTGTTCCCTCAGCCTGGCAGCCCTTCCATCCCTAGGCAGCCCCGATGCATTGGAGCTCAGGAGCCATCTCCATGTATATAATGATGCAAACCCTGAACAGGGCATTCATCTTCTTTCCCTGCACACTTGCACAGTAAAATTTGTTATTTTACAGCATGCAGCCCTCTTTCCCTGAACACACACAACATGAGATCTCTTAGTTGCAGAGGCTGAGGGCAGAAGCGGGACAGGCAGAGGGTGATTTTTAGCATGAACTTTTCATCAGTTTATCAGTAAAAATCCAAAGATCCAGGAATTCCTCCTTCTTCATCTAGACTTTTTTCTCCTTATGGGTTGTAGGCAGAGGGAACCCCTTTGACAAAACGATTTTTTCTTTCAAATAATGTCAAGGAAAAGCTGGACTGTGCATATAAATGGATGATGCTTATGGTAGCTTTGGTTTTCTGGCATAATGGAGGGACATAAAATTCAGAGAGGAAATCCTGAATACTTGTAGTTATAGCACCAGTTAATTCTTAGAAATGTGATTTGTCATTTGGATGTGACCATGGTGACCTTTAGCATGAACTCTTCTTTGCACTGAGCTGGGTGCTGCTGAGTGCTTGTATGAAAATGAGATTAGGGGCTTTGACTCTACCCAGTTCTCTTTGGTTATGTGATTGATACTTTGATGCTAATGAGATCATTTTACTTTATTTTTAAATCCTGCTGGCTTTTATTATTGCAGTACAGTGGAAGATAGTTTTGGGTGCTGCACTAGCGAAAAAATCCACAGCTGACAGACAGCAGAGCCACAGTATCAATGTATTCTCTTAAATTGGAGTGTATTTTTCAAGCCTGAACTTCTCTCCTTAGATCTTATTTTTTCTCCCTCCTCTTCTTCAATGTAAATCAACTTATGTGGTTGATTTTTATCCCTTTTGAGGTTTATAACTGTGTTCCCATCAGCCATTCACTTTCCACACTGGTTTTGTCCATCTTCCTACTTCAGTTGCAATCGTTACTTCCGTTGTGCTATTCATTACAGGGAACTTTCACCTCAGGTTTTTCTTCTACTTGCAGACAAAATACATTGTCCTGAGTCTCCAAGAAACATAAACGAGGGTGTTTTGGCAGTACTTACGTGAACTTTGCTTCTTTCTCCACTGGCACATGCACCCTCCATGAACAAATGCTCATTTTAAAACTGGCACACAAATGGATGGTGACTTTACAAATGAAGAACTGAGTAGTGCTGGTCCAGAATTTCTCAATAAAGCATTTTTTTCACTGGAGAATGCTAATTGATCTAAAGCAAAATTGTGGGAATACATCGGTATCAATTTTTCTTTTCTCATAAAGATTTCCCATGTCTGGGATGTGTTTTTCCATTGCAGTAAGGCTTTAGAGCACCATTTCTCATGAAGTCCAACAAGGGCAAGTGCAATGTCCTGCACCTGGGTCTTGGCAATCTCAAGCAAAATACAGGCTGGGCGGAGAATGGATTGAAAGCATCCCTGAGGAGAAGGACTTAGAGGTGTTGGTGGGCTGGAAGCTCGACATGACCCATCAATATGTGCTTGCAGCCCAGAAAGCCAACCATGTCCTGGGCTGCATCAAAAGAAGTATGACCAGCAGATTGAGGGAGGTGATTCTCCCCCTCTACTCAGCTTTCATGAGACCCCATCTGGAGTACTGTATTCAGCTCTAGGGCCCCCAGCATAAGGACATGGACTTGTTGGAGCAAGTCCAGAGGAGAGACATGGAGATGATCAGAGGGCTGGAGCACCTCTCCTGTGAGAAAAAGCTGAGAGTATTGGGGTTGTTTAGCCTGGAGAAGCAAAGCCTACAGGGAGACCTTGTAGCAGCCTTCCAGTACCTCAAGGGGGCCTACAAGAAAGGTGGAGAGGGACTTTTTACAAGGGCACGTAGGGATAGGACAAGTGGGAATAGCTTAAAACTGAAAGAGGGTAAATGTAGATTAGACATCAGGAAGAAATTCTTTCCTGTGCGGGTGGTGAGACACTGGCACAGGCTGCCCAGAGAAGCTGTGGCTGCCCCATCCCTGGCAGTGCTCAAGGCCAGGCTGGATGGGGCTTTGAGCAACCTGGTCTGGTGGAAGGTGTCCCTGCCTGTGGCAGGGGGCTTGGAATGAAATGGTCTTGGAGGTCCCTTCCAACCCAAACCATTCTATGATTCTAAGATGGCACAGTTGCTGCCACGCTCCAGGGGGGAAATTGGACCCCACACTCATAAACAGAACTGCCCCTGGGCCTCCCACCTCCCCACAGGCTGTTATATGGTGGGGCTTCTCCTCAGCCTCCTCCAGAGTTACTCTACAAACTGGACTGACTTACTAAACATGAATAGAGAGGTGTGTATGCTGATACTTAAGTGAAATACACTGGTGACATAGAGCCCTGTAAGGCAGGCAGTCATCTGTATTATGATTGATGCTCCCACTGTGTCATTATTTCAGGGATGTTTCTGTTCTAGTTGTGTTTTATTTTTTTGTTGGCAGTCTCAGATAGAAATCCTGCAGCAGAAAAGAAAAGGTTTCTGCAGTGAGAAGTGTTGCTAGGTCAGAAGTCGGCTAATGACCCAAGGGCGGTACTGAACTGGCAGAGGTGTACTGTGTCTCAGCTAGCTTCGGGAACCTCTGGGCAGTACTGGACTTCCCAGTTTAGACATATCCTTGCAGCAAGGTTCCTGTCTCACAATGTAATTTATCCAAAAGTTAGGCTCATATATTTTGGATTTCCTCCATACAGAGATGCACATACTCCTAGGTCTGAGCATCAGTTGTAATCATCTGCTTTTTGGAGGTGTCTGCCTTCCCCAGTCGTTACAAAGAAGCCAGGACAGATGGCTTAGGGAGAGTGGTTAAACTTAACATTGCTGAAGGTTATATATGAGGAATCCCCCTGTACGTGACTTTCTAAGGCCATGCTGGAATTCTGTGACTCAAGAAGAAATAGAACCAGTACATCTAAACTTTGGGCCTGTGCAGCTAGTAGAGGTGTGATTTGTCCTACCTACATGTAGTTCAGTTACCTTGCTGAAGAAGTGCTGACTTCTTCTACAATGTATTTATATATTGCTTTACAAACTTTCTTCTAGTAGAATTTGAATTCTCTGAGTTCTCTTGTTTATGTATAAAAATGAATGTGCCTAAAGCTGTGCTAAGGACTTCTACTGCTAGAGCTTGAAAGCCATGTATACTTTTGGGAATTGGTCTTTAGGCACTAACTGTGAGCCTTTGGTTTCAACAATCCAAATGGACCTATATTACTCTTAAAAGGTCCTTTTTCTTTTTTCTTCTTTTTTCTTTTTGCATATGTGAGATTTTACAAAAAAAAAAAAAAAAAAAAGTGTAATAACTTGACAGTTGGGCAGTAAAATCAAAGGGTGCCATTCTGTGCATGCACATTGATTCTAGGTTTTTTGGTGTGGAAATTTGCCGGTATATATCCCAGAGTCTTTTGCCAGGATAACAGATTTCCCATCAGCCAGCAATCATTAGGAACAAGGGCCAGGTGGATGGCAACTGTAAATCAAAAGCAGCTTCTATAAAGAAATTGACATCACTGCCTGCTTTGAAAGGGTGGTATTGCTTAAATGGCAGTGTATTAGGAGATAGGGGTAGAGTCAAATTGTTCCCTGAAGAAAGGTAATTTGAAAATAAAAGTGCTTTTAGCTTGGCCTACACAAAATTACGTTTTCCTATCATCTCCCCTGTAACAGTAGAGTTACCATGACTATTGAGTAGATGAATTGAGAGCAAGGACCCATTGCCATTAGGATGTCTCTTCTCTTCAATCACTTTGAAGTGCTAGGCATTGCTTTTCAATACATATTTTACCATTGCTAGGAGTAATTTTCCTTTTAAGAGAAATATTTAAATTAAGTGCATAATAAGCTGGAAGAAGCAAGGAATCCTGGTTCTGTTGAAGTCCAGAGGAGTTTTACCATTAACTTCACTGGGTCTAATGAGTAACCCTGAAACTGTAACAAGTCTGGATGCTGAAAAGAAAAAATAACTCAACACTTAGGCTATTTTGTGGACCAATATGGTGCAGCAAGACAGGTATTTGTAACTTGTGGATTCACAGATACCTTTCTGTATGTCTTTTTCATTACCTCTATCTATCACAAGCAAACTTTCAAAGATGTTTCCCAGCTTCAGTTCGGTGTCCATAGTGAATTGTCTCATATAACTGTCTTCCCAAAAATAGATTGTTTGTTAATTAAGTTAAATTTTAGTCTTAAGAAAGTGCCAGTCATTTCAAGGTAGTTATCAAACTTTGCCATTATTGGAATTTTACATTACTAAACATGTTTACACAAATGTGCTTTGGAATAAAGTGCCTCAAAACAATAGTGTATGATTATAATTCACATAGCAGTTTTTAGCTTTGTAGTGCTTTGCAAACATTAACTAATTAAATTGTACAAGTCCCCAGTATGTTCAAATATTATAATTATCTGCAGGTTAGTGACTTGCTCAAGGCCTTGCAGGAAAGCAGAGAATGCGCTGGGATCAGGAACGTCTCCCTTCTAGTCCCATGCTTAATCCACTACAATGTGTTGCTCCAGAGCGAAGCTTGAGTCATTAGTGGTTAGATATGTGAAATGCATTTTATTGATAGGAAGGCAGGCATTGTGTAATTGCTTGAAAAGCATGACACCGAAGAATGAATTATAAATAACATTATGCATTACTGCTACCCAGTTAGCAGTTTGTACACCTATTTGGCATCTGTTTCCCCAGTGATTCGTTATTCAGTTTTTTTCTGGTTTTTTTCTTCCTAAATGAGCACAGAAAGCAGAGGCAGAGTTGTGAGCATTAAGAAATTCAGAGCTGTAGCAAATACTCATCAGTACAGATTAGATAGCAGAACATTGCCAGAAAAAGCCACAATAAAACTACCTCAGTGAACTGCTACCTTGACTTCTGATAAGAAAAAGAAAGAGCATTGTCCTCTGCTGTCACTTGAGCCAAAATTACTTCTTTTTTCATTATCTAGATCAGATAACTTTTTATCTTTCCTTTTCCATAAGGCAGTTCCTGTGATTTTGTGACAGACAAACATGCAGCACAATTAAATCTTAATAGCAGTGCTTATACTGATTTATGGAAAAATGTTCTTGAGTGTTTAGATCAATACATGCAAAAAACACCAAAAAAAAAGTTATGTAGGTCACAGGTATGTAAACCGCATGCAAAGAAGAACACAATGAAGAGGGGAACACTGTTTAGCAAGGCATGATCGAGTGAGCAAGTGAATACAGGAATCTTAAAGAGAAAACATATTTTCTGCCGTTTTCCGTTTTCCTGCACAATGGGAAAAGATTGTGCTAGGTTTTCCACTTTATTAGTTCAGGCCTCTTTCACTAACAGTGACTCTGCTGCAACCTCATTTCTCACAGCTAGTTCTTTTTAGGCTGGAGATAAAGAGGAATGAAAGGAAGTTCGTGGATGATGGATATGTAAGAGTTTTTTGTGCTGAGCCCATGTGCCAAGGAGGTGTCACTCTCCATGCGTATGTGACTGAGGGCATGAGTGTTACTCTTTTGGACACATCGAGAAAAGGATAATTGGAGCTGAAAGCCACCACATGTATGAAGTTACTCTGTCCAAAATGAAAGGAATTCAAGGCTGAAACAAGGAGTAAAGCAACACGATGGCTCACATAATAATATCTAATCCTGAGGTGTGTCAGAAGTAATGATAGCCACAGGTTTCAGAGTCAAGCCAAGCACCTTCATTGTTATAGCCATGATGATGATGTGTCAAGAACGAAGTTTTGGCTTCGTTTCTATTTATTTACCCTTCTGGGATATACTAAGTTGCCACAGAATACAGTGGGGCAAGGAAATAAAAAAACCTGAGGCAGGAAGAAAGTAAGGAAGAGATCAGGGTGGATCAGAGGAGGCGGCAGTAGCCAAACCACTCTTGCCTAGCATGTGTCACTAAGCTCAGGCAGTGTGGAGCAAGCTGGCAGGTACTGAGGTCAGAGGTTCCCTAAAAAATGCTCATCCTAAATCCTGTCAACAGTATGTGCTCTTAGTGGAAACCTCCAGTGTTGCAAACAGAGCCTGAAAAATTAAGTAACTTGGAAGTGACCAGAAGCTTCCAGCAGGCATGAAAAGAAATACTTGGATTTCTGAATTCATTAAAAGTCAGCGGGAGCCTGTCTTGTCAAAACACCTCCCCCAATTATTTTTATTAAAAATACAATATTTAGCATAGGGATGGGATACTGTGTGATAAAGCAGGGACACAAAATGCTGTCAGACAGACAAGTTGCTTCACAGAGAACTCACCATGGTGTTTATTTTAAGAACTGATAGCCATTGCTATTTCTGTGATCAGTTGCTTATCAGGGCCACAGAGTCAAACCATTCATAAATAAGTTCAGAGGAGGAACTGGAATAATGACTGAAATCTTAGTCATAAAAGTTTCAAAAGCAGAGTAGCAGGATAATGTATAATAAATCATTTGCTGAAAACTCTTTACTCAGCTGAACAGCTTGATTCCCTTTGCACTCAATATTTCCACTTCCAAACTACTTGCTGTCTGTATCACCACATCGTTTCTGAGATTCTTTGCCATTACTAAGGCATAGTCAAATTAAAATGTGTTTTTCCTTTTGCTTCAGAGGACCTACCAAGTACATGCCGTTCTGTAACAGGTACATCCTTGTCAATATACTGCATAGCATAGAGGTACCGCTACGCTCACAACACACGTGAAATACTGCAGGTACCCAGAGTGCAGATGAACCATTACAGCACGGGCACTTTGAGACAAGGTGCAGATTGCCTGCTTTGGGGGAGGTCTGGCAGAGCCATTCTGAGGTTATGAAATAGGTGATTGGCTCCAGCAGTGTTTCAGAGCACCTACACAAGGCATCAACGCTCCCACAGTACAGTCAACACAGAGTTAAATGCTCTGAAGTTCAGTGGGCAAAGCGATCGCCTTCCCAGAGCTGGCTCCACTTACTTGCTAGGTACTAGGATATGAGTCATCTGTGCTGTCTTTTTGGAGCTTGGGCTTCTGACCTGTAGTTGCTCATTAAAATACAGTTTGGGGGGGAAATAAAGCAATAAAGAAAAAGAAAGCCAGCTTACCTGCCCAACTACTCATTGTGAAAATAAAAGATCAAGTACTTTGTTCTCCGCTTACCTATTTCTGCCTGTATTAAAACACAGAGCATGCTGTCCTCTTCCTGCCAGCCCTCAGTCTTGTTAAAAATGCAACAACCAGCAGCAGTGGTGCAGCCACCCACGTCTGGCATAAAACCTAGTGGTTAGAGCACTGACTCAGGAAGCCAGATACCTACATTTGCCAATTCTGAAACGTAAGGCTAGAATGCAAAAGATACCTAGGAGTGGTCCTACAACATCCTTTTCTTTTTCCTCTTACACTTGTATTTTGGATTGGGAAGTGACTATTACAGATCCCTTTTATGCTGGATCTGAGTTGTCACGTGTGTTTTAGGCATTTTCATAGCACAGATAAGGTTTGAGTCCCAGAGGCAAGGCTTGAGCATTTCTCCCCATGGTTTCTGGATCAGAGCAGAGAGTGGGTGGGAGGACACAGCCGTTTGAATTTCAGGCCAAACAAGAGTAGAACACAGTAAGTTTTAGGTGTCTGTGAGGTTGGTTGGAGGATGTCTGGGTATCTTTCACTTCAGTGCCTGGATACTGTAGGTTCTAACCAGAGTTTTAGTTGCCTGCTAAATTTCCAACTGACAAAAACTCAGCATGCAAATACTTGTCATCCTCACCAACTGTATTCTTGCCTGCCCTATTGCTTAGCTGTTACAAAGAGGCCTTTATGAAAAGAAGTGTAGAAAATTTAGCATGATGCCTTCCTTCTGGGCCGTTTGTATCAGCTGTAGAAATAAGTATTTTTCCAATAAGACACAGACATGATTATAAATTAATTGACAAGGGAGACAACAGTCAATGTTATGGTGTCCAGTTGCCATTTTTTCAGTGCATATTGATTTCAGTTGAGGGTTCATGGGCTAGGGGAGATTTTGTCCCAGTGCCCTTTGGTTAGGTACTGTCACAACTGTGAGATAAAATCTGTACCTCATGATACCATGGGACAAGTTGTCTGAGGTATGTTACTGAAAAAGGAAGGGACTGTACACGGAGAGTGGAAAATGAGGATGGAAAAAAGACGTCAGGCTGCGATAGAGCTAGTAACTTTGGCTTTGAAAATTGTGTACATCATTTTATCATCTTGATAGCATATTTCTGTTCCTATCAGAAATTCAATGTTTAACAAATGGCAAAATCAAGCAAACAGTAAAGATGACCAGTGTCTACTATACACTTGAAGCAAGGAAATGTGAGAGCTTCAAAAGTTGCAGTGCAAAATCTTGGGAGAAAATAGATTATTTGTAAGTTTCCAAGGGCCAGTGGAAAGTTCAATTATATAAATAAAGAAAAGTTGCTTTGAAAATTTCCTTTTCACTTTTAGCAATTAATATGCCAACATGGCCATTTTAATTGAGCATTTTAAGGGTTTCAAAATGTATCCAGTGCAAATGCATTCAAGTGGTAGTGTGCTAGAACATTTTTGTGATTCATGTTGTTATTCTAATATTTTTGCTAGTTTCTTGGGCGTTGGCCTCAGACTAATTTCATGCTACACTGAGTGGTCTAAACCAGAGGGAGAAGGACTGAAGGGAGTTATTCATGGACTTGGCTTTCTACAGGTTTTTCTTTTTTTTTTTTTTTTTTCCCTAACATGATGGAACTGTTTCCAGAAGCCAGCTGTATGGTGCTTCTTGTTTAAGCACATGCAGTAGATCAGAATTTGTCAGTGAAAAGGATCATTCCATGTAGTCCAAATCCCAACATAGGAGTTTATACAGCTATGATACCTTACATTTGTGTTGTTCAGTGTTCCAAATAGTGTTGTAGAAGGTTACCTATTTTCCCTGGAGTCTGTTTTAAGTAAAAAGCATTAAAGGCTAGGTTTTTCAGTGATGTGTTGGGAACAGTATTACTTAAGTAGCAGAATTCTGGGAACAAATGTTTGCTCCAGCCTCTCTTTCCTCTTTGTGCAATGTCTGCCTGCTCTAGAATCACATAAATTTTTACCTCTTGGTCACTGATTATTTTTTAATAAGAAAATATGATCCACCGTGATCCAAAATTACCACTAAGTGACACCTGGGCCCTTAAGCTTTGACTCTGCTGCCATGCAAATTAATGGCAGGGCTCCTAATGACTTGCTTAGCATTAGTTGGACCTCTACAGAGCAATTTCACTTTAAGAAGGACTTTTAAGCAAATGGGAAAATCCTAAAGTCCCTTCCACACTGAGGTCATGTGCTTACTTTGCAGTAAGTGTTCCTCAAGCTTGTCTAAGTCCCCTGCAATTGTTTGGGGTAACTTAAAATTCCTAATTGTCTGTGTTCAATTTCCAGAGAGAGCATGTGGGGCTGTGCCAGGTCAGCTGTTAACCCTTTTCGTTTTTTCAACTCCAGGTATGAAGCATTTTATTGTGTATTATATAATGTTCTGTTTTATTGACAAAGTCTAGTAGCAGTGCTTTTCAGTTTTCTTTCCCTCTTTATGTCATGGCTGGGTGGTATGCGAGCTAGGCAAGGTCCAAAGCTGATTTTTACTATTGCTTTTTATATTTTGGGGCTGAGAGGGTGGTGGTGTCCATCATGGGAAAACTGCAATTTTTTTTTCCAAATCCCAATGACTAAAATATGAGAATAGAAGAAAAAATATCCTGTCTGGCGTTTGATAATGCAGTTTAAAATATCCAAAAATAGTCTACTGAAATTGAGTAACAAAGTTAATGTGAATCAACATAGCTTATATTATAATGAGTCATTGCCAGTTACCATGAGACAGTCAACAAGCAAAGCTGTAAAATGTAGGAATAGGTCTTTGCAAACATCCCCTTGCTTTTTTTTTTTTCCCCAAGGAAGCAAAAATTTTAAAACCTTACTGTGTAATGCACCTAGCAGATGCCCCGCTTTAGAGTGCAGACTTGATATACAAATCCATTGTGGGAGTGACTGCAAGGACTATTGTGATGCCATAAGGTGCCTTGGGTTCATCTCCTTGCCCAAGTAGAAATGATGGCACATGATGGAAAGGATGTACCAACGCTGATAGGATCCCTGGTTTTTTTTGGAGTCATTGCTGTTGGTTTATTGGGTTTTAAAGTAGCGTGCAATGAATTGTCCACTCTGTGTGCTTGCTTGCTTGCTTGCTTGACCCTCCCCCCTTCTTTTGATTGTTTTGTGGGCCCCTAAAAAGATTCCTTTGGAGTCAGAAGTATAAACCCATCAGTTCACTGCTTTACCTAGTTAGTAGTAATCCCTGGGCCCTCTGTCTGTGGAGTACAGAAGGAAAAACAACTTCGCACATTTGATATAAGCAAATAAGTTGCAGAATAAATCTAAATCTTCACATTTATAGGTAGAGCTAAGCTTCATAATACAATTAAGAAGACAGCATGTTTAAGAGCAATTGCACTCTCAAATCGATAATGAGAAGTCAAATACAGAAACTATTCCTCAAATCTACTCTGAGCTCCAATTTGCACTTAATTGCATTACAGCTGGTATGTTCATATTAAAAATTTGCAAGACCTTATTACTCATATATTTTCAAAGTAGTGGCAGCAGCAATTTCTCTGTTAAAACAAAATGCAAAGTTTTTAAGGTTTCCTTGGGTATGAAATTGAGATGGTATGTGTATTTTCAAAAAATCCTTCAAATTTTCTTTGAACTCATGGAAATTATCAGTGCAACTTCAGAAATTATTCTGAATAGCCTACTGGTCTCCCAAAATGTTGTGTTTCTAAAATTTCTATTTCAGATAAAATTTTGAATGCATGCTCCTTTAACTGTAATTAACAATAATATTCTATGTAGTCACCAATTATATTAGCTTTTCTTCTACAGGAAGCATTTTCAAGAAGAAGCCTTATGTTGTCAATTTTTTGCTCTTTTTTTAATGTCATCAGTATTTTTCTCAAAAGTTTGCTCATGTAGAGTTTACACATACCATAATAATGAATATAAGATCCTACTAATGAGGCCCCCCTGAACAACATGCATGGTAAGATACAGATGAGGATGGCATAAGTCATCTCATGTACCAATTCTAAACCACTGAAAGTTTGTTGGCTCTGACTGGAGTGAGATGAGAATAAAGGACCAAATTGTTGAAGAAAGTCACATCTGTCAGACTTTGTTTAGGCCATGTGGACCTGTCTGTAGAGTGAAAGGTGGAAATGAGAGCAGTGAGATGAATATTTAAGTCAGTGTGGCATTTAAAAATATGAATTTTTATGGTGCACTTAAAATGGCTCACACTGCTAGTAGTATTCCTCACAGCTGGTCTTGTTTCTTGGAGTACAGCACTATTGAAGTTTAGGAACAGTAACTGCGTGTCAGAAGTTAATTCTGCTACAAATAAATACATCTGTGTGAGTGTATATATTTCATATGAATGAAATATCATGCCCGCCCACTTTGGTTTGGTTTTTTTTTTTTTTTCAATTTTGTATTACTACAATTATCTTTCTCCTCTAGATTTCAAGTTATTCTTCCATAGTATTACACTCATGATTATGGTATTCTAGTTATGAAAATACAGGAATATTCTTAGATATTTGATTTTCTTTGTGGTGGTGGAGAACAGAATGGATCACAAAGCCTTGAAGAAATATTTTTTGTAGGCTCCTTTCCATTTTTTTGTATTGGGCTCATTGTAAGTTTTACTCAAAACTGTTTCTACACAAATGGTATGCATCTTCTGACCTCCGTGGATGGCCACAGGCTGGGAGTGTTGCTCCAGTTCATTCATACATATCTAACTGTTCCTGTAAAACGTTGAGAATTTTGTCCATACTGCATCCTCTGATCCAGGAGTGTCCTGATGCACCATTTCACTGGTGACAAAGTGACACTATATGTGAGTTTCAGATATTGGTGGGCTCAATATCCCTCTTGGTTCTTGGTGTCTCACAAACAGTACTGCTTTTGCTCTTGTATAATTTACCCCTATTCTTCTTTTTGACACCTCATTCCACAGGCTCAGCCAGATGGGAGATGTTTGGCAGCTGGAGAACCCAGATGCCAAATTCTGGAATATAGCTTTCCAGCACTGGCATGTGAGTTCATAGCTGGCTTCTTGGCTTGCACCTCTGCTAGCTTCTTGGCTAGCTATCTAGCTGGCAGCTGGAGCACTGCCTCTGGGGCTATGTTAGGGTCAAGCTGCTATGGAGTTGGATGACTTTCCCGATCTGAATTATCCTGCCAGACACCATTTTCACCTTAGTTTGCTTTGACTCTCCACTATTCAAAGATGGACGTTTGCACTGCTCTGTTTTATTCCCGCCATTTGTAAGACTAACGTGAAGTAGTAGTTCTCATTTGTCACCAGTTCAAGAAGAAAATAAGCATTGCAGAGTACATGGTTTCATTTGTTAGGATCCCCTTTCAGTTAGGAGGAATGTAAGGCCCAAGTCTGTACTTGCAATTTATCTCCAGGACCAAACTGTAACTACAGAGCACAGGCTTTAAGAAAGTGTATTTCTTATGTGTAAACTTTGCTTGCTTTCAACTGTGAGTGAATCTATCGTTTGTTGAACGGAATAAAAGTACACATTTTGGGAGACTTTGAATCATTTTAAAGAAAAAGAATAAGGAATAATGATGATGATAATAAATAGAATGTTACTGGTAATAATTAAGAACACTGCCAGAAGAAAATGCTTGATCTTCCCTTTGCCTGATTTGCAATGTCCTCATTACATACTTTAGTTTTACCTCAGGTTTTTTGTTGATTTTTTTTTTTTTTTCATAAATGAGGTAATGAAAAATTAATGCACCTAGGATAGCCAAAGCATTTGAAGTAATTCCCTAATCTACGTCTTTTCCTCTGTGCAGCTCAGTGCATAAACATTTTCAGTGGGAAGAACTGCAAAATCAGGAGGTCACTGAGACTTCGGATACTTAGAGTAAAGTACAGATTAGTTATACCTGCTATGAAGTTTTCATTCCCTCACTCAGCTGTAGTGAGAGTATCTTGTGCTACACTGGAGACAGTGGTATCTCTATTACACACTCACAGAACTCTTTAAACACTTCAACAAATAGCAGTTGTGCCTCACTTGGACACAAATTTCTACCTGTATGTTAAGGTTAAGCTTTGCAGGGTGATCTGACCTCTGAGGACAAGTACCTGAATTCCACATTGTAGTCACTGGAGAGAATTGTATGTTTCAGGAGCAACCAAAAAGGAGACGCTACTGATCTAGTTTAGGTGTATACTCTGCTGCCGGCCTAGGGAACATAACTACTTCCATGGAAATAAAGCCCAGTTACATTAGATAAATCATTATTGACTATATAGGGAACCAGTATGGAATAAACCATCCATTTCACTTGGAGATAGTCCACATAGCCCTTTCTGGATGATAATGGAGCAGAGGTGATTCTTTTGAAAAACAAACTGGCAGCAGCAACAGCAGTATTTCCACCTTTGCAGGAGAGCTTTGTTACCTAGTTTGTCAACAAAGTGGTAACCTGACAGAGGTTTAGGTTCTCAGCACAAGCATCACGGGGTTGTTTTAATCATTGGGATCCCTGACGCAGGCCTAATCAGAGGAGATACTTGGGGAGCAGTGGAGTCTTTCATCTACCTTCTTGCTGAACTTGAGCCGTCATATAGACAGGAGCACAGAAGTCACCGGCTGGGAAGAAGAAAGGGTAAGAAGAGCCTGAATCCTACCTGGCCATGGACAGGAGTGGGACTGTAGGCTCCATTCCGTGGAGCCTAGATTAGGCCTACCTGGAGAAACATTAGGCCAGAAACAGCCACGGATACTGAAACAGTTCTCCTCTCAGAACTGAGTGTGCAGATTTCTAGTATGGAGCCAGAATCCCCCTTTACTGCCCAACCTTTTAGCCTCACGGTTCTTGCATTCCTGGTTGCAGAGAGGCCTCATGTGCAGAAGACCCCAAGTCCTTATAGCTGAGTTATTCCTGGGGTAATGGCAATGCTGAATCAACCTTCTGTCTGAGAAGGACCTACAAGTGAAGTCTCTCCTTCCCTGGGTGAATTACCTGACTGCAGGGCCACAATACACCACCTTGCCAGTGCCACCATCATCAATACTTTGCCTGCCTTTTGGGGCTTCTTCGCAAGACATAGGCAAAGTTCAGGACCTTGTCCTGTCTGTAGGTGAAAAACAGGCAGGTGCCAGAATGAGTAGGTGTGAACATGTGCCTTGTGGTTGGCACTCAAAGAAGCTCCGGCTTAACAGTGAAGACCTCATGAGTTTAGAGACATGCTGGCTAGGACTGTTAATGAGCCAGTGGGTGGGAATGCAGTCATGGACCTAGGAAGGCTTTTGGGTGCCTGCCTCCCAAGTCAGGGCTTCAACCTGCTGGTTTCCACACTTCTCCATGAATTAAACTTTCCAAACTAGATTTTCTCCTTTCAAATGAGGAAGCTTTCAGTGTTTTTTAATGTAGTAGAATTAAAGATATTATTCCATTATCTGGAGTATGCCTTTTCCCTGTTTACCTGTTTCTACCCTTTTGCCTATCAAAGGATGGGTCTGGCTGGCCTGGAATTTTGCAGCTCAGTCACAATTTCTGCCCCATTAAAGAGATTCTTGTCACTTTCCATATCCCAATGACTCTGGAAATCGTATATGAGGTAGAGCAAATTTTCTTCCTATTTTTTAAAAAAGGAGCTCTGATTGTTGTCCCTTGTGCATTCTTTTCAAGCTGAGAAACAGTGTGTGGTGTTAAAAAGGAAAATGAACAACTGCAAAGATGTTTCTCCCTTCCCTTGCACCTTTAGTATATTCTGTAACCCAGTTACTGTAGTGGCTTTTAAAATTTTAAAATTTGCATACTGTCAAGAGGTTGCAGTAAAGTGTTCCTCATGGGCCAATGTGACTGCGAGGGATGGAAAAAGATTACAGAGCAAACAGAAAATCCCTGGTTTTGTTTATCAACACCTTTTTTCACCTAATGGCCAATACCTGGAGAGAGAATCTGTCCACTTCAGTGAAAGACTAGCTTAGAGTTTGCTGATTCCCAAGGCAAAAATAAGGCATAGTTTCCAACTTGCAAGCTATTCAGTGTGTGTGATGAGCTGAAGTAATTTGTGGATTTGTATGTTGCATTTTGACATGATTAAATGTTTTAAGTTTATTGATTTCATGCTGGGGATTAATGATGCTGAATGAAAAAGCATCAAAGAATAAGATGTGTTTACATGCCTGAGTAAAATACCTTTAAAAAAGAGCCAGAGTACCTGTTATTGGATAGGAATGAGAGAAGAGCAGCATAGGACCAATCATGCATTCTGCATCAAAAGGAAAATGAATTAACTTCTTTAGGCATAGAAAGAAGAAAAGCAAAGATTTGATAAAGATTGACTGTACCTTTCTGAATGCTTAACACTTGTGTTTGACTTGTTATTTTGGAAGAGAGGATTAAAGAGGTTTCATTATCAGTTACCGCAGATCTGTTCTGCTGAATCAATCAAAGCATGATGCTTAGCTGCTTGGGATTAATGCAATGATCTTTTAACTGGAGAACTTGTTGGTAACAGCATGTTAATAAAGTACAAGACCCAAAGATACTCAGTGCGACTGTGGATGTGGCATACGGTAAAGATGGTATTTGCCGCTTCTTTTATGCATAATACTTTTGGATCTGTTTGCCGTAGCATATGAACTCAAAAACATATTGTTGTCCCAAAAAATGTTGATAGTTCTAACTGGTTTCTGTCTGCTTTCTGCAAATGTTCCTACTGGCTGTCTAGATTCATGGGTCAAATATCTGGATTTGCAGTTAGGTGTCATATTCTGTTTACCAAGATAATAGTAGATGGAGATGGAAAAGTCCTATTTGCTCGTTAAATCCGTCCTGTTGAAAGCACAACATAGGCTCTTCCAATAGTATTAAACTATTAGTACCCCTGATGTTAGCCAGAATGCTAGGGAGAGAATTTATTTGTGCTATATCTGTGGGGAAGGATGCCTTAATGATCAAGTTAGCATGTGAAATACCTGATGCACATGAAATACTCCCTACTGAGCTAGGGAGAAGTTTAAACGTGCATTCTAGTACAGCTGAGTAAATACCTGATGAGACCAGCTCATGCACACGTTTGCTTTTTCTCTGCTGATGCTCTGATCCAGATTAGCATATGTGAGATGAATTCAGCAGTCTGATACACACTGCAATTTATTTGTCTCAGAAGGGGTTGAATGATTATCCTGGGTTTGGGGCAGCAGAGAGGGATGGGTTGACAATGTAAGGTTATTTTTTACCTCGACTTGCACTGCTTAATACAAGACCCGAAGCTCTTAGTTACGGAACAAAGTGTCTGAGCATTAACCGAGCTTGTGCAAACCCAAGAGAAGAGTAATGACTGTTCCTCACAAGCTTCCTGCCTCCATGCAGGTGCAGGAATCAGGAGGGCCTGAATAATTCATAAGGTGCAAATTAGCCCCAGCTTGCTCCCACTGCTCGAATTTTGCTTCTGGTTACCTACCTAGTTGCTAGAAAGAGCAGAAATAAAGGAAGCTTAGGAAACTAGGGAGGGCAAGGCAAAAAGTGTTGCAGTTTGAAGGCCAGAGTCACCAAGACTGGTGAATACTGGGTGTGTTTGAAGGCTTGGTGCTTGTTGAGGAATTGGACTGTGCATTGATTATTAATGACATGTTTTCTTAGGAAGAAGTAAGCTCTGGGGTCCCATTCCATTGCTCTTGGACAGGGAAAAAACTTCCTTTTAAGAATTAGGTTTTTCCCACTATTATTGTTACTGTTTCTAAAAATTACTGGTTAAAAACCCCAAACCTTACAAGCTCATTTAAAGCCTGGTAAGCTCTTTGAGAGTACGCATTTATGGTGTCATGGAAGTCAAGGGTCCAGAGGAATTTAATGAGAAGTTTTGGATGTTAGGATGGTTACTGCTTCCAGTAAACATGGATGCCAAGAGTTTGTATGAAACTAGTTACATCTGGAAATGCAGTGTGTAATTAGCTTGTATTTTTATCATTTAAAAGACAGCATTCCTCTCTTTTAAATACTGTTAGTGATGGCTATGTTTTCTGTTGGATTACTTAGCTGCTCTTCTGCCCGGAAGAACAAAGTGAGAGGCAAGTGGTGCTTAATCCTTCTGCTGTACAACATTGCAGCTCACCCAAATATCAAGTAAAAGGTTTTGCTGAGCACTGTTGTTATGGGAGAACACAGATCTCTGAACAGTTTGTGTGTCACCACACAGTACAGAGAGGAGCCAGTCTGAAAAAGGCAGATTCTTTCTGCCACCTGCCTGAATAGGCCTTTGATATCTCTCATGTGGGAGATGGAAACATCCGACATCCGCAGCAGGAGCAGGAACAAGGTAGTTAGTTCTCCCTGTTGGCAGGTGTTCATATAGAGAAAAAAACTCGTAATGTTTTCGCTGTGCTGAATAGGAAGAAAAGAACAGCAGGAAAAAAAGCTTCGTATTAGTGGTTCTGAGGGTTTTCTGTATTGTTTTGGGTTTTTTTTTTCCAACATATACCCCTTGTTTCTCCATTCCCTTCTACCCCACCCCCTATTGGCTCCTGCATGCAGCAGCTAGGTCACGTTGCCATCATCTGTTTTTGTATTTCCCTCATTTGGGTGGCTGGAATAGGAGCTGGCTCATTTCTAGCTGATTCTGTCATTTCCGCTAGGCCCCAGCTTGGGCGAGAGCCAAGACCAACAGGTGATCCTTGTAGCTGCAAAACAGCAGGAAGGAGGCTGTGCATGTAGGAGACAGCGCACCAGAGGGGCTGCCTGGCCCCGCTCCATCTTTCTGTATAATTAACGCACCCCTCCCCAACCCCCCATACTGAGCAGAAAATCTGTGCAGAACAGCTCAGCTGTGGCAACTGTCGTAGGGAAAATGTTAATAGAGTCCTGGAAGGATGTCAGCTGTGCGAGCGCTGAGGTGTGCTCTGTCTTGGAGAGAAACCGTGGTTGGTCCTGTATAGGAACAGGGGCAACACTGTATTCACTGCTGAAAAGTAATACACACTCTGTCAGCCGTTGTAGGAAAATAAGCATTTCAATAAATTTCAGTGTTATGCTCATGGGCTTTCTTATTTGTATAGGAACTGGTTTGGAATGAGGTGATAATTCAGTTAAGCTTTTCTCTACAAGAAGTAGCTTGTGAAGCCAACGTGGAAATAACTTGGGCAGAGTTAGCTCAGGTCAGGAAGGGCCATCTCGAGCTGTAGAGCTGGGGGCAGCCGGTGCAGGAGCCACGCAGGCTCTGCGTGCTCTGGGTGTCTGCGCTAGGAAGGCATGACTGTGCGGGGCTTTGTGGGGGTAATTTTTAGAACACATGAAAAACTTCCAGGAATCCTCAAGACAGCCTCAAAGAACTGGGGTTTTTTTCAGAGGAAACCCCTAAAGGATCTTTTTGTTTTTAATGAAAACAAAGTTATATTTAGGACATGACAATGGCTTAAGAAAACCAGTTTCAAAAGCTCCAAGGCTTGGGTTAACCCCTTGGCATATACCATAATGTGAGATGCTGTGTCCCTGGAAACCCTAACTGCATGTTTGTATTTGTGAGGCCGGCTGATGTTTTGTGGTAGACACTTGGTAGCCTTAATCCTCTGCAAGATAGATAATAATCTCAACTTCTTTCTGCTCGGTACCCATGGAAGCCAAATTGCTTCTCCTTCCTGTGGAGTCTGTGCTAGTGGTTTGGAAGCTGAAGATTCTATATAGTCAAGGTATACATTTTCTGTGTGCACTTCTGTAGAGAGCTGGGCTCGCTCTCAATGCGTCACAGCACATCTCCGCAGCAAAGGCAGGCTGCCGGGAGAAATGAACTGGGAAGCCTTGATCCGGCTCCACCAGTGGAAATGAAGTATTGCAGCTCATCTGCCCAACTGCAAGCATTCACCCTGCCTGACTGTTCCTGCTATATGCACACAGCTATAAACACAAACAGCAATGAGAGTAAACTCAGTTATGAAACATTAACATATTTTGTAACGCTTCTAGCAGCTAGCCGTCTGCAATCCTTTTAATGAAGCCAGCAATCATTTCTCTGCTCATTGTTCTATAGTTTGTCAGCCATCTGAAGGGGGAGGAAGTGCCCTAGCAGGGACACATTGCATCTCAGGGCTATGACATGTGTGTGGAAACCTAAAGGTGATCCAAAATCCAAACTGGCAGCAGATTGTTCATGAATACACACTTCCCTTGGACATGTCTCCCCATGCTAAATGCTGCACTGATAAACACTAGTGTCTCAATTATTTTTTTTTCCTTGTGCCCCTTGCTTTCTCAGTGTTGGTTTACTGCCTTTGCCCCCTTCCAAAACCTCTGGTATATGAGGGTATTAGCAGGGAGTGAGGTGTTTCCATCAAAACGTTCTGTTTTTTTCACCTCTTTTCTCTGTATCTTGTGAAACTGTCCTAATCCCTAAACCCATTTGCAGTGGGTCCTGGACAAATCTGAATAGTCCCTCTGGCAGGCTCTGCTGTCCCTCTTGCTTCTTCTTGGGTTAAGGGGCTAGTGGGAATGATTTCTTTCTCAGCTGCTCACCTCTGGCTGTAGTGCCCTCTGTAAACCCCCACAGGCACGGCAGGATGAAGTAGAAGCATTTATCTGTAGGGTGGTCAGGGAGCCCAGTGACTCCCTTTCATCAGGAGGCAGCAGTACCAGCTGGGGAGGCTGGAGAGCAAGCAGGAATGCTTCCCACTGGCATTTGGCTCAGCGTGGTCCGGTCTGGGCAAAAGCACTCTGAAGAATATTGCAGGCAGGAGAAAAGCATCCTTGGGCGGCCCCCAGAAAGTCAACTTTTCCAGTGCATTTGGCAGGCAGCCTGGAGCAGATCCATTCCTTAGGCCAGCCCTGTGAAGGACTACCCATCGCGATTCTCCCTCCTGCTGCAGCACATACCTTACTATTATTAACAGTCTGGAGGCGCCAACAGCGTGCTTTGTTCTGCATGGTATGCGGTTGCCCAGAGAGCAGGGAACTGTGTGGCAATTGTTTTTGTACTGGTAGATGGATTTGGTAACAAGTGCTGTAGTTTTTCCTGGTCTTTTTTTTTTTAATGCACCTTCCTCTTTTCTGCGCCACCCCCGGCCCCGCACTCTGTCCCAAATGAAATCAGCAGGTGAAGGATGCTGTAATCCCTCTGGCAGAGGAGTGGGAAGTGCTGTCAGGACGCGGAGTTGCATGGGAGCAGCAGGCTCACACAGCATCATAGTACAGCAGTGAGAGCAGACCCAGCCACATCAAGTGGGCTGTGTGGTTCCCTAAACAATGAGCTCTAAAACTCAACAAAGTCAGCAAGAGAAACGAGTTAGTTGCAACACAACTTCTGCTGTGAGTGTGCAGAGTCCCATGGTGTGGTTTGTTGGTGCATTATGTAGTGTGCAGGGAAGCGAGCTGCTCCTCTGTATTTGCTCTGGTGTCTCTTGGCCTGAAGTCATGGACTTTATTATGCTGTCACTGTGAAATCAGTGAAAGCTTCGAAGTCTGTGGCTGCTGTTTGTTGAACCCTAAGTTTTTAATAGTCATGATTCCTTTGGAACTGACAACACTTTCAAATATATCTGCTTTCAGGCTGCAAAACCTAAGCAAAAAAAAAAAAGATACGGATTAGTCTGTGAGCAAACGGCACTTCTGGAAAAAACAGTGGATTTGGAAAGTATGCTAACAAAATGTCCAGTCACAGGGATTCTTCTGAACTCAGTGTGGAACAAGAATAAGCAGTGTGCACTGAACCTCATGTCGCCCATATTAGTAACAGTTTAATGTTATTCCTGTAACCCATATACTTCCTCTTGTTACACCACCTCCTCCTGTTATTCCACCCTGTGTAGTTCTACTGTTTCACCAAGCATTAGCTCACTGCGGCACATAGTTTATCTTTTTAACTACTTGGTGAAGTACCTAGTGCTCTTTTGGGTACCATAGAAGTAATAACAATAATAATAATTTGCCAGGTGTACTGTGTCAAGTTGTTCTTGTTTGTTGTGCAGACAGAAAGTAAGGGGGACTGCTGAATGTTGGTAACTCAGCTGTAAGGTAAACCTCTAACACAGGAAGGGAAATGGTCTGGTTTATTTATGAATACGCTCAGAAACAATGTCTACCTTCCAGTATACCCGTGCTTTTTTAAGATAGCACATTTTACTTGGATGCATTATCACCAAAGGTCAATAATAATCAGGGCTAAATTGCTTACAGCACAAAGGTAATGAAATGCTCTCATTACACTAGTCATGATTTTCATTGTTAATTCAATGTTGTTTAACTTTTCACTGGTTTCTCGGTTAGGAGTGTGGTGGTGAGACAGCCAGGCTAAGCCATCTGCTGCTGGTGCTTGAAAGGTACAAAATGGCACCGCAAAGAAAATTGATTGACTGCAGCTGACCGTATTAGGGAGGGATCTTACTTGAACCAGCAGTAATGGGTGGGAAGTGTAAACTGGCTTTAATTCTCTAGCAGACTTCTGAATATTAAGGATGTACACAGCAGTTGGGAGAACACATTCAGAGTCTGGTCATGTTCAGGATCACATCCCCTCAGCTTTCTCATTGTCACTGTGGTTGTTTGCAGCCAAGGGGAATTCTCTAGCTTTTGGACTTCATGTTAGATATGTAATTGGGTGGAGAATTAATGTAAACTTAAAATAATTCACTTTCACAGTCATTATACTCCTTAGCTTTAAATTATTTAGCTTTGTGTCTCTGGTATCTCCCAAAAGCCCTGCCATTACCGATCGTCTGACTCTCTTTATTAGCTTATATTTTCCCCTAAAAGCAAGGCCTCATGTACAGTGTAATTATCCAGCAGTGCCGATTAACTGCATAATTCTCTTTTCTCTAAAACTGCTGTGTAAATTACTTTTCATTTCACAAAAATGACTCATCAGGCAATTTTGTGGAGCATTTTCTGATGGTGGTTTGGTTTTTTTATTTTAGATTCCCCTTTCCCAGCCACCCTCTCCATCACTGTGTCATGGTAATATCGTTAAATACTGTTGTGTATCCTGGTGCACGCACTAAGCCCTACAATGATTTCAATGGAGAAAATTAAAGTAGTTTCCATGGTATTGTTACTTCTACCACCAGACCTGATGAGTAAAAGTTGCTAAGATATCCTGCTCTTAGAGTAGGGAAGTTTTTAGAGAAAATCCTCTTAACAAAGAGTTCAAGGAGACTTGTTCAGTTGAGCTAGCTGTTGAAATCTCTGCCAGTTTTCCACCTTTCAGACTGCCCATTGCTGCTTCCAGTATGCTTCAGCCACCTTGACAGCCTAGGTGTGCTGTTCTTTTTTGATGTTGTCTCTTCCCTATTTGCCTTGGCCATGACTCCTTGCCCTTCCTCCAGGCCTCTCACACCAAGACTGAAAAGCCTACCCGCCACCTTCCCATGCCCTTAGATATATCTTCATGGCCCCTACACCTGCCTCCTGGGCTAGAGGATGGTGAGAAGATGGCGAGTCCTTATGGGACTACAAAATACTCTTGAATAGGAAATGGTAGTATGCTCATCAGTTTGTCATCTGGATTTGACCTGAACAAAACAGTGGACAATGTACAGCAAAGAGCCCTGCCTTGTTGGACTGAAGGGTAGCCTGGGTATTGCAAATTGAACCTTTTCCTTTTGGATGAGTGTGCTTCCTTGGGTCTGCTGTTTTTAAAGCTGTGATTTTTTGTATGTGCCATGTATTTGTAAAAACCTCAAGCAACATGGGAGTTTGGAGGTCATGCTAGTCCTGCTGACATAAGAACTAGCCTACCTGCTCCTCTGATATGGAAGTCCTTCACTAAAGCTAGCATTTGTTTTCAAAAGGGCATGTTTCACTAGTGTGTGTGTAGAAGCAATTAATTAAAGCCTAAAATCCTTCCTATTGTGTCAGTCCAAGTGGACGCAGTAACCTGGCTAGTATTTACCAGAAAAGCAGAAACCCAGGGCTGATATAGAGTGATTCTTCCTCTGAAATACCTATGTCCCCTCCTCTATCCATCTTCTTCTTTAAAGCTTCAAAAATCAGTAGTTTATGTACCTTCAGCCTCTGAAGCTATTCCTTGACCTTAACGTTTAATATCCATATGTGGCCCTGCCCATTGTGAACTTGTCTAATCCTTCCTTCAGTCCATTTATTCTCTTGGCATGTGCATTATGCAGTGGCAATGAGTTCTAAATATGTGTATGTTAAAAAAAACAGCTTCTTCCCTCTGTTCAGTTTAAACCTCCAGTTCTTAGAAAAAATAGTGAATAATCACTTCCTGTCATTACATTCTTGGCTGTGCAGAGCTCTACTGTCCCCTCAGTTATCTGACAAATTTGGCATTCCCAGGGTAACATGGTTGTGAACAAGCTATCCACACAAAGATGTGGCTGAAATAATTTTCACGGGAAGAGTTTTCACTCTGCGCTCTCTTCTTAAGACCAAATTAATCCTAGATCTGTCATTGTTTGAATCTGTTACTAAGAATAGGTTAAATTAAAGAAGCATGGTTCTCATGAACTATTCTATCACTCTTTACATTCAGAACATCACTGCAAATAATTTCTCTTTGCACAAATATTTGCAAAGTGTAAAAGTGCTGAAATGCCGGTCATTTAGCTGCTTTTACCGATTGCTTCTAGTCAGTAGCTTGTTCAGCCCTCTGTTTTTTAAGTATGACAAAATGATGCTTGTTGGTATTCTGCTGCTTGAGCTGTTGGTGTATCCCTGTAGATCTCATTTTCGCGGTGCCAGGAAGAGCTAGGATTACTGTACCAATTGTTCTAATTATTTCCAAATTTCTCTCTCTAGCTTGTATTTCTGGAGCTAATTTGTTGGGGTTTTACATTGGTTTGTGCCTTTTTTTTTTTTTGTTTAATCCCATGCACCTGCACTTTTAGAAATCTCCTTTTGCTAATGTTCTGTGTGCTGCTGTGAGTTACAGCAGTGAGCAGATGGAGTCACATGAATAAGTATCTTTTACAATTAAAAAAAGTGTGGATTTAATCTGTCTAAATATACAAATGTTTTTTTTACATTACATATTTTCCTGAGGTTTAGACCCTGATCACTTGTGTTAAAACCGATCCTGATACAGTTATTTCTGTGGGTTTTCTAAGTCTCATTGACCTTAACAACCAGTATTTTTGTTGACACATGGCTTGGCAAATAAAGGCTGAAACAGTAAATGGACTATCCTCTTTGATGTGTTTCATAACTGTTTTCCATCAGGCATTTGCAATACTATTTTTAAATGTTTAATTATACTCAAAGTCATTAGAAATCTATTACATATGTCTGACTGAAGGGAGAGAAGTAACCACTTCAATACAGTCATCCCCCCGCCCCCAATTCCTCTGCAACATTGTGACTGATAATATTTTGTCATATTAATTAGTTTTATTATCACAGCATAGAGATCACTGTTTTCAAATCTCCATAGGCCTTTGACTAGAGTGGCTGCTGATGGCGAGGACAGATTTTTGTGGGACATTAGGGGACGCTTGTTCAGAGCAGCATGAACCCTGTGTTTTCCCTTACTGTGTCTCAGTACACCTCTGTACTGCAGAAGGGATTTGCATCAGTACGTGTACTAAAGAGTTGCTGTACGTTAGCAGTCCCTTCCTTATAATTAGGAGAAAAAGACACAAATGTGTTGCTTTGCAGCAAGGATCTGCTTAATTGTAACAGAGGTAGGGCTGTAAACCATGCTAAGTCATAAAGGTCACAGCTTCTGTGAAAAGTTTCTCTATTAATAGTCTATAAGTATTTTGTTTCTGCCAAGCTAGTGCTTAGAACCAAATTAGTCCCTCATTACAAGTCTGATACACCCTTGACTTTAATGTATCAGTGTGCCCTGTGTTGCCTTCAGACACTCTCTGTGGTCCCTCAGACTGCATTTTCATAAATGTACACGTATGGCAAATATGAGTAGACAAATAACTAAGCAATTTGTTGGGCAATCAAACAACTTGTAAAACAAATGAGTCTTTTTATTCTTTCCTTTTTCTCTACACTTAAATGTGTTTTGCAAACCACCACCTTTTTTTATCAGCTGTGTGGAAATAGTTGCCTTCATTTCTCAGTGTCACCTGTTGTCTTCAGTGTAACAGCTAAAGCTATTGCCATGGATAAATAAATGTTCAGTGTTTCTCTTGGTGTGACTCCTTTCACCAGTGAAATTGATAGGTAGAGTTCGTTCTGCATTTAATGGAAAGAGGTGGATATCTCCATCCCATTTTAAAACTTGTAGTCTAAGATACATGAGGTAAATAATCCCAAGAATTGCCAGTTTCTACCTATGTCTGTCTTTCCTTTGGCCATCAAAACAGTCTAAGCAAACCACTTAACTAAATTAGAACAGAGAAGGAGAAAGAGTTTTGAAGAGAACATAACAAATGTAGAGGAGATACAAGGTAAAAATACCACCCTGGAGAAAAAAGTCTGTCTTTGAAAACTAGTATGTGAGTTCTAATCCTAAATACCGTAAAATAAGCACCCAAGTGAAAGCCAAGAAAGTGGAGTTTGAAGGATGAGTTACCTGAAATCACATACACCTTTGCAGTCAGGGACTGTGACTCAGGATTTCTTATCTGCCATATACCACCCCTGTTATCTTCAATTTCTTATGCCCTGATTTTTAAGGATGCCCCAATCATCCATATTTTCTATTCCAGATCATTGGAAAAAAAAAATCAAAAAGTGCAATTAATTGCTCAGTGTGTCACTTCTTTGTCTGAATAATGGTGGTAACATTGTCCATCAGCCTCACTTGGGTATTGAGAGAATAAATTTGTAAATCTGAACTCTGTTCATATTTTATGTTGATTCTCATAGTTAAACCTAGGAATTACAGGTAAACCTGATAATAATTGAGAAGAAGGGAAAGAATAAGGTTTACCACTTTGTTTGGTCTCTTTTTGCTCCCTCTGGTAGCACAAAAATGAATTGTCCCTTACTGTATTCCTGAGGGTGAGACTACTGATGATCTCATAAACTGTGTTGGGCCCTCGAAATACAGGTTTTAAAGTGGCTGTGGTTCACATGTCATTTCCAAATCATAATTGTGTTAGACCCAGAAGTAAAGATTTGATCCCAGTGGTGGAAATGCAGTCGTGCAAGCAACCCTTTGCACCTTCAGGGAACAACTTTAAGTTCTGTGGGGTCTCATGTGGACACAGGTTCAGCCATCTGGATCCAACTTCAGGATTTAACGTTTAGATCCACCAGTTTCAGGTTTTTGTGCACACACAGAGAACTATGTATGTCAGTGTTGGGTAGTTGGGGTTTTCTTCTTAAAAAGCATTGGGGCAGTATTAGTGTAGTCTTCTAGAAGACACTTTATGTCTTGATGCTTCAGTTGCGATTTGACGATTTGACAAGGTAGTTAAGCTTTGGTGTATATATGGGTGGAAGTCCATTTGTTAACTTAGTGTTCAAGTTCTTTTGCAATGAGGTGACTTGGTGATATTAGTTACTTTTCCAAAAGTAACAGGGATAATTTGATTGCAGAGTTGAATGGGGAGATCTAATGACCAGAGTCCAGTCCTCGTTCCTGGTCATGGGTTGTGGCCACTTCTCTTGTTTGGGCACAGCAGTTGAGCCAAGTGTTGGTGAGTCATGTCATGGCAGGCGGTGGCACATGTTAGCTCCCCTAACCTGCTTTTCCATAGGTTTAGTGATGCTTATGACTTGGGATGGACAAGGAAAAAACCAAAAATGCTGCCTTTATTAGATGCCTGTGGTTACATCATTTCAGGTGTAAGGTAAAACCACACTATGAGAAATGTCATGTAACGATCATGTAATTAGTAATGGTGGTCAAGTAGAGTCTAGTAACAGGCCTGGTCTGTATTCAGACTTCTTGAAATTGTCTGATCTTGCAGTAGAGTGAGTCAGAGAAGAATTCAGAAGTTGAACTTGGTATTTTTTGTTTCTTAGGTGTACGGTACTTGTCTGCTAGTCTTAAATCCTTGGTTCTCAGAATCCTTTTTTCTATTATTTCTATGCTTCTCATACGAAAATGCATTTCTTGACTGCAGCTGGAGAAGGGTGAGGATGAAGATATCCGTCAAGAGTTTTCTGTAGTTTTATACCTTTATCATTTCACAAGACCATGTGTATGCCTCACAGCAAGGCAGCTAGGTCCATGCTTCTTAGCTTCATCTTCACCAATCTTTGGATATATGGGGCCTCAGATTGGCTTGTAGGGGACTGAACTGTGTGTTTTTAATACAGAAAAAAGTCCATGAGTTGTGAGGATAGCACAAACATAAGCTGGGGATGCAACGCTAACAGGTGAATGTGTTAGACCACTGCATTAAGTACCCTTCAGTAGTATCTATTTCAAAAGCCAGTTTGCTGAGTGGTCTCCAATCTGCCTATGTGTCCTTATCAGTAGAAGTAAGACCATAACAACATGTGTATGTGGTAATCCTCAAAATTTTGACAGTAAATGTGAACTTAAAAGTCTAATAACTTGATTTTGAAAACACATTCATGGGAAACTGCACAGAGGGGACTGATCCAGCTGAACTGGAATTGTTTGCCCAAATAAAATTGCTTGTGTGCTTGAGGGCTCACAGAATCAGCCTCTAATTGCAATAGTTTACAATTGTTAAAGAATTATGCATGCATAGAGTTCTAGAAATATCGGTTTAAGGTATTTCTGTATTTCCATCTGATTCACGTGAATGCCAGAGATGTGATCATGTCAAAGAGCATGTGAGAAATGCTAGAGTTGGAGGAAGTGTGGTACCCTACCTAATACCCATTACAGGGGAAGACACTAACAACAGCGTGGGGGGAGGACATACACAGGAGAATACAGAGATCTGCCAAGACTGGTGGCTGGGTGGCAAAACTAAATGCAAATATTAGGAGGGAGAAAGGAAAGGAGTTTAGACAAGGTGTTTTAACATGAGCAATAGCTTTCCTTATGTGTTAAGTTTTACAATACATGAAGTAGACTCAGCTCATCTAATAAACTCCACAGCATAGTGTCAGTATACTGCGCCCAAGAGAGAGAGATCTGTAAAATTGTCCAGAGCTTTAAAGCTGTATTCTTCAGGTAGACTTTTTTTCCCTGTTCAAAGTCATTATGAAATGGCATCTTTTTGTTCTGTTTCTTCTGTGTGTCTTTCTTTTCTCTGTCCTTTGACCCCTGCCTTTCTATCTGAGGGGCTGTTGTTAGACAAAAAGAAGCACTATTTTTCCAACGTTTCTCCAGGTGACTGATAGGGGAAGGGGGAGGGGAAAAAAATCTTCCTTTCTTTTTTCCCCCACTTCAGGCCTCAATTATTCTGCACGCTTTGAGGAACCATGTAGCTTAACTGCAGGAATGGCCTGATTTCTTCTAGTGAAAATGCCTTCCAGTCCTCTTCCCCAAACTGTGCAGCTCGGAGCACTGAAGTCTTTATTTTGGGGGAAGAGAAAGAAGTATAGAATTGTTTGGAGGGTTAAGGAACAAAGACCAGGAAACTAAGGCGAAAACTAAAAACTAAAGGAGGCTGCTGCCATCTAGAGTCGAGACTTAATGTCGATTGTGTTTTCAAGAGGCATTCAATTAATGTATATGTGAAAACAATAGGAAAGGAAAACCCCTCCAAGCAATTGAATTGCTTTCTTTGCTTTTCATTTCAGTGGGAATAATGGGAACTTGTAAAAGTATTTTGGATTTTTAGTAAATGCTTTTTTGTATACAGGTAATCTAGGTATGTTCATTCTAACGAAAATTTCCTAATCACATATAAAAATTGAGAAATAACATAGTGCTAAAAGGAGGACAGCAATTTACATGTAAGTAATGTTTAGAGGAGGCAGCAAAAAGACGCAGCCAAGCTGGGTACAGATAACTGAGGCTGAAAACATTCTCTTCGATTTTGTAGTCAGTATGATGCAATCTTCATTCATATCTATGATATTGCTAGGATATGCTGTAATATTAACCAGCAAGATGTAAGCTTTAGTTTTTTAATCTTTAAAAAAATCTAACTGTATAGTCTAGTACTGTTAAATCTCAAACTTCACATGACAGTCAAGTTGTAGAGGGGTTTGGAGCTTTCTTTAAAATATTAAGTTGGAGTGCAAACTGCGTAACGTGGAGATCAACCTGAAAGAGTATGTGTATAGATGCTAACCAAGCTGGTTAGAAGCTAAGCATTCTCTCCAGAAAGAAGGAAGACAGTTTACTTGATTTTCGTGACTCAAACCCTGGAGAGATTTAGAAGGACAGCAAATTACTAATTCAATAAAAATACATTTCATTTTTAAAATTCTCCATTCTTATAGCATAAGTAGGTACCTTTTAAATGTAGCTTCCAAATGTGAACAAGCCATTCTGGCATCCTACTTTGGTTTTAGATTTTGAAAATTAATTACATTTTTGGAGTGACATGACTTCTCCTTAACTTTCCAACCAATGTTACATTTGACCTAAATTTTAAACCCTTCTCTGCCATTTGGTGGCTGTATTCCTACATGTAGTTGCACTGAAAGCAAATTGGATTTACAAGAGTACATGTAAAGATGCTATCAGAATTGTCATCTGTATTCTTAACTGACAAGCATATTTTGGGGTTTTTTTGCTTGATTTAAAAAATCTGCTCAGTATTTTTCAAGTTGATTGCATTCTTTGCAACGGCTTGCAGAGTATCCTGGGAGTCTGAATGGAAAAGCACCTGTGTATAGAAAGATGTATAGAGAGGGCCTATTTCCACTGCCGTGTTGCAGTGCTTTTCTCATCTCCCTTGTTTCCTTTCCCTCAGATATTTCTCCAGCTCCAGCCTCCCAGTCCTTTGTGTGACACCTTACTGGGAGGTTAGCACTCAGACTAGGTGATAGCATACTGGGGAGGGCTGGGAGCAGGACAGGCACGCAAAGAAGTCTCCTCTCTCCCAGGAAGGCAGCACCGTACCCAAGTCTGAGTTTGCAGGAACAAGCAAACACTGTTGGCTGAGACCAGGTACCTCTGATCTCCTTCTCTGGGGTAAGCAGCAGCTCCCACTCTCGTCTTTTCATTAGGACTGTGAAGCAGGCTGCCTCACAGCACAGCCTCTGCATAGAGCTGCGTGTCCCGTCCAGTTCCTGAAGGCATTAGAAATCCAGTTGCATGCCTGAAGGGGTAGAGGTATGGCATTTGATGCAAAAAGGGTTAACAGACTATCCTGATTTGAACCTATGAGAATGTCCCATCCCTAATGTATGCCTTGTAGTGTGGTGGAACAGCCCCATTCCCCTTGGTGGGTAGCAGATGGGGGCAGGGGAAGGAGGACAATCATCAGGTGGAACAGAGCAGGGCTGGGCTCAGCATGGCACACATAAGCTCAAAATATTGTACCCTGGTATTTGGTGCTGGGTGTGCTTTCAGAATAGATACCTATTACCATTACATCATCCTTATGTCTTTTCATCACTGGTGCATCCTACTTCCAGAACCTTGATATAACTGTTAATTAGCAAAAACATTTTGAGTAAATTTACATATTTCCATTCTCTGTGTAAAAGTCTATGTTTCAATTAGCCTCTTTTTCACTTGGGTCATTTGATACTATTTTAATTTTCAGCTATTCGGATTCTGATCTCTTGGGTTTAGTCAATTAAATTTGTAAACACACTTTGTGTTTGAGAACCACCTTTTAGCTACATATGTAGAGACATTTGTGTCTATACATGCAGCACTCCCTAATTTAAAATTAGAAAGTGCTCTTTGTCCTTTTCTTTGGCTCTGGCAGCGTTTCTCTGACCTCTGAACAGAAAGGAGTACGATTGTGTTTTCATGGAAGTTTGCCTTAGGATCAAATATTTCACACACTTTGATAAATCTGCTCAGCCACTTTTTAAGAAGGCGGCTATCAAAAAGCGCTTTATACTTCTACTCTTCCTTTTTGTTCTCAGTTCTTTGAATTATCCTGTTCTGGGTCTTGAAAATAACTTCACATTCATTAGTAGTTTTGTCTTTTTCCTTTTCCCCCTAGTATGCTCTTGTCTTGTTATTGCAGCCTAGACGCAACTGTTAAGAAGTTGTTAAATTCACAAAGTGTGTGAACTCGTTTTTCCTTCATCTCCTTTGAACTACGTGATCTCTGTATTTAATTCTGAGGTCTAAAATGAAACCCTGGCACCATATCTTTCTCTCTACCTTGCTTAATTCTCCACAGCTCTGAAAGGAGAATGAGACTTACGACAGATTACTCATACTATTTTCCTTTGTAGTTCCTTCAATTAAGAAGATTCACCAAAAACTTTCTGAGGGTTTTGGGGGGATTAAAATTCTGTTTGCTGGTCTAACATGATTATTTCCTCCAATCTCCTTTTCCCTCTTATGTTTTAATAGGGTTTTAGACTAGCACAGTATTTCTGTTTACTTTCTTCTTTGGACATAAACATCTCAGAATTTATGAATAGGATCTGCATTTTTTTAAAAAAAAGTAGATTCGTTTGCTTGTATTCTCTGACATAATGGACATTTAGTCATCAATAAATTCGTTGCATTCTTTGAAGCAGAGTTTTATATGGAAAAAATGTGGAGGGCACAGGAGGTATTTACTGGGGTTTTTGATTTCTGCATGCTTGCTCCGTTCTTTATGCTGGCAGTTCTATGCACCCTCATTTACAATGGCTTTTCGTATACAGCATCCAGACAGCGTAACACCATTAGGTTATGCATACAGCATATGGGTCTCGTCCTGCAAATGCTATTGTCATGCTTCTTCACTGAGAACATTGCAGTACTTCAGGGGTCTGTGCTGCATTCAGTACATTTACAAATCTGAACAAGATCTGAGAGGAGCAGCAAACTGCTTAGATTGCTGAAGGGAATAGCTTAGAGGACAGAGTAAAAGCATTAAAATACTTACGGCTTGGCTAAACAGCAGTTCAGGGTAGTGTAGCGTCATGTCTTAGAAATGTAGAGGAGGGAAGATGGAACAAGAAAGAATCAATTAAGACTGTACATGAAAGTATTAGGCACAAGCAGCAGCAGCAGGTTAATTTAATCTTATTTAACCTTCAGTTTAAAAACCTTCTGCTGGCACTTTTCCTTTGCATCACAACGTATGATGCAAAAAACCCTTTAGAATATTTAAATGAAGAAAAAAAGCCCAAGGAACCTTTATGAGTGGGAACCAGAAGAAAATATGACAGTGGGCTCTCAGTTTGTTGAGTGTTAAATTTGGGGGAATCTCCTAGTCCTGATGTAAGGAGTAGTTTGCATGGCTGCTGCTTCTTTGGGAGGTTTGTACTACCTCCCCCTTTCTTCTGTCAACACATCCTGTAGGACCTTTGTTATTACTGGTGGTGTACCCAGGCACTTGCCTCCAGGAGAGAGGATGAGGTACCATGTGAAGCATATGTAATTCAAAATTCTGCTACATTGCAATTTGTCTGGTCTGTGCAAGGAAAAAGAGCATGACCCATACTGTGTGCCTGCCTCCCCGTACTCACATCATGTTAATACATATTTCTATATCAGTTGTCATGCTGATAGTCTGGGCAGTGTTAGTTGTAGTCCTAAATCCAGGCAGAGCTGCAAAGGGAGTAGGGAGGGATGGGTGAAATCATGGCTCCATGGAAGTCAGTAGGAGGTTGCTAGCCAGCGTGACCAGAATTTCCCCCTGGGACAGTGATGTGTGAGTAGAGTTACCTTCTTGTAAGCTGGCTTTTCTGCATTTTGTAATTTGTGCCGTTAGAGATTTTACTCTTTCAAAAGTATTTTTTTCCCCAGATATTTACTGAACAACTCTTCTCCAAGATACCCTGTTGTACTTGGTTAGCTCAAGTAAAAAAAATACTTTATTTTCATGTCTCCATTTAAATAGGCACTACTGTCCTTGAAATGTCAAATATAATGTGACATGTCAATTATTGTACGTCGAGCACATGATGTATTTTCAGCCCCTGTTGATTTAGATGGGTTTTGACGTGTGCTTGACATATTCTAATGGTGCTTCTTCAGTTCAGTGAATGTCTTGAAAACAACATTGAATGGCACATAAATCACAGCACCACCTTTTGCAGGGATATTTGCCAGAACATGAAGTAGCAGCTTCACATTCCCTTGAGCTTTTGGTCAGTAATGGCTCTCTTGTCCCAGAGGTGGGACCCTGCAGTTTCTGGCAGGTTTGCCAGCAGGGCAGAAGTAGTCTGATAGCAAACCTGGTTTACTCAATGATTTTTTAATGATTACTTTAGAAAAAGAAAAGCTAACATTTTCTTAAGACATCTTCTGAAAGTCCCATACCAGTATTTGGCTCACATTTTGTCTGGCAATGTGCATGTGATACGAAAGCATGAAGTAGCACCATAGGCCTGATCACCATGTAGCGTTAGTCAGGATTTCTTAGTAACCATATTCACCTGAAATACACACCTGCAGTAAGGATTAAACACTATCTAACCATCGTTGCAAAAAGTAAGTAGCATTTACTGGCTGTTAGCAGGGTCAGAGATGAGGAGAGATTATGTTTTGGGTTTTGATACTATATACTTTCAGAATCTGTTAGTTGTGTTTAGTGCTAGCATTTACTGTTCTGCCTGGAAAACGTTGTGATTCAGCTGCTTCCCAAAAAGATGATACACCTAAGGTGGTGGGAGGAGAAGAGAGAGAGAGGAGGAAGGCTAGAATCGCCACACTTTTAAAATCAGGAACTAAACCACAAAAGTAATAAGGGACAGGACTAAGGATGCCAAGGAAATCAGTTGCAGCACTATGGAGTCCAGGGTCATGTTATCCTCTTTCCCAATCTTAGCTACTGTTCAAATGTAGAACACTGCTTTAATGAGAAGCTGTGCATTTAGTTTGGTTATACTTTCAAACGGTATTCTTGAGTAAGACAGGCTCTGAAATAATGTGAGACTTTATAACAGAGTTGTCCTTCAAAATGACTTTTAAATCCAGTGCTTCCACATGAGTTAGGCATCAGCACTGGAAAAAAAAAAAAAAGCTGACCTTACACAGCATGTCTGTGTAAACCACATTTTTCCTCTTTGAACTCCAGAGACTGAAATGAGAGCAACCTGCCACAAAACCAGGTGAATACTGGGCCATTTTTTGTTGTTGCTCAATTTTTTTGTCACAGAGATGAGATAGTAGGATTTACCATCCCAGTGTTAGAGAGCAATGCAGCATGCACTACTGGTTTGGCTGATATTCTGTAATTTTACCTACCACCTCCTGCCTGCCTTGCCTTTTCCAGGAGAGGTTTGTCAGACCTCTAGTATGAAAAGACATAAGAGGTCCGCTGCCAGGCTGCCGGTCGCTGAAAAGGTTAAACATGTGTTTTGCAAACGACTGTAATTTACTGAACACAAACCACATTGAAATTCCAACATCTTATTTTTGTGGGAAAGACCATAACAAGAGTGAGAGGAAACTAGCAAGGGAACCCAGCCTTTAAATGCTACCTTGAACTAATACATTGGCAGAAGTGCTACAGCTTTATTCTGTGCCTGCTGCAGGGTGAGTGGTGGGGTGGATATCCCTGTCCACATCTTCCACCTACCTCCTGTATGGAAGGAGAGGGACTTTATTATGCACCAGATGCTTCTACATCACATTTAATTTAACATTTTTACTACTAAAAAGTCCATTATTTCAATATTCAAGACTTCCCTACCTCCATTGAGATAACAAGCTGAGTTGCATTTGAGTAGCCAAATGTGAGACTTAAATGAGAAATGGATTTTGTGGCTGCTGTTACAGCTAATACAAAACTCAGTCCGTACCTCCACTTATCCAGGCAGAGGGGGAAGAGGTCGAATTGGAAATGGGAGTTTCCAAAGAGGATTCAGGGATGCAATTAAAGTGAATAGCTTCCTTACAGCAATATTTCTGAAAAAAAATCAATGCGTGTACATCAAGTTGGATTTTGTGCATCCAGGTTGTGATCTTGTGTCAAAACTCAAATCTAAATCTGCAATGACCGTCCTCCTTCCTCCATCCATCCCATACAGGAAAAAAGTACATAACACAGGCAAAGAAATGAGAACTGCGGTGGAAGGGAAGAGCCCTGCTCTGTCTTCCCCCTGAAATGTGTTTCTTCTTGTCTGGGTGGGTGTCACGAGGTGCCTTGAGCAACCTCCTTCACATCCCAGGCAGTGTTGGCAGGGACGCTTGCCCACAGTGGCAGGCGGGTCTGTAGTGCATGTGTGGTGTGGGACCCCATTTCCAGGGTGAGATGTCTAGCTTGTCTTTCTGATTCAGGCAGTCTCTTGTGATGGTCACAGTTGTCTCATCTGACCTTGTGCCGAATGCCACTCCAATGTCTCCCTCCAGCTGCTTGATACTTTTTCTTATTTACTGTAGTTACAGTGATACCATTCTGTCGTGCCGGGAGTTTTGGATTTGGTTCTCTTTCTGTGCCTCTTCCAAATTGCTGAGCAATTGTGACAGCAAAATGCTTTGATAATTATCCCTTTTTACTGCATGTGAAGGTTCCAAATGTTTTAGGAAATTATGGGGTTTTTTTGATCTTTAAAGTTCTGGTATGTTCCATCCCATTTAACAAAACAAAACAAAACAACATATGTGCAGGGTTGAGATTTGCTAGATTTTAACAGACTCTGATTTCTTCAGTAAAAGCTTGAGTGTAAGCGTGCCGGTTGTTCTTAATTACTAAATTGGCAGTACTATTGGTGCTTTATTTGGTGACTGATACTGTTTGTAAGATCTCAGGTAGTAAACAAGCAGAGATTTTAATAGATTAGGAAGGGGAAGATATCCGGGGGGTGGACACGGGGAGACGAGGGGACAGGACGACAGGACACGGACAGGCAGGGACAACGACACTTTTTTTTTCATTCCCCCCAAAAAGGAAGTTTAAAGAGTACAGATAAAGATGTCCTGATTCAGATTTAAGTTATTAATGCAAACATCCTGTTGGTGAAGATTTGGGAGACTGGTGCTTTCAGGGAAGCAACAGAAATTCCAGAGAAAAATGAACTGTATCCTGGGTCAGCACTAACTGGCTTTGGGATAATATGTGCAAGTAACATGTGGCAAACCAAGGGACCGCTGGGTCCTGGAGCAGTGCTCCTGACCGCACATTTAATATGTTTGAAATTCAGAGCACTCTCTTCTAGCCACTCCGATCTGTCGACCTACCTTTGGGGCTTAAAAACTACACTTGGCAAAGCGCTAATGAGCAACATGCATAAATTAGCAAGGTGAACTGAGTGGCCCATTATTGTCATCTCTTGATTCTCAGTGTTATAGGAGATGCAGTCAGGAGGGATGTGCCAGCTTCACAGAGAGCAGCTAAGACAGATCTGCTTTGCTTCTTTGCAAGGTTTCCTTTGTAATGTGAGTGTGCTTCCAAGTGTGAAAATGAATTATAGTGGTGGTAGTGTAACAAATAAGTACACCAAATAATAACAAGGCCACAGAAGTATTTTCTAGTACTAAACATGTCAAAGGACTATCATGTGGATGAAGGAGGTCTGAAACGCATTTCTAAGGCGTCTGCAAGAAATCCCTCTGGTGTTTCCCTCCCATGTTCCTGTGTGGATGGAAGCGAAGTTCCTTCCCTCCAGCCTGAGACATTTTTAAATCAAAGGAAAAAGTGTGCTAATCTGAAAATGGTGGCTATTTACCCCTGCAAAAAAGCGTTAATTTAACTACAATACTATATGACTATGAATTCTCTTTCTTTTGTTGGGCAGCATTGTTTCTTAGTATTTATCTGAATAGTTCTGGTGGGATGAAGCTAAATACAATTCATTTCATAAAGCCTGCAAACATGCAATTTTGCCTGTTGCTAGTGTTTAGGGAAGGGCTGGGTCAAAAATCTGACAGTTGTAAAGCTTGTTCAACTTAGTATGTTTTTATCTTTTTTCTGAACAAATCAATATCTGTTGGAAATAGCATAATAATTTCCCTCAAATTGAAAACTTGACATCCCAAAGGGAGGCATATGCCTGTTAGCCAGTGGGAAAACATTTCTTATCAGGAGAACACATTGTGTTACATTTCAAAAAAACTGAAAAGACAACTTCATTTAAATCTTACCTGATTTAAATCCTAACATGAGAACTTTCCTCTAAATTCACATGCAAAGTGATAGTTCATATAACCAGGCAAGTCCTCAGTCTGATTTTGCCTTAGCAGGGCTGGTGGATGCATAAGGTGAAATCTTGACCATTTATTTTGATGGCAAAAAGTCATCAGGATTTTGTTCTTGCTGTTCTAAAGAATATTGTCATCCAAAAGGCATCTGTAGTTTTTACTGACCAGGAAACGGCCACAGTGAGGACCACGTAGCTCCTCATGAGTCGAGGAGCATGAGAGCAAGCCCACGCAGCTACCTTGACCCAGTGAAGCCCAGAGGAGTGGAGCTGCTTGGCCACCAGCCTAATCAGTGCTCTTGAAAAAGTGTTACGGGGTATTTAATGTGAAGAATAGAGACTTTGTTCTCTGAGTGCAAATGAAACAATTTCTGGTGTGACAAACAGATCTGCGTTTCCTTACATTTCTTAGTACGAAATGTACTTTATGGCCATATGCAGTCTGCCTACAGAAGAAATTTTCCTCTTAATCCAACCTTGCCCTGTCCATGAGCACATGAGATTGCAAACAGTGCTGCCTTGGTGGAAAAGTGTTAAAGAGGGCCAGTTCATGAAAACCACAGTACTCTAGTTTCCTCTTTCTTTTGGGAGAGCGTATGTCTGACTCCACTGAAGACAATGGCAGCTTTGCTGGACTTTTACAAGGCTGGCATCATTCAAGCTGGATATCTGTCTGACTGCTGAAGTGGTGTAATGATAAACAAGGAAAAAAGGAATTGTTGAAATTTGCCTTTTTGCTATGTGTGGGAAGTAGGGAAGTGCTGGGTTGACTAATTAATTACAAGTGGAAAGATTCTACCTACCTGCAGTTACTTAGAGTGCAGACTCGAGTATTCAGTGTGTGGAAATCAGGTTGGTTTCCGTGATGGAGAGAAGAAAAGGACTGGTTGCCCACATAGTCCAACTGATAGTACTTTGCCAGTAAAAAGACACAGCAACTCTTCCAGCTTGGAGATGGTAGTCATGGGTTCCTCTCTCTCAGAAATTATATGGCTGAGTGATGTCTACAACTTCCAGGGATGCTTTCTATCCCAGTGTGCGGATGAAGCCACTAGAAGTCTTTCAGATACTAGTAGATAGAATGAAACTGCAAGTATATAAATTTCTGCCTATGTAAATATTTTAGTGACAAAAACTGGCCCTGTGGTTCTCTAGAGAGGCAGTTCCCAGCTGGGGAGGTAGCAGCAAGTCTACCAGAAGAGGGAAGGAAGATTAAGGGTGGGAAGAGAAAATAAATGGCAGTCCCTGGGAAGGGAGGCTGAGGAGCTGGACCTGGTGAAGCCCACAACATTGCTTGGTTTTCAGGCAAGACTATATTATAAATAGGTGTGGAAAACCATAGATGCAAGGAGAGGTAGTGAGGTTTCTTCGTATTGCGGCACTATATTAGTACTCTGTTCATTAATTTGGACTTTACTGTACTTACTTTGCATTGCAAACACAAAAGAGCAAAAAACATGTAGCAAGGATCTCGTAACCTAAATGAAGAGATACTTCATTGAGATGCATGACTGTAAAGCCAGGTACAAGTTAGCATATTGAATAGAAAAGCTAGCTTCTTGTATAACATAAAAACATCAGGATTCCTCATTGTTGTTAATGAAAATGCTTGGTAACACAATCTGTATGGCCTCTGGGGTGTAGTAACAATTTTGATTAACATACTATTTTCTCATGTTCTTTTATAAAAAATTCCTTTCATTAGGAGAGGGTCCTCTGGAAGGAAAAAAAAAAAACCACCATAAATCTCAAACTTTATCAACTAGAAAGTAAGTCTAGAAAAAGAAACCCAGTTCCCTGAAGTATGTTCTTGTGCTCAGTAACTTTTTTTGTCCCCAAATGAATTAAATTTAGTCCCTTTTTTGTATCCAGATCAAATAGGTATGATATTTTATCTCTGCAATAGATCAATTATTTGCACTATTTATTCTCAGGCAGGAGCTTGTAGAGGACTGTTGGGCAAAATTTGGCTTTTTGAGGCGACATTCTATTGGGGGTGGCAGGTTATTTTTACATACATATAAGCACCAAAGTGTACACAGCAATGGATTCAACTATTTAGTAGTTACCAACATCTGCTTGATGACACAGTGTGAGAGATGACCACCCATAATTGCATTATACATAGGTATCCAGGGTAATCAAATATTTAACCTACCAATAACAAACCTTCTGAACAGGAAGGAAGGAAAAGATCATTCACATAAGCTTCAGTCCCAGTGGACACAGTGTCCTCATTTAACGTCACTGACCTGGCAAGAGGTTACATGACAATTCTATCAGCTAAGGGTACAGGAGAGAGGATTTTTAATCCGTTCCACATTTGTTAGTGTGACCAACAAGAGGAGGTGGATGCCCGAGTGGGAGTCATAATTGTACAGATGTTGGGGCTGACTGCTGTGCTGCACAGGTGTGTGAAATCAGAATTAGAGATAATGAGAAGGAAGTGAAATCTGGAGAGCAGGGTACAACATACACGGAGTCCTGCACTGGAAAGTGCAGTGTCTGTGCTGTTCCTACAGGTAACCAGAACAAAGGTGAAATACACGAATATGTACATATTCATCTAATTCCCATGCTGGAAATTTTAGCTCAGCCCATGCCTCCAACAGAGTAGTCTTTATTTCCCTTTTTTTAATTTCTTTTGCTGAGAATACCAGTATTACTGTAGCTTGTTTGCATATGTCTTCCCAGAAAAACATGAAGGAAAAGTATGAATCAGAAAGGAACAGAAAAGGTAAAGAGCAGGGCCCTGTGCTCTCAAAGCTGAGCTGGAGGTGCTCAGTTACCCAATTTTCTGCTCTGTTTAGAAAGGGACAAAAAAGAAAGAACAGACTCGGCATTGATGCAGCCTCCATCTGGAAGGAGTGTTAGGACGGCTGGTGCATTGGAGATCCTGTGAATGATCACTGCTGTTCTGCCAGCTCTGAAAGGAGGGAACGAAATAAGATGCTCTTTCTCTGCTAGACCAGTTTCAGCTCCCAGGCCTGAACTAGTGTGCATCAAACACGTTTGGCATACAGGATTTCAGGAACTATTCCTGCTTTCAGAAATACATACAATGCTTTGTCTTCAAATCCAAAGAACAGATCTTTGCTCATGCAGTTTATTCCACCTGCGAGTTCATTCTGAAGATATGTTTTCCTCTCTGCTTGAGATTTCCTTATTTTCATGGATTTCCACTTCAGCTTGGAAGAATGCTGGGCTAAAGCAATGTAACCTAATTAAAAAAAAAAAAAAGAAAGAAATTGAGGCTTGCATTAGCTTGTGGTCATTCAGTTATCTTTCATTATAATGTGTAGGTATGTGTGCTTATAAATATGAACATTTATGTAGGAACTATTTATAAAAAGCGAGCATTCATTAGAAACTCCATTTAGAACATGACTGTGGCTGATCACTGGAACATGTTGTCCAGAGAGATGCATTTTTTTGTATCTTCAGACATTTTCAGACTTTAATAGGACAGAGCCATGAACAATCTGGTCTAGCTCTGAAGTTAACCATGCTGAGCAGAAGGGCCCTCCCCAGCTCAGTTTGTCTATTACTCTTTATTCCATGTTACAAAAAGAGGTATTAAACTGGGCTTCAGCATCCAAAGCAGTCTTTATACTGTGTTCAGCCCTGCTGATGAGCTGGAATTGTCGATGATGCAGCCGTGCATCTTCTGTATGTTGCACGTGTTAGAAAGAAAGTACCTCCTAAAAAGATGTAAACTGGCGTCATTTGTCACGTCAGAAATCTGTGCAAAATTTAAGGCCAAGTGTTTCACCTAATGTGAGTCGATCTGTCCAAACCAAGAGAAAGATGGAGAGCAATGAAGCAGAATTATGTTTAAAATTACTGAAAGTATTTTAACTGAATATATGAAAAATATGAAAATATATGAAACAAATGAAAAATACTGAAAGTATGTCTGTGTGTAAAACATCATACCCTTACTGTCAAATGCTTCTGAAACTTCTACAAGTAGAAATAAGCTTAGGATGTCCTGCCATGTTGAGGGAACTGTGAGATTCATCTTTGTTAAACAGCAGCTCAGTAATTTGGTATGAGTGTCACTGGTCCCGTGCTGTTGCCCATGCTTGGCTATGGCTGGATGCAGTTGTGCAGGAATAAGGCTGGCCCAGGTTCTGGTTCTTATAGCAGTAACTGCAAGTGGTGCAAGTTGTCATACAGCTGTGAACTTGTCAAAAACCAGCAATAAATATTTTAATTATGTGGGCAATGTTTACATGTGTTAACATGTCATTCCTTTGCTTTTTTACACAATAACTCTCTAGAGTAAAATTTTCTTGGTTAATGCCCTTATCATGGAATGTTTTGGTGTGGGTTTCTTTTAGTGGCATTTTGGAGTTCATCATAGGCTTGATTTATAGGTTTTCTCTATCAGAAGTGTGCTTCGCAGTCCCAGCCATGCAGTTGTCGGATCTGGGGGACATGCTGGAGCATGTCATACTTTCTGGCCCAGCTTCCTTTCCTTAGAAACCCGGCACAGGGGAACAGTGTGGAAGTGGAGAATGTGGTGTGTACTCTCAGGCCAGTGTGGAGCTGGGATACACCCCAGGACAGCGCTGCCCTAGCAGCTGGACAGTGCTTGCAGATCCCAAAGCACAGATCCAGAGCACAAAACACAGATAAGGAGCATAAGGCAACAGTCTCATTCTCACGTCTCATCTTAACACAGCTGATAACAGAGGTGATGGATAATTTGGTAAGGCATGCCATGGTTGACATTAGTGCTTTTCCTAGTGGACCCCAAAGCTCTTTCCCTCTGCCAGAAGTTTGTTTCATGTATAGTCGTACTTTTGGTCCCATCACAGCCAGAGAGAAGATGTTGTAATACACTTGCATATGGCAAGGCAGCTCAACAGTTCAAGTAACTTTAGCTTGTCTCAGTGGAAATAAATGGTGCAGTAGAGTAATGTCAAAGATGTGGAGGGTATTCTGTTTGCCAGCCACCCAGGGCAGGGATGTAAGAGCACAGGAATGGCTGTACAGAGCCAGAGCAGAGGATCCTCTTGCCTGGGGCTCTGCCTCCAGCAGCAGCCAGCAGTGGACACTTCGGACAGTGCATAACAGGGCAAACTTAACCATGCTCCTACTCCTGTCTGCTCCCAGTGAGATTTCCCACCATCTCTAGCTCAGGCGCTTTCTGAACCAAATGTATTCAAATAATCTCTTATCTGTGTCTTGTTTACCCATGTGATTTTCCCATTTAATATGTGTACTGTTTGTGTATGCTGCCAAATTCCTCCTTTCTTTTTTGATAAAAAGTATAATTTCCAGTGTAACATCACCTTAAAGTACATTGATTGAAGTAACTACCACTAATGGAAGAGTAGTACATATTTTCCTTTTATGATCCCCTTAAGTACTGCTTGATATGTTTTAATGTCTAACATTCTTAAGGCAGATGTTTGCCTTTCATGAAACATTAATTAGAATCTAAGGATCAAAGAGGAGAAGAAATACATATGTATATATGCATGTGCATCTGTCTGTCTGTGAGCAGGAGACAGTAGAAACTTTGTATTAAAAAAAGCAGTAAGTAAATATTTGAGGGGAAGACTTTATCAGGCGGTTACACTTATTTTTAAGCATATTAAAGCAAAAACACTACTATGGTTTTATATAGGATGATTTGGGCATCTCACTACTAGGTGAAGTTTTATAAATTAATGAAAAATAATCCATACCATATTTCTTCACGGTTTAATATTTAGTGTTTATAAGGATACTTTCACCTGATACTTTCCTGAGTGGGAAGGTAGCATTATACAAGCTATCAGAAAATGAAATTACATTATGTGAAAAACTACTACAAAAGAAAGTAATTGAGAGCTGGAAACTGAGAAATGTGATTCAATTCCCCTTTTCAAAAACACATGGAGTACCCATATAATTTCTGTTGGCAAAGGCATCGGGAACACAGTCACACATCGTCCCTGCTTCCAACCGTCCTTGACAGGGAGCTGCACTGTGAGTTGCGTGTGGTCACTGCTGTCCCACTTCACCCAAAGGAGGACTGACAGGTGCCGTGGGTTTGCACGAGCACGCTGCTTGATGTGCTGTGGGGGTGCTGTCCCACCACTGGATCCAAAGACCAAGATTTTAAAAAATAATGCAGAAGGCTCAACTTATGCCCATAGTTATTCACATAAGAGCTCTAGCTTCTGTAAATGCTAACTGGCCAAAGCCCATGATCTTTCTGCAGCCCAGGTTATCTTTAAATGCAGAACAAATGTGCTAGAGATCCAAGGATTTTCTTCAACTACTCATTACCATCCGAATGCAGACATGTATATATACTCCAGTTTTCTGCTATTATTTCATTTGACTGCCCGTTTAGTTACTATGACTTACGGGTTGGCCCAGAAGCCTTGCACGTCTCATAAAGTAAAGATTCACATTGCTAAATTTATACACTATTTGTATATTTGGATATTATGTATTTATATCTTTTTTCCCTTTGAAAGTAGAAAACCTAAATACCCAGATGTCCAAAATTGGCTTGGCGTTGAGATATGAATGTTGCCTGTTGCTTCTGTCCTGTATTGCTAAGGCACATTGTCTGTCACCTCCTAAGTATTTAGCATGGTAATATCTCCCAATTTTTGTTTTCAGCCTGTCTACTTATATTTTTATTTTTGTGTATGTCATATATACAAGTATCACAAGAAGAAGTTTTGTTGTGGAGCAAAAGGTGGATTTTCCAGTTGTTCCTTGTGTTGATTGGTTATGTCCGTGTTCTCGATTTCTTCATAAAAATTATAAATTTCTGTAAAAGTTGTGTCATTGGTGTTAGTCACAACTAGTTGCCACTGTAAAGGATGATGACCCTTGGCCCATCCTTTCCCATGTGTCAGCACAGATACTTGGCAGGCACCACTATTTAGGGAGTTAAACCAGCAAAAGCAAGCAAGCTGCTCAGGTTATTTTTTGCAGAATTGACTTTCCGTCATTGTGGGTCCCTGAACTGGTTTGCTGCTGGACCAGACAACTGCCAGTGCCAGCAGAAATGGAAAGCAACTGGAGCAGGACTATCCTGCTATGCCATCTTGGCCAAGTCACATTCTTCAACAGCCCAGAGCCCGAGAAACACAAGAGGACCACAGCTCATGTTATGCCTACCTTGTGGGACACGCTCTGGCCTGCCAAGCCCCTCATCTGAGCTGAGCAGATGCCACACGGGGTTGAGCCCAGTCTGGTTCTCCTTCTTACGGTAGCCAGAGTGGAGGGGACACAGCTGATACGTGCCCAGGTCTCACCCCAACAGGCAGTTGGTGTCTGGTTTTAGCAGTCGTGGACTACTGTTAAGGTGCAGCCATTAAGTCTCTCATTTAACTACAGGGCCAGCCAGGGAGGAAGGTAATACAGTACGAGTGCTGTAAAGGTTGAATGGTTAAGCTGAGGGGAACTTTGGATACAGGTTGGTCTGTACCTGTTGGCCCTGGGTCACTGTATTTTCCATGAGGTCTTTTGCAAGGCAGGCAGCAGATGTAGCCAAAGAGACTGAGCTCATTGCGGAGGGGCAATCACAAGGACAAAAACGCAACGCTGGGGCACTGTTTGTACAGCAAAAAGCAAAGCGTGGCTTGCTGCACGTCACTGGCTTCCTGCTGACCGTGTCAGCCAGCTCTGGCCCAGCTTGCAGGGAGGCCAGCAGCACCAGGAAGTTCATCCTTTGGTGGCCGAAGGTAACACCGCATGTTTGCCACAGGACGAGAGCACGTGAGCAGGCTGTCGGAGCAGCCAGCGTGCAGTGACTTGTCACCGCATGATGCATCATTGGTTAGTTGCAGCACTGAACACAGTTCAAGGTTTGAATAAGCATACCATGTTCCCTGGGCAGCTCTGTTCTGCTCAGAAAACAGGGTGGATATATAAAAAACCACTTGGGCCAAGGGTCTTTCACAGTCTCTGTGTAGAACGGAGGCAAAACACCTAGAAGGTTATGGGCAGCATTCGTAGAAAGGAAAAACAATCGTGCATTACCAGGGTTGTTAAATCCCTGTCACATGCAATGCCAATCACGTTCAGCAGAACTTGATGGCCATCTACTGGTGAAGCCCCAGTCTTTGTTTTACTTTCCAGACTTTTTTCCATCAGAGAGACAAGCATTTTGCTGTGTGTGCACTGTGGAGATGCATGTTTTCACTTCTAGTTGGAAGTAACGCAGCTGAAGTTTTGTAAATCAGCCTAAATGCTCACATTGGTTTCATTCATATCATGCTGTGAGCAGTGCTGACTACAGGTGTTGCAGCTGTTCATGGAGGCAACCAGCAGTCTCCCAGGATATGTGTCAGCGTAACAGTTTCTACCCTAATATATTATATATTATATAATAATGTATAATAAATATATTAAAATATTATTTTTATATATAAGTAAAATTACACTGATTTTAGAAATAACAAACTGCAAATAAATAAACATCAAGCTGACAGGTCAGAACCCAGTTTTCTTCTTTGTTAGTTTATCTTTCATCAAAAATCATCCTGCAGTTTCACTGGGATGTTATGTGTGGTGTCAGTCCTGTTGCTAAACCCCACCTTCAGCCTTAAAGACTGCCTGGGATCTTGGCCATTAACAGGAGAACTGGCAGCTCTCAGCTGTTGACATGTTTCCAGGTCTGCACTCTGGGCACTCTGTGAGGGACACTTACAGTTGAAGAGAGGCTGCTACGATATGGTTTGGGCAGGGAGGGGTGTTGTGTGTGGTTTGGAGGGTTTTTAAAATGTATTTATTTTATGTGATTTCAAAATACTTTGTAAGCAGAAAGAAAAAAAAATGAGTAAAAAATCATAATACCTGTGAGATCCTTGCCATACCCATTCTCAAAATCTTTGTCCATTGTGAGGCCATCGAACAGTAGTTTCTGGAGCCCTGTACTGACCAGAGCCACCCGGCAGAACCCTGATGGCCTTTAAAAGGTGAAAAACGTGATTTTGAGGACTATTTTTTATGCCTATGTGGTAAGTGAGGGTATTTTGTAGAAACTGCTCAAGAAGGAGGAGCATGTCCCATTACCGCTGCATGACCTAGGGAAAGAACATCAGCAAGTCAACTGAAAGTTGCTGTGAGAGGGACTAACCTCGGAAAGCTCAAAAAAAGGCCTTGTGCTCTTTTTAGGGCTTCCTGTGGTATCTCCATCTAAAAAAAATCACACAGCTTTTGTAAGATTACAGCAAAGCTGGTGGTGTCAGGTAGGATCTGGCTCCTTTTCTGCCAGTGAGTGTCTGCACTGTGGGGTCCCCGTGCACCGTGGAAGTGTGTCAGAGGGAGATCACCTTGGAGGTGTGCTCTCACTTGCCACATGAGCCTCCTCTGCCGGTTAGTTTGTCATTTAGCCTGCGCTGCTGCAAAGGGAAGGTATTGAGGTTACATTGCTGGTTCGAGCTGATGGTAACTTTTTTACTCAGCACACTGAGGAAGCAATGGCTGTGAAGGTCTCGGGGGCTGGTGTCAATGCATGTCACCTTCTGTGGCCTTACTCGATCATTTTCCTTGGCGTGGAATTAGAAAGAGGGATCAATCCAGCTAAGAAACAGCAGCAGTGATCATGTGCCACCTGTGCAGCACTGCTCTAGGCCACCCTCTCCTGTATAAATATCCAGGAAAGCACAGAGCAGTTCCCAGCAGTGAGGTCACTTTCTTGTACGTGACAGCTTTTTACGAGGTGCTGACTCTTCTCAAGGTTCATTTTGTCTCAGGGCTGGAAATTGCAGCAGCATTATAAGCTTGATCCTCCTCCCATTTAAATGAGCTGTACTACCCGGGATCTGAACACCCTCTTACAAAACAGGCTTTTAAGACAGCTCATAAATCACATGCAGCAAAAATGGTGCACAGATATTTATTTTTAAAGATAAAGATCTTCTGGTCTTGAGCACTGGATTTTGTGCCTTCAGCATGGAGCTTTAAGACTTGATTTGCATGTTTGCTTTTTATTTTAGCTGGTGGGGTGTTTAGAAAACACTGGAATAGCGAGACCATTCTCAGTGAATCATGTAACCCAAGACTTCTGTTTTCCCTGAGATGCAAATGCTTAAATGTAATTCCTAAGCCATTTCTGTGACAGCTAAACATACCTGTATTTCTGTCACACAGTTAAAGTGCTGATGTGTCTTACTCTCTTGAGGACTAGTTCTTGGTAGTTAAGGTTGGTATTATAGCCCTCTGTCTATTTTTCTCTCGTATTTCAGAAATACTGCCCACACCCATTTACACACATTGTATTATAGGCAAAAATAGCTAATCTGGAATATTTGTTTGCCTGAAGGTGAGCTGTGACTATATATCAAGTGTAAAGAAAAAAACAGCTGTCAGAAAGACACTACTCCATTTTTTTAAAAATAGTGCTTTAAATTAAAGTTGTACTGTAAAAATATTTAAACCAGAAGAAAAACGCATCATTTGGACTACGATTAATTCAGGGCTCAAATATTTGTGTGCAGAGAATTGGAACATCAGTGACATCACAGGCTAATGGTGCGAGATGCTTTATGCAAAGTTTTAGCCCATTATAAATAGTCCTCAGCAAATTCTGGGAATGTCTACAACTGAAGTTTATGCCAGAACAGCTATAGCTGTGAGAGCAGTGGCTATTGTAACAGAAGGTTGCAGATTGGTGTTGACAGAGAAGCTTCTCAGCAGGTGCGTCAACATCAGTGCTTCTTACAAATGCCCATCTTCGCTTCCCCAAAGGTTCATGCTTACTTCTTTTCCGTTCATCTTAAAGAGTTTGAAAGAGCTGGCTGATGAGTCTCTCGGTCATTTACCTTGAATGTCAATAAACCCAGGAATGTGGGGGAAGCCCCAGAAACTTGATGAAGGCCAATGTTGTTCCAGTACTTAAAGTAGCTAAACAGGCTAGTGTAACTGTAGATGAACGTGACTGCCGTGCAGTATAACTGTAATGGGGTTGATAAGGTGATGGATTAATAATTACTTATAGCTGGGTAATATAATTAATGGCAGTCAATGAGGGTTTGGCATACCAGTTTGATAGTAGTGTATGACACAAGTTTATCTAACCAATGCAAGTGTGTTGTAGCAGGCTTTCTTCAAGTGTTAGACTCGGCCCACACTGTATTTAGAAACTAAAGTAGCATGACTAAATTATATTTTTAATTGCTTAAAATTGGGGTAACTGGTAGGCCTTAGGGCGTTACTGTAAATGGAGTAGCTTCAATGAGCATTCACATTTCTGTGGGGATTGTTCACCGGCCCTGTGCTAATAAACTTCTTATTTATCTGTGGTCTGAAGGGGAATAGAATTCTTTGACTTGCAGATAATAGACAGAAATGTTAAATAAGAAAATGGAAAAATCACTGCTGCGGGCTGATACGGATCTGTTAGCAACCTGTATGCAAGCAAACAGTAAGTGCTCAGCCAAATGCAGGGATCCATACTCCAGATCTGGGTATTGGAAACACTTCCTCATAAAATCTTTCAGGATTTTTATCTATTTAAACTTGTCAAAGAGAAATTATGGAGGCTATATATAAAGTTGTCTAGAAAGCAGGGTTCAGTAAGCCTGGATCTGGATATGTGTAAAATAGAAATAAAGCTCAGATGGTCAGACTACCTGATTATTATCAGGTATTTCATATATACTGATATATATAGATATAGATATATATCAGCAATATTTCAAGGATTGTGGTGTTTTCTCCCGCAGTAAGCACTTCTAAATCATGACTTGAATTATTTCATACTGCAAAATACGTTCTAGTTAAAGCACAGATTGTTTCAAATATGTGCTGCGGATGACACCGTAGAAAATGAAATATTTAATTAATTGTTAAGTTCACTTCTGATGATCTTTTGAGGCCCAGGGTATACACCATACTCTTGCTTCATTTTTTTGCTTCTGTTCTGTTTTTTAGTTCAATTTCACCATTCAGTATTGAGAGCACAAGGCGTCAGAGAAGGTCTGAGTCTCCAGACTCCAGGAAGCGGCGCATCCATCGGTGTGACTTTGAGGGGTGCAACAAAGTATACACAAAAAGTTCCCACCTGAAGGCTCACCGGAGAACGCACACAGGTAAGACTTTGCTGGCACCAGGTACCACAGTTAAGAAAAGCAGGTTCCATTCTGCCTAATTTAGGACCTATTGAGATTGTCATCCTACACTAAGAGCCAAAGGCCTGTACCTAAATAAGAGAGATGTCTGCGAGTGCATCAGCATTGGCATTCTGGCGCAGATCAAGAGCGTGCTTTTGAATTGAATTTCTCTGTCATCCCCAATTCACAGCACAGGAGCAGTGTCAGCACAAACCAGACTTCTTTCAGATAAAACTAAACGGAAAAGTGGGCTCCAGGGACACACCTGCTTTGCTTCAACAATGGGTGGTCATTGCTTGGCACCAACCAGAGCTAGTCTAAAGAAAACCCTCAAGAAGTGCATAGTGTGGACGTGGGTCTTCAGTGCCATTTTTTTCACTCCACAGACCTGCTCTTATTGCTGCTACTTGGTTTTACAGGTGTAGCCTTTGAATGCTAGGTGCCACTAAATGCCTTCAGTTCTATTCAAATCTAAAGTCAAGACCTCAGTATTTCTTTCCAGAGGCTTTCAGAGACACCTACCACGTACTACAGAGGGAAGACAGTTACTTTATGAGAACAGATTGCACTAAGGTCCCTACAACAGAGATGCAGGAGGGGTGCCTAGATGAGCTGGGTCTCATTCAGTGATGATAACACGTAACAATCAGTACCTGGTATCCTTATAAACTTTATGGTCCAGTACTAGTCTACATGACGTGCGTGTAAAGGTAGCTGAAGCAATGATGTGTAATGGCTGTTATTTTGTGGATAAACTCAAGTGCAGCAAGTTGAAGTCATCAAGAGCAATTTAAAAGGGGGTTGCTTGGATGGCTAGAAAGGCAGTGGACAGAATGCTCTGAATTCCAGTGCTGTTCCTTACTCTGCTGCTGATTTGCTTAAATTAAACTTACTGATCTCCCTGCTCTTAACGTACTTCAGCATTCTTGTAACTCCTTGGATAAAAGATGGTGTTTATCCAGCATGTAGCACAATGTTGTTCTTTGCTGAGAATCTGCTGGCACATTCTGTGGTGTGATGTACTCCAAAGAGTATGAGACACTATTTTAAAAAATTAAGTGGTGGCTTCTCCATTTCTAATGAGGCCACGTCTCCATCACTCTTTCCAACGTGTCTTTTGGTTGGTAGGACTTTTGTTGAGAGGAATACTGAACAAGGCTCCCATCTTAATATCCCCTACTAAACCAATTTCTGTAAGGTAAGAGTCCTTCCTTAAGCAGCAGAAATGTTTTGGTAATCTTGGAATTTCATTGCATTTCCCTCCAGGCCAGTTATTCTAGTTTCTTCATATTTTCCTATTAATGCTTGCATCTTCTCCTCTCTCTTGATTTATCATGTCTTGTCTTAATTCTTTTTTTCCTCTTCCCTGTTCTTTCCCATCTTCAGTGTGGTCTTTCACCCCTACCCTTCCAATATATTTTATATAGCCTTACCCTTTCACCTTGTTCTCTGTCATTCTTGTTTTACTTCTCTTATCCCAATCTGACCCTACTCTGTCACTTTCCTTCTCCCCACCCTGATTTCTAATTTGTTTCCTATTCTTGCTGTATCTCTTTGAGCATTATATCTGTAGCAGATGAGAAGGCGGAGAGGCCAGTAGAGGCATGAAAACAGTAGACTGTTTGGTTTGAACCAAAAATACCACTTATGTGCCTGTACCACAGCGGGGGTCAGTCACTCTTTTCTAGCCTGCAAGACTGGTGAGCAGCCCAGGAGTATAAGCAAGGATCACGCAAGGAGCTCAGTTACAAAACTAGATGTGTACAACCTCAGAAATGTCACACGCAATTTAGCCCAGAAAAACAGAAGGTTCTTCTCTGCCGTGACATCTTAGAACACCGTGTATCACATTTGTCATGAGTCTGTAATTCATTAGTGATCTCATGGCAGACCAGCGCTTGCAGGTAACGCACCCAAATCAGGCTTAGATAGTGTGCACCACTGAATCTCAGGCTGTGCACTCAGGGTACTCAAAACTAGGCACTAAAGGCTTGAAATGGTGTTGCTAATTACAGCTTTTGCAGCTGTAACTCTCCAGTAGCATGAAGGGAGTTTCTGTACCTGCTCTAATCATAGGATCCATCTCCCCAGCCTTGGTTCCCTGACAGCTGGGTGTCTAGGCAATGCTATCTGTCTGGGATCTCTGGGTAGTCAAAGAGGGATTGGCACCTCTGGGGCACGTTATTCCCTCTTCAGGTAGACCCAGGGATTGGCTTGCAAAGGTGCTTCTCTTTCACTGCTGAGTACAGAGGAAGCCCCGATACCTACCGGGCTGTTAGCTGGCTGAAACGAATCCCCAGCCCTTTAAAAGGCAGCTGCCTGAAATATTTTGCAGTCGTGTTGGATGTTGGTTTACTCTGTCAGGGAGAAAAGAAAAATAACATAAACCCAAAAAACCTTCATTCAGCTGTTAACTGCTTTAGGTTGGCATGTCTTCATGCCTGCTGCAATGTAAGAAGTGTAGTCTAGAGAAGGTGAGTGCTGAATTTAGCCAATAGATCCAGTGAGGAAATCTGTATTGTGCTGTTAAAATTAACTGTGTTTTACAGAACACTTCTCAGGTCTTGGTAAGCAGTTGGTATATTCAGACTTCATATAGCATTGGCCATGAGCATATTCTATGTATTAATCTCATCTTAATTTTTTTATCTTGGCCTTTATTTTTGCTTCAGGCAAAAGAAGTTAATTATTCACATATGACCCACAGTAATTAGTGCAGTTTTGGATAAGTATAAATGAAGTATGACAGCTATGCACGCAAGGGTGAGCAAGTTTCAGTAGGAAACTTTCTGAGAAAAGATCACAGAAACTCGGCATTGCATAATCTGGACTCTTTTTTTTTTTTTTAAGACAGGCTGATCTCGCTGACAATTGTTTGTCATCCTAAGCAGGATGTGTTTGAGAACTTTTTTTTTTTCCTCATTTACTCCATGATCTTAAAAGTCCTTTCCAACTTAACATGATTCTATACGCATAGCCATTGAAACATTCACAGTCATTTGGTTACAGGAGGAAAAACAACGCGTTACTTTGACAGGATGAGCAACTTTGTTGGTTGGAAGGTATTACTTCTTATACTTCTTTTATTTAAAAATGAAAAAAAAAAATACGTACGGTAACAGCTGCATTTAATTCTACTCGATTAACTGCTAGGTTTTTGAAGTATGCTATTGTCTAGCTCCCCAGTACTTCTCACTCATCTCCTCAAAATGTCTGGTGCTGGTGTGGGCATGGAGTCCACTGGGGGGCGAGCTTGAATTACCGATCATCTCTCCAACTAGAAAAACGGCAAGTGAAACCTGTAATAGTTAGAGCATGTAATAAATCACAAGCACGGGTATTAAATTTCTCTTTCTAGTATCAGCTTCTTGTTGTTGTTTTGCCAAATCGTCAAATAAAGCTATCAGGAGGTATCGGGTGTGATGGGGAGCCTTCGGGGCTCACAGGCAATCTTGCAGCTCAGGTTTATCAACTCTTTCTGCAAGGAGAAACTGTGAGAAATTGGCTCACCGGAGTTGTGTTGCGTTAGTTCTGCTTCAGTGAACTTACATAAAATTACTAATGTGTGACTCTACAAAAGACTAATCTTTAAAAATGGGAAAACCAGCAGCCCTGGGTTGCATTCCCAGTCAGTGTATGCCTGCGTTGCACTTGGCATAGGTGGTGGTGTCAGCCACAGGAATAGGGAAATCTGTAAGTGCTGTTCCCAGTGAGGTCTGCACCCATGCAGCCCTAAGTGGGACTTGCCTTCTTCAGTTTGCTGGTTTTACTTCGAAGATGGAGAGCTGAACCACCGTAGTGTTATTTTATGATCTGTAACAGCTATTTCAGGCCTTTTAGACAGTACTAAAGTTGCCATTGACACTTCCAGTGGACAGCTGAGCACTGCAGGCTAGGTAAAGTGGTTCCTTCCACGGTGGTGGGGTTTTTTTCCCCCCATCAAAATTTAATTTAAAAAATATTTATCTCATCGAATTGCCATTTCCTTTTCTACTACTGGTTCATGAAAGATCTACAGACACTGTTCCCTCTGAAGAGAGATGATGACAATCTGATATGTTTTATGTAAATCAGAGAGTCAAATCATGCCTTCTGTTGAGACACTAATATTGGTTATAAAAACTAGACTTTAATAATTGTTCTGTGAAGTTGGTGAAACTGGAAATCACAGATCTGTGAAAAATGTAAAAAGCATTATTTAAATTTCATTATTTTAGGAAAAAACTAACAGACACTTTCATGCTGTGAAATTGAGGACATACATCTTGATCTCCTCTAGTTGACTGAACATTTCTGAAATGTCAATGGAAAGCTGCAAAGCAGTCAAAAACGTTTGCAATTTCCTTGCTGAATTTCACTTGACTTGTCATTATTTTTCAATCATCTGTAACTATAATGAAAATAGGTTCATAAGCTGGATATGGTGAAGGCAGCAGGACAGAGCCTTATGGTCACAACATTTCTCAGATCAAAGACAAGGCAGTAAAGTCTGGTGAAATACTAGATTTCATTATAGCCTCAATCAACATAATAGTTGTGGATAGAGTGTGTGTATGGAAAGAGAGGACAGGGGAGTCTGTTTCAGGGAGAAATTGGAGGGAAAACAAGAAGACACATCCAGGACTCTTTGGGCTTGTTTCCAGAAAGAATGCAAAGGAGACATTAGAAAGTGAAAACACCTTTCGGGTAGATAGCAGTGATCATACGAAAAACACACAATCCCTTTTTTATTCATACTGATTTCAGTTGCCTTGTTAATTCATTAAATAATGAAAAACATGATTATCAAGGGATGTCAGGCCCTGGCTGCCAGCTGAGACCCTGGAGGGCAGTGGCTGCTGGCTGTGGGTGCTGTCCCAGGGCACGCATGCGGTGGTAAGCCTGGTCACAGACAAACTGTCCCACAGGCTGACCACATGACTAAAAGGTACTTCCACTTTTCATCCACAAGCTGCTTCGTCTGCAGTATTCTGTTCTAACCTGAATGAAAGTCCTGTTGGTACCAAAGCTAACTTTTGCATATCATGAGGCAGTTTTCATAGAAATCATCTGACTCCTCTTAAATAGGGAGAGCATGTAAATTTGAGGCATATTATGTAAATTGAAGAGGCAAATTATGCTGTCTGTTAGGGGGCCTGCTAAAGAACACAGAAACTTGAAACATGTGTAATAGGTAGTACCTGTGGAGGGTATTTGAAGCTCTTCCCTTTTTTCTAAGTATGCAGAATACGCTGGGTGGTGTGAACATGTCTCAAAGCAGTGCTGGCATGGGAACTGTGACCTGAGAAACCTAACCAGCTACATTGTCATTTAAAGGGAGTTTTGATTTGTCTTGGATTTCACATCTAAAGTTGCTCGCAGCTAAATCCAGTTCTAGCTCATTGTGTCTACCCTCTTACTATATGGAGAAGCCCAAGGAGTTTGAAACACTGTGTGAATTACCCTGAAGAAGTCAATAAAGAAGGAAGATGCCCACTTTAGGGTTGTGTTGGACATATTTTTACAACGTGAGACTGCTCCCTGTCTCCCATCTCCATAGGATTTTCTTTTATTATAGGAGTAATCAGCATCGTGTATTTTTGTGCAACCTTCCTTTAGTTGTTAGTTAGAAATTTCTGGAGGAGCGTGGCAGAGTGGCCTTCTAGGGTCAATGGCAGCAAAAGCCTGGGACTTTGCAGTTGGTGTGAAGTAGAAAGGGATTTAGTCTGTGAGTGTAGGGCATCATATAGCCACGGCCGTGGTTTTGCTCCTGCCTTGGAGGGATGGAGGAGGGCAAAAGCTGTAACCAGAGCACCTTCTGTGGGGCTCAGATACTGGGCTGCAACTGCTGCTTTTCATCCAAGAGCCCCAACCAGCACCAGGTCGAAGTCACTCTTCTCAGTGCTGCTGCTGCAGAAGATGTGGGTGCTTCATTAGGCACTTACAGAGGCAGGCTGAATATAGCCCCCAGGCCAGATGAATTTTTTAGTGTTTGGTGCTTTGTCCTTGATCAACGCCTATATCATTCCTGAGAGATGAGAGCAAATACCTTTGCCATAGATGTAATGAAGCCTATTTGTCAGTGTCAGGGGGTCTTCAGCGGCATTACATGAAGGCAGTAAACATCTCAGAAATAGAGTTTTGTACCTGAGAAAGTAACATTTCCTCCCTGAGATGTTTCTTTATAGCTGGGTTGAGACACTACCCTAGAAGAGGGAAGGCTAGTGAGTACATGGGTGTTTTATTTAGTTTGTGCTTTTTCAAACATTGCATTCCTCTCACTCAGTGTTGCTCCATGTATTATTTTAATATGAGAGGGCCCCTGTCGTTAGTCTTTGTTCACATTTTCCTTTGAGCAATTTCAGAGCAGACTTAAGAAGTCAGAGACACCAAAAAAAGTTATTTTTGCTCTGTAAGTTTTGAAACTCTATTCATTACCCGTTGTTTTCTTAAGGTCTGTTTAATGCCTTTTGCTAGCTATGAGCTCCAGAGAGATATTTACAGGTTTGTAAGCCTTTCTTTAGGCAGATGTTGGGAGGAAGCAACATTTTTTAAATAATCCTTCTGGATTTGACTTGAACTGTGTAGATTTTTGGCCTACTTTAAAATTAACACCTCTTTGTTACCTACTCTCCAGACCAGACTCGCTATTCCAAAGCCCAGGTTTTTGTTCTCATGTCCTATGGGCTCCCTAAGCCCTTACCCCAGAGCTCTCCCTCCTCCACGTAAATCTGTCAGGTGAAAACAGCTGCAACAGCAGGTTCACATGCTGTTCCAGAAACTGGGAATTTAAATAAACAAAGCCAATTGAAAAACTAATCTGCTTTAAGTAAAATAGGGGGGTTCTATTTGTATTGGGTGATAACTTTTTTTTTTTTTTTTTAAGAAATACCTTCTTTTACTGTTTAAAATTTACTGCCAGTTTCAATAAACAGTAGAGGTTTCCAATGTGGAAACCAGTATATTTCATGGAAGTTTTCATTTCTAGCTTTTCTGCTATTTCTTCATGCAGTTTCTATTTAGAAGATAAACGGATTATTTAATAAACAGGGCTGCTGAAGCCTCAACCTATTCCCATTGATTTGACGGTGTTCACCTTTCAGGACAGAAATATTTTTAAAAGCAGATGTCTGCTGGTGCAATAAGTACCAGGGTATAAAGGCAGGCACACCAATGCCATCACAGCCTAGTAATGTGATGTTCAGAAATGAGAACCTCTGGATGTAGTGAGATAGTTGTCTTGAGTCCAGCTACTTACGGGCAGGTGTCCATACCACAAGGAGCTTGTACATCCAGTTCTCTTCCAATAGCCACTCTGTGGAAAGTTAAATGATTTCATTTCTGGCACATTTTGCAAGCTCTGAATTCACCTTACACACAGGGAGTCATTCCTCTGCATTGTAGGTCTGATGCTGTGCCGATATGGAAGAGTGCCCATGTGGTTACTCCAAGGTACTTTGATGGGAAAGCAAGTCTAATTGCATCTGTGATTGCTTTCAGTCTCCAGGTTATGAAAAATATTTGCAACAGTGCCCCTTGACTTTGTAAATATGGGGTGCGTATGTGTTTTGTCTGTGTGTGGCACGAGGGAATAATGATAATTTCGTTATGCAGAATAAAATTTTCTCTAAGCAAACCATTTAGTACTTAATATTCTACCTCCAAAGAACTGCAGTTCACTTAAGGTCTCAGGCATGATTGTGGCCTACCATGTGTAGCCCTGCAGTGGCATGAAGGCGAGAAAGACCTCTCTACTCCCATTCCCTCCAAAATGCTTTCCCAGATGTTGCACCCAGTTCTGGAGGAGTAAATACATAATACAGGGTTTCCAAGGACGTTAACTCTTGCAGCCTATTCAGTCCTTGACAGAGGGAACAGAAGAGCAACTTGCTGCTGAAATGCCCATTACTGGCGATACCCTGTGTCTTTTGGGAAGTGCGTGGATTTGCTTGTGCGCTCCCTGTCCTTTCTAGGGCAGCCTTCGATCGGCAACACAGCCTTTGAGAGTGGAGCATTTCAAAACTGCAAGTAAGCTTCACAAAAGCCTTTGTTTTAATGTTTTATTCAGGGGGGAAGTTCTGCTTTCTTTGTTCCAAGGCTAAAAGGAAACAAGAAGTACGAGCCTGAAAGCTAGTGTCTTCAGTCTTCACTTTTTGCAGATAAATAGGTAGGAGACTGGGGAGATTTTACAAAAGCTTCATGTTCAATGGGAAAGGAAGAAGATCAGATGACATCTCTGTAGGGCAAGGGGTTATTTTCTGCACTTCAGTGTTTTCTCCACACAGGAGATGAAGTGTAGTGGTATCTTGGTCACATTACCTCTAATAATCTTTTTCCTTGTCATGTATTTTTGTCAGTTAATTTTTTTCTTTAGTATCGTATATATTTATTCTACTTTTTATGGTGGTAAAAAACGGTATCTCTTCATTTGGGAAGTTTAATTCCATTCACAACTGATCTGCCTAAATGGGAGGGGTGTTTTCTAATGTTCTGTTTCTGCAGACAGCCCATTACACCAGGGTCCCGGCCTCTGCTTGAGCCTGACCTCTAGCACAGTGCAAACAACAAATAATCAGTTGTGCAAAACTTTTTTGTTGTTGTTTTTTTCTTTGTTTATTTTATTGGAGGTTTGTTTGTTCTTTTGTTTTTTACAGGTAGTGGAAGGTCTAGCTTTTATACTGAGAAACATCATTATTGCTCTTGAGCATAGTGGAGCAATCCCTGGAGCATCCAGGAGGAGTGACAGTAGCAGAATCATGGGCAGATGGAAAGGGAAGTGTCACTTGTTTGGTGTCTGTCTTGCGGTTATGGACCACAGTCACAGAATCACAGAATGGTTGGGGTTGGAAGGGACCTCTGGAGATCATCTAGTCCAATGCCTGCTAGAGCAGGGTCACCTACAGCAGGTTGAACAGAGTTGCATCCAGGCAGGTTTTGAATGTCTCCAGAGGAGTATTGAATGATGGAAATGTGTTTTATTATATTCACAATGACATACATTTACATACATTTTCGATGAAGGAAAGGTGTTTTATTTGGGAAAGCCAGGCTAAAACCCAGGCCTGCAGCACCCAATTAAAGAGAGTCAGCGTGCAGGTCTCCTGGCACCCTCAGTGCAGCTGCCTGCTGATGGACGTACAGATCTCTTGCGTCACCTTTCCCAGATAACTTGTTGAGTGAATGCAGCTGTACAAGGGAAAATATCAGCCTTCCCTACAGCATTGGAAGTTTGATAGTTCCCATATATTTGCTGTGGCTGGAGGGAAGGAGAAAGCTTCGTGCCATCTTCCACTACAAATACATATATAAACATACATACATGATAAGTGTATATATGCACTTAACAGATACTAAATATTTATACATGTACCACATCACTCAGGAAAAATTATCAGGAAGGATAATAAAATCATGTTTGTCATCTACTGTTGGGCTTTGGTCTGGCTTCTGGATTCAGGTGCACAGGAAGAGGCCTTTTACATTTCCAAAAATTGTATTTTTTCTGGTTTTATGGGAGTTAAAATTTTATCATTTTATGTCAGCAATGCCCTTGTCAATGTACGGAACTAATCCTACATCGCAGAGCGTTAATTCATTTGTATCTCATATAGTACTAGGTATGTCCCATTGTGGGGCAAAGTCTCTGTGCAGAAGCCCAGAAAGAGAAAATGTGGAAAAGAGGTTTCTTGGATTCCCCTTCTTCGTTTCTCTCCTGTGCATGCAATGACAGAACAGTGCTGAGACTAGCATAATGGATTTGCCTTCTTAAATTGTGGAGAACTGAATTTTCTAATTCTGGTCATAAAGGCTTTTTTGCTACAATTTGTATTAAAATAACGGCAAATTGAGGCACCTGTATACCTAGAGGGGCGTGCAGGACAATAGCAGAAGCAGGAGAGGGGTAAGGTTGCTGAACTAGTACTGATCTTGCAGAAGGAGTAAGAAGGGCCAGGATGGCAAGTAAGACCCAAGCTCAGCAACGCAGTGAAATGAAAAGGTAGTTGTGTGTTGTGATGTGGGAAAAGGACTCACACCTGAAGTATCAGAAGTGAAGGCTTTAAGTAATTGGTTCAAGAGCTGCCAAAAGCATGATGAAGTTCTGTCTTTTGTTTTAGAGTAGAGACTGTCACTGTATTTTTGAATCATTTTGTTCCTGCTTTTCACATGAAAAAATCATGTCCCTGTTCTCTGCCTAAGTCAGACTGAGAACAAGGAATAAAAAACCTGAATTTCAAGATGTGTCTCAGGCAGCACAGTATGTTCCTGTTCTGCTTGTAGAAATTGTTTTGCCAGACTTGCTCAATTGATAGAAAACTTTAATCTCTTCCCAGAAAGATATTTTATTTGCATATTTTGACAATACTGGAACACAAAAGTCAAATTCGCTATGTTCACCGAAGAGATATAGTGATCATTAACTTGGAAACTTGGAGATCCCAAATGACCTTTAGAAAGGTATCTAAGCAATTAAATTGGAATTTTTTTTATCAAAATGATTGAAAATATTTTAAACTTTCATAGGGATGAAACTGAGATCTAGCAGCTTCATTACAGAAAGTAAGGTGGTTCTAATGTGTAAGTCACAGCATTGCTGTTCACTTTCTCTGCAGTTTTGGGAAGGTTGCTGATGCTCACTGTGTTGGTTTTCCTATCTGCAGAATGTACATGATAATTTGTTACACAGCGCTATTACAAAGACAGACCTTTATGAAGGATTACATTTTAAAAAAAGCTTTATAAGGCACTTTGAAGTTGGAAAGTGCTTTATAAGTGCTCTGATGTTTTTTCATTAAAAAATTATACTAAGAAAAATATCACACACACACAAAAAAAAGCATTGTCATTTTTCCCTTTCCCTTGTGTCTAAAAGCTAAGCTGCCATCTTCTCACAGTGCCTGAGGATGCTCATTATCAGATAGTGTTTTTGCTGTAAGAAGATTCTTTTCTGCCTGAAATTGCTTATTTTTAGTAGAAATGCAAAATCTAATGAGCCATCATTTGTGGTTTTCAATTTATGATTTCCCCTTCCAGAGTCCTATCAATATGGGTACAGTGTGACTATCCCATGTGTTTCAGAACAATCCTGGTGTTTGCATGGGAGCTGGAACTGGCTGACATAAATACTACACCTTATATATATTGCATAATATCCTGTAACAGAAACCAAAGTAGGAGTCACCAGGAGATGTCCTCAACCCTGCAAAGCTGCACATCTCTTGACTTTGACTCAAAAATTCAACATCATTGAACATAGGCAGAGGCATGCTTACTGAATTATTTATTTTCTTTTGACTTGATATGGGATAAATCCTTAGGACATCACTGTTTTTATGTAGCGAATACTCCTCCAAGAGTAATGGCAATAGAAACTGTGTGTATAAAGATGTGGCTGTAGATAGCAGGGCTGGGCAGATGCCACCTATTAAACTGTGCAAGTTTGACTCAAACCCATTGTATTTTGTGAACAGGGTGAGGGGCGGCATCTCCTCTATGCTCCCACCCTCCCAGTCTGGAAAAGCTACACAAACCTATAGCCAAGTTTTGTTTCCAAGTGCTTTTCTAACTTTGTCCTTCTCAAAAGTGGGATTTCAGCATGTGGTTCTTTCCCAGGGTGATGAAGGCTTAAGTACAGCTGACAAGATGGCTAATCCTGTACCCCTGAACAATCCCTTACATTTATTTTCTAGTTGACTTATATTTGGAATAAAAATCTTACCAGTCTTTCAAAGTGCTCAATACCATTGCAGGAAGGGGCTGCAGAGAAGTGAGGTATTAACTTGGAGTCATGGTGACAATTCCATGTGCAGAAAAATTGGATGGGGATGTCTGAAGAAGACACAAATAAGAAGGGACATGGCACTCACCTGGTATACCAGAGAGAGGTGAGTTTATGCCAGAGAAGGAAATCAGCTTGGAACTTGATCACTGGGATGTTGTCTGTCCTGGTAGTAGATGGTGCTACCTCACGGTTACTTAATGACATGGTTGCCAGGAGCCTGCTAGACTGATGAATAAATGAAGCTTAAATAACACACAAATGAAAGGAACTGCAAGCGCACAGGTAGTACATAGGGCATCTGCAATTGCAGTAAATAAAGTTCCTTGCCTAGGGAACATAAGCCTGGCTCTATTTCCTGGAGCTCCAGAGCAGTTTCTGTGCTGGCAGAGCAACCCATAATTATTTACGTGGTGGTTTTGTGGTGCCTGACCTTGAAGCATCTGGCATCAAATACCATGATTCCAGCCAGTTGATGGGCAGAGGATAACTGCCGAGGAACATACCACATGGGAAATTCTGCCTGGGGTAGAAGAGACCCTAGTCCCTTTATCTGTTACACATCATGGTCTCTTGCTGGTACCTACATAAGGCTTTCTTTTTAGGATCATGTGAATGTTAGAGGGTTATAAAGTAAAAGTTTGAGAGGGATTTATTTCCTTGGGTCTTCTGGATGTTAAGAGTACATGAATGAGGATATGGGAAGACAGAAGTTGGACTGTGGGGAGGGCAGAAAATTTTGGAAGGATTGACTGAACAGTGGTCATTATTCAACATTATTAATTCATTATTTGCTTCAGTTTAGGGAGATTTAGTAAGTAACAGTTGTAACTAGGTTCTTAAGTGCTTAAGCGAGGGGAGCCATGGTAGGGTAGGAAAAATAATATGGTAAAAGTAATTAAACTAATTTGGATTCTGGCATATGGATTACAAAAAGCAAGGCTTTGGAGGGCTCTTAGAAATAGATGTTTTGTTAACAGAAGATTTAAAAAATAACTAGTTCCATTTGGGGCCTTGAGTCATATCTTTAAAACTTTATAATTAACCTCCCTAAATAATAGAAAATACCCATTTTCTACAGGGAGCTGTATAGAAGCACTTTTTTATGGTCCAGGATCCCACTTGATCCATGTGAATGCATGTCCTCGCATACTGTTTGCTGTCCATGTATTGCAAGACAAAGCTGTGAAATAGCATTAGAATGCAAGTTCTCAGTGTTTTGGGATCTTTTTGATAGATTTTGGGACAAAACCATAGAGCTGTCAAAGACAGGTGCAAAAGTAGAGGGTCAGCTCCCATGAAAATATTCACAGCTTCAGGCATTTATTTTAAAATGGGTAGCTTCTTTAAGTCTAAAACTTTACAGATTCAGAAAATTGAATTAACTAACATGGTTCTTTTTCCACTTTTATTTCTTTCCTCTTGTTATCACAGGTTCTTAGTCTCTTTCTACAGTTCTCTTTACTACTATTTTCCAAAAACTGTCCACTGTTTTGTCTTCTCCTTTGTTCCCATGTTTCCACTACCCTGGGCAAGACTTACACCACCTGCTTTTGCTCCGTAGAGCTGAGCGAGAATTTGAGTGTCTGGGTGCATGACAGTAACGCTGCACCCTTGCTTCAGTGGCTGCCAAACCATTGAAGGAGCCAAAACATGCCCATGCTTTGAACCTGAGAGTTTCTTAGACACTTAAGTCAAGTGCTCACAAAAAGGCAGAAGTGTCTGAGTCAAAATGCTTGAGTATTTGACTTTGACTCCACTGCAATCCAGTCTTGAAATGGAGATGGATAATACGAACATAGATATATAAGCACTGGGGCTAGTTTCTTCCAGTTAGCAAACTAGTTCTGTTCACATCCTCACTCACTGCTTTCTGGGTTGCCCTGCTGAGATCCAGCTTCTCTCTTCTGAGTGTACTGAGTATTTCAGCTATGAGTGCTCAAGCTCATCAGCCAAAGCTGGTGTGTAATACCTGACACCAGCTTCAGCAATTCTACTCTTGTTGGTCCTTTCTCCATCCCCTGAACTCCTGAATCTTCCGTTTTTTACAAAGTCAGTGGTCAGTTTTCATGCCTGGAGTGTTACCAAACAGAAGTTTATATAGTATTAACTATGAAGAACATATTTTTTCAAGCACCGGTCCATCCACAGATTATGTAGGTTTTTAACAGAAAAGTATTATTGCTGTTGTTACTATTATTATTATTATTCCCCTAAGAATTAGGTTTGCGTAAAATGTTGTTGATTAATCTTAATTAAAAATCTTATCTTTCACAGCTTTCTTTACAGTGGCTTTTTTAAGGTGCATATGAGTGAATATCTTCAGAGTAATGCTACTTTGCCTGTTTTTTTCCTTCTTGTGCTATACATATATATTTAATTGAAAATAATGAAAGGTCTTCTTAAGTTGAGCTTGTAAGAGTGATTTTCCTTCAGTGGTGTAAATAGCTTGAGAAGAATGTGGTTAGTCCTGTCTCTTTCACATAGCTCTATAGGGGCTGGGTGAGCAGGACTCATTGAGGAGGGAGGCTGGAAGCAGCAACTAGGAACTCCAGTTAAGTGACCCACACTCATGTCCTTCCATCAGCTGACTTTCATTTCTTACCCAAAGTGATACTGTTTTAATGGACAAAGAAACCATTTCTGGTATTTTTCTTTCACCAACCATCCCTTCCTGCCTCAGGTTCTCTGTTTGTCTTCTACTGAGGGAAAGAAGATCCGAGATTTTGTGTGCCAAAGAGGCTATTGAAGGGAAGGATCTTGTGGATATCTATAATATCTTTATCAGTGATCTGGACAAGGGAATCAAGTGCACCCTCAGTAAGTTTGCAGATGGCACCAAGTTGGAGTGGGAGTGTTGATCTGCTGGAGGGCAGGAAGGCTCTGCAGAGGGATCTGGACACGCTGGATTGATGGGCTGAGGCCAGTTGTGTGAGGTTCCACAAGGAGAAGGGCCAGATCTTGCACTTGGGTCACAACAACCCCAAGCAATGCTACAGGCTGGGGCAGAGCGGCTAGGAAGCTGCCCAGCAGAAAAGGACCTGGGGGTGTTGGTCAACAGCCGGCTGAACATGAGCCAGCTGTGTGCCCAGGTGGCCAAGAAGGCCAACAGCATCCTGGCTTGTGTCAGAAACAGTGTGGCCAGCAGGGATGGGGCAGTGCTTGTCTCCCTGGACTCGGCACTGGTGTGGCCGCACCTCAAATACTGTGTTCAGTTCTGGACCACTCACTGCAGGAGGGACACTGAGGTGCTGGAGTGTGTCCAGGAGAAGGGCAATGAAGCTGGTGAAGGGTCTGGAGCACAAGACTTATGAGGAGTAGTTGAGGGAACTCGAGTTGTTTAGCCTGGCGAAAAGGAGACTCAGGGGGGATCTTATCGCTCTCTACAACTGCCGGAAAGGAGGCTGCAGGCAGGTGGGTGTTGGTCTCTTCTCCCAAGCAGCAAGCCATAGGACCAGGGGAAATGGCCTCAAGTTGTGCCAGGGGAGGTTTGGGTTGGATATCGGGAAAAATGCCTCCACCGAAAGGGTTGTCAAGCATTGGAACAGGCTGCCCAGGGAACTGGCTGAGTCCCCATCACTGGAGGTATTTAAAAGACATGTAGATGTGGTGCTTATAGGGACATGGCTTGGTGGTGGACTTCACAGTGTTAGGTTAAAAGTTGGGTTAGGTGATCTTAAAGGTCTTTTCCAACCTCTATGGTTCTATGATTCTGTGTGGTAGGAGAGACTTAAAATTCAGATGCTTTTAAATGAGAATCTGAATTTTAAGAAATACCCCCATGCTTCGCTCAAGAAGTCTCTGTGATCAAAGAAGCCAACCAGGGCAATATCCAGAGTCTAAACCAAAAGAGTTTAAAAGTACATTGAGGATGGACAGGGCAGGCATTCCACTTGGGAACTGTTAATGTGGTGTGACGAGAGCATTAGGATAGACTTGCCAAGTTGGATGGGGGCACTGCTATATTTGTGCGGTGCTTCTCACCAACTGTTGGTGGCAAGGATATGTATGTAAGACAGTTCGGTGGTGAATCTGAGCACATTTTGTAGCATTGTGTCATCGGCAAGAGCATGCTACCCACCATCTGCCGTGAAGCTTGTGCCTTCCAGCTCGCAGCAGCTGTGGGATTCCAGGCACCCAACGCTGCAGACATGCAGGAGCAATGAACACTGTTTGGTGCTTTGTGCTTCTCTGAGAACTATAAAATTATCTAGGCTAAGTTGCTGCTGGTGCAGCTATGGGCCATGGTTATCTCAGAGCCTGGATTGCTGGATTCTTCTCACAGCAACTGTTTCCCACCCCCATCTGACACCAAAACTGCAGCACAGCCCAGATGGTGTACAGAAGGTACCAACCCAAGGAGCTCAAATGTTGCTGACAACCCTGTTGACATGCCTGTACAGCATCCGATTTCCTTACAGAGGCACCCATAGTCATTTCAATTGGACTTCTCAGGTCTGTTTCAACTTTGTGATGATATTCTTACTCGGGAATTTTCTTTTGAGACTGAGGGCTCTTGGCAAAGCATTTATTGACTTTTGAAGAGACGCATAGAGGGAGGTGCTGCCTACGACAAAGCAAGTGTTGCATCACTGGTTCATGTAATTGAAATAGTTTCTTGCAAGCTGCTCATGATTCATAAGAGATAATAAATAACTGAGGAATGATTGTGCCTAACAAAGGAAACAGTTGCTGCAGAGATGCTCTTTTGCTGTCCTGGTTGTGATTAGCTGGTTTCAGAAGGGGAGGGAAAAAATCATTTTTGACACACCAGAGGAAGTTGCATACAGACTCCACACATTTTCCCTTCCTCACTTTTGGTGCATGATCAACTGTGGGATCAAGGTAACTGCCAAGAGCATTTAAGATGTAGACATTGAGAGCTGGTCATAGAAAGCACAAGTAAGTATAGCCTACAAACATAGCAAAAATGGGGGTTTATACCAGTTTGCTCTATGAAAGCACAAAATCCAGTTGTATTAATCTCTTCCTCTGACATGATACAGCACAGAATGTGGGGCACGCATCATGCTTACCTTTAAATAAAAAGCAGAGGGTGGGATTGTCCAAAAAAACTACGCTTAGCCCAAGTCTATTTTCACTGAATTAAATGCGTGTTTATCCACACTGTTGTGCAAGTCCCTTGGCTGACTACATTTAAAAATTGTACACTGTTCCTGGTAACATCTTACATGAAAAATTAATTTTACTGAAAGTAAGTGCAGTAAGTAAAAAGGACATTTTTCGGATTGAATTTTATGTTTAATTGGAAAATTTTAGTTCATTTTTACCAGCTTGTTAAAAAATGTCTGGCAGTGTTGTTTACACAGATAATTAGAAAACTTCATAAACTTCATAAAAATAACTAGAAGTCTGTGGCAGCCTATGATAAATTGCTGAAATATCAGGTAATCTGGCCATTTTGGGAGAAAGTGTAGCCTGACAAAACAAGGGTAGCAAAGTTGTATGGTAATCATGAGAATAATTATACAGTCCTTTGTCCTGATGTTAATCCCCACGTCACCCCTGCAAGGTAGGATCTATATTGTTGCCTTAATCCTGTTGATTTTCTTAGTCATGTGAATGCCAAAGGAATGATAAATCTCAAAGGCCCTTTCCTTATATTCAGCAGATTCGGTACATCGTAATTGTGTAATTTGGCCTAAAGCAACCTCTAGGCAGTGGGTGTTCATGGGAAGCGTGCAGGGGGGGTTGCAGGGATTAAGAGCAGCAAGGGGAAAGTCACCACCTGTTTTTCCCCCTCTCCCCTCTTTCTTTTGTCTCTCCCAGGCGAAAAACCCTACAAATGTACCTGGGAAGGCTGCACCTGGAAGTTTGCTCGCTCCGACGAACTGACGAGGCATTACCGCAAGCACACAGGAGTGAAGCCATTCAAGTGTGCAGACTGTGACCGCAGCTTTTCCCGCTCAGATCACTTGGCGCTCCACCGCCGCAGGCACATGCTGGTTTGAGAAACGCTACCTGTTCCAGCCGAGTTTAAGAGCTGGGTCTCTTAACTACCCGGAGTGAATTCAGCAGGCTGAATCCCCCTCTACAGTGTTAACAGGCAGGGCTTTCCTTGATGTCCATAACAAAAAAATAATAACAGAAATTTTAAAAAAGAAAGCAGGAAAAGAAGTGCCACTCTTCTCCTCGCTGTCTGAAGTTAACCCCGTCTGCCCCTTAGCATGGCTACCCCCTGAAAGTGTCATCACAGTCACCTGGGAAATAGCAGCCAAAATGCTACAGGAATGGGCATTATTTTACATGCTGCATCCTTTGACAAAAAATGTTTATAGCTTGTATGTTTTCTCAGCTGTCGGACATTTTGTTCCTGAAAAATCACTGCTGACTGGAGGATTAGATACCGCAAACCGATGAGGATGAGGATGAAAGCAAGACCGCTAGACCTTTATTATCCCATCTTTTCCCCTTGTTTTGAGTACCATCTGGCCACTGTCAGCATTACGCCCAAGCTGTGCTACAGACAAGCTGCGTGTGAGTAGGCAAGAAGATTCTGCTGGAGAGGTCCCGCTGTCGGAGGTGAAGGGTCACTTGAGCAGACTTTTGCAATAATGATGGTGGCATTTTAATATTGTACCATAATTTCCCATTATTCCCTAGAGGACACCAGCCATTTAACCTTTTTCTTTTATCTTTTTTTCCCCTTTCTTCTCCTTTGTTGTTGTTGAAATCTGTAAAATAAACAAGGGGCAGCAGCATCTCTGCTGAAAGTACAATATTAAGTATCTATGTTTTACCATGGACTTCTTTAGAACCGTGTTCTGATATCTATAGAAAGAGCCCATCTGAAAACTACTAGCCCATTCGCAATGTGCAGTTTTCTTTCATGCAGATATCCTCTTCCCCGTGACCATTATTTGAATACAAGGAAATAGTCAGACCTTGCACTCACTGGTACCAAGTTTAGTGGTGTAACTATTCATAAAATGGAATTGAATGTACCAACAAAACAAAACAGAGAAGAAACGGCTGCATCTCTTGCAGAGAAAAAGCAATAATGAGTAAAATGGCTCTCAAGACAATAATTTACTCCACACCAACAGAAGTGGGGGGTAGGCAGAAATAGCACGTAAAATCATTTAAGTTAATCTTTCTGATGGTTTCACTGACCCGCTAGGTACCACAATTAAGTACTTTCATTTCCTTCAACATAATACTTGTGTCCAGAAAGCAAGAAAGATAAAGGAAAGAGCTGATAGGAGTCAGTGGATGAACCATAAGTAGGAAGGAGAAATGTTTCTGCAGTGATGCTCTGCAAGACATTAGATTTCTCCCTGGGAGTTAGGGAATAACAAGATTTTGCCAGCTGTCTAGTATGATATAAATGGCCCTTTATGGGTACCAGTGGCTGCTTCTGCTGGGATTTTCAATCCAAGCCTTTTCAGATTAAATAAAAGGAAATTCTTGATCATTCCCATACAGCCCTATAATTGTGAACCAATTTGTATTAATTTAATTATGTAGGAAAGAGAGAAACTCTTAGTCATCAGTTGTTCGTGCAAACAGAATAGTGTTTTTCTGTTTTCTTTCCTCACAAGGATCTGCCTATTCAGCTAAATTTGACAAAGAGGAGGCTTGGCAAGATTTTTTAAGTGTTGAGATTTTTATAGCTTAGAGATGAAAGATGTATACATAAAGGTCTTTTGCAATGCATTTAATTATGAATATTTGGTTCCAGGAATTGCACAGATTAAACTTGTGATGCCACTTGTTCATTTTTAAATGTTTGACCAGTCTGAATTAGTTTCTGATTCCTGAAGTAACCATAGTAATGTTGTGGGGATTCTGAAATCAAGGTAATCTTTAAGAGAAACGAACACAGAGTACACGTACAGATACTGAAAGCAATTACAGTTAATTGAGGATTAATATGACTGGGATAATACTTTATAACAGCATTTACAGGCCCCAGAGTTTTGATTGTCTTTATATTCTTCATATTCCCCAGTACTGGATAGTTCGTCAGCTCTCTGAAAGAAGAAGTTCAGTACTGTTAAAGCTCACGCTCCCCTCTGTCGAGTGGTCGGCAGAGAAACCCAAAACAAATTATTCACAGCCATTGTGGGAGAAATGCCTCTCTCGGTTCCCATTGACCGTATTGGTAATCAGCTTCCACTAAATTTCGCAACATTTCGGTATCCATCTCCAAATCAGGAATGAAGCAGAGGTGCCAAGTGTCCGTGCAAAGCATGGAAAGGCTGCAATGGTTCAGGGCTTCCAGATGGGCCATGAGGCATTGCAGGGCAGCAGAACTGGGTCTTTACCAGCAGCACTTCTGCTCTTGGTTTAACAGACTGGGTGTCAGTGTTCTGTGTGAAATGGTTCATCAATTACATCTTAGGTCTGTCTTCTGTGTACTTCAGTATCGTCCCCTTGAATCGGTCTGTCATTCTCAGCATTTAGGGAAAGAAGTCGGATCAGGTAGAAGTCAATTGATAAACACATTTTCCTGCCAAAGAACATTTTACCAACGAATTACTTGAATAGCGGTAATTCAGTTGAAGAACCAATGGCATACAGAATTTCTTTCAGGATCTGTGATTTTTTTTCTCCCATAGAAAATTAAGTTTATTTGACCAGAAACTCTTAAGGCTGTTCTGTTAGCGTACAAGAGGAGCAATGAGAGAGATTGATGCTGTTCACAAAGGCAGGGTATAACTGGGAGAGACCAGTGTCCTCTCTAGGGTTCCCCTGTAGTCAATGAAGAGACAAAAACTTCTCCAAGAGAAACTGAGAGGCCTTAAATTTCAGCATTCAGCGCTGAACTGCCCCGAGGAGGATCATATGTATCACAGACCCTGGGGAGGTTCATCTCCCAAGGCTGAGGTTGATCTGTTTGAATCCCTTGTCTTTGAGCTGGTTGCCCATTACTTTATGCATAGGAGACACTGCAACAGAAAGAGGGTCTGGTTTTATTCAAGGAACCCCAGAGTGATACAGGGTTGAAGCAGCACTCACCCTAAAGGACGCAGGCACAGAGCATGTCAATGGTAACAGAATGAAGCCAAAAGGTAAAAGGAGTGTACGCTAGATTTTCTTATTTCACAGGCAGGAAGTGTATCCTCAGCCTTCCCGGCACACGTGTAAGGGCTTTTCGTGCTGCTGTTACCTCTAGACAGCTTACACTACCAGCAGTAGTCCACCGTTGGGTTTGAAGTACCCGGTATGGTTCTTGGCAAGTTTCTTATTCATACCAGCACCCACAGGTTTTGACCCTGCATACTCTGTGAGGTTGTTTCCTAGTTTGTTTTCCACTTCGGAAGTATTTTAAGAGAAGTTACTTGGATGTGGAGCTGATGTCCCCCAGATTCTCAGGGTGTCCTTCCCTCAGTGGCTGCGGTTCAGACCTGCCAGACTTCTGTGCTTGTGCAGAGACCAAAGGCGATGGCTCCAGGGTGGATTCATCAAAAATCCTGGTATCCCACTGCAGGTCTGTGACATTTCATAACCATGGTGAAGGCTTACATCATACATAACATGCATAAATACCAGATCCATTTTGACACAACACAGTAGGTCCATCTTAATTGAGCAGCGGGGACAGAAAACTACACAGTATCCCATTCTTTGGGAAAGACAGAGATTTATGCTTTTAAGTGTAAGTAAAGGATGAGTAATATCCACCATACCCATTATGGCTTACAAGGGAAACTGCCACAAAATGTCAGATTTCAAATGTTTTCAAAAGGATTCAATGGATTTGTCAAGAAATCTCAGTAGCCGGGATTATAGGAAAACATCAATGAGCAAGCAGCTTTGATACAGAACTTTTTAAATTTTAAATTGTCATTATTTTTTGAACACCTGTTTTATTCAGCACTGTAAAATTGGCTCATTGCAACAGCAGTTTATACTTTGGGATGAAGATGCAGTATTCCTTATTCTCTATCATGCTTATACAATTAATTAAATAGATTTAGACTGACTTGTATATATGATTATTTCCTGGAGTAATGTATAACAAAATTAACAGTGTTGAAAATTACATCAGTGATGTTGATGCTTGGGGTAAACTCACAGTGCGGAGCATGGACAAATAGCTGGGCAACCTATCTCCCCTTTAATAATGGGAATAACAGTGATCACAACTCTCATTTTCCATTAGCCACATTGGAAATGTATTCTAGTTGCCGTTTATAAATTTAGCTTCTGATAATAAATGCTGTTTAATGGAAAAAATCTCTTTCTCCTTTATTCAAGGTGGGTACCTCAAAATCAGAGGAATTTTCACTATTAATATCTCACTGATTATTTTTTTTTGGACTTCGGTTTGGAAAGGTCAGTGTGTGAAACTGCATCTTCCACAGCAGACAAGTCTTAAGATCATTCAGTATATCCGCCCAACTCCTGCATGCTCATCTATACACTTGTCCATATAAACCCCAGCACTTCCACATGCCTCCACCCATGTGCAGGTAATAAACAGTTTTTTTAATAAAAATATAAGTTATAAAAATAAAATTTATTTTAAAAATACAAAAATACAAAAATTGGAAAAGGAAAAATTAGAAATAAACACTGTAAAAGAAAGTACTACCTTCTTAAGAAACCAGCTCATGTTATTGTATGTATTATGCCTTTGCCTGTGGTTAACTGGAGAAGTGCACAAAGAAGTTTAAGGATTGTTGTATTTTCACAGTTCCACTATAGCATAACAGTTGCCGTGTAATGTATGCTTATGAATGTCATGCCCATTGGTACCTTGAAAAGGCTTAAATTCTCATCGGTTTCCGCAGTAAATCAGGTTTTAGTACAAAAATGTAACTATAAGGATACTGCATCTTTGAGAAATCAAAATACCTTGAAAGTATTTTACTATACTTGTAACAGTTTAAATATTCTGTAATATATGTGATAGTGGAAAAGTATTTTCAAACTCACGATTTTACATGGAGTGTAAATAGGTTAAATGAAGTACATTTTTAAAAATCATTTAGTTTTCATCAGGAAAACTGCTAAGATAATGCCTTGCAAAGCTTAAACACAAAACATAAGAGGTAAATTGTCCTGTTCTGTCAGAGCATGTTTTCTCTGCAAAATGGAGTGGCCACTTCTTTGCTGTTTCGCAGATGGCATGCAATATAATGAAGTCATACTGAGTCCTTCAGTGTCGAATAAGTCAACACTCAGAATGTCTTTGACTGAATAAAGGAAACAAACACTTAATCAAAATGAAAACCATATGAAAGGTTTTTTGTGGGTGGGTTGTTTTTTTTTTTCCTTCTGGCATTTTACAGTGAACTGCCAATACAGTAACAGCAAACTCTCATTTGATTTTATTTCTTTTTGTATTTCCCTGACTGCAGTGCATCTTGAATTAAGGTTGCAGAGCTGAGATAGGCAGCTGCTCTTTGCTGAGGCCAGGGGAGTTTAGTCTTCTAGGTGCAGTAACATGTCAACAAAATCAATTGTAGCAGGACAGTTGTGACATTTAAAATGCACATACACTTCAGCAAGATAGCCTAAAATCCATTTTAAAAGATAAAACAGAAACTGAAAGTGCCTGTAATTAGAACTGATGGGATGTTCCTATACTTTTACACAGCAATAACTTACGGGATTCTATTAACAATAAGGTGAAAATGAAATTTTACTCTGAGAACAATAATGCAGCACAGAAACAAACACAAAGTGCCATTTGTATTTTCACATGTTGAGATATTGATACACTTTCTAGTTATTTTCTCAGACAACATTTGTCATATACTTCGAAGAAGAAAATTAGTCTTAGTTTGAAAATTACTCATCCATATCGATCTCAGTAGGTGTGAATGGAAGTCATTGTCAAGCAGTGTTTTAGGGGATTTCTTCCTAATTTATGTCTGATGTGCCCATGTATTCAGGGTGTTCTCTAGTGAAATAATTCAAAAACCAGCAATAAGCCCAATGGAGCTTTTTTAGGATATATGGTAGAAGGGGGGTTCTCTTGAAAAATCCTCTTCATCGAACTGTGGAAACACATTGTTCACCTTATGTCTCCTTTCTATTCATCATGTAATGCTCATAGTATTTAATATCATCTTAGAACTGGTTGACTTCAGGAGTGGAAAAAATATATCACTTTTCTTCCTTTTGGGGACAAATGAGTGAAAAATTGGGGACTATCAGTCCAGAGACTATTTGAGTAGTGAGAAGTCAATATTCCTAAAATAGTGTCAGAAGATTTTTATATTAAGTGGCCTAAACATTTGCATCAATAGAATTATCTTACAAGAAAATAGCCAGCTGTGACTCTTCCACTCTTGTCTATTATTTTTTTAATCTGGTAAATTTCTGGAAAAAAAATAAAAATAGAAAAAAACCAAACACACACACACACCCTGCTGCTAATGGATTCTTAAAATAGCAGTGTAATGCCATCCCTCATGCTTCTTCTGTTTCTAAAAATGAATATATTTGAGATCAAAATGTAACTGGTTGTCCTAATACCTTTGACAAGGAAGACTGCTTTCCATCCTCTACATTTGTACCTGTCATTTATCCAGGCAGAATTTTGTAATTGAAAAAGATTTGCGTTTTGCCTAGACTTTTGCTGCCGTTGGTGAGTTGCTGCTGGAGGTGGAGGATGGGCGTTGAGTTTTTATTCACTGAGGCAGGACTGAGTGTGCATAAAGGTGTTCGTATACAGAAGAAAGTGCAGGTGGGGAAAAAAAAAAAAAAAGCACATGGACTCACATGTAAAAACTAGACATTTATGCACATTTCTTAATCATGCGATAAGACCGCTAGTTTAGTAATGACTTACTTTTAAATGTTAGCCACTGGTGGAAATAATCCCATCAGAACATGCATAAATTTACTCTGTCATCCTGAGCTTAATCTCCAGATAATAAGCACATCAAAGAGCCCAATTCATGCTGGGGATACAACGTGTCATCAGAAGGACAAAGGAAACTTTAGTTTCTTACCTGAGCCCTTGTTGGAGAGGAGGGTTTGGTTCTTTGTTGTAGAGCAGCAACACTACCAGGAGGCGGCCTTTGAAACTCCAGTGTGGAGAGGTTTGGCTGACTCTAGCCCTACGTCTGTTAGGTCTTGCGTAGGAGAGGGCACCTTGTCTTCACCATCCCAAAATGAACCGGGCTTTTTTTCCTTCATTCTGAAAAACAGAGTGTTCTTTTCTGATTTCTATTGATTTGCCAGCATACTTCTATAGCAGCTTGTGCTTACTTACTGACTAAATTACAAAACAAACTCAGTTGCTGTTGCAGTAGTTTTTAGATTATTCAGTACACAGTTGTTCAGTCCTTCAGACAAGCAAAGCTGGGCACGTGAATTTTAGCTATTAAGAAAATAAGAATAGAAACAATTATCAGGTCCTACTGTCCATAAGTTTGACCTGCAACGTCTTCCCCAGTTCAGTCTCAAAGTTTCAGGGAGCCAAGATGCTGTCAGTTATACGGGACGAGGTGAATGGTGGTTCACACATTGACTTGCTAAACCTTGCTTCATGCTGTGACCTGCATTTAAACAACACTAGTTCAGTGTCTGGTAGGGGACCACAAGTGGTGGCTTTGATGGATTGTCATAAGCATGAACCATGAGATACAGGAATAGGTTCAGATGATGCCTTTCTCTCTGCCCCTGCCTTGCTAGGGGTACAGAGCTTCTTTGGAAAGACAGTTTGAGCCATAATCTTCATGGCTGAACTAGTCTTTTTCATGATTCAGTTCATGTTGCCATTTCTGGTTTCAAACTATTTTTCACTGCTACATTTGCATCTTGGTTCTCGTTTTAAAAGCCCCATGGTTTGTTTCTTCTCTTCTCCTATGCATTGCTTCCTTGGTAATCTAAGTTGTCTGTTGAACACCTACACGATATGCTCTCTTGACCTGCTGGCTGTCCCTAAACAGTTGTATCTCACATTTGCACTTAGAATAGACACAGAGATAGTAATGAGTTACTTAAGTTTCATGCACCATCAGCCTTAAGAGCTTCAACCCACACATGCAGATCCACGCATTCATGTACTTCGAGTGAAAGAGAGATTTGGACACTGCTGTCAACATGTGGGGTCAAAAATACGATTCAATTGCAAAGTTCTTTCAGCTGTGTTTAGGAAGAAACAACAATAATGAAAAAGATCATCCTTGGCCAAGTCACTTATGGAAGAAGCAAATTCCCCTATGGCATGAGTTGAATGAAATCCTAAGGACAGGGTTGCATTTGGCTCCAAATTGTTCCTTCTGATCAGGTCGTTATCGTCGTATGTATTGAGTGCTCATTTGATCCTCCTGTGTAAAAATACAAAAACATCCCGTAGTTTACAAAGCGATTAATGTGGGACTGAAGCTTCACAGCAATGGAATTAGTATGTATGGCACCTCAATCTTTTTCCTAGATAAGATGCAAAGGGGAGGGTCATTATCAGTAACCCCATAGAGATAATAGTGTCAATAGAGGTCCTACACTTAAAAGGAATAAAAATACCAGTGCTAGCAAGCAAACATCTTAGTTTCTTAAGTCTTTCTTTTCCCTTCTTTTCAAAAGCTCTTAAACACAAAAATTACTTTTCTTCAAAAATAAAAGTAAACATCTGAAGATCTAATTTCCCAATAGTTTCCTCTGCATTTATATACTATGTAGTGTTTAGGCAGCACCTATGTTATAAGTTTATTAATATTATGTAAGTGTTGTTCTTGTATTTATGTATAGTGTATGTATTGTAAATATACTCAGAGCTTTTTTTCCTCTTACTGTAAAATGGTGATTTTTGCCCTGATAATGCAAAGGGAGTCCCCTAATGAAATTCTGTCAGAGGATGATTATTCCACTCTATTCTCAAAGATTTAAATGAACAAGTGTTATCGTTTTTAATGGTGTCTCAGACATATTTTGTTGGTGCATTGCTTTTCTGTATTCAACTTTCCTATGAATTGAGCTGTGAATTGAAATAGAGTTTAAACCTTTAAATGTATGCATTTGTATAATTATCTGAATGGAGGCATGAAGGTTAAATAAAGCATTTTGTATGGAACAAACCCCCTAATTATTACTGTGGATGACTCAAACCTTCTGGAATACCCAGTTATTAACTTTTTAAAATTAAACCTTTGTTAAAAAATCTTTTCTATAAACATATAGTGATTTTTTTAATGGAATGTGTGCTTAAGAAACAGATTTTACTTGCTTTTCTCATTTTTTGAAAGCCATCATACAGAGTAGACATTCTTTCTCCTTTCACAGTGTTTGTGCATCTGTGGCAAAGATGGAACAAATAAAATAGCACTCAGCATTACATAAACAAAAATGTCCTGGGATGATATGAAAATATGTTGCATGACTATATAATCTGAGTTTCCAAAGGGCTTTAAAATGGAGCTGTGTGTCTGTCTCTGCTTCTTTCCCTCTCCTTTCCCCGTGTGTAGGGAATATGCATGGTTAATATGCAGCATGCTTAAGTCGCCCGTGCAGGCAAGAGGGGATTCATTGGGAATGGGAATGCGCTGTGTGCCTGTGAAGTACCTGAACAGCTGCTGAAGGAGGGCAATGGTGTACGGGAAGCATCAGCTTCATGCTTAGCTGAAGAGGGTTGGTATTTGTGATTGCTCCTAAGGACATTTGGAGGCCTGTGGGCTTCTCTCTCCTGTCTGACCATTCCACAAAGAAGCTTCCTTTATGTTTGAGCTGGTCTAGGACAACAGTGGATATCAAGTCAGAGGCCTGGAGCTGCACTTTGCCCTTACTGGTGAAACTTCTCCTTAAATGTGCGTTTTCCCTTTCCCTTGCATTTCCATCTGCTTGCTTTTAACTGGTACGGCCATTTAACTAATAAAAACCGTAGTGTGGCATGGTTACAGGCAGAGAAACAAGCAAACAAAGTGGTAGGGAGACCTCTGAGCCTTACCAAGAGATGTGTCTAAACCAAAGCCATGCTAGAATAAAAGCCATGCTAGAATACGTCTTGAATCTCTCAAACTGCTGATGAATTTAAAAATTGGATAGTCCTACTGGCCCTTCCAAAGCACTTTTGCTTTCCACACAATAAGTTGTTTGTTCTTCCTTAGTGTCCTGTGTGTGTTTAATATCACTTTTTCTCCCAACAGTGCCATAAGTATCAAACGCATCACTGCCTGTTTAGTCTGACTTCTCCAGCAAACGCCCACACTGTCCACTGCCCTGACCCATGGTCTGTTCCTGAAAAGTTATTTCTTCCACTTGCACAAACAACAGCTCAATTGTCGTCTAATCCCTCCTCCTCATTTTTTTTCCTTTGTTACTGAACGGTTCATTTGCAGTGAAAAACCTTGGTGCATGGTGTTTCGTACACAGTACAGGGCACATCTGGCTCTCTGCGAGCGTGACGAGGAGCAGCCGCTGGTAATCACCTTCAACTTTGCACATTTTGTTGCTGCATCAGATAAGCACAGTCCTATCTCTGTGTGCAGAAAACAATCACATAGTCATCGTCCTTGAATTTGGGGAGATTGCCCGCCTCCCAGACAGCGCTCTGCAGTGCAGACTTTTACCCATGGGTTTACAGTGCTGGTCCTCCTTGCCAGCCTGCAATAGGGTAGCACACCCGTACAGGAGGTTTGGCTGAAAGACCTGCTCGCTGTGCTCTGGCCTGCTGCACTGTGACCTGGTGGCACGAGGTTTTGGTTAGGAGTTGAAGTGGTGAGGCTAGGGGAGCCAAATTTTGGTGGACACTGAGTATTTGTCCTCTCCGAAGAGGAGCCAGCCTTGTGGGCAGATTGCTTCTGGACATAATCTCCCTGTTCAGCAACGCCTGTGGTGCACGCTGTGGGAACATGTCCCCTACCAACCCTCCCATCCTTGGAAATTCGGCAAAGTTACACCTTTTTAATAGGCAAAGGGCCAAAGCCAATCGATTGAAGCTGGAATGACTCAGTAGTGCAAGAAATGATGGAATCACAGAATGGTTGAGGTTAGAAGGGACCTTTGGAGGTTATCTGATCCAAGCCCCTGCTCAAGCAGGGACACCTAGGGCCAGCTGCCAGTATTGTCTCCAGGTGGCTTTTGCATATCTCCGAGGATGGAGACTCCACAGCCTCTCTGGGCAACCTGTGCAGGGCTCAGTCACCCTCACAGTACAAAGTGTTTCCTGATGTTAAGAAGGAGTACCTAACCATTGCAGAGCCCTACTCTCCTGCTTCAGCCATTAAGCAGAACGGTCTCCCTGGTTAAGATTTTGACCCAGTCTGTAACCGGCCACATTTATTTTTTTACCCATGGGTATTTCCCCAAGAGGCCCTGAATAGCAGCAGTAGCCACTACCCTTCCTGTTGAAGCATACTAACGAAGGCATTTACTGCCTTACATATTTGCCTTACCAAATATATATAGCCCGTAATAACTAGGACCGCCTTACTTACGGAGGAATGAATAACCAGATTCAGCCAGTAAGCTCAAACATGTCAATATATTTTACCCTTCATGTTTTTGTTTATACCTTTGCACAACCTTGCTCACAGGTGTACTGTGCCCTTTCCTGGTTATCTTTCTCATTTGCTGGGGATATTGATCTATAAAACCTCCTTGTAAAATATTTCAAATAAATTCTTTTTTTTTTTTTTTCCCTGGGGTGACTTCTCTGCATCTGTATTTTTGGGCCTGTACAGAATATTAACAGACAGAAACTAACAATAAAGTTCAGAAATTACTACAAAAGCAAACAGTGAAACCAAGACACTTGCAAAGCTCTATAAATCTCTGCCGAGCTTGGGTTGCTGTTTAATCTTTATATACAGGTACATCTCAAGGTTATCTGCTCCTGAGGGGTTCACTGGAGGCTTTTGTGATTTGTCATCCACTGAGCTTCTTATCAGTCAGAAGTATTTCCCCTCATAACATTTATTATGGTCTCCCCTCCGTGTTTCTTACTAATGCGATGCCGTGAAGAGGCTCTGGTATGCAGCCTGTAAGGAGTTATTAAATTTCCCTCTCCTGTGATCAATGGGATCGTAAATGTGACACATGTGGCGTAGCGTACATGGCACCGCTAACGGCTGAACGCTGTCCCTGGGCACTGAATGAAAACAAGGAGGCCTGCAGTGCTGGAAAGCTGCATTCATTAAATACATCACATGTAGAACAGAAACTACTGCAAATAGCATAAATAAAATAACCATTGTAGCAGCTTAGCTAACACACTGGGCCTGATTTTGAGGTAGAAAAATCTCAGCCATTTCCACTGGGACAATCCTGGCCATCCTGCCATGCCATTTCATTTCAGCAGCGACGAATGCAGTCCTGGCTGATGGAGCCACACATCACCATGCCCCAGGAACCGGCAGGTTTGGGAGAGGAGCACGCCAAAATTGCTTCACCTTCGGGATGGCATGGAGCCCATCTGTGTGTGGCCGAGGCTGGGACGTCAGGGAATTTCCTAGGAAACGGCTTCCTCTCCTGCCTCCACAGCCTGGTGGGAACGTGTTGGAGCCACCAAAAGAGAAGACTGGCTGCTGCAGGAGGCAGGATGCAGCGGTTCCCCAACTATCACTTTATCTGGCAGCTAAAGTTGCTTTAATTCCTCATTTGTTCTTAAATACCGGCTATGTCTACATTGATGTCAGAGGTCTGACTGGTAGCACGTATAGGCATGCAAGTACATATATATATCTCTGTTTAGTACATACATATATATATATTTATATGCACACACACATGTGCATGCACTGTATGTATATATGCCTGTATGTACTGACTACTTCCTTCTAAAGACGGCTGGCTTACGTCTACAGACTCATGCCTGTGGGCACCAGGAGTATGACTGGGAATATCTTAGGAGCCAGGTGTCCGCACAGCTTTGCAAAAGCTGCGTAGCGGTTTGGAAGCCCTTTATTTTAAGATGTTAGAGCAGAAAGGCCAAGGGGAGGAAATGAATGTTCACACTCCTTCTACACCCATCCCCCGCACCTGAGCCAGTGTTTCAAGGAGTGCCCAAAAGCCCCAGGTGCCCCCCAGACCTGACCTAATCTCCCCCACAGGCAGCATGGGTTCAGCCGAGCCCGGGGTGCGAGGTGCACTGGCTGGGGATAGTATGGCCCCCCTGGTCCAGGGGTTGGGGGTCCAGCCTGGGGTCAGGGGTCTAGCCTGGGGTCCAGCACACAGCACTGCCGCCACGGCACCCAGGCGCAGGGAGAAGCAGACGAGGAAGATGCGGAGCCCCAGGGGACAGCAGGGACACACAGAAGGGGTTTTAGCCTTGGCCATGCCAGGGGGCTCGCCTTGCATTCAGGCTGGCTGTTGGGCTGGCAGGTAAGTGATGGGAGCGGAAAATTAGGGGCTGCTCTCAGGTGCCTCCTCTCTCTTCTGGCACATCCCTGCTTCCAGGGAGAGTCTCAGTGTGGGGGAAGGAGCTTCATGGAAATGGAAAACCTGGGATTAGCCGAAATGCAATTTATCTCTGTACATGCAGACTGGGTAACATGGCTGTTTCAGTTGTCTGGTGTACTGTGCAATCTGTTTCTGAGGCATTTTATAAAAAATTAGAAAAGGCTGGTAGAGAGTTTCTGCATAGCTTTTTGGTTCTGATTATTCATTTATTTACAAATTATCATTTATACCATCTGGGGCTTTTCAATGTAACTGAGAGTAAACTCTGAGCTTCCCAGGACTCTCCAAATGTTCCAAGAAGGGAAGACTGCAAACGCTTTTAGAGCAAATAAAGGCAGAAAAGTGGCTCGTTGTGATGAGGCAGGAGGAGGAGACCAGGGAGAAGGGGCCCTTTTCCTTCCTCAGCTTTGCTTTGTTTCCCGTTCTGTTTGACATTTGTAATCAAAGCCTCAACACCTTTGCTTTAGTGATAATAACTTCGCTGTAGTTATTACATGAGCCTGCACAGATGTACACACAACCCAAGTTTCTAGCCTCCGGCACTGACCACTCCCCAGACAAGATGCTTGTTCCTGTACCACGGTACGTGTGATTCTGCAAGTTTCATTTATCACAAAGCAGCAGTACAGACACAAGAAAAGTACAGCGGGAGCCAGGGGCTCAAGATGAGGTTTGGCACACAGTACGTCAACAGCAGAAAAGGCTTATTCCTAGGCTTTCATCACTAACAACATCTGGGAAGATAAATGTAACTCAGTCACGGTTACTGCACATTAAAATAAATGAATAACCTGCCAAATGTGGGACAGAAGTGCTACATTCATGGTTTTTTGTGGGAAAACTAATGTGGCCCTTTGGGACTGTTAGCTTTAGTTTGATTCACATTGATGTCCATGTACCCACAAACTTTCAGGAGGTTTCAGAGCTCAAAATATTTTCCTTGACTATCTTAGCAGGAAGGTTATTGGTAGGAAGTAGGGATGGCATTGCCAGCAATTTCAAGCTTGAATTCACTTCAGAGTAGTAGTGACCAAGCATTAGTTCACTGGCCATAACCTGCAGGAGTGGTGGTGATACCCAGCAGATAGTCACTTCTCAAAGACACAACTGAAGGTAACACCTTGCCGTAGGAGGTAGGAAGGCCTTAATAAATATATGACAGCAAGTGATTTTTTTCTCTTTGTTATTCATTTTCTATTTCTAATTTGGGCTGCTGCTGGTAGAATGAAGACCATGTCTCTGCAGCTCAGCGCAGCAGAGCTGGGGTGCAGCCCCTGGTCCCGAAGGCATGGGTGAAGGCTGGCCACGTCCCTGCTGCTTGGTGCCAGCCCCTATTAAAGGCTGACTGTGCCCTGCTGCATAACACATGGAGACCTCTGGGGCCCTGTGTGGGTGTACCCCTGTGCCACAGATTATTTGCCATGTGTTTTCCCATGTTCAGAGGGTCTGGGACAGAGTCCAGGCTCTGCTGCAGTCTATCTACCACAGTCGCAGATTTCTAGCTGCAAGAGGAGGAAGGCTGTGCACGCTCCGAGGTGTGGCAGCGGGGCACGGAGACTGTGGGGATGGCACAGGAGGGCAGTGGGGGCAGCCGGGCTCTGTGCTTGGTGGTGCCTGCTTCTCCATGTGAGTGGTGCTGGGCAGGAGGGATCCGCAGAGCCCAGGACGACCCTTTTCCCAGAGAAGCAGAGGCTTTGGAGTCCCTCACACACTCCTCCTGGAAAGCGTAGCAGAGTTAGTTCGGTGCTGAAGGACTGATCATTTACCCCTTTCATCTAAAATGTGAATCACTGATTCTTGTTCCTATATGTATCCAGGGACTCCCCTGCCACTCATGATGGAAGTCCTTGTCCCAAATCTGCCTCAGAATCTGATACACTTTTCTACCAGAGCAGATTTATATGAAGTAGCAGATCTGGAGCCATTTGGCTCACTTCATGGCAAAGCCAAAGGCCGTCAGGCACATCTTGTTCCCCATGTATAACGTCTAACATGTCTCTTATCTTAGGAGCACACATTCTATGCTGACTGCAGTCACATCTGCATGGGACGCTGTAAGCTCAATTAAAATTCACAAAAGACCCAGATGGGAAGTATTTAATAACTCTCATGTAATATATTTAGTTATGATGATAATAATATAGTAGCTAGAGTCTGAGATGCTGCCTTTATATATGGGAGGAGCGCAGGATGCAGAACTCGGGGTTTCTTAGCATCCTTTTGCAAATAGCTACATTACTCACAACCACAAAAAGCACCACCGGATAAGGCACCAGTTCCCGCCTGGGGAGGCAAGTCTCACACCGTGCCTGTTAGCCCAAGTCGACCGGCTTTGTGGCTTTTGTGCAGGGCCAGTGTTATGGAGATTCAGCTGGCTCTATCTGAGATTGTTGTCTTTAATTCCTACCCAGCAGGGGGTAGTGGGACTGGGGGGAGAAGAAAGAGGTAGGTAACAGCAGTGTGAAGAAGTGGTCAGGCACCTGTAGCATGAACCAAGGACTAAGAAAGGGCACAGGGCAATAACCCTGGGGCAGAGATGACGGTGAAGTATGATTATACAGTGATCCCAGGGGTCAGGGTTAGGGGGAAAGAGGATGGCGGCAGCATTAAGATTTGGAAATAATTAGGCAGTGAAACACTGAATCGGATGGTGCCAAACATAACCATTTATACCTTCATTACACCTTTATCTGTATGTCCCACATAAAGGTTTTTAGACATGTCTTTGCAAGCTTTGATAGAACTATTGATGTTGGTGTATTTCTCCTCTTTTAAAATATGGTTCCTTACCCCCAAGATTCAAACTAAACGAATACAGAAATAGTTATTTCAAAACCTCGTTCAATCTCATCTAAAGTGTTAATTGTATCAGATTTCTCTCCAGCTTTAGCAGAGAAAGACCGAGCATTTTGTATCCCATGTGAAAATGTAGGCCTTCCCATTCTTTTGCAGTGTAAAACCAGTATTTCTAGTACGAGTGGGCAACACCATGGGCCATGGGCTTAAAGGTTCAAATCAACATCAGGTGAAGCAAATATTGAAGAATGGCATTTATTTCTTTATGACAGGTGTTTTAAGTGTATGAAGAGGTTGGAAGTTGGGCTAACTCTTGAAAAGCCTGTATGAAATGACTTTAAGTCCACAAGGAATGTTCTCTTATTTGAAATTGTGTTCTAGTCCAGTTTTAACTCAAAACATGAATTTTAGACATTTCTAGTGAACTTCAAGGAAGCTTCCTCTGCATCTCCCTGGAGATACTGAACTTTTCTTGTTTTCACTGCTAACAAAAAATAGTGAAAGTTGACAAGAGTGTGTATTCAGCTAAGCTGCTAGGGATTCATATGGTACAAATAATTGATACCTGTTAGGGATCTGAAAAACCTGCATGGGCTCATTAAGTAAGTATTGAAACGTCTTGGCTGTATTAGGGGAGTGAACCAACACATTTTTCAAAAGAAATGCTCTTATGATGAATTGACCAATGCTCATCTTAATGTGAACAAGTAGATGATCATACAGTGCAAGACTGGCAAACAGGAATTAGTTTCAGCCTAACTGTACAAATTCCTGTTCCTCTCCTGGGAATCCTGTCTGTGTAAGGGGCAAAGATGCCACAGACTGAACCCACAAGACTGAGAAGTGTGTGTATCATGTTTTTATTCTGTGTTTCCATGTAGAGGTGTCTTATCATATTTTAAACATGCAACAACAATAAAGCTTGCAACAGAAAGAGAAGTGGTGGCCCCAGTGCTTGACTGTAGCATGAGCTTGAACTCTGGTGGACATACCACATATGCTTAACCACAACACCAGTGACATGTCAGCAGTTTATGGACTAGAAAACAAAGCCATTAAGTTCTTTTGGCATTGTGTTTCTCATAACAAAAGAAGGTCTGAAGAAAGGGAGTTACAAAAATGTGTTTTACACTGGAGGACCATTAGCTCTATTGGTTGGAGAAACTGCTTAGCAGCCTCCACCTGCAGTATTGGGAGCGATTTATTTCATGCTCTGTTCATCACAACAAACAGACCTCCCGAGTAGCAATGTGTGTTCTTATATAAAAGATAATTTGGGGGCTCTGAAGACTTAAAACTCAAATTTGGCCATAATTATTAGAAGGTCACCTAGGAATTCTGGAACAGTTTGTTTATCCTAATTCCAGCCTGCTAGGTCCAAGAAAATACACTTAATTCAATCCAGGTGACTCTCCATTAAATATAATCTTGTCTTAATTGGTGCCACCTTGACCTCTACTTGTGAAGTCTGTTTTGTGGTCTACAAGTCTAGCTTTAAGTGCTCAAACACACATTTTTCCATCTGATTCCCCATGATTTCATTATGACAACAACACACTTCATACCAGGCTCTCCGTGTGTGTGTGAAATGCAGGGAAGGTTCGGTAACGGGATCATGTCCGAGGGGACAGCAGTTGATTTCTCAGGCTGCCAGCCCTGATGGGTTCTGTTATTTGCGCCCAGCTTAGTTATCACAACCTTTAAGATGTCCAAGATCAAGAGATCAGTGGGTGATTCAGAGATACTGCTCTCTGGGGCTGCCCAGACGCTGGCTGGTTCTGCAGCCCCTGCCGCTCACCCTGGCAGAGGGGTCGCGATGCCCAGTTGATGTGACCACTGAGTAGCCTGCGTGCGCCCCACCAGTTTCAGTTCACATCTCTACTGGTGGGCTTTCCTCCTTGAGGTAACCCTCTCAGCCTGGCAGCCCTATAGCAGGCTCAAGTTCACCTTGGTGGGGCTATTTGCAGAAGACCTCAGCCTCTGTTAATAATTTGAGACTTTGACACAGCGCTAATGAGGGGTGTGACAGCAAGGCTGAGGTGCTGCTGCAGAGCAGGGGGCTGAGAAGCATGAAGAACCGCAGTTCAAGACTGTGCATCAGATGCCCTCCTCTTTGGCATTGGGGTTTTTAATCTGATCTGGCATTTCAAGATGATGAAAAGATTGTGCTGAGTTTCCATTTCTGACAGTGGCAGAGAAACAGAAGCTTCTTTATTTCACCAAAAGCTGCAGTTCCCATTCTGGAAGGAATACAGGAGTTAAGTAGCCCATATCATGAGCAATAGCCAAGAGCGAGCTTGTCATGTCTGATCAGTTGCTGGTGGTAGGATATTTTCTGTGAAATGAGACTAAAAAAACCCGTGGATTCAACCATTGACAAAAATTAATGCAGTAATGGTATTAAACCTTGGCTGCAATGCTAGCTGCTGCTTCAGAGGGCTTGAAAAACTGGAGTTATGAATTATGTACCAAACCCAGGCCACCAATTCATCTGGCAACATTTACAAATGTCATATCAATGCTTTGCCAGCGAAGAACAAAGTAAAAACACTGACAGGTCCCAGCAAGCTTGGAACAGATAGAAATTGGAAAGAAATTCATGTGGAGTGCTTAAAACAGGTATGATCTGGATTGAGCTGTAGGTCGGTGTCTCAGGTACTTTACGCAAACAGGAGGTTTGAAAGCTTTCAGGTAAATTAGATGAAAATCAGTACTATTAATAAAACTGCACCATATGGCATAACAAAGCCAAGCACTGCTTGATACAATGCACAAACTTATTCATTGTCAAGATAATATAAAATGTATTTTATAGGCAGCCCTTGAACAGCATCTACATTTTGCACGGCAGAAGGCAGACATTTTGGCTTGCTTTCAAAGCCACGGCTTCTGGAGTCACGCAGCGTGGTGAAACACAGCTCCCGTTGGAGCGGGGAGGGGGCAGGAATTGGTCATCCTTGGGTCACAAAGAAAAATTAAAAATTGAAATTCAAGAACAGGAGAGGGCAAACGGCAGGAACAGATTTCTACAGCGTTATTGGTTTTAAGCCAAGTTCAAAGTTTGAAACCTAAAATGAAGATTTTTATAATGATATTGGTAATGCTACCTGACACCTTGGACTAACCTGACTAATTAAGATCCCATTGTACTTTAATAAAGGTTTTCATATGGCTACCCAAAAGCCACATGCAATTCCTGAAGCAAAATCTGGGATCTTAAGCTTCTTGGTGGTGTTGTGGGCTTCAGCATGTGCCACCTTATGGCACATGGGTGGGATCTTATTAGAGGAAAGGAAGACCTGAGTGTCAGAGGTGGGTGGGGAGAAATGTGAGTCTTGTTAAATCTGCCTAAAAAGAGATTAAGAGAGGTTGCAAGGTCCTGGAACAAAGGTCTCCCCAGCGATGGTGGTGCAGGGAGGCAGCAGAGGGGACCCTGGTTTTTGGGGTACGTTTAAAGGAATCAGTTTAGAGGCCAACCAGTGTGTTATGAATGTGTGCTGTGACTTAAATTTCTTTTTGGAAAGCTTTGGCAGGATGAAGGGGTGATGAATAGAATGAAGGGGTGGGTCACTACTGCCATAAATCATGTTGGCAAGATATGGCCAAATGTCCTCAGTGGCCTGCAGATTGTACCAGTTTGGTACTTTGGTGTTTTACACAAATAGATACCCAGAAACTCATCTGTGCCAATGGATCTCACTACAAGCAGGCTTCTGTCCCGCTGCTTCTGTTGGTTTAGGAGTAATAGGTCACCATTTCACCTGGGAGTGCTCCCACTTTTGCCCCAAAAGCCCATGGGGACATGCTGACCTCACTGGGTTACAGCTAAGGAGTTTGGCAGCAGTACTAAATCAGGATCTGGGGCCAGAGGAGGCCAGACATGACTTCCCACTGGAGAAAGTGCAGGAAGGAAGCTCATACAAGCAAATAGTTCAGCAGGGTCCTATTTTGTGCTGGGTCCAATCCAGCCACATGCTTATGCCGTGGTGACCCCCAAGCTACTCTAGAACTGCTTTAGTGAAGCTGAAATAATTAACAGACTATTGACAGATCCCTCAAATACATTATTTTTTTCTTCCTATATTCAACTGGCTATGCTTTTCAAAGCTTGTTGTGAGCGCCGAAAAGCATCATTTGTTATGTAGGTGTATTGTTCCCCATTTAACAGATGTATTGCCAAAGAAGCTGAGGTTCACATGGCTGGTGTTTTCTTTCACAGTAGCTTTGGCTTCCATGGTGCTATGCCAAGAAAGACATCTTTATTTGTGCCCTTAACTATCAGTGGTGTCAGCAAATTACTGGCAACAAGCACATATTAGTGTCTTCATCAGAGTGAGGATTTATGATGTCACCACTAAATCCATCAGGGACATTGCATCCTTATAACTCATAGCTGACTCTTGAACACATGAAAGGAATGGCGATGTGCCAGCTAACAAAGAATAATTGTGTTACTTACCTCAGCCATGATAATTTGCTTAAATAATAAAAATATGCCGGTGCAACAAGGAAAAATTAATGCACTGATAAACACAAAAGAGAAAAACAGGGAACTACTGAGCAGTATATTAAATAACCAGCTTTTTGCCAACACCCTTTTCAATTTCTGATATTTTAAACTGATGGAAACTTTGATCAGTGTTTACACTTCATTCAGTCAAGAGGAACATGGTGGCATTATTTAATTTTCATTTTATAACCAAAGAGGTGGCAGTACTGTATGGTGGGAAAAAATTGTATAGGCAACAAGTTGCAGGCATTCCATATTCTTAATGCAAAATTGATTGACTGTGCCTGAGAAAGGGTATTAAGTGGGTATTCCAGAAGCCTAATTTCGTCTGTGGAGGAAGCTGAGCTCACTGATAAAAGGAATTGCTAGAAACAGGCCCCCAGCTTATTTCTGGATTCTTCACTGCTCATGGCAAGGTTACATTGTCTTTGAACTTCTTCTCAATGAGAAAAGATTCACAAAGCTGGGAATAGTAGAGCTAACCATAAAATGGAATGTCTTTTCTCATGAACATATTATCATTATTACTATTATCCTCTTAACTGCTGTTATAAGGGTCATTACAAAAGCAAAGTTTTGTTTCAAAACTGAAAAATGTTGACTGGAAAGTACCATCTTCTATATGGAAAAAGTGTGGAGGTGGCTTAGGGGTACTGCAGCCAGAGTGTTCCTATGAGAGCTGTGGAGAACACCACTCATGCAGCAGTTTCTTTCTTGCTGATCTACCTCACGGGCCTCCTGGTTACTGCGAATGATGGAAACGTAGTCCAGGCAACACCCTTGGTGCACAGAAGAGAATTAGGGCACCAGCAAGTTTCTGAGGGATACTGAAGCAGTCATCTTGGGGTCTACATGCTGAAGACTTGTAATTTGGAAAGTATCCATTACTGAATCAAAATACCTTTGCATTTTAGCACCACAGAAAAGGCCTTTCCCCCTCTTTCTCTACTCTCTAACCTGAAAATTCTCTTTAAAAAATACCTTTTCACTAAAAGTCAGACTCAGTGGAACACTTGCAGTCAAGTCAAATGAAGATGGGTTTGGTAAAACAGACTTTGGTAAAGCAAATTAAAAAGAAGGAGCGCATGCCAAAGCCATTTGCCATATTAACCCCTACCTAATTTATTAAACGCTAGAAAGGACTCTGCAGTCAAATAGATTTGCTTTTCAAAACATCACACTTAAACTCAGAGGGACAGGGGAGAAAGTGAGCAATGAAGGGGTAGCTTGGTGTAAGAAATCATCTACACAAGCTACAAAGACTGCCAGACAAAATATTAGTCTTCTGGCAAATTATACAGCGTGACACAGATACAGAAACACTTGCTTTCCTCTCTTAGTCTTAAAAGGCAATGAAAAAGAATACAAAGAAACAGAACCTCAAAATCCAAAGTCAGGGATGGTATTCCCCGCTTCATGGTAATCCCCAGCTTATGCCAGCTCTTAGTTTGGTCCCTAGTGCCAAGGGACAGTAAGCTCCAGTGATTTCACCACCACTATCCTCCAGCCTATGAATCAGAGACATTGTATTACCTCCAGGAAAAAGGAACCTGTTGAAAGAGATGTGCTCTGTAACCATGGCAGTCATCAGGAGGGTTACAAATTTTAACAGCATTAGTGAGTAAAGCAAAGCAAACTGTCAGCATAAGCGTGTGAAGGGGGAAAATCCAGAAGGAGGCGAACTACCGCAGTGATGATATTTCCATGACGATGTGAGACTGGAGAACACTGTGTACCTTGTTAGACGACTTATGAAAGCAGTTATAATTTGTGCTCCTTACATTTTGGAAGATGTTTACTAGCATAAATCATGTCATTAATGGTAAGAAAAGTTGTCTATACTTACTGCAGTAAGATTAATGCACAGCCAGCCCAGGCGTTTCTAGCTTCTTATCCAAAACTTGTGAAGTGCAGTTTCTCCTGCAACTTCTATTAGCCAGCCATAACTATTACTGTAATTGCTTTACAATATGTCATGGGTTACCTGCAATACCTGAGTCACTTTGTTCTACATACCTTTAGTTCTTTTAGTCTCCAGTCTGAATGTTATCCTGTTAAGATGGGATTTATTGCTATAAATATTTTTCTTATGACTCTCTCCCAGTGCTTGTTTGACAGTGATAAAAAACAAACTGACATATGTCCATTGTGTGGTAACGCACTTAATCCGTGCCTTGTCTCTTCGGTCTCATAATCTGTAGACTGCGTTGCATAAAGGAATGGCTTTTACAGTACTTCGGTCTTTATAAAGCAAGCATTTGTGGATTAAGGGTGCATTTCCCTACTGATACATGTTGGCACACCCACTTCTAACTTCCATTGTATAAGCCAAGAGAGAATTCTGTTTGGTAACAACCTGTAAGTGTATCGATGCAGGTGCACTGCATCTCAAGGGTTACCTGAGGCCATCCGAAAGCCAAATCTGCTCTTGACTGTCTGGGAGGCCATAAAGCTGGTGCAATGGGAGACTTTTCTTTGGAGGATTTTAGTGCTTTTTGTGTTCAGGCATGTCCTGCATGTTCGTAAGCTGTCATCATGCCATGAGAAGGTCAGAGTGCACATGAGGAGATCAGGCCAAACAGACTTGACAGACTTTTTACAGGTTGCATATGAGGACCTCAGGTGGGCAGAAGGTGGGGTTGTGTGTTCACAGCTACATATGCGGCTGTAGCATGCCTTGGCCAAAGAATGCTAAGCACGTGTAGGTAGGGGTAATTCAGGGGTGGGAGAAAGCAAAATCTGTGTCAATAAAAACGACCTGTGGAAGTGGAACTAAGTAGTATCTTGCTCCACAAGCATGAACCTGCAGAGACAGAACACGTTCACTCAGGCGGCTGAAGAAAATACTGTGTCAAGGAATCATCTCAAATACTGTGTCAAGGAATCATCCCCATTGCAGGCTAGTGCTTTGGAGTGCTGAGGTACAACACATTACTCACTACACTTGCTGTGTCAAAATGTACGTGTTTATGAATAACCCTCCCCCAAAATGTGGCCTGTGTCAATCCATCTGTCCTTAAGGTGGTATCAGCGTCAAAACTGTCATGATCCTGTTTTTTCTTCTGTGATTCAGAAGTAGCCAGAAATCCAGGTGAATGGTTTCTATATTTGGAAGTAAAATTGCTAAAGGTCCATGCATCAGCACTGCTATGTCCAACCGAGCTCCCCCATCTGTGTGCACATTTTGAATCCTGAAACGAACACAGCCTACACCCTCTCTCGTGGTCTCGAAGGTAACACAGTCATACCAAACCCACTCTTTTGTTCTGAGGCTTGCAAGAAGCCCCGCCATTTATGTATGCCATAAAATACATTTTGGTCTTTAACAGCTTAAGCAACAAATAAAAAAGGCAGCAACTTCCTCATAACCCGCTGGGAGTGAAGAGGGTGGAGCCCGTTTGAAAGGTGGAGGTGCTTTTGAGAGCCTTTCAGCAACCTATTCAGGAATCATCCAGAGGCAAGATCAAACCTGTTGATTTACAGGCCAAACAGTTCATACCTGTGACACATGCTGTAAGTGGGAGATTATTGCAGCAGAACAGCTATGAGCTCATGGTCACTGACTACACATAGATCTCACTGCTATCATCCTAGTCCTATATGGACTAGACAGCCCGCACACTCTGCATGGAGCCAAAGGGACCGCCAGACTTTTGAGTTTTGAGATGATAAGAAAATATCATACTTCACCTCTAGATGAAGTATCATGTGGTGATCACCACTTAAGCCAGAGACCAGGTGATGAGGACGGTCTGTTTTGTGCCACTGATGCTCTTTAAGCGAGCTGCAGCAACGGGGATAGAAGGAAATCTGGGCGTGGTGCTGCAGAGGACAGGTAATTGCTACCTTAACAGTTCTTCCTTCTGTTAGAAACACATCTAAACCTGAACTTGCCCATGTTCAGCAAGAGACTGAAGACCCACCTCTTTGTTCAGGCTTGTAGCCAACTTCCCTCTATGATAAAAATAACTAATAATGAATGCGGCGTTCTTAGTAGTTTTGTAGCAAACTGACAAAAGTTTCTACTTGTTTTTCTTTCAAAGCTGAAGTGCTTCAGGAGTTCATGAACTGTTTTTTTCTCAAACCAGGGAAGGACACTTCTTTTTAATTGCAGGTTTGTGAGTACCTCAGATACTTGGAATTAATAAAAAAAAAAACAAAAAACCAAACCAAAAACAAAACCAACAACAAATAAATGAAGTAAGAATAATGCCACTCTTGGTGTCAAGGAATGCCGTGGATGCTTTAGACTGCCTTCACCACGATGATGTCTGTCTGCCTGTTGCTGCAGGCTGTACCCTAATCCTGCAGCAAGTCTATGCCACTCTGAGGGCTTCCCCAAGAGCCTGAGGAGTCTCCATATCAGCCTGCTACAGGTCTTTGTTCTTATGTGCAGATAAATTACTTGTGACATTTTCTTACAAGAACTTGATTATCAGTCAAAATGGTGATATCTATATCTGTCCAGGACTAACACTTTGCTCAGCAGGAACTGTTACTTGGAGGGAGGGGAGAGGAAGGAACACATTTTTGAGTTTTCTTCATTTTTATGAAACAACAAAATCTGGAGAAAGATTTGTATGCGTGTTCCCCCACCTCCACACGTTTGGTTTATGTAGACAGCATGTTGTAATCAGCATCTCTTCTACCCCGCCTCCCCCATCCTTCCTCTGCAAAGTGACCAGAGGAGTATCTGCATTTCCGATTCTGCGGTATCCAGACCCATTCACAAAAGCATCAATTCTTTCATGCAGGGGGCTGGTTTGAAGATACTTGTGCAGCCTGTTTGCACTGGGCCGGATGTTCGGCACACTGTTGGTTTCAGGTTTGGTAGTAAAATCCTATTTTGGATAAGGAGCTGCAGCTCACAATGACCAGAACTGCAGTGGCACCTCAGTATTAAAAGGCCCTTCCTTCTTGGTGACCTTCCACATAATTGAAAATGAGTTATATGTTTCCTTATGAGGGAGACTCTTTATTGTATGAAAGTAATCTTGAAATCTTTTCCAATATCTGCTTGATTATAATGTTCTATTTAAACAAACTAGCAAACCTGTCAGAAATGGTACTTACTGCAGGGCAAGAGGCTTTTGACCTTCTGTGTAATTATTCCCAGCTCACCCTTGGAAGTCTGCATTACTCTGAACTGAATTTGTGGCATTGTGTGGTGCCAAAAGGAACTGAATTGTATCCATTAGTAAATTTGAACTGGAATGCATAGTAAATGTCAAGACTCTTAATTGTGCTTTCTATAATGGTTTCCAAGCTTACTAAGGAACAATCAAAAGCTATTAGTTATGACTAGGTAAACATTTTAAGGTTATTTTTTTGCCAGAAGACTCTTTACTTCTATTTGATGAGTCTTTGTACATGACTTAATGTAAAGTTATGAAAGAGCAGATGTGTTTGTGATAAAATTAGTGCGGGGACTTTTATGAGAACGTTCAGGCCTAAATACTCATGGTTTCAAAGTTTTACCTGTAAATCTTTCTGCATTAGTCTGTATTATAGCAAAGTCTTTTCTTACGCTAAAGTATCTGAGATGTATCCTTACCTATCAGTCTACCTTGTGTGCCAGACTTTCTCCTGTTAGACATTATCTCTCCCCTGCTAGCAGTATGAAGTTGATGATGGAAGTCATCTTCCTTTTTATGTGAAATCAGTGATACAGAACCTGCTGTTTTCTTTTCTAGAGTAAGATATTATTTTTTTCCCCAAAGCTATACAGGAGTCTTGTGAAAGATCTGGTCAGGAACAACATAAAGAACATGTCTTCCTTTGGAAATCTGTTACCCAACATTTGACTGAAACCTAGGCAGAGGGCAAAGACTGTAGCTGCTTGCAACAGCTCCTCAAAAGCCAGTGTTATCTGACTGACAGCAACACATCGTTATCCAAGACTAAGAATCTGTTCAAAGACAAAGATAAAGTAGTTGGCTGCTGCAGCAAGATTGGTTAAGATACAGTGCTTCTGTAGCCAGCAGCACAAAAGTGAACAATGTGTTTAGCATCAGATCTAGGTCAGATCTCAGCTCACATAACCACATATGCATTTACGTTGCACAGAGTGGAAGCAGCTTTCAGGAGGAGAAAGAGCTGAAGTAAGTCCACAGCAAGACTTGAAATCTTATCAGTGAAGCCCTAGTTCTGCCACCATTACCCACAATCTCACATAGATACCTGGAAAAAGTGCATATGGGGCTATGTCCTATGATACTTCAGGTAACTTCTGAACTCTGACGTATAGGAATAAGCAGCAGCAAAAAAACCCACAACCACCCTGAAGTAACTAATGAGGCACCAGTAAGCAAATTTCTAAGTCACTTGCTGACATGTAACTAAACAACTAGAGAGACATTGGTCACTGTTACATCTGGACACCAAAATACAGGGTCAGACAGTGGAAACTTCATCTATAGCCCTTGTGCTTAGTGAGCACTGTGTCCCTCAAGACATACAGACAATCAAAAGGAGACGCAAGATTTAGGGAAGTAGATAGAATTTAGACCACCTTAATCTAGGCTCAAATGCTTTAAGTCCACCATCCTAAAAATTTCTTCATTCACCGTTCTTAATAACAGCTGCCTCTTACTAACTGTGAAATGAATTTATGCTGATTAACCTTTAGAAAACCATGCAGATTTTAGTAGAAGGTAAGTATAAAATCATCAAGAGAGAATTGCTTGCAACTGGCTCCTTTTTTTTTTCCCAAATGGAAGCATCTGTTAAAGCTATACGGTTCATCTACACAAGGACTGCAAAATTAAAGACAACAAAATTGTTATCTACAGTGACTATGTGTGAGAATAAGGATGCTCTTAAGAATGCAGTGAAAGATAAATTAGAAACTTTCTGGGAAGAAATCCAGAAAGCCAAGTTCTTCACAAGCAGTTTTCAAAAAGATTACCCAAAATAAAATGTCAAAAGCAATTCACAGTCAGTAAGAAACTTATTTTTTGCATCTTGATTTCTATACAGTCTCAAATAATACTGTAATAGGAAACTGGAACATGTGGTTAAAAAGAAGTCATATTAGCAAAAAAAGATGCTACCACTGTTCATTACCACATAGTTTCTTCACAGAATTAACTTAGGTTGTGGGTTTATTGATATGAAGAGGTAGACTTTAAGTAGAGAGGAGGAAGGATGAAAGATAACCTCAGTAAAGGAGAAGGATTAACTACCTCTATGCTACTAGCAAATGAGAGAACAGGGATAAACAGAAGCAGTGTGTGATGATGGCAGTGATGACCTATTTCTTTTTCCAAAGAGTAGCATTGCCCCATTAATTCTTCTGCCAGTGCCCTATCTACCTGCAATCAACCTGTCCCAGTGCTATGCTACACAGCTTGCTGTCTCTGATGAGGAGGTACCATGTCAGAGTGGGATTCCCCTGCTCTATCTCAGGTAGCTGGGCTGCTTCAGGCACCCAGGTGTTTGTCATTGGGTCATCTCATCCTCATGCTACCACCTCTCTCCTGGCTTTATGTCCACTAAGTGACTGGACTCAGGTGTTTGAAAATCTTCACACATCCGTGGCACCATTTGCAGTGCACACATCCATCACAATATGTGTCCCTAAGCCATAGTAAAACCTACTGCTAACTGGAAACCATTATGCTATCGGTGGGCAAATGGGCAGCCTGAAAACAGAACACCAGGACAGTGTGAAAAGCATCAAGGCCACACAGGGTCTCCCTGACCTTTAGGCAGCTGCGGAGGAGTGAGACAACAGATCGACTGAGAGCAGGGACCTTTGTGTGGGTCCTTGAGTCTTCATGAGCACAGGCTAGCCAGGAGGGACTAGTGGGAGATGAGGGTGGGTTTAGCTTTAGGTCAGTGTCTGGTCTAGCGCAGGTCTCAAAGCCATAGTCAGAATGCATGAGATGAGGGACAAGGGGCTTTCTGGTAAGTGTACAACACTGGGACCCTACCGCTCTTTGGGTATCTGTCTCTGGTTATATATATATCAATAGCTGATGCTTGGCTTGGTCTACTACAATGTGTGTTAAACAATACTTTAAAACTACCCATTGTTTTGGGGTTTTGTACTTCAATAGAAGCCAATCCCTGTCTTCCTTGTCTCTGATGCCAGACCTGCTTGAAGCACACCTAAACCCATTCTGAGGAGCAATGTGGTTGTTCCCATGATCATAAACCTGGCCTTTGGTAAATGCCTGACAGTGAGATGACAGCACCATCTCTGGACTGGGAACGCACTTCATTACGCCCTGGACAGAGGTGAAATGATGCACAGCTTGCTCCTGCTCCTATACCTCTAGGACCTAGAGAGGCAAAGAGAAGTTGGGGTGGGGGTGGTGGGTAAGGGAAGGCTTCGTGGAGGCCTGAGAGACATGAGAAAGGAGAAGTTAACTCTAACAGCTTGAAAAGGAAAATAGGAAGGCTGCAGTGTTGAGTGCCTGGAGACTCCCTGGATTCTCTGACTGTGGCAAACAGCCACATCTTCAACCACGGTTGATCCTGAAAGGAAAAACACGTGCCCACACTATGTTGCATTTATGAAAAACCCACAGGATTTATTAAGATAGAAAATATAGAAAATGCAACAGAAGGGTAGAGTAAGTATATATTAAAAAAACCCAGGATTTGTGCTGCCTAATGTGTGTCCACTGATTCACTGAGCAGCACGTAGCTTTGAATATAGCTCCCCTACCTGCTCAGGACCCTCATTTGGTTCCCCTGAGCAACAACCAAGGGATAATCACCTCTCCATGGAAGACTGCAGATAACCTCCCTCCCCATTGGACTCTTGATTTTCAGAGGACTGTGAAAAGCTCCGTCATGTATCACATCCATGCTTCCTTTTTGGTCAAAAGATCTGATCACCTCACAGTCAGAAACCTGACCATCAGCATTATGGCCAGGCATTACAGCAGTTCACTTGTCTCACCCAGGTGGACAGCAGTTTCCATGGTGCCTGCGGAGTGGGTAGCTATCACCCATCACACCCACCACCTTGCCTGAGGCTGCTGGGCAGGTTGGACACACGCTGCTCAGGGACGAGTGCCAGCTGCTGAGTGGCCTCCCTCATCCGTGTGAGGTCTCTCAGGAGCTCACTCTGTTAGTTGTAAACCTGAGGTTTACAACAGCCTGGGGAATCACATGCCCTACAGTGTTCATGAGAAATGAGTATGGCCGGCAAAAACAAAAAAAGGGAGGTTGGAAATCAAGCCTGCCAGGAATCTGTGGTTTATTTACTGAATTTGTCCTCCCTGCAAAGGAAAGAATGAGCCCCGTGAACTCAAGCACTGAGCAGAGCTGGCTGCTCCACAGTCTTACCTGTAAATTCAGCAGCTGTGGGAAGCATTCACAAGCACTGCAACACAACCACCTGTACTGTTGTATCATCAGAGTGGCCTCTGGCCTGAGTTAGCATTCTTCCAAACAATGCCCAAGCATCCTTAAGGAGTTATATGGCTCAGAGACCCTTCCCAACAGGTGGCTGGATGTTGCTATCCTATTTTTGGAGACTAAGAGAGTTGAACAGTGTAGACAAAAAGTATCCCATGCCAGCTGGCATCCATGCCAGAAATTGGTGTCAGGATGTTGTTTTTTTTAATGTACTAATGTGCTGTTAGGTAGTAGGACAGCTGCTTTGTTCCAGCACCTTGGTGGCCCAGGCCTTCAGTGCCAGATTCACCACATGACTTAAGAACTTGAATCGGTCTCTATTTTATCTCACTCTATTGAAATCTAGGGGGCTGCTAAGGGCTTGGAGTCAGTGATTTAGGATATATTAAGACATGCATGAAAGGTCTTACACAGCTATGAAGGGAGGCCACAGAGCTGAGAGGTTTGGTTTTCTTTTCCTGTGCATTCCTAAATTAAACTCATTAGCTACATGCGGTGGGCAGAGTGCTCTTCACAGTTATCCGCAGGCTGGGTGAGGTACAGCTTATCAGCAACTGGTTGCAGGCAGGACAAGCGATAAGACATTTAAGTCTCAATTTGTTTAGCTAAACAAGTGCACCTAGTGTAGTCAGAGATGTAGATCTAGACCTAGTCTAGAGTATCGCACCTGGTCTCAGCTGCCTCTCCGTGAGGACAAGGGTCATCCACAGGCCAGGCTTCACAGCTGCCATTTCCATGTGGACCATCTACTTGCGTATGTTTAAAGTACTGACTTGAATCTGGCAGGAGTCTTTAGCTGGAAAGCCTGCTGTCCTAACTGAGGGAGCCACTGAGGGTGAAGACCTTGACATCTAGGTGGTTGATAGTGGGCATAAGGAAGAATTCACTGTCTCCTGCAGGTAACTTGTACTGCAGCTAAGTGCAAACTAACTGGGAGAGTTGTCTACTTGGGATGCATGGCTTAGGGCAGGCAAATTGCAGTGAAGGAGTCTAATAAAATGCTTTGTCACAAGCATAACCAAAGCAGTAATGTGCTCTCATTCAGTGGAGGCAGCAAAGTTCTATGGAAACCAGCCAGTATGATTTAGCACTGGCTTTAGAAGTTCCTTAATGTTATTTGCTAATCGTACAATTGTACTTTTGGAAGGCCTTTACAGGGAAGAGCAATCACATTGTCTTGCAAAGAGGCTGAAAAACAAACAGATTTATAAATGACTCAGTGAAGAACTAAAAAATGGCCAGACTAAACAGCCCCCATGGCCATCTGCTCTCCTTCCCAGCAAAGTGTAGGAGGGTAGATCAGGCAGACAGTGATGCTTCCTTCAGAGTTTAAAAGCCTGAGGTAAGGCTTTTCACTGTTTTCCCTCTACTAGTATCTAAAATTAAATTTAGAGACTCTCAGAAAGTCCATATTTAACTTCAAGCACACAGATTCTTCAGCATAGCAGTGGGCTGGTGGGAAGGAATCGCAGTGGTGCTTGAGGCAAGGATTTCCTGGGGCAGTGCTTGAGCATCTAGTCACTGGTCACTGAAATGTCATGAAGAAGTTGCTGTGGTCCCTGTGACACTAGCTGCTGTGGAGGTGGTGAACGCTTCAGGAGGGGAAACCTTTTTCTTCTCATAAAAACTGCCACTGGCATTTAAAGGTGGCATTTCCAGAAGTCCTCAACAGAGCTCAGAGGGCTTTCATTAGAGCCAGTTGGAGTTTCACCACTGACATCTGTAAGATCAGTGTCAGTCCAGCGCTCTCTGAACCAAATTAAAGTAACTGTGTAGTATTATATGGCAAACACAGGAGATCTTCAAATATGTCATGTGGATTTTTTTCCTGTAAACAGCTGGAGTATAAAGTGACTGATAATTAGTTGAGCACTGTCATTGGTTTTGAATTCACTGTACTACCTGTCTGAGCTTGTAAATAAGAGAAGCTATAAAAACAAATAGGTCCTATTCACATACACAAGGCAATCCCAGAGGATACTGCTAAATGAAACAGAGAGATAAATTATTTAAAAAGCTGGATTTTATTTATTTGGGCATAGCAGGATAAACAAGGTGGAGAATGTATTGTGCTGATTCTCAAAATTGCATCACAGGAGCAATAATCAGCCTTTTAATTACTTTCCTCTGTAGTCAGCTTAGATCAATATCAACTCTGTTTGTTTTATGTGAATTGTATTTTTATTTTTTTATTTTTTAAAGGAGGACATCGCGTGACTGTGCAGGTACTGGAACAAAAAAAGATATTAAGATTTTGGCAGGTGAAAGCTGAATGCCTGTTAGAAGTGACACATATGCACCTCCCCCCCAGTGTTTCTGAAATAAAGAGGAGATTTGTGGTGTATATATTTTTGACAGGACAACAAAAAATAACACCTGAATAAATGAATCTGTGACTTGTTCCCACCTGCGAAGGGGGCCTCCCCAGGCTGAGGAAACTGGAAGTGACTCATAATCACAGTCAAGGAATAATAAGGTTCTTATAAGATTTGCCTATCTAATCATCAAGGATCTGGACTTGACAACCCAGGCCTGCATTCTGAAAATAGGCTTTATATGCCAATGTCAAGAGCGTAAAAACAGGAAAAATAAAACCACCTGGAAGACATTTTAGCGTAAGCCTCCTCTTTGTCCTCATTAGCTAATTCTACCTTCCAATCTAGTGGCAGGACACAATAGACCAGAGATTTCTGCTGTATGCTTCATTTCCATTAGTACTGAGGGCATTTACCTGGAAGACCAGGTTCCTCTCCCAGGGACATGTTTAGCATCCCATTCATGTAAGTGACTTTGATTCAGCTCCACAAATTAAAAACAAAAGGACAGAGAAGTCTGAGACAGGAAAGGAGTGAACTATAGGTGCATCTGATCCAAAAGCCAAACAAACAAAAACCTCATGCTTGCCCAGCCTAACCTTACTGAGCTCACTAAACTTGCTGAACTGATTTGCTGTTTGACCTGAGAGTTGTGTTGGTGCCCACATGCCTGAGCATGCTCCAAAACACTGGTCTGAGTAGTTTTGGGGCTTAGCTCCAGTCTACAACATGCTGAGATTCAGAGTTTGATAGAGCAGAATGGCCTGACCCAGAGGTTTCAAAGGGCACTGCCACATATAAACCTAAGGCGTGTGTTGCAGACAGGAGGCACTCATTTTCATGCCACCTAGATGAGCATTTACAAGTCTGGTGGAATGCATCCTAGACCCTGGTGCCTACAACTGAAGCATTCAAGGGAGACACTTGAAAGCATCATCTAAGAGCTCAGCTGGATCTGTCCCATTGTGCCACCATAAATTAATCACTTTATTTATGATAGGAATATGCATATACAAAATGAAAATTTTAAGCAGCTGGGACATATGTGAAATTTATTTAGACACCTGCAAGCAAATGGAAAAAACAGTCAAGACTTACTTTCTGCTCTATTAAAATAGGTTAGCTGTGCTGTACGGAGATGTCCCATTTTGCAACACTATGCAAAATGCCCTTTCTTATACAGGACTTCTGGCTGGAGAACAAGTGCAACAGGAAAAACAGCAATGTAAACAATTCCATTTAACAGCATTTATCTGGGCAAACACACAGAAAAGTCTGGACAAGCTTTGGCTCTCAGAGAGATTCTCAAGCTGAGGGCTAGAGCATCAAGATTTCATTACGCTTACACTGAAAGAGGTGTTGCTATGCCGAAAAAGAGTTGGAAACCTGCATCCAAATATTGAAGATTAATTTGTACTTAATACTACAGTCCTCCATTGGCAAAGAGAGAATGAACTGGGTGATGTAATAACTATTTTCCATCTCAAAGTTCTCTTAGGCTGTGTATTTTCTTTGATAATTATTGTGATTTCTTTTAACGACTTGAAGAGTGCCTCAAGCTTTGGCAGAAAGTGCTTTTTGTTAATAGCAGTATTATTAATTATAATAATTGCATATTTCAATACATGTTTTTTGCTATTGCATTTTTTGCTGTTCTTCCATGAAATTTCCAGCAATTCCTATTTTAAACGTGGTGAGAAATTGCTCAAGACTGTATTGTTTCCCAACATTCTCTGAAGACTTGAATGAGCAGTAGCACATAAAATGGAAGTCAACTTTTGTTTAAAAACTTGACATCTTCTCAACGTGCAAGGTCTCTGCTGCTCAGGAAGTTCAGGTTTTAATAGTTTTCCAAATAGACTTCTGAATGCAATCTAACTTTAATTTCAGATTTCTGGAAATTCCAGGAAAATAATTAAATAAATACATAATAACTAATTAATAATAATTAAAAAATAAAAAAGCTGGCAAAAAGTTTCAAGGTTTGCTTGCTGTACTTTTTCTTCCTCAAGAGATCATGTATGGACAAATGCAGAAGTGTGGTTGTAACCTCCTCAAATGGGTCAGATACAGCTTTAGTGACTGAGTCTTGTTATACTGAGGTAAAGGGTGAAAGAATACCAGTCTGAAAACAGCCAAATGATCTTAAGTATCTGCAATGACAATTAGGTGAAAAAGCAGGAAGGACTGCTGTAAATACTGTAGTAGGCAGGGGATGCCCCATGCAACCACCTAAAATCTAGTGGCAGTGCAACTCGCTTTGTACAGCTCTGGTAGTATCATTTAGCGCTTTTGATTGTGGATAAACATTTGCCATACTACTAGACATGAAGTGCAAATTTAATAACCCCTTTCTTCTTTTTTATCATGTGAAATAGCAGGAAGCAGAAACTGTGCTATGATTCTACATTATCCTTATGAGTAATCATAAGAAACACAAATTAGCAAAGCAACAATTACTCTATTTCACTGCTGAAGTGTAATACAGGATTTAATGGAACTTATGCTTTATAAGCCTGTTACAGAGAGATTTGTAACACAACTCAGAAAACCCATAGAAAAGATACCATTCTAAGGGTGAAGTATTCTGCTCTGAGTCAATAGGTTCCAAGACAAGAAAATAAACATCTGTGAAAAGAAGAATCCCTATGTCAGATATGATAGCTATATGCAGGTAACGAAGCTGTGACTCATGAGTGAAAGAGATTGGTTGTGCTCAACAGCTCTTTTTCTTCTGTATTTGAAAAGAGGCTGGAAGTTGTGCCCATCTCATACCATGTCGTGGATGAAATAGAGAAGTTACCATCTGTAACTGCAGAGGAGGGAAGGCAACGTCTGCTGGAGAGCTTGCATCTAGAAGTTATAAGGAAATTAGCCAAGATCATTGAAGGCTCACAGTAAATTTTTAGCAAAGCTTGGACAACTAAAGAGTTCCTGAGGATTTAAAACCTCTTGGTACTGGTCTGGTGGTTGAAAATGATGAAAGGAAGACACAGGTAGCTATCAGATAATTATCCTGACAGTGTTGGTTAGAAAATACAGGGCCATGGGTTTTGAACTGCGGAACAAAGAGTTAGAAGCTGTAAGTGTTTTGGTTGGAAGGTAAGTTTTGTTTGTTGTCTTTTGTTCTGAAGCTGGCAGACAATGGTAACTATACTGATGTCATATACTTGGATTTCTCCAAGGCATTTGACTTTCTATCAATTACATTTAGACTAAGAAATGTGAATTATATAAAATTAAGCACTACACATAACAAGTATGTCATACAGTGGCTCCTGGAGAGATCTCAAGCAGTTGCTACAAAGGAAGGGCAGATCTGCTTCCAGCACTGACTCTGAAGCTGGCAGTGTTCAGTATTTTCACTAATAAAATGAACGACCATTCAGAGCACTTTCAGGTAGGCAACACAAAGTTTGTTGGGTTAAAAAATATAGAAGGGAACACAATACAGGCAGCATCAATATAACTGCTGGCTTCAACAGTCACAAGCCCAAAAGATGTGTTTCAGTACAGACGTATGTGAGACCCCTAGAAGCAAAGATGCAAAGAAACATTTCCTTCTACGACATGGTGGGCTTCATTCTGGTTGCAGTCTGCCTTTTGTTAGACCTTTAACAGAGCCTTACTGTCCTGGATACTTTCCGTGGTTAGTGGGGAGAAACAGGCATCTCCTGAGGCTCTTTTCAAATACAGATCAGTGTTTATTAACTCTTTGATTCTAAGAGTTTTATAAACTCTTACATAGAAATAGAAAATTTTTATAAACTTTTGATAATTTAGCCTTTTAGTTTCATACTACCTTCTTAGGGGCAAGCAGGGGCCATAGCTGGTGAAGTATGAAGTTAAATGAGATATGTGCAGTTCTGAGCCCCACAATTCAAGAAGGGTGTTACTCAAGTGTGTTCAGAGGCTGGTGAAAGGGCTGAAAGGAATGTCCTATGAGGAGCAGCTGAGGACTTTGGGCTTACCTAGTTTGGAGAGAAGGAAGCTGAGGTGCAACCTCTTTGCTCTTTACAGATTCCTGAGGAGGGGAAATGGAGAGGGAGGTGCTGAGCTCTTCTTCCTGCTTTCCTGTGATGGGACCCAAAGCTGCACTGAAGTGGGGGTTAGACTGGATATTAGGAAGTGTTTCCTTACTGAGAGGGTGTTTAACACTGCAAGCTTCCTAGAGAGGTGATCGATGCCCCAAGCCTGACAGAGTTTGAGGCATTTGGGCAATGCCCTTAATGACATGCCTCAGCTTTTGGTCAGCCCTGAATGGGTCAGGCAGTTGGACCAGATGATCGTTGTAGTCCCTTCCAAATGAAATATTCTATTCAATTCTACTATTCTATTCTATGTGACTTGATAAATTTCATCTCATTAATCATAGTCCAAGTGCTCCAATCTATCTAGATCCCTCCGCAAGGCCTGTTGTCCCTCAGGAGAGTCAGCACCACCTCCCATAGTGTTAACTTGTTTCTTAACTTCCACATTTTGATAGAGATTTGTAGTGTATCTCATATGCCACACCTTCAGTAGGCTGCTGGGGAAGATTTCCCACTCTGTGTTCAAAGTCCAGATACATTTGTATGCTTATGTATTTTTTCCTCCCACTGAATCATTGCAGGTTTGTCCCAGCTGGAAGAAACCTGCCTTTCAGTGTTCTCAGGGGAAGCAGATGTGAGATTGGTCCCTCTTGCTTGCATGCTCAGGAGTCAGCTGATGACCCGATTTCAGTCAGTAGGGCTTCCCTGTTCTGTACACGTGGCATTTGCAACCCTGCTTAATTCAACCCTAGCACATTTGAAATTTATTTTTTCTTTAATCTTTGTCCCTCATTTGGGACAGTACATAAGGACTAGGCTTTTTAATAAAAACAACTTGAACAAAATCTCCAACAAATTAATACCGTATTTCTGTAATCATCTGCCATGTTGTCTGTCAACTACTTCCAATTAAGAATATTTCATAGTCAATAAATTATGACGGACCGCAGCGCACAGCTGTACACTGACTCTAACATAGGCCTGTTCTGCTGTGCTGCTTCAGCCATGCACAACTGAATAAAGATGAGAGACCCACAGGTGGTGGTGGAAATAACTGAATTAATTGAAGTTGTAATTCAGAGGACCAAAATCTTCAATGTACTAGCACTGGAGTCCTCTGAATGTAACTTTAGTAAACACACACTGTCATTATGACTGATTTTTGGCTTGCCTGTGTTTTGTGAGGTAATGGTCGGCGTAATGGTTACACATAAGCAATCATGATAAAGGGAAACACTTAATATGTCATCTTACATTGCCTGCAACATATGGCTGAACATTAGCTCATCTCGTCCAATCTGACGCACTTGGGGCTCTGAATTACTATTGGAATGAGCTTCCGTGAGTGTTTTAGAAGCCCCAAAAGATTTGCTGTCTGAACTCATAGCATCCTCTGCATTCTCTCCTCCTGGGCACCCATCACATTGTCCAAACCTGATACATTTTAACTGTTATTAGCAAGTGGAACAGATCTTAAACCGAGAAGACCATTTGCACATAGTGAAGATCAAGAGGTTTAATACAAGTCTCTCCTGGCTACCACAAAATATTTACTTTAATTCAGGTAATATTGGGCAAGAAGCTGGTAGCAGTGAAGAGGCCAGCAAGGCCAGGTCCACTTGGATGAATTTCTCAAGTAGTGGATTTACTCATTGATTGATTTACTTATTTTAAATCTGAGCTTGGGATGTGAAAGAGTACGGCTCTGCTGAAGCCAGCCAAGCTCCTGCAGGCTGCATCAGCAGAGGGCCTGGTCAAAGGGCAGCAGAGACAGTCCTACGAACCGCCAGCTGCTGCTCAGGCAACAAGCCGCTCTGCTGCCAGCAGCTCTGAGCATGACAGCAAAGCAGGGACAGGCCTCCTGTTAAGGCTGGCATGTTCCATACAAGTGTGGAACATCTTTCTGCAATGGCAGCTTGTTAAGTTTTATTCTTCATAAACTGTATCAATTCACTTCAATTGAATTGTTTTTCTTTAATTTTTTATTAATCGAGTCATGTACACCTGCTGGACTATTTTGCGTGGCATTGACATCAGGATGACACATCTATAATTACCCAAGTCACCCCAATTACTCTTTTGAAGTGTTGGTAGAATGCTTGGGTGGGTGGGGGAGAGTGTTATTAATTTTGTTGCTGTTAAAATGTGGCTCCTCAGCTTTTCGGTTTATTACTCTATTGTTCAAGAGATCTACATCTGTAAATAAAGAAATGCCATTTGTTAGGCTTCTTAATTACTGATATGGTAGGAAACATTTAATCCTCAGAGGGTGATATGATGATTTAATGGAAGAAGAGGATTTAATGACTTATTCTGGTTTTTTGTGCATTATGAATATGTTAAAGTAAGATGTTCAGACACTTCTATAAGGTATAGTTGTTCCAAATCTACTGGAAAGCCAGAGATCCTAAAAATTTACTCCCCTTCTATTTTTATGCTGCATTCTCAGTGGTTATCCAAGGTGTGGGGTTATCAGCAGTCCAAAAGATAACATGTCATCATTAGATGTTGAGTGCGGGTGTACAAGAAATACTCTGGAGCGATGGTAGATCATCTCAGGGCATTTTTAGAAAGCATTAAAATTAATTTGTATTTCAACTTCAGTCTTCCAAAATGGCTGGGTTATAGCTACAATACTTAACATCTCTTATGTATCATTACCAGTCATTAGCAAATGTCACCTGTCATGTTTTCCAGTTCCCGCATTACAACGTGCATTTCTGCTTCTTGATGACTGTGAATTGCCCCTGTTCGATCCTGAACTGTTGAGACAGCTGGCAGGAGTACCCAAGATGTCAATTATCTTGTATGCTTGGCAGATGAACAAAACTTTTTCCAGAAGACCTTTCTGACAGATTCTTACTGAAGCTGTCATATCCCCCACCTGACCCTCATCCTTACTACATTTTCTTCTGTCAGAGGACTTTGCTATGTATTTTTGTAATTACTTTCCACAACTTATCGTATAACTCATATTCTTAGCAATGAACTGTGAAATGTAACAGATGGGATTGCAACCCCCCAAAATACCAGGAAGCAGACATTTTCCATGGCTGCTATGTAATCATGCAGGGATGTTAGTGACATGTGAAATTGCCCAAGACTTGCAAATCTTTCAAGAACACCTGCAAAAGGGGTACTAATTTTTTGTTTAAAAAAGTAACATGAACCTCTACAACTGTTACCTGTATTGGGCTGTATGTTCAACCCTTTGATGTTAAAAAATGACCTTTGGGAGAACTGACCACAAGAAAACTTATGAGCCATGTAAAGCACAAACTTGAAGCAAAAAAAAAAAACAAAACGCTAAAATAAAAGTCACTGAAGGTCCTGCATTGGTTTTCACACTCTGAGAAAAAACAATCAAGTCCTACCAGTCTGGATTATAACACTTGTGCTTGCAGAGGTGCCAGTTTTTTACCTTTCCTTTGGGCATGACCCAGTGATGATGAGTGTGACTAACAGCACAGAAATTTCACGTTTCTGAAAAGCCTTGAGGGCACCCCAAACTCTCCTTTGCAGCAAATATTATTCGTGCGCACAGAATCTATCCTGCGCTTAACTGTATGTGAAATATTCTAGGCATCTAGAGAGAGCACATACATTTAAGACTACTTTTAAAAACTCATTAGAATAATATCCAATTCCTATTTTTAAAAGGAATGTTTACCTGAGGCTCCTGGCCAAATTCCAATCCCACTAATAATGTTTTACTGAAATAAGTTATCACCTGCAGTTTTACTTGGACAGAGCATAGTTTTTTTGGTTCTTGCTCCATTTGGGTAAGTAGTGTTGTTTTGAGGTGTTAGCCCTTGCTCTATTTTGCAAAATCAGGGATGATTTCGTAGAGAAATGCAGACCAGGATGCTTCAGACATTGGTCACATCTGGATGGGCCATTCAGGCTGTTTTGCAGGTGAGTGGGTAGAACAGGTCCCCCAAGGACTGACTCTGGCCACGGTGACTGATGTATTCAGCAGGTTAAGACCCTGGTTCCAAATCGTGTTCTGCTCTGCAGATGTTTGGACATACATCATTTCTGCTTAGGACCTGGTCCTGATGATAGTTACATGTGGAATCAATTTTATTTACATGCTTTCTCCTGCTAACTAAATAGAATTAATCACATGAATGAAGTTATGCCTGGGTTTGAAGTATGGGCTTCTACGTTTCTAAAGTAACTTCGGATGCATTTTTATGCTTCCATTTCTTAGTGTAGTAGTGTAAAAATTATGTTTCTTTGGCAATACTTTAATGCCTCTTAGAATCAGTCTGCTCTGATTTTTTTTCCATTGCAGAAAAGAGTTTTTATTATGATTCCTGAAGACCAGACCTAAACATATATTTAGTTTCACTTACCAGTTCCCGAACACTATAAAGCTATAGAAAATTCACTAAGAAAATATTTATATTCACATACTGGCTGTATAACACAAATATTTTGTCACCATTAACATTCCATGTCAGATAAAAAATGAAAATGTATACAATATATTTATTTCCAAAGTGCTGAAAATATTTATTTTCAAAATATTTTCCAAGACATTATAATTATTAGGATGAATCACAGAATTTCTTTGCTTTCTGGGTTAGCCAGAACCACTATATTTATCGTTTCATACTTATACCAGTAATCAAATTTTTGGCTCTTCTCCAGAAATGTTCATTAGCCTGAAGACAGAGCAGTGAACAGGGCAGCAGAAAATGACATCTTGGAGTATTTCTAGTTAGAAATATAGAATCATGGAATCATTTAGGTTGGAAAAGACCTTTAGGATCATCAAGTCCAACCATCAACCTAGCGCTGCCAAGTCCGCCACTAATCATGTCCCTAAGCACGACATCTACATGTCTTTTAAATACCTCCAGTGATGGGGACTCCACCACTTCTCTGGGCAGCCTGTTCCAAAGCTTAACAACCCTTTCAGTGAAGAAATGTTTCCTAATATCCAATCTAAAGCTTGAGGGGTTGCTAAACACCATCATTCAGCTTACAGCCAGATATGACTGTAAGCCAGTCCAGAAGCTCTGCAGGCTTCTCAGCATAGCTCTGGGCATCATCAAATACACCGCATACTAACTATGGCCCAGTGTTGTGCTAATAGGGCTCATAATGTGTGAGCTCGGAGGCTGTTTCTCACTATTCTAGAGCAGAGTACAGCCATTATTTCTGCACCCACCTGGAGAGAAACGCCTGCAGACCCCCTGTAGCCAAAAGTGAGCTTGTATTCATTTATTCCAAAATGTCTCCTTTGCCATAACTTTCAAATGCAACAATAACATGCAAACACCTGCACTGAAGCAGTTGTAAGTTAGAGTTCGGCACGTGGACTGGGTATCAGGACACGTGAGTTTTACCGCTACCCTCCTGATAGTTCTGGGCAAGCTGTGCCTCATTTTGTGCTTTGGTTTCTTTGGCTTTGCATTGACACTAATTACACTTGACATTTGTTCTCATCTCTGAGATCTACAGTCTTCTGTCAGTATGCCATATAGTGCAGTGATGAGCACAAGGAAGTCCTTGAACAGCCAGCCATGGAAAAATTTCCCACCCTTGTGCCTGTGAAGGAGCTCCTCTCTATACCGTAGCCATATCTTTACCCCCTCCAATGAGCTGCACGTGACTGACTGTTGCCCATAACAAATCCAAACCATCTGCTGAGGACTGGTTGTTTTCCATCATCTGCAGCCCAACAGTCAGAATCTAGTTACAATTAGGGGTAGGATAAAAGCATCCTAAATTCTGCTTAGCTTATGTCATTATTGCCCATACCCTGGTTTTATCCAAGATGAAAGTTCAGCTTGCCTGCTTTCCAAAACTGCCTAATTCTATATGTACTTCAGTTTGCTAGGTATATCCCTAATTAACCTAAAAGATCCCCAGGCATTTAGGTTTAGCCACCCACATGTGGTCAGGAGCATCTGTTCCTCATGAATTACTTCTATCTGTAGGTAAACAGACACCTGAATGCTGTTGGTATTCCCTGGAAAAGTCTCCGGGCTCACTCACGGTAAAAACTGCAGTCAGTGTCTTTAATAAGGGTCATTCTTGCTGTTTTGTACAAATGTCAGGTAATTTCAGCTCTTTGCAAGACTTCTTCCTCCTCTTTACGAGGAAGTGGAGATTTCAGTTTTAAACATAAAAGGGGATTTAGGCTTGTTGAGTAAGTTCCTGAGGTTTGCAGGCAATGAGATATTCTTTCTGAGCCCAGTATCCAGTTTTCCACTTCTGCACTGAAGCTAGGTCACTGCAAAATCAGGTGTCCAAGAGTCTTGGAGCTGTGAAAGAGGTAATGTCAGAGCCTACTTGTAGTCTAAAGGCTCAGTTGCTCAGCTGAAGTTGCTAGAAATTTGTTCTTGAATTTTTAGGAGTTATTGTTCCTTTCCAAGCAAGACTTTGTTGTTCACCCAATATCTTATGTGGCAAGAACGTGCATCCAAGGGACCTGGAGTGGAGCTCCAGCTCTGCAGTGCATATGTTGCTTGTAGCCGTACTGAGAGCCATTCTTACCAAAAGTGCCTGCACAAGCATTCTGAGCAGGGGTATCAGGGTTCACCACAGGTGATGCCATCACTGTGCTGCGACTGCTGCTAATATCGTCTTCTTTCTTCCTGGTGTTTCAGCGGAAAAAAACAGAGCAGCAAGAAACTGTTGTAATCAATAAAGACAGCAGAGGAGCTCTGAAGAATACAAGTACATTTCAGGCAACTCTCAGTTATCTGCACATTTTATATCCAGACTGAGGATTATGTGGGTCAGGACCACAGGGTCACATAAGCTGATTCAAGGTCGAGTCTGCTTTAGTAGCTCAGTATCAGCAATCCCTGAACACAAACATCTACTTCTTAGAGACAGCTCATATTCAAAAGCATCATAGCCACTTCAGTGTGCCCTACTAACAAAACTTGCTGAACGTGTACTAATTTGGGGTAGAACCAGCTCAGCTGCCCCTGCTTCATATCCTTAGGATCCAAAAAAGTACAAAATATGACACATGCTACACAACCAGCTCAGACCTAGCAGGGTGTATTAGCCTTGCCTGACCTGAGTTACCTTTGTATACTCTGTATATATGTATATATAAATCTATATATATTCTGTAGCCAGTTTAAGAACCTCTCCTGGTCCTCAGAGTGCTAGAAAACGTGGATATAGAGGCACCAGAGAGGTTCTCCAGTAGCTTTTTTGGGTTGTGCTAGTGTTTTGGCTAGTGCTCGTATATCCTGATGAACCCAAGCCAGTTGAGTTTGGCTGGACATTAGTACCATGTATTCAATAACTCAGACACTGGATTATCCAAGTTCTTCTTTCATCCTTAGTAGCTCAGATAATGAGGAGCTGCTGGTGCAATTCTTACAAAATCACATTTGAGATAATCTTCAGATTAATGTTCCTATGGCTGTTATACATCATGTTAAAAATACAATCTGTAATTTAAAGAGCAACTCTTCCCAGGACAGGCTGTGACTTGCAGCTTCACACCAGAGGGAGCCATTTGTGGAGGGTCTTTGTTTGGAACATACCTCCACTCTGGATTTCTGACAGTAAGAAAGATTACCAGGTCCTCAGAGCCATTTAAAAGCAGACTGAAAAAAAAAATAAAATCATTTGCACAGTCTCATAGTTGGAAAGCCCTCAGCTGACTTCTTCAGGGTAATTTTCTTTCTTTCTTCCTTTTTTTTTTTTTTCATGTACATTTCTTTGAAGTGTTTTCATAAAAGTGTTATTGCGTATTTTGGGAAGTCTTATTGTCCCTCTGTGTTTTCTTTCAATGTAACTATAAATTTCTATCCAAATATGCTCAGAAGCTGTTCACTGTCAGAACATGAAATCGGCTAGTAGATAAGCATACATAAAGGTGGTTATTTCCATAGAGAAATCAAAGGCACAAAACAAATTAACAACATTCTTTGAGTTTTAAACACAGGCAGCTATATGGGTGGCAGGATAAGTGGTTTTGCTTCTTAAAGTGTATTTCCTTAAGTATGAGCTCGAGTTTAAACGTCCCTGAGATGAATTTGCATCTGACTATTGATGTTCTTATCTTTCTTTTTTATTACAGTTTGCTTATGAAACTCCACCTCACATCTCAAACTGTGATAGATCATTAATCTTAACTGCCTAGAAGTGAGACAGGTAGTATAAATTAGGCCATTTACCTGTCTTGATAGCCCATGGAAGAAGAGAAGCAGCTCCCAAAGGTCATCATCCCATATCTTAAATATGTGCAATCCCATATCCCTGTATCATTCTTCAAGCGGAAAGAACTGAAAGCCATGACCTGGTGACTACAGCAAGAGTGGAGACCAGCTAGCTTGGATGAAATGCACAACTTTTAGATGGCTAGAATTAATTATATCAAATCCTGTCCGAAAGGCATAGAAGCTGTCTAACTGAGACTAGGTTTACACTGACAAGTAATTCACCACAACAGGAGCACATCAGTGCTTCACAGCAAAGGCCTTGCAACCACGCTTGCTTCAAGCTAGGTTAAGCCTGGTGCTCTGAGCCAAACATCCCCACAAATCCTGTGGTTTAAAGCAGTGTGAAGGGCCAGATGCTGGGGTCAGAAAGCATTGATGTGCAGCTGGAGCAGAGCTTGTGGTTCAGTTTCCTTTGGAAGGAATCTAGTTTACTAGATTTTAGTTTACTAGAACCTAGTTTACTAGATTCAAAACTGCCTTGCAATAGAACCAGCTGGGACACTTGGGGAACTGGGCTACTGCTCCAGTCCAAGATGCTGGAGTACATTTCATTAATGTCTGCTAACAGGGACTGCTGTTGGCCATTAAATTTCAGTGAGACTCAGCAGGGATTGAAAAGATTCCATGGGCAGATCCCTGTCCCAGTTACAAACCCTTTTAAACATATTGATTGGATTTTTATACTAAATTGGGTTTCTATGCAAGACTGTGATCTAAAAGAGCGCTTAAAAACAAATCACAGGACAAGAAATAAACTAAACATGTTAAGCAGACAAAGTAAGGACAGACCAAAATCTTCTTGTATCTCTTTTAATTTATTTTTCACTGCTCATTTCCTATGTACTCCTTTATATTTAAAAAGCAATTTCCCCAATCATTTATTAAACACAGGTATTGATAAGCTGCCACTATAACAGTTTTTTTGTTCAGCAACTTAAAATATATTTTCTCTTCTTATCTTTTATGCTGTCATAACTTTAATGCCTCTGTGCCATGATTTTTAAAGATTTTTTTTATTTTATTTTTTTTTTAGAACTGTAGCAAGAAAAAAGACCAGAAGAAATAGTTCACCTCATTCCAAACAAAAAGATGGGAACTTTTCAGGCTGATTCATCTGCCTGAGCTCTGGATTGATTGCTATTTGGACATGACACTGTTCAATTCAATGTCAGGATTTAATGACTGGAAGTTCTAGTTACCATCTGTTAGCAGGTTTTCTTATGCACACCTGGTCCATGTGATAAGTGAGTTGATTTTCAGTCAATGTCTATATTACATGAACAGGGCTGTGCAGTTACTTTGACTTGGTATACCAGTAGTTAACAGACTGAACAAAAAGGATAAGTGCTACATGGATCAAATACTGAGAAGGCAGCAGAGAAATATTTGCCTCTTGCCAGCAAGAAAAGAATCCAGCTGGGAGGAGCTCCGAGTGGTACGGTAGAAACAAGACCAATACATAAAGAAAAGTTGATAGAAAATTATATTATGGCAAATTTGCTAGTGGTTTGGAACTGACTACACTGGTAGAATAATTGGGGAATGCATGTTGAGTAATATTCAATGAGCTTTTGGCTCACACTGTTTTTCAAACCTGAGCTGTTAGAAAATTTAAAGACACATGATTAAATCAAAAGCATTTCACACATGGTTGAGAAGATAATGGGGAGATGTAGGTAAACACTGACCCATGTGATTGCCAGGTAAAGTGGGTGAAAACTCTGAAAGTCTGCTAAACAAGCTGTACCTAATCACACAGTATATGCATAAAAAACTTTGCCTAGTTTCCCTTAGCAATACAGGCAGACTAGATTTCTGGCTATTGATTATGTAGCCATTAAAGAATTTCACAATTAATTTTTTATTTCATAATGCAGTTTTGATTAACATTATCAAACTGTACAGTTTCAGTGACCTTGCACTGAAATAATTTACTGCTCTTTTGTCACAGGCAAGTGGAACACTTACAAAATTTACATTTTGTTTTGCATGCTGTAGGCTGTTTTTGCAAAATATCCTCAGGGCTAATTTCCTAATTATTAAATTATTAAAATAACATTATACAAAGTCAGACAGGACATATCAGCATGCAACTGGACTGTGGTCAGTGTTTTGGATCACATTCTCAGTTGCTTTAAGGCATGTGGGGTACACAAATGTATCTCTGTTTACATCACTGAGCCTGGACCTTTGTATTCTTTAGCAGTTCTGAGTCATCAGGCACAAACCCCTCTTCTTCTCTCTGCAGAACTGTCCTCCAGACTATGAGATATGTCCCAGGCATGGAAATATGTGAAATAAGTGGAAGTTCTGCTGAGTGATTCGTCTGATAACAGTGAGGAATGTTTTAAGAAGAAAAAGCTCATAGCTGGAATTGCAATCATTGCAGTTACTGTGAGCTGGTCTTAAAGCAGATAGATTGAACTTTAATCAATCAGTATGTTTTTCCAGATGGCCATAAGTATGTGTTTTATAATCTGCGTTTTAAGCAGTGTTTGTTTCTTAACTCCTGAGGTAAGAGTAAATTAAGACATAACCCTGAAATCAGTTTAAAGAATAGCACAAACACTAAAGTCTATTTTTCTTTCTGATATATAAATAAGATATCGCTGAGAGACAGTGATAGCCTGCTTTTCTCTGTTTTTCTCACAGGGACATGTATGGGTGCCTGTGAATACCGTGCTGCCAGCACCTTCATTACTTATTCATAAGCAGAAAAGCCACTAGGTTCTCAGGTCCAAAGTTAACCAGCATTGCTCCAAACTTTTGCCTCTGTGTGCTGGATGTTAGACAAGAAAACCAACAATGATCAGAGCACTGTTAGAGGCCTTGGACTCCAGGGATCTCTGCTGGCCTTCGCTCTACCACTAACCCAACTCTTGGTAAATCCTGTCTGTGCCATTGGATTTCTATGATCTGTATTTCCCACTTGGTCAAGCTAGGGGGTCCCTTGAGATCACGTGAAACCTCTACCCTCAGGAGCAAGCTTGCCTAGAGGCCAGCTGGGCACCTTTCCACCAGGGCAGAGCACTTTTACATAGTCCTTCGGTCTCTACACCTCAGGTGATGCTGAGCTGGCCACAGAGCATCTCCGGCAGCCCAGTCTGCTTTCCTGGTTGCCATGCAGCCGATTGCTCCGGAGGGCGGATCTCAGCTGCAAACTCCAGAGGATCAGGCCCTGGCAGCTGGAGCACGCAGGCAGCTGTCCAGACCCTGCGAAATGCATGTCTCTCCGAGTGGCTTCTATTATCTACCCTTAGGAAGAACCAGATCTGGAGGGAGCCTCAATTGTGTAACGCCAGTATTAGCAGCGAGATCAGAAATGCCCTAATTCCTAGAGTAATTTGGAGTTGTGTAACGTGGTGAATGAGCTTTGCTTTAGCACGTGCTTTGGAGTGGGAAGGAGGCACTTGGGGCAACGGGATGAAATATCTGCAGCTTGGATGGAGGCAGTGGATTAAGTGGGATTTTAAAACGACACAAGCATTAGTTGTAGTAGCAGAAGAGTGCACCAGAAAGTACTGCCTCTCCATCTCTGTGGGAAAAATAAACGGAGCAAAAAAACCCACAAAGGTGCAGGACAGCGGGAAGCTTCGGAGCACCGAGAACACTGTGTCTGAGGATTACAGAGCCTGCAAACTCCCTTTTTACGAGGCTGAGTCTTGCTACCACCAAATGCCTTATCCCCGGTGGCTCCCTCACAAAATTAGTGTCGTGCTTAACGTTTTATTATTCAGTATCTCACTAAGTGGAGCTATTTCCTTTATGCCCCACTTGCTGTGGGAAGCAATAAACTCAAAAGGAGGGAAGCAAGGAAAATAGTACAAAGGTAACCTTAAAAAGAAGAATTTTTTCCAATATGAATTTATAACATCTAGCAGAGTACCCTTCAAAAACCTTTTAAGTCAAACAAATTGACAGTAGAAATAAAAAAAATGAAACTAGTTTATCCTCACTGTGCCAGGAGCTCTTCTAGGGACATTTTAGGTGAGAAACATATGCCCCTGCTGAACAAGATTCAGACCTTGGTTTGAGTCTTCTGGAAATTCCTCTCTCGGCTGGCTGTACAGGGAGGGGAAGGTAGGTCTGCTCCCAAGGTAGGCTTCTGCTTAGGGACCTAGAGCAAGGTGGGATGAATCTGCAGCTGGATGATTATGTGTTTGCCAGGGTGAACCTCATGTAATTTGCCTCTGAGGACTATAAAACAAAAAGCAGCATAGCAGGTCAAGTCTTAGCTGCAACTACAACTCTCCAGAGAGCTCTTTATGTTTCTCTTATTTGGCAACAAATGTGTGGGAACAACTTACTTCCCTTCTCCCTCTACAGTTCCACCTTTTGATTTTGTTTTCTTCAAAGCACACTCAAAAGCTGTTCCTTCAGGATAGATCTGTGCTACAAGCATGACTAGGGGTGGAAAAATAAGGTCTACAAGAAATTTAAAATCTGATTTGAAAAGAGCCTACCACACACAGCTTTCAAACTCAACTCACGGGACTCTTACAAAATACATCCTGAGAGAGAGTTTCCATGTATATGCTGAGTAACTCACAGTTGTTTTGTTTTGGTTTTTTTTAAGATCTCCAAGAACTATATAAAGCATTAATTTCTGTGCCGGGCTGCCAATACACAAAACCTGCATATACAGGGCTTAGGATAGAAACAACCATGTAATATTCATGCAATATGACTGGTATTGTTCCATTTCTCTAAGTCGCTGTGGAAAAATCTTCAGGAGTGAGCAAATTCTTCCTCAGACCACCACATTCTGAAACCCAATATTAAAGAAATTCAAAGGCCATGAATGGAAACAAGACTTGTTTGCTGTACTTAACGTGCTGCATTATGTGGCCACTTGCATGCATTCGTGGAAGAATATTTGTATGCACAGAAATAGAACCACACGGAATCTTGGCAGTGCTCTTGAAGGTTTCTTAAACATATATGCATACATATATTTGTTTCTTGCTTCTTTAAATTGCTACTGAGTTGAACCAGGAATTACTTTCATCCACTCTCCTCCTTCTCAACTCTTTCTGGGTATATTATTATTACCTCATCTGGCTTATTATTGTACCTTGTGTTCTTTTTCTTCTTCATTACAGTTCTGTAAAAAGCTTTTGGGCTTATTGTTAATTCCGCTCCCCCCACCCCCCTCCCTGATCTTAATTGTATATCTCTGAAGATGTGTTTCTGAGGTTTTTGCTTTGGCTGGAAGTACAGTAGTTATATTTATGGGTCTGCCATCAGTTTGCTACAGTTCAAGTGATTTTCTGCTTTTTGCTTGTTATGTTTTTGCCTGGACTTGATATACTTTATGAGTTTTTCTGCGATATTGGCTTGTATATCTGGCATAGATAATATTTTGCCTTTCTGCTAATATCCTATCAGAGACCCAAAGAGTAATAATTTTTTCTTCCTGTGTAATGTTGGGAGACTATTTTTTTTAAATGAGCTGGAAAGCTTTATTAGTTTACCAGAAATGAAAGCCCGTAATGAATCCACATGGAATTCTTTAATCATATCTTTGCTATTTTATAACTGTACCTTCAAGTGGAATGTGTTTATATTTGCTGAGGTAAAAAAAAGTTCTCTTGTTTAGCATTTCAGCTTTATGCAGAAATTTTCAGTGCATGGGGTTGCTCATCATTTTTGCAAGAGTACAAGCAGTACTCAAAAGGAAGAGAGGAAAAAGGTGAGAGGTGCTTTTCTGGCCTGATAAAGGTGAAACAGCGGCCTCTCTGCCATCAGAGGTTACACTTCTGGTAATCTGACTTGTGTGTTGTCACATAGAGGTGGGTTGTGGTATTATGAATGACAGAAATGGCTTATGTTGTACTGAAGGTTTTGGTAAATGTTTCTGTTTTATTAAACTGTCTCTTTGTGATAGTAGTCCGAGAGAGCTTTTAGGCTAAGAAAGCTTTTACCTCCAAAAATTAGTAGATATTCATACTTTTAGAGGGTGTTTTGACACACACAGCATTTCAAACAAATGAACATAATAGGAAAACATACTTATCCATGTTTGTTTGTACCTGAGAGATCTCTCACAGAGATTTTATTAAGTCAAATGTGAACTGAGCCCAGCCATATTTGGAGATGTAGTCTCAGACTCACCTGCCGGTAGCCCAGGATGCTCCAGGTGGTGCATACAAGGCCATGAGGTCTGCTAGGTGAATCTGCTCTCTATAGGCTTCCCCTGCAATCCTCAGATAGGCTATAAGCACTCTCAGGGCAGGATGCTCATCATCTGCTCATCATCTACTCATTGCCTACTGCTGTGCTGCTGCTTCTAGGTGCCCTCCGTTGACACTTACTGGCTACATGGTTTTCACTAGAGGCAGGTGTTTTTGAAGACTATGGTGACACCTCATGCAGCATAAAGGAAGAAACACCTTCTAGCCTTTGCAGCAAAAGTAGCACAACAAAACGGTGAGGAGAAAGGTGCTCTGAAGGGTCCAGGGAATTTCAGTTCTAAACATTTGTCAGTATTTTGTAAGTACTGGATCTTAATGGATGGCAGGTACTGGTTACATTACAGGATCAATTGGCCTGGAGTTTTTCAGCTGATAGCTGCCTTTCATAACAAAGCATTGAAGAGTTAGAAAAAAGACCTAGGGGCTGCCTGGTTAAAAAAATTCTAGGATAAACAACCTGAATTCTGCCACTTTCTGATGTGCAGAAGAGGTTTCCCTTCTCCCACATTGCTTTCAGCTGCCTTGCAATTGCTAATGCAGGGAGTAGCATTAGAGCATCATATTGCTATGAATTTCTTGCTTACTGATACAAAAAAAGATACATTTATTTTTGAAAGCCTCATAAGACCTTCTTTTAAGAGTCCTACTTATTTCCAGATTGCCTGGGTTACTTGCTTAGGTTATGGAGAAACTAATCTCTCTGGGATCTTTTGAAAATTACTGAATATTTATTATGCCAACTGTTTTTTCCCCAATTGTTGTATAGCATTCTCATCATTATCTTTCAGTTATTGTGAATCATTCCTTCCTAATTCAGTCATACCTTCATTACTTCTTTTTACAATTTTAATGGGATGTTTTTGTTGTCATTCTCTTTTTATTAAAAAATCATAAATTAAGTTTTAGAAAAAGAAAAGATAGTTAAGACCAAGCAAGATCAAAGAAGAAAGAGAAAAGAAGCAGCAGCTCCTTGAAAACTCTTCTGTATTCCTCTGTTTACTCACTCTTCAGACATCTTGCCAGGAAGGCTCCATGTAGAGCACATGCAACTGGTAGAAAAGGGAAAGGAGAGAGGGTGGTGTTACACTGAAACAGCGGATATGTTGTGGAGAGCAAGCCAAGTGCCAAGGGCAGCCCTGTACCTGAACGGTGGCCAGAAGATGATGCCTGCACTTCGCAAAGGTTTTGACGTTCTGCGGTTTGCTTCTGGTGGAGAACAAGAATGAGAGCTCTGGTGTTGTGTTTGTGTGGGAGGAAACAAACAATAAACAAAACCATCAGAGAGCGCCCGCAGCTTGAGTGAGGGCATCTTATGGTGGAGTTAAATTGTGAGGCTCTGCTCCACTCCGAGCAAAGTGGAGTCTTCAAGTCTACAGCCCAGCCAAGCACCTCAAGCTTTTGCAGACTCTGTCTTGCTCGTTAAGCTCCTGAATATTCACCTCTTCCTACAAGCTATACAGACATAGCAGGAGGCAATGGCCATAAGATCTGACTTTAGATAAGACTTCTAATAGGGATGTGGTTGATCCAGATTTAAGCTTTCCTCTCCCTGAAAAAGGTACAGCAATCCTTTAATTTGGGTTCTGTCCCATTTCCACATCACCAGGTCAGGGGAAGTCCCTCCTGTGTCTATCTGAAGCCTGAATAATGGTGCTGAAAACAGGGTTTGACAGAGGGAAAACGTTTCAACCAGCTCAACTGAGCTCCTAATTTTGTCTAATACATACCCTGGGGTCTATTCTTCCTGTCTTAAATACGTATGTAAATGCCTTTGCATTTTTCTGACTTATATGTCACATTGCACAAGCTGTTTCGAGAGAAAAAAGAGAGGTGCAAGTGTTTAGTAGGAGCTGCTGACATGCTTCAGAATTCCAAATAAAGTGTTTCTTCAGAGAAGTGTGACAAGCGCGACTTCTGCCCTCTGCAGTGTCTCAGCACTCGGTCAGAGACAGTTTTAAAGGACCTTGATTTTCAGTAAGTGCTTTTAGCACCGAGATTTTTCATGACAGCAACTTGAGCAACCTGAAACAGTTAAAAATCTCTACATGTACTTGAAAATTTAAACCAGGAATTTATTTTTTTTATGTCTCTTGGGAGTCAAAATGAGTTCTTCATTTCACCTCCTTACAGGATACTGATGGCACATTAACATGTCTAAATCTTGCACGGATTTGTAGACTGACCTCCCTGTGGACAGGGGTTTTTTTACCCATATTGAAAGATTTCATTTATCATGTCATTTGAATTACCAAGCTCTTTAAACCACTCTTGTCAGGGAGAACAGGGTTTCTTAGTACAAATGACACACTATGTCTGAGTTTTTTCCATCTGGGGAAAAAAAAATAATATTCGATGATATGGAGTAAAATGAAGCTTCGCTTTTCAGAGGAGGTTTGAAAATTACTATAACATTTAAAAGGTATGGCTTCTAATGCTATTATCACATACTGAAAGAAGACAGGTCAAGTCATAACACTGTATGAGAAAGAGAAGTTCATTCAGACCACACGAAGAATTTGTTCCCCAGGGTCTCGGCCATTTCCCTCTATATTTTAATGAAGAAATGAACATGTGCTGCGGGGATGCAAACACTAGGCTATGAAAATGAGGGAAAGCCAAGATGAGACTAACAGATGGCCAGGCATGAGGTCCTCCCATTTTAAGACACATACTATCATGTTAAGCCACTGTCCTTCTGGAAATGTAAACGCACTCAGAGAAAGAATAACACTGCCTTGTTAATTTTACTTCACTCTGTACAATCAGAGCCTTTTAATTTCCATTTCTACTTCATTTTTATTTACATCATAAACTAGGTATTGAAGATAGTTGGATAAACTGTCCTCTGGAGATGCCAATGTATTTCTGTTGTTTCTGTCCACCCATCTAGTCTAGAAAAAAACTGAAAACTCACTTCTCTGTGTGTCAACACAAAAAAAGAGAAAAAGGTAGAGAAGGGTTGTGGGATCAGTTTGCTACCAAAGATAGGTGGCACATGACTTTCACACCTAACTTCTCCTTTTTCCTCAGCATTGCTGGCTGCATGGTTTCCCTCTCAATTGTCCTGTCCATGTGGTCCTAGGCTTTTCTCTGGAGTTTCTCCCTCATTTTAATTTTCTCCTTACTCATCCTACAACCCCACCTCATTTCTGTAATGTGCTTACTGAACTGCAACTTCCCAGCCTTCCTCTTCTCCAGAACCAGTACTTTTCCTGCTTCTCCCCAACAACAGAAAATAGGGCTCCCCTTATGACAGAAGAGGAGCTACTCTTTGACTTGAGCAAAAATATAGAAACCCACTATACTCCCTCCGCCTAGTCAGGACTTGTGCTCTCCTCAGATAAAAGAAGAGGGGAAGGAGCATAAGAAACCCTACAAAGAACCTCCTGACTGTCCATACAAAACCATTCCTTCAGATGTCACCTTCTCATCCACTGAACTGGATTTTTCCACCTGCCTCACTTCCCCCCCATCTCCCAGGATAGGAGTGAGTAATGCCACACCTTGTGAGTTATGGTCTCAAACTGATCTCCTCTGTCCTCTGCTCATTCTCCCCTTCCTTTGCCATCAGAGGAAGAAAACGGATGGAAAAACCCATGAGAAAGCTAGAAAGGTATGTTCTTCCTTTGCCTGCAGTCTTGTCTTAGGTGGCACCCACAACAGAAAGGCAGTGTTCAAACATCTTACTTGGTCCTTTAAAGAGGTAAAGGAAGGTGGGGTGGAAAGCAGCAAGAGTTCCCAAATCTGTCCACAATTTCCCACCTCCCTAACAGAAAAGTCTGTTTGTAGGGCTGCTTCAAGCTTAGCAGTTCATGCTTCAAAAAACCCCAGCAATCTGACTCAGAAGATGTTTTTGCCATGAGACAAAGTCTGATTTCTGTACAACATGAGTTTGCTCTTACAAGCAGTTATGACAGTAACATCCAATCTAAGTGTTTCGTTTCCCAGCGCTGCTACAATCTCACCTTACTTTCCTATATGAGCAGTCACTAACCTGTGGGTATATATGCCTGCAAAGTGCTCTTTGCTAGTTCTTCAGTGAGGCTCAGCACATCTTGGGAATGGGCCACAAGGATGTGTATCCATGGGGACACGTCCATACTACTAAAGTCTCCAGACCAAACCCTGGCCATGCACTATAGTTTGGTTCCTCTGCATGCTGCTTAATGGTGGCTCCCAAGAGCAAATTTTCTTGGGAGGAGCTAGCTGGAGTGCTGTGGTCCAAACCCAAGGAATAAGCTGCTCTTGTGAGGGTGCTGGATCATCCAGAGACCCGTGCTGGAGCTCAGTCCCTGGCTTCCTTGTTTTTAGTAGTGTCTACACACCATAAAAACTCAGTCCTGACCAGAGTCGTTTGTGTCAGAGCCATTTAGCTCAGGGGGGATCACAGACAGTGTATTCCAGACAGCCCAATATGCTACAGTCCGAAAACCGTCTCCCCAGTGACAGGGACTCTGCAGCATCAAATCCCCACAGCTTTACAATTCTGCAATCCTTTTCAGTCTGGTAATCAGCCTTTTTTTCACAGATCTCTCTTTGAATGCACCTTTAATGGTTCTGCACATTTGTTTCTTTGTAATTGTGGGTTTCTATAAAGCTTCATGTCCCCTCTCTAATTTTTCGGCTGAAATATGTGGAGAAGATCTCACATGGGTAGGGCTGGTAATTTCATAAACTTAACCTCTAATTTTCATGCAGGAATCTGTGAGGTAAGCAGTGTCTATTTGAAAAAGAAAGAAGAAGAAAAGCCTCTACTGTTCTTTTAAAAGTTGCTCTGTATCTTTGTAGCTATGATACTGCCACCACAAAATCCTCCTTTCACGGTAGATTTTGATGCATTTCAAATGGCCAAAGATGGTACTTTATCGTTAGTAAGTATAAAAGCAGAAAAGTTCACAGATATTCAAAGGGAATTTAATCTTGGAGTTAACTGCAGAGTTGGTTTGAAGTTTACCTTAGGTTGGATGATTCATGGATTTGTTTGCTTTTTTGCTCTATCTATGAGCAACTGGTGAAATGTTAACTGCTAATAATCACTAGGTACAGTCATCCAAAGGATGTTTCTTGGACAGTAGGTCCTTATGTGGTGAAATAAGGTAAACTTCCAATACGTAACACAATTCTTTTCCTTACTTATGATTTTTCTTATTTTTATCAAATTTTCTTCTTAGTAGGTGCCCTAAGACATACATTTCCTATTCATAATTATAAAGATCATTTTCTATTGTAGTTCTTCTTAGAAGTGCATTTTAATATAATATCCCTCTGATATCTACAAATATCAACAAACTTTAAAATGGTACTGATTATACATTTGATAGGAAATCTAAAAAATGTCAGAGAAGTGGAGACTGTATTTAAGAACGTGAATGTATTAAAGAAGCTGTATAGTACACAAACCTCACGCATTTAGGAAGACCAAAATAATCAAGTCCTCAGGTGCAGTATTTGAAACATCCTCCCATACAACAGAGACTACAGAAAAATAACTGCGAATTCTAGAGAAAACTACAGGGTTTACAAGGCAGGTATCAGAAACTCTGAAATATTGAGAGTATGGTAAGATGAAGGAAGAAGTAATGGAGAGGCTACAACACATGCAAGACTGTCCGCAGTAATGCAAAAAATGCAATACTGAGGAAGATCTCTTGTGATGGCAAAAGATGGAGCAAGCCAAAAGTAAACTCTGTACTAAAAAATGAGCTGAAGTGGCACTATTTCTACAGAAAATAAGAGACCTGGAAAAATGAGACTGTGGTGGGAATGAATGCTGTCATCTGCCTTCTGCTTAATGGATATGGTGAGAAAGGAGGAAGGAGGTTAAGGTTTAACAGTGCTTTTATCCAAACCCACAGGGCATGCCTACCACAGACTATAATGAAACTTTAATACCACAGGACACCTATCCAGTAGATTAAATCTGGGAACTGTAAGCACTGTTTCTCATCCCATCAAAACTGTGCGGGTATTTTTCTAGATACAGTATAGTGTCATAATTTGAGGTAACCTGGTAAATCGTAAAATGTACTACAGACTCATATGGATTTGTGACACTTACAGCTCATACAGGAAATGGTAGTGTGGTACCTGTAATAGCATTTCAGGTGCAGACTGAGAGCCACCTAAAAGAATATCGATAGTCCCTGCTTACAGGGTCTGGTTCTGGACAACCAGTCCTCCACTCCCTCTACTATCTCACTTCTGAAAAACGGGACATCTCATGCTGCAAACCCATTACAATTTTAAGCCCCTAACCACATATTTGAGTAAACATTATGTGATGTTAGGAAAAATAAGTCTTTCTAACTCAATTTTATTTTCTGCACAGGAATTAGGAAAAATTCCCCTGATATAAAGGTGTGTTTATTCATCGGGTTTCGCAAACTATAAGTAAATATTAAGCAATCAGCATCTCCTTTTTGTTCCTATAAGCCTTGCATTGAGTAATGCTTAGTACCCTATTGGATCACATCAGCAGACATGACATGATGTACTGTACGTGTCAGATGTATTTAATTTTGCCACGCATTCTGTGGGTGGCTGGGGAACAAGCACATTCCAGGACCTTGAAAATACTTCTTGTTCTGCATAAAGGGAGGGCTTTTTTTTCTTTTTTTCTTTTTTTTTTTTTTTTTTTTTGTTACAAAAACTTTTTCCAGTTATCTTATAGTATTCACCCTGAAGGACAAGAAGAATTTTAAAGGGACCCGACAGTAAATCAGCCAAAAGGCAAGAAAATATACCAGCTCCACCCACTGTTTGAATGATAAGCTCACTTTATGAGATATACAATATTTTTTTAATATAAAATTAATTTTTTTAAAGGTTAATTTTTTTCGGAAAGCAATTGTGTTGGCACAGTAGAGAGGCACATGCACGTTCTAGTCATTACACTTTTGCTAGCAAAATATCGCATAATTCTGAAGCTTCACATTTAGCTTAATCTGCAATACCTTTTTTTAGCTACAGAATCAGCTGCCTTGGTCACACAAGGTTAGAGCTATAAGTAGCTCCAACGAACTCTGGAATGTATTTTCCAGTAACAACATCTGGCTATTGAAAACTCCACTGACAGCTGCATTGGTGGCTGCGAGAGGCTATCTTCAGGTCAAACTGCTGTAGGGCTGGCTGAGCCCTCCTTTTCACCAGTGAGATGTACTTTTTCCATCCCTTTCCCTTTGAATCTGGATGATATCAAGTTTTCAACCTTTCCTTGGACTCATGAAAAACACACTTATCGTGTTAAGCTATGAACTGATGTAAGAATATAGTTGAGCAATGAAATAGTTGAGCTTGAACAGTTGAATTTAGTTGAGTTTGCAAAAAAATTATTTTTGCACATTTTCCCTTTCAAAAATAAGTTCAATAGCCGGATCTATACTCTTATGAATCAGGTAAAGTGGTTTGTCCTGCTATCCCACCAGCAGATCCTGTAATAATGCCGCTTCCTCTCAGAATTACAACTCTTTCCTTACTTCTCCCTCTTCCAGGAGGAAATACGTTATCTCAGTGACTTGTGAAGTGAGGTTTGGCCTCAGTATGGATATCTCCAGAACACAAAGAGCGGCTAAGCCACCCCTCTGAGCTTTCCACCTTTCCTCTAACCCACTACCATTTACATGTGATAAGATGCCTTGGGTATGTTGCCCTTGCTCTTCTCCCCACAGCAGTCACAGCAGAAGAGGACCCAAGTGGAGGAGTCAGGCCAGCCTCACGCCAAAGCGCAGCTGAGGACAGGACATGGCAATGAAGTCTCTGAAATGTCCTCGAAGAAACTGACTGCTTAACAGTTGGTTTGGTTGTTTGGGGTTTTTTTGGGGTTTTTTTTTTTGTCTGCAAATCCAGTTGAATTTTACTGATTTCAGCTGTCCCTGACTTCAAGAGCTTCAGTCCATTTCTCTAACCTGGAAGAAACCACCGAGTTTTACTAAGCTCAAGCTACAAGCCATACAGTCATTGTACAAGGTGAGAAGCTGCAAGTAAAGATGTGCAGGTAGATGGAACCCATACAGTCCAGCTAGGATATGTTACTGGGACACCAGCTGACACGTATGGAGAGTCCAACTAAATCTGAAGTAGTTCTTTCTCTGATGTGTTTAAAATAAGAACCCTAATCATTGCCTGGCAAGATGTCAATCTTTTCCTAAGAAAGTGATTTGCTTTGATTTTGGCAAAGTCAATCAGGAAAGAGATTTCCCATCTTTCTGTTTATTCGGTTGTGTTTATTTCTAAATTTCTGTTTCATTGCTCTGAGGTAATAATCTCATTGTAGATGATTTCCAGAGAAGGCAAATGGAACTGGTAGGTACCACAATAAAAGCTCTTTCCAACAGGAATAAGGAAAGTTCATTGGAAATGTTAGCAGTTGCGTTTCTAGGACAGACTGAAACTTAGACAACATTTTTCCAGTTGGCTTCAAGGTATGATTAAATTGTTTTGCATAGCTGAGAACTGCGGGAAGACTGCTGCTTGTGAATACTTTACTAGGAAATTGTTTTAGCTAGAACATTATTTTTGAAAATGTTCATTTGCCATTAATTCTGGAAATGCTCACACCCAGCCCTCAGTGGGTTTTAGTGTTTGCAAAAGGCTCAATCAAACTCCTACTGAAATTAATGGAAAAATCTGAGTAGTGGAAAAGTCTTTAAATATAATCAAGTGTATCCTTCTCTGCTTGCTCAGAGGACTTAACTGCCATGATTCTTAAATGAACCACAGACAAGAAGTATAACAGATAAAATCTTGTCCTATCTGAACCAATGACAGCTTTGCCTTTGATTGTAACAAAACCACACTATCAGCTAAAAGGCAGAAATGACACTGACAATGCAGCCCTTACTTGCTTCCCTTTATTCATCTCTACTTCTGTCATCCTTCCCAAAACGGATGTGCATTGCAAATTAGATTTTAACTCTGAATAATAACTCAGCATTAACAAGGCCTAATTATAATCTCACTTTATATTTATTATTGATTTTGTGTAATCTTGATATAGAGATAAGAATTGGATCATTTTAACCCAGTTAGATATTGTACTGCTGAAATCAGTGGGAGCAGGAGCTGGCCCTAATCCAAAGCCTATTGAAGGAAACTGGGATCTTTTCATTCATTTGGATGGGTTTCATTGCAGATTCTCACTGAGGACCAAGGGGAAACTATTGCTAAAGTACAGAAACTTTTCCCTCTTTTTCTGAATTAACATCAAAAATCTGTCTGGGTAAAGGCTTACTTTTTCTTTCTTTTAAACTCAACAAAGTCTCTTTAGAATCAGAGTTGCAGTTTAATATTTCCAATGATAGTCTCTCTTTCATACAAATAAAAATAGTCGTGCTGTATAAATGACCTTGGGTTATTAAGGAAAGATGACTGCAAATGGAAAAAAAATTCCATTTGCAATACTGAACGTAGGCAGCATTTGTATCTGGCAAAAACATTTTATATGCTACTATATTGGCTTTGAACTTATTTCCCATGGGAGTAGATGTTGCTCAAGAAAACAGGTGTTTCAGTATAATACCTGGAGGGCATTATTTAAGTAAGTTTATTATTATTTGTTTAAGGAATCCACTCAAGCTATCTTGCACTTTGTTTTGACACAGTTCAGCAGAAGATATTTATTAGGATTTAAATAGACCATGGCTCCTAATTGTAAGTGCCCCTGACTGCTACATAAATCTGTTTAGACCTGCTAACAATTTAAAACCATGCCGGGATGTTACATTTTCCAAGTTCTAGTTTTTGTATACCCCGTGTCTCAGAACTGAGAACAACAGCATTAACCCTTTGGTTGATCCTGTTTGGAGCATCAGACTAAGGTAGTTGTGGTCATGTCGGCTGGTGCCCTACTACTGATTTGTCAGAGCTGAGCCCACTCTGTGGAAGGTGCTTGCAATCTCACCCTTGGGAGGATCCGATTCCTCTTACCTAGTGCCAACATCTTGAAGGTAGACAGAAGTCTAAGGTAATTGCTGCAGTTCCCTTACAGAATAAAAAAGGAGAACATTTTCAAAGGGAGATTCATCACCCTATCTATCTTCCAGTGCGATGAATTGCTGCTGGAGCTGCCCACCTCTCTGTTGCTGACAGAGAGACCCTCTGCACCCAGCAGGTTTTCCACAGCCAGCTTTTACATGCATAGTGTTAGAGGAGTTAATCGCATGGCTATGACTAATGATTTACGGAGCATGCCTGCACAGGTGGGTACAGACAGCCCTGAGTTCATTCTGCCCATGCTCCTGCTCAGTCAGCTAGCTCTGAGGAAAGGCAAAATGAGCTCAGGTCTGCCTGCACCTGCCTGGGTAAATCACGCCCTTAGAAGAAGAGTTATAAGTGTCCAGTTACTCCTTTCAGCTGCACCCATGCAGACCTGCTAAATTCATCCCTGGGGAAAAAAAAAATAAAAAAAATTTGAAAGGTCAATAGGAAAAGATATCTGAGTGATGTCAAAAAATGTCCTCTTTCTGACACTAAATGTGGAAAGAAGAAATGGAGAAGAGAGGACTTGTGTCCCAGGAGATACAGTTAATAAATATATGAGACTAGGATTTCTTTTTAAAGGCCATTAGGCTCTAATTGCTCTGAAAGAAGCCAAGTTCCATAAAATCAGCTTCTGCACAGTCGCAAGTGCTCTTCTTCCCAAGCACAGACCACTCTGCTCTGAGTATAAAGCAGATTCAGAGGTGTCTAGGACATAAGTTAAAATACTTATTTTTAAAACTCTCTTCATCTTCTCTGAGTGCTGGGAGTTCTGTTTTTATGGTGAAAGTAAGCACAGTAATATATGAATGCTACTTTTTAAATGCATACTCAATGCACTTGAACAAATCAAGCATATCAAAAGAGTCTGGTAGTGAAATTTGCAAAGAAAAATACAGAAAATATTTTTTTGGTTTTGCTTAAACATATGGTTTTAAAGCTGATGTGTATGCATTTTTAAAGTGTTTTGTTTTGCTTCTGAGCAATCTTTTCCTTTTTCCAATGGAGTTCAGGTGAAGATGAGTCAGTCCTGGGGGAAGATCTCTTATCATTAGGCTGTCTACGATTAGACTTTTCGGTGTCCTAATAGAGAAAATCATTCACTAGGTTAAGTAAATCTTAATAACACTAAACCTCCTTATGAATTTCCCACCTAATTCTTTGAATGTTGTCACTTAATTGGGTGGATAATACTAATCAGGTCTCAGATGCATGAGGTTCAGTGATCTGTTGTAAAACTCTTTAAGAATGTAAAAGTTGATTCTAAAGTATCTGTTGATAAATATTGTCTTTATATTTTTACTCCAAATATGCACTCTGAAAGCAATGCATCATTGACATAAAGATGTCAGTCAAGACCTACAATGCTATGTGATGCCTCCAATGGGGGCTGTGAAAAGGAGTGAAGTTCCTCCAGCAGAAATGGCCCAGTGTGCAACTGTCAGATACTGTTTGGTTTACACCTCCACTCAGCTAAGGCAGAAACCCCTTTTTAAGTGTACAGATAACAGGACATAATTGCCACAACCTGTGTGACTTGAGAAAGAAGGGGATGGATAAGTAAACACTGGCATGGAAGCACAGAGGAAGCAGTCCAAATGCAGAACCTCTCTGTCACAACTTCAATACTCCAGCCTAACACCCAGGTCCCACTCCATTGCTTTGCAGACTGCTATCAAACTTAGGATTATTGGTATCTATGCTGTTATGAGGCACCAACTGGCTTTGAATTGCTGTTTTATTCAGTTAGAGAAGCCATTCTGAGAACTTATTTTGCTTTCTGGAGCCAGAAAACTGTTGTTGGTATTTTATTCATGTACATGTAGACAGTCGTAATGAACAAAACCTCCCATAATTAAAAAAATATTTTATTAAAAAACAGTTTTATTTTGAACTTTTCATCTTGTTCTTTGCGTACATATTTCTGGAGTGTTTAGAGTTTGGTATCACATCTTTCTCTCCCTTTTCTTTGTGTAGCTACAGATTTATATACCTGCATCTAGGACAAAAGTCGCTGTAGTATGCATATAGACAGAAATCAATATATGCTTAATCTTGTCCAAGATGAGTTCTCTTCAGTCACTCTTTTCTTCTATGTCAATCTGACAAGAGATGTCAGTGCAAAATGTAGTCCTGCTTGTCTGGCTTACACATTTAACTTGCTTCTGATTTTAGTTTCTTAATGAGCTTATTCTATAAAAGTAGGTGCTTATAAAGTCAAAGTAACAATGTAGTTGCTTTTAAAGCTATCCAAAAAGGCTTACTGCCCATTAAGTTGCAGTTATCTAAGTTAGGCACCTACTTTTCTTCATTTACTATACAGAGAACTTTGGTGCTTCCTGTAATGCTTCCCTAGATCCCTAGAAATTAGGTGCCTAAGGTTGATAGAGGCAGTTCCTATCAGTGGAATTCATGTGACCTATGCCTAAATGTCTGCAATGCAAATATCTCCATTTGAAATAGTTATATTCTTAATTTATTCTAAAATTTTTCAGAAATCTTTCTCAAGAAACTAGTAGTTGCATGATAGGAGTGTCTTTTTCTTTTCACTGAATATAACAAAGGATGATTATCTCAGAAGCAGGTACCAACAGAAATTCGGAAAGATAAGTTCCACTGTTTGTAACTGTTGACTCTATGGGAAAGACTTCAGAAAAAGATGGACTGTCCATTAAATCAGGAATCATCCCTTATTAATGCTGAATGCAACTTCTTCTGAGAGACATTATGTGACAAAAAAAAGTACAGCTTAAGAGGTACAAAAATATTTGAAATATACATGCCAAATCCAGCAAATACTTTGAGCCAAAAACTGCTGTGGGATCCATCATGATTTTCACCTGCATTTATATCCCTACTAGTTACAGCTGTCTTGTTAGATTTTCTTATTTTCATTATTCTCTGCACCTTTACCTTACTGAAAGAATCTGGTTTTGTAAAGTAAGGAAAACATCTGAAGAACTGTTGAATATCCTCAGCTTCCTCAGTTTTACTGGAAGCTAAAAGTACTCCAAGTGGTTTCAAGATTTTACCAGGTAAAGTCCACACAGAGAACAAGAGGCTTTTTGTGTCTTTACCATAAATATCAACAAATACTTTAAAATGAGATAGGAGATCCTCAGCTTCATGTGACTTCAAATTCTCTATTACTAATTAACATCACTGAGTACGAAGACCATGTAAGGAGCAGATCACTACATCACATACAGTCCCTTGTTATGGGCAAACAGACTAGAATGGCTTTTGTAAACTGATCGCAGATGTTTTAAAATGGCTAGCTTTCTTCCTGCCATCACTTTTCTTGCAGGACACAGAACCTTATTTCATAGAATCATAGAATGGTTTAGGTTGGAAGTGACCCTCAAGATCATCTAGTTCCAACCCCCTGCCATGGGCAGGGACACCTTCCACCAGACCAGGTTGCTCAAAGCCTCATCCAGCCTGGCCTTGAGCACTGCCAGGGAGTGGGCATGTATTTCTTAGAATACTTCCTTTATTTTCTACTCCAAACTGTGCTTGTTACTAATTTTTAACTACCTGCTCTATTCTAACGTGATATTTAGCTTAAAATAGTTCTTTTTCCTTCTTATGTTTATCCCCTGAGTCTAAAGGGGGACCAGCCGTTTCTCTTCTCAGTCTTAAGTTTGCCTAGTTAACGAATGAAGGACCAGTTCCACACTTAAGCACAGTGAGGCCACACAAATTTTCAGTCTTTGGACACAAGAGTGGAAATCACAATCCCAAGTAATACATTTAAATTATTTGTTTGAGGATTTGGTACAACCCCATGCTTATGAATGGAATTCACTCACAAGAGCCAACATGCCGGCACCTAAACTAGCCCCATAGGAAATGCCAGAGAGAGGAATGAGTCAGATTCTCGCCATGGACTGCCATGATATTCATACTCCTGGTTTCTTCTACTTGAAATACCTGGTCTGATACATCATAAGAATAACAAACTAACCTGTTGTCTCCAGAGATCTGAGTTTGAGTTTAATAAAAAAGCCAGCCAGGGTATACTGGAGTATTTATGCATTTAACGGTAGTTCAAACCTGAAATAGCAAATATGAATTGATGTGACTAGTAGAGCTATCCCTGAAACTGTTCACAATGAGTGTGGATTATTTTGATATATGCTGGGGTATTGATGTGGTCTAAAATCTACAGCTTTTAAACCATCAAAACAGAAAATGCAAAAATTAATTGAGTTAACACCATCAATGTGCCGTGATTTTAATGGTATTCTGTTGTTACATTTAGTTGGTTAGGAACAAGGATTTACGATGTCTTTATTTAAGAAGTAAAAATAGGGAGAATTATCACCTGCATACATTTTATGTTGCAAAAGCATCAGAGAGCATTAAGAAAGCATACAAAAATAAAACAGACCAAAAGTGACATAAAATAAGTAATAAATAGGCATTCTGTTATTAGAAAAGTTTAACTTCGTACACACAAGGTGTAGTCAAATAGTTCATTTGTTAATCTATTACACCAGTAAATCTTTCAGCTTCTCTTAAATCTTTCTTTCAGTCTGTCTGAGTCACATTTCTGTAGGCCACTAAGAGAATACACCTAGCTTTTTGCACAAAATGTGAAGGCTGTTGTCATGCCCATTTTAAAACTCCATGAAATCATAATTGCAACGATAAGAGCAAATTTAACCTTGTTATTAAGCAAATAGCTACTTCAAACCTCCCTGAAATCTTCTCCACCCATCGGTGTAGGATATATCAAGTTTTTCACATTCTTTGTCAGATTTATTTGGTTGTCAGTTCAGTTACTGATGCAATTAAAAGACTCTGTGTAAGTATTACACTATGACAGAAGAAACCCTATTTGTGGACTTCACTCATTCATCACTTTTTAAAGACACTTTTTGGAGTTTGGTTGCATAGCAACATTCCATCCAAACATCCCCATCGGCAAATTTGCTATATTTGCCAGAAATGTATCATTCAGCAGGCAATGGTGGCAATTAGATTGAGTGTTCCGGTGAAATAATTCTGTTTCAGTAAGCTAAATGTTCATGCACACACAAATGCAAAATTTAAGACCTTAAATTACTGGCATATTAATATAACATGTCTTTATATATATGCTTATTAAAAAATTATTTTATTAAAAAGAAAATACTTTTCTTATCACAAAGATCCATTTTGTATCTATGAATGTCCAAGAAACATTGCTACGGATCTGTAAAGACTGCATGTAATTGGATCAAAATAATTGCATAGGAATGTTGAAAATAAAATGAATACCTTGATTAGACAAGTTGTCTTTATTTTTTCTTTTGAAATCCATGTACAGGCAGGGTCAATCTCACCTCTCTTCAAGGCATCAACTCGGTATACAAATCTAGTGACATCTTAGATTCCTTAGGTTGGTCCATCATGCCTTCACATCCCCAGAAGATTGCCAGATGTTTGGAACCTGTCTAATCTCAGGTCAAGAAAGATTTTTTAGGCCATGTAGGGTATATTCAAATGTATGATTCTGTATGCCTATGTTTAAGCCACTGACTTGAGTGCCCAGATGGTAAAATTGTCTTTTAGGATGAGATTTATCCATCAACATGGAAGTGTCTACACATGATTGAAGTCTCCAACCTGTGAAAGTATTTTGAGTTCTAGTCAATACAGTGAATAGAGTATGGAGTATTCAGTTGACCAAAGGTAGACACTTACCGTAGAGAGAGCTGAACAGCTCTCAAGATTTTGTTTGCTCTACTGAGAGTCAGCCCAGCTGTGTAAATGTAGAAATTCAGTTCCTTATAAGCAATAATACATGCTACTATGCGTAAGTGACAAGAACTTAAAAATCAGGATTCATATGCAAGTCAAAAAAAGTCATTATTTTTGGGTCAAATTCATGAGGCTTTGTGTCTCAGGTGTTATCAGTATCATGGGGGTGGGTGGGGGTGGGGATGTATTGGTATTTGACTTTATGCCTGTGTCATAAGTTCAAAGACGTACGAAGCTTTTGTCAGATATTTTTTCTTTTGTTTTCAGCTAGTCAATGAATGAATAAGGCACACTTACAATAGAAACCATATTCCTAGCATAGAACTGTCTTCTGGTGTGTGTTTTGTAAAGAAAAAAGAAAGGCACTGGGAATTAGCATTTTGAGAGCTTCCTTCTGTGTGGGCTGAACAATACAAAACAGATAGTTTCCTTTCATTACTGTGTGGGACTGTCATTTAAGGCACAGTCTGAAGGGTATGGAGCAGCTGTTGTTCAGTTATCTGGAGTTTAACATCTGACAGCTTAAATTCAGTAAATCAAGAGCTCCAACAAAGTTAGGAAAAGGCTTCTGAGCTTGCTGTTTTTACTAGATTTAGCAGTTCATAATAGGGTATCATGCCACTGCCCAATGTATAAGGAGATGTAGACACAAAGCCTTGATTTAAGAGGATGGTTTCATGGGCTATGGTCTGTATCTCTTAAAAAGATTAGAAGTTCTTAAACCCATTATTCATAATCCTGTAAGAATCAATCTAAGGTTAATAACATGGTACAATTTAAATAGGTTCTTATCTTCTTTTATCAAAAATAGAGAGACAATGGTAATACAGAACTCCTCTGCTGAACATCAGTTGTCACTTTGGATTTTAGTGGGAGCTGGAACAGGTCAGGAAATAAATGCTGTAGAACCAGTGAATATCTAGGATCTACATCTCTGGATCATTTGGCGCCCTTAGTATATTGTCTTTTTAAGTTCCCCCTTTGTTTCCTCCTACAGATCTGAAGCCTTTTCTACCCATCCTTTAGGTCTCATCTGAAAGTGAAAGTGGAATTAATTAAGGACTTCCTTAGACTTCCTTGTGCCTTAGACTATCACCAGTCACTCCATCTTCATCCAGATACATTTGACCTGTAAAGCCTGTCACTGTTCTCTAGCAGTAATAAATGGAAGTTAGGACTATTATATGTGCACGTATACACATGCACAGGTCTATGCCCTTTGAAGATGTGCTGGCTGTTTTGCATTCCAATTTGTTTTTGCAACTATATGGAGCAATGTATCCAACTTTCTTGTCAGTGTAGAGTCCTTCCTTCACACATAACTATAGTATTTCATAGATGTAAAAGCTCTCTGAAATCCTTGCACTGGAACCCTTGTAGTGCAGCCTTCCTCCTACAGTACCTCAAAGGTACATAGACACAAACTAAGCAGACACATCCATTCCCATGAAATCCATGCTTGGTGGAGAGTGGTCACCTGGCCAATGCAGTAATGAAGGGAAAGTGTCTGTACTTATGACAGAATTGTATGTTGACTGTTCATAAAATCCTATGAAAAATATTGTAAGAATCTTAGATTATCTAATCTTGAAGGTTAGATTTTTCTTGAAGAAAAGGGATTCGAAGAGATTCAGATGCCTATTACACCAAGCATGACTTTTTAGACCACTGAAAGAGTTTCAAAGTGTCTCCTTGAACATATCATTAACTACATGTAATATCTGTATTTACAAAATGGGAGAGAGACTTCTAGCCACATTCTCCTGCCTGTGCCATCTTCTCCAGTCCTTCTAAAGTGTGCTTGCTGCAGCTGTGAGGGAACATGGATGGCACTCTTTTTCCCCAATACAGTGGACCATCTCAGCTTCTTTTGCAGTAATGTCCTATAGCACTGACAGGAATTGGCCAAGCAGAAGACATCAGAGCCAGGATGCACCATGCAGTATGCACCATCCACACTTTTCTCTAGTGACAGATGAAGTATTTTGGTTTAAGGGGAAATCATAGCTTGGACTGCAAAAGCCACAGATTCTTCGCACTACTTTAATGAAGCTTTGTACATTAGTGAATGCGCAGAAATGGAACTTTGGGACCCAAAATGTAACTCTCTGGATTAAGCGAGAGCCAACTGGTTCTATGCACCATCTATGGAAAACAGAAATGGGCTTAATTCTTTCTATATAGGTCTATTCAATAAGGTATGTAGATGCCTATATTCACACAGGCACATAAGCATATCTGGACAGGCTTTTTAATTAATAGCTATTTAATTTGCAAAAAATGTTAGGTATTAAAGACATGTTAATACCAATGGATAAGCTAGTTAATCTCCTTTTATAAACTGCCAACATGTAGTGACATTTTCTGGTGGTTTTTTCACGAGTTTCATCACAATGAAGTGCTGGTTCTGCTATATAATTCAATCCATTTTACTGACTCACGAAGGGTGGAGTAAAATGACAAAGTCTTTTGGTCCTTCAGTTAAAACTTTTCATAATACTGAGCGATTATACATTTATCTGCTTATTAACATCAAGTACAGCACTATGTGAACTCTTGATCCATAATTACCATTGTAAAGCTAACTTTAAACTACAACAGAACCACCCTGACATGTAAAGAGATAGAGAAATATGCTGGATCTGAGGATATACAAATAAAACTCTAGTCTGTCATTAAGAAGGGGGGTGGGCAGGAGAACCCCAGCCATCATGTCATGAAGACTGGAATCTTGGCCAGAGGTCAAGGGCTTTGTGTGGCAGGTAGTACAAAGAAGTCAAAGAGCTATTAAATAATGCTTGTCTGCTGTAATACAAGAGTACCTGTAATAAGTGTTTTGGTACAGAGAGGAAGGGGATCATGTGTGTGTCTGCAAGTCTACTTGCTCCCATGTTCATTCATGGAAGTCAGGAACTTAAGTTAAAACATTAAACCTAGATTTGGATTAATAATCCACATTGCTTTATATGCTGGGAAAAAAAAAAAAAAAGAAAGATTAAATACACTGTATTTCATGTGTTTTGGACATTCATGTCGTGTAAGGAGGAGTCAAAGGTTTTGTGAGTTTCTCAGGGAAGTCTGTGCTACTTGCCTAAGCCCTGACTGCAAGAAAACCCCAGCTTCCTCTACAAAACTTCCCTGAAATGTAAATGTTCTTATTTTGTGCAGGAATTAAATAGAATTAATAAATGAGAGATGAGAAAGCCTTGCTACCAGTTATAGTATATATATATATATTTATATCACTTGGCTTTGGGGTACTTCCCTGTCATCTCACACACCTCTGGTAAGGACCCTTACCACCAAGCTACTACTCAGTATTTTATGATGAACCTTCTCTATCACTCCTTATGCAACTTTTAGTGGTATACTTACATTAGCATCTAACTATTCATTAGAGAAGAGACCTTAATGAGGGATTTACTCATCTGAGGTAACTGTACTATACACTGGACCAAAACTACCGTAATACTGTATTTGATTTTTCTTACTGGAACTAAGTGGATTAACAATCTCAATTACAGCAGGATAGGGAGGGAAAGAAAAGAACAAGGAAGAAAAAAACCAGAAATTCAGACTTGATCCTGTGATATTCCAGTTTTTGGTGAGGAAGAAGTGTCATAAAAATTTCAAAGTGACTTAGGAACTCAAACCTAGTATTTCAAAAAGGCAGATTTTTAAAGCAAGTTAGACAGTTAAAGATTAAGAAAGAGTCATCAGGGAAGATTTTTTTAAACACTGAGCAGCCAGCAGAATATAATTATTTAAATCAGTAGGAGTTAGTTTTGGGAATAATGCATTGTTCAGAAATCAGCCAGAGCCAAGACGTCTAAATTAGTAGAGTTTTTTCATTGTCTGTGTTCTGACTGATCAGCACAATATAGCAATTTGCTCCAATGACTAGTGCCCAAGTGTTTTTGAAGTGTAATCCTCATGCCTAGGTTTATTATTTTCCTATATCCCATTTTTAAATTATTCCAGAGAAACTGAAACAGCCTAAACGTGAAATAATGAAAGACCTATTCTGTCAGAATAGCTGTTAGCTTGGCACTGAGATATTCTTTTGGGAAGTCAGAGTGAATTAAATAGTGATGGTGACACCAAAGCCTAAGCCTTTCTAAAGTGGTGAGGTAATTTAACTACTGTGCTATGGACTGAAACTGCAAAATCTTTCTGGCCTTCTCAGACTTCTTAGTCTTCTCTTCTTTCCATATGCATGGAGTTTGATTTTGTGAAAAGGTCTTGTGAACTGAAGCCATCAGGCGTGATAAGTGAGGAAGGATTTAGGTCATCCTGTCTTTGTTGTCTAATGTGTCTAGATGCAAGCTAGGTATCTAAATTTCTAATAGGGAACAATTTAGTGGAGTTTTGGAAACAATTCAGGTAACCAAATGTAGGTGTCTTCTCGAGAGTGACTTAACTGACTAAATCTCAGATGTCTTCAGTAAGACTGTAGAATCACTTGTGTAGATTCTTACACTGTACACTATTTTAGGCCATGTGCTTTGAGAAGCACAGTGCTCTTTCGCGTCAATACAAAGCCACCCTACATTCAGCAAGTCAAAGGTGTTTCTGAATGTCTAACACTTTGAATACCTAGGCCTGCCACCAGTGAAATGAGACAAACACAACCAGAAGACAGCTTAATTCTGGAGCAAGCCAAATCACCCACTGCAGACATGTGTCTTCTTTGGCAAGGAGGAAGGTTATGGTGAACAGGCGCCTAACTTAAGCAGTATGAAACCAGCCTTTCCAGTCTGGAGCTTCTGTGTTGTTGCATGTTTTTGACAGACTCTTCTTAATGGTTACCTTTGGCTCAGGTGATGTGTGTTTATGTTTCTGTGTTGCTGTGTATACATAGTGTGTATGCATATGTGTACAGGTATAAAATACAAATGTGCTGTTGATGAATTTATTGGCTTCGGAAAGCATAACTATCCAGAAAAATGAAAGTTATGATCTGAATTACATAGTTTCTAAAGATACACGTGGTGGGACAGAGTTGACAATTCTAGCCATTCTCATTAGTGACTATGAAAGCCTAGGTTTATTGACGTGAGATGCCAGTTGTGAAAGGGACATAATCTGTGATATGGAAGCGGGTGTATCTCACTGTCACAACTGTTTACATTAATAAACATCAACTCCAACACCTGTTTGATTTCTAATTGCTCTGTTATTTAGACTTCCAGAACAAACTTTGTAGCCCATTTACCCCAAGCTCTTAGGCCAGCAAGCAAACCCAAGAACTTCATGTAATCACCAGAGAGACAGAGGTATGCAGTCTAAATTCTTCAAGACTGTAAGAACACAGGATGAAACCTTTAGTGAGGAGGTCAAAACTTCTAACCAGCTCAAAAAGGACACTGCGGGCAAGCCTACATAGTAATTACAAGCAATCTTGAAAAGCCAGGATCTGAGATCCTTCCATTTATATTATTCCCTCAAGGACTGACTGAACTGGCCCTGCCTGAATTGCTAATGTGGAAGAACCTGGGTGAGAGGAGAGAGAAGTCAACATGCCAGGCATGGGGAGACAGGCTTGCCCTGGCAAATCCGGGAGGTCATGGTTTGTCCAAGCCTCAGGCTACTACTGAATGCCTGCAAAATGGACAGAAGATGAGTCTGGTTTTCAGGGTGACTGCGTGGAGGTAGGCACCTTGCTGTAAACAAATTTAAAGAAGTTTTTTGGAAGACTTTAAATCCAGGCTTGAGAGGATCACAGCATTGCCATCTCACATGACAAGTCCCACACTACTTGATGTTTCATTAAAGTCCAGGTTCCCAAGACATATGGTTATCTAAAGATCTCCGCACTTTTTTTTTTTTTTTAATGAGATTTTTAGTCTGAGTGAGACACATTGGCCTTTCTGTACACAGTAGATGTAGAGAAAAAGGCACCTCCAGAAGGTGATTCATCTCATCCTAAGATAGGTATCTAGGACAGGTCACACAATTTGCCTCTGGTGGTGTTTATTTTCTCCTACACTAACTATAAAAGAAGCCTTGGTTGACTAGCTCACACTTAGATGTCTAATTTTCAGACATCTGGAAGCCATCTGAAGGCAGTCTTTGAAACCCCCAGTAATAAGGCCAGTTACCCTGGGCTTCACATTGTGTTAAAGGCATGCACATGGCTTTTGGTTTTCTTAGAGAATGGGCAGAGCTCACTCAGTGCCTGCAAAAGACTGTATAGACACACCCTGTGAAAGATCATCTGAGGGAATTCCCTAGAGAGACATTTTTTTTATCCTACCTGCATCAAACCTTGAGCAATGGTGACAAAAATGCTGTAAAGTACTGTGGAGAAGTGGTGAATGCATGAAGAAAACTAGAAAGATAGCTCCCAAAGAACTGAATTTCTTTATCTGCCCTGACCTCAGCACGGGGAATAGCCATGGGCAACAGGAATTCTTCCATACATCTACCACCCTGAAAAACATGAAACCAATGACAATGAAATATCTGCAATTTCCAGGCACATTTGCCCTAGGGGTTCAAGTGGTCACAGCAGGTTTCCCTCATCACACCAGTTTTTACAACAGGCATAACAGACCTTCATTCTTCCACTTCAGTTTATGGCTTCTTGTACATGACAATGGATACTAATTGTTAGCTATGTTTATGACAGTAGTGTCCCTAGCAATTCAAAAGATGAATGGACTATCATCTCAGGCTTCACAAGCCACTTCTATGTCTCTTGATTTTTACAGCTAAGATATATGACTTTCAGGATTAACTGGAAGATGCACCTGCTTTCCCAGGCTTTGACTGAGCCGAGAAAGAGTGGATGGTCTGAATGAGTGATGGCTTTTGGGCAGACTCATATGGAGATGGTAAAAGATTCTGTAGTGGAGGCTGTACAGCATAAATGCATAGCTTAGTGGTCACCATGCTATGCAGAAAGAGTGTATCTGGATGATCCAATGCACCTTAATTCACTGTTTTAATATTTTAGTCCATAAATTCGTCAATATGTGGAGATTAAGAGAAAACCATAATTAAAAAACTGGACAAATAAATAATGTTAAATAAACTTGTAATCATCAGTCTGGAAAAGATGAGCTTCCTTGACTGGTCACACATGAACATGATAAATGGTTTAGCATTTCTGTTTAGCTGCACATTTGGGAGCTTGAAACCTGACTTGATAGTGCTGTGATATGAAATAATAATTGCTGGAAAGACAGACCACATAATTAACTAAAGTATTGAGCCTGGGTGCAGCAGAAGACAATGAATACTTCATACATTTCCCTCACGTACAAGGAGAGCATGCACTGCTTTGTGTGTAATCATACAGCACAGTTTCAATCAGTCATTCACTTAACGCAGACCAGAAATGCTGAATTCTGCATGCACCATGCAATATGTCTGGATGTGCACCATGCACGGTCACACTGGTAGGTCTGACAGATTGCATTTATTGTTTCACAGTCAGGTGCATGCCTACTGCCCAGATGTCCAGAACCCTTCAAGCAGCCCTGCCTAATCTTAGCTGGAGCTATCCTGAGCTTTTCTTTACAATGTTCTTTGACTAACTGTAGCCCAAATTAACCATGAGTAATTTAAAAAATATCTGAGACAGCTGCATGAGATGTGTAGGTGACCTAAACACTGCCAACAGTCAACAGGGAGAATCAGGCACTTCTCAGGGTGCTGACTCAGCTTCCAGATGTGTCTTTCTCTCTCCCTTGACTCTCCAGAGGCCTGGAGCAATGAAGCTTCTGGCTAGCATGCTTCTGCTAAAGGTGTTTGGGGGAGGAATTCAGGCCTACATGATCCTTGGCAGAAGAGCATGGAACAGGCCAGACTGCATTCCCTTGAGCTGCTTTCTCATGGAGCCCCACAGGGACCTGGCTACATGGTCTCTACTAACAAACAGAAGAGGTCTGGGACCTGGTCCCAAAGCAAGTGATGCCATTTGCCTCGCATCCCTTCTGCTTCAGGCTCGCTGCCTCTACAGCAGATTTCCTCTGGGCAGAAGTAACTGGAGCAGCCCAGCAGAGACCAGCAGCAATTAAGCCATGTTAACCATCAATGCTCAAACTTAGTCTACGGCCCTGGCTGACTCTTCCAGTTTTATTATTGCCCTGTACACTACTATTTAGATTTCTGAGAAATGCCAAAAATAGCAATCCATTACATACCCAGTCTCTGCCAATATCAGTCAAAGGTGGATTTACACCAACAAGGAGCTTTGCTTCAGGTTATTTAGCAAAATACCTATCAAGCCTTCCAATCCACTCCTCAGTTACTAGCTACAGATAATTAGTCCAATTCAGAAAATGATTGGGTATTGGAACAACATGCTTTTTACATGCTGCCTCCAGGTGGATGTCTTAACTACTTTAGTGTGGGAAGCTACTTAACTCCCCCCAACTGGTTTGTTTTTTTTCTGTTTTAATTAGTATTTTGGCTGAATACACCTCTGTATTAATTATAATTTACAGAATATTTTTAGAATTCTTTGAAAAAATTCAAGTTTGGCATAAAAAAGTGACCAAGGAACTGTTTTGAGAAATTCTGCCCTTCTGCTCTAGACCAGCATTACTCATTCTGCAGTCACTGGCAGATGGTTCATGAAATATTTATTGAGAAATTAAAAACAACAACAACTTTGACAACAGCTCATATATACAGGTTTTCCCACAAGCTATTGAATGAGAACCTCTTCCCCTGCGAGGACAAACCACACAGGGTGAAGGGTCTCCAGAGAATTTGTGCAGTGTCTGTCCTTGAAGGTTTTCAAGACGCAACTGACCACAGGCCTGGGCAGCCCGGCCTGATGGTGCATCTGCCTCTGCTTTGAGCAGGAGATTAGGCTAGAGGGGTCCTCCAATCCTATGATACCATGATCCTATGAAACTGGTGTGTGTGAGAATATAGAACAAAGAGTATGTCTCCTGACATACTGATTTGATTGTAAATGAAAATTCCTGGAGTAACACAGCACAAGATGATCCTTGGATTTCATTAAAGAGATCAAGTGGTTAGTGAAAAAATAATTTAAAAAGTTTTCATAGAAAATCTAATCTTTGTTGTTAAATCTATTGGGTTTTTTTCAGTCTGATTCATGATTTTTAATACTTGGTGTGCTGTTTGTGAATTGGTAAGAATTCTTGTCAGAATCTTCCAAAACAGTAACAGAGCTTCATCTGGATGTGTGAGTTTGTTGTGGGTTTCAGTAATTCCATTAGACCAAGGTTCAGCCAACTTTGGTTTATTTCCACATCAGATGTCTTACCTGTATTCCTTTATTTTCAACACAAGAGCATGTCCTGTATCCCATAAATGTTTGGGTTTTACTGTTTACTTACAGGCTTGTTGCATTGAAGTGGTTCTGTGTTTTGTTCTATGGTTCAGTGCTTGAGTCATTAGAAATGGTCCATTTGCTCCAGATTTTTTAGCCAACTGTTCAACTGGAAATTGTTCTTTGATACCCTTTCCCGTAGTTTTTTCTGAGAATGAAAAGTATTTAAAAGGGGATAATCACAGGACTGCTGTGTGCTCATCTGCTTAATCTCTACACATAGATAAGAATCACACATTCAAAATGCTACAGATAGTTAACATGACTGTTATAGCTAAACATGGTGTTTTGAGATCAAAGGTGAAGTATATATGTCACCTGGAAGAGACTGTTTTATAATTGCATGGATAAAGACTCTTGAAAGAATTCCTGCTTATGCTGGTATAGTTATTGATCTCTTTTATTGTAAATGAGACCTGTGGGGATAGGCAAATTACCCAGGAACATGGGGGAAGAAATGTGCTTCCTTTATCTCTTTGTCTTTATCTCTTTCACTTGTGCAACTGATAAAAATTAATCCCTGAACTGTGGAGCCTGGTGAATCAAGTGACCTACAACAAAAGCAAAGTCAGCTCTGCTCAATCCCTGGAGCACAGCACAGCGAGATATTCTGAATGCCAAGATTTTGTAAACAGCAGGAAAAGTTAAAAGTTGTGTAATCACATGCTGACTGCCTGTATTCACTTTGTCTTTTCTCTCTCTGTCCTGAACTGCTCCTTGGTTCTGCTATATGTACACCAAAAGTTTTTCAACCTAGAGATATTTACTGATGGTTTAATGGCAGAAGCAGAAAGTCTGAAACTCACCATTGTGTTCAGCAGCAAATCTGAACCAATGTGTTCAGCAGCAAATCTCTATTAATGGGGATACTATCAACCGTCTTACCCTACTGGCACAGACCATCAAGCTCACAGAAGCTGAGGGAAGAGCAAGAATTCTCAGCATCCCATTACCTCTGTAAAATGCCTCGCATCAGGACCCTGATCTTTAGCGACCCTTCAGTGTACTGCCCATGCAGGATTAAGAGGATTAGCATCACAGAAATTTAGAAGTTTCCATATTGGTTCAAGTATTTTCCACAGCATATCAGACTCAGAGAAATCTGGAATTAAGACTGACACTGGCATCAAAGAGACCCTGTCAGCATTTTCTACTAACTCCTGAATTCGATAAAAATCATCATGGTTCAGTCTGAGAGAAGAGTGAACAAGAAGTCCTGAGTCATCCCCCGTAGTGTTAGCTGTCAAACCATCAATGAAATATTTCAGTCTGTGCCTCTGGTGCTTAACCGCTTACAATCTAACAGTTCAAATACTTTTTTTATTTTTCGTGGGCCTATTCTTCTCATCCCTTACCTGTGGTCTAGTTGGAAGAAGTCAGTGAAAAAGAGTTTCAACTTGTACAATCAAGCTGTTTTTGCATTATGAGTAGGCCAAATTGACTGGTACTTGTAACAGTGAGAAGTGTAATAAATAGTCACTCTGCTGGTGTGCAGTTCAAAAATGACTTGGCAAATACTTTTCCAGATTCTTCTAAAACTAAGCAACAATGTCAAGAAAAAAATTTTACTCATTTGCTGTCTTTAAAACAAAGGTAAAAACAAAGAGGAAAGAATACAGCTAGTGCTGAACAGAAAATAAATCATATCACAGGAGTCTGGTTGTGACCTCAGTGTGTGGTTCTTCTTTGAAAAAGGATTCTCTAAAGTTTTTCCAGTTCCCATCCCGCACTCCAAGCTCTGGCCTACTGTTTTCTCATAATTCCCAGTTTTAAAGATCGTGTGGGCTAAATTAAAAAAATAAAGAAATCTTTTTAAAATGGGAATTTTTTTCCTGACCATAGTCCAATGGAAAACATCTATAGGTCTCCCCAGTCAGTTTCCCAGCTCCAGAAACACCTTTGCCAAATTGCAGTTTATGTAATTTGCACTTCAAAATGTGGGCACATAACCTCAATGCTCTCAGAGTTGTGGGAATGAACAGAATTTCTCCACAAATCTTAGGGGGAACTTTTAATCAAAAGTCTGCCTGGGGCCGGATGTTATCATGCAACATGAAGAAGCAGGATTGTGATAGATCTACTCCCAGAAAGGTTTAATCAAATCTTTTCCGTCAGACTACTCTGCCCCTGAGTCATTGATGGGCATAGGCAATGCAGGAGTGATGCAAGAATGTCCTTAAAGAAGCACAGCATTCTCTTCTCCCCTGCATTAGATGTGGAGAGCATAGAGCACTGAGCCCTGCCTGCTGCTCACTCCTTGGGTGATGGGTGATATGCACTTACCACCCTTTCCAGCACTGGGAAAAATACAGTGGAGCGATTTCAATATTCTTTACAATCACATGCATTTGTATGCGCCTCTGGACAGTGTTTTCAAAACAGTAACCCACAAATGAAGGATAATAAAAACATTTATTACCATCAAAAAATAACCCTGAGGAAAAATCAGCTAGAAATAAGGCACTGACAGTACAATTTATTTATTTGTGAGTTTATGTAGAACTGCATATGAATTTGATATTTTGAGTATTACCTCTCTGTTTATTAATACTACAGAGATCTAATTTGGATCTCAGTTATGCTGGTGTTATTCTGAAATAACTCCATCAAGTTAATGCTTTTGGATCTGGTAACCCATTAACATTTTAGTCTGGAATTTCCCCAAGTTTACACTATTTTATCTGAGACTGGAATGAAGACTCATGCCTGGAAGAAAGGCTAAAACAACCATTAGCAATTTGTTCAGGATGCCATCATCAGTGAAAAGTGGCTTAAGGATTTACTCCTCAGAGCAAAGAGAGTGGGGCAGCTTACCTGTGGTACTGAAAAATACAGATATCTTTTTTTTTTTTTTTTTCAAATATCTGGGTTCATCAGGCAGAAATGAAGGGGCATTTCACACAAGGTGCTAAGTCACGGAGTGAGGCCCAAAATCTCCTTCACCAGCTTCACCAGCAGCTGGATTTGCCCTGTGCAGTAGGACTTATGGTATCGATCATACCATGCCCTTGTTCAGCAGGGCCAAATAGCCCTAAAATTAAAAGGAAGTTCATTTTCACCACCTGGTTGTAAAATTAATTAAGTGCACTGGTTGGGCAATGATTGAAACAACATTTATTTTAACATTTTCCACTATTTCTTAAACAAAAACATCTTCTGCTTAAAATACATGGGACATTGAACTTCTAATAAATATGACTGTTGGAATGTGGTTACACTACTTCATGTGTATAAGGTAGGGGATTATTTTGAAGAAATAAGAGGACTCAGGGTATTACAAATGATTTCTCAGTTCAGTAAAAGAAAACATAACTTTTAGGAAAATGATTCCCAGTAACTCAGGTTTTGGTTTTCCTCCTACAGGAAAAGTACAGGGTAAGTAGGGATAGAGCTGAGTAGGAATTTTCAACAATTCAGACTTTCAGCTGAAAATAACGATTCAGTCAACGGAAACCTTTGCTTGGAAAAATCTGGTTTTCACAGGGTTTTTTCTACCTACATGCTTTTAAGAGTGATTTTCAAAATTTGTTTTTCTGTTGCTAATAACATTGGAATCAATAGTGAAGACAAATTTCTTTTTAAAAGAAGAAAAAATGAATTCACCACAATTTCTGAAAGACAGAGGCTCCATAGAAAAGTTGATAAAAATTGGATATGTTCTTGTTGACCCTGTGTGTATTTCTTTTTATTTTTTTTTCAGATACATACAAATATTTTTAAAGAGCCCTTTGGAACACCACAAGTGTTGGTATGGTCCCCACTGCCCCCTGAGCACAAAAAGCCCCACTAACAGTAGGAAGCACTTGACACAGGAAAAACACAGCTATCCCAAGGCATATTGTATAGCCATGAGACGTTCCCATTTGGTTCTTGCCTTCACCTATCTATGCTCAGACATCGAGCCCCTGTGGAAAGCCTGGGAGAAGACAAAGGGGAGGCAGTTTCACCTGCAGCATTTCAAATTATTCTGAGGGATAGATTTACAGTACCCCTTCAGGCCAGTGTAAAGGAGCTGTACAATCCTGAAAACAGAGACTAAAGATGTTTTACAAATTGTAAAGACACAGAGACAAAGACGCAGAGCAAAGCCAGGAGTGAAATCTAGCCAATCTTGCAAACTGCTTGATTATTCAGGCTCCGAGTAGGAGCTGAGTCTTTATCCCCCGAGTGAGCAACCTTTGAACTCATCTTATGCTAAATTTCAGATTGCGTTGATGACTGCGTTTCTAAGGAGTGCAGGTTCCACCAAAGGTCTGAGAGCGCACATGAAAGCCCAGCGATTGCAGAGGACAGGAATGAAGGCAAAAGCACAGAACCCCTGTGTGAATGTGAAACAGATCTCGTATCTTTTATAAATATTTACAAAGTAATTAGAAAAAAGGGAAAGAAAATACACATCAACAAATGAGGCACATCAAAACACTGTCACTAGAGCTTGCATTTAAAAAAAAAAGAAGGAAGAGAAGGGCAGCTGTAGTCTATAGAAAACTTCATTAATGTTTTTGAATCACTCACAGGATTTAGGTGCTGAAAGGCATGCTAAATTGGGATTTATACATAATCAGATCATTGAAAAACATACAAATGGCTGCCAGAGTAAAGTACAATGTTCACTTTTGAAATTACAAAAAATCCTTTGTTTCAGAGAGTGAATTGACTAAAGTTTAGTTTCAGTGAAGCATGTTTTTGCTTTGGGTGTCATTATTTAGTTTGGCCGCCTTGCCAGAGAAACTGCAGTTCCTTCAACTGTTGGTTTTATTCTCCAGCAACTGAAAAGAAAAAAAAAAAAAGAGGAGAAAAAAAAAAAAAAGAAAAATCAAGGCTGTATCAGATGCTTCATATTTAAATGAGAACTGCTCAGTGTTTACCTTTAATTTTGAGATGGCAGTGGGGGAGAATTGCAGGGGGCTTGATTGCTTGCCAGGATTTCTCAAACAGATGGATTTGAGCCTCCTCATTTAAATAATCTGGAAAATCAAGTTGTACTGGTTGAATCAAAATACTGGTGAGTGGGTAAAGAAAACATCCATCCCTCCATCTATTTATCTATTCAGGCACCTATATCACTCCCATTACCATGGTATCTGTGCACCTTCAACAGCAATGTCATGCAGCAGCCTCAGATTCCACACACCACAGAACATGCCCTTGGCGAAAACCCAGCAGCTTTGCCAGAGATAAAGGATTATGCGTGTTATGCCTGTGCATACTAAACAAAGGATTTTTGCACTTTAACAGCAGTTTCTGAGGTTTCTATGGCTAAGATATTCAAGCACACATACATCCTAAATCTTAGGACTTAGTGATGATGAATAGCTCTGAATGTACTCTTACAGTATGTTCATTGAAACCTTGTGATTAGAGAAGGAATAAAACACGTTTTTCCTTTTATAGTTAGATGGAGGTAGGAGGTAGTGTTTCCAAATGGTTACTAGGTAAACTCGTTTGTCATCATTTTGTTTTGCTTTTTTTCTTCTCTCCTTCTTTTTTTTTTTCTTCCCCCCCCCACCCCCTCATGTGAGAACTGCCTGTCTCAATACCTGTAGAGACAGGAATTATTTAGATAGGAATTCATTCAGAGGAGGGGGGAGGAAGTTGGGGCAGAGCTGAACTGTCTGTTTGGACATCCACCCTTGCTGAAGGTAGTTCCCATGGATACAATAGAAAAATGCATTTCTCTGCAAAGGAAGAACAAAGTTCCAGTAGATAAGGGCATAATGTGTTTTGTACAGCGAGAACAAACTCTGATCCCCTTGAGCTGCACAGTCCATAAAGGATATCTGAGAACAATACAGAGGGTAACTGCAACCTGTGTCCAGGAGTAGCGTGACATGAGAAGGTCTGAATAAGGACCTTGAACCATTTCTCCCCTCCCCAACCCAAACTTGGCAGATTGCCCTGGCATGAAGCTAGTTTACAGGTACAGAAACAAGCAGATGAATTAAACGGGCTGCATATTTTATGGGACTATGTATTCCATGTACTTTGTAATGATTTAAGAATTGATTTGTTGCCAAGAATCAGAGTAAGAAAAAAGAGCGTGTGTCAAGCTTTTCTGTATTATGTGGATATACAGATGTACACAGTCTGAAGGGTTAGTCCTTTGCATCAGTGCACTGCTTTCTGAGCAACCACTATTTGTATCACAGTTCCCGTCTTCCTTAGTCTTCTACCAGACCGAGAGACACCCTCCCTTTCCTTCCTATTGAACTACTCTATACAGTTAAGCTGTGGAAGCCTTTCCCACAAGATGCTGCAGATGTGGGATCTTAAATTTATTCACACAAAATTGATTGAATGCATGATATACAAACACTCTGAAGGCTATTAAACATAAAGCCACCACTTCTGGCTCAGGAAACACCTCCTATCTGCAAGAGGTGGACAGCACCAGTCCTTGCTGGCCACTGGTGGAGGCCAGGTATGGGAGAAGGACTTTGGCCTGACGACTACAGAGGTTCCTACCCTCTGCCCTGCTTCATGACTTCACAAAGCTGTAAATGCATGGCAGCTGTCCTACATTTGATCACTTAACTGAGATTCTTCAGTGAGGAAACAAGATGCACCGAGGTGCCCCCATTGCCCCTGGAGAGGGGATGAGAGGGAGGCACCCACTGCACCCGCCTGACACCTGAACTGCTCTCTAGAGATTCCTCTCTCTTGTCACCTCGAGGCTGCCGAGCAGCCAGGATTCTCAATTCCCTCAAAGTCTAGTTTCTTAAATTTAGGTAGGATAAATCTAGGGCTATGCTTTCGTATGAGCATTTACATGAGAAATGCTCACCACATAATTGCGGGGAATGGATGTCTAGTAGTTGTCTAGAATAATAAATGTAAGTGTGTACCGTAGAGGAACTGGGTTCATTCCAAGCAGCAGAACCCAACCCTGCAAATCTAGCTAGAAAATTGATTTCTGAGCATTTTGTTTAAACGTTTATATTACCTTTTTCATTTGTTTGTTTCTTCAAGGAACTGTAAAGCTGAAAAGTGTTTTCAAAAAAGCATTTCCAGAGAAAAAAATAGCTTGTTTTCTTTTGAAAGTCCCCAAAGGTCACTAGGGAAAAGCTTTAATTTGCAGATTTCCCGTTAAAAAGAAGAAGAAGAAAAAAAAAAGAATAGAAAATGTCAGACAAAACAGGCTGTCTAAAAATTGTTATTGTGGTCAAAAGCCACTTTTCAATTAAAAAAATGCCAATGACACAATGTCTCCAAGTTCTTATCTCCAGTTCAGAAGTTCTTACTGATGTAAGTGGCGTCACTGACTTCATTAAAAGTACTTATAAATAAAAACAACTGTTATTTAAAGGCATGTATAATATACCCTGGAATTATGGTTTTGGAAATGATGTTGTGTATTTTATTCAAGTCGATGCAATTTGAAGTCTCTCAGCATCTTGCAAAACTCAGATCCCTTAGCTGTTATGGGCAGTGATTTTTCATACATCATTGTTAAACTGTTATTGGGTTATATTGAAATAACATCTAGACCCCAGGCCTAGACAGAGCATTAGTGTAATGCGTACAGGTACAACAAAAACACAGTTTGTAAAGGATTTTAGAAAAATCATCAAAACATGCTGCAACGTAAAGGTAAACAGCTTTCAGTTTGGTTGAGTATTAACACAGCTATGTGGCCAAGTCTGGGGCATAGGAGCTTTGTGCACACTTATTTAATCTGGGCTGGATTTTGTAAGCTTTATTTATACGGAGTAGCAGTGGAACCCTCGTCCAAATCAATGAAATGTTTATATAGCATGAGGTTGACCATGACTAAGGACATGTTTGCAACCAGAATGAAAGCTGATGCAAAGAGCCCAAAGCCAGTTCTGAGACCAGTATTATCTCTGAAAAACAGCACAATAAAGTCAGACCAGGTCGACACTGTGACAACAACGGTATAGTACAGCAGAATGGAGTGCTGCCATCCCTGACCCTGCAAAATGCAGAGCACTTGTCCTAGGAGGAGCGGCCAGAGCCCACACAACCAAGCACGTGGCTCCAGCTCCCCTCCAAGCTGCCTAGATGTCTCTGACATACAACTGTTCATTTCTGTGTGGTTTTTTTCACCCAACAGTATATTGCAACGGCAATGTTGTAGCCCACCAGAGGAGTGGTTCTACACCACAAAACTAAGGATGTATGTTGCATGCTCCCTGGTATGGAGTGATGGAAGGTGGGTGGTGTTTAAGGATACAGAGGACAGTGGAGGCAGCCAAGACTGGTGTCACTTAATGTAGATATACTGCTTCTGGAGCAAATTATCTGAGAGCAGTGCTCAGGCCTTATGTCAGTGGAGAATCAGGACCCATGCCCAGGAGCACCCTGGAGAGCTAAACTGTTTGGTAGTGTAGCTATAGCGCCTGCCAAGCCCTGCTCCTCGCCAGACACAAAGAGCCTGCCTGGGGGGATCCCCTACCTGGCTTCAGCTCATCCTCCACCCAGCAAGCCCTAAAGACACCTGCCATAAGGCAGTATCCTAGTTGTCAGGCTGATGGGACAAAAAGCAGAGGGCTCAGTGTGCCACCTGCCACTATGGAAGAGCAGTGGAGGAGCCTAAACTCACACATGCTGGTCCCTAAAGAGTTAAACAACCTGCTTTTCCCTCCACTTTTTTCCTTCCCTAAAAATGTCTCAATTTTTTCCCTAAACCCACCTGGGTTGGAGGGTCTCCTCTTCCTCTCCTTCTTCATGCTGAAAATCTGTAGCTGCTATGTGGATTGCTGGGTCTGTGCGCAGATCCTTGCCATCTTGTTACCAAGATTTAGGTCACAAATCTTGAAACTAAACCAAGAAAATGTGTAAATGGTTAGTTCAAAACTAAAAGCGTTTTCTTATTGTCTGCATTTTTTCTGCAAAAAGGTGTATGTTTTTAATGTGCCTAGTCACATATCTAATATTGTTCTGTATTTCAGACATTGTGTAAAAATATGTATTCATGTCTCATCTCTATTGTATATAAAATAGCCAGTGCAGAAAAAAAAAATCTCTGAAAAGCAAAGTATTCAGGTTCTGAAGTACCACAGCCTGAGTGCCATTGTTTCAGCAAGAGTAACAGCCCCATAAAGGTAGGAAAGATTATTTTACAGTCAGATGCAATCAAGTCAGTAGAAGTTTCCTTATGCTCAATACAGTAGAGTAAGTAATGGACAGGATGTTCTGCATCCCACCCTGGTGTATATGTGAAAGCAGCTAGATGAACAGGCTCCCTGCAAGTGTTTGTTTCTCTACGCTGACAATAAAAGGAGTATAGAGCATTGCAGATGTCTATATTATAGATGTTTGAAGTTAGGTGTAAACAAAATATTTATTTCTGGACTAGGATGTCTTGGTGCCATAAATGCTCAAAACACTTCTTTCATACCTGCTAATAATTATGCACTTGGCCCTAATATCAAAGATATTTAGAGATGAAACATATGTTAGATTGGTTGGGGTTTTTTTTATTTAGCTTCTATGTTGTGGGGGGAGGTTCAGCCTTTAAGGCACATTTTGGTCATATATTTAAGCTCTCCCTTCTAATGAAGACTACAGCTGAAGTCTACAAGCCTCATGTAATCAAATTACTCTGGAAAGTGGGAGTTCAATATTCCTCTTAACTTTGCTAACAGATAGTAATAATGCCTGGGCTTGAAAGACGTTTCCTAGAAAAATGTAAGCGGCTTCTCTTAAAAGATTACAGATCTTACCTCTCCTTTTCATAGTGTGTGCTGTGAGATGAATAACTTCAGGAAGAAAGAGCGGTGGTTGCACAGCTACAAACATTGAACACAACACAATGTCTTTGAATGACACGTAGTCATTGTGGATCCCATATGAAGAAAATGTTGCTAGGTGGTTGATAAATAAAAACAAAGTGGGTTGGATGCATAGCTGAGTCTGAACATGAATTTTCAGAACTAGCAAATGAGTATGACACGAACAAAGGAGTCAGCAAGGAAACAAGAAAGAGTTTCAGAGTAACGCTGGAGTTACTTGCGTTGCTTTCCAGAGGTAATTAGGCACAGTCAGGTGCAGCAGCCGCCCCTGTTATGTGGCTGCAGAAATTAAGGCAATAAAGACAAAGGCAAGTTAAGGTGGAACTAAGGCAGCTTTCTAACACAGAACTACACATTCAGCCAGGCAAATGGTGGCCTCTGAATGGGCAGAAGAGTTAGCTTGGGTAAGGGATGCAACGAGGTACAAAGAAATCAAGTTACATAGTAAGAAATACTATTTGAAATTATTTATTCTGAGACTTGTTTAAGTGTGGTTTAATTCTAAACAACTACGTGACACAAATGATATATAAATATTATTTTGAAGTGATAAACTGCAAAATTCTGTGAATTTGGGAGATCTTACAGATGTAAAACTTGAACTGACAGTTTTAGCAAACTGAGGCAGGTTTTGATTTGTTTCACAGAAAATAATTGAAAGTTGGTAAGCATCACCGCAAAGTTATTATTTTCTTACTGCAACCACTACTCTGTATTACTTTCCTGTAATGTACTAAAAATGGGATCAGGCCATGCCTCTGATATCATGACCATAATTTGTTTGTATTGAGAAATTTCCAATTATTTTTTTAACCATATTTTCCACAATATACCCAGAGATCTCAAGATTAAAACGTGGACAGTTTTTCCCTCTTAAAGTGGCAAATGTAACTTCCTGAGTTTTGGATTTCGCTAATTTAACAGTACAGCAGTATCCATTTTAAAAAACTGAAAACCGTTTCCTTCTTTCCCTTGAAACTGGAATTTCCCCTCCAAGTGATGGCAAAGCAAAAGGGAGGTTCAGAAAAAGTGATATTCAGCCATATGGAGGGGTGAATTTAAAAGGCACCTTATGCAAAACACATGTTCAATAATCATTTTTTAAAAAAATGTTCAACCCTTCAGGGCTAGAAACAAGAACTTCATACTATTGCTTCTAGCTGAAAAGGTCCTACAATAAATATTAGCCCTCATAATTGTGACATTTTAATGTTTTGGAGTAGAGATTTTTGAAGATTTTTATGGTTCTTCTTGACCCTTGAAAGGCAGGATTCATGGTAAGTAGGACATGTGGCTTTTCAAGGCTACATAGCATAGTCTCAGTAAAACCAGGCAAAACTCCTCGCTGCTCTGATGGTTACAAACCTCCTTCTAATTTCCAGCTTCAATTTATTCATGGTGAGTTTATACCATTTGTTCTCATGCCAACCTTATCCTTTATTTTTAATAGCTTTTTAACCTCCCTGTATTTACCTCCCTAATGTATTTATAGAGAACGATCACATGCCCTCAAATCTTTGCTAACTTTTTCAATATCCACTAGTAAAATACATTTAAAAGATTCTGCTCTAACATACACAACACACACAGAATATATTTTCTGCTATAAATTTTTCTACCCCTTGACAGAACGATCTCCACAGTTTACCCACAGCTTTCTACTGCTGAATACAGCAGTTATCCCAAGTTTGGGTGTATATTTCCTTCTTAACATAGTCTCCTTTACCTCCATATACATGTATATTATGTATCATATTCTTGAAGAAATTACATTTTGCTCAGACTATAGATGAATGACTATATGAATATATGGTTAATTATTTTTAATTAATCATCTACACTATTGTTGACCTGAAAGTAGCACACATTTCAGGTGCTCAGCACAAAGTTAAATGATGTAACACAGAGTCATCTCATGAAAATGGGTAGCATGTTGATGAGGCAGTATAAGCATTCAGAAATTATAAGCCAGAATACAAAATTAGCAGAACAGCCATAAAAGCTATGAAATTAAAAAATTTTCTTGAGGTTTTCATGTACCTTTTGACTTTTAAAAATTTTCATGGACCAGACCTTTTCCCTGCAACTGCAGGGATTGTGTATCAATGTCATAAAAAATGAGATGGGATTTTCTTGTAATTAGCTGACTTCAGTGGAGGTTTAGATAAAAAATACAAAATATTATGAGACTTGTGATAACATCTAAAGAGTCAGCAGTGCTGAGTTATAGAAACAAAAAGCTGTAGGAGGTAGGAGCTAAGGGAGAAAAACAGGCATCACTTGGCTGTTGATGGAGTACCTGGAGGTCCAGAGAAGAACTTGACTTTAGAAAAAACAAGGAATTTAGAAGGAAAAACTGAAAGTCTAAACAGTGTTCACATTGTAGCTTTGAGAATTGCTGTGAAGGAGATCCTTTCTCATGAGAAATTGCTTCATGTAGCACCTATTGAAGCTCTGCATCATGAAAGAGGCTTTTGGCTTCTTAACATGACACCTTCTGCATACTTAGAAGTCCAGCAGCTGCTTAGAAGTGTGCTGGATAGTAGCCTCTCTCAAATGGGAATTGCACAGCAGAGATCACTAGAGAACAGCTTGCTCTGGTCACAACCCCTCCAGCTGGGAACATGGTCAGCTGCATGCTTTGGCTGATTTTCCAGCCTCTTTGTGTGGATCCAGGAGTGGATCTAGCCTAAGATGTATGAGGTACAATAGGTTGGAGCAAGTGCCTGAAAAGTCTGTAAAACCAAGGGGGTTATTTTGAACTGGATCTTGAAATAAAAAAGAAACTATTACAGTTGTTTCAACGTGGGGGTGATGTGCCTGCACTTCTTTGTACTTGTGAAGAGGCGCCAGCAGCACTCTGCACCAGTTCTAGTCTGGAGGTCTGGGACTTCTGGAGGCCAAAGAGAAGCAATTGCATTGATGCCAATAAAAAGTATATGGTATGCTGAATTTTAGTTCAAAAGCAACATGACTAGCACACCTTCCAAGGGAACAAATAACCACAAAAAAGAAAATCAAACCATGGAAATTGTTTAAAGAAGAAAACTCACTTTTAATTGAGAATTGCTTCATGTGAGGCAAGGGAGCCAAACCCACGGAGTGTTTTAGCTAGGCTTGATTTATTGAGCACAGTAGGCTTGTCTCTATCACCTGACATAGTAATTTTAAACTATCTTTGAATTATCTTTTTTAATTAAATTTCTAAGGGATGATTGGATTTTCTGTTTGAGCGATTATTTGTTTGCTTAGAAAACACACCAGGCATCTTGCTGTTTGACCTTTCTTTTACTTCAGATGAGGGCTTAGAAACACCGAGTAGCTGGCCACTTTGTTAACTCAGTCAATTTTAGTTCCAAAGCTGCTACGTCCTTCCCTAGCAGAGGAGTCCTTCCAGCATGCAAGAGTTATCTGATAACATGGACCTTGGTCCACAGCCCTCATGTTTCCCACCAGCCTTTGCTGTCCACATGTTTCATGTCCATCTGTTCCCTGCCAGCCATGCCGAACACCCCTGTAGCCTTTTCTGTGGCTACAGCTTGCCCACAGCTGACAATACTGGGGAAGGTGCTGAAGAAACCTTAACGAGTTAGGTGTACACATGAGAGGTGTAGAAAAGGAGAAGGCAGGTGGTGGGGGATGAGATGTAGGTGAAGCTCAGCCTTAACCAGTGTAAATACAGAAATAGTAATTGCTATACCTAGAAATAAACAGAAAGAGTTAACTTTCTACAAATCAGAGTATGGCCAGAAATGGGCATTTGACTGTAATTTCAACGGTAGAGTTAACAAAACTGAATGCTTATGACTAGTCTCATCCCGTATCTCGTATCACATAATCAGAGACACAGTATCACTAGTGGGTTTTGGTTGGTAAAAACTGAAGAGATGGTTAAGCTACATGGTGTGGCTACATTAACACTAGAAAAGCATGTCCTAATAGAGACTGAACAGGCAGCAATCATTCTAATGTGAATGCTGGAATTAGCCCAGAAACAAATTTTAAAAGAATGACCTTTTCAACCGCTCACAGCCACACTTAACCCTGGGATTTAGGCACAACTCAGATTAACATAGGTCTATGGAGTCTTTAGATTGTATCCCAAACAATGCATGAATTATCAGACCAGCGGTCATTACACTGTTGGGTTTTTTCTTCCTCTGAGGGAAAGATAAACATTACTGATACTAAGAATTTTAATAAAAAGGATCACAGACAGACCTGGATCTTCTGCCAGTTTGCCATACTCAGCTCCCTCTTTCATTAGAAGCTCCTAAGCAAATTTCAGACAGTTAGACAAGGATCTAGTGACCCATTTGGAAAAGGAGACTCCTCACCGAATTTTGCAGTTGCACCATGTAGGCATCTACATCTGATCTCGTCATGCTACTTGTTGCTGATGAAAGGAATAAGCACACAGGACAAATTTAATCTGAACTGGCTTAGATGTTTCTGTTATGATAGAGGTGCACCACATACTACAAGCGCCTTTTTCCCGCCAGTGAGTATTGAGGAGGACCACGCTGATTAACTGAGATGTAAACATCTATTCTATAGACTATATGTAGACATCTACATACAGTTAATATATTCCACCCTTTCTTACTCTTATAACATTACACATTATTCTAACTCTTTCTGTTTTGCCTACTTAATTTTTGTTTGTTTGTTTGTTTGTTTGTTTGTTTATAATGCATATAATATTTATGCACTATCACCTTTGCACATATCCTAACTTTTTCATATAGGCATACCAAATTTCTGACCACACAAAGTCTGAGCTGTTCATTTTGTCACATACATACATACAAGTGCTTGCTCAAGCCCAGTAGAAAGCATATTATGATAGCTGATCTCATAATACCAACAAAAAAGTGATGGTTCTGTACTAAATGACCTCAGTCATGACCCGCAGATTATCTGCAGATGATCTGTTCTCTGTGACTCCCTGACTGTTTCTCAGGCTGTTCTGCTTCACAGTTATGACTGGCTGTGATGAACTGAGCCAAATGACTCAATTTCTTAGTATCTCTGATTAAATTTTTATGCTTTCAAAACCAGTTAAACCGTTTTAATTTAATTCTAAAATTGGGGTTTGATTCTAATGGGAAAAAAGATTTTTTTTCTGCTTTATTTAGAATTTTCCATTTTCATGTTTCTGTCTCTCCCTGTTTTTTTGAGGTCGGGATTTTTATGCTCTTCTTTGACTGGAAAAATCATTGGATATTTTTTTAATGGTTGGAAACATATTTCTTAACTTGAATCCTTTTAAACTTTATGTTAGCAAAAGTCTTGGTACAAGAACATTATTTGTTCTGTTTAGTCGCTTTCCTCTTACATTCTCCATGTTTTCGGTGGGAGAAAATGAAGGGAAAGAGGAAAAGCTGAAGCATTATTGAAGGAACAGTAATTTTTTTTTTTGTTTTGATGTCTTTTGAAAAATTTAGCATTTAACCAAATGATTTTTTTTTACATTTTTTCACCTTTCCTCAAGAAAAATGACAATAAATTATATTTAGTAGCTCAGTCTTTTAAGATGGACTTGCATTCCTTATAGTGCCTAGGACATATAACCCAGACCTTCTCTGCTTTAAAAATGTCTTATTTCTTGAGCATCTTTGGCTAGCCTACATGGACATCTCATCCAGTTCTCATGTTTACTTTCCATTTTCAAGCAAGCTAAATCTGCATCCACAGTATATAAGTTTTTGCCTGTTAATGTTGTCCCCAGGAGAGGTGATTTTCAACTGCTACACCAAACCAGCCAGACAATACTGTTTCAGAGGGAAGGAAGGCAAAAAGTCTCTGCAGGTATTTATACTCCACCAGATTTCCTAAGTGCTTCATGCATGAGGTTTTAAGTAGATTTATGTGGAAAATGCCCTTCCCTCCTGTTCTTGTTGAAAACCTTAGCTTACTTCTATAGCATTGTGTCCGAAAACACTGAGAACACAGACAGAAGAGCCTCTTTAGGCTTCTGGAAAGTTTCTGAAAGTTTAGTCAGGTTCTGAATTCCCCAGTAACCCCCAACAGATTTACGTGCTGGTGTAATGAGGGTGAATGATGAGCTGCTCTTTGTCATAAGCCACCTTATAGGTCTGTCGGCAGAGAAAGAGCTACCAGCAGATAACCTTTGCAGTGTCAATTCTGCTCCAAATGGGCAGATGAGAAGAAAATAGTTCTCAGTAGATGTAAAGCTAGAGATAGTTGAACAGAGAAGAGAGAAAGTAGAGCTCTGGAAAATCTCTGCAGGCATAGTGGGAAGTTTGGGACATTCAGGCAGCAAGGAGTAACTTGTCTACATGATTTGACTTTTGAGACTGACTTACATGTAGATACAACATGATCATAAAATGGTCCTTTTCAGCATTTTTATTCTCCTCTGCCATGATGTGGAGAAATAGGAAACTAACCAAAAAAATTTAACTAGCCCAGCAATGTCAGCTCAAGTGCTGAAACCCAAGATTTTAGTAAGCTACAGACTTCTACGTGTGTACACAAGCTGTGCTACATATTCACCATTTCAGAGTTCAGACTGAGACATAGTCTAGGTATAGCAAAGACAACAGAGGTGGGAGAATAGTCAAGTTTTTCTCCAGCATTCATTGAATAAAACATCCACTTTGATCCATGTTTTTGAATATTTCTCTCAGAGATTAAAACAAGTGATTGTTTTTTCTTAATTCTCACTACGAAGTGTCAAAGTAGTATTCATTTGCTGTTATTTGGCATAACAAGAGTATTGCTGAGAAGCAAAAGTCTCAAGCCAATGTGTAAATATGACCTAGATTTTTAAAGGTGTTAAAAGGTAATGAGTTAATGGATTTTTCAAAGGTAACTTTTTAAGTGCTTACCCATCTTTAACCCCATTAAAGAGCTATCTGTATCTAACATCTCTTACATACTGTCTAAAAAAAAAAGTCTATTTTAAAGAAAAGGTTTTGGACAGTCATCTTGAAGTCACTTGTATTCCTATTCCTATTGTTTTATAAAAATGTCAGTTATTCTATGAAGTAGCAGATATTAATGTACCACACAACCAGTCAAACACCATAAATAGTTTCTAGCAAATAGTTTGAGGTGTGTACAGTTTAAGTAGTTTATGGATAACCTATATGCCTAACTGACCTACATGGAAACTTCCTCAGAAATATTTTAGAGATGTTTCAATGTGAGAGAAAAAGAAGTTTTTTGGACTATTTTCTAGGAGCTGTTTTCCCAGCTGTATAAAACATTAATTAGAGTTCCCAAAATCTGTGGGTTTTTGAATATAAACTATGTTTTCCCCTCCTCAACGTTACCTCCTGTATTTTGCAAAAATAAAGCATGCAAATGCGTACTTCAGAAACTAGAGAAGAGAATTAAAATGATATTCAAAAGGAGCTGAATTCATCTAAAACTAAAGTACATTGTCAACCACCTCCACTTGCTCCAGGCACTGATGCCATGATTAGCTATGCAAGAAGCTACCTGCTGGTTTAGAATTATATGAAGTCACCTCAGGGTATCTACAAGCTTCTCACGCACAAGATACTGACAGTTTTTTTACTTGGCTTGAAACACAGTTGTTGCTACATCCAAGTACTATATCATAGATTGTTATTTCACAAGCTGTCATTAAAGTAGCTTGCCTTATTCTCACCAAACAATTAGTCTGCAAACAGTAATGGTTTGTTCCAAATACCCTCAAAGACTACAAGACCTCTAGCATTTTTCAGGTAACAACTTCTCATCTGAAGTATGAACACGCACTGTTTTTTAATAATAGAGAATTAGGGGAGGGAAAAAAGGTATTATAGTCTACCTTCACAAAGCAACTTAAACTGAGGAGTGGTGGCAGGAAAGAGGAGGCTTATCACGGTACAAGATGCCTGGTAACAGGCAGATCACCTGATCTGTGAATCTGAACAGCAATATGTACATACAGGAGTTTGGAACCGAAAGTGTTTTTACCTGAACTGGCCAACTTTCTTTGGAGAAACAATATTTTTTTTTAATTGTTTATTGTTAGTTACTGTGTATATGAAAAGCAAATCCTGGCAGTGCTTGGATAAGGTATAACAACACATATAGTTAAGCTCTCTCAAGACAAGCAGCATAAATATTGTTTATTCTGTTTAAAGTTAGTGAGAATACTTCGGTCAGAAGGTGCTCGACCTACATTTGGTGGTCTTTTTGCATGCTTTGCCTGATGATTCTTGGTTATCACCGACTCACACTGTACAAGGAAATGATGAGCCATTCTAATTAGAACAGATGTTCTGTACCCATCCTCATGCAAATGTATCAATAAAACTCGATGCGAACAACCAGCTCTTTGCCCTTCTGTCTTAAGGTTTCTCCTAGGCTGAAGTCAACAAACTCTACTCCATTTTGCAGCTCTTCTCTGACATGAACAAACATTTCCTTAAAAAGGTGCTTCAGTAATTGCACATCTCATTATTCAAGATTTAGTTTGGATCAACTGACTCATTTTTACTTGTAGTCTAACCAGATCTTCATTGCCATAAAAAAATCAAGCTCAACAATCAGTCTTCACTCTGATCTTTCCAGCTTCTGTGCTTACTTACTCATTCCCCCTGAAGTGCATCCATACAGCTTTCCTCATCCTGGTCCTTCTATGTTTGCAGATGGCAGCCATGATATTTACATGTGTTTGCATGTCAGGAATCCCTGCTTGGCACAGCACAGCACAAAGGTGCCTGTTAATAGTTCTGCTAGGGAATATGGGAATAGATGCTGTCAGCACCAGTCCAGAGTAATCTGCACCTTTGAAAACGAAACCATTTATATTTAGATACATAAATATAGACAGAAGAATCTAAATTTAATTCTTAGGTTGAAAATGTTGACCTCAATGAACAGACCCCTCTGGTGAAAGCTGCAGAAGAATGTTATTATTAAACAGTTGAGGATGATCTGAACTCATTGTTGCATTCATCTCCTGGTATGACTCTGGCCCCTTAAGCAAATGCTTCCTTGAACATTGCCTCAATCCTAGCTAGCACACAGGATTCACATTTTAATGTAACTGACATTAAACTAAAATACAGACCCTGAGCAATAAAAACCGCTATTTTTATAACTGAGGAACTATAAGACATACTGTCACCAGGACCATACAGCTGTGCTTTGGGAAATTCACGCACAGGAGTGTGCAAAGGGCTCAGAATAGGTGAGATGTCATGTACAGAAACAGGCACACGGACACACGTATATATGTGTATACATAAGTAGACAGTCCTGTCTCAAAGAGCTTATACTGTAATCACAGACAAGATGTAACATCAGAAAACCACAAAAATAGGAAGTAGAGGGAAGGAGGAAGAATGGAGAACAGTCACGCTAATGCTAATGTATTTACTGCTTCAGCTGAGATTTCACATTATATGTTATTCAAAAACATACTCATTAGTGACTTCAAAGCACACGGAAGTCAACATAAAGGCTCCTATTTGTCTGCCACAGCCATTGAAGCAGGCCTTTGAAAACACATGGCTACCTGCTTTGTGTCAGATGGTGTTAACCAATATAAAATGTCACTCACCGAAACAAACATCTGCGTGAATAGCTTTTCTGTTTCTCCATATTTTGCTGTCAGCTTGTCGTACATGAATTGCTTCGCAATAATAAACAGACCATGGTAGGATTGATTAATATCAGTTTTTATTACAGCAGTTGCAAACATTAATTATCTGACTGACTAATGATGAGATGTGATGTGATTCTTGTTTAATAGCCAAGGGTATCAAGTTCACTAAAGTTCATCAAATAAAAACCTAAAAAAAATTAGATGCTGCAACTTTTGTAGAAGTCTCAAAAGAGCAAAATTCTCCAGCGTGAACATTCACATGACTTCTTTTTTCCTGTCATGGTACAAAACTCAAGCTGCATTAAACAAGAAGAGCAAATGAAAATTAGTTGGAAGACTATTTCAAGTTGCTCCCATCTTAAAATTATTTGTTCTTCCCAAAAAAGTATTTAGTAGCTTCCTTAGTGGGTGTTTTCTGTTATGATTTAAAATTATATCTCATAAATCCCTTGAAGAATTATCCTAAAAATACAGGGTGAAACACAGACTTATTGAAGTCAGTGCCAAAACTCCCATTGACTGCAGCAGAGCCAGGATTCCACCCACATTAAGATTCAAAACAAGAAATTACAAAATGTCCTTTTTTTGTAAATGCTAAATACTATTGTTCAATGCCCAGTTCTTCAGTGTTTTTAGTCTTCACTTCTACCTTGTATTTGAATGAGATTTTAAATCTTAACTCAGCTTACAAACTTTGAGTGTGTTTTTCATGCATTTATGCTCATATTTGTGAAAGTCAAAAAAACCACCTTGTGCTTACACAGTACCTAGAAAGAAATACAGTATGTGCACTTATTTCTTGCTTTTGTGTATCCATTTTGCTACTACAATTTGCATGTATATTAAAAAGCTTGATTAAGACAACCAAAAAAAATCTGCTTGTAAATGACTTCAGTGATAACTGTTTGCCTTAGAGAAAAAGCACAATTTCTGTAACGTAAGATAAGAGTCTTTCTTAAACTCACCACATTTGAATTTTAATTGTTTGGCATCCAGATGACATTTTAAGAATTGAATGTGAATATTCAGGAAATAATAAAGTTGCTGTAATTAATACACAGAAATCTTGTTCGTGAAACTCATGGGGCTGCTACATATGCAGTGTATCCAAATCAAGACTAAAAAACAAAGAAATGAAACTATAAGCTACATGAAAGCATGCAGATTCTACTTTTCCTTTCAAAACTTGCTCATTACTGTCAGAGCACCAGACGCTACACTCCTAGTGGAGCTTCCTTAAGAGCAGCAAACTCCTGCCACCCATTTATCCACTTTTCCCAAATAGCCATTTAACCAGACTTTGCTCTCAAAATGTAAAAGTCTCAGGATGAATATAGGGAGCCACTCACATCGTGAGACAGTCACCTGGCAAACAGAAAACCAGAACAGGAGGGAGCAGAAAACTTGCCCGAGCACAGTGGATGCATGAGCACAGCAGGATAGGCGCATCTATCTGCAGCACTGCCCTGTGCAGAGCAGTCCAGGCAGCCCGAGCTGGTCAGTGCCTCCCTCCAGGAAGGTTCAGATTCAAGGGTTTGATCACTGTTAACATAAATAAATAACCAAGGTTGCCATACAATTCAGTACTGGTTGCAAAAGTTCTAATGAGATTAAGAATTGCAATGAAAATACATAATTAATTCACTGTTTTCATTCTAGTTCTTCATTGCTTGCCAGATGAGAATGATAATCGCATGATATGGTCTCCCAAGCAAGAACCTAACTGCCTCTAGCTTCAGGGTATTAGATGGCTTGCTCTCACAAAAGAGATATTAATAGTACTCATTAGCAACAGACCGACTTTCTCTCTTCTGGCTTATAATTACTAAGAAAGGCAAGAGCTTACTTTACTGGGGCCTGGGCAGTGCTTATTCAGCACACTTCGAACATGTGTCGGTGAGTCTAGGTTTTTCGAGCAGAAAAAGGAACCTGTTACCCTAAAGAGCTCTGACGCAATCCTGGGTGACTGGGAAAGCACAACAGACAAGTGAAAGAGCTCATCAGTGTATTCAGTAAGGTGCTGGTCAGAGTGGAAATGACTTGATGACACCCAGGAGTACATAGCCTGCCACTGGTCTAAATTTTGCAAGAAGCAAAGGCAGGATAAGTGCTTTCAGTTATAGATGGTATTGTGTTCTGAGTTAGCATAAAGCCTGAATTCTGCATCCAAGCAACCTCGGCTCTCAAGGATGCAGTGAGGGAGGCAGTGGCTTTCTAGAGAGCTGTAAAAGCTCTGCCCTTTGTGGTCATCTCACCCACAGTGTCCCATGCTGCCTTTCTCTGGTCAGTTATGAGAATCACCATTGCTCTGTGTCCTCAAGGTGAGAAAGAAGCAGCAGCACATTCCTCACGGAATCCTCACAGGACTAGAAGTAACTTGCTCCTGTGACCTCTCAGAGCCAAGTCTGTTGATTTTTTCGAAGGCGGAGCAGACTCCTTATTAATTCTGGCATTTCCTCCATGTAGACCTGTAATCACAACTTCCTTGTTTCAGACTGACAGTGTTGTTTCTGACCTATAAACTCCTGAAAGGTTTGACAAGTGTTTACCTTGAGGATTACCTCTTTCCCTGCTCTGTGCTGCTGCAGCTGAGAAAAGGCAGCTGAAATAATACTCCCAGAAGACAAGCTGTTGGTGTACCATGGAGATGAAACCAGTTTAGTAGGATATCTGGAGAATAAAGGTTATTACTTTGCTGTTAGTGTGAGCTGGACCATACTTGCGAGGATCTGTACAGGGTACCTCAACCACTTCACAGGGATGTGATGCATTTATGATACCACTGCTGGACTCAGTAACTCCAGCGCAATGCAAAATGAAGAGTACAGAAAATGAGCAGCAAAATGGTATGGACCCCATGTGCTGTTAACTCCTCAGGAGAACGTTGCAGACCCTTCCAGTAGGATTCACACAACACTTGGTCCCTGCTGCTGCTCTCGCCCATCAAAGTATCACCCCCTTTTATGCAACCAGGCATTTCCAACTCTGCGTCTACAGGCTGGGAGTCACTTACAGCAAGTTTCTTGCTGATCCACCAATATTTTTGAGGGTTCTTCATACCTGTAGCAGTTAGACATCCCTGGCTCAGCTGTGCCCAGAAGAAAACATCATTGAAATTGTCTCAGTCCCTTCTTTCCTCCTTGGGTGCTTCCCTCTTCTTCTCTGGATATCTGGTCACATAAAACCACGGTAGCCAGCGTGAAGGCAGCTATGGGTACCTGTATGATAGTTTCAGCCTCTCTCTCTGTAGGAGACAGTTTAACTCACTTCTCTCTGCTGGGGATGGTCTAGATCCTTTCCCCAGAAACATTTGAAACAGGTGTTGCAGAGCTTGCACTGGCAATTCCAGTGGTGTGTGGAGAATCTCACAGGTATTTCAAGCGTCCCTATACTCACTAGTCTGATGTATATTTCAAGCGTCCCTATACTCACTAGATGTAAAATCCTACAGTCCCTGTCATGGTGAGGTAGTACCTTCTTTCGTTTAGATACAGGATAGCCGTAGCTCTGATTATGTAGCCATATGAAGTTGTTTAAAGGATTAATTGATACAAATGTGCTTTCACATCAAAGCTATGATCACTTCTTCTCAGCACACATAATGAGACTGTCAAGAGAAATAGAGTTTAGTAAAGGATTGTTCCAGGTAAAGCTATCAGGACTGGTTAGTATCTAGTGATGGGACTGCTGCACAGGGATATAAAGGCAGTACCCAGACAGGATAACTTGAGTCTGAGAGGTTCACCACTCCTCCAGGACCGGTTCAGGGCACTTAAAGCTAGGCTTCTCCTCTGCATTATCTACAAAGGCAGACTGTGGAGACTGCCCTCCCCATGCTGAAGTTCACTTTTGGACACACAAACCAGCAACCAATTTAGCCCTGAGTGACATTTTCAGAGCAAGTATTCACAGCAGCCATGGTCCCACCAACAGAACACAGAGAAGACTATTGCCCTTCCCTCTGTCACCACCTAGCTGAGCTGCCCGCCTGCCAGGGACTCTGCACAATGCACATAAAGTGAGGAAGGGGCGAAGAGAGGGTAAGTCTCAGGGGCTAAAGCTCAGGTAAACATATCAGAGCTGCTCATTAGCTCAGGCAAATCTAGCAATGTAGCTGTGGCAACAGAGAACTTGGGGCAAGGTGCAAAGGCTGATCAAAAAGCTGACAAAATAGTTGGGTAGTTAGCTCATGCTGTGTTAGGTGCTACAAGGGCATGGTTGCTATCAGTGCCTGCAGAAGGAGGCACAGATTGAAGCTGGCAGAGGGACACCTGCACAAGCTGAAGTCATTGCATGAAACTACGCAAGGCAACAAGCTCCCAGAGATGCGTGGTGGGGATGGAGCAGCTCAGTTACCAGCAGATGTTACTTTTACCTTATACACTGTACACACAGAAGTCCTCCATACTCAGCAGAAGAGTATCTAAGAGATAGCAAAATATTGTACAAATGCTTGCATGTTAAATCTATTTGTGTCCTTCTAGTAGGGACTTTGTTCCACTAGACTTTTCCCCTTGGCTTTCTGGAAGGTCAGAAAAGGTAAGCGTACATAGTCCCCGTTTGTCTGCCATTATTACTCACAGGGGGTAAGAAACCCCCTTACATCATCTTAAACGCTTGTTGCCTTTAGAGGAATGCTCCTGTATCTAAGGAAAGCTCAGCTGTGTAGACCATGACCAGACTGATTGTGTTTCACAACAGAGAGTTCAAGTTGGAGGGGAAACAAAGTAAAGTACACATGCTCCCACCCTACCCGCTGCCTCTGACAGGGATGGTGTTTCAGAAACAAAGTAAAACACCAATATTTTCAAACAGTGGTAAGTGCAGTTGGATCTTAAACTTGTATTCTGGCATCCACAGTGCATAGCTAGCTTAAATAACAGAGCTGATGAAGAGTCACAGCCCCTGTTAAGAGGCAGTCACGAAGACAGTTAAGGGAGCCAGGGCTATCTGTAAATCAGGATGGTGGCCTCAGGCCTGCCTTTGGAATAAAAAGCTCTGTTTTTACTGCAGCAAAGCTTAGATCCTCAGACTTTCAGATGCTAAATTCCCATTGACCTCTCTTTAAGGTTTCAGGCTTCAAATTTCAGCATTTTGGAACCAAATGCATAAACATGTTCCTCAAATCTCTCTAAAATCAACATTAACCTTCTATTTGTTTCCAGCTTATAACTTATATCAAACAGTGATGACAGAATTCAAGGCAAAGTATTTGACAGGTAATAACAACATCGTGTCCACTTTGTGTTTCTGGGTGAAATTCCAACAAGAACAACTAGCGTCAAATTATTTTGCTCTGTTGCAGTCTTTGGTCATACTCCTATGACTGCTGAAACAAATCACACATACAAATGCTAAAGCCATATGTGAACTACAAGCCAATTTAAATTGGAACTGCTTTTACAGAAATACATTGATAGAAAATAGATACTGGAGCTACAGAATCTCTCTCTCAATATATTGAAAATAACTCATTCAATTCTATCTGCTTTTCTAAAGTTTCTAATTTGAATAAGAGTTTATGTGTCCTTGTTTTCCTCAATATGTTGAATCCAGGATGCCCTAAGAATTGCACTTCCATAACAGGGAAATATTGAAAAGTCCAAAAAGCTTAAAAAATAATTTCTTTTTATAACTTGTAACAATTAACAATAAATGTTAAAAATAAAAACCAAGTAGTATAATGCCTTGAGCAATAAGTTGTATGTATTTAATGCTATAAATAATCTATATTTTTTAAAGGGATTTCCAAATCATTGAGGATATTTCATTTTAAAAGTTTGTAGAGATATAATGGCAAAGAGAACTCAGAATTTAAAATGTCTTGTTATGCTGATCTTGTCTGTTCATATACACTGATCATGTGGATAGGTATAGTATTACATGTAATGGAGAATGAGAAATTTGCTGAAATCCATGCTTGAGGAGGGAGGTAATACCAATTTTCAAGAAGTGCCTGCTAAATATTGAACATGAATGTCTGAAATACTATTTTAAAAGGAAGAAAGGTTATTAAATTTAAAATAAAATCTCGATCCCCAACTGAACCAAAATGATAGTCTTTAAATGGAAGATCACACAAAACATTTTGCTTGCCCACTGGCCAATAAGTTGTCCATGAATATTTTTGGCACTAAGCAGGTTAAATTAAACCCACAGTGCTCTATTTCATCATGATTTTTTGATACCCAATGCCAGACACCGTAAGGTTTGAATGACAGAACCACATCGCAGTTTTTAATTCCAAGTGTAACCTGCGGAGAGGCGCGAGTGTGTGAGCAAGAGCATTCCAACTGTGTCTAGAGTATCTGGATTGCCAGACTTCAAATCCCCAGTAAACAGCCTGTTGCAAACCTAAAAATAGCTGGACATGTGCAGGACCTGATGCAGCAGCTTTTAGAAGGAAGATTCCCAAGCAGGGGGACAAACAGAAGGCATTAAAAGTTCAATGAGTTATTATGGCTAATTTTCAGTTTAGGTTTTTCTTCATTGCTGTCTACCTCGTTATCACACTATAAATACTACTCTGAGTCAGGACATAATTTAGATGCTTAGAGGACTCTGGAATATATATGTTCAGCCTTTTCCAGCCACACAGTGAAATTTAATTGGTTTTTTTCCCTCACATAAATATTAGCAATACTGTTATTGTAGAGAAGGTCTACACATCTGGATCTTGATCTTTGACAGCTGAACTGCAGTTATTTCAGGAGCAGAAGGATCTGGTCTTTCCCTCCTCACCGTTGTGAACTGGTTTCTTGGCACCTAAGAATACCTCAGTTTCAGGGTCTCCAGAAGATGTTCCTAAATGTACAAAAATCCTTCTAGTGTATATGGAATTTATGTTAATGACATGTTTGGGGTTGCATGAAAGTCTTCCAGAAGAAACTAAATTGCCACAGGCCATCCCAAATATTCCCTTGCAACAGCTGGCCTAACTGTATGGCATACATGGCTTCCACTAGACATAGAAATAAAACGAGTATTCTTTAGTCATGATCTGGCATACAAGGGAAAGGTTGAGAGCACTGCTAGCAGTATCTGCAAATGTTGTATACCTTAAAGCACACGTCTATGAAATATCAGAGGCCTCCTCAAGAAATGCTTTTTCATAGCACTACACTTCCTTGATAAAGGTGTCAGTATCAGTATGTCTTTCCCCTCAGTGCTGCAACACAATGTGATAATTAACACGAAGTGATAAAAAGTAGGATAGTAAAATGCTCACTCATTGGCCTGGGAGGCAAGTGCAAACAATTGCAGCTCTGTCAAACTTACATGCATGTATGGTTTATCAAATAAGTGCATTTGAAATGTGATTTATGCATAAAACCCACAGTGTTCTTTTCCGACTATTACTTTGCTGGAATTACAATGTAAACATGTTATATAAAATGTTTTGAAGTCTTAAAATAAAAAAAGGCCTGGCACTGGTTTTGTATGCCAGGGATTTATATTGCAAATATACATGTGTGCTGAAACAGTCATATTTCAGCATCTTACAGTGCTTACATATGTAGTTCATCCTTTCCAAAGAATTTCATTGCACGGATGTTTTGAGCACTGCTCTATTTATATTCATCCTGCAGCAAAGTACATTCAGAAACTGCTTCCTTGACTTCAGTACCTATTTTGAAAGAACTTTGTTCTGGTGCGTTTATGTCTTTCTTACATACTTAAATCTGATATAATGACTGTGGGTAGTTACCATAAGGGTGTGTATACCAAAGAACCATAAGGGTGTGTAAACCAGAGACATGCATAACATAGATGGACTCTTGTCAGTTATTTCACCCCACGCAGGGCCAGAGGAGCTTTACTACTACTGTATGACACAGAAGCTGTTGAAGGATCATCTGTCAGTATATGTCATAGAAATTTTAGTCTGTTCAGATGAGAATAACAAGCATAAAAGTTCACACTGAATTTTCAAACATACAAAATCTCAAAACAAAGCAGAAACGATATTCTTTTGTTTTATTCCTTGCAAGGGAAAGTAAACCACTAGTTCTCCTTTGCACTAAAGGAAATCAAGGTCCTACAAAGAGCATGACCTACATTATCAGAATGGCTCATTCCTACACAATAATCCATATTTTAACATTTACATATGTGAATACTTTATTTCTTTTAAGTTTATGTAACTGTAAATACAATGGACAAATTTCAGTACCCTTTGATACCATAATTTCCTCTTTGTAATTCGCAAATACTCCATTTTTCTATTTTGAATTGAAATGTGGCCTGAAGCATGAAATTAGTATCACTGCTCAGGGTGGGTCAAACACAAAGATTCAAATCTGGGCTCATTTGAAATCTGCAGGAACTTCAATGGATTCCAAAACCAAACTGGGGTGAAAAGCCAAGCTCCCATTCAGATGGATATCAAATCTCATCAGAATGATTAATATCTCCTAAATTCCCATTAACTTTTCCATAATGCCTCTATCTGAAACTTCACCATAATTGGGCTGAGAACCTAATCTATCCCATATGGATTTGAGAATAATGTTGTGGGTTGTTTTGTGTTTTTTTTCCACTCATCTGCTTTCCTGTACTGAAAAGTACAGGAAAGGAGCACACTATGAAGTTAATGTGTAGCAAAGCTTAAGATGTGATTCAAGGAAGTAATCATGAAAGTAAATACAGGGAAGTTGTGAAATATGGCACAGAACTATGTTATTAATTAGCAAATAGCACTTTCTTCAGCAACTAAAAAAATAGTGACCAAATGGAATGTCTCCTCCCTTTTTCCTCCCCATATACATCTCTGCCTTCTAGCAAATTGCCGTCTGACATTCAAACCATGCTATGCCTGGAATTACATAGTGCCCATACTGAACATATATTCCATGCACCGACAGACGCGAGTGACACAGGAGCCACAGCACCCGCAGGGGACTGCAGAAGGAGGGGGGAAACAGACCTTTTCTTGAGTGACTGTGGGACGGACCAAAAAACAAGCTATCAGCATTTGCCAAGGAGGCCGTTCTAGCAGGATTCCGAGTCCCGCCTAGGCACCCGGGACCCAGTGCAAGCTTGCCACCTAGGCCCACTCCCAGCTGAGGCACCTACATACTTTTGAGGACTTCTGCCAGGAGCTGCATTGCAGAACGGTGTCGGACCCAGGTCTTGCAAAGGCTTTGGCTAGCACCCTAACCGCCAGAAAACTTTCCTCTTGTTGTTTTTTATCATTCAAATGCTGAAGAATGGTCTTGTGGTTTAGCCCCAATAGGGATCAGAAATCATGGAGCCAAGCACCCCAGGCGTAGGCAGGTGCAACACATAACTGCAATCAGTTGGAGGCACACCCACCTTAAATCAAAGGTACATTTGCTTCCTGGCTCCTGTTCCTGGCTTGGACCCTGTGCAAGCCACTCAAACTGTGGGTGCTTCTCTTTTCTCACCTGTAATTATAGGATGACAAAACTGGCCTAATGCCCAAGGCTACCGTAAGGTCCCACCAATACAGACTTGTAAAGGACAACAAGATCGCTGGTCGGCAAGCTGCATATAGATGCACCGTACGGTTATCATTAATGTTATTCGCAGAGGACTCAGATATGCAAATATACACACACAATCATTTAGTTTTATTGGTTCATTATGTGCCAGTGAACTAATTGCAGATTACTGTGTCATTAGTCTTAAGTAATACTCTTTCCAGAGTCACTGAATTGCTCAGTCAAGCCTCAAAGCCTGGCTGAATATCTTTAAATAATTTGGATCATTTTCTCCTCCATATAAATGAGTGGCTGTGGTTTTACACAGCTGAGAATCCGGCTCCTGAGTTTTTTGTTAGGTAAGGTTTCAGTCACTGCTGTCAGCCAGTACAAAATGTTCTAAGCCAGTTGAAAAATTCATGAAAATTAATAACCTGGACTGTTAGCCATACCACTTCCTCCACTCTGGAGCTGCCCATGTGGCATTCCTGGAGGGATGCTGGGCAGCAGGAAGGGTAAGCGTGCTGTGGTTAATTGGTAGGGCTGCAGCCTGGCTCCCCTCCCAGTGGCAGCTCTCAGGCATTCCCGGTGTGGCCCTGACTGCTGCTGCATCACTGGTGGCATCATCCCAGCTTTAGATAGGGCTGTGTAGTCTTTTGTTTTGCCGTGCAGCCGACACAATCCTGAGAAGCTCAGTCGGGTGGAAAGCAGGAAATGTTAGCAGCATACAAGTCAGCCCGTTCTCCAGAAAAGGCATTTCTCTCCCTTGCCAAAAGTCAAAGTCTACTATATACAAAGGAGGCATTATAGCTCCTCATAAATGGTCACAAGAATCTTTTGTAATGGAAAGTGGCATACAGCCTAAATATAGGAGCTCTCCCAGAATTCCTATAGCGTGTAGATTAAATTCTGTTTATTAGTAATGTATGGATTGCTGCTACGCTGTGCCGTACAAAATTCAGCAGCTGAAAGAGAAGAAACCCGATGTATTCTGTGTGTAGCTATGTAATGGGAAGGAGTTGTCGTTATACATATTTTAAAGCAGAAGAATTTTAATTCATCTGCAGAATATTCCAGGATGAGTCACTGACCTCTCAGCCTCTTATGGAAAATGTGTGTTTTGTTTGTCTTCCTTCCTTCATCAGAAGTGTAACCTGTGGCATGTGCATTTGCACGTGGAAATAATTGCATGTGAGCTTTTAAAATATATCATAAAAATCCATATTGTGAGGAGTTCCTGGAGAACACATGCCATCACGTAAAAATTCCTGAGTATAGAATTACATCACAAGTCATTACTGTGTCAAAATATGTAAAGATTAGCTCTTAATGGCCCCTGTATCAATAACAAACGTTTGAAATGTCCCTGAATACATATTCACAAGATACAGTTTTGCAGGCTTGACAGAGTTCTTACCCGAAGATGATGGAAGCTGATTAATTACAATTAACTATAGACCTGTTTAGAAAGCAGAAGTTGTTCCATAATACATCATGTGCTGCCCAGGGAAATGGGGGTGGGGGTTTCCCTCCGATCTCTCTTTTGTTGTAATGTTCCTGAAAGCTTCTCAAACCCCAGTCCTATGTGGTTGCCACTAAGAAAACCTCACGCTAGGAAAGTGCCCTCAAGTCAACTTATCCACTTAGTCAGTGGTTAAAAAAAAAAAAAAAAAAGTATTTGAAGAAAAGGATGGAATTTCCAAACCTTATCTTGGCCCCACTTAATCTAAAAATCCTGCTTGGCCTTTCAAGTATTGTTGAAAACCTGGCAGGCATCACAAAGAGTAAAGCAATACGTATTAGCCATGCTGTTAGACATTCCCTTCTAGGAAGCTCTGTCCTTTTGACATTACAGATCTTGAAATGGATAACTATTGACAATTTTAACATCAGAAAACTGAGCCAGCATTTTCCATGGAATAGCTTTTCCCCTTCCTGGCTATATTTCTCTAACTACTCAGAAACAAAACAGTCCTTATCTACCAGTATCTTTCTATCCCACTCTCAATCATTATTCCACCAACACCCCCACTCAAAAAGTGTTCAAGTTATTATTAATAAAGATCATTAGAAGAAAAGCAGCTTTTGCTATCTGGTTGGGTTTTGTTGGGGTTTTTTTGTTTGTTTGTTCTGGGGTTTTTTTTTGTGGCAAAGAAACTATCATTAACCTTTATAGTTGCAGCTTATATTACCGACTGCACGAGATGGGGTAGCAATCATTTCTGCTGCAAACACAGCAAAGCATTTGCAGAAGGCACGTGTCTTTTATTCTTTAAATATTGTACATGCACATATGTATGCACATGCACATTTGAGTTAGATCTATGAGGGAAAAACTGAACAACAACAAAAAATATCACAATAGGTTTTCAAAGCATATCTTTGTAAATTGCTATACTAGTCATGCTACACAGAAGACTATAGAAAAGTCATACTAAAAAAGATATTAATATGAAAACCATGTTCTGGATGCCAGCCACGAAACCCTACTCTATGTTCCTCCTGCATTGCTTGAAGCAGTGCACAGTTGGGATACCAGTAATTCTGACATCTGACTTAAACCAGGAAAAGAAACAAATAATGTCACTAACAACTGAAGACACATTTTTTTAGAAAAATATATGGTTGCTGGAGGCCATGATTCTGGTGGGGTGAGATTCCTCTCCTTATTTTTGCCGTCTAAAAGTGAATTGTCTTATCTAAACTTGTCACTTCGATTCTCTCTGGGGAAGTCAGTGGGGAAGTGGCAATTCATCTTATTCTACTATAATTGTCTAAGGTAGATGAGCTGCCCTTTGTAGGTATCTCATTCTTTCCATTGATTGCAGAAAGCCAAGATAAATTATTTACATTTGGTCTTTAATTTTTAGGTGATTAATGGTCATTGAGACAATACCACCTGGCTCCCATGGGAGAAGAGACAAATCTCTTGCTGCAGGGCCAGTGGAAGGAATGAGCAACCCAGGACCCGGAGGCTGCAGTCCACAACGTGGCTTCCTTGCACCAAATTATCAAGTCTGGAGGGAAGGAAAACCTCTGAAATGAAGGGCATGACTTTATTAAATAATCAGGGAGGAAGTTTTGGATTTCCAAGCCGTCACTGCATTTGAATCCGTCTTTGCTTCTGTTTCTAATGACAAAGACTGTCTCTTCAAAGAAAAGGATTAGACTTTCCAATAGTTGGTCTTACTGTGGTGTTAAGTCATATTCACTATAGGACTGCTTCCAAAAGCATTTTCTGCAAAAGACACTGGTCTTCTGGAGCATGTAACAGGTAGGTCATGTGGAGGGGATATATCCAGTAATGATCAATAATTTATTAATTATTTAGCCTCCCTATGCAGAGTCTCTTTTTGGTCTTTCAATCTCCAGCTGATGTTGACTAAAAGCAATTTGTGCAGAAGTGAGTGAGCACTTGCTGGAGATAGCTGACCTTTGTGCAGGTAGACAAGGCAGTGGAGATAGCTTTCTCTCTCTGACCACTCCATCACACCTTAGGAGAGGGATTCAACATGGCCATGTGGAGGTCCCAAGATGTGCTGACATCACTTGTAACACCAGAAAAACCAAGTAAAGCTACTCTAGATACCTACACAAACCTCCAGGTGAAGTTTATCCAACTCCCTAAGACTTTCCTTTGACACTACCAGGCCATGGTCTAGAGACAAGCCTGGCATGGCAGGCTATATACAAGAGTGCAGGAGGAATGCATGCATGCTGATTTGTTTTAAGGAAAGATAAATTAACAGACAGCCACAGTGTGCAGGTCTGAGCACTGACCTAATCAACTTGGCCTGCATGTTTTATTCTACCATCCTCCATTAAATTACTTCCCTCCAAAACAGGTGTCAAAATGAATAACTGAAAGGAGTAACTCCATTGTGATGGTTAGCTGAAAGACTATGAGCAATCAGATCAGAAATAATTGGTGACATTTTCTTTGGCAAAATTCTCAAACATACAACTAGCAGGAAGCAGCTTAAGCTGAACTAATAGACTGGTTTCTCTTTATGGCACCCTCCCAAGTCCATTTCAAAATGTTGATCCTGTTGATGAGACAGTTGTGAATGTTTTGCCACTTTGTTGTGCTTAATGAAGAATTTATGATGGGCACAGCCACCTTTTTTTTACAGATTCCTGTTTCACTCCCGTTTACGGCAAACACTCAGGCTGTTGTTTCCTGCACTCAGGAGGACTTAGGCAAGGGAAAGAAGGTCTGCACCCTGTCCTGAGACTCTTTGGCCAGCCACCTCCCTTTTCTGGTTTTCTGTATCTCCTCTGTCTCTCTGTGGTATTCCTCACACTCCTATGCACAGATGCAGTACGCTAATCCCTTTGCCCCTGAGGCACGTCCTCATGATACAAGACAGCAAAGGCCAGCCATACCCCATGCTTGCTCTGAGCTACAGCGAGCAGCAGAAGGATGTTAGTGTGGCTGCACTGCTTAAAACCTGGGCAAGTATCTGTATCATGCAGGATGTTGTGCATGAGAAACATAGCTAAGTTTTCCATCATACATTAGTGACTTGCTAATGGACTTATTTTGGCTGAAGAGCTTTGCTGTTTCAGCTACACCTTCCATAAAAAAGCTCAACTGTGTCCGAAAATTATCCTGAGTCAAAGGGAACTGTGATACTAAATAATGTCAGTGAGGGTTTGCTTACTGAATAGAAATGTATTGTAGTACATTGGTAGAGTCCCTGATTCAATCAAGGTGTCACTTATAAATCCCTAGTCTGCAAAGCAATTAAAAAAATACGCTAAAAATTTGCTGCAATCAACTGCAATTTGTACTAAATTCTTTACTATCTTTGTTTATGCAAAAAAAGTAGAAAGACTTGGTTTTGATATTTTAATCTCTGTTTTATATCAGCTTTCTGTTTCTGGAATTTAAAGCAAAGATATTAATACCCCATAAATCTTTAACCAAGCTACTGGGAAAAAATCCATGAAAAGCAAATGCTGTAAGAAATACAAAAGCTGGTTTCTCATCTGGTTAAGAAATACCTACTTACATAAAAATAGTTTGTCCTAAACAAAATAGTACTTGCTTGCCATTAATCAATTGTACTCCAAAGAATTCAGATTTTTGCCTCAAAAGCATTTACAGTTATGGCATGCAAAGCTGCAGGTAGTTGCTTTAATTGGTTTTCCTTTTGAACAAGACACTTATTCCACAGGACAGGAAAAATGCATTTGTCTTAAGCATATAATAATAAATTATTTAAATAATAAATTAAGCAAAGGTTGATTAAAAAGATGCTGAGAAAAATTGTGCATTCCAAGCACTCTTGAATGGCTGTGAAAAACCTTCAGTTATTAGTAATTCAGGCCCAGTGTACCTCAGTAGCAATTGATTTTGGTTCTTGAAGAGGGTGTACGTACATGCAGAGATATTGAAATGATACAGCTTATAAATCCAAAGATTAAAAAACCCAAAGAAACCTTAAACTGTAACCTCCACATAGTCTCCCCTTGCAAGGAAGAGGCTGAGCATGACATAGCAGCGCAGGACACTGTATGCTACCCGAGGAAAGGCTCGAGTGAGGAAAATCATCTTCAGAAAGAGAGCAGGACTCACCAGCGGTCCACACCCAGACCTGGTTTTGCCCTGTTAGGACAAAAGTAGTCTTCCCCAAGTGTAATACTTAAAATGAATAAAGTATTCTTTCTTTTCATCCTCTCTTCTGTTCATTTTTTGCTATCTTATTCCCCAGTGAATTTCACGATGCCCACACTTACCAAATAAAAGCCATGGCACTTTCTAACAGCATCAAAGAACCTTGCTCCTGTCTGTCATCCTGAATGGTTACCCTGCTTTTTACCGTTTTCTTCCAGAATGTTTTTTCTATCGGCCACCGTTTGTGACAGGATACTGTGCTATAAGGATCTATGGTCACATTCAGTGTGGCTGTCCTTATACCATGCTCTTATGAGAGATGCACAGAGCTTCCATACACTGTTCTTGTGCAAGTGAGTAAGGCTGCGTCCCACTGTGGTGGTGTGTTCCCCCCAGCCCTCCCCCACCTAACAATGGACGACTGCCTTCAGCGCAAAGCGGGGTCGGGAGTTTGACTTGAGAGGCATGTTGGTCTCACAAAAAGGATAATGGACACAATCTAACAAGCAAACCCACTGACTGACAGCCAGGAGAGGCAGGGGCCTCACAGCCTGCTGTTGCTTCAGTCAAGGCCAGAAAGACCCCTGCACCACAAACCTGTATCCGTACCAAATCCCCCGCGCTGAACCATCGTGCCCAAATGACCTTCCCGAACCGTAACATTGGCTTGTTATGGGCCAATCATCACTCAGTAATTGACCTAATCCCACTTCACCACCACTATAAAATCTGGCATTTTAGATTTTTTTTTTTCCAAGGATGAGAACTCTAACCATGGGATGGGTTGATGGGCCCACACCTTTCTCCTCCCCAGACAGGGACACCTCTTTGGTGAGATCTGTGCCCCCGACTATGTCAGATGCCACTCAGGACAATATTACTACCAAAAGTGCTGTGCTCTTCACTCGAGCTCCATTTTTTGCAGTAAGTGTATTTATCAACAGCAATTCCAGACTTGTTATATTTTCCACCTTAATAAATCACCTATTTTTCTATTTTTTTAACTTTGCGAAACTGTTTCAGTAGAAGTTTTTAACTGGACTCTTGGCAGACAAATGTCAACTCTGAGGAGTGGCTGTACATATGGTCTTTCAGACTTAAAACAGTTGACCCAGTCTGAGACGAGGATTGGGTCCAGCTGCACCCAGACTCCTCTCTGAGAAGGAGTCTGGGAAGCAAGGAGATCCTTCCCAAACCTTGTCACTCAACGGGAGGGCTGTGTGTCCTTGCCACGGCCACTCATCAGACTTTTAACGCAACACCCACAAGTACAGCAGTGACAAATTGGGCATGTTTTAATCCGTGCTGTTTAAATTGATATTTTTTTTTTAATTGAAGTGGGTGGTGGCCAATTTCTAAAGCTGAGCTTTCAATAGGAAATTCGTTGTAGCCATTACTATAAATAAGTTAATTGTGTTTACAAGCTATTGGCAAACACATTTTGGAGTTCAAAATATAGCAAAGATGATCAGAAACTGGTAGCAATTTAATTAGAGCAGGATAAATTAAGATGAAAAATGTATGTTCATTTCTCGAGAGAAACAGAAGTAATGAAAATTCTAAGTAATATAAGAGGTCACAAGTTTCCCTTTTTAGCTGGTAATTGATAATGATACCAAGATGGAAATACATGTGTTAGGATAATAGTAAGTGGAAATTGATTCTGAATACAGGGAAGGAATAATCCAAGCAAAGGATGACTTGCTAGGCAGAATCCAGAAGGTAATCTATAGTCCTCAACTGAACAAGGCCCTGAGCCTTGTCATTTCAGAGCTGATCTTGCTTTGAACAGGGGATTGGACCAGAGGGCTTCCAGCAGTCAAGTCTCACCAAAATTATCCCGTATTTTTATCTTCCTCTGTATCTCTTAAAAATAGGAACAAGCAAGGAATTGTGAGTAAGGAAGGTGAAATCTGTCTTCCCCATTAGTGACTGAGAAGAAAGCAGCAGCCCATATAGCATCCATAGGGAGACATGGTGCTACCCAACACACCTGAGGTTGTGTATTGGCTGAGGTTTGACTGTGGCTTAGGCAAAAGAATGAACAAGCAGCAAGCTGCTCTAGCTGTAGAACTCTGAAGTAAGAAGAAATTTGAAGGTCCTGACCTTCTGTGAAGGATCTGTGAAGCTTTGGCACACCTGTAACTGGGAAGATGCTGTGTGGGCTTTGAAAACGGTAGTTTTCAGGAGTCAAATACAAGGATCATAGTTTCTTTTGAAACATGGCAGCAACTGGTGGTAGTGGTGATGTTGGTGGTGCAATTACTCTTTTTTTTATCAGAATACAATTATTATATCTCCTGCACAAGTTCCAGGAAAACTGCTCTAACACCTGAGCTATAAGATCAAATGATCTATATAACTACCAGTTTGGTATTCTCAAGATTTAGATGGTAAAGGGCTTGCTCAGTGCCAGAAATTAGGTGTTTTGAGAACAGTGTTCTCTAGTGCCTTGGGAATTGAGAGGCAGCTATAAGAAGGTAAGTGTCCCAGGGAGATACACCAAGTAAGGCCACAGTTCCAACAATTTCGTCAAAGACCACATAGGATGTTCAACATTAAGATCAATTTGGCAGTAATGCATCTGGGTTTGATAAAAGAGGAAAAGGAGGTAGAGAAAATATAATTAAACAAGACAATATTTCAGAATGGAATAATGGAAAGTTGTGGGTGTTGAGTTTTGGAGGGAGCTTGAGTTGTTTTTTTAGTTGGATTTTTTTTGCACAGCCCAATTCAAACCTAAGTAACTTTGAAATTTATCCTATAGATATCTTATTCTTTTAAAATACAGTGTCTATGCAATTTCTAGACAGAAACAATATTTGCTGGTGGCAGCTCTCAGTTTTGCATAAAGTCTGTAATGAGCTATGAAAATTAGACAAATACCATGAGCTTTGTCTTGTTAATTATTTTTTTTTCCTAATCAAAACAGAAGATCCTGATTGTGTCTCTTCTGTTCCAAGATACACAACTTAAGAGGAGGGGGTATGTTTTTTCAAGAATATTTTCCCTTCCTTATCCCTTCTATAAACTTTTTCTGGATCAAAACAATAGTCTTTCATTCCTGAAGTCAGCTGTATATGGAATCTTCAAATTACTCCCCTAACATAAAAACAAAACCAACAAAAAATATCAACTCTTCCCCTTGGTGGAAAGGCACTTCTAAAATCAGGTCAGGTAGAAATACGTGACAAATAGGGTAGACTGAAGATTACACCACCTTGAGTTTCAGCCTTTTATAGAGCACCAGCATCACTTTGTGATTTTAATGGGTAATGAAGATGATAGTTGTATGGAGCCCCTGATAAGGAGTTTGTGGAACCCTTAAATGGAATGAAGTGATTGCAAACCCTTACGCCTGATAAATAAAGGACTTCAGGAGACTTCACCTCCAGATGCTCTCTGCCTCCTAAGTTACAAATAACTATCCACAGGCTGTGCATCTTTATATTAAGTATGAGTAACGCATGCTGGATAACACTGTCAGTTAGGTATCTGAAGGAACTGCTACCAAATACAAACAGCATAAGAATCCCATCCTAAATGTGGCAGTTCACCTTATTATACAAATAATTTTTTTTTCTACAGAAAAAGTTTATTTATATTGCTTGGATCTTGAAAGTCAGGCGACCTCCTGGATGACCACATCCTCCAGATGGGTTTTGCAGTCAAACTTTGGGGCTATATTGCATAGATTGAAATATGGCAAACAGCACCAACAAGAACATGTATGTCCAATGACAAAGTGGAGCACTTGGGGGCAATAATGGGTCAGCACCTGAAAAAAGTACAGCTCTGTCAGTGCAGTATGGTTAATAAGATCTATCTTTTAAGACTTAACATCATTGCTCATTTTTTTCATACAAGTGAAAGCAAAATTATTTTAATGGAAATAACATTAAAAGAATTGAGAATCTCAGACTTTCAGATTTAAATATTCGTGTGAATGTGTGAGAAAAAATATTTTTCAAGAGATCGTAGACAATAAAAATAATTATTTTAATTGTTTATTGTAAAAGAAAGCAAGAAAGGATGCATTATGTTTTGTGTAGTTTTTTGTTTTCTGCTTGGAATTTTCACAAACTCCCAAAGGTGTTGGAGCCCCCTTGTCACATTATAGCTACATCAAAATCAGCCTACATATCTCAAACTTTCTCCAAAGGCACTTCTTTCCTCTGTGTCGGGAAGGAGTGGGAAGAAGGGGAGTTAACCAGATTAATGTTTGTCTAGCTAGCAGAACGCTTGTCATCATTGATCAGGACTCTAATTTATGTGACCACATGAGAGATAGAGACTCTCAGTCAGCAACTCTCTTGCTCACTACTGGAGGAAGACTTTGGCCAAAATTCAAATCTATTATTTATTTTTGAAAATACACATACAAGTTCCACTGGGATTTTCCTGATGAATAACAGTGTAGCTGGAGAGGGAGGTAGGACCAAATTAGCATAGCCAGAAAGCCACACATGGGGAAAGTTACTGTAACCAGTGAAATGTCTGATGAAAACTCACAATGTAAACCAAAACAACAACAAAAATCAGTTATTTCTTATTAATGAAGATTTAATATTATGGAGCTTTGAAATTCTAAAACATTTCATAATATTCAGTGAAGAAACAGGTTTTCTTTCTTTGAATTGAAGGTGAATTAAAAAAAAAAAATAAATAGAGCTTGCCTCAGTAAGCAAGCATGGAAAAATGAAACAAAATTTGATACCAGGGCTGAAGTCCTGGGCGAAAATAGACAAGGAAGGACAGATAATGGAGTCATTAAGTGTTCATGGAAAAGAAGACTGGCAAGGTTTGAGGGGTATCTTCCCAGGTGGGAAGAACTGAAATGAAAACTGGTGACTGGGTTTTACAGGAAAGGGCTGGAACGTGGTAGCAAGCTCTATGAAGCATCTGGTTGTAAATACAGTAAGAATAACTGTTCAAGGAGCAGAAGGGTCATGAAGATGTTGTGCCAGAAGATGCGAAGCATGCAGAATGAGTTTCATCTCACCTCACTTTGAAAAATCACTTTAAAAATCTTGGAGTTAGTCATTTGGATTCCCTTTATAGTCAATAAGTACTTCCAGGGAGTGCGTCACCTGACCTAAATTAGACGTCTATCTTGAGATGGGATGAATCACACACTCAGAGTGTCTACTGATATCTATTGACTATAAAAGGAAACAGGACTTGCTTAGATGCAGACATCGACATTGCACATGAATCCCATCCTTAGGCATTTTACAGAGTAACTTGATAAACAAGAGAAAAATCCGTTATTTTGGGTCAAGCTTCAAACACAGAATGTGGGCACTGAGAATCTAGCACACCCACCCATACACCCATCCCCATATATAACTGGAAATAGGATTATTAGACTGGGGGTTAGTGTAATCCTTTATTGAGTTGAGAAGAAGAGGCCACAGCAAGGAATGCTGCTCCACAGCAAACTGCTGTTAATAACAATAATTAGGCTGAATCAGAGGCTCTGCTTAAAAGTCACAAGTAAGATATGTGTTGGGCGGAGGAGAGAAGGAGCATATAGCCTCTCTTCACTCTGGAATGTGGGATGCTGCATCTAATCAGAGACTGATATCAAAGTGTTAAAACTTTATTAAAAGCAGAATCTAAACAAATGCCTTTCTCCCCTGCTCACCCTCCCAAATTCCTTAATGGAGAGTTTAAATGAAAATAAAAGTTCAAAATAAGTTCAGTCACTCTTGAGCAGCTCTTATATCTGAACATTCTTCAACGAGAGTAATTTGTTATATATTAACTGAAATCGTTAAGAAGCCAAATTTTAGAAAGCTGTTGCTCATGCTAGTAAAAAATTACCACATATTTCTAATATCCCATACTTTTAAATAACATAAGTTATAATTACACTCACAGACTACTGAATATAATTTTATTTTATGTGCTTTTAAGCCTTTGCTTTCTGCTCTGTATTCTCACCTATACACAGTGTCCTCACTTGTTTGAAGTGGATCAAAATTTTGACATTGACATCGGGGGGGGGCAGGATTTCACCAACTACACAGGCAATGCCAAATGTACTCCATCTACAAGCACAAGACTTCCATCTTCGGTAAGATTTTGCCCTGTGTGCAGAAGATTGAGTAGAGGTGTTGATTTTTGCTGCCTTGGTTGAGGACTGCCAGTTTGGGAGTCCTGGTGGAACCTCAGGTGCTTCTATGTATTTCATTAGTGGAAACAGTTAAAAGTTCCATTGTTACACTTTGCTCAGCCTTTTATCAGATAGATACTCCCTGATGATACACAGCTTCCCTGCTTTACAGTTAGGCTGTTGCAGTATGCCCTGCCTGGGATCATCCTCTTTCTTGTGGAGGTAGCTGTGTTTTCACAGCATTCAGCATGTTGTTCACAGGTTTTACTGAGCTGTAAGAATCAGTCTGTTGATCTATGCAAATGCATTTGTTGAAGGTATCCATGATAGAAGTTAAAATATAGACGTCTAAGTCAAATCCTGTTATTAAGCAGATGTACTCATAAAAAAATTATATTGTGTCTACAATACAATAAGGTTACATCACTGATCACTGTAGATTTGTTTTCCTTAATACTGTACAGGAATTTTTTGAACAGGATTGTGACTACATTAGTGATACATCATCCAATATGCAATAGGTTAAATGAGGTATATGGTACAAATCATGCTTCTCCAGGGAGGCTAAAACATGGAAAGATCTACATAAAAATTGCTTGCATAATTTATGGCAAGGTTTAATATCATCTCCATTAGAGCTAGTGTAAGGAATACAAAGACAATTTTAAAACAACCAGTGAAACTTTTAAATGCTCTCTGCATTCAGACTTAGTGTGGAGATTCCAGTGAATCTTAGAGTGCATTTCTTAGTTTAACATTTGTTTTGCTAATTCCTCCGTGTCTCCATGGATTGTATTTACTGTTCTGTTGCTAATGCATTTTAAAGCTTTAAAGCTTTTAACCTTTAATCTCCACTTATTCAAGTGAGGTTAAGTGATCTTTTTCCTTACCTTGTGTCCAAAAACAGGTCTTCAATCAAACATTCTTCTGAAAAGACCACACTCACACTTACCTATATCCTCATAAGCTTCCTTTTAAATGTGGAATCCTTTCTTAATGGTAATTCATAAGAAATATATTAAACAGCTAGTGCAGAATTCAAGAGCAAAATAAACAGGTTTTTTCCCCCTGTCCTTTCACATTTAAAGAGAGGCATACATAGCACACTTGATGGAGACACATGAACAGGGTGCTTCACAACAAAAATGATACGGCGTTTATTTGAAGTAGTAGTGCAATACTGCTGCTGTGCCGTAACACACAGATGTTACTGAGATAAAAGCAAAGCTTTAGGGAAAAATCAGAAAAGCGGACATGCTGTACCAAGGCAGATATGTTTTTAAACAAATCCACTTCAGAATTAATTTTGTCAGTGTAAGAACTGAGTTATAATTAACTCCACAAAGACTTCAGGAAATAGCACTGGTTTTAAACACTCACTATGCTTTCTCCTTTGGCATTCCTCCCTGATGCAACCCCCAAAGCACTAGCTGTACCTTCTGGAGGTGCCTTCATCTTTCTTTTGATGTAGAGGCAGCCTGGGTGACAAGCTCAGAACAAATGCCCAGCCTTTAGACAAAGAAAGTTATGAGTTCATCTTCAGGTACTTCACACAACAAGGAGAGGCACCCAAAGACTTGAAAAATCTGGGTCTAATATGCCTGCTTTCAAAAGGTTTTACACCTTTATTCTTGCTCTGCATGGGTAAGATTGGAATCTGACAACAGTAGAAACAAAAGGCCTGCAGAAAAGGAAATGTGTAGGCAGGAGGCTATACAGCTCCTCTGATGAGTCTCCTAGTCAAAAAAAAAAAAAAAAAAAATCACTTTGCAAAATGAGATTCACTCATTTAGTCTTTGGCCTCTGCGTTGAAATTCCCAACTAAGTCCCCAGTTAGCTATTCTGAGATTTGCTAATGGGATCTAACTATGTGATTTGGCCACGAAACCTCTCTTCTAAAATTTTCCATGTCCTCCAATATTTTATATTAAAACTGTATTTGAAAACTGAGATGACATGGAAGTATCAGTTCAGAGAGATGTTGACATAGTATCATCCTATGTGGATTACCAAACACAGACAATGTCAGCCTTAAAATGAGGGCAAATAATTGAGAAATCCAGGCATAAAAGGCTATAAAACCAGGTATTTTCAGTTATCAGAGACAGATCCAAAGCTGGTTGTTGGCGGCGGGAATTCTTCTGTTTAGCCTGCAATCTTTCAGTCTGTGTCCACACAAATCTTATAGCAAAATATCCTTTCAGTATCGAAAGCTCAGGGTAGTCGCTGGCCTATTTTGTTCACACAATAAAAAGTTAGGGGAAATTTGAAACCGAACTAGTTTAGTAACTTTGGAAAGTGGAAATGCAGTTGACTCTCAGATGATGTAACAACATAAATATCATGCTCAGTGACATTGCATACCAGCAGATACCTTTTTTCAGTGTCCAACTGTATAAAAAAAAAACCTTTAAAAGAATCTTGTGGCAAGTTTTTTCAAAGATAGTATTCTGGGGTGTTTCTTTTTTCATTTTGTATTTAATTATAGCAATTGCCGTAATAAAAGGTTCTGAGGTAAGGACTTGTGCATTCCATTCACTCACTGCCGTGTTTAATTCCTATCACTGTTCAATCACTTGTTACTTTATTTTTAGGGGCAAATTTATAGCAAGCTGCTGGATCACATGTACCCAAGTATTTGAAGTATCTGCAGCTGCTTACATTGCAAGAGATCCAAGCTGCATTCCTGTCATGAATCATAGATTTGTGAGGGCAGACCCACAAATATATATTAAAAAAAATGCAGCTTACACGGCTCGCAATCAGATTTTAAACAACCCTCCTAAAGGAACCAGAGTGCCAGAGGAGCTGGGGCACTCATTCACCCAGGTTATGATCGCTTTCCTGGTACAGGGCATCTTTAGGTGTTCAGTAGAGTTTCTGCTGGGATGTTTACTGGAGAGAAACAATAGTCACCCTGTGACTGTAGGTAGACAGATTAATAGTGGGCAATTAACAGAAAATCATCCAGGAATGACTTCCCAGGGGGTTTCTACTTGCAAAAGCTGAGGCACAATGGATTTTGCATTGTCATTGATGTAAATTCTTTCCTGCATGATTTCCTTGTGTGAACAGAACTCAGATCTATAAACTTAGGTCACTTCGCTATATGTGAGAACGTCATCAGATTGCACTCATAAGTTACCAGTGGTGAAATAGGTGAGACAGGAAAGCTATCATTAGAAACACCGGTCTGTGGCAAATAGATCTACATATCGGTGAATATCTGTGGACGTGCATGGACCTGGCCACTGTAGTTAGTTCTCAATCACGTTCTGTGTCCTGAGAATGCTGACAATTGCCAGGTTACTCTGGAAATGTTTGGGATTAAAAAGTTCCTCAGCTGCTGTTGTGACTAGATAATAAAAATGCTAGCAATTGCTCTTAGCCACCAGTAAATGTTTTGTGGTTCAGTTTTAGCTTCCAATCATGAAGAAAAAAAATTATCATGTAACACAGATATCAACCCCACCAATACAAACAGACTTAAACAAACAGTTCCTGAACAACATGTAGTCTGAAACGAAAGTTTTCCACCACTCCCTTTGTTTTTCTTTCATCTACAGATCGGAATAATTCTGAAGGGCAAGAAGGTAAGTTCATACATGATTCACTAACCAGAGAGGGCTAAACTGCTTACATAGTTTAATCTTATATAATAAGATTAAAATAACAATATAAGCATGTTCCTTCAGCGAGTATTCATTGTAATAATTATAATATGAAATGAGAAATGATTAGAAATCCTTGTGCTATATTAAAAAACCCTGTAATTTTATTATATAAGACAAGAAGTCTCAAATATTACACACACAAAGCAGGTGAGACTTAGAGTGTAGAAAGTTCCAACTTAAGCAAAAGCTACGCTTGTGAATCATTATTCAAATCTTGAGATGCATACATTTTACCCTTCAAAATGGCCACAAAAACATTTTTCCTCAATTTCTTTCATATTTTCTATATGTTATGTCTCCTCCTCATTTTCTTTCCTAACCTACAATGCCAGTTTAATGATTAAAACTTCATTTTCCTCCCAGGTCTTTTTTTTAACAAAAAATAAATGTTCAGTCCCCTGTTAGTTAATAAACAAACTGTGGCCATCTTATTACTTGCATTCAAGAGGAGATATCTATAAATTCTTGAAGTAGGGACAACATCCAAACATTTGTCTCAGATAGTAAGAGAAGACTGAAGAATAGTAAACAGGATTTTCACAAAGCATTATCTTTTGAAGATGAAAGTAATGCTTTTTTCACTATTTAAAAGCTTCTGCTGTGATTGCCTACATTCAGTGCTGAAAATACACCGCTTTTGGCATGTATGCATATAATAAAATCAATATGCGTCAGCGCTTTTCTGGGATCATGCATTTGAACAAATAGTTACCAGATAGACACAACAGTAGTAAATCTGGCATCTGGGGCAGAGCACATGATCACATGGAGTAAAGAGCACCTGAGAGTAACAATGGACTGCAAAGGAACCTATGCCTTTTTTTTTTTCCCTTTTATTTTTTTGCTTTTATTATTTTTCCTTTTCTACATTACAAAAGGATGGATAGTTATGAGTTCAAACAAATACCATTTCTGAGCCCCTTCATGTAACTTGTCATCTGAGTTTAACTTTCCTCTAAATCAACTATTTATGTGATCTCTTAATGTTGGGTTTGGAGATAAGAACAAAATGTAGAATGACTTTTGTTTAAGAATGCCTTTTTATTTTGGATATTATTCTAATGTTTTATATCAGGATTTAAAGGCACACACATCTGTTCAATGTCCATAAAATGCTATCAAATAATAGTGCCACATTATTTATAGGTATTGCAAAAGTGCTACCTGTGAAAGGGCTTCCTGAGAGCAACAATATATTACTGTCCAATCTACAATTACCAGCAGTTCTCACACAATTCCCCACATTTGGTGTGTGTATTCATATTTACGTGCACACACGCAAAAGCCCTGAGATTCTTTGCCCATACCAAGAGCAAGCTGAGTGCAAGCCAGCTCTGCCTAGAAGCTTTATGACCCTGTTAGTATGGAGTGCTCCTAAGCTAAAATACCCTTCCTTGCACAACACTCTTTGCCATGGAGATAAGCTCTGTTGTTAAAGAACAACATATGATTCTATAGATTTTCCTAAGGTTATTGTTTTGGATTGATGGCAGTGCCTAAAGAAACACATGATATAATTTCCTTCAAATTCCTTACAGAAGTTTGTTCAAATATTTGTTAAAGAATTGCAGGGCAAGCATTTTCACAGCTAATTTGAAATCTCTTTGATTTCTTTTCTCTTCAAAAATTTTGCAGTTAATCAAAGAGCAGAAACAGCACCACATGTTTAATCTCAAAAAAAATGCAAGAATAATTTTGTGAAGAACAAAGAGAACAAAGATGTAGCCCATGAAACTATCTCAGTTTAGACTGCAGTATTACCAGGACAAGAATCTCTTTTCCACTAAGTCTGTAACATAACTGCTATACCTTTTCCCCTAGTCTGGCTCAGACTTCTGGCTGCTACTACAATACAGATTATATATGTCAGAAAAAAGTCACAAAAATCAGAGCATGTCCCCATCTATTTTCTTAGCAAAAATATTAGTTAGTTTATTACTACTACTTTTTTATATATTTGCAGAAAGTGGTAATAAAGGAATAAATTAAATTGCTTATTACCTGAAGCCACAGAAGATTATTTCACTGTATATGACATTTAGTCACACTAAAGATCTATGCATTTGCATATCCTTGTTTCAGTCTTTGTATTTAAAGTAAATGATCAATCAGTGCAGAAGAGACTAAAAATCAATAAAGCAAATACATTTTCCTTGTAACTTGTCCAAAGGTTATGATTTAGTTACAGTGCAACTTAAGTTGTTGGTTCAGTTACAGCACGTACAACAGTATAATGTCTTTTTATTGAGCACAAAACATGTGGCTCACAAAACAAAGAGAAGAAAGTTTAACAGTGCTAAGTCCAAAACACAGTTCTGTGTTAATGGTTTAGTACAACCATTTCCTAAGACTGTGCCTTGATCTGAAGCCCACAGGAGTAACTGTCTTTCCATTGATTGCAGTGAGCATTGAAACAGGTTTTCAAAGTTTTATATGATTAAAAAATAGTAATAAAATCTACATATGAGAAACTTCCATTTGTCATATGCATTTCTTGTATGGTGCCTCTGTTGATGGCAATGACATTTTGCCATACAGAATGCAAGCAGAAGAACTATATAAAGCAGGAATAATTCACTATGAAGAGGCAAAATCCAGATTTTCCTCGATTTGTAAAGCAGGCTTACTGCTTCAGTTTTTTAAAAAAATGGCTTTTTCATGGAGGACATTCCTGTCCATTCCCTAAATGGAGGACTTTGAAGACCAAGCCTGCTTAGGTAATGACCACTGTGCTGTATATGGATTTATGTATGTGTATACACAACTGTTTGTACACCAAGTGTAAAATGCTCCCTCCTAAAATCAGTTGTAATTCCTGGCCTGGGAAGGCTGGCTAAGGGCAGAGGGAGAGGGAGAGAGATTTTGTTACCACAGGCACAAAAAAGTTCTGGCACCAGCTTTTGCAACTGCAGAACAGAACAGAGTAATGATAGTTTACATTTTTTAAATTTCCAGGAGGACATATTTAGCATCCTATGGGCTTATCACTTAAAAATATATGCCATCCATTCCTTAAATAAAATTCCTACTTTTAATAACTTCTGCTTTGACCTTGCAAAACAGACAATGCCATAATCAATTATCCCCAAAGCCTTCCTTAAATCTCCTGTAAAATATTGCCTACTCCAATGAAAAAAATAAGATCGGGACTTTGAAAAAGTCCCAAGTGAAGTAGTAAGTGACTGGCATCCGTTAAAATGAGAATGTCTTGGACATGAGTTTCCACACACACCCTCACTAAAGTCAGTCTCCGCTAATGAGACCACTAAATATGCCTTCACTACAGCCTGAAGTGTCCTGGAAGGTCCAAACAAAGCCAGCCTGAGGAAACGGAGAAGTGTATGTGTTCCTGGGATTGGTGTTTACTTTGTAAATCCTTAATACAGATAGGTTTCATATAGTCAGCCCATCAACCAAAATCCTGGAAATTATTTGGATTTGGGGTCTCCGCCTGCATAAGACCAGAAAAAAGACTGATTTTCTAAGTAACTGGTGAGAGATAGTCACCTATGGGATGGGACATCCAGGTACAAATTCTGCTTCAGAATATTTTATACCAAATAAAATAGCTGTGGTAAGAAGAGCTGGAACCAAGGAACTCAGCAGAAAAGGGCTTTTTGCATGTGGATGGCCTGGATCCAGTCTCTGCCCTCCCTCAGGAACGAGCTTGTGGCACACTCACCTAGCAGAATAATTTCATTATTAGTGGGCAGTACAAAAGCAAACCCTGGGTATGTATTTTGCTGTACTTTGACTGTGTTTAAAGGATCAGGTCCATGATATTCCTAATTTGAGAATCTTGCTTTGGTTTGAACTTAAACAACTTCTGTGCCTGTGATGATTTGGACTGTAAATAGCTTTACAAGCCAATCACTAGTAAGTATTTGGTAGGAATACTTATTACTTATTATTTATCATTGTACATAGTTTTTATAGTGTTCCTTCTTATCATTAAGGCACTGATAGCTTATCAGGGAGACCTGATCACTAGTATGAGGTGGGAAAAAGAGAAGAGGGTACAAGTGCCAAGATAAGTGAAGCAGCTAAACATGGAGCTTCTTATATCTTTATAAACAGCTCTTCAGTCTGTGGTGTTTCAGTAAAATGAGAGATTATGGCGCATTCTGAAAGCATCTTAATACAGGCCAGTCAAGTGTCAAAACAGAGAACAGAGCAACACAGCAATGAATCACACAGGCTAGTAGGGAAGTGTTAAAATTTGGGTTAAAAGTATGTCAGTGCTCTGAAAACTGGAGTCTAGGCTGTCATCTTTTTTTTTTTTCTTTATTCCTGTATTTGCAATCTGTAAAAAAACTGTAATGCATTTTGGATCACAGCTGTTTACTGTACTATAAGTCAGTACTGAATTTGGAAGAATGCATGGAATATTTTAAAATTACATGTACCACAGATTCTGCAAAGAAAATATTTGGCATTTCTGGGAGATCATCTGCCAAATCAATTACTGACACTTTGGATGTGGAGGCTGAGCCACTGATGACACTTCCCAGAAGAAGATATGAAAGAGACAATTAGCATCTTTGCTGCAAACTTTTTTCTCCACTCTGCCTGGAGCAGGGAGAGAATTGGAAAGGGTGTGTCCCATATATTTGAAGAGTACAGTGAGAAGCTTCTAAAAAGATACTGAAAACAAAATGCAAACTTTAGAAAAATTTAATAGCAAATAAAGATGAAATAAAAGAATATGACTTGCATGAACTTGGCAGAGGTAAGAGAAAATGACTATCTGCTGGGGAGTGAAAATGTAAAAAGATAAAAGACTTTGAAAATACATCTAAAAGACTTTGAAAATACATCTTTGGTTTGTTTGGCTGCTTGGTATCATAGTTTTTTGTCACATTAGGTTTTTTTAGCACAAATTATTTTTTTAAGGGATCTGTTGCATTAAAAGGTTTTGATCATGAACTGACCTGCTAGAACGGTACAAATCTGTTCTCTTTCACATTGCCCTGAATTGAATAAATAGCAATAATTTCTTTTCCTTTGAAAAATCACTGTTATCCCTCTATTTTGACAATCCCCTCACTTTCCTGTATTGCAAACCATTTTTAGTTATTCTGATGAGTCACAGGGTTGTGCTGCCAGGAGGTTCTGTTGTATAGCCAATGTATTATTCCGCAACATTTCACTTAATTTTCTTTTTGCTAGAACTTTGCCTACAATAACTTTGGCCCGCTTAGTCCTACATTTGTTCCATCCAGCTTTCAAGCACATAACTGACATGACAGCTTCCTGAATATGCAATAGGCACCTTCAAAAGCTAAATTCAGCTTGATTCACCACAATTCTTCCTATCCTCACTTCATTCAATACAGAGAAAACCTCAAGTGTTTACTAATACAGGCACCTCAGTTAGGTGGGATTAATTCAGGTCCTGGGGTCTTTAAATCAGTACTGAGCACCCCTTTATAAAGATGCACTATCTTTCATGCCAGATACAATGGCTCTGATCTAAAATTTATTGGTGAAACTGTTAGGCGTTGGTCAGACTTGGTGTTCATAATGGAATCTATGCACCCAAAAGTCATGGCATAAGGTATAGGATCAACATATATCTACAGTATCTACAGTTAGCCTGGCTACAAAAATTTTTACTAGATGAAAAGTATATGAAACATGTATCAATGGGATATGCAGCCCTGTGATCAACAAATCATGTTGGTATACATATTAGTGGGTTGCAAAATAAAGCGAAGTTTGAATAACCAGCTTCAATTTAACAATGTTCTGTACACAGCACAATTCAGAACAAGATATGCCAACATCCTTGTTTTTCTTGAGATAAATTTGGGTTGCAAAGATTTGCTTTCCTTCCCTGTAAAACTGCATTTCACTTTGCAATGGAGGATCATTTCCTGGCGAACTGACAGCTATGTGTAGCTTATAGCAGCACTTTTTGTTACTGTGTAAATGAGCTCACAATATTAAGGTTGCTGAGATTGCTGCAAAAACTCTTGATTTCTTCATCAAAGTGGGTTTTTCATACAAAATTGATGGGAACATTTTCTGAACCTTCGGTACTTTCCCTGTCCCTTCCTTTGTGCTTGTTTGTTCTTAGCCAGTCCCATCATCTTCTGGAACTGTTCTTGACTAATTCTAATGGACTGATTCCTAACATGTGTTGTCAATGGATTGTTTGCTGGCATATCTGACAGTATTACTATCTACTTCAGTCTCTTATAAATTTTGGTGGTTTTATACTGTGGAAATCTAATAAACAGACTGGTAATTTAGAAAAAGAAATTTCAGCAAGATGTGTGGGGTAGGACAAGGCCTACTCTATATCCCGTATTCTTCAAATGCAATTGTTTCTTTTCAAAGCAGCACAGCTGTTCAGCAATCAAGGACTATCTGTATCCCATATGCTAAAGCCAGATGTCAATATTGCTGTGTGTGAATTCGCAGTGTGCTGTTCAGAACAGTCAAACCATATTTCAGGAGAGGACATTGTCCAGAGAACTGAAGCGGGAGAGTTTCCAGCACAGCTCCCTGCCAAAGTAGTAATAAATCCTTTCTTTAGGGATTAGGCAAAAGCTTTGCATTATGTGGAGAGCTAACTCTTCTTTCTTAACCAATAAAGCTGCAAAAACACATACTAATATTTTAAAAAATGCTCACCTCTCTCCACTGCCTGTGAAAGGCACAGAGTGTGAGCAGCTCAGATGAAAATATCTACTTTTTGTCAGATGAATCCCACCCTCAGTGTATAGTCACATGTGATTATGAAAGCACAGATTTACTATCCTTCTCCCCTACAGTGCATGCTGTATCTTCCCACTCATTCTACCCCCCTCCATGGGATATGTTCATCATATGTGTCTCCCCCCTCTGATCCCTTTAAACACTCTTTGCTAGCCAATACTGCTGAGGTACATGGAAACACACCACCACTCCGGTGGTGGCAGCAGCACTGAAAGCATTGCTTTCTTGGCCACTTACTTTCCAGATTTCTAGCAGGGACTCAGTTTTTTTCTTGCTCCCTAACCGAGTGGTATCACTACAAACCACTTAGTTGGGTAGATTCAGGAGGTCATTGACAGGTCCTCTGTCCCTTGGAGCACAACATCTGTGTCAGGGTTGGAGGGGTTAGAGGTTGGAGCAGAGACCTCTCACATACCAGGATGGCTCCAAAGATGATATAAAAAAACCATGGAGACTATAATGAAGATCTACAGTTGTGATGCCATGAAACAAATTCTTTCTGAGGTAAACCAAATGTTGGTAATAAGACATAGAAGTTCCAGACAAAACTAATGAGAAATAAAAAAGTGATGTATTCAGCCTTCTGAAGGCAAAAAGAAAGAGCAAAAACTTAGACTATATACTGAATAAAAGGAAATACATTATTGGATTTCTTTTTTTATTGACTGAAACTCTAGAGTGCCATCACATACTGAATTCTCTACAGTTCACTATAACATCAATCCCACCTATTCTCCATACACAGCACACTTATTGGTCAATGAAAAACTGTCCTTACATGATTAATTTTTGTACATTTACATCTGGGAATATTGCTGGCATGGAAGCTGCAAGACCCCCCAGGATGTGCTAGGAGTTTCAGTAGAAAATTGTACACTGAATCATGAGCACTAGAAGCTGCACAAACACAAGGGAATGACCTCACATTTCAAATAGTTTGATCCAGTTTGATCTTCTGAAGTAAGAGAGACTGCAAGTTTGTGGGCATGTAAATCAGTGGAGCACATGGAAATGGATTGCATATAAGAATAATTCAAAGAGAACTTTTGTTGTGTGTATACCATTAACGGTTAAGAAACACAAAGCTTTCACCAAACTTGAAATGAATCTGTTATTTTTCTGATATGGATATAGGGTTTCTTCCTACTGTCCCCTATACTGTGCAAAGGACAGATGTAATTTACATTTTTCCTTTCCTGGAAGACACCAGATGGTTAACAGAATGCTGCAGGAGCTGAATTCAGAGGAAAAGAGATGGATCCTATTCCCAAGAACTGTACAAGGTTCCAAATTTCTGTTTGAAGGTTTTTATAGCACTTTGTTCCCAACAGTTTATTGTATCCTGACTAAAGCAGGTTTGGAATATGATCCCATTAAGATAACTGCGTCCTGATACCTGTTAAAACTACTTCGAACTTTTGCCATTTGACTGAAAATGTTAACTTCTCAGGTCTTATCTTTAGTTTTATTAGCCAAAGAACAACAACAAAAAAAAAAAAAAACCAAAACAAACACACACACACACACCCCCAAAACCAAAACCATATTTCGCAGCACCTGGAAGAACGACATCAAAATAACCCCCAAAGAAGAAAGTCTACTCATACTGTCCAATAAGGCACATTTGAATCTTTAGAAGACTGTATCTAAAGGAAAAATGTTTTAAAGCATCTGAGCTTGACAGCATAGGTCCCAATTTCAAGGATAATTTGCATATTTCCTGAAAATCCTGTCTACAACTTCAAGCACCTTAGTATCTCAACAGTTCAAGTCTCCATAAATAGTAACTCTGAGCCTTGTAGGTGTTCGGACATACTCCGAGTAAGAAAACAACCATTCCCAAGGGATTTCGAGAAGCCTGTTAACTTCTGAGTTGAATATTGCAATCACTGGATAAAATGAGGTGCTTGCACTGCATAAATCAGCCCTCTGAGAAGAAAATGGTTGGGATCCAGCCAGCAAAAGCCAGCATTGACCTGTTCTTTCTCCAGAGGTTGGGTGGCTGACCCAGGATTTGGAGAGAAGCAATCCTAATTACATGGATTTCAGGCTGCTATACCCAGTCTGAGAATAGGCATTCACAAAGGCAGAACTTCCTTTTCTAAACACAACTTGCCTCCGCATAACAGTTTATTGGATTAAGTACTCATGCAGGATGCAGGAAATTTGGATGCCTGAGCTTTTTTAACTCAGAGAAGCTTGAAGGGAGTCAAATCATATTCCCCCTTTCTAGAGCTATGCCCTAAACTTCATGCTGTAGACCAGGTTCAGCTAAGCACTCTGCTTCCCTCCTGCTGAGGCTTTGTTCTTTAAGCAAGATCCAGATTTAAGGCACACCATTCCCTTGCTGCTGGGAAACGAACAACAAACAATCAGGAACATGTTGGTTAGGTCACTCAGCTGAGAGGGGGAGACATGGTTGAGCTCCTGATGCTACAGTCTCTTCTTTTTCTAAATCCTGTGTCTACCCCATGCAACTGCATAAACAGCTCTGGGAGGGGTACCAGGCATCTCCCTGCTCCCTGTAGAGTACCCTAACTGGGAGACCTCAGAGCTCCAGGCAAGTTATTGCTCAGCATGTGGGGCACTGACTATCTCAAGATGCCTAACTTTCCTAGTTGTCTGGCTAGGCTGCCTGAATACTTGATTTAGGTACTTTGACTTACTCCCTCAGCACTGGGCAGAAGCTCTGTAGGCACTGCAAAGGCAATGTTCAAAACAGGCATTATGAAACTAGCTCTAAACCACTTTTCAAAGGTCTTGCAGAGGTCCCAAGTCCATTACATAGCCTCAGTCATTCTTGCATATGTTCAGCTGCTGCCAGACTGTGCACTGGTGCAGTCATTTCCGAACGGTACAGTCTCTCCAACTGCAGACATTTAACATTACCTAAGCAGCTAGTAGAAGACATCGTCATTGTCATGAAGGTGCACAGAAGGTGTGGCAAGGCAGAAGACTGGTTGACAGTGTGCATGGCAGTGTGCCTGGCAGGAGGTGCCAATTCCCAACCACAAAGGTTGCCCTCAGATTCTTTTTCTAAGGGGAAAACAAGAGAAATCAAACCACTCATAGGGACACAATGTTGAAGAGGACAAGAAGCAAGCCTAAAGAGAATAGCAGAGTGTAGTATAACACTGCAAAGAATACAGTATTCTTTCTCTGCTCTTGCCCCCCAGTGATTTTGCTGCCATGCCCTCTGTACTTTATATTCTTTAGCTATTAAAGGAATTAAAAATTCAATAATGCACATTAAAAACTGCATCCTTGACCCAAAGGAATGGAAATAACTGCTGAGGCTCTCTAAACTTTCTCAGAGAAAGCACACAGAAACATTTGCAATCCAGTAACTCATCAAAAAGCAGCAAATTGTTTTCTATATATCTTTATTCCATGCATCTTCAAGGCTTGTATTAGTTTTATGCAGGTCAAATTAATTCCACACGTAATTCAACATAGCAAGTGAAGCTGCATCGTGGCTTCATGTGGTCATATAGATTATCTAGACTATTCTTCAAAAACAACAAACTACCCTCGTTTGAAAGTATTTGTAATAAAACAAATAAGCATTTAATCATGTTCCTTCCTGTGGCACATTAAAGCTGCGGCTGTTGGTCTTTAACTACTATGTCTTAAATCTGCGACAGGGTGTTGTAAGTGGCCTGTGGTTTGAGGGGGTGTATGGAGTAGATGTTCTGTGAATCCTTCAGGACTATCTTATCTTTTGCACGCAACTGGAAAGGACTGGGCTTAGTAATCTAGGTGGTCCCTTCTGTCTTATGATCTTATCCTTTGGTTTTTCAAACTCTTCACCGTATACTCCACAGTATATGTCTTTTATGCTTTTGGACTAGATTACTACTCTCAAACCACTGATGGGAAGATTTAACTGTTTATCACAGAAAAAAAATGTTTGAAGGGTCAAAGACTTGGACAGTATTCACTTCCAACAGTGCAATATTAATCAGAAAAAAATACATCTCACCATAGGTTAAAGAAACATGTTTCTCAGTTCTGTGACTTTAGCTGTATTTGTTTCTACTGAAACAAAGGTATTTTGCTATTTAAGGCAAGTAGTTACTACTGTATCTAGCATCTACTTGAAACTCTATGAGGCCATCCTGATTTATCTTTGTCAAATAGTAAGCCCTTTGGCTACAGCCTTATTTTCCCCCCAGGTGTAAAAAATGCAAAATTGTGATTTATAAAACAGAAGATGACAGAATCCCATTTGTACAGTACATTTAGATGCCAAAAGGTAATCTTATTACAAATAACACAATCTTCTCACAGCACTTGCTATATTATTTTCCGGGTGGTCTAAAAAGTTGATTCAGAGAATAATGCCACAACAGCAACTTGTAGTTCCTAAGGCCAAATAGCCAGATGTGTCAATAATCAGTGCAAACTGGAAACAGATGTAGGTCCTTGTTGAATAATAAATGTAACGAAAATACTTCCTTAGCTCTCTCATGCTTTCACACACACAAGAATTTATGTCTTCCATATTTTTTTAATTGAATTTATTCACTGCTTCATTTTTATGTCACCAGGATCTCTCAAAATCTTAGTCACTCCACAATGAACCAATAAAGAGTAGTGTATCTACAGCAATTGCTTAATATCTGGTCAAATTGGTTCTACCTGATCATTTTATCAGGGAAATTCCTTATCACTGAGATAAGATGAAAACTGTTAAAGGCAGATGTGAAGGCCAAGTCTGAGCAGTCTCCTGTACCTGCATAGTTTCTGCATGTGTATGAAAATAGACAGTCTGTAGAGTTGATAACACAGTTCACACCACTGACAAAATCCCTGTCATGACTAAATAGACTTAAGTATTGAGTCTTTCAGGAATACTTCATGCTATCAAGATCTTTGAGGGACCTTGTATAAAGCTACATGTCCAAACCTGATCTGTAACTTCAGTCCTTGCTTGCAAGTGATGACAGCTTGGTTATGTGAAAAGCTACTTTAAAACAGAATACCAGCTTTAAAACTAAAATGAAATACCTTGTAAGCTAAGTATCCGAGTACTATTTGCTTAGATTGTGATGTTCAGCACCAATTAAAAAACTCTCACCCAACTTCTTAAAATGGGAAGTCACATTTTTCTTACCTAAAGTAGTTTGAAGATTTTTGAACAATATTGCACTCCAGATTAAGACAACTGTTTTCACTATACAGAAAATATATCATTAATTTCATACTATAAAGCCTCTATACAAAGCTTATATTATGCCTTTAGAGACTAACTGGAACTATCACCTTGCAAAATTAAACACAAAACTGGGAGAAAAAAGTTATCTGCTTCGTTGCCCAGGTGCCAGCATGCACATTGATCTGTACCAAACTTTTACGAGTCAGAGCAGTCACGTCTGCATACAAAAAGGACAAAGAGTAGTGAGGAAGAGCTCAGAAGCATGAGTCACTGCTGCAAACTGAACAGGGGAAAAACTTCACATGCAAAACCCAGAAAGTTGTTAGAGCACTCATCATTTTTCCAAAAAAAATGAGTATGGGAGGATAACCAACGCTGCAGAAAAAAGGGTTGTAAAATGGTTATACTACTGTTTTCCAAGGTGCTTTCATCCTTTGGTTTCTGGCTGTGGTCTGCAAGCAGACAGATTCAGTGGCAGTGCCAGTTTCAGGAATTCCCACCCCACCCAGCTCCAGCTATTCACTCCTCCTTCTCCTCCTCCTCCTCCTTCCTCCCAGTGCTGTAGTGCCAGGTCCACTCTGCTTTACCAGCACAATTTTTTGGGCTCTGAACCCCATTTTATTGGAGCTTTTGCTTAACCCAGACCATTTCAGCAACTCAGTGCACGCTGGTAGCTCTGAGAGCAGTTGAGTCAGTGCCAGCGATGGAGCCTCTGCTCTGGCATGAAAGCTGGGCAGGAAGGCAGGGAGCAGGAGTCAAACTTTTTGTGGTGGCATTGACCCATAGCTACTGTAGGCTGAAACTGCAACTTCAGTAACAGTGTTTTGCCTTTCTGAGTTCATTGTTGATGAAATCCCAAGTGGGTCAAATGAACTGTGTGAAGGATATACTAATATTTATACATACACAAGTTTATTACCTTGCTGTAGGAATGTGACTTACAAGTCATAGCTGTACATCAGCTCCCACATGTCTCCTTGGACACTGATAACATGATAGAGAAGGGGGGCAGATTTAGGCAAATGGGAATAAAGCTGTGCTCTGATTCCTGTGTTAAATTTATAGTTGTTAAGTAACCATATCCATGGGCAATTAGGGATGTGTCCAAGTTAAAACATACCCCTTACCCTAGTTTCAAAATCTTTGAACTCAAAATCATGTGCAACAGAGGGCTAGATTTGATCTAACAACATTAATTGTCACACAGCCATAGGCAAAACAAAAATAAAGGTTAGTCATATTTACCAGATGACTGCAATTCAGAAAGCAGTGACATTAAAAAGAACACAGAGGTCCATGTCCAGAACCACCTGAACATGATTTCCAATACATGTTGTTGCAAAAGACATTACTCAGATACACAAGCAGATTTTTTTTTTAAGCAGGAGTTGGCCAGTGGCATTATTGATGTTTTTGACATTGATAATCCCTGTTTCCTGTATCCAGTTTTGCTGCCCTCACTGAAATGGATGCTGAAAACCTGGTGAGGAGTCATGCAACAGTGATCTGTGATTTAGAAAATACATCTTATAAAACCAGATGAAAGCCATGCCCGTGAGCTCACGGCACTGCTTAGTCTTCGCTGCACAGCCATCAGAGCTGCTCTAACACACAGTGATACTCAACCACCTGACATGGACTTCCATTAGGTCTCTAATTTAAAAAATGGAGCTCATTATGAGCTATTGTAGAAGCAGCTGATTTAGAAATGTAGGTCCTTTCAGAAGCAATCTGGGTGCGGGGTTGCTTAAGTCTTGTGGTGTGCAGCTCACAGCTCCTCTCCTGCTCTCCAAGATCCCAGCTCAGGAATGACCGGAGGTTCAGTTCTCTTCCAGCAGGGAAGAGATATCAGCTTCTCTCTCCCACAAGCTAGGTATATGTCATATTTGGGGGATGCTTTGTGAGAAACTTCCACATCTCACTAAGCATGTTAACTTGGCCAAAAGCCCCTGCTCTTGCATCACTCTGGAGTGTAGACATGCCACTCGTCAGGAAAACACTGTGGTGTTGGATCTGAATAAATCCTAAGTAAATCTTAAAAAGAAGTCATAGCAGTTTGTTGCCTTGTCTGTGAAACAGGTCCAATATCTCTGTTCCACAAGGTTGTTGATGAGAATAAACACCCCAAAAGCTGTGAGACACGAAGACAGGGCCATATAGGTACATTATAGAAGGAGGTAGGTAATAGCAGGGATGAGACAGAGAAATTAAGATAGGTGGATTCTGAAGCTCAAAAGAGACTATGGCAAGCTAGCATGACCCTGTTCATTATACAGGCCCAAAACTGCACTGGATTTTTTTTCTGACATATTACTAAAGTAGAGACCTCCTTTGGAAAGGCTACCCACCTTGCTTTAGACTTGGGGATCTGGAGAATTTGTCCTATGTGCATATAGTCTATTACTAAAAAGGGTTAATTAGCCTTGTGAAAAAAATTCATCTTAGTTTCTGCTTAAACTGTGTTGACTTAACTTAGAGCTATTAGTTCATGTAACAGCTTTGATAGATTACAGAACCATTGCAACACTGACTGGAGCAATGCCTAAATACCTTTGAAAAACAGGCTTAAGTTATGTGCCCAAGAAAGCCTGCTGGAAAGGGAACCTTGACTTCTCGAGTCCTGGACTGGCACTGAAATCATTCTTTTCTACCAGCCCTCTGAACACAGAACACTCACCTGCCTTTTGGTATGTATACATAAATATATAATATTCAAAATAACGTAGAATAATTTAAAATAGAGTATTTCTATGTACAAACAAGACCTAAAATTGCTGCTTATAAACCCTCAGTAACCTGAATGCTCTCTGAACACAGGATTTTCATTCACTGTTATCTTGTGATAAACGATGGAGAAGAGGAAGTCTTTTCCAAGAGGTGACTCATAGAGAAGACTTAGGAACTCACAGCATGCAATACAGCTGGCAGTGAATAAAAAAGCTCTTTTTATAACTTTTTTCTTTTAGATCTTCCTTTTTCCAATAGTCACAAAGTACATCACACTAGTCGGTTTTTTCCACAGCACCCTTTAGCACATTAAATTATTTCCAACAGGCTACGCTGATTAGCAAGTTCATGCTCTTAATGGTAGCAATCAAAAATCTAATTCCATAGGATAAATTAATTTGCACTGAATTCCATTTTATTGTAGTTACAATACTTATAGTATTTGAGATAGCTTAGATGTACATTGTGTTGTAGATGTATCACATAGGACTGGTATCAGTTAACATGGGACATTTCGATCTGAGTTGGCCATCCTCATCTCTCAATGTCAATTAAGAAAAGTAAAGCAATGTAAGTAAAAGGTTAATCTCACACTTTTGTAGGTATGTGAAATGGTTCAAAAGAATCACGTTCTTTAGAAGTTCCTGTTTGTGTCCATTGACTAAGAAGTGGTGACTACCTCAGATATTGCTGAAACCTGCATTGGCTAAGGAAAAAGGTGAAACAAAGTTTATAGGTAGAGGTTGTATCTTCCATTTGAACAAATATCAGCACTGGTAAAAGTAGCAAAACTGGACTTTTCAGTCTCTGATTTGAAAATGGCCTTGTAGATCTGAAGCTTTGCTTTCTTTTCCCAGCTATAACAACTGATCTAATAAAATTTCAGCTTCTACTTGTAAGTCTGGCCTTAGATTAGATGGAAACATCTACATCAAAGCCATCTCCGTTTGGTCAAATTAACTCACCTTGACCCTGATGAATGAGCTTGTCAAGATGAACATTTCTTCAGTATCCAGATGAGCAATAATTAATATTTTAGTTGCAAATTAGACCTCTGAATTAAACACAGCCCACTGGAAACACTCATTCTCAAAGCTCTTGTTTACACTTCTCTTACAGACCTGTACCTTGCTCACCTAGTTTAACTACTTAATAAATATCTTACTCCCATAAAAGTTAGATATTCAGCACTGACATAACACTTTATTGGTAGGAAGGCATTATCCAAACAAAAAAACAAGGAGAAAGAAAAAGGGGAAAAGGAGAGCAGTTCCAGGAAGGCAGATTGACTCATTGCTTCTGAAAGTGTTGTCTTCAGAGACAAATTATTCAATCCAGAGAGACACAGCATCACCCAACGTGTATTCTGGGCAAGCTATCAAAATGCAACCCTTTCCACCTGTAGGCAATTACTCCTAAATCAGCAGGTATAATAATAGCTATGGGCACAACTTTCATCTATATTTTTCACTCTTGGTACATAATGTTCTCAAATTTTCCCTTATTTGAACCTAGAACTTTTTAACATTTTTTTCCCCCCAAAAAAATATCTGGGCTTTCACTTTGTCTAAGATTATGAAAACATGGAAAATCTGAAACACTGTTCAGTCATTGCTTTGGCCCTGATTAATTAGTGGAGTTCGTATTGCAAGCTTTACATCCCTCACCTGTATTTCCCACTGTGCTTGCTGGCTACGTTAAGGAAAACCTTGCAGGGAGATGGGAGTTAGGATAGGTGACTGAAAGAAAGATAGAGAGAAGTAGGAAAGCATGGTCTTCCCTCTTCTATTTTTCATACCTTTCAGAATGAAAAGATAGGACTTTTTACTAAAGAGCTGAGTAAGGAAACATTCATCCCTCTGATATCACCTCACACTTCTACAAAACAGGGGTTATTAAGAGCCAGCTGAGATATTTCTGCAAAGCACTGCATAGTGTGACACAGACACATTCACTGCAGAGACTGACAGCAGGATCCTCAGCCAAGGGATGCAGAACCATTACATCTGTGCTGCTCAAGTGTAGCCTCTTTCAGAGAGAGCTTGGCACTTCTGATCTGATGTAGCATACAGCTGTCTCATGGTCCTCCCATATTCCTTGCATATTATTAGCATTTTTATATATATATATATGTGTGTGTGTGTGTATAAATACAAATAGAGTGAATACATATATATGTGTAAGAGTAGCCAATATAATCTGAGATCTGCTTGGTAATCCACTGCGTTTTCATTCTTATAGCATGAGATCAAAAATAGGTGGTGTACATCCTGAGGTGTGGTATGAGGGCACTGGGAGGAGTTTGAGACCACAGAGCCTTCGGGGATGTCGTTGGAGGACTGTGTAAGGCAGAGGGAGACAAACCTGATGTAGTCTCAGCCTTACTACACCATGCTGGGGTTTTGTTTCAGAGGAACTACTTGCCTACTCCAGAGCTAGATTTCAAATGCTGCTTCAGTCTCAATCTTCATCCGAGCCAAGGCAGATTATTGCAATGGATAATGTTATTTGGTCTGGCATTTTTGGATTGTGGAGAAATGGACTTGAATGGAACCATGAAATGCAATTTTTTCAAGACAGAAACTATGCTAAAGATTTCCAGAGAGTACATCTTTCGGATGTCGTGAGTCTCAAACACCGTACCAACTCTACTCTGTTCAGCTAAAGCAAAGATTGGAGTTGGCACCTATATAACTTTACAGTCTTGTCCTAGCTGAGAAAATTTCAGGCATCATTTTTCCTCATTTCAATATTTCTCAGCCCAGTCAGATGAATAATCTGTTATTTTTCATGTTTACTTGATAGCAGGTCTATTCCTGTACATATCGTCCCAAACACTCTCAACATTCACATAAAGTCTCCTGACTGCTTTTCAGGGTTCAAGCCACAGCAATCTTGTTCCCCATTCGTACCAGGTTTCTATGGTGTCAACGTTATATCTAGTCAGGAGGTTAAAGCACCATTCTTGCTTTTTTACATTCTAAAATAGGCAGCTAGGTTGAAACAATTTGCTGAATATAGCATAGATATCTTTGAAAAGACTTGATCCAGGGGCAGTTCCTGAATTCCCCTGTATTTCTCAGATTTTATATCACACAAAGAGAAACTTGTAATCCTGAGTTTAAACATTGTAAGATGACTTCTGCAATAAATGAATAGTTCCTTTCTTTTCTTTATATCACGTAGGTATCTGTTAAATAGTAGATTTTGAAAGTGCCCCAGGAAATGTCAAATGCCCATTCCTAAACATGACATGAAGTGCAGTTGTACGACATTAACCCACATTATGAAAATGTTGGCAAAATAACTCCTCCATGTTGTTACAACAAACAAAGCACTGGCTGGCTGATTTCATGTCCTGCAAATAATTATGCTGTCTTCATACCACTTTAATAGATTTGCAGTAGAGATACAAATTGAAGATCATACCAAATCCAAACCTTTGCATGATCATATTGCACAGTAAGTAATTGCACACTGGAATAGGTTAGAGAATTGCCAAATAATGAAACTGTACTTTGATTTCTCTTTTTGCAGACCATACTGCAGATCACTTTAATTCTGATAAGGCATGGGCCAAGAGTGTATGTGTAGAGAGTCAGTGAGATTCATGCAACAAACGCTAAGTTGATCATGTATCCAAACATTTCATATCCTCCAAAGTTTGAATTTCAAAGTCAGTTCAGTGCAAATATGTGTACCTTTAGGCCCATCCACAGTATGATCAGTGCACCTTAGTTTATATGATCATTTCTAACTCAAAGGTTTGGTTCTAGGAGTCTAAAACACCATGGAAATTACCTCCGGTTATTGCAATTCCTTCTCAGTTCCATTCGGTGGATTTCTTTTTCCCTTTTCTTTTTTTTTTTTTAGGTTTACAGATGACTATGATGTTCATGCAAATAAAGGCTTTTTGCAAAAAAAAAAACCCCAAACCAAACCCCCAAAAATTGTATTTTGGAATAGCTGGCATTCCTTTAGTAGTTTTTGATAGAACCTCTATCACTCAAGACAGTATCCCATTTCAGTTTTATGAGATATACCTTAAAACTGTTTATGTTTTGTTATATACCCTAAAACCTTAACACTTCCATAATGAATAGGCATTCTTCTATAACAACAGAGCATTCCTCAGTAACCATCCTCAGTAATCACTTTACCAATTGTTCTGTTGAGGTATTTCAGACAACATTTAGTCACAATAAGATGACTTACTGTATGCTGTAATGGAGTGAGAAGACTGGAAGGTCTGTCCATTAGAATTACCCGCAACAGCTGAACGTTAAGACTCATTACCAACCTGGAAGACAGAGCTGGCAGATTCAAGTTATCAGTGCCTCTCTCCTCTGGTGGCAGCAAATATGCTAGCTGGGGTGTGTGTGTGTGTGTGTGTGTGTGTGTGCAGGGCTGGGGAGAAGCAAATAGTTTGTTTTTATTTTTTCTTAATTTCTTTTTTTAAGCATAACAAGCAATGGGTGCTGTTGGGAAAGCTCTGTCTCATTTCAGTGGGCTTAACTCAGCACAGAGGAATTACAGCTGTTATTATCACAAGGGTTGAATTTGCTCCACAGTCATTCTGCTGCTAAAGGCCTGAACCAAAGAAGAGCTCCTCACAAACTAGTTTCTTCACCCACTGAAATTTTCTTCATATTTTAAAAAAAACTCACCCATTATGGATGAGGATGGGCACTTCAAATTTTATATAATTTTAAAGAAAACAAAAGAACAATTAGTTCAGACACTTTGGTATTTTCAGTTTGATAGTAAGGAAACATCTGCTTTAAAACCCTGTGATCAACATTATTTTCATCGTAGTCGATACTTCTAAATAAGAAATGAAGATAAACGAAAAAGCAGAGCTTTTTTTTTTTTTGTACATTTCAACAGTTCCAACCTTCTCTTTCCAAATGATTTTCAAGACTCTAAATGTATCAAAACCAGCTATTTCTCATGAAAAGTTTCAGCTTTGAAGAACTGCCATTTTTTTTCAATTAAAAACATTTCATGATAATTTAGTTCTACTCCAAAATCCACTGAAGTCATTACAAGCTTCCTTTGATTTCAGAAGTTTTTGGATGAGGTCCACAGATGGGATTTATGCGAGTAGGATAAAAGAAAAAACACAACCATTCCACAGGTCTAGATTTTAAGCTCAGATCTACATACACAGTTTCCCTTAACATCAGAAACAAATATAAGTAAGGGCAACATTTGGCCCTGAGATGTATTTTCAAAAGTAAATTAAATAGAACCTGAGAGTTACAGCTGAGAAAACAGCTGATTTACTTTTAAAATTATTATTATTTATGATTTATACATCAATGATTACCTATATTATTATATGAAAAGGTAACAGTCTACAGTGCAGATAGTATTTTTTTTATTAAAGTACAGATTTAAATCTAAGCAATTAATGATTTCTTGTTCTTGACAGCAGCTCATTAGTCACAACGCAATCAGTTTCTGCATAAAATAAACATAATAGAAAAAAATGTTTTAAAGCTACAAGGTTTGGGCACATATTCCATGTAAATTATTTTATGACTACCACACTTCTATTTTGCTCATCTTTTTCATGCATTGACAAGGCTCGATCCTCATCTGTGCTTACTTTGTTCAAAGTGAAGTCATCACCGGCCCAGTCCTGGAATGGGACAGTCCTGAAAGCAGTTGATCCCACTGTAAGCACCTGGGCTGTTTGTAAGCACACATCTCACTGGGGATTTGTGGCATGTTCTTTGGCAATGTAATAGAGCAGCACGCAGTATCTCCTTGTAAGTTTTCTTGTAAACGTCTTTGGCAAAGTGAATCGAAAAGGGTTTAGAGCTTGTTACAGTGTCTTTCACCATCTTAGGTCCCGATAATCTCAGTGAAAACTTCAAAGCTGTTTTCTAGTTGCAAAGTAACATGAACAAGTCATACAGGTTTGACATACCAGCGATTACATTGCATATAGATATAAGGAAGAATCAACCATAGATATACATAAATGTACGTCTATCTATTCATCTCCAGTATGTCATATACGTAATATGTCAAATTAAAAATAAATCAGAATGATTATTACATATATTAAAGTATATGTATGCACATGTATGCAATTATATAAAAAAGGAGACATTTTGAGGGGACTGCATGTAAAGTTATGGCATATCATTAAAGAACACCAAATGTGCACTTGGACTTTAGACGTACACTGTCACAAGACAAATAGGTTTACATGTTTCTATTTCGACTCCTTTATATATATGTGTGTGTGTATATATATGTTATATACACAGAACTAAAGAAATTTTTGTGTGCCTGTAAGTTTGTCACATTTATTCAGCTGCAACAGCCAGTTGCCTTCACTAACACACCTTAATTTTTTGTGTGTACATGAGCCTATGCATAGGTACACATAAAAATTTTTTTGTTTGTTTTTAATAGCAAGATATATTGCACACATATGATATCAAAACTCAACATAAAAGCTATTTTAACTTGTACCTGAATTTTATTTGTTCTAATAATACTTGTCCCAGTTTATGATCCATAGCCAAATAGTTCACAAGTAAGCACCTAGGCATGGATTACTCTCATTTAATATTAAACTTCTAAACGTTCAGAAGTTAGCTGTTCAGGCTCTGCCTTTAGTGAATGGCAGAGGACAGGCAAATCATTCCTGTATAAGACGGGGATCAAAGACAGGTAGGTGAATCACCAGCTGAACGTGCCTATTTCTCTCCACTAAAGGACAAAACAAGTAGGTTACATTTAGACAATTAAATATTAGACATGTACAGTCAGCAGCACTGAATCACACGCCAGAAGGTATGCATGGAGAAGCAGAGGAAGGTAGCTCAGTACCTGAAACAGAATGGCATTAACATGTTGGTCTCCTTGCACACACCTGCAGTTTGGACACAGTCTGCTCTTTCACTCGTGGGTGGTGGGGGAACTGATGACCACAAGGTTTCGAGTGTGGCTAATGTTCAGATGACCTAAATGTTAACTCTGCCCTTTCAGCAAAATAGGGTATGTGCGGGACATCACGCTGCCAGGCAGCAGCAAAGACCTGCTCCAAGGGCTCAGCTGTAGTTTGCCATGGGCTCCCTGCATCGAGAAGCCTCAGGCACATGCCATGGAGCTGCTTGGGGCAGGATGACCCACAAGATCAAAATATTCTCCTCTTCATACCCTTGTTGTGGACGAAGATGAGGAGAATTAACCCTGCAGTGACCCTGTATCCGGTGCAGTGTATGTTTTTGTATGGTTAGAGGCTCTGTCTCCTTTTCTTTCCCACTCAGTCCTCACCAGCAGGAAGCAAGAAGGGGAGTAGTACTTCTGTGTGTTTTGGCCTATCATGCTGTACCTAACACTTTTAATGCTGACCCCCAAGCTCCTCCATTGGAAAGTATATGGAAAATTGACATTCATGAGCATGGCACACTTTCTTCTTTCTGCAAAGAGTTCCAGATAATATAGAAGTGGGCAAAGTGCATAAAAATAGACTGAAAGATTAAAACTGTGGCACAAGGGATATGAAGTCACTCACCCTATGATGTCCCATGTTATGATGCTACTGCCTGGGAACCTAGCTTCATTATTTCTTGTAATACAAGCTGATTTCTCTGAAATGATCAAAGCCCAGTTTCAAAGCATTGCTGTAGTTCCTGAAATCATAATTGGAATAGAAGACTACAAAAGCTTCTCACTTATATAACTGTAAAAACTTTCTATGTAAAATAAAAAGCTGTAAATAACTCTTTGAGATTCAGGAATGCTGTAAACCTCCAGAGCTGAGTTAACATAATTAATCACCAGAGCCACAAAATTAATTTCTTTGTATTATCATGAACTATGTCTGTTTTATCATACACATTTAAAACATCTCTGCCTTGAGATGCTCTCTAAGGCATGCTATCTTAGTGTTGCCAAAGTTTATTTAATGTCAGTCAAAGTTTATGCTTTCTGTCAAAACTAAACAGTCATTATGGGACTAGAGTAAAAATTAGCCTGACCATGTAAACTATGGGTGAAACGGTGCTTCTAAATATTCAGGAGTCAAGCACCTGACACCACACTCCCAGGTTACCACATCAGATATCCTTCTCCGTTTCTACTCCTACCTGTTTGGAGTAATGCATCTCGGCTTCAAAGACAGGTAAGTGCAGGTGCAATGGGACATTATTTCCCAAACAATAAACAGAAGTACGTGCTACATACCTTGATCTCATCTAATTTTAGCAAATAAAACATGTAAGTTAAGAGCATGTTTTCTCCTCTGTAACTCCAGAGAAAGAGAGAAAGAGGCTTTTCCTTAGAGCAATTAATCCTTGTAATTGCTTTTAGCAAATGCCTCTCAATCCTGACATCCAGACCCTTGTGAATCAAAGCCCAATACAACTCGCTCAACGGAACTTTTCAACAGCTTTGCCACTCTTTCAGCTAGAGATGGTATCATTCAGACATTTTGGCAAGAGGCTGGGAAAGAACCAGCTCAGGTGAGCCAGGTGGGAGGCTGCTGCTGAACGTCTTGGTCTCCAAAAGGGACTGTTGCCTGATTTTCTCTGTGATGGAGTAGGCAGCATGGCTCACCCTGTTTATCCAAAAGATTGTGTTTACCTGATCCCAATCAGCTGTAGGAAAACAGGATAGCTCTGCTGGCTGAAAGCTGCCTCCATGCCAGGTTGTGCCAAGAAGCACCAGGAGAGTAAGCTGCTTTTGCCCTCAACCCCCACTCTTCTCACATAGGGTTGGGCATCATGGCATCATCTGACCATAATAAAGACTTCAGCTAACTTGTCTTTGAAGTGGGAAGTTGAGTCACACCATCTGTGGAATCCTCATTTTTCATTGTTATGAAAATGCATCCCAGTGCCAGGGTATCCCGTTGTTTATTCACTGTTCTGGCATGGCCATGCAGGGGAATGGATGCCAATCACAAAGCAATCTGCGAAAGGCAGACACAGTAGGTGAGACTGGTTAGGAGGTATAGACTAGACGCCTCCCTCAGAAAGGGCCAGTGGGCTGCCAGTATGACTGGGAGCCCTTGGAGTCTTCAGAAACGTGCCCTTCAGTATCTTGGTTTATGAGCCAGTTACATGGGAAAACAACACACAGTTTTACTATGCCCAGAACACAGCTCCTGCCTCAAGCAGAATTAGATGGGTTTGCTTTATGAAAATAATGGGGGAAAGCACTTTGAACTACAGGATTGATTCATACGTTTGCAGTTATATATAAAATGTGTATTTTTCCCCGAGTTATGCAGTTATGCAGCCGCCGTTTTGACATGCCAATGTGATAAGCATGCCCGTTAACCACACAATTATGAAAAGGATGCAAGTAGGACTGTCTTTTGTACCTTTTTCTTCTTTTAGACTAGTAAGTAAAACGTAGTATATGTAACTGTTGGAATTAAATCAGGATTTCATGCATAACTTCTTGCAGCTGCTATCAGTGAACAGTTCTGTTAATAAATCATTTCCTTTTCTGGCAATAAGTCATTGTGTATGCCAATTATTACTAATTCTTTCTCTGAAATTAAGATTTCAGTAACTTTTTAATGCCAATGCCTCCATCAGGTTCCAATGCCAACATCTTCCACCGAAATAAATTCTTCCTTTCTATGAGAGCTACACAAGGCTGTTGAAAAAGTGAATGGCATACCTTAATGGTGGTAAAAGTTCCCTTTTACCTAGATGAGCTACATTTGAGTTATAGACAGGTCACATTTTCAAACATTTCTGCAACCCCACTTAATTTAAAACAAGAGCTGAGATGCTTCTGTAAGTACAGTACTTGAGGAAAGTGAAGTTTGAAGAAAAATAATAGCTATCATGAGGGTTTATAATAAAATCTTGAGATACAGCAACAAAGAGTCCTTTTCAGAAAAAAAAGAGGAATAAATAGTCTTTAATTTAAGATACTGCTGACCTGAATCTTCTCTTAGCTACACTATTTTTATATGGTGGAATCCCCAAGTTACTCCAATTTAAATTTCTAATTGACACTAAAGGTCTATCTGTATGATGCAATAGAGTATTATGTGAAGTCCCTCTGATCCTCTCCAAGCTCACTGTAGAACTGGAAAATGTATACTAATATAATAATGCAGCTCTGCTTATAAGCTAATAATATTTGTTTAGAGGCAGGTTGAATTAGTGTGGGTGCCTGTTCCTATTCTTTATGCTGGTTCACTTAGGTAGCTATTAGGTCTCAAGAGTACATGTTCTCAAGATCTCAAGACATGACATTTGGTGGGAACTGTATCTCTGAAATGCAGTCACTGAACATTAGAGATACACTTGAAAAGTAGATAGAACAGGTTCTTTACTAACTTGCAATATTACCTTTTTATGTATAGAAAGAAAAATACATAAACCCTATTATGATTTGAGGGCTAGAAACATAAATTGTATTATTTATAAAATGAGATTTAGAAAATGCTATCATAAAGGGCTATGTGGTGCTGTTAGTTGCGTTTTGTGGTGCCATAGAAATAATCATAGCTATATTTATATAGCAATTCTTCCACGTATATATAAGGCGGTGACCTTTCCTAAAGCTTTTGAACAGAGAAGATATGAAAATTGAGAATTAAATGCATGAGACATTAATACCTTGAGTTTTTAAAAGATAAATAAATTCTATACTTATCTCAGGAGCATGGGAAAAAAATGGATTTGCTTGAAACAACATTCTTGTTATGTCCCAGAGGTTCAAAAGTGGTCCAAGTATGGACCATCACAGTCCTGTGAGCATCCATATTGCTTTCTGGTTTAAGATACACCCTGGTCTGGTTTTAGTCCAAGCTAGTAACCTGCCAGAAGGAGCCTGAACATGGTTTAGAGGATCACGTGTGCCAAGGACTGTTCCCTTAAGGAAACTGTGGGTGCTGTTACAGTGCTCTGGGGATGGAGGAGCTTTAAGCTGCATGCTTGTGAGCCACATCTTGCCACTTGCCCTCAGGACCAGAGAACATTCTGTCTCATCTACCTGTACAAACACATAGCCATTGGGCCTCTAAGCATACAAGATGCCCTAGGGTGTTCACGATATCTACATGTGACTACAAGTGCCCCACCTGCAACCAGCCAGATGGAGCTACCTTGACTATAATGGGAACTTAACCACCAGGCTTCCATGTATACTCCTGTGTAAAGACATTTGCCTTCAGTAATCTTGCCCATGGGACTCAAATCGACTGCTTAAACATTGATATTTAGCACCGTTCAAAAACAGTATCATTCCCTGTCAGATCAACAGCTGCTATTGCAGAACATCACAGATATCCTATACCTGCTGGTGCCATCCTATACCTGCTGGTGCCATGCAGGTGTCCTGGATATCCAGATGCCTTAGGTATCCAAATCTGTCTCAGATAGCAGTAGGCAGCTGTGCTGAGGCAACTGAATCCTACGTATGGTGATCAAATGTTGAGTCCACTTCTAAAAGAAATCACCTTCATATGATTGTTGGTTCAAGGTGCCAGAGTAAATATTTCAGCTCCAGATCTGCAGAGGCTTAATCATGATGCAAAGAACTCTTTGCATCATGAGTACGTGGGCTTCTGAGACGGCAGTTTTGTACTATAAAGGCACTGCTGTCTGCCCACAGAATGGTGGCTGCATTGAGGTTGAAGAAAGACCTTTCATAGTTTCCCCTAAGTGATAAAGGCCATACTGGCTTATGGTTTAAAAAAACTAAAAGACCCAGTCAAGGCTTACCATCTGTGTGGCTCAAACTGTTTAAATACGATTGCAATATTGATACTGCTCTAACCTCTGTTATGCCTCTCTGCCATCTGCAGAGCTGGGAGAACAGGTTTTCTTTATACTCACCAGGATGGACTGTGTGATAGATTGAAGGAAATTGTGTTTATATAAATACATAGTGTGTATACAATACAGAGAAAATAAACTGAACAACTTGTCTGAACACCGAGTATTCAGGAAAGGACAGTAAGTCACTTCTGTTATCAAAACACAAACAGAATTTTGTCCAACCAGAACCTTTCTGAAACAGGTGGCATGCAGCAGAATGAAGGTTATGTGTTTACGTCAAACTTAGCTACAATGAATGGTAAGAATAGAAAAGTCTATGTAATCTGTGTTATCTAAAAGTCCAAGCAGTAATGTTGAACTTCATTACAGATAGAGTAAGAAATTGTGACAAAAAGCAGAGGTATTAATTTTATGACTGGTGCTGAAATGGAGAAATAATATTGTCTATGTGTTACCATAAAATATGTCTTTATGTCTAGAATGGTAATGAAGGAGTTCACATATTCACTTCAGTGACTGTCAAGCATATAACCACATAGGGAGATATAAATAAAAAGAGAGCTTTTCACTGGCTTTGGGATGCTGAGAGAAATTAATCAGTGCCTGAACACTGGATGTTCAGTGTTCATGGAACATCAGGGCAGTCTTTTGTCTAGGTAACATAATTTTGGCGTTTGCGTGTTATTTTATGGTACTTGCTGATGGTCTTTTTCTCAAAGATGGCATTGTAGGGTGAAGGAGGCATCTGAGAACTGAAGTATCTTCCTTTCTCATTTGGCACAAGGCTGTCACTGGTCTACTTCAGACCTACGTCACAAGCCACTGAGGTCCTCACAGACTTTTGATTGACTCCAACAGTCTCTTCATTAGAGATATGTAAGAACAGTGAAAGATGGAAATCAGTGCTTTGCACTGGGTGACACAGCATGATAATGGAGGGGGTATGAGGAGGCATAGACAATGATCATTTCAAACTGAAGGAGAATTTCAAGGAGCAAAGGCTACATATAACCTTCAAACTGGAAGTTCACAAAAGCCACAACTCTGAAAAGCACTATGGGATTGACTGTTCACCCAAAAAGTGGCTGTTTGACAAGAAATGCACCCTCAGGAGCCTGCCAAGCACCAATCTGGTTCTGACTCAGAACAAAAAATACAGCTTAGTGAGTCATGAGCATCACTTCCTTCTGCACAAATCATTTCCTGAAGGGTTTCCCATCTACTCTTCCTTTCCTGTAAGATCTAGCAACGGCATGGCTGAAGATCAACATATGAAATTTCACACTGACAGAATAGTAAGAGGCAGAATGGTTCTTAGAATGTGCACAGCATACACTATTTAGCGATATTTTATGAGAGTGGCAGTAGAAAAGGCAAGTCAATCTTTAAATTAGGCCTGTTTTCCAAGTGTTGTTTTTCAAGTGAATCATCACATTGAGTTGATCATATTTTCTAATTTAAAAGGTTTAAACATGCAGAAAAATGTACTTTTTCTCTCTTTATCTTATCATGTACATCATCAGCACAGTACCACCCTCTTCCACTAAAAATATTCTCCATCATGCCAACTATGTACATGCCCCAGGCTTATTTCTTAAGAAACATTAAGCATTACCTCATACAGCTCATTGAAAATATGTCCAATAACAACACAACATCTAAGAAAAATGCAGAAACCCTTATTTGCTGTCAGTGAGGTTAGCAACTAATTTTCGTCTTAGTCTGGAAAAAAAAAAGGGTTGGTATTTTTTTTTGCTTTACTTTTTGGTTTCCTGATGCAGATTGCACCATTTAGACTTCATGTTCCTTTCAGCAGGCTTACAAGTGAGACCAGACTGTTCAAGTCAGTTGATTTTGTTGTATGCCATTGTCAACACCTAGATTTCAAATTCTTATGGCAAACAACAGATAATAAAATCAAAGGTTCACCATGCAATTATTATTCATTAGAGCTGCCACAGCTCTCACAAAGTCAAGAAATGATGAAGACTATGGAAACTTTCAATGAGTAGGATTTCCCTTTGGCAAGCTGAAGTCATTACTTACCCTGCAGCAACCACGGCTGTTTCAGGTGCATTGTCCATTTGCACTTCACTCTTGGCATGCCTGAATTTCACACACTTATGCTTGGATTATTTTGGCCAGCTGCATCCATTGAGCACTTGCACTGTAAAGCTTCTCCACCCATTACATGAAGACTGATTTTATTAATTTTTTTTTTTTGCCATTACAGAATTCAGGTCTTATAAAACTCCACAGTAGTGAGAAGGAGAGCTGGTCGGGCAACATCGCAGAGAATCCTCACAGTTACTGCAACCATTTTATTCTGCCAAAGGGAAACCCTAGTAATGGAAATTTCCACAGCTGACATCCTTTCTTGACATCCTTACGCTTTCTGCTGCTGTGACTCACAAGCAATGACCTGATGTGTAGGAGGTGAGAGTACTTGGAGGCTACCTTAAATAATGGCTACGAAACAGCACTGAGAATGCAAGCTTCAGATTTTAATTTTTTGGCCAAAGAATACTGTTGTGTAAATCCATGGCCTGATCCTCAGTCTCCTCCAGATTTCAGAGATAGGCACACTTCTCAGGGAAGCCACAGAGGCTGACGGCACTCTGGTGGTGGCATGATCTCTAGCCTGAATTGGTAGATCTAATCTGGGTAGCTCATAACAAACTTAATGCAATTAGACACCCACTTAAATAGCCTCTGGCTAACTGTCTGACTTTCCGTCCTATCTGTGAAACTGGCAAACATTGGGGAAACTGAAAACTTTGTTCCTATCCTGATTTTAAAAAGAGCTCTGTGTATATCCATAATATGCAATCTGACTTCATTGTGTCAGAGTCAGGTTTTGAAAAAAGAGTAATCAAATAAGTAATCCAGTGCAAAAGTAAGAATGAGACCATGGTATGTAAAAGCTCTAACATGAGACATAAACATGACTCTGTCCTTATGGAATTCAGTGGCCTTACCATGCCAGCATTTCTCTATTTCATGGACAAAGAAAAAGATAAAAAGTCATGCATTTCATAATAGTTTCTTAACAGTATCTGTTTTAGAGGTTAGTATTATATTTGTCAGCATCCAACCTATGTTTCTCACCAGCTTCAGTAATCATTTGTTAATCAGCTTAGCCAGGTGAACTGATTGTAGCATGTGAGGATATCCAAGGGTATGTGAGATGGGGTTCTCTCCATGTCATCTCTAGCAATTCCTTAGTATGTCCATCTGGAGAAACAGTCCTGAGATATTTGCTACTTGTCTTCCAAAACAAGGGTTTCAGGAATTCAAACTTCTTTTGAGGATAACAAAAGCATGATTTAGGGGTTCACAAGACACATCTGCCAAAGGTGTTCTCTCCAAAAAGAGAGCTGTGGCCCACCAGGCCAAGTACTGCAGGGTGCCTTATGCACACGTTGGGTGGGACTTCCCTTGTGTCAAGTGGGACCACCACAGCTCCCTTGGAGCTCTAAAGGCATACTGTCATGGTTTTACCCCAGCTAGCAACTAAGCACCACCCAGCCACTTGCTCACTCTTCCCACGTCAGGATGGGGGAGAGAATCGGAGGAGTAAAAGTGAGAAAACTCATGGGCTGAGGTAAAGACAGTTCAACAGGTAAAGCAAAAGCTGTGCACACAAGCAAAGCAAAACAAGGAATTGATTCACCACTGCCCATGGGCAGGCAGGTGCTCAGCCACCCCCAGGAAAGCAGGCTCTGTCAGGCGTAATGGTTACTTGGGAAGACAAACTCCATAATGCTGAATGTGCCCCCTTTCTTCCCACAGCTTTATGTGCTGACCATGATGTCATATGGCATGGAATATCCCTTTGGTCAGTTGGGGCCAGCTGTCCTAGCTGTGCCCCCTCCCAACTTCTTGTGCACCCCCAGCCTGCTCGCTGGTGGGGTGGGGTGAGGACCAGAAAAGTCCTCGGCTCTGTGTAAGTGCTGCTCAGCAATAAGGAAAATACATCTGTAATATCAACACTGTTTTCAACACAATTCCAAAACATAGCCCCATACTAGCTACTAGGAAGAAAAATAACTGTATCCCAGCCAAAACCAGCACACATACTAATAATGTTTTGTGTGTATTTTTTCAGTTCAATATGTCTGATACGAGGGCTGCATTACAGCCAGTGGACCCGTGTTTTCTGAGGATGTTACCTGTCTTGCAATATGGCACATATTCATTTGGAGATGCTTGGGACGTAGCTTTGGAGAACTGTAGAGGACAGAGGGAAACAAACTTGGTGAAGATCCATCCATATTGACATCAATGAACTACCCTAGAACCAGTTATCATCTTGGAGGAAATAAGTTGGTTCAGTCCAAAAAAGATATTGAAAGTGAATTGACAAATATATGATATGACCAACCTCAGAAAAAAACTGGAAGGTAAATTGTTTGACAGTGTAGGCATACCAACAGGGTCATCATTCTGCAGATGCTCCTTGCCATTCCCTTCACTGGAGTTGATGCTCCCCTTCTAAACTTCATGATCACCTGAGTGTTGATGGCCTAGCTCTGAAATTTTTTTTGCACGTGGCTTAGAAGGAAAGGGCCATGGCAGCACTTCTTCATCCTTTTCTGGGGTCTACAAGTATTGCCATCAAAAGAAATCAGTTGAGTGAGCTGGGAATATTTCGCTGTCATGTTTACAAGAGGGTAAATATTTATTTCACAGAGGAGATAACCTCAGAAGGCTGAATTAGGTGCTCCTTTCAGCACTAAGACTTATTACTGTAGCTGTATGCCACAGGCTGCATACAATAGAAGAGGCAAGTGCACCTCAGGAAGTATAGCTATATGATGCAGCACTGCAGAGAATGCAAGTGTGAAAGTCTGCCTGGGGGTCAAACTCTTCTGTTAGGCGTCCTAAGTGATGTGTTATCAATGCTCCTCTACCAAAAAACCTGTTCTAGGGGAAGGCTGACATTACTGCTGCGACTATTTTTCCTCACAGCTGTCCTACCAAGTGTAAGCCGTGAGCTACCTTTTGAGAATTGCAAGAAGCCTCTCCCTTCCAGAGTCCAAGGAACGCAATCCACCCTTTCAGTCCCTTGAAGAAAAATGCTTTTTCCAACCATGGTCAGGACACAGTGTGAAGGAGGATCTGGCTGCTTTTCTGGTACCCTGAAACCTTCTTAATAGAAGGCACACGGGATCCCGGTCTGAGCCAAAGCTCACATCAAGACTGGTAAAAAGGACTGGGTCAGCAGCAAACGTTAGAGTGGAACATGGACTTCAGCACTTCTAAACTGAAACAAAATGTTTGCAGCAATATTCTTCAGCTTCCTATGATCTTTCAGGGAAGGAATGGGAGATGGAACACTTTTCTGGAACATGCTTCTCCTCAAGGCCAAAAAGTGCTTCCGTGGACCTTTGTTTTAGCAACATGGAAGGGCAAGAAAGGTGGTTCTTGAAATCAGAATACTTTGCTTAGTTATAGAAGAATCCTCCATACTGGAAAAAAAAACATTTCCCTGACCTAACATTATAAAATCTGCTTTTGCTGGTGTTGAAGTGATGAACAGAATGCTACACGCTAACACTGAACAGAATGCTACACACTAACACTATCTCTAACTAAACAAACACATAACTAAATATTTACTATAAAAAAATGCTTTTCTGCTGCTCAGAGAAGAGGATTCTGCCAAAGGCTTCTATCTGGCAATCACAGAGCCATAGGCAAGACTCAAGGGAAAGTTGTTTCTGCTCCATCTCTCATAACTTTCAGTGAGGTGTAAGGGCAGTCAGAGTGCAGATGTAGTTTTAAAGGCAAATAATGTCAATGAGAAGCCAAGCTCACTCTTTTTGGGCACAGGCCCACCAGAATTAGATCATATATGGATCACTGGAGATCTTCCCTATTAACACCAAGGGTGTCAGAATGTTTATAAGGTAAATATTTTAATGCTTACTTTTTTTAAAAAAAAAAAAGTTTATCATGTAGTTCCGTCACTGGAAAAATAATAATAGCATCCCAGGAATGTAAGTGCAGTTAAATATGCAAATTTAACTTTACAGTGGATTGGTTCCTGATGTACCTAATGGCACAAATGTAATACTAGAGTACAATGTTTCTTTTTAAATAAAATTACATTAAAAAAAAAAAGAAAAGAAAAGAAAAAAGACCTGCTATTCAAATTATATAAATATTCATTATTAAGTGTTTGGGGTTCTTGGAGCAGAAGTTGTAAATTTGATGTTTCTTACATGATGTGTGCAGAAGTTAGGCACCTAGTAATTGCATATGCAGCCCCCACCATTATGACAGACAATAACTCAAACATTTAAAAAAGCATGGAGATGTGACTAATGTAAGCAGGCTGGATGTCTCTTTGAAATTCTTTCATAGCCACTGACTCCATATCTGGCATCTGACTGGACAAGAGACTTAAGCTTTTGCTTTGGATTAAGGTCCCATGTTTAAGTTTACGTGTACAGGTTCACAACACAGAAACCTTGTATAGCCCTCTCTGAATTGTTCTATGAAAAAAACAGGACCAAGGCACCTAATTTATCTATTTGGAACTAAAGTGTTAGTTATTTTTTCTTTAAATGGATAACTAATAGTAGCAATACACACATTTACAGCACTCATCATACTTCCAGTTCCTACCTCTGTATTTGTTATATATTCATTATGTTCCTTACCCTTTACTGCAACTACAGAACAAAGGGCTCTCCCTGTGGAAGAACAGTTAGCAAAGAACAGAAATTATACAGATATCTATAACTGTGAGTTAGGGAATCATTATTTCCACAAAATTCACAAAATGGAGGTCACCTAATGAAGCTACTACTAGAGGGGTCATAGAACATTTTCATACAATGACTGGCTACATATTCCATGTATACAGTGCAGAGGGACAAAAACATGAATGGGTTCAAAGTGGAATTAGAAAAACACAGCAAAAGTTCATTAGTGACTGTTGAGTGCAGTGATTTGGAAACAACACCAAAGTCTTCTGATCACAAAAATCCAGAAAAATATGTTAAGAATAGATACCCTACTCATTCATAGAAACTTGTTTTAAGCAATTGCTCCTGGGTGGTATCAGCTATGTGGACATTTGTCTTACCTGTCCTAGTATTTCTTATGCTCTTAGCCCTCTGAAGCCACGGACAAAGGTGGATGTGGAAGGCAGGTATTTATATCATAGTCATACCACTGCATAAACAAAAGATTTAAGAAGATTTCTTGCATTACATCTTCTCTGCACTCTTTTAACACCTTCTTGTACCCCACATACCTCCATGATAACCTACAGAACTTCAAACTATTGAATGCTTTTGACTGGGACTTCGGGGTTTTTTTAACAGTTGTCTCTAGGTGTGTCACTTGGTCACAGCTGAGGAAATTAATATGCCTTGTCACTATCTATTCCTGGGCCACTATCATGTCAGGGGGGTGTAAATGCTAACACAATCTCCTTTGCATAGAAGTTGTCTGCTGTCCCCATTTTGGTTGCTTCTACAACTAAGTCTACCAGCTGGAGTTTCTGGTTGATGTGTTTCTGTTGTTTTCCAGCAAGTTTCCTACCAAGGAACTCACTGCTAAATGAAAGAATTACAGTATCAGCTTAGGAAAGGGAAAATCCTGGAAGGGCAGGAGTGTATCCAAAACACCTCTTAGCAAAACACTGGATTCTAGCTCTAGGACCCTTCCATGAGAATAATCAATGGTAATATTTGATGTAGCTCATTCAGACACAGGCAAATACAAACTATTTCACTTACTGTTCATCTGCTTGCTGATCCTGGGTTCTGGGAGAGATGTGAAAAGTTGAACCTCACATTTTATCTTGGAGTAGGATAGTGAATGCCAAGCTCTGACAGAAATTGTGTGTGGGCTTTTGGGAAGGATTGCTTTTTAACGAACATGTAAAACCTCATCTACTGCCAAATATGCTACAAACACAGAAGAGCAAATTAAAATTTCCAAAAGAAAACAGTATGAAATTTCTAACAAGTAGAATTACAATGATCAGAAAGTCCTGTGGGAATTTCTTGAGGGAACATGGAAACATTGTTTCTGCGGAAGAAATGTTGCTCACAGTCAATGATGATAGCAGCAGTTGATTACAGTCCTAGACTGGAGGTACAGCTAAATTTACTGTTTGGCTAACTACAAGCAGTATGCTCTATCCATCCATACAATTCCTTGTCTTCATTCCCCGATCTCAGATTGATTGAATACAGATGACAAAAAAGGTTGTTTTGTTGAAATACTGTGATTAATTATTTTCTCTAACCTTTGTATTTCTTATATTTTTTCTTTTTAATATTCTTTGAATATATATTTTTAAAATGTGTTTTCTTTTCTTATAAAAACTGTTGGTAGGAAACATGTTTTTCCTAGCTTTATGTGAAATGAAAAAAAAAAGATAGAAAAGAAAAGGTTCTATTATATAGGCTCTGCAAAGCTGAAAACTTTCATTTATGGTGATTATCATTGGCTGTAATCATACCCTAATGCAGTAATATGTTTTAAAGTGAGCTCATATTTATGGAATTGTAAAGACAATAATAAACAATCAATGGTAAAATAAATTAAAATATTTAAGTGGATGCATAGGCACAAATTCATCCGAGCTGAGCAGGGCTTGCTGTACTTCAGTTACAGAGACAAGGACGGAGCTCTAGAGTTTGTTCTTCAGTTTCCCCCGCCCCTTCACAACTACTCATTCATTCAATCATTAGAGGTAGCACATGGAGAGGTCACCCAGAGTGAATTTCTCTGATGTCAATAAAAACTGCAGTGTAATGTAAACAATACCTTATCTGTGTTACTAATTGAGGGCCAAATTGAGACCTGAGAGATAGCGAATGGATTGGGAAATACAGGACTGTTCGATGACAGACAGCAAGAGCAGCAGAATTTGGACCTTGGAGCAAGATTCCTCAAGTGAAGACCTGAAGGCCAAACACAGCTCGTGATGCCCAGCCAAAGCTCCTGACAAATGAGCCTGCCTGGGGAGCGGCCTCGAATCCAGACAGGGTGAGTGATAAGAGACCTGGGATCTTACTCACACATATGCATGAAGCAGGGAGAAGTAGCTGCAAGTAGCAGCTACAAGAGCACAAGCACATCCCACTCCTCCTGTTCACATGTGCATACTCCTGTTCGGGTTTTGGTCTGTCTGCTTTTTGCTATTTTTTTGTCTCCTTTCAAAAAGGAATATGCGTTTCTTTGTTGTTGTTGTTGTTCACATCTACTCTATTCTCAGTGGAATCTTAAAAGCAAATTCCTTGAAGATGTTTCAATAGTTCTTCACCTCTTTTTTATTTTTTTTAAAGAAACCAAAATCTGGACCCTAAAGTACAGCAGTGGAATTAATTCTCTGTGCATCTAGTATTTCTGTTTCATCTGTTCTTAAGCTGGTCCATCCAAAGAAGTACTTTGGCTTGAATTTTAAAAATATAATAAAATTTTGCACATAAAGAAATGCTTCGAACATAGTTCCATGTTTGTCAGTTGGTGAATATGTTTTAATGATTGCTATAGAAAGTAGAAACAGGACTAGAACAGTTGATAGGGTAAGTGTATATGGTACATTTACATATCATAGCTTTTAATAACGAGAATAGGATTACCTGCAATGCCTGTTTACCTATGGTAAGTCACAATGGGTACATTTATACAGACAATCTGCTAGTGATCTTACTCACCAGACTTGATGGTCACACTTCTTGAATCTTAGCTCACTCTTGGGCCCTGTCCTTCAGGCTGTCCCTCCATTCAGTCTCTGGGATGAATCTGCTGTAAAAAAGACTGGTGCTAGGCAGCATTGATGCAAGCCAGCCTGCGTCACTTGGCCTCCAGGTGAGGGGATGATCCCTGCCTTTCTTTTAGACAGCATCATTTTGTACACGTGCACAGATGCTTATGCATGAGATTAACACACTATTATTTTCACTTAGCATTACATGCGTCTTTATTTCAACCTGGTCATTATGGCATTAGGTTGATATGAAGACAGATGGGGTGTCAGCATAGCAATCAAATTTTGTGTGCCTTCCGCTGAAGTTGGCCTGTAAGTGTTGAGACATGACAAGCATCAAGGCTAAAGAAACCTGACTACCTGCCAACCCCTGCCAGGTTAACCTGTGGGGCATTATTACGACAGTTATCATTAATAGAGAAGATGCAGTGAAAGAAATGAAGTTATATCCCTTAATATGCCCTTTGATATGTCCCTTAGAACTTATAGGGCAGAGAAAATCTTGTCCCTATTGTGTTACCCTGAAGAACAGCTTGGGTGATGGGACTCCTAACTTCAACACCTCAATTCAGAGCCTAACTTGTGAATGAAGGCCAAAATTCTACTGCTGTCCTTGCAGTCAAAGTCTGTCCTACATAATATACCATCCACTTTTATTCCAGCAACATGTTTATGTTGCATATACTTGTAAGGCCCACAGCTTTATTATTCTAGCTGTCATCTTTTTAAAAAATATGGATTTTCTAGTATATTTTTTATGCTACAGTTTCATGATTCATTCCATCTTGGCTTCGGCACAACATTTTTCCACCCACATAGAAAAGCATGCCAAGCCTCCAAGGTTTTGCAATATTCTTTTGTAGTATTACTTTTATCAGGCAATCAAGTAAATATTAATATAACTTTTTTTTTTGAAGGAAAAGCAACTTTTGCTGCCAACTGCACAACTTTCCATGTGATAATATGAAGTATCAACATGTATCTTCTTTGAAAAATTCAACTTATATTTTCCTAAACATTTGTAGCTTTAAACTGCTCATGGGTATAACTTAATATCACAGGTATTTTTACTTTTTTCCATTTAGACAGTTTGTGTTGATCAGGACTCAAAGTCTGTTCATTTTATTCATGTGAGCATTCCCATTTGACTCACAGTAGGTAAAACACAGCAGCTTTATGAGCACAGTTATGCGCTCTGGTGCAAACACATTTATGCTGGCATGTAAGTTTTAATGCTATTATAGCTTATTCTAGGTCCTGAACAGGCATAACCTGCAGCGGTCTCTGTACTTCCAAAACTGTGATAGTATGTTTAAACTGACATATTTTACCACTTCAACGATATAATTAAACCAGACAAACTTTCAGGTCTAAATCTGATGTCAGAGCATAATAATCTGCCTCATATACCCTTCAAATGATGGGGTTTGGATTATTATTTTGGAGATGGGTGAACACATAGATAGATGAGAGATACTGCCCAGTTTCACAACCTTTTTGCATGATGAATCACTTTTGCTCACTCACATAGATGAATAAGTATCGTGGCACTTCAAGTGAACACAATCCAAAGTAAAAGCTCCAGAGTAGAACCCATAAAATATGTAATACAGCAGATAAGCTTTCCAGTCATGCTGTGAAATAAGATTGTTTATTATTTCCTGTCACATCGTTGCATGGTAATTTTCAGTTCACGATCCGGTGGTTCCTGCCCAGCATCCTCTCTAAGCTTTTTAATCCACAGCTACAGGAATATAGCTACCATGCTTAACCCATGGCTACAGGCTACATAGAAATGTAGCTCTCGGTCATTAATAGACCAGATGAGACACATGTTCCTTATATTAGTTAACAAACACACACAAAAAAAATCTATTTCAGCTTAACTGAAAGGAATTTATTGTACAACTTTCCATTCAACCACCAAACCCCAAAATCCATTATTTGCACAGCTCTATTTCCAGCACACGTAAATATGCCATTTCTGTTCATTAATGGTACCGCAACCTACCTCTGTCCTTTCTTCCCTGTGAATAGGGCTATTCTTCACACTGCCAGCACTTGTTTACCCCTTCCATTGCATTTATTATAAGATACTGTGTAGAATTCATCTTGAATTGCCTGAATTTAAGCTATGCAACACAGGTATCTATATCTGAGCTTGTGCAAGTTCCCATCAGAGTCAAGGGCAAGCTCAGTTCCAATTCAGTTTCCTAAACATAGATGTCTTATTGATGTGTTAGATGCTGTGTTGTCACCCTCAGGCTGCTCCAGAAAATCATTGGTCACCCCTAGGTCTTGTGTCTTATCTGAAGGCTTCATGCAGATACACCATATTCTTGATGGCATCTCAAATGGCACTAGAAGACCGCGCTTAGACAACCTTCAATCTCTCCATTAACTTTAATAGGAGCTTAACATCTAATTGAGGTGCAGATATCTACGCTGAAGACACCATAAATTAGGTAGACTGAGCTGAATCTTGCACACTGAGACTTGAGAGGAACAGACACTCATCTGTTTTGGGACTTGTGGAGACTTCTCTGACTAACCTATCCTGACCTATTTAGGACTATTCAATTCAGACATCCTTCTTATGAGATGTTTTTTTCCTTTGCAATTATACTTAAAATCTTTACACACAGACTGAAGAATCCCCTATCATTTGTGGACAGAAAGTGAAAGTAATTTGCATCTTCTGTACAGCCATTTACAGCAGTGTAATCCATCGCTATCTGGTATAATAAAACAACCAACAAAACACAGAAGAGAATCGTCTGCACACACAGTACGAACTCTGCCCCAAGGAAACCTACTAATGCTCAAGTGTCCATAGGAACTTTCTCTAAAAGGAAACATACTTTTTTCAGGACCTTCAATACTCTTACTGTGTTTTTAATTCTGAACACCAGTGAGAGCAAGGTAAACTAAGACATTAAAAAAAAAAAAAGTTAGGCGCTATGGAGAAAACCACAATCAGCACCATCTGTAGCCTAATTATGTACAACAGAGCATAGGGGAATACTCACCCACAAGTGACCAAAATAAATGGATATTTCTAATGGCTCTCAGGGCTCTAACAACAAAACATTTTTCCAAGACATCAGACAAAATTTTAAAGGGTGTTGTCCCACTCCTATCACAGACAAATGGAATAGCTGCAAATTGCAGTGAGGTGGTGCTGGGCTGTTTATTGACTTCTCTCAGAGCTCTGCAATGAGTCACTCAAAACCCAAGGTGTCTAAGGCTACATCTGCATTAGCAAATTCAGAGCAATGGGAATAGGTGCTGAGGAATGATGTCTACACTGCACACATTTCAGTGGTTTGACATCAGACTAGTTATAGTTTGGTTCTGTTGACTGAATTTCCATTAGCAATTCAAAGGCCTTAGGTAGTCTTCTGGAACACATTTTCTAGATAGTGTCATCCAAAAGGAATCCAGCTTGCATGATTTGAGAGGCTTCATGAAGCAAACCAAAGCCTCACTGGCCAGCAGGTTGAAGGAGGTGATTCTGCCCCTCTGTTCTGCTTGTCTGAGACCCCAGGTGGAGTACTGTGTTCTGTTGTGAAGTCTTCAGTACAAGAGAGACATGGACCTATTGAAGCACATCCAGAGGAGGGGCTCAAAAATTATTAGGGAGATGGAACATGTCTGTTATCAGGAAGGACTGAGAGAATTGGAGTTGTTCAGTCTGGGGAAGAGAAGGCTCTGGGGAGACCTTATTGCAGTCATTCAGTACTTAAAGGGGGCTTACAAAAAAGATGGGGACAGAATTTCTAAGAGGGCCTGTAGTGATAGGACAAGGCATAACAGTTTTAAACTAAAAGAGGGTAGTGGCAGACTAGATATAAGGAAGAATTTTTTTATGATGAGGGTGGTGAAACACTTCAACAGGCTGCCCAGGGATTTAGTAGAGTAGATGCTCAGTCCCTGGAAACGTTCAAGGTCAGGGACTCTGAGCAATCTAATCTAGTTGAAGATGCCCCTGCTCATTGCAAGAGTGTTGAACTAGATGACCATTGAAGGTCCCTTCCAATCCAAACCATCCTATGATTCTATGATTCTATACTAAGTAGGGGTGGTCAGGAGATTCCCCTCAAAGTAGCACTCCTAACCCTAACTGAAATATTAACAAAGACCTGTCCTTAAACAGTTCCTTCTCTGATCTGATTTTGGTAGTATGTTCTGGCTGCGGTTCCTGGGATGCCTTTGTATATTGCATATATCCATTAATCTCCAGAGGTATTTCTGTCCTCTAACAGAGGAATTCGTTGGGATGGAAAAACATCAGAGGTCTGGGAAGATGCAGATATCAGTGTCTTTATATTATATGATTGCAGTTGCCTAAGTCCATTTTCCAAATTACAGACGTGCATCAAAGAAGTTATCATAATTTTTTCCTCATGAGAAGTTCAGCACAGTCCGCGTTGTAATACGTTAGCTAAACAGGTTTATGGCAAGATTTTTGCACTGCACTTGTTCTGTGACTGTACTGATGACCTGTTGTGCCAGGTTTGATTACCTGCCACCTTTTGCCAGTTCTCTGTATAAAGGAGTGTATATGTATTTTACCAGTTTCATAGTCGCTGTCCTCTCGGCACACTTCATTCACAGCTTCTTTACATCTTCATATTTGGCGATGCAATAAATGGAGCGCAAAGGGTTAACTAGTTTCCAAAGCATGCTGTTTGACAATGGTAGGCCTTCTGAATCATGGATTACCAAATAATCATTTGTCCTGATGATGTAATATTTGTAACTTACAGTAATGTTACTAAAGGGAGGAGTTCTGTGAAAATTGGTTTGAACTGGTCTCTCTGGTTTATGATCCTTCCTGTTCCTCTGCTTATGCACTGACTTAATCTTACTCAGTAAACACATTCATTTCCTAATTCTTTTTCAGACCCTAATCTGCAAAGAGCTAGGAGGAATCCTACTTTCAAACCCAAAAGCATCAAGGAGAAAAAAAAAATCCAAAAAGTGTCTTAGCACTGAAAAGCAAAAGAAAGTATCTTAGCACTGGAAAATTATTTACTTCCAGTCATTGCATTCTAACTCAGCACAAAATTAATTCCCTGGAGACTACTGATAAATACATTCATCTTTCTAAGCTTTCATTTGGCTAAGAATCTGGAGCATATCAAGGGCTTCTTTTTAAGGCAGTTCCTGCAAGGCAATACTAAGCGTTACTTATTGTTATTAGGGGTAAAAATTACATATATTAGATTATATTATTGTATTTGTTACCAGAAGCATATAATGTTTAAAGCACTTTTAGACATTCTGGTGAATTTTTTTCTGCAGGTGCTAAAAATTGCTGTATTATTAGGCTGCAGACTTTCACAGGAATACCTTGAATACTTACTGATAAATCCTGAAATGTAGTTCTGCTTTTTTTTCCTATTTCCACCCCTTTTCTACCACAGACAAGTGAGTAGAAGTAAGGATTATCTCATCACCTTGTACTCATTCACCCCTCTCATGGGGTACTCATCAGTGACCACTGCTGAAAAATCAACAACTGTCATCTGTTGTCACACCACAATGTATACCATAATATGTAAAATAAATAGTTACTTTCAAGTATCATATGCCAATGCAGGGAGTATTTCTGTTAATAAATATTTACTTTCCAAAGATACCAGAGTGTGTATCTGATTGTGTACAGTAAACTAAAACATATGTGAAAGACTGGATGCATTCAAGATGGAAAATCATGCTTAGACCAAGAAATGAACAGGAAGGAAGCAGCCATTATTCTGCATGACGGATTGTGATTGTGGATTTGACAGATGCAGCATGGAGATTCCTGCCAAATGCCAAGCCACCTCCTCTGCATGCAGCTGCAATGTTTCTCAACTTACAAACCACCTTGATTACATAGTCCTGAGCACAGTCCACTGCTGACTCAAATCTGTTATCTGTAATAGAGCCACAACATCACTTATTAGCACTGCATGAGAGATTTCTTGCTGCTCAGATAAAGTGGACTTTTACAAGAAATTCAGTGATATCAGTATCAGCCCCTTGCCAACGAGAAGTAGCAGAGCTGCTTTTTTTATTGAGAAACACTGTTTATAAATTGTTTTCCCAGCCGAACATTGAAGATTATGTGTACTGTTCAAAAGAAGGGCAAGTTAACTCAAAAAAACAAATGCAGTAAGCATACGTATAGGATTATGTGCGAACGTTCCCAGCCTGTGAAATAACTCAAACAGATTGGCATGCACTTGTGCATAAGTCAATCAAGTCACAGCATGCTTTTATTCAGTTTAATAGTAGATACTCTGCAAACAATCATAAGACGTTGAGTTGCACACTGCATAGTCTGTATCTAAATGGATTTTGTGTGTGTGTTCTTAAGCTCATATTCTATGCAATGTAAAGGTTTTCTTTTTTCATTTTTTTAAGGTTGAATAAATTTCTGTTGACTTTCTTACTATTGTTAAGAATTCTTTGGTAAACACCCATACTTATTATCCGTTTAGAATATGTTGACCTAGAACTATTCTGAAGAGTATTCATCATATCATTAAACACTTAGCTTGCTTTTGCATCTTAAAGCCAAATTATTTGTGTGGTATCCAGCAGTTTAGTGGTAATGCAGTCCATTGACCCACTACCAATAAAGACCACTGGAATTTCTCATTACTTTCCAACCCTTCACTCAGTCTTAAAGATGGGAATTGATAGTTGAATGGCTTTCTTGTTGCTGGGATAGAAAAGCTGGTTAAAACTGTGAACACAGTTCATGTTAAATATAATTTCAAAATGTGTTTGGTGCTGAGTCACACTTGAAGCAAACATTTTTAAAATTGCTACAGAATAAAAAGGTTTTTGTTTTTCTTTTAAAAATTAACATGGAAGGGAATTCTGATTTCAGTCCAACCCAGAATTTCTCATTGTTAGTAATATCATTTATACAGCTACAGTTACAGATATTTGCGTAATTTTATGGCTTGATTGTGGAAGTCCATAATAAAACACACACCATAACATATTAGTTGAAACAAGATTGCAGGATAATGGAAAGATACAGTAAACAGCTGGCTTCTGTAATTAGTATGTTGAATGTTTATGTGCTCCTCTTGTTAAGTACCAAACTGTTTCATCAGAACAAAAACATGAGATACTTTGATCTGGGAAATAAGGTAAGATGTTCCAATGATACACTGCAGCCACAATTCATCCTACCTAACGTTAATCATCTATGTGAGGTATGTAAATTAGGGAGTTAGTCACCTCAGACTCCTTCTAATGTCACAGGAGGAAGACGGGCACTTTCTCTGGCTGACGGGGAGACTTGGTGGCTCCACAGGAGCAGAAGGAGCTGTGGTGGCTGGGCTATAACACTGGTGCCTCAGTGGTGTGGCTGGGGCTGGAGGTACCAAGTGCAGGTTCAAGCACTACCTCATACCTCCTGGTTTCCAAAACAAACCAATGAAATAGCGTAATGTATGAAATGAAATAGTACTTTGTCATTCGATTTAGAGAGGGGCTTTTTTGGCAGGAAACAGAAGAAAATTCTTCCTGATTCCACAAAAGCTTTTATGTGATTAAAAAGGAAAATACACTTGGTCTGAATCATCTAACTAGCTTCAGCTGCGAGCGCTGCAAAAGAGCTGTATTACCAATTCATACAGGAAAAGGTGTGCTTTTATTCTTCAGCAAACTACATTTATGACTTCAGAAACGTCCTTTAAACAGGATCTGGAAAGAAGCCAAGTCAGCTTGCCCTTTGCCCTACAGGCAGGTTAAGCAGAAATTATGATTTTGAGGGACAAAATGGGGAGTAGAAGTACACCTGAACTGCAAGATGAATTCCATAAGAGGCCCATAAATCCCTTTGGTGATCTTCTTTGCATTTTCTGAATTATATTGTTTTCTGTAACAGAAATGTGAACTCAGAATACATTATTGCAAGCCTATGGGAACATCAACATTATGGGATAACGCAGATACACTAATCTGTCACCTTGAGCAAAAATAAAGGGAAATGGAACAAGGCTGGTATAGTGTAAGGTGCCAAAGGTAAGGATGCCTTTATGACTAAAAGCCTTCTAGATTCCTAGAACAAGGGACCATGGGAGACCCTGTGGGAAGGGAGTTCTGGAGGTCATCTACAGCAATGTCCAGCTCAAAATGGAACCATTGCAGATAGTGGATCAGCTCAGCTGAGGCTTCTCCAGCTGAGTGTTGGAGTCCTCCAGGAATGGAGATGCCACAGCTGCTCTAGTTTTTGTACTGGAACAAGTCACCCAGAGACATAAAAGGTTACCCCCCTACATGGTCACTACCTTGAACAGCTCTGTCCTTTCAAAATCAAAGCCTGATGCAGGATGGAGGAAGAAGTGGTTGTCCTTTGTAATCATTGCTGTTCCCATGCAAGAATTTTGAGGACCCTAGAGGTAGAAACAGTAAGGAGGGGAAGATGAAAGGCTGCTTCCATTGCCCTAGTTCTGCTCAGTTTGATCTCAGACCCTCTTTTTCTACAAAGCATTCAGCTCCTAGTCACCTTCTTTCCTCCACCAACTCCCAGTACATCTGATGTCCTTTTCCTGAGGGGAAATTTCCTCACCTGGCAGAATTCCCAGGTCTTGCACTTCGTTCTCTTAAGTGTCGACTATGTCCTGACTTCTCCTAACCCTCCTTCCACTCTTCTGCAGAAAAACCTTCCCATTTGAATTTCCTCTATACCCTTTCCTTTCTTATCCTTCCAGACTAACCTCCAAATTCCTAGTAACGCAAAGCCCCCATTTTTTCTTGTCCATCCAACTCAGCCTCCCACCCATTGTCCCTCACGTGAACTCCTTTATTCCAAGCTTCCTGGCTCCTGCCAACCCTTTTTTTCCCCACACAGATGTCACCGTCCTGTGTTGCTGCCATCCTCTGCTGTCACCATCACTTCAGAGACAGAGCTTCCACTGGATGCCAAAATCCAGGGCACTCTGCCTAACCCTTCTTGCTGTCTGGATTTCCCTAGGGTTTCATCTGCTTTGGCAGGGATCTAAAGACCTCACACTCTCCACCATGACTCCACTTTGGTGTTTGTTTAGTGGGCAAGGAAAAAAAAGTACATCTATGAAAAAGAGAAAAGACAGAGGCCATAGATACAGTAGAATACAACCTTTTTGCCATTGAGTTCACCATTGAATGAGTTGCAATCCTTGTCTACAAAACCGATCAAGTGCAATTGAGGTTAAGTGAGAAATATAGGAGTCCAGAAAGAAAAGCTGACCTTGAAACAGCAAAATTATATCGCTAAATGAAAGAACTGCTGGGATGTTGGTTAAGGTGGAAAGGAACTAAATTTTGCATTATGAAGTCTTATCACAGATAACAAAAACTAAGTACAGTTGTAGCCTGTGTAGCTGGCCATTGGGCTGAAAACCCGAACTGACGTACAAGGCTTTAGGTACACAGCATAGGGAAGGTCAGGTGCCCCAAGACAAGATTCAAACCTACTTTTTCACCGTACTCACCATTCAGGCACTTTCAGCTACTTTACAGCAAATAAAAAGATCAAGACGTGTCTGTCTTCTCATTCACAATCCAGAATCTGCAAGTAGGTGCCTACACGTCCTCTTTCCCCAAAGCATACTTCTGAAATGTGCTAGTGATGGAACTATTGCTGTCTATTTACTACAAGTAAAGCTGTAGAGAGCAAAGTGGGAGACCAGGATTTAATTTATAATTAATTTATAAATAATATTTCATTTATAAATCTAGTCTTTCAAGTGTCAAACTTCCTACTTGTCTGAGTTCAGTTGAAAGAGTATTGACCAGAAAGCATATAGCTGGCCTCAGAGGAGGGAGCTCTGCCCAAAACTACCTTGTACAGGCCACAGAATAATGTATATCTGTGGAGGTGCCTGTCCAACAACTTTTGAATTTTTCTGCTACACAGTGTAACAACTCCAAGAGGAAGAGTAGAGAGTGTGCATGAAACCCCACCTCGCCCCCTCTAAACAACGTCAGCCCTGGGGAGGACATTTCCCTTGAAGAAATGTTGGTTTCAACCCCTTCAGTCAGAGCAAAGTGTTGAATCTAGTCTAACTTCCTAAGTGAGTGGCCTAACCACACTCTATTGTATGAAAGGTGGGTGGCAGAGCCTCCTCCACCATCTGTTCTAAAGAAACACCCACAAAGCATTTTCCAAAGAGCCTTCTGGGTGTGCATTTGGTGTTTTTTGAGAATGTCTGCAGGTCTGAGCCCCCCCGGAGCCTTCAACAGAGGAATGCCTAGCTTCTTAGGTGGGAGATAGCTATCAGGCTGCTTAAACTGTTCTGGGCATGTGCCAAGGCATAGCTCTGGACACCCAGAAGAGCTGAAGCTCAGACAGGCAGGTGCCTTCAGCAAGATTCAAATAAAGCACCTAAGCACTTATGGTGCAACTGAGGAGAATTTCATCAAAGAAAGAGAAAAATTATTTTCCCAATAACGTTTGCCCCACTAAAGAACTCAAAATTTCCATTACAAAATTTACTTTGATGCTTAAAATTACACCACTGACACCTTAACTGAACTAAATATGTAGACTGCTGTTTCTCAAAGTGCATTTGAGATTTATAAAGTAGGTATGCCATTGCCTAAGGCCCCCAAGGATCCCAATCTTCTAGGCATGCTTAGATCATGTCTAATGCATATCAACAGCACTGGGTTCAGCACAGGGCAGAGCTGCCACAGTCACTTTAGTTGAAAAACAGTGGTGTAGGAGAAGCAGTGGTGGTATCCACTTTTTGCTTACTAGCCTACAGGATCGACAGCCTACACAGCCATGGATGACCCAGGTTCATTGAATTCTGGCATCGGGCTGCAACCACGAAAGCAGATAAATCCTTCCTGGTAAAGCCGTGGTGTTATCTGGCAAGATTTTTATAATAAGGTAACTATTGTTTTTTTCATGATATTCCTAATAAAGTATATTTTTAAGAACTTGTGGAAGTTTTTCCTGTCCCAGCTGACATCCTGCATGGACCGGTTTGGTTCACAGTTAGGTTAATTAACTTCTTCTGTTCGATAAGCTTCCCCACTCTGTAAAAGAATAACTCAATCTAACGTGTCATATTCCAAATGGATGGGGACTGCACCACAGCCACCTACCCCCGTCTGTGACTACGATGAATTTAGCCCACTTCCACTGAAAAGGGCAAACAGTGACAGCAGCTGTCTGTTGGGACAAGATGATAACGAAGTGTGAATAACAAGCCTCCCTTTCACAGAGATATTATGCAGATTATTCTTATTTGGTAACACCCGGAGTTACTGAGAAACTTAAACACATGCTGTTTGGTTAAGTAAACTATGAAAGAATATGGGAACCCAAAGGCATCGTAAAAAAAAAAAAAAAAAGAAAAAAAAAGCTCAACCTCATTGCCAGATTGGATTCAAAATTCTGTAAAGACTGTGAACGTAGGCTGGAGAAAACAAAAGACAGCAATGCTATCTGTGACACAAGAAGAAAAATAGGAAACTCAGCACAGGGTTTAAAGATGTCTGTGGAGGTGGGTGAGTCACTGTTGCTCACACTTTGAAGTGAGTGAGACAAGCCTGTGCATCATATATTATTTCCTCTTAATCTGCAGAGAACAGGCCATCCCAAGCCACTGATGGCAGCCAAACACTTCAAGCACAAACGAAACGTGACTGGACATGGGTTTCTCTTAGTCAAGCATCTTGGGAGCCTAGAACCGCAAGTCAGACTCTGTCAGCAGTTGAATACCTTTGGTTTACAGGTTAACAACCTGGCGATAAAAATGAACCATGGCTGAAACTAAGCCTATGCGGACCTAAAGCAATTAGGAGCCAAGTTTCATACCGCTATAGGGCTGATACTACACCCACTGAAGTCAATGGTAATCTTTCCATGAATAACAGAGGCAGATCCTTTCATCTTTCAATGCCCATACTTATAAAACAGGGATAACGGTACTTTCTTCTATGTTTGCAGCCTCAAAAACATTTTGTGGCAAGGACTGTCTCTTTCTAGGCACTCCATGTGGCATTTAACACCTCGGGATTCCTCTCTTGTTTGGAATTTGAGGCTAGAATAAAGCATTAGGGCTGGCAGAACATTTCCAGCAGATATGATGTTTGTTGTATGTGGAGTACCACAGACTTGTGTGTATGTGAAGTTGTAAGTCTATGGCTACCACTAGAAACTGTAGGTAAATGCTACTCGTAGTTTTTTAAACCCCTGTCTAAAAACTCTGGGGGTTTTATTTCTTCTTCTTTGAACTACTACAGTAGTATAAAGCTTGTGAAGGCAGCATAGCTGTTGAATGTTTAAGAATTTCATAGGAGTCTACAGGAACAAGGCTGACTCCGTCAGTGAAGATAACTGCTAAGTTATTTTTGCATCTTCTATTCATACAGCACTGCTTAAATGTGTAGCTCAACATAGTGCATTAAGAACATTAAGAACAGTCTCTAGCATGTACAGGACATAGCAAAAGCAAGCCTTGCATGATCTATATTGTATTAATCTGCATTGAAAACTGAGGTGGACCCTTCATTTCATGTTTAAGTTACTTATGTGAGCATATGCTTGGTTTGTTGTTTTTCCCTTTATGGGAAGCAGATATACTTTGCATAGACTGTTATTATTCACTGCTTCAGAAGAGATGTTGACAGACTCGTCAGTTTACATCCTCTGCAGGGCTTGGGTCTTCTTTCTTCTTTTTTTTTTTTTTTTTTTTCTTTTCAAGTAAATATACGTTTAGTTGAACATGACATGCTGGAAAAGCATTTTATTACAGTTTTGTACTAAAGCCCCACACCACCAAATATCATGCAAACATTTACACTACATGAAAGGATATTAATCTTTTTTAGGCTTAAGGAGACAGAGACATGCCCTTCCTAGACTCTAAGTACCTTATTAACAATTAGGATGAAGTAAAATGGTGTTAACACTCAAGAGGAATCTTTACTCAAAGTCCTCAAATGTCCTCAGTTAGACCTTCAGATCCTGTCAAACTTCTGCCATGTCGCAGCATACCTGAAAAGCCATAATTTCAGAAGAAAAGCCAGAGGTAACAGCCCACCACTCCTTCGTAGTTTGCAGAGCCTTCCATCTTGAAAATCTGGTGTCACTCCTAGTGGAACTGCTCATTTTCAGGCTAGAAAAGTCTCTTAAAATGATAGACTCTTTCAAAACTTCTGTAAGCCAAATACTTCATTGTTGCTCTTGGAAGAAAACAAATCCTTGGGCAACTGAGCACAGAAAACAGGGCTGAACAACCTGTTTAGAAATCCCAACCTGCCTAAACACAGCAAGTTTCAGCTTGACGAAGACTGATTGTGCCTCATGAGGATGGCCTGAAGCCCACATAATGCAGCTAACTTCCGTGTCAGTTAGTTTAGAGCTTCAATGAGCTAGAGGAGACGCTTTAATTTAATTTAAGGAGAAGGCTCCACTCAGCTATTTGAATCAGATTTAGTTCTGCTCACAAAATATAAACAAGAAAAAGAAAAAGAAAAGTATTGAAATAATCTGGATGCCATTTTTTTCAGTTTTACAGACGTCATAATCTCTGAGATGCTTGTCAGGGTTATATGGATGCCAATAGCTTCCACTCTTTACTCAGAAAGGTCCCAGATGTGGAAAATTTCCTTGAATCTTTCATGGTTGTGATGGAAATATGTAAAAGAAAGGAGCAAAGGGGACTGATTCACTACAGTGTTTTATTCCAAAATGACACATGGATGTAATACTGCTAGGATTGATTGAGTCATATGAACATAAAATTGGGTCAAAGTGGTAGTAGATTTGGCTCAAAATATCTATTAATGTTTTGAGGAAGGGGATGCTGCCTCCTACTACTTCAAAATAACTTGAAGTGTTTTTTATGTAAAACAGTAGTGGCTGCCAATAATTCACCAGGCTGGTTGAAAACATTTTCACATGACTGCAGGTAACCATATGTTATAAACTAGCTGAGACCTGGGAAAACACTCTAGGCAGTGGTAGGCAGACAGGTAAACTCAGCCTCGTGCTTTGCTTTTAGAAGTTCCAGTACGTACTGCCGCAACCAGTTTTTGTTTTTTTTCCCAGAGAGCCAGTCTGTAACCACAGACAAATGTTTTTCTCTGTTGAAACTCATCCTTATGGCACGACAGCCTGGCTAATTCTTGGTTATACCGCGTACGTCATAAGAATGCTCAAACATAAAAGGGATGAAAGACAAAGTGGGAGAAATTTTCCCTCAATTTTCTCTTCCAGAAAAGCAAAATCTGGCATACCCAGATCTTTTTGTTGGTTCCCAATGCTTAAACACTGGAAGTGAACACCAGGCACTGATACCAGTTAGGTTTCTAAATTTATTTAAGAATTCTTTTTCTTAAGCTTTTCCTTTGTCTGTTTTCCCCTGCATATTCTTTCTCTCATACTCTGGATTGAAATAATTCTGTTCAATAACCCATGATATACAGATTCTGTATTCTAGTTTCTGTTGTCTAGAATACGTCATCTAGTTTCTGGTTTGTTCATCTTTTGTGACTAACCTTGTAAATCATCCCTTATCTTACTTGTGTAATTGTGCCAATAAAAATGTCAATAAAATGATGTTAAAAAGGCCTTATGTTCACGTCCTATGACTGCGTCAAAATGCTCTAGTTAGCAGTTTAAGGGGAAAACAATTTTATTCTTTATTGCTTGGCCTAAAAATTCATCCTTGGCATCTGAAAGTCAAATGTTTTTCTCCATACATTTAAACACCTATAAAAATACAACTATGGAAATCAGGGCCTCAGTTCAGCAAAGGAAAATTATTTGCTTAATAATGGATGAGACAAGGCTGATCTAGCTCACTTTTCCACGTATGGGCTATGCAAGGCCAGCCAGAGCCAGGGATGTACGAAAATTATTTTCATAAGAAGCACAGGTGGGCACAACTGAAGGAAAACATACTCATTTCATATTTATGTGTATTTATGCTCCCACTTTCCATTCAATCAGGAATCCTCTGCCCCATGCAGGTGCTCACCACAGCCCAGAGGGGGGTTGGAGCTGCCACTATGGTCTGAGCCGGGTATCGCCAACGGGATCACGCTCACACAGAGCTGTTGTTCAGCCACACAGCTGCACCAAAGGAACTAACACTGTCTTGTTTAGTTGTACTCCAACTACCTTTACTCACAGTGAGTAATTCTTTTGAAGTCAGTGTGTCTATGCAAGTGAGTAATGGCCTCAGGATCTGGCCCTTCAACAGCGCATGACGTGTTATGTTTCAAATGCTTCTGCACTGTTGTTTTTAATACTGCGTTGCAATTTACCTACTGGAATTAACTTCTGAATAGCTTCTTTCCATGGATTCCATTATGTATATTCTTATTTATTACATTTTCACTTTGATCTCCATGCCAATCAAGATAAGCTCAATAAAGATAGAATTTTAATGAACACAAGGAACTATGTGTAGCTGCAACAGCCAGTTTTACTAGTTTTATGGGTGTGTGCATTTATTTTTACTTGTGTTATATCCAGATTGTAAGGTTGCAGTGTGCGAAGCACTTCATATTCATTTGGTTGTTGTAAAGAGTGAGCTACGTCTATTATTTAATGACTATCATAAGTAGTTAATTTTACCTGTTTGACATTTTTTGTTCGATTATACAGAATTAAAGGAGACTGTAAAGAAAAACAAATACTAAATAGAGTCATCACAATGATTAATATCTTCCAGAGAGGATACTTAGGAGTCTTTAAGAACGGTGAAATGTCTACCACCTAGCTCCAGATAGGTTATAGATGGATGTTTCCAAGGTCAGGATCAAAGACACTTTAAACCTGTCAAAACCCTTTGCCTGAAGCAGAAAAGGTGGGAAACAAGCAGCAGTTGCTGGGTATATGTATCTTCTAGTAGAAGAAAAGTGGGACAGGACTGAGAGGAAGGCATGGAAAACACACAAGGAAGAACTAAGGCTTAGACAGAGATGTGCAAGACTTTTGACATCTTTCTTTACTGTTATGTATCTGTTGATAATACGTAGGTTACTCAAATAATGCAATCAACACAGGGTCTTGGAGACTTGTTTCTGTACACGTGTCAAACCCAGTCAGGTTATGATCAGGAGACAGAGGCAGCCTTCCCCAGTCCAAGGTCCAGCCCTAAAGTTGTTAGGAGGACAGTTGCTATCACAACAGACAAGGCCAGGAAAAGAGCAGGTTCCAATTGTGAGAGAGGTTTTTTTTTAAAAAAGGGAGCGGAAAAGGAGAGATCTGTGGTAGAAAAGGTCTTGCAAGAGAATCTAAAACACAGTTTTTCCTGCAACAGTGGAAAGTACTTTAACAGATAACAATTACCAGAGCTGTGTAGGTACCCGAAATTAATCAAAATGTAAGAGCTAGACTTCATTGTCTGTATTGTAACATCATTAATAAAAGCGATCATTGCTTCATAATCAAAGTGGCCATTACCAAAAGGATGATGTTTTGACTATAGTCAAGCATACACTTTGTGTTCCTTTTCATTTTTCTGGCAACATTGAATTACCCCACCATTGAAGCCATTTGTGGGTGTTTGGACTGTGACACATGTACAGTATTTCCCAGTGAGTGCACCCACAGTAGCTACTGCTGAAGCTCCCCCCCAAAAAAAAGGAACAACCAGGGCTTGACTTGGTGCAATTTATTGTAGTGAAGCCATAACATTGTGGTATAACTCATTACAGTAGAGCTATAATGTTGTGGACCTATTCCACAACACGTTGATTTTGGCAATGAAGTGGATACCAGTTGCTTGTCCAAGGTGCACGTTGCAAAGCAAAGTAGTTTTCTGTACAGCCATTCCAGGTTGCTTTGCTGTTACTAACAGAATTTTGCCTTGCGTAGAGTGTGAACTGCTGAGGGACATAGGGAAGATGCGCTTTCCTCCTTTTGGAGGTACCTTGCCCTGCTGTTGATGGCGTGCTCTGGATTCAGCCCTGGAGCCTGACTTCAGCCTTGGCTCCTTGGGTGCACTCACATGTGTGCTGCGCAATTCCAAGGACAGACACAAAGCAAATTTGCACCTAAACAATCACTTCTGCAGAACACTGAATTGCTAACGTAGATGCACTGCTTGAGCATCAACCTACCCACCTCAGTGAAAGCTGGCATCAAACCAATGCATTCCCCTTCCAGATTCCAGTGACAAATACCTGTATCGGAATATATATATGCTCAAAGAGGAATCAGCTTCATGAGTCCACCCAAGCCCTTAGTGAAACATTAGTAGGGTTTGGAGAACTGCCTCAGTCTCACCATTATAATTTTTTGTTGTATATTAAAAGTGCCATGATAAACAAGGACAGATGTAGCTGTCATCCAAATGAACAAAGCAAAAGGCAGATTCTCTTTCCTAAATGTACCTTCACCTTCCAGTAGTGTCTCAGAAACATGAAGTATCATGGTTCAAAGATTACTAATAAACTTTTAACCAGTTTCAAGAGTTCATCTGACCACCTTCCTGATGACATAATTAAAGTGCTTCTCTAGAAAATGACAGGACTCCAGCAACGTAGGCAGAGGTTGTAGCAGCTCAAGCAATTACTGCCACAGAGATAATAATAATAATGTTCAGTGTCCAAAAGGCAAGGGAAGTGTCAAAAACACATGTCTCTGCCAGAAGGATGAGGAAAAGGAGGATGGAGTACACAAATGGGAATGAAGGATGAGACACAGTATGTTGTCACCATAGTGGGAAGAATGTGTTATATACATTAGCCAAGGAGCAAGAAGGTATGCTTGCCTTTCAGTGATGCAGGATGTCTGACTGTTAATGGTTTGTCAGTGCTTCGTCACAGAAAGTGCTTATGCTCCACTCTGAATGCAAGTATGAGAGGTTTTGGTCCCTGCTTTATTTTTTTGTTCAAATCTCCCATCAACCTTATTAAGCTCTTTCTCTTTTTTTCAGAGTAGGACTTTTCCTCAACATGCCCATGTGCAACATTGGACTTACCTGGACAGCCAGGGCTTGGTCTGTGCTCTGCATTTCTGCTGGGACAGCTTTGTCACTACATGTGGGATTCCCAGGTTTTGACAAATATGGACATACTGGCAAGGGACCTGTCTATACTGTCCATAGCCCAGCAAGATGACCACTCTTACACCACCTAAGTACTTCAGAGCAGACAGCTTCAACCACGGAGTACATGTCTTTCTGTATTTTGTTCAGATGCAACCACAACCTTCTGCTTTGTTTCAGGGGAAGTATTAATTTGATTTGAAAGCAGTGGAAAAATCTCTGTTAATTGTCAAGCAAAAATGATAAGGTAAAAATAATTCCTTTCCCTTTACCCAAGTCTGTGGTATAGCAAGGTTTGACTTTAAAACTTTAGCAGACATCTATTGCTCAAATATTGGGATGAACAGCTGGATTAAAATCCATACAATAAAAAAAAAATAAAAAAAAGGTCTCTGGCTGGCTTAATAAGTGAGTTATTGTCTTATTTGGTCCTGATGTGTCCTTTGGTATAGCCTGCACAGTTAAGGCACAACACGGTATGTATATGGGCTGGATCCCAACCTCTGCACTTTCAAGAGCCAGTCCTGCTTCATTGGCTTCAAAGAAACCTGAAGAATGAAACCAGAATACAGTGCCCTACAGGCTGGGTAAATACATAGGAAAGCTGTGTAGCGTTGCAGGTTCCATGAAGGAAGGCCAACAGCCAGAAAAAGGTGTTCACCCATTACCACAAGGAAAATGAATGGTATATACCAGGCAAACAATTTCACCTCCCTCACCTCAAAGGCAAAATAACCACAGGAGGTGCATCCTTGGAGTACACACACCTTCCCAGTGAGCGGGCTGGAATAATGAGCATCTCTCCTGAGATCCCTGCAGGTGTGTGAAACTGTGCGTGAACTCTTCAGAAGAATGAGTCAAGTTCAGGTTGGTGGAGAGGGAATTTAAGTGGAATCCCTGGTAAAATCTCGCTGGGCGAAGAAAGCGCCCCATGCAGGCCTGCCGGTGGCATCAAGCCGAGAGGCGAGGCAGCACACATGTATAATCTATTAGTTGCTTTGACATGTGTGGGGTGGCTTCACTGAGGTGACTTCATGCCTCAGAGATCTGCTGAGCCACACTGCCAGATGGCCTGGCTCGCTCATCCCCCAGGGCTGCAACATTTTGTCTGCTGCCACATCCCTCCAGGAGCAGGCTTCCCTTTTCAGTTGGGCTGGAAGCCCATGGCCCGTGGGCTGGGCTGGGTCTGGAGCTCTGCTCCAGAGGACCCACAGCCACCCTGGCAGGAGGAGGGCAGACACAGGTGTCTTGCTACTTCACAGAAGGTGAACATTATCATAGGAGAAGCCTATTGCGTGTATCAATGTGCAGCCCACAAAGAATGCACCAAAATCCCAACTAAGCCCTAGGTTAAAAAAAAAAAAAAAAGCGCCCATCCTGTGACTGCAGAACCTTCTCTGTCCATGAAGCTCTAACAAATGACACAACAGTGGCATCAGGTGCAGAAACATCTGATCCTTGACATGCCATAAGTGGGCGGTTTATCACCTAACTCTTCACACGACAGAGCCTGCATCATTATTATGATGAGCATAACCTTGCATTCTGTCAGTGATCAATTATTTATGTCTCCTGTTAACAAACGGATTTTGTAGTGAGCACTAATGGCAGGACACAACTACGTTTGCTGAAAGAGAAGTGGATTTAAGTCACAACATTTTTAAAATTACTGTCACATTCACAATTTTTTTCTAAAGCAAAACTGCCTCTCCGTTTCCGCCACCGCAAAACTAAATGAAGCATTTTGGTTTTCTTTAAAGTAGAATGTTAAATTCAATTTCAAATCTGCATAGCACATTTTCTTTTCAATCAATTCAAGATGATTTCTTGAATGAAAACAAAATGTTATGAAGATAACAAGAAAGTAAATTATTCTCACAGTCTTGTGTTATTGAGTCTACTGAGGGCGGCATGCAGAAATCACTACTTGTAGGTAAGTATATTTTTAAAGGGGAAATGGTCTGAAAAAAACACATTGCAAAGTGATGCAAATGAAGCAAATGTGATGTAGATGAACCTCCAAAGTGCCAGTAAAAAAAATACTTTGAGATATGGCTTGGAAACTGAAGAAACTGAATAAATAAAAAGTACTCAGAATCATGCATTTTACAACTCAATATCTGTAGGTACATTAAACAAATGTTACATTTTTTCTGCAAGAGAGGTTAAAATTTTACCCTCTGTGATTAATTATCTGTGAGGAAACAGATTAAAGAGGTATTTGCCATCTAACAAACACCTATAACTTTATAGTGAAACCCCTTTAAACATAATTCTGATTTAGAAAAGGCCTCCTAAAGCTTCAGTGTGAACGTTCATTAAAATCATCGAGTACTAAGAAAACACTGACATCAGAATTACAAAATTATCTGTCTGTGGAAAAAAATAGCAGGGTGCCAAGCTAAAAATATACCACTCAAAAAATTCTCCTAATAATCTATTTTAAAATAGATGTTTGATTTCAGATGCAGTTTTATGGGGTGGGTCAACGAATCAAAGCACTATAAGACTGAAAATTACCTTAAGCGGTTTTCTGTGTTCCCAGATCATGCCTACATGTGTTTTTCTAGCCCATCTTTACAAGCTCCCAGAAAAGGTTTTCAATTCCCTCAAGTGAATCTAGCTTTTTATGCTAATCTTCTTACTGTAGTAGACTTTCACGTTCCCTGCTTAGTCTTGCTCTTTCAGACCAAGCAATTCTCTTTCTATGGTTCTTCTTTAGTATGGCATGTTGCCCAAACATCTTACCGTGCTTGTTACCTTCACCTGGAGTTTGCCTACACTCTCATTCAAGTGCAGCAGCCAGAAGTGGGCAGAGTCTTCCAGCTGAGCTTTCACCAATGCCAAACAGAACAGCAGTCACCTCCTATCTCTTACAGATGACATTCTTGATCACATCATGCTGAATTTGTCTTCTCCACAACAGCCTCAGATTGCTGACTTGGTTTGTGCTTTACAATATTCTCCAAATCCTTTCCTGTTATGCTGCTCTCTCTCTCTCATTATTCTCCATCTCATTTGTGTGTTTGATTTTTCCCTCTGAACAGCAGTTCTCTGCACTTCCCCCTGCTTAGTTTCATTCTGTGGATTTCAGGCCATCCTTCCGCTTCGCCTATTTGATTTCTGAAGCTCTCCTCCAGAGAGCCTGGAGCAAATTAACTGTGTGCATATGCTCTCTAGCCTGTTGTCTAGATCCTTAATGAAAACCCAGATTAGGTCTGGGACCAGGGCGAAAGCCTACAGGGACCCCACTTGGAAGGACTTCACAATTTTGCAGTGAATCTCATGCTTATTCTTTCAGAAAGATGTTTCAAGCTGTCCTACTTCTCAATTAGTTCCTACAGACTCTCTACTTCGCTCATGATATCATGAGAGGTGGTGTCAGAAGTGCCTTGCTAAAATATTTATCTCCTGTTCCCACACCCTTCAGCAGGTTAGTTATCCACTCAAAGACGGAAAAGGGCACATTAAAGAAATACTTTCACATTGAATCATGCAACAATCCTTACGTTCTAAACAAAATTCTAAAGAAAAGCAATTTCTAAAAGAAATGCCTGAACTATCCTACCAGTGATTTAATAAGCCTCCCACATTTAGAAAAGAAAAAAGAAAAATAGAGACACTCATACTACAGGTATGTATAAATACTTCTGATCAGACAGCAAATGAATAAAAATTACGCTTCACTTATAAACTGTTTGCTTTGGCATTTGCCATATAATGTGTCTGTACAAAGAGGAGTTTCTGCATGCAACGTAATTATTTTCCCATGTATTCTTGTCACAGTGTTTCCCGTAAGTGCAGTCTCTTTCTTCACTCCCTGTACATAACCTCAAAATAGTGTCTCATGGTCACAGAACTCTTATGTTGTGTAAATATCTTTTAGGGCATTTGATCTTTTCCCTCTTCTTTCCTCCTTTTCCATTAGCAGTTTTTATTGCAGCTGCTTGGACACAAGGTAATGAAAGCTCATGTTTCTGTTTGCACTAGGTCCATATTGGTACACAGAACAAGGGAGGAAACAAAGTTTGGGCATCATTATAGAGATTGTCATCAAACCACCACTATTTTCTAGTTTGTACTTTAATTAGTGTCTGGAATGACACTTCAAGACCCTGCAGTTAACACATTAAAGGGACTTTCTCAGAGATTTTTGCAAAATACTACTTTATTTCTGTGCGCAGTGAAAGACAGCATATTTTAAACTGGTAAATAATTTAAATTAGATAGTTAATAACTTATGCTTGCATGTGATGCATGATCAATGAGTGATTTGTGATTGCATCATGATTTCTATTCTTCAGACAGGGTATGTGGCTCCGCTCAGTGTTACAAGGGCATGGGAGGAGAATCAGACTGTCGCTTGCATACCCGAGGATTTCTTTGGACTTTTCCAGGAGAGCAGTGGAAAGTCTCCAGCAGTGGGAATAATGCTGTTATATCAGGAGGGACAAGGACAATAAGAAACGCCGGGTGGGGAGTGCATCCTTTTTGTGGTCACGAGGAGCTGCATCTTTCTACATTACTGTACTAGGGCACACAGCAAGAGAAGAAACCAGCCCGACAACAGCTATCCTATAAGCCCTCCATTCCCTGCTCAATTCCCTCTGCACAGGGACACAGGGGGTACTAAAGTGCAGTGGCTGTTTCACCCACTGGCCCTGTAAGGTCTGCAGGCAGCTTTACTGTCACTCTGTGCACTACAGAAGAAGGATTTATCTTCTCCTTCACTTCGTCTGATCCATCGAACCAATTCCTGTTTTCCTGTCCAGGAGCTGGTCTAGGAAATATATGGAATCTCTGAGGTTCAGGCCTAAAATGTATTTTCTCTGGTTTTGTTATTCTTCTAATTACACTACAGACAGGCTCATTTGAAAACAACTAAGTCATTTTGTGTCACTGATCCTTTGAACCAGTGTATTTGCAGCAGAAATATGATCATCTTTCGGTATATTTATTGCAATCAACACTATTAATATCAACATTTCTAGAAGAGAGTATTCCGAATTCTAAAAATAGTGGTTTAATCATCCAAGCTAGTCAGAGCCAGCCCCTCAGTTCTGGGCTAGCAGTTGCTTACTAAACTAGCTCTCTCCTTGCTCATCGATTAACCTCCAGCTTACCAACAGCTCTTTCTTAGGGACAGTCGACGATACGACAGCAGCTTTTGCAGGCAGGACAGAGCTAACTGCAAACCACCCAAACTGAGCGAGACCAACATCAGTATGGTTTAGTACAAGCTGTACGTCTATCTCAGCTGTGTGAGTATTTGTGTGGTCAGCCCAGGCAGACCCCTATGCTGCTGCAGTTACACTATTATCTAATTTACAGCTAATTTGATGATATTAACACTGGCTACTGTGATACCCTTGATTGACACCCTAAAAAGGAAGAGATTTACTGGGCTTGTGTTCTAACAATTTTCAATAACAGCCAACAAAGACTGTTGATCCTTATTTGTTCTTCTAACTCAGTACATTTTTTAATGTTCGGTAAAAAAATCAAACACCCCAGTAGCAAAACCTAAATGCCTGAATTTGAATTGGTCTTATTCAACATGTGTGAATCCAGCTAAAAAGTGGATACAGTAAAAATCCACAGGAATTTAGAAAACTGGAAAACATACCTATCTGCAAGGAAAAAGAGTCATCCTAAATTACAGTTTCAGTTGTGTCAAACTCGAAGCACCAAACTGATGATCAGCATATTATTGATATGCAAACTGATCAATGAGAGAAGTGTGCAGAACAAAAAATTTATTCAGGCAATGCCAGTAATACGCATTAAGAATTGAGTATGGGAAGGTTAAGATAGAAAGAGATAGAGGGACAGATCTGGAATGAGGAACTGTACAAAAATAAGTGGTAGGGGAAGTGTTCTATTTGTATTCGATTAGTACATAAATATTACAGTTTCCATGGTGTTGGTATTTGTCAAACTACTTTCTAAGGAGAAGTTCAAATACTGAATAGTTAAATGACTAAGAATGTCATTTGAATGTTAGTTACTTCAAAAACTTAGTATGTAACAATATCCACCCCAAAGCATTTACAAATTCCAAACCACCACAATTATTTTTGAAATTATAACCCCTCCCATGAAATATGTATAAACAGAACTCTCCCTAGCGAGTGCTTGAAAATCTGGCCCTTTGGCCCCAATCTTTGGTTCTTTGGTTAGCTAATTAATAGGCTTTTCCCAGAAAATAAATTTCATACAAATCTGAACAATGGACAAATTCATGGAAAACGTGAACAGCTCATAGGTGAATCATGAACAGAAGAAACAGTTGGAATTCTTCAAACAACTTCACAGATCATAAGACCTCTTATTTTGCTTAGTACCAGAAAGAGTGGGGTCCTAGTACATCTGAAAGGCAGTGTGGTAATAAACCTGTAGATGGTTAATGTAATTCTAGAGAGGAAATGACAGTGATGTACTGAAATCATTTAGTTGCTCTCTATTCCTGTTAAATTTAAACTGTTTTTTCCTAATTCCCCTACTACAGAAACTGCAGTTTTTAAAAATACATTACTGTACAAGTGGGTTCTGCAATTGCTATTATTTAATTACTACATGGGGTACTAAAGAAATCATTACAGAGAGACTGAGGAACTCGTTTAAGCGTCTTTAAAAATCCCGTTGCATGGCATCTATATTTTTAGACACCTAAGTGCTTATGAACAGCTAGCTCTTTGCAGATGCATAATTTCAAGCCTACTGATAGCTCATCGTAGTCAGAGGATACCATTCACACACTTGAAGTTACGTATGTTCCTGAGTGCTTTGCAAAATAAGGGTCTGCTTTATCTGTCAAATGGCAGTACAAACAGCTGGAAACTCTTTATTAATCAGCCGGAAGGGAGGGAAATAGAATGAGAATTTAACAAATCATAAACATGTTCTGATGACTGGTTTTGCATGAAAAATTCAAGCAAACTCCAAACATTTTTACACAGAAGTCTCAAAGGCACATCAATGTATTCTGAGTAATAAAAACCCACCCTTGCACTCACATACTTCATTTACCACTTGCTGGCTTCATCCTGCACTTTTGAATAAGACAAACTCTCATTAAAACTAATGGCAGTTTTGCCTAAACATGCACCTGCAGGATCGGGCTTCGATTGCTGAAACTCACATTTACTCCCTGAAACTACCAGCAGATCAGCACATTGATAAGCACTGAATACATTACCACAGAAGAACATACAAAGCTGCATTTGAACAGGTGACATTTCCTTTTCAAGGCAGACCTGTTCAAAAGTTTAGCATTAATCATTTGCAAGCAGGCAGAACAGAATTATCTACTATATCTGTCAACTTTCTGCTTCTTATAAAGGTAAATGTCTTCAACCTGTAGAAAGCGATGTCAAAACAATAAAATAGGGCCACTGATTAACTACTTGGTGCAATTTAACAGCAGCATCAGAACTTGCTCCATCAACAGCTGCTACGTGTCAGCAATATATACGTGCATATATGTATACATACATATTTATGTACTGCTTGAAGTAAGAGACAGTATTCAGTTTGGTTATCTCAGGCTCAGTTCTGCTGAGCACTACAGTCACAACTGACTTTTCACAGGTGGGCGAACACACCAAACTTGACTAGCAATCAATATCCATCTATGCTACAAGAAGGTGCAACAGATGCACCTGCACCCTATTTTTAAGGGCTTCCATGGGCTTCGTTTCAAGTGCTTGAACCACTACAACACATTGTTTGCAACAAACGAAAGGGAAAAGCACTTGCATACTTCTGACAGTGCCTGTAGCACTCCAGAGGCATCTTAGTAGCACCCACGGGGTTGGCCATGCAGATGAGAAGGAGGGTTGCCCCCCACCCCCCCCATTCCTGCTTGCCACGGTGTAACTGGCAAAGCTGCCTGGTGGGCCGTGGGGTACATAGCAGGATTGTGAACTGAGAGGCAGTCTCTTGGACTCTGTGAAGTGGATTCCAGCCACAGCTGGGGCTGTGCTTGCAGATTTTACTGTTTGTGCAGCCCAGCTTCACTTACACTAATGAATGACACTTGCATGGGACCATACTCCCGCATCAAAACTAGCCAACTCACAGTGTACCATGCCATTGGTATTAACTCGCTCTTTCACTGAAACAGGGTGGCCACACTCATATGGCCACCTGGGAACAGTCTCTGGTCTCTGCTGAGTCCCCAGTTGTGCCAGGGAATTGTTTCGGGGAGTGCTTTATGGCCCTAGCCAAAAGCATGTCAGCGGCCGCTCCGATGGCTTCAGTTCCAGTGCCCTGGCACGGTTTGATTTACTAGTGGAGAGGAAACTCGGTGCATGTGGTCTAGGGAGCAGCCTCAGGGAGTATCTCGGAGTGAATGTAGAAATATGCCCTGAGGCTGTTGATGGGACAAGTAACTCCTTGATCTGAGCAAGATTATCAACATCTGGCCTATAATTAACACCACTGTCCAAGCTGGCAATACACTGATACAGTAATACTGAGCGTTGTTGTAGCTTGCTCTGTTTTGATTAATGAGTGTGCATTTAACTAAACAATATACATTAACTATTATTAACAGCACATGACTTGTTAACTACCTATTACCTAGACACTTTATTAGATACTTGCCTCTCCATTAATACATTAATCAATATGATTATAAATCAAATTATTTGAAAAAACTCATCTGTATATCAGAAATACATTTTTTAAATTATTACTCTGCGAGGACACTGATTAAATAATTCTGAGAATTGTAATTCCTTTCTTACTGAGATATTTTCACTAATCTGGCTGTGGTAACACCACTCTACTTGTATGATCACCAAATAGCTACCACATTCCTGCAACCTCAGATCTTATCATCTTGTCTACAACCTCTGCAGCACCAGTTATCAATGTTTACTCATCAAGAAACTCTCATTCCACAATAAAAATTCATTTCGGTGCCAGAGTAATACGTGAATAAGGCTTCCCGATAACCCTGAATCTGGGAGTTTTTATGTGGAATTGGACTCTTAGGTTTCCATCTCTATTTTTCTTCAGCTGAAAGTTAAGCATAATTGAGTGTGTACCTGGATGCTACTGCCATAGGCACTAACTTGAAAGATCAAGTTAGACCAGGGATGGAGAAGGCCTTGTGTTTGCTGGTACAGGGCTGAACGTGCTGAACTCTGCGATGCTGGGTAACTTGGGTCAGGACTGGGAGAAACCTGCAAGGTGTGGCTTAAGCAGCGTGTGAGTCCAAGCCTGCTTTCCTGCAACTTCCCAGTACCACCAAGGCACCTCACTTTCACAGATTCTTGCCTTTGTGACTCGGGAAGTTACACACACACCTAGAATTGTGCCCCAGACATATCTCCCTCGTGACAATGCTGAGAAGCTTGTCCTCTGCTCAGTCCCCAGCCTCAGTGGGATGCACAGCCTAAGGAACTTTGGTCAGCTGGTCTTTCCTAAGGCATCCTACACACTGTCTGGATCCACCTGCCTCCATACAACAGAGTGGCTCACACCACTTTTTGTAAAACATAGCCAAAGGAAGACCTGCCGACAACCGCTTTGTATACAATAATTTAGCAGCTAGGGTGTTTGTGAAAGGTGGATGATATGGAGCCTACGGTAGTTTCCCATCTGGAGAGATTCAGTTGCCTGTCTTCCAAGTCCCCAGGGAGCGCTCCAGCCACTGCCATGTTGAAGCTGCCAGACCGTATGAAAAATAAACACAGGGACCTAGAAAGAGGGAAAGCAAGAAAGGGTATGACTGCAACCATCACCAAGGAAAAGAGTCCTAGGTGTTGGTCCTTGTTCCAACACCTAGCCGGTTTGTTTCTATGTTTTATCTAATGATTACTTCATGTAAACAGTCCTCATATGAGGGATGGGACTCTCTGGGGCCAGTCCAAAGCCCATTGAAGTCAATGAAAATCAAAGCCAACTGAAGTCAATAGAAAGTTTTCCACAGATTTCAGTAGGTTTTGGATCACTTTGGGAATACTTCTTGGGTGGTAAAGGCTCCATGCCAATGCACTGAAGGCATGCACCGATTGCATACTAACACACACGTTGTTGTGGCTTATTGCTATATTGGAACCAGCCTTTGAAAACTATCATAATATCCTGAGGCAAACTAGAGAGTCAATTATTCAAAATGTTGGTTTTGAATGTTTAAAGGCCCAGTCATGGGCTCCTTAGGCTATGTTCCCACTGCCTGCAATGAGAACTCTCTGAGGAGGACGGGCAAAGTCAGGCTCTGAGATCCACATTTGCAGGGTATTTTTATGCGCTTGGCACAGCCACGACTGCATTTTAATGCAGAGATAGACAACCTGACTTGAGACTATATGATGCGGGTAGTGAACACAATTTAGCCATATTAGCATAGCATTTCATATGGGTTAATTAGCCTTGCCAAGAGGCAGAGTTCATTAGCCTGAGGAGAAAGCTGCACGAAGATAGACTATTTCCGATTCGTTTAGAGGTAGCTTTGCAAAGCAATGCTTTGTGCCATGTAGACATGCTAACTATGCTCCTGTTCCAAACATTACACCACTTTTGGTTCTGTGGCAGCTATGGTAATTGTGCAGTTACTGTGCCATCTCCATGAAAGGCTCTGTTGTGCAGTTTGGCATTTCAGTTACCAGAGTGCACACACTGAGGCTTCCCTCTGACCAGGCAAATCAGTCCCCGGTTAAAGTTTGGTATGCAAAATTTTAGCAAGGAGATTTTAATTCCTTTCTTTTTCCATAAAAAAACCCCCATAATCGGGTCTCTTAATGCTTTCAGCAGTGCAAGGCTTACATTCCTGGAGACAATTTCCAGCACAAACCAGCATAGTCTCATCACCAAGTCTTGACCATGTCCCTCATTCCTGCTTTCAGTGACCATTCCTCTAAGTCTCAATGGATAACCTTTTAAGACCCACAATTCCAGTTCAGATTCTTTTTCCTAAAGGCACATGTTAAATTAGAACTGTTTTCCTGGCAAATTCTGCAAGTCTAATTTGCCCAATGCAATTTTAAGCTTTGTTTATTAATTTGCACAGAGTTCCAGTTAACATACAAGCCACTTCAGTATCCTGACTATAATAGCAAGTAAAACTTTACTCCAGGAATAAAGTCAGATACAGTACATGATTCTGCAATCCACTTTATGCACTATTTATACTTTGGTGTCTTGATGAGGATCTGTCCATGTCTTTCACTTAGGATCTCTTCCTGGCAAGTGTGGTCTCAGTCCCAGAAGATTTGAAATCTTTGAAAGACCTAAATAAGAACTGAAGTTGCTCAACTGAGAACCCCACAGGATTTTACCCATAAATGGAGATAAGATTTTTGCACCATAGAGCTAAAGAGATAAATTAAACACAAGCGGACAGACCAGATACCTGCCCTGTTTCCCAAGTGAGTTGTGACATTGTGGGCATTCATATTACCAGCAAGTAAGGCGCAAGAAAAGGGAGGAGCAGCATCTGATTTGGTGTCATCCACCTAGGTTCTAGGAGGTTCTTGGTTCATCTCTACAGCAAACAATTTCATACTAATTGCCTGTCACAGGCATGTGGCACCACACATCTGTACTCAGCAGGCAATGCAAAGCGTATTTCTATACAGCTGCCTCAGACTGTTTTGAGGTTGCTGGCAGAATCTTGTACTTGTGCAGAGTGCAAACTGCTGGAGAACATAGGGAAGATGTGCTTTCCCCCTTTTACACGTACCTTTCACCCACACTGTCAGTGGGGTGTTCTCACATGTGCACTATGTGACTTCAGTTATAGACACAGTGCAAATTCGTACCTCAACAATAATTTCTCCAGAGCACTAAGTAGCTAAAGTGGACAGACCCACAGAGTGCAGCAAGCACCTCCTTATGTAGATCACCAGAAGCTGCCAGGGAGCAGCTGCAAGGAGGCACTAAGTCCATTGCAGGTTCTGGCTGCAAATTTAAATTCATATCATGGTAATGGAAGAGTCATTGTCTTGGAGGGGCTGCATGGTACTTAGTTGCTGGCTGGGCAACCATGAGAGTCATCCAGTGCTATGGTGAGATCCCCATGTGAAGTCAGTTCTTGACTACTGCTGCTGAAAATTAGGTTTCAAAATCCACTAAGCCAGCTGCACTTAGAAAAATAACTTCTCAAAACAATGAAATGATGTTCAAACTTAGAGAGGGGGTAAAGAATAGATCTGTCTGCATAATGTAGATGTAGCTCTGTACTCAGGAGGGAACTGTGTGTTAGTTTTTGTGAAAAATATGGATATTTAAAAATGTTCAAGCAAATAAGTGTTTCAACCAGCATTTACAGCGCGTGGAATTTTTAGCATTTAAAACTTTACAAGAGTCCTCAATGGGTGAACATACTCTGTGCTTGTTGTACATTCATATGCCCAATAGGCTGAATAACTTCAAAGAAATTTATTCTGCTTCTTTGCTAAAAAGTCTTTTTAACATTATACACCTTCAGAATTGTTATGGTACCTGGTGCCAAGAGTCTGTATTTTTAAAATTCCCTACTTCAGTCTGAGTTCTGAACCCATTAAACTCAGTAAGAGTTTTGACATTGACTTAAAAGTGAAAGATCAAACAATTATCTGACAGATTGTAACAAGACTCAGAAATAATTAGGGAGTTTTTAAGCCTATCCATATAGGGGATTTTTCTTTGTTTTTAAACAAGAAATGTGTTCAAAAATGTATTTTGGAAATATTAGTTTAAATTTAGAAGTGGGAAGATTTAGCATTAAGGCAGATGTTGGACTCAAGGTTTTGGTTGGTTTATGTATTTTGCACATTTTTGACATCACTTCTTATCTAAACAAGACTAGGGAAAGCCAGGATGACAGTCAGGTTGGAACTAATGTGATGTTTTGTTATTCAGGCATGGCATCTCACATAAAAGTATACTTTAGTTATGCTTTTCAAATCCTTTCTTCCTGCCCCAAAAGTTCATCCTGATTCACAGAAGACAGAAGACATCGTGAGAACATTGTTTTCACTGAACTGTGCAGGTTGCATTAAGACTTTTGGTATGTCTGGAGTTACAGTTTGAGAGCTCTTCAGTGAACCAGCAATTGCAAATTGTGTCCAAAATTGAATTTATTAAATGAAAACACATGGATGTATACACAGGTCACAAGTCATTGATTTCTGCTGAGACATATTGTCAAAACACAGTGTTTATTAATAGTGTACCTGCAGCTGTATACAATGAAGCAACCATCTTTGTTATTCTTAGGCCATCAGAAAATCTGTAGAAAAGAGCAGCCACAACATGGCCCAAACCATTAAACTAAAAAAGGCCGATCTGTTATTAGATTCAGTTGCTGATATGCTTCCTGCACTCCCATCAGTCTCCTAGAGCTGAGTAGTTGCTGGTCCCAGCTGTGGATATGTCCATGCCACAGCCTCCTGAGCAACCAGCTGCCTAGACATGGTCTTTCCCAGGCCACGCAGATGTGGGAGACTGGCTGTCTCTGTCCTTCAGGAACAATATGACCAGGCAGTATGGAAACATATGTTAGTAGGAGAACTTTGTGTCTGTGCAGGTATACACACCGGCACACTTTACTCTTCAATGAGAGGATGTTAGCATGTCTTTAAAAAATTCAAGAAATTCTTGGGCACTCCTTGACCATCTCTTGTATTCCTCATGTGGGCTAAAACTTTCAGAAGTGTCAGTAGCTCTCCCAACAACACTGAATGCCTGAGCTTTTCTAAAATGTGCTGTTACTCTTGTCAAATCTGCATATAAGCCCTATCTTTTTTACATTTAATTTGTTTAGTACCTAGATAACTACAGAAGCCCTTTTCCTACCACTGTGTGCATCCACAAAACCTAAAACAAATAATGAGATAGTAGGAAAATATTGGATTTTGTTTCATAGTTTGCAAAAGACAAACTGACATGTCTTATTATTGTAACAGGACAAGCAAATTTATATTTGGTAGTTATTTTCAGGAGCCCATCACTATAGTAACACATTGCAGTACAAGTGCCACATTGCTGCATAAGCACTCCTAGTGCTTAAAAGTGAAATTAAAACATGGAATTGGTCAAGGTGCCACATTTCACGTATGTATTTCTGAAAAAGGTTCAGACACATCTGCATCAAGCACACAGTTATAAAAGACTACACGTGTCAGTTTTCCAGCATTTGAAGTCATAGGAAAACTTGGCGTTCAACAACCCCCAAAATTTGTGCCTTGTGGATGTACTGTTTAGCAGAATCATTTAGATAAACTGCATTTTATCTTTTGAGAAATCACTGATCAACTTTTTCTTTCCGTTTTGACTGGGAATCATAGTCTGATGGCTAACCTTGACACCTCTGCCTAAAGGCATCTGATAGAAGGATCCAAGCAAACCTGCCTCTACGCAAAGCCTGAACAGCAAGCAATTTGGAAATCCAGATGGCAGAGACACAACCCAAGCATTCATGGCTAAACCCACAAGAAACGAATGAGCTGAAAGGCTGCATTTGGTTCCTTTTTGTCATGACTGAGTTGGCAAAGCAAGAAGAAAACCAAGAGATCTAAATAAAGTAATAATATGGTTTTGAATCTTTCCTTCCTCTCCCCATGCCAAGGACAACATTTATAATTTTTGTTAACGAAATAAAAATTATGTTAGCTACATTGCCTCCACCACAGGAGGGCTGACTTTTGGTGAGTGGAAAAGCATCAATGAGTAAGGCCCAGCATTATGCAGCCAAAAGTTAAAGGCATTAATCTTTTTTTCTTTTAATTCCAGCCATCAGACCAATTCATTACCTGGTAACCCCAGCTATTTCCTTTCATGAGAGGTAAGGGAGCTGTAAGAAGATGCAGCTTTGTGTCCCACAGAGAACTTGGACAAGTAGCAGGGAAGCAGAAGACGAGGACTTTGACATTCTCTTTCCTTCTCCAGTAGATCAGTGCTACCGTTCAGGAGTGAGCACTTGAGCTGTGTGCACGGGCGAGTTAGATGGAGGGAACAAGTGGATGAGACTCAATCTGCAGTGCAGGCCTTTGGGCAGGGCACACCACTGCAAGATGAATGGGTCCCTACTATGAGTAATTAGTTTTTAGTGAAACTAATAAATGGAAGGACTTTCTTCAGGTGCTGTCCACATTCCACAAAAACATTAAATTAATGGTTCAGTCTCAGCTCATTAAAAAAAAAAAAACAAACAACCAAACAAAAAAACCCAAACAACAAAAAAACCCAAAACAAAACAAAAATTGCCTTGGAGTTAGCTCAGTTTCCTGCATATCCTGGCTTTTTTTTTTTTTTTTTTTTGCAATTTTCAGTGTAATGTCAGGCAGTTTATTCAACACTCTGTATAACCACTCATCTATAAAAACTGGAATATACAGTCAGTTCAGTGGAGCCCAGAAAGCTGTTCAGCTCATAGCAGGAACAACCTATCTACCATGTAGGAAGATCTAACACATAGTTCTCTGGACCCTACTAACTGTGTGGGCTAAAACTCCACTGATCATGCTGGTTTCTCAGATGCTTGGCTCCCATGTTGTGCCTGCAGTGACACCCAAATTAAGATTTCTACAACCTGGAGCAGAATCCCACCTCTTCAAACTGTCATTTAGGGCTCTTTTCAGTTGCCTGGACTCTGGTCTTCAGGGATTTCCAAAACGCTGTGAGGTATCTCATGTGGCCTCCAAAGCATCCCAGCGCCCTTGTCCCTATTGGCCAGCCCCATGCAATTGCCCTGGCTGCCCCAAGGAGTCCAATGGCACCACACATGTAATGCTCATCAAACAGCACTAGACACCTAAGTTCAGGCACCTGACTTGAGCTTCTTGTTTGCATAGACACAGCCTACATAAATGATGTTCTCGTCCTTAACTGGAGGACATGTTTGAAGGTGAAATATCCTGCCAGATTGCTTAGTTTCATTTGTTAACTGATATCCTCTCAGCTTTGTGACCCTTGCTCAGACAATGATTTCAAGACCACCCATTTTTTCCCATCAATATCCTTCAAAAAATGTTAAACTATAGATTGATTTCTTCAATTATCTAAGGGGGATCACTCTGCTTTTTCAACCAGTGGTGCAGAAGGTCTCCATGCACCAGCCATATGCCTCCCCAGCAGCACAGGTCTGGGCTCAGAGGATGCTACACAGCATCCATCTCGAGGTTCCCACATTCCAATGGGGAACTCACCAACCTGAGTGGAAATGGTAGGAAGAGGATTTCTCTCTTCTTCTTACCCTATGCCTTCTTAGATCGAATAGCAACCTGGCAAAGGCAATGGGATGAGAGGGGGGAATGAACAAAAGCAGCAGATGATATCCAACACATGGTTCAGACACTGAAGCATCCTGTCTTAAGATGCAGGGTTTTGTTTCCCCTGAGTTGTCAGTGGCCGTTTAAGTAACCCAATCTGTTCTCGCTGCTGTTAGGATGGCTACTTTAAAACAAAAGGCTTTGTCAGATATAATTCTTCCGTTTAAAATAGAGACAAGTTCAACGAGTTCTATATTTTGCTTCTTTGGTTCCATTTCCTTATGACTAGCATTTATGGAAAAGCTTTAAACTTGTAATTCATACAATTTCAAATATCACGGATGCTTGGCTGGTACACTGAAATAAGAACTGTTACTCTGCAGCCGTTGCTGGCACTGCAAACAGCAGTCTCAAAAACAAAAAAACCACATTTTTATTAAGTCAGAATAATTCAATATTTCACAATATGCCATTCACAATCTTACAAGTAGTCAAGGACTTGAAGTATATTTACCTGAGGGGAAGACATTTTTTAGAATTCTGTTGCTGGGGACCTGAGTAGCTTTATATGGATACTGCTAAGTTTACTTAGCCTAATTTCCAGAGGTCTCATTTAAAGCCAATGGTTTATATTTTATTATATCATCATTATATCATCAGTGGCATATTCATAATCTTCTATATAATTTTCTTACAGGTCTAAGTTTATGAAACAGAACCCAATTGTACAGTGATAGAATTGGGTTTAAATTGAACACACTTACACACACACACCCACAAATGAGATCTAAGCAATAACTTGGAACTTGGAAAATTCATCTGAAGATGTGTTTTGATCCCTTTGAATGCACACATTTGCACTAACCACTGTGTTCAGAGAATAGACACACCTTTTTTTTTCTTTTTTTTTCCCAGTTATCAGGGTAATGAATGAGTTGAACAATCTACTAAGGGATCAAGAGAAATCTCCACCTGAGACAACCTAAATAAAAACTGGATGGCTCTTTGAAAAGGCACGTCCCAACTAAACTGCCTGCAGTGCTGGAGATTTGCACATCCCTGTTATATTCTGTTTTCTTCAATCACCTCCTGAGGAAGCTACTATGGCTGTATTCCCATGTTGTGTTCAAATTAAAAGAGATGAGTCAAAATAGGTCAATGTGACTGATGGGTAAGTAGTCATAGCATCTCATTTAGAACACCTCTTTTCCTTAAACAAAATGGATTCAGAACTTGTGTGGTAAATAAAGTGAGTTCCTCACAATCTGCCATTCGGGAAAGAGTGTTCTTTTCAGGATGACTCCATGGTATTTGAAGTCCTGCCTCCTCCTCATAGACATCAATGAATCTCATCCTTTCCGTGGTATTTAAGCAAATTTTCCTCTAGAATGCTCCTTTGTAGTTTCTACTCTCCTGACTTGTTTTTCATTTTGGACACCAAAATACACCAAGTAGCCAACCCCCTCGCTGTATTTAACAGCGGGCTGGCTGCTGGGACATGTTAGATATAGAGAAGTTGTGAGTGCTCATTGCTTTGCAGAATCAGGCCAAACTTTTATGCTAGTTTGTGATGAACTAGGCACTCCCCTCGTCAGGGAGAAAAGTCTACGAACGAACAATGTGAAAAGTGAACGAACAATGTTAGAAGTAACCAACTGATAGAAAAAAACACGCTGTGGTTTCATGCTAACACAGGGATTTCCATCAGCAATTTAATTCCACTTGGAGCACTGGTACTGCGAGGAGATGGTGAGGGAGTGGGCTTTGTTCAGCCTGGAGAAGAGACGGCTGCTGAGGCACCCAAGAGCAGCCCCCAGTACCTACAGGGAGGCCAGCAGGGAGATTGGGCCAGCTCCTTCAGGGTGGTGCATGGCAGGAAAACAAGAGTTGGTGGCCTTAAGTTGAAAGAAGAGGAGGTTCACAGTGGCTGTGAGGGTGGTGGGGTGTGTGTGTGTGTGTGTGGAAATATCACTGTGACGACAACCACCCCTCGGAAGTTTTCAAGACCCCACCAGGTAAATCCCTAATATCCTGGTCTGAATTTGTGGCTAACCCTGCCTTGGACAGGAGACAGGGTGAGAGAATTCCCGAGGGCTCCTGCCACCTGACTGATTCGGTTATTCTGTACGTTTTAAGAGCACATGTTGTACATGTATATGAGCTACAGACATATTTACCTTTTGCTGAAAGCACTGCACTGATTATCACAGGGCAGAGAGGAAGACCTTGTATTTTTGTCCAGGCAACATGAGGACAGAAGAAAGCTATATTCATACCATCTATGTTTACTATTTTAGTTGTGTTGCACAGGTGCAGTTTAAAATACCTAAAGTGAGGAGCTTGTGGTCTTTATATAATCTTGACAAAGATGGGTGCCTCCAGATGGTGATCAGAGCATCTATTTTGGATTCATGAAGCTACAGTCAATGTCTCCTCAGCCTTCATGTTGTGGATGTCATTGATTTGGATGTATATACAGATATAGATACAGTTCTCTTATTCCTTTCGCAAAACTAGTAGCTATATATGGACACTGTTATTTTGATCAGCAACTGGTGCTGGGATTTAATGTTCCTGTCGGCTGTTGTGTTTTCAGCTGTATCAGAGAGATGCAAGTAATATGTTTATTTTGTACGTCAGTAATTTGTAGTTTGCATTCCACGGTACTTTCTGCATGCTATTAGATTTCCCTTTTTTGTCCTGGATGTTTTGTAGAGTGGCCTGTTGAGAATTTAACTTCAGGACTAAGAAACTTTTTAAAATAAGAAGAAAGCTTTACATGCACAGATAGCTTTAGAAAGTAACTGGTATGCGCATACCTTTGTTTAACCTCCTAATGTAAATACATACATTCTGAAATGTATTTTAGTCCTCTAAGAAGCTAAGAGCAGCTCTTAAGATCACATGACAAGCAAAACATTTGTTAATCAGAAAAATTACAGCCTATTCATACTTATTGTTTGATTATTTCCACTTTGACCTCAAAGATCCCATTGTTGATTGAACTAGTTATAGTAACTTCTGTTTATTTTAACAACTAGCTATTATGAGTGCAAACTATCCTTATCTCCAAGTGATTGATAGGCACATTAAGAAGCTGTTCAACAGGTTGCTAGGTTTGAAGAAATGCTTAAATCATGATTAGTTATTCCTTATCAGCCAAGAGTGGGAGCTAAACTCAGATAAATACATGGTGACGAAAATTAAATTTTCATCATCAAGTGCTCTCTCACTGTTTTCTGTTTGCTATCGTTAAGCAGAGGTGCTACAGCTTCCTTTCAGTTTTATTTAAGGAGCATTTGGATTTTCTTAGCAAACTCAGTTGTCATGTTAGTGTGCTTAGGAGAGCTAAAAATCTTGTTCAGTGATAACTTGCATCAGGGCCTCCATGTGGCATTACTGAGTTATACAAATACATACTCATACTTCCCGTTAAAAATTTGAAACAAATAACTTTTGTCGGTAAACATTTTTAGGTATGGAGATGTTAGACTCATTAGAATTCTCATGGAGATTTATAGCTTTATTTGTGCTATTTAGAATAACATTTCTATTAGCTCACGCCAGCTGTGCAACCTGAGGACAAAAGAGAAGGGCAGCTATAGGAGGTATAGCTCCTTGTGGTTCTACCAATATAGTGAAGTCTCCTGTATTAATAGTCGGCAGATAACTCGTGCATTTCTACCTTTATTCTCCAACTGTGGTTACTCCAGGTAGCATACAGTGGGATTTGATACAATTTGTGAAGTCAGTTTGTGGGAAGAAGCATAACTTAAGGAATCAGAAAATAATAAAAAAAAGAACTCGGCTCATAAGTTCTTGTTTTCAGAAAAGGGAGCTCGAAAATTCAAAGTCAGCTGTCTCAAAAAGCTGTCTCAAAGGAGGGCTGTTTTAACACATATGTCAAAACGCGCTCTATTCAGTTTCGATTCCTTGAACTGTATTTGTAAATAAAGTCACAAAGCATGAACTGACAACTGTGTTGAAGGAGATTTTCTGCAAGCAAGATTTGCCAAAGCAGAATATTTCCTTCTCCAGTTTTAAACCACAACTACTCCAAACAAGCCTTTGACACAGTTAAAGGGCAGATGAGAGCAGGGACAGAGAACTAAAGTGAAGATTTCAATCTTAAAGCTAAAAAGGTTTCTGTTTTTTCTATCAACATCCTACAAACAGTGAAAAGGCTGAGCTTTCGCTCCAGTGTACACTCAGAGCAGATGAAAGGGGGAAGGGAAAGACGGCTTCCAGGTGGCTCTGAAGCTCCATCAAGCCCTCCAATGCCTTCCATTTTTAAATAAATAAATAAATCAATAAGCAAGACAGACAAAACCTGAATGCAATGTGTTTGCATCCAAGGTGATGAGGGCCTTAGGTAGGACTGTGTGAAGCAGCTCAGCAGCAAAGCCTTCACAGGATGCACACACCAGCTATGCCTCTCAGCTTTATCTGCAGGACTGAGGGCACACAGAGCAGGTAAGACAACGAACACCAAGCCTGGTTGGGAAAGGACATGGTAGCAAATTCTTCCGTACTCAGTACCTCACAGTTAAAGCACTTGCTCAAGATTTGAAAGACTGCTTCCATCCCTTTGTGTGCCCGAGGATGTGGAGGGAAGACACACATTTCACACCTCCCAGACATCCCTGCCGTCAGCTGGGAATACCTGGGTTATGCGGATGGGCTGTCTGAACCTTCCCTCAGAAACAGCCCCATGTTGAACAGAATAAATAAATATTCATTAAGCCAGGCAGAGAAAGATAAACAGAAACAAAAGAAAACACGGTGCTACTGCAAGCAAGGGCTGCTAGGCAGGAGAGACTGAGCTGAAAGCCCAAAAAAGTATTAAATCAGCAAATCTGTTATACAAAAGCAGTGGCAAACTCATTAGAGATTGTGATCATCTCCAGTTATCACAGAACCACAGTTTCCAGGGTTCCCAGGTTTCCCCATGGAGACATACAGCAACTGTATGTAGGAACCCTTGCTGCGAGTCAAGCACTGTTCACTAAATCACCAGAGAGATGCTGCACCACAAAACTTGTATTTACGCTGCAGTTAGAGATGTGTCTGTGAGGCTCATGTGATGCTGGTATTTTGGTAGGCAACCCCCCATCTTTGGCTTTCCAGCCTAAATGGCTGGGTGTCCATACACAAGTAGGCAACTGGAAGTGGATCCTAACTGCAGCCTGCACCCAGGCTTGCACTCACATCTCTGGCCCCTCAGCAAGATGCCTCAACCATTTAACTATTAAAAAACAAATTATGTTAACAAACTCCCCCTCAACCATTCTGCTATTTAACTAGTAAAAACCAAATTATGTTAACAAACTTCCAAATTATCACGTCCTTAGTGTTGTGAGTTTATCTTCTGCTTCTCCTTGTTTACAAGTGTTGAGTCAAGCATATGTGGCATTGCAGGATCGAGGCAATGCTGGATTCTCCCACTGTGTCCTCACTTTGCAATTGCTTCCACTGTTAGCACAGGGTGAAGTAATGCTCTCTATCACACGGTCTGTACACTTTTCAGCCCTCAATGCAGCAGAAGAAAAATATTTGACGCCTGGATTGTAAAAGCCTTTTCTGTGCTGTCAGTCTGCCCACCTTAGAGACATACTACCTTAAAGGAAGGAAGCTTCATAGGGAAATCACAGATGCAAATCTGCCTTAAGGAAATAAGTGGGTGGCAGCATGTAATTAATAGAAGAAACCCTCCAGAAAATATTTTCTACAGACAGAATCAGTCTTTGCAGGAGACAGCCATGACAAAATCCAACCGTAATCTAATTTTTGTGGTATGCACATCTGAAAATAAATAAACAAAAGCAGTCTTAGGAGTACTCTCCCATTCAAGTCAGACTAGAACCTGATACAGCCATGGAACAAAGAGGCTGTGAATTGCTTGGGTTTAGTATGACAGATCTAGCTGAAAGTCCCAGCTCTTCTTGGCTTTACTAGCCAAAGGAGTATGAAAGATTGGGGGTTGTTAGGTTTAGGCTGACTTGGAGGTGGTATGTGTCCTGGGCTGTTCCATGGTGGTTTGTGCTGGTCAGCGGTAGACTTCAATAGCTCCATCAACTTTCATACACATGTCAAAGGAGCCAAAGAACCACCAAGAGAATACAAAGTGTAAGAAGACTGAATGCAAGGAGCTAGGGGAGAGGTGCACTGCGGGAAGGGAAATACAAAACTGGGAATGAGAACATTACACAAAGGGAATGAGACAGCGGTTGAGCCTCAGCAAACATGAGCTGTTTAGCAGGTCTCCAAGAGGGGTGTAAGTACGGAGCCCCTCTGAGGTCCTGGGTCTGGGCACACGCTCTGGCCACATCCTGACATGGGTGCATGCTGGCTCCCAGCTGCTCAGCCAGCGCCCGTGGCACCCCAGCAGAGCTCGGTGTGAGAGACAACAGACCAGAACAGTAACTTCCCCCCAGCAGGCAGAGTTAAGTGCTGAGGATCAGACCCCAGCGACATTACTGGATGCACACCTAGTGATCCTGAGGGCTCTGCCCTTGGATGTCCTCTAAAGGCAATGACCAGGTGAGATCAATGATTAAAGGACTCTTAAATATATCCTAGAGATACGGGAAGCTTCTCATGAGCACCCTGTCTCACAGAGTGATCCTATGCTGACAGATAAAGCCTTTGTGTCCTAGGTTCACAACAATACAGAGCAACAGACAGTCACGTCTTTGAGCACAGCCTGAACCTGGCTGCTAACAGTATTGGCAGCAGTGGTATTTGGCTTAATAGCAGCCGTGGTGCAGCCACAGATCCAGTGGGCAGCTCAGAAATAAGGCTGGTTGTAAGGGCACATGGGCTGCCTTCTCCAGCTTCTTCCAGGTGCACACAGTGCAAGGCTGGTGACTGAAGACATCTGGTGCTTGGGTCTGTCCATGCAACAGCAAAAGATCCCAATGCAGAATGGTACAATTCCCACAAAGTGCTGCCCTTTTGAAATCTCTGGGTGTTGCTTTATTGTCCTGGTTTCAGCTGGGAGAGAGTTCATTTACTTTTCAGTAACTGATACAATGCTGTGTTTTAGATTTAGTATGAGAATAATCACAGAATCATAGAATCCTTTAGGTTGGAAAAAGAACTTTAAGACAATTAAGTCCAACCGTTAACCCAGGACTACCAAGCCCACCACTGAACCATGTTCCTAAGCACCGCATCTATGCATTTTTTAAATACCTCAAGGGATGGCGATTCCTCCGTCTCTTGGGTAGCCTGCTCCAATGCTTGACCACCCTTTCAGTGAAGAAATTTTTCCTAATATCCAACCTAAACCTTCCCTGGCACAATTTGAGGCCATTTCCTCTTGTTTTGTTGTTAGTTATCTGGGAGAAGAGACAGACCCCCACCTGCCTACAGCCTCCTTTCAGGGAATTGTAGAGGGCGATGAGATCCCCCCTGAGTCTCCTCCAGGCTAAAAGACCTCAGGTCCTTCAGCTGCTCCTCATAAGACTTGTGCTCCAGACCCTTCACCAGCTTCATTGCCTTTTGTTGCCCTAATGTTGATAACACACTGATGGTTTTAGTTGTTGCTAATTAATGATTATACTAAGTCAAGGACTTTTCAGTTCCTTTGGCCCTGCCAGGGCACAATAAATTGGAAGGGGACACAGCCAAGACAGCTGACCTGGGCTAGCCACAGGGATTTTCCATACCATAGAACATCATGCTGAGTATATACAACCAGGGGGTGCTGGCCAGGGTCTGGAGATTGCTGCTCCAAGACTGGCTGAGCATCAGTCAGCAGGTGGTGAGCAATCGTTGTGCATTGCTTGTTTGTTTTTCCTTTTGGATTTTTATTCCTCTTGCTCTCTCTCTCCCCTTTTCATTACAATTGTTGTTGTTATATTTTATTTCAATTATTATATTTTTCTTATCTCAACACTTGAGTTTTACCTTTCTCCTGATTCTCCTCCCCATCCCACTGGGAGGGGGGAGCGGAGAAGTGAGCAAGCAGTTGTGTGGTTCTTAGTTGCTGGCTTCAGTTTAAACCATGATATTTATGCACCCTGTTCTTTGCCTTCTGTCTTCTTCTCCCACCCTTTAAAGCCCTTGAGAGCACAAATGCAAGCATTTCCCAGCTGAGGTAGGATTGCTCATAATCCAAAAAAGTGTGACAATATGGTCTGAAATTTTACAGGTGTCTATCTCCTGCAGGGTTTTCTTTTTATTCCCCTGCTATTTCTGAAATCAGTTTGGGGTATTTTGGCATGTAAAGCAATTCTTGAGCTTTTCTATTACATAGCCCTGGGTTCCCATGTTTTCTAGCCAGTCCTCAGAAGTCCAGCAATGATGGCAAACTTAGTTCTGTGCCTTTCCCTGCCCCTATGAAAATCTACCCAAATTCAGGAAATTGAAAAATTTCAAGATTTGAGGTCTGCACCTATTCGGAGTTTTGTCTGAGCAGGTCTTTTAGCCTGCTCAGGCTAAAATCCGGCAGTGTCACCAAACGTGCCTGAGTTTCTCACAAGTTCCTACATGTGACTGTGCTGCACAAACATGGTCCTAGGCACAGCATGCACATCAGAGCAGGTATCTGCTTCCGGATCACCTGTGCAGGACTCTGGCCTCACAGTGTATGTAAAACCAAGTTCTTTGCTCACACTCTGGTCAACGCTATGTCCAAGGCATTTGGCATCAGACCATTAATGACCAGGCTATTTTTCAGACCAAAGGTGGAAGCACAGCCCCAGTAGACCCAAGTGCTGGGTGTCCCCACAAAACAACTGAGCTAAAGGAAAGCACAATTTGTGACTTAGTGGCTGGTAGCAATGGTTAGGAGTGGAAAGGGGTCATGTACAAGAAGCAAGAGCACCCTCTGGGAGATGGCTGCTGGAACCAAGGCAGTGGTAAGAGAAAACAGAGATGTGGTTTGAAGGGTGAGACGGTAAAAGTCAGATCAGAATGTCAGAATGGGGCCCAATGGGAGGAGCAGTTTTGTGAGATGGTCCCAAAGCAGGGAACAGAAACTTAGGCTGGCTGGGTGTGGAGGTGGGGAGCGATGACTGAGTACGGAAAATTGGACTGGGACTCGGGACTAGAGAGTCGGCTAGCTGAGAAACAGCAGCTGCAACTGTACTTACTTGTTCTGCAGCATGTCTTAGGGCCTTCATTTCCTGGTCATCTGAATCGTTGGGCCTGTCAGGACATGCTGCAGCTCCTATCCAGCACACATATCCAGGTTTCCATCCCAGCATAGAGCTGGGACATGACTAAGTACATATCCAGACATGGGAACTAGGAAGCACTCTTGAGTCCAATGGTGTAAATACAGACAGCAAGTCCAGATAAGTAGCCTGAGAAAGTAGAAGGCAATGACTACATGGCCATGGCTTGCTAATCGATATGAGCAGTTTCGGCACGAGGGAAGACTGGGCAAGATACAAAAAGACAACAAGATGGAGTGTTGGAGCTGGATGACTTTTGAAGCAAAACCTTGGGAATGGGTAGATGGCCTGGGGGGACCATGAGGGTAGAGTGGACATGGTGTAACTGCATGGAAAGACCGTGGGCTGGACATCAGGGCAGACCACCTGACAGGGTCAAGGCTGGAGCAAGTGTGACCAGGCTGGGTTGTAGCAAGTCCTGGCAACGGGCTGATACCAGCTCTGCAAGGATTTGGACATCAGGTGAGAGGCTGGATGCAACTGGTGCCTACTTCTGACATTATCCACTGCCCATTTAATCCTATTATTTAATTCTTGCCTAACTTGCGACACAAAATCGGACATTGCAATGCACCCTGTCCAGTAAAAAGATACTTGGCATGCATGATGATTTGCCTGGTTGTGGTACTTGCAAGTAGAACTTTCTTGCTAAATTAATGTATTCTTTTGCATCCATCTCAGTTATGATTATTTAGGTCAAGGGGGCCTGTTTTATTTCTAGTCCTAACCTGGAATACTGAATACAGATTCTCTTACTTTTTTATTACATATCAAAAACAAAGGTCAAGCCTTTACGGATTTTTCTGGTCATCTAAAGCCAGTCTCCTGCACCTTTCTTAGACGCTTTCCTGCTGCTCACAGTATTCTTTAAAGCACTCATCATTATTATAACACTTTAAGGCTCATTCTCCTGACCACTTAAACCAAAATCCTACTCGTTCTAAGAGCTTCTTTTAACATTGATAATAGAAACTGGAAATAGACTTTCCCAGAAACATTATGCTGAAAGCCTCTGCTCCTCTTTGTGTGATCACATCATCATATATGGCAGTCACACCGCATAGTTTGCCTCTGACAGGCTATTCAATAAAATTGCAATGTAAATAACCTACCTCTGGACTTCATTCCACTGCACTTTTTCCCAGGTGCTCTAGAGAGTCGATGTGATTCACAAGTGTCACTCAGACTAGCATCCGGTTTGCAATTGCTATGTTTGTAACTGAAAAAAAATAATATTGTTTCCCAGCAAGATGTTTCCCAGGCCCCTTTTAGCAGTGGCAATAAGTAGTTTATGATCAGTTTCAACTATCAAAGGTTCCAATAAAGCTTTTTTACACCTCATGGCCTGAGACCAAGTCTTCCTTCTCTGTTTGAGTGCTGTCACATTTCATTTCTATAAGTACCCATGACACATGATCCACTGTATTGCTGTTTGGCTGGTCTCCAACCAGCCAGGCCAGTTTTGCTGTGTCTTGTTAGCTGCTGGTAGAACAATTTAATCCTGGGGTTTCCTTATGTGAGGGGATTGAGGTACTGGTGTGGTAGGGGAGAACAGAGGGAATGCAATGGGCCTGATGCAGCAAGGAGGAAAAGGTTGAGTCTCTCTTGCTGTCTTGGAAGAGGAAATGACCTTCCTGGTAGCAGGATGGTGGGATGACCTCAGTTAGGGTGGACATCCCACCATACTACCAGCTAGGCTGTGCCTAGGGCTGCTGTGACCACAGCTCCAGCTGGGAGGAGAAGGGAAGGAAGAAAAGTCAGGCCACAAATGATCAGGATAATCTGGTGCTAGGACTGGAGATAATGGGGGAGGATGAGGGAAAGAGGGTGATTCACAGCAAGGGAGATGAGGTGATGGGTTTTTACGTTGCCATGAAGGTGAAGAGAGATTCATCAGGGCTAGCTAAAGACATCTTGGTGAAGGCCCAGGAGACCTGCAGTTCTCAGCCACTTCAGCCCTGAAGTGGATGGCTCAGAGAGAGCTTAGCTTTCAACTAGGGGAACAGGCTTGCACCTCTAGGTTGCTATTTGTTTTTCTGGTTTGGGTTGGGTTTGTGTTGTTTGTTTGTTTGTTTGTTTTAATTTCAAAGGGTGCAACCTTATCTGCAAGTTTAATCGTGCTGTTAGATGAGATCTGAGCCAGTCCTGTCACAGAGATGACTGTAGACAACTTGATTTTGCATTTAAAACAATAAAAGCTATATTTTGGATGTCTACTTTACTTCTATGCACCATACGAGTCATTGGTTTCTGAATTAGTTAGCTGACACAATCCAGTTTTCGCTTCATATAGTTCTTCCTCTCCAAGGAGTCCTTGTACCCTTCCCAGTCCACCTGGGCAAGGCTACTAGGGATGCTGTGCTGGTGGCCTGTAAAATGTCTTGTGGTCCTCTGAGTCCTCAGGGAAGTAGTCTTCCCACAAGACTTTTATGCGAAAGCTCGCTACCACCACCGTTATTCCTAATAAGCAAAAGGACCACCGGTTTTAGGTTGATCACAGAGGTACGTTTAGGAGTAGGACAGTACTAGCAAGCTGGCCATCTTCACCAGTGTCCAGAATTAGGCACCTGAAGCACATTTAAAACTCAATTTTAAATCTTAATCTAGATCTAAGAAATTATTTACAGATAATTACAAGGTTTAGTATTTGCCTCAGAATCCAGAGTTGCAGGTTCTGCTCTCAACTGGGCCACAGCTGCACCATACCTTTCAATCAAGGTAGCTCTTAATGCTTTTATTTCCTTAGCTAGGTTATTGCAGAAGTTACTTCACTAAATTTGGAATGTGCAGATTAACAGTTTTACTGAGGATCCTACTTGAGCACTGTCAAAATGCTGTTGCTATGTTCTCTTAAAACAATAGGCATCTCAGTCTAATGCAAATATTAGTAAAATTATTCTGAACATTTACTAGTACAGCTGCAGGCAAGCATATTCACGCAGATGCCTGCTAAGATGCAATGCAAGCAGTCTGGGATGCCAAAGGTCTGTGTGGCAGTTGCTCATTTAAAAGGGCCATTAAAAGCACTTCTTGGGGGCAGGCAGATGGGCAGAGGAACAGCAGAATGAACTGGAAGGGAGCTCAGGAAGCGATAGGCAGACCTGTCTTTGGGGGAAGAGTTTCAAAGGAGGGAAAGGAAAAGGTTGAAAATAAGAAGGAAACAAGGCAGTAGAAGGGGTGACCAATTTCACAGCCCCATCAAGAACAAAGGGAAGGGGCTGCCTGTGCCCATGGGACAACGAGGTGTTGAACCACTCTGGCTCAAGCAGAGCCAACCAGCAGATTTAGGAGGAAGGACAAAGGTTGGGAAAACACATGGATATTGCTGGGAAAAGATGGCTTTATTACAGTGTCTTTCTCTACCACTTTGACTACTGAGTCTGCCCCTCCTCTGGGGTATTCTTATTTCAAGGTTTGCCAGTAAATGGACAGTAGCACTACTTGACGGAGCTCCTAAAGGACTACAATCCCCAGCATCCTCTGAGGGATGTGTGCTGTCAAAGTCAGCCTGGTTGGGTGGTAGTCGATGGAAAAGCATTAGAAATATGCTCTTGTTCCTAAAGGAGCCCGGTTGTTTTTTTATCAGCATTCACCCGTCCAATGGTTTACGGATTCCCAAGGTCAGAAGCAATAAAATAGTAACATCTAATCTGTCATACCACCAATGAAAACCATAATCTAGCCAATGACCTCACGTGAGTACCAGGTTGTTAACTAAAGAAAGGAATCAAATCTTCTTCTAATAAATACTCCAGACTGTGACAGGTAAAATTCAGGTCATACGTCTCCTTTGAAGTTTTAATAGCCACTCCAATTTTATGATAAAGCCACTCACCCTATGTTTGTAGTAATTTTGCAAAGCCCGAAGCGGCTCTAGTCATCTTTGGTGCGCAGTTCCCAAGGACAAAGCTCTCATAAAACTGCAAGCTTCAAAGGGATTAGACCTCTCCTTTCCCTCCTTCTCTCTCTCTCCCCCCCCCCCCTTTTTTTTTTATAAAAAGGATCATTTCCAAACATTTCCTCCCCTATTTTCTACATAGCTCCCTGAGGAGCCTCCCAGCTGAGCCCCCTAACCAGACTTCTTCCTCAAGCTCTGTCACTCACTAAAATAAAATGAAATTAAATGAAATAAAATAAAATAAAATGCCTTTTCCCTTTTCTTAATAGTAAGGCAATTTTCTGGGTCATTTCTGCTTTTTGTCTTTATTCTATTGTCCATGCGGAGTAATTTGAAGGAAATCAATAGAGCCTGTGTATTTGCATATTTCTCAGGGTCTAAGAAGGACCACATGCAGCAGAACTGCTCCCCTGAATGCCATTTTGTTTGTTTGTTTGTTTGCTTCCCTCCTTTTAAAGTCAGGGGGAAGCCCAGCTGAATCTGCCAAAGCTTGAACTCTAAAGCTAACGTCCATCTTGGTAAATGAAACAGCACTGGGGAACGTTCCCAGGCACTGGAAGGCCATTGTCTGTGCTGTTTAATTGTTAATACAGCGCCTGGCACAGCAGAGCCGGGGCCAACTTTCCCGAACAATTCCCAAGCACAGGCCAACAGCTGGCGTGGGCCGGGGCCGTGCTAGACAGGCGGTTTGTGTGCAGAGCACGGAGGGAAGGGTAGGCCAGCAGTGTGGATGCAGCCATTTCTATCTCCATCAGCCTCAGCACCAGGGAATGGTCCTGACCACGCTTCATTTGCTAGTACAGGCACAGCCGTGGCTGCTGGAACTTCGTGCCTGCATAACTAGCCATCGCAAGGAGAAAGCTGCTTATCCAGCTTCCCAGCATAAACATATATGTTTGCTTGTAGACCGATTTTATGCATTGCCTTGGCTGTAAGATTGATTTGTTTTCCTTAATTGCTAAGGGTAGGGTTTTTTTCAGATGTTTATGCTTAAATGCCAAGGATGACACTCTTGGGGGGGGTGGGGGGGTGCGGGGGTGCGGGGGGTTGGAAACACGTTTGTCCATTTTGCTAATTCCCCAGTGGCATTAAGAAGTAAAAGTCTCAGAGGGAGCAGATGGGAACTTTCTGTGCTTAAACTGAGCACTAGAAAAAGATTCAGATCAGGTGTCTGTCCAGGCACGGGCCAAGCACCCTGGACCAGAATTGTGCAAATACCACACAGTTCAAGCTCATTCAGTTTTATCAGCAAATGTGCCAGCCCCCGATGTTTCTCCAGGTGCGCCAACCCACACACTTAGGGCAGTGGTGGCTGGCAGTATTTGCAAGAAAAGGATACTTGCTTGGAAACAAGTTGAAGACTGGTTAGATGGTCATCCTCCTTTCATCCACCAGACTTCAGTTGACACCCTATTCCCCACTGCAGGGACAAAGTGAGTAACGCTGAGAAGAAACAGCAGGACATGCCTCTAAGGGAATGTGACAAAACAGCAATGCCAGCCACAAGCAAATGAAGAAACATCTACCAGCCACTATATGCAAGCTAAATAACATAAATACACAAAATAATCTCACAAAGATGATAAAAGAGGAACGTGCGGGTCCCCTGAGCCTAATTTTTCTGCAGATAGTACATGTCAGAAATAGCTGGTATTCAGAACTGTCTTTTCAGGGCATGCTTCTTTAAGGTTACTGAAAAGTTCCTTTATTCAAGAAATTAGCTTAAATGTCCTAAGGCACAGTATGTACTCTGAAAATACTCACATTTCATTTGATTGCTGTTGTTAATGTTTCAGAAATGAAGTAAGTTTTCCCCTGGGGACATTTAGCCTGGCTTACCCATTTGTCTGAGCTTCTTCAAAGGAGAAATGATTCTTCGTTCTAGCCCGATAACAGCACAGGAGAAAAACCAAATGCAGTGTTAGGAAAACAGAGATTTATTAATTTTTGGGGTGGAGGGGAAGCCACAGGTAAATTTAGTAATAGCACACAAATATTTGTATAAGAAAACTTCTGCTATTTCATTATTTACCTGAGAACACTGAGAACAAAAAACCAAGCCAAAGCAATGTTAACTTCAAAAGTATCTGAACACATGACTATTGCCTTTTCTTACCAACACTTTGCAAATCTGAATGTTCATTTAAGGGACTCATCAGAGATGGGCTGAGGGGAAAGGTCTGAACCATGTAAGGTTCTTTACTGGTAATAGACAACAGAGGAAATGATGTTATTCTGGCAAGAATTCTGCCATCTTCCACAGCAGAAATCTTACCAGTTTTGCTCTTGGGAGACCACTGTATTCAAACAAAACTGGAAAATAAACGTCTTCTTAAGGATCAAATCTGGACCTGGCCCCAGGAGAGACTGCAGATTAAAAGATTGGAATCCAGAAATTTGTTGTGAAAACTCCCCGACAGAAATACTCTCACACCTTAGATCTTCTTTCGTGTCATACTTAAATGCAGCAGGTTTTAGAATTAAGTCCTACTTCATTATACCATTTCAATCAGTGATGGAGGTTCCTGGAGCAGCCTGAAGTGTACAAGGTGCCCAGAGTCACTTGTAAGGTGGTGGCAGTGCGCACCGTCACTACCAAGGGAGAAGGCTGCTCCTGCAGACCCAGACCTCCAGGACTGCTCTGGTGCCAATGCAGCCCGCAGAAACAGATTTCTTAAGCCTTCTCCAGTCATGTGAGTTATTGAAGCTGCACATTGTTTCTTCTCGCTGAAGCAAAACATCAGGTCTGATCCACCTAAAAGGGATTTAGCACCTAAGGTGGGGTGTAACGTAAGCACATAATCCAGAAAACCTTCATACTGCTAATGTTTAACCCTACAGGTTAAACTCTATGCCAGTAAATTTATGAGTTTAAAATTCCTCATGGTCCTAGAGCTGTGCTTGTGCAGATACGCAGCAGAGCCTTAGGCTTCATGCTGTTAGAAACTCGGGTTGCGCTCAACCCTGGTCAGGATCCAGAAACAAGGTATTACTCTGCCTAAATCCTCTGAGGGTCTTAATGTCAAAGGCACTCTTCTGGCTTGCTTTCTGCATGTGTACAGGACGAAGCTTCTCACAAGCTGCTGCTGCTTTTCTTTGCAAAGCCACCGGTTTGAAGGACTTTGGTAATGGTGCCCCTCTGATACGAAGCAGGACAAACATTGGGTGGCTGGGAGATGCGGTACCCACTTGTCCTAGCCCTGAAAAAGCTGAAAGCTGACATTTTGACTTCCCAGGAGACCCACCAGAGGCCATGAGCTATTCAGAGGCCCAGAGAGGGCTCACTCTGCTTTCGTCCTCCTCAAGGCCTAGCATAGGGAGCAGCTGAGAGCGTCGAATTCGTGTGACTGGGAAAAGAGAGCCATGAGTCCGCAGCCTCACAGCGCGGCTACTGACCTGGGAGACTGAAGCTCTGGTCCCTCTGAGGGTGCCTATGTCCTTTTTTTGGTCTAGTGATCCACCCCAATGGGCTGGAAATAATGACAAACCACAATAACAATAGCCAGCTAAACAAAACAAGTATAAACAGAAACAACAACTGAGGCTGGGAAGAGAAATGGCCTTTGGGGATATTATTTAGAAGAGACTTCAGACTTTGATTTCCCAGGCAGAGGAGATGGCAAATCAAGCAATGTGACTCCTCAGTTCTTGAGAAAGAGGCAAACCACATTTTCCTAAAGCTTCCTGTAGCCTAAGCTACTGAACTGACTCTACTACAGTAAAAAAGAGTCAGGCAGGAAAACAGGGAGGTCAGCACAAAAAGCAAGGCTGGAAACCCCTCAATTCCATGCTGAACAACTAAACGTTTCTGAGATGCTGCCTCAGAAGTGTGAGAATCCCCCTTGGCATCACATGTGTTTGCTCAGTCCCATGGGAAGGAGAAGACTCTAAGCAGCTTCCCGAGCCCCGTGCAGAAAGAAGATCACGCTGGGTGCAAAAGTCGTTATGCACGTAGCAATAGCATGTCCTATATATTGACACAAGCGCTGTACATAAAGAAAAAAAAAGAAAGTTTGTCCTGGTTATACAACACAGGGAGACTGGCAGAAAGTAAACAAGCCACACTGTTATGCTTTATGCCATGAATTAAAACCCGAGTTAGGTGAGGTGTGTGCCCCAGCAGGAGCAGTGCAGCAGCAGCAGGGCACGTGCAGCCTGCAGGGGCAGGGGCAGCGCTAGCCCAAGCCCATCACCTGCAGCTGGCTGGGGGGGGAGGAAGGAGCAACAGCAGTAGCTGGAGCTGTGGGAGCAATGGGAAATACAAAATAAGCCTGAGACTGATGAGCAGCAGAAACTGGGCCAGGCAGAGACCGGGAAGGAAAAGCGGAGCTAAAGGAGGAGGAAATCCATGTTGACAAACACCTGAGACCTCATTTCACGATGCTGTGTGCTGCCACCGGCACAGGTTCTCCTGCAGAAATAACTCATGTTTTTAACTTGCCTAGCTGAAGAGTTACTCTCTTTTTCAGTGTAAATTTGCTTTGTTTCTGCAGTACAACTGCCCTTCCCTCTCCCCACAGCTCTCCCTCTCTTTCTCTCTTAAATATAGACTTTAAAACAAAGAACCCACTCCTTGGAAACAGAAATTCATTGTTGCATTTCTTCCTCAGTACAGCACACGTAGCAGGGAAATCAGACCTTTAAATTTCCCCAGTTATTTGGAAATTTGGTGTGGAAACACAGGAGTACCCATTTTCTCCTCCCCTGTCCGCTCTCCAGCTAGCCCGCAGAGCTCACAGCTGTGGCGTGTCATCACAGGCAAGGATTTGCCAGGATTGAGAACTGAACTGAATACGCAAATGAACACACACGCACACGCAGCATCTTATATTTGCATACAGGTTTATATATAAATAGCAACTATTTTTAAGAAGCACAATAACAGCATCAAAGAAATCTCAGGAACCATTGCACTCTTCCTTTGCTGTAGGCAGGCCTTTGTTTGCTGTTGACAGGCTGGACTCTGCTAGGTCCGCCATGGGCTTCTCCAGTGGCCTGTGTCAGCTCAGATCCCCAATCCCAAACAAGCAGCACTGGTGAGGGTGCTAGGAGCACAGTAGATGACAACATCAGCCTAATGGTTAGTAGTGGAGGAGAAGAGGAAGAAGTAAACACAAGCAAAGTATGCAAGTTGCTTTATTAAAAGCATACCCATCAGGCTGCTTCTGCTACTTACAGTGGCCAATAAATTCCCTCTGTCCTGAAACACTCAAAGTGCCAGGATGCATTATTCAGCACATGAGTAATTCACCACATTCCTTCGGCTAATAGTCAGTTGTTGAGCCGGGCTCTCTTTCATGAAAGTCAACAGCAACACCACTATTGTACTTGTAGAGCACGGCAGAGCCTCGTGGCACTGTACCAACCAGATTAAAACAAGGATCCGTGCAAGGATCCCGTGTGGGCACAGAGGCACTTCCGTGGAGGATCGGGCCCTAAGCTCACACTGAAAACCAGAGGAAGGAACTTGGCACACAGTCAAAGAGGAGGACTAAGTGTTCACGTGGCCACCAGAAAAGCCAGTTGGTCAAGCGGAGTTTCCCTCTGTGTGGAATGATAATTTGGGTGCTGAAGGATAATTAGAGAGTTGAATTTGAGGGTGGCCTCAGAACCCTGGCAGACTCCATGCCAAATGCTTTACAAGAACTGAGCGGGGGCTACGGTGACACTACTTTTTCTTGCAGGTTTTGAGATCAGCCACCCTGTTGAACTGCTGTTAATACTGTGTGTTCCCAGCATAGCACTGGACGGTGGAGCAAGCTCCTCTACCTTTGGTTTTGTAATGGATTCCAGTGCACGGGTCTGCTGTGCTTGTCTCTGTCTCCATCAGGTTAAATGCTGCTGAAGCAGATGGGACTAATTATGGCCTTTCATTCAAGATTAATATGAAGCCATGAAGCTGGTTTATGCAACCAGGTAGCTGAGCAATAGAAACATTAAAACAAGTATGAGGCAATGTTGGAGGCTGAAACCATGCAATCAGCGGGCTTTCGTTGTGAAAAGGCATGGGAAGCTCAGAAGCCAGCGCTGCCTTCATCTATGGACTTGGGACAAAGCGCAGAATGTGAAAAGATTCACTGCAAAAGGCTAGAGCAGGCTACCAACCCCACCACTGGTCCAGCCCCAAATTGGTGGGCTGAGCTAAACAGGGAGGCTTGTGTCTCTGAGCGTCCTGTGACACTGCCGTTACTCACTTCATCCTGCACCCAACAAAGTAAGCTCTGGTAGCTCTCTTTTGCAGTGACAGCACGCAAATGATTGCCCAACTCATTGCCAGCTTCCCCTCCAAGCCAAAATGTTCCAAAGAAACTCAGGTGTTCTAATGGCTGCATCAGAAAAGGGGAATGCCACAGCAACGCTTGTGGGAGTTCTCTCTCCCTGTTCTCCAAAACAGCGCTCTTACGCTTGCAGTTGCAGTTAGGTCAGACACAGGCAGATTTTCTTGGTAATTAACGAGGTCTTCTTTGACTTTTTTAGAGCTATCCTAGGTATTTTTTAGAAAGAGGGATTAGCTGACATGTAGAAGAGGCTAATTAAGAGAGAAAAACCAATTACACAAAAATCAAAGGTTGTAAGGAAAGAAGAGAAATTCAAGAAAGAATTAAGCAGCCAGTTCACAAAACTGAATTGATAGCTGATTTAATTGGATGATTATAATTTGATAGTAAATTATATTTAAACTTTTATTAAGTTTTAAGGTGACTTCCTTTTAAAAAGCTCAGCATGCCTGTTTTTAAGCTCAGAGGAAAGAAGACAGATGTAACCCCCAGATCTGAACACACATCCACTCCAATTTTTCAACGGAACCATACCTCCATCTCCCAGGGGAAATATACTGAAAAGGAGACACTGCCGTGGGGGCACTGCAGGGTTTCTATGGGACCTTCCTGTCTTTCCATGGCATGAAAAGAGCTTTTGGGGGAGGAACTTCTTTTGGGCAATGCTGTAGATAAAGTGTGAACAGGTTTTACCCATTTTGGAAGTGGGAGAGAATTTGTACGCACCAGACTGTACCTTTAATTTACAATCACACTATTGTGGATGGACAATCACAACCAGTTTCAGGCTACTGTACACTCCCTGTAAAGTTCTGATGGCAGAGAGGCACTATTCTTTATCCCTTCACGTTTATTATATTCATGAGGGCCAAATGCAGAAGTGCCAGGTACTTTCCAAACAGACAAACCCTGCTATGAAGAAGACATTCTTAGCTTAATATTGCTACGCTTTCCAGCTCCCAGTGCAAAACCACAGAACTTTCATTGTCAGAAGCTGCAGAGAGCACATGCACATGCACACACACACATCAGGCACTTTGTTTTATTTTGCAAAAAGAAAAAAAAAAAAGTCTTTATATATAAACCATTTCATTCTCTCTCAAAACATTCTACAACTATACAGCTGTTTGCTCCATCATTTGCATAGGAAATACCACAATACAAAAATAAGGTAGGGGAGAGGCAAAAGAAGCAAAACAGCAACCAATTTATGCATGTGTTTCCACATATAAACATTTGAAGCCTTACAAAATTATTTACATCGTTTGTCAAATATTTACATTAAGAGCAACATTTCTAACTATAACAAACAAAACTATAATTTATCAAGTATATGTAAAATTGTCTTAAAAAAAAAAAAAAAGAGTCTATCATATACCACAAATAAATAAAGACAAACAACAGTTTTAACAAAGCTAGGTTTTCCTGCAAGACCCTTTTTTTGGTATTTTGATTGTCTACTCTAGCCTTTGGTTGACAGCTTAATATTACGGCTTGTGAAGTCCAGAAATTTAATAGGTTTGTTTGGTTTTCTCCTGTTGTCTGGCCAAATCCTACATGGTCTAACCTCATCTTTGGCCCTTCATCTACTATTTCAAGGCTGAACACGGTGGATCAAAGTCATTGTTAGCATAAAAGGGCACCACTTCATTGACTTCAGTGGCGTTTCAGCTACTTTTGTCAGCAGTAAATTTTCCCCTGCGTGTGTCAATCTGAACAGTGGCTTAACTAAACTGCTCTGTAATTTTAAACAAAATTACTGTATCCTTTACCTTCTAGTAAATTACATGCAATGTCCACACGAAACTAGATCATACTGGTGCTGAACCAGCTTAACATGTCGATGTATGAAAATTGCATCCTAAATCCTTCTTTTTAAAGTAATACTAAGTTTAGCTTATAGTAAGAGGTTTAACATTCTGTGTTCATTGTAACTATCCCCGTTATTTAAGCTTCCCACATTGACTTACAGTTCATTCTACATGTTTTGCCCTTTTAAGCAATTTGAAAACAAAATCCTGCTTTGAATATTCAGTGCACACCGTTTGAATTAACAGGTATAAAACATCTGAATACTTAGCTCATTTCTTTTAAGAAAAATGAAGCTAAGTTGGTACTGTTTTGAGAGGTATTTGAATAACTTTTTTTTTGTAAATGTGCCATGTTATCAAATGTAAAATAACTACTTTTTTCAGACGATTCTTAAAAAACTTTTGTATTAAACCTAAAAAGCTGATCTGCAAATTTACAAAATCTTTGTCTTTGCAAACATGCAACGTACAGAACAAAATGTTTTGTTCTATGGCCGTTTATGAATTTTTCTACATATTTTACTTCCACAGAATGACTTAACATTTAAAAAAACCCCCACAAGTACTAAATATGTCCAGTAAAAACCTGACAGATTACAATTAATGGCTTTTCCACTGCGTTCATTCATCTGCAGCCTCTCATTAACTCATTTACTAAACATTGCCACAATAGTGACAGTGCTTTGGTCAAAACACTGCAAGAGAAAAAGAAAAATGTACAAAGCTGCAATGTGTCAAGCCATAATACTTGTAAAGAGATGAAACCTGCTGACTAAAGCCATATACATCATGACAGCAAACAAATGACCGAACACTCTGGTATTGTGATACAGTGTCTTCCCTTTTTCTGCATAAATATACAAAATATACATTTCCAGTTTCTTTTGAGATTTCTTTTAAACGGATAACTCATACACAAAAATTAAACTAATTTTAGTTGTATGTCGAGAGTCAATAGGAAATTGCATAGATACAAAACAGCCTCAACGACAAGTCCAGCTTCTAGTTCTGATGCCTCTTCATGTGGAGAGCCAGGTGATCAGAGCGGGAGAAGCTGCGATTGCAGACAGCGCACTGGAAGGGCTTTGCCCCCGTGTGCTTCCTGTAGTGGCGCGTTAATTCATCCGAGCGAGCGAATCTCCAGTCACAGCCTTCCCACGTGCACTTGTATGGTTTCTCACCTGAAAGAGAGCACGTAGAAATGAGACTGCTGTCACTCTTCAGGAGGAAATTGATGTGAGATCACATTGAATAGCGTTGCTCTTGAACTTACAGAACTATGACAAAACAGGACCTGACGTTTCCTAATTATTCACAGCTCTATTCAATAGGGCCCAAACAGCCCCTTTGTTTTTTCAGTGAATTTTACTCTTGAATCTGTGATTTAATACCTCAGTAAAATACCTCAAACATACAAATTGGAGACGGCTACAGTACAGAAGAAATGCACAGAAGTAAAAAAACTGCATGAGACTGAAATATGCTCACTTACACTCATCTCAGTATGACAGGGAGTAGGAAAAAACCCATGTAGTCTCATGTGACTGTCTGGCCTAGTTTGTAACTTACACTTGTACCTTTTAAAAATGGGTGAATTAAGTTATACAGAAGTTTTTTTAAGAGGTCTGAAATAGGAAGGAAGATTTCTATAAAGATTCTTTGTGGTGTGCAGATATTTTCAAGAGCTTCTGATGTGTGAAGAAAGGGGCACTGTGTGTTACAAACACAACGGGGACAGTATTTTCTAAATGTCAGAGGCAATAAAAACTTGCAGCATCCTGGCTTGGGCTAGCTATAGATAGGGGAAAGCACCTAAAGGATCAAAGCACCCGTTTTCAGAATTAAGTGTCTACAATCAGGTGTTTAAATAGCCATATTTTAGAGGTGGCAAGTGCTTGCTGCTTCCATCAGTCTATACTGACAAAGCAGCACGGCATCTCTGAAAACTTGCTGTACTACAGCAGCTCTGAACACAATTTTGTGTCCAGCTAGTCTTGAATATACTGGCCCAAGCACCTAAAATATTTGCATTCATCCATTTTAAAAGTACAAACAGAGTCTTTTAAGCATGCCTATAATTTATAGGTGTTTGTTGAAATGGGAGAAATATGAAGCCACAAAGCCAAGATGACTTCCATGTGAAACCAGAACTTTATGAGTGTACATGCACCTGCTCTGGAGCTGATATGGACATGATGTCACCATACAAGCAAGCTTCACAGAAAGAGGCTAAGATTACCTATTTATAGGCTATTGCTTGATGCTGGTTGACAAAAACACTCTTCAGTTGGAAGAGTGGATTGTTATCTATATCCTTTTTTACTAAACTCTGCAACAGCTTCATCTGGAGCAGAATCAGACCAAGGCTGAGCTTTCCAAAAGTCCTTTCCAACACACCTTACAGATCCTCTCCCTCTCTGTCGGTCTCAGATCTTTACCCTCACGGTCTCAATCTCTATTTTACCATCATATGAGCACGCAGAAGAAAGACAGAAGCCAATATCCTGCAATCAGACTGTTTGTTCTGCACCAGTCATGCAGAGAACACCATCTGAGAAACTCCAAAACATTACTTCACAGACACTAATTCATTATTCAGATGGAATTATGAAACTGGTTTTGCCCGGGAGTTTCTACTGCTTCTTGTGATCAACTAACTAGTAACTTTGTGTCTACTACTAAGAGCAGAACCAGCCCTTTGCTCACAAAGGGAATGTGGCTTCAAGTTGGCAGCACGGAAACAACCAGAACCAGAACTCAACAAGAAAAACTAACCCCTCAGCCTCCTTTTTGCATAAATCTTGATCGGGATTTATTGAAATCACAGTGGAAATGTATCATTCCTTAAGAAAAACAAACTTAGAGCCTGGCATCGCCTCTCAGAGTTCAAAATTATTTGGTGGATGGCAAATTAGAACACAAATAACTTTACATTTCTGTCATAGTTGAATTTAGTCTGTCTGATGCTGACTGAAGATCAGAATGATCCATCACATAGGACTCTTTTTTGCTCCATGCATCATATACTGTAGGTTAAAATACAGATTTACTTCAAACTCGATGTATAATGCTTTTCTAAAGTCAGAGAAGCCATCTGAGGTAACACATTTGGTCTTCATGGCAGAATGACAGGAAAGGTATCTATACAGGAAGGGATCTTTTAAACTATATACATCATAATGTATTTAAACTGGGTTATTAATGCAGTCTGCAAAAGACTGTGTTGCTGATCCGTAGGGATAGCACCAGGGAGATCATCCGTGAATACTTGGTGTTAAATGTGCACATACAGAAGTTGCACAAAAGCATTACTCCTGCATTCAACTAAACTTAAAAAACTAAACTACACCTTAACTTAAAGCCAGTGTATTTCTTTCTTTTTCTCCTTTCTTTCTCCTTTTCTCCCACATTGGCTTCAAAATCTTCTTTAAAAGCCTTCACTTAAAACTGCCATATTATACTTGATGCTGAATCCCCAGACTTGCGATCCTGCTATCCTAGCTGCTCAGACAGACCATATACATAGTCAGGCCTTTATACACTCAAAATGCTTGCTCATCCACTCAATCTGCTCATGCAGAATTATACAAGGAATGAAAGAAATGGTAAAGAGGGCAGGAAAATACCACTAGTCGAACAAAAGCCCAGGAATATCCAGACCAGACTGGAATGGGGACCAGGAGATTAAAATCAGTTTCCAAGCCTGGCATCAAGGAGGTATGTAGTATGTGCAACTTCACTGAGTATCGGACTACGCTGTACTGACAAAGCAGTCGCAAAGTTATGCCGTGTAGGTGGTACGTGACCGTGTCTGAGTCCAAATGAAACTGCTGTCCCCATTAAAACTTCTTTTAACCTGTGAGCAGCATCAGCAGGTGATACAAAGGCTCCTGGCATATGAACTGCCAGCTGTTGGGGAAGCGGTGAACCCTGTGCCTTGCTGGGTGCCACAGCTTCCAATTCAACACCGAATCAAATGGCCAGATGCCCATCAAACTCCAGGGGACCCAACTTCCCAGAAACACTATCCAAACCTTACCCCACTGTCCTGGTCACTTCACCACCTGCCACAGCCATGAATCCCCCTGGGCAAGAGCACTGCTCAGGGGAAGAGCTAGGCAGGGCCAAGCGGAACAGCACTGCTCCTCCTTGCCGGCTGACTTCTGCAGACCTGAGCTAAACCAAGTAGCGCTCAGGGGATGCGTGGAGGGGAACAAGCTGGTGCTTTACACAGATTGTTTTAACAGTATTACTTCTATGTACTGGAAATTAAAATCAGAATGCTGCTTTTAACCCCTGCTTTGGCCAACGGTGAGAACTGGAAAATGTATTTTTAGCACCAGCGTAGAGGCCTGGATTATTTTGAATAAATCCTAGGGGTAAAATACTGAATATCTATGTTTGTAATGCTAGTTTCCGTTGGAAAGTTCTATTTAAGAACTGAATCAATTTCAAATGTTTTCCTTTTGGGCAAGGAGGAAGGGGGGCATGAAAAAGAAGGTGGAGATTATTTTCACTCTTTTAAAGCAAGCAGAACAACTAGCTGGTAGTGTTTTCTCTCTCTCAACCTATACACATGCTTTTTGTCATTTAGCAGAAGTAAGATTTTAGTTTAAGTTCCCACAGCAAGGGAAAAAGAGCCTCATGTTACAATTTTCTGAAGTGATCCTACTTCTTTGCTATGTTGACTTTAAAGCACTGACAAATTTGGGGTTGAAGATTTATTTTTTCAAAAAGCAGGTATACACAACAAAGGACACTGAACCCTTTATCCACTGTTTTCATTGGCTATATAGTAATGTAAGATTTGTTTACTTTAATGATTGTGCGAAATACAGTAGCTGTAAAGTTTCAGAAATATTTGGTTTTCCTCCAGCAATTTAGGGCTTCTATAGAGTGTTAAACCAAGAATGCCACTGGTCATCAAATATGAAGGCAGTACAGCTCGGTTACTGGAACACGATCGTGGTATCAAACAGATATTTCACTGTAAAAGCAAGAAAACAGCTAACTCCTCCACTTCAGGGGAGCTTCCATGGGATTTGTTAGAATGTCAACACTGTTCAACTAAAACACCATGGAGGAAGCTGGTACCGATTTCCAGCCAAATAGCACACTCCAACCCTTTCTTCCCAAGCCAGAAATATTATACACAGCACTTCTGGGAAACAGAACTGCTTTCCTTTAAATTATACTTCAACAGGATAGGGACTTCATAAGTTTAATTGGATTTCTGCATAACCTCCTTCCAGTATCACCGAATTAAAATATTTTGCTAGGCTTATACATCACAAAATATATCTTTAAGTTCTTGAGCTGTTAATATGTATCCATTCTCCAGTTAAAAAAAAAAAATACATTTGTGGAGCATGAGAAACAGACTTGTGCTTGAGCACAGAAATTTTAAGCCCCAATGTTTAGCTTGGAAGCTCTTTTACAGAAAGAGCTTTACCTAGTCAAGAGATAAGGGAGTTTAACCTGAAAGGAGACTATTTTGCTTGCAACATGTCTATTAAAAAAAAAGTAAATATAATGCTCTGAGATTGCAAGGATGTCAAAAAGGTGTCTGGATATCCACATATACCATGCTAACAAAACCAGCCACTTCAACAGATAAACTATGCCAAGGTAGATCCCAAGGTTTGGCATCCTTGTCGATACCACAAGAGAATGATCTGGACCACTGAGGCACACCGTGGGCTCTTCTCTCTTCAATTCATCATCTTGGGATTAGTCATGCCAAAATGCAGCAATTGCTTTCCTAACATGAATTCTAGCCACTGGCAGCAACCATCATGGCCATGCTCACTTGGGTGAGGTACAGGGTCACCAGTGGGGGGGTGGTCATTTTGATGACACTCTCTCTTCAACATACAGCCTCTGTTCCAGAAAATGTTTCTGTTTAAAATTCTGTTCATAAAAAAACGAGTCACTGAAAACCTCCATTAGTGACTAATTTCCCCGTTAACAAGAAAATAAGCTTCCTTATTTCACCAAAGAGTTCTGTGACTTTATTTCTGCAATTCACTGTTAGGATGGCTTTCTCTAAATATAAAGCTGCAAACAGCAAGGGTCAGATTTTCAAACCTAAAGTTAGGTAACTCTACTGGTATGCAGAAATCCAAATACAGGTATTACACCAGCCAACGCCTACAACTTCTCTTATTTCCTATCAGAAATTTCTGTCAGAGTAATGAGTTTGGAGCTTCCTTGAAGAAGAAAAAGCAGCAGCCTTTTCAAAGGCTCCAAAAAGACAACACCTGATTACAGCTCCTAAGGGTATAAAAGTATGAAGACATCCCCCCCCCCCCCCATTCTTTCCATCTTTTTACTATTACTTGTGTTTATTATGAAATTATTTCTGGTTGCAAGTGTTTGGCCTTAAAAATATTCAACTAGGTGTGATAAAAAAGTGGTAGGCAAAGAGGTTTCTGCATCATAATTGCACCAGTTACCTACGTAACCTATATTACGCCCAGTTTCAAAACAAATTATTATAAAGATTTATGTGGTCTCAGAATTTTCTGGTGTATTTCTTTTCAAAATTTTCACAGCTTAACATTATTTGTCTTAGTTTCTTGACATGTTATAGCCTCAAATTTTTAGAAAAAATAAGAACAAATGAAATGTTTTTCCTCTTAGTTTGCCTGAAATAGCTCTCTTCCAGTTCATAGCATCAGGGTTTTAAACCCTAGTCTCTTCCAGGCTGACTGGAACTGAAAGTAGTTGCTCGGGTGTATGTCTGCACTCATTCAAAAGAAGTTTGTAGCTCCCGACACTTACCTAAAATTAGACCTTCCTCTGACATCGACTAAAGCTATAGTGAACATTAAAAGCAGCTTGTTGGTTGGGGATTTACCCTTTTCTAATACAGGGGGATTTTTTTGAGAAAGAGCAGAAAGCTGAAACGTAAAAAAAAAAAATAATCCCTCAGGTGTTTAAAAGTTCTTTAGTGCACTGAAATTCTAGCTTGTGCAAGATGGAGATGGATCAGAGGGCTGACAGTATGCAACGTACATCCAGCTTATTTTGTGAGTGACAAAATGAATTTAGTCCTTGAAATATCCAGCCCACCACAGATATGAATGCATAACATATGCTGCACATTTTCAAATGTGATAAAGCCTCTGCCTAGTATAGTAATGGCTAGAGGGTGACCATTAAGTAATGCTTCACAACAGAAAAGCATTTTAAGGAATCCTGTAACAGAGAGCTGTTAGGCCTCGTTAAGTCCAATCACTGATAAATCAAGTAATATTTGATCTCTCTAATAAAAGCACGAACAGGAAAAGAGATGACGGACCGGTAAGCAAAAAGGATGGTCAAGAGATTAGTACATCATTTACTTTCTGACTAGTGAGGTGCAGAAGGCATTATCTTCTCAGAGCTCCCACCAATGCTTGAAGCACTCTTATTTTGCTAAGTGTTGTCTTACGCAGCTCACGGATTACTAGGGAATCTTGACTGTCCTGTGCGATGGTTTATTTTCTTTCTGGTATAACATTCTGTCTTAACAGAGGTGGTCTCTCTTCAAGGAGATATGCAAACAAAGAGGAAAGGAATTTTTTGTTTTTTAACTAGGTTTATAAGAAATCCATCCATCTGGGGTGCATGGCTGTGTCTACACATTCTGTGCTGGAGAACGCATTTCCTCATCTATGCCTGTGGTGCAAGAGCAGTTCTTTAGCTCTCACACCAATAACACTGGCTCTTCTACAGTCAGATAAGAGGCGCTCTTAAAATGGAATTTATTAAACATGTACTGTAGACTTCCAGATTTCCACCTACTGTATGCACACACACACACAAAAAAATTTAATTGGAAGCAATACATTAAAGCTGTTTTAACTTAAGGCAAAGCACTGTACACTTGCCAAAATCAAAGGTTTTAATATGTCCTTAATCAGAGTTGTTGCAGATCACTGAATATAAATAATGCAGCCTGACAGGACAGGAATGCTGCTACCAAGATACTCAGACTAAACTAGGACATTACTTAAATGTTTCTAATCTTTCACCAATGGGAGGTGCAGGTCATCTAACAAACAACAAACAACACACTACCCTGGAACCAGGAGTCAATCGTCCCAGTCAAGCCCTGAAATTAATTACAATAAGGAATGTCTAATCAAATAATGGAAAGTTTTAATCACTGGCAATTGCTGTGATTCTTGGTACTATATTAGCCTATGTAGGGCGGTCTCAAAATGAACTATATTTAAAGCCAGTCTCTTAGGTCAACAGTTTCCTTATCAGGAATCAAATATCCTGGAACTGAAGTTTAATCCTCTCAGGCAGCAATTGACAGAAACAACAGTTTTTTTAAGCTTTTTCATGCTTAGAGGGACTTTCTAGGCTTTTAATCAAAAAGAAAATATTAGGCTTTTCTTTTCAATATCTAAAATCTAACAGGACTACCTCTCACCTGACACCTTGGAATTTAATTCCTGCTTCATAAAAACTGCATGCTGGACACTGATGTGAATGACCAGTAATATTTACGTAAAATGTATGTTTACGTTGTAAGATTTCACCCCCTTTTGAGCACACACTCAAACATGCATACTTACTTACAACTACAGATAAAGAACTGGATCAATTAATCACAAGATCTGCCATTATTCACAAAGTGTTTGAAAAAAATTACATTATTTTCCCTTAAACTGTGGTTTGCACAGGAAAATAATGTACTTCCATTTCTGACACAGGCAACTAATGGATTTAGCAGAATTCATAAATAAAAGATACCAACATATTCTCCAGCAGTGCCTAGCGACACCACACTTTAATGCGCTTTGTCAACAGTTTTATTTAACTCTCCTGCATTTTTTCCTTATTGTCTCTATCAATGATGGCATTTACCGACACCTCCTTAAAGTATAATCTGTGCAACTGACTCATCTAACAGGTTAAAGCAGCAGAATCGACACAGAAATATTACTTAATAGCTGTTTTCATGACGCAAATATTTTTCCAGGATGAGGTTTGCGACACACACAGAAAACTGCAACCACAAACAAAGCAGGCTTTTGATGCCTCCATTTCCCATTTGTGTACTATGAGTGAAATCCCTCACCTAAGTCTCAGGATGATTTGAGTCAATACAAGATGCTTTTTTTCCAGCAGAAGTCCAACTACCACTTATCTTCCCTTCTGAACAATGGGCATCCTGAATTCCCAGGCAATTCTGTATTGTACCACCTTTAACAAGCATCTATATACAGCTATGGTAAACTTGGAGCGCCGAGTCCTATGGACTGCTGAAATCTATTGCACACAACTGGTTCTAATTCTGATGTACCATCAGAGCCTAATTCTGGATCTATTGAGGCAGAGATCTAAAATAAAATGTTTAACACCTTGAGCAGCCGCACAAGTCGGCAGCTGTCCCATGCCTACATAAACATTTGAAATAACTAGGGACAGTGGAAGTATTTTGAGTGCATCTCATTTAGAGAAATGCCATTTCTCTTGAGTTATCTCGGCCGCCACTTCCCATCACGAAATACAAACTAGATCTATAGATAGAGATGAAATAGTACTGCAGTTAATGCTAGAAACTATTAATGGCAAGCCCACCATGTGACCAGAGAACATGCCTGTACAAAGGCTCTGTATAGGGAAAACCAACATGCAGCTGGAAAACGTCCTCAATGTGCGTGCCTTGATGTGTTCAAAACAATGACAGATTTTCCTCTTAAAAACATACACAATTCTGAAGCATGCAGCTGTTCACAGAAATATTAAAAAAACCCACCACGCTGGAGCCAGTAGCAATTCTGCAGTTACAGGTAGGGTGCAGGTAGGGTATTCCAGGGCCCTGCGTATCAAAGGTTCAACTTCCACAGGCCAAATCTTTAATATATATAAAGAAATCTAACAGGGTAAGTTATAGGACTGCTGTTTCTAAAGGATTACTTAATATATATGTATTCGCTCGGACGTCAGAAAAGGAACCGAAATGAGGTTCATCTACAACACGCATGTAACTGCTTTTCACTGATACCTGGCATGTTTTTCAAGTTGGACACAGAGCCTTAAGGTGGTTTTACTGCTGGCAGCCTGCAATAAATGCATAACCCCCTCCCTCATTATATACTGTAGTTGCACCATGCCGGTTATGAAACACAACTTGTTCCATGACTAACAGGTAAAATTATTTTAAAAGAAAATCCCTCCTTCAAGTGGTCAAAAAATTCAGTCTGTTTTGAGAGATGTTCCAAAGGGTACTTTAGCACACTGAATACCATTTCACCTGTTTCAAAAACAGCTAATATTAAGTGTTTTAAGGTACTAAAATTTACCAACATCTCTTACAGAACTGCATGGAGATGATACAAAATGCCCTGTATCTTTCCAGAATTCGAATCTTTGTTCATGTTCAATTTTGGGGTTACAAGTTTATCAGCAACTAAAATTTACTTCATAATTTACAAACACTACAGCATTAACTAGAGAAAGAAAAACGTGTGCCTGCTTCAGTGACTGGTACAAATACATTAACCTTGCTTAGCTCTTACGTGAATAATGAACTCCTAACCAACAGCAAAAGTCCAGTGTAATTACATTAAATCAGAATAACTATACCAGCTTATACTACCTGACTTTGTATAAGGTAAGCTTGGGAACACCTAGGAAGAAAAATATAAGGGGCTTTCCTCTTGCCCATTTCTTATAGTTGTATTTAAATGTAATTTTTAAAGTCTGACAGTGTATTCACATCTGAACTGGAAAAGACTACAGCCTACATTCCACCTATCAAATATAACATTTCTCTTAGGTTTGCTCTCAAAGAGGTTTGTTCTCAAAGAACGTCTACTAAACCCAGTGAAAGCCTTTCAGAAGAGAAAAGCTGCTAAATAAATACTGTGAAAAGGCTGAGATTTTCCAATACAAAAGGAAAACTATAAGGTCTGTCTTGACTTTTAATGGCAGACAAACTTTGCTGCAGGCTCTTTTATTTTAAGATGACAGATTGCTGAGAAGGGCGGGGACTGGTTGGGATGAGAGAGAGACTGTAGCCCATTTTAAAAGGTATTGTTAAGAAACTAAGAATAAGGAGAAAACAACTTCAGTGGTCCATGATTACTAAAGAACGGGTTTAGCCAGATAAACAGGTCTGCTATCCCTGAAGGGATTTGAAAGAATATCACACACAACTTTATTGAAATGGATTACGTGACACTTGCTTTTAGACTTTGAAGGTAAAGGTTTCACAAAAGTATTTAAAAAAAAAAAATTAAAAACCAGAAAATCAAAGCTTAATAGTGCTGTATGACTTCATAGTTCTGGGGGATGGGACGCGGAGAGGCACACACCCAATTTTAGCCCTCGGCATCAAGCTCTTCTCTTTGGAGATCAATAGCGAGATTCCCTTGCGCTTCTGGGGAAGCTGTGCAACTTCACAGGCTTCCCCGAGTTTGTGCCCATTTACTTTAATATTCATCTAATCAAATTTACCGTACTTGGTAAGTCATAGATCTTGCTCATAATACACATTTCAACCATATGTTAAGGCAGAGATCACAACTGGTGCTTGAAATCTTCAAGTATTAAGTGAATGTTCAAGAGTTAAACTAAGCAAACTCTGAAATAATGCAGGTAACAGGATACAGACTCACATTCTTGCATGTACTGCACGATTTAGACAGTTTATCCCTTCATTCACCTCCCCCGAAGACCCTTTGTGTTACAGACTTGCTTAAGTTCACTAGATTTTTATCTAAAACAACATTCTTGTTTCCATGAATACATCAGCTCCTCTGACCTTTGCACATTTATCCACATTTCTAAGGTCAAATATCTATAAAGTGAAGGCAACAATAAACGTTAGTGACCCTAAGCAATATGTTAGTGATGTGGTATTTCTATGCACACAAGTATTAACCTTATAAACCCTGAAGTCATTATTACTTAAGGTTCAAAAAAAGATATAAATTGATTTAAAAAAGTAAAAGTGTACATTTCAAATGTTTACTGTATAATTTTCATTTTTAGACTAAAACTTTGCTTTTATCTCTGTTCCTAGTTATTGTATAATAGCAAGTGAGATATTTAAAACTGGTATTTAGCTGCTGGCTCAAGTGCGTAAGTGGAAATCGCACACAAATTTACAGATTATTTATTAAACAGCAATGAGATTATACTCTCTGACACTATTCAGGTTTATAGCCTCATGAAAATACTCCTTTCTTACTAAGCTTACTGCTAATGAGTGATTATATAAATCAAAATCTAACAGTGTTCTTGTTTAGTCTATTACTAATGCAAAGCAATAACCTTTGTACAGGTGCTTTTAATTTTTTACTGCAACTGCAACACAAGTAACTCATCTATCAAAACAAAATTTCCAGAGTAACATTTAGCCTGGAGATAATAAATTTTTTACGATAATCCAACGATCCATTCAAAATAGCTGCTGAATAGACAGCCTTGTTTCCATAGAGACAGTGAAACATTTTGTTAGATCATAGCTCATGCTGTTCTGTTTTGACGTTTGGTTTAAACTCAGGTGAAACCCTGTTACTTGAACGGCACAGCCGCAGAGCTGACAGCCTGCTTCAATAAGCAAGTTACTTGAATTGTGACTAGTGTTTTGGTCTGAACTGAGGTCCACGTGTAAAAGAGCTGGGGTTCATACTCAGTTTTAAAAACAGGAGTCATAGCCCTCGCATTTGATTTCTTTACAAAATCAGTCATGTGCTTTTCACTGATTTAGAACGAGCAGTACTAAGATCCCAGCAAAGAACTGTCCTAAATAGTTTCAGGCATGCTGTTGGTGAGCTACATTTTTCTGTCTCCCTCTCTCCTCCTTCCCCCTGCCTCAGCAGGTGAACCCTTAGGAAGACGCATCTAGGGTAGTTCCACCTCCCAACTGCTGCGCTCTGCACACATGGCTCCTGCGCCCGCGCACAAGAAACACTGTCCCCAGCTCCACTCCATGTGGGCCCATGAGTGGGGACTGCCTCCGTAGCTGCAGGCAGAAATTGATCAAGATATGAAAAACAAGCGTGATACACTGACACTTTTCATTTCCTCCATTTTAATGTCTTTCACTGACAAAACTGTGAAATTATGCCTTTTTTAAAAAAGTAAATATGCAGAACCACTTGTCTTTAAAAGAAAGTACACTTAATGCTAAGAATGAAGCAAATGGAGTTACCTTGGGAGTCTTTGCGATATTTCTCAAAAATTCTAGGATTAAATAGTTCTAACAAGTCGAAGAGAAAGTCCAAACCAGAAAATTATATCTATTTAGATAAATCTTGAAAACTATAACATGATTACTACGCTTAATTCATTGCCCAAGGAAAAAGCGTTGGTTTGTGTTTTTTTTTTAAACACTTCATGGCATTTTAGATTGAAAAGGGAAGTTTCCGTCTGTTCTATTCTTAGCTATTTTGAGTTCTGTATTATAAAAGGTTTAACAAAACTGCATTAAGAATAAAAGCAACTATTCTTCTCATTGACCAAACCTTAAATTTTTCTTAACTGAACTGCCAGCCTGAGCCCACACCACTCTACGGAAAAGAGAGAAGACAGGAGATCAAACACACTTGCTTTCTCAGAAAATACGTAAACCATGAATGAACAGGCAGTAAGAGAGTGAGTACATACCCGTGTGAGTTCTCAGGTGTGCTTTTAAGTGAGAAGACTTTGTATAAACTTTCGTGCAGCCTAAAACAAAACAAAACAAAAAAGCAGAGAGGCATTTCAGTAGGGAGAACAGGAATGCTCCACGTTATGTTTAAACTTCCTCACTCAGTGCTGGCATAATATCTGGAAACGCTTCACCCAGCACCATTTAGAAGTAAAATCTGATCTAGAAAGCTCCCAGACGTATGCTGCTTTACACAGAAAAGAGAAAAATGCTTATGTTTCTGACTTACTACCTTTTAACGTAGTATAGACCAATACCTACTACAATATATGTACAGTAACACCTGCTACCTAAGTTGACAACTCAGAAGGGGACTTTATTTTTTTTTTTAAGATTTCCTAGAGAATGTGATCAAGCCAGACTTGGCTGTCACTGTCACCCAGGGCTCACCATAACTCTTCCATGAAGCATTTATCATACAGCACACCAAATGGGTGATACACCGCTGAGAATTACGATGGCAAAGAGGGAGATCAACCACAGGCAGACATTTCTCTCTATGCTCACATGGGCGTGAGTGCCTTGTATCTGGGATCACGTACTACACGGAGGCAGAGTTTATAGTCAGGTCCCTCTTCCCCTTCAGCATAGGAGAAGTAGAGGCTGGAAGGGAATCCATCTGTGGACAATTTTCAGAGATAGCTTTTAATGGGTTTATGCAGGCAGCTGAATCCCCTAACAAGGCTGTGGCCTCGGCTACCAGAAGCTGAAACAATTCTTTCAGCGCCACCTGATTCAAACTGAGCTGTACTGTGCTAGACAAACTAAGCCTGTGCTCCATCACAGGTACTGGAAAAGTGAGAGCAGGAGCTCCCCGACTTACATCAAGTTTTACAGCATGGTAAAATGAGCTCAGGTGTTTAAGAGAATTACAAGTGATTTGAAGAAAAGGGTACATATTATTTAAAGAATGTGAAAGTGTGCCACACAAAACAATAAAGAAGAGAAATTCTACTTTGACAAGAATTGTTCGGTTCTCCCTAGGTGTAGACTACAGCTAAAGAAAACCACTTATACCTCATCCATGATTATTCACACTTTTTTTTTTTATTGCGAGAACTGGGATTTTCTGGCACAGATCGCTTACCAGGATAGTCACAGTAGTGGATACGTCTTTTCTCCAGATCTGGGTTACTTCTCCTGTTGTACCTGACTGGTTGGATGTTCTGGGAGGTTATGGGCAGAGTTGCTGGTAAATTTGGATTGTGAATGGCCAGCTTGGAAGCTATAGTTGCAGCGTATGATGGAGGAGGGGTTAAATTCTGTAGCATCTCTGCTTGTCTGTCTGGACTTCCAGGCTCTGAGCTTGGGGGTGAAGGAGGGAAGTAAGTGGCCTGCTGCTGCAGAAACTGGTTTGGCATGCTGTAGGTGCAAGGGGGGATGCCCTGGAACTGTTTCATTGCAGTCTGTGGAACAGCCGAGGAGAGAGTGTTAAGGCCCGCCATGGCTGACGGCATGGAGACATTGTTAAGGGAGTCCATCACGGCTGCCTGAGTAGTAGTGTTGGGCATATCTAAATCCGGCGAGCTCAAGAGCTGATATAACTGGCCTTGCTGGGGTGTGACGGAAAGATGAACATCTGGAGTAGGAAGCTCCTGCTTGATGAAAATGTTGTTCACGTCGGGAGTTTGGTGGGAGCTGAAGATGCTGGTAAATTCGGGGAGGGCCTGAGTTGGGGCAGGGGCAGGGGCAGCAGTTTCGCTCTGGTGACTGAAGATGGTGACTGGCTCTGTCTTGATGTGGGTGACACAGGGTCGCTGAGATTTGTACAGGCCAGTTCTCAGGTGGCTAATGTCAGGTAGGAAGACGTTCATGTTGATGCTGTAAGGCAACCCTTCACTGTCAGTGAAAAACTGGTCTACAACCGAGGCACTGTCTCTTCTGTATTTCTTATGTTCGGGGATGACAGGAACGGGCGGGAGCTGAGGTGCCAGGTATTTCTCCATCTCACATCTTGTCTATAAAAACAAAACAGACCATAATCCATGGGATTTGTTACCACCTGAGAAAGACGGTGGCATGCAGGTCGTGTCAGGCTTTGCAAATAGAAGGCAATACTGTTCAGCCAGCCACAAGCTACCTACGGAGGAAGTTATAAACCTCCACCCTAATGAAAACCTGTATTTTATAATCGGCGCGCTAATCAACATTATCAAGGACAAGGAGATAAAGTCATGGCACAAGTCGTTCACACAGAGCAAGATCGATCTGATGTTTCAGCTTACAACAAACTTTCATCTTTGATGCCTACAAGACAGTGCAAGGTGCAGAAATGACAGGCGCTGTGCCTAATCTGAAGATCTCCTGCTCTGGAATTCACTGCGGGAGCAGGGTGACTGCCTATCTGTTTCACTCGCTTCTCTTTGAAATGCTAACTCTAAAAGCCACATCCTCTGCTGGCTTTTTGAATACTAATACTGCAAATAATGTTAATATATTTTTTTTCTGTACTTCCATAATTCTTCATCCTTAAAAGAAAGGTATTTGATTAGAAATATGACACCAAAGTGTAAAGTTATGAATAATATGCAATAAAAAGAAGATGGGCTGACTGTATCAGAGTACCCTTTGTGTAAAGTGTCTCCAGGACTACGCTTTAAAAAAAAATAATAATCTGTGCAGCGTATAATTGGCTAATAGCGTGATAAACACATCCCTGTCCGTGCCTCGGTCCTAGGAGAGCTCTTTAATTACTGGGAAATCATTCTCTTAGCGTAGTGGTGCGAGGGAATCCGTGGGTGGCTGGAGCCCGATACATTACTGGTACAGTCATCGGCAAAGCATTTATCACGCACTCTCCAGTGGGCAAATGCTACATTCCCCCCTGTCCCGTCAAGACAGTGCTCATACCAGACCCGTTTAGCACCCCGCAAGAGAAAGCAGCTGACAGACAGCAACTCTGCCCTAAAGTGGATTTTAGAACCTTTCTTCAAAGACCCCCGGTAAACACCACAAACAAACAGAGCCGCCTTCCCGTCCCTTTGATCTGGATCTGCCCCGACATGCCAGGCTACTTTTTCCAGCTCTTGTTTACGAGCCGAGGGCAGCTCGCTTTGAAGGCTGGAGTTATTTATTCGTTGTGGAAGACGCCACCGAAAGGCAGCGCCCGACAGACCGCTGCCCAGCGCCAGGGGCTCCCGGGACCCCCGTCCCACCAGCGCCGGGGGCTGGGGCCGCGGGCACCCCCGCGCAGGCGGAGGCCGGTGCCTCACCGGGGCGCCCGCCGGGAGCCGCCCCTCAGCGGGCACCGTCCGCGGCCGCAGCCTTCCCGCTTTTAGCTCCTCCAGCTGTTTGCCTGCGGGTCCGCTCCCAGGCAGCCTCCTGGGGCCGGCAGAAAGTCCCGGGAAGTCCCCCCTCGCCCGGTGCGCCGTGTCCCCCGTTCCCCCACCCCCGCCCCCGAACATGACTCCCTGCGTGGGCGAGGCGGACAGGCGGCCGCTCTAATTCTGCCGCCGGGCAAGTGCAAAGGCAGCAGCTGTAGTTTTCAACACACCCGCGGGGGCAGCCCCGCTCCCCCGCCCCGGGCCGGCCCGCCGGCCGCCGCCGGAGCCCGCGCCCCGCCTCAGCCCCGGCCGCCTCAGCCGCGCCCCGGGCCGCCTCGCCGCGCGCCGCCGGCGGGAAGGCGCGAGCCCTCCCTGCCCCGCGCCCCTCCGCACGGGCGGGCCGGCCGGCCCCCGCCCCCACCTCGCCGCCGCCTCAGCCCGGCACCTCGGGGTCCGCTGCCCCGGCCCCGCCAGCCGGCCCCACCCAGTCCCGCCCGCCCGCTCCTCAGCGGCCGCTCCCCGCCCGGGCGGCCCGCCGCGGGAGAGGGGCGATGGCCGGCGGGCTGCGAGAGGGCTGGTCGCCGCCTACCTGTACCATCTCCTCCGCCGGCAGGGTCGCGCCGCCGCCCCCGCCGCCGCCCCCCGGGTGCTGCTGCTGCTGCTGCTGAGGCGGCGGCGGCTGCTGCTTCAGGTCCTCCCCGGGGAAGATCGCTGCCTCCCTGGCCCCCAGCACGGGCTTGAGCTGCGCGAACACCGGCTCCTCGGGCTGCTGCACAGGACCCAGGCGGGCGCTCATGGTCAGCACCCTGGTGGCCATGAGGCGGGCTGGCGGCTGCGGCGGGTGCGGCGCGGACGGGCTGCCCGCCCCGGCGCAGGGGGACTGGCCCGCGGGCGGCTCCGGGCGGGCGGTGGCTACTCGTGCGCTCACTCCCCAGGAGCCCCGGCCCGAGCGCGCATCCACTCCCGTGTCGTCAGTGCCTCCGCCTGTACCTGGCCGCGGGTATCTACCCGGTGACACACGCCCGCCTCTATTTCACCCTACTCCACCCCCGGCCCCCCCTACACCCCACCCAGCCCGGAGAAGTGGGCCGGCCCTGCGGGCTGCCCTGCCTACGGGGAGCGCGGACGGCTCCTCCCCGCGGCGCGCCTGCCCTGCCCTGCCCCGCTCCGCTCCGCTGCGGCGTGCCCCGGGGAGCGCGGCGGCGGCAAGGGGTGGCGGGGTGGCCGGGCCCCAGCCACGGCCCCGGCCTCGGCCCCGGCCCGGCGGGGCGGTAACGCGGGGCCAGCAGCTGGGCTGCCGCCGGCCTTGCGCTGCCAGTCCAGCGGCCCGGCGCGGGGTGCCCGGCGCAAGGTCCGGTCGCTGCCGGCGCGCCGCCGTGTGCGGAGGGGGCTGTGTGCGGGCAGGGCTGCGGTGTGCGGCGGGGCTGCGGTGTGCGGGCAGGAGCGCTGTGCGGGCAGGGCTGTGCGAGAAGGAGCTGTGCGGGCAGCGGCTGTGGTGGCAGGGGTGTGTGGTGGCAGGGGTGTGTGGTGGCAGGGGTGTGTGGTGGCAGGGGTGTGTGCGGGCAGGGCTGTGTGGTGGCAGGGCTGTGTGGTGGCAGGGCTGTGTGGTGGCAGGGCTGTGTGGTGGCAGGGCTCTGTGCGGGCAGGGCTCTGTGCGGGCAGGGCTGTGTGCGGGCAGGGCTGTGTGCGGGCAGGGGCGGCCGGCGCGGTGCTCGCAGCAGAGTGGAAGAGGGTTTTCAACAAGTTCGGCGCTTTGCCGAGGACCCTCTCGTCCTTCAGTATTATTTATAGTCTTTTAAAGAAGCGCTGCTAATGTAGGCATTTTAAAATACCCGTCTCTCTTACCTTTCATCTTCAAAAGGATTTTAAAGGCCGTCATTCAAATTTATATTTTTTTGTCCCGAAGGCAACTCATACTCGAAACCTTCTGCTAATAAATTTTAGTGCTGCAGTATACATCTCCACCGTACCCTGTGAAAATGCGCTTATAGAAATAGCTCAGAAAAGAAGGAAGAAAGGGAGAGGAAAAGAGATGGCGACAATTGTCTCCTCTTCCCCCCCCCCCCCCCGGGGTGAGGCAAGTTTCTATTTACTTGTTTTGAGGTGTGGTTTCGATGCAAAGCGTATTTCCCTGTAGACACAGGACAGTGAGCTAAGCTCCCGCATGTTTCACCGAAGGAGGGGAAAAAGGAGGGACGCCGTCCTTTTGTGCAACACCAAAGGGCTCACGTATGGGAAAAGTACAGCACATAGTGGAGCCTCGGGAAAAAAACCAAACTTTCCACCTTTCTGCTGGCCCTGCCAGCCCTATGCTCCCGGTGTGTGGGCAGGGAGCCTATGAATCCACCGAAATGTTGGCAAACTCTCGCTCCCCGCGTTTATCCCCTATCATTTGCAGACAAGGCTCTGGTTTTTAAACATAAAAAAGCGTTTTTTTCTGGTCAGCCTGGCACTCCTCCCCTTTGCCTTCCAGTCCACAGAGAGTAGGATGTCTCAGAGCCTGCATGTAGAGAGCTAATTACAGAACCAGGAAAGAGTTCAGCCTAACATTTCTTTACACAAACCTTCTGTTTAGCAATACGTAGCCGCTTGATGCTTGTTATTACTAATGTAGATCCGGCTACTCCCGTCAGTGTAGCATTTAAAGCCATGCAGGCTAATTTCCATCCAACACTAACATGTATTCACATTTAGACAATATGCAACTTCAGTGTCCTTTTCTGAAGACTCATCGCTGGCATTTCTTTCTCCATTCTAGCCCAGAAACAGGTGGTTTAACCTACAGATGTTAAAATAATGTTTTGGGTTTGTGTGAATGCCCTTCACGTAACACTAGTTTAGTGTTATGCTTCAAACTATGTTTTTTGGGTGCCCTTTGTGTACCCTATTTCAACCCAGTTAAGCTTTGAACTAGTTTTTACCCTCTGAAATTACAAGTTTAGTATAAGCTGCTCTGTAACAGCTTTAAAAATGGAAAGCTAGTGATACTGCATTATGCTGTCTGGAAATTAATTTGGCTGTAATTCATCTGTATCAGAAACAACATAGGGCTAGGTAGCATCTGATGTAGCGCATATACTAGTAACTTTCAGACATTTATGTAAATTGTATGGCTATAGTAACTGAAATGTTTCTGAGACTTGCACACTTTAATTATATGTTTTACCTCCATCTGATTAAATGAACGATAAACAGATCATTTCAAAATTGTTTTTTTGTTTTGCATTGTTTTATATATGTACATTTATAAAGGGCCTGCTCTGGCAAACACTTTGGCAGGTTAATTAGAACAGTATCGCTATGTATACTTAAACATTTTCAGAAGCAGCTCTGAATGTGTTTTTTATTTTTGGAAAAGGGTGTAATTAGGTCTGAACTGCAGGTAAATAAATTCAATCCCATCATGATGTTTTTGTGCTAATGCTGGGCCAGGTCTTTTGTCAAGAAACAGTCAGTGGAAGATCACTAAAGACTGTAATTTTTAAAGGGTGGTTTTTAATTTTGGCATTTTTACGGTCACTAACAATTAAACAGTCAAGTCAGATTGACTTTTGTTTCTGCTTAGGTTTGCTGCTTATCTGACCTGCACAGTGCTGCACTGTTTAGCTTACAGATAATCTAAATGCATATTTAGATCCAGACAGAAAAATTATTTGACAGCCCATTTGAAGGAGTTCCATTCCTATTAGATTTTATACTTCTGTGAACAAATAATTTTTATTTATAAATTTAAAGTCAGTAATAAGCTGCCAACTAGCATTATCTCCTAAATTAAATTGAAACAAGTTTGTTCAGAATTAATAATCGGGGGAAAAAAGAGTTTACAGTTATAATTATTTTAGAACATTTCTGTTTCTTCGCTGATTTTGCAGACGCAGTTAGAAGTGAGTTTACACCATAACAGACAAATTTGCAGCAGAAAACCAAGTAAGCTCTTTTAAACCCAGTACAGTTCTCTTTGTGCAAGTAAGACAGACTTTCGGCAGACGCGTTCAGGAGTTATGGTAAGTAACCATTCCTCTACAACACGGTTCCCTGAGCATCTTATAGAAATGACAGCTCAAGGTCTTTAGTTACTGTCTTGCAGAGCAAAAAAAAAAAGGAGAAATAACAGGCTGAGTGGTAAGCACCTAGAGCTGGATATGTGAAAGACACCCTTCAGTGTCTTTGGTCACTGATAAGAACAGCACAACACTCTGTGCTCGAAAGAACGTTACCAGGTTCAGTGAAAAAGGGTTAAACTTTCTGAAACTATGTAAATGCTGCAGGTTCTGAGCGGGCAAGGATCCAGGCTTTCTGGATGAATGTAGACTCAATTACTTTGAACTCTCTTGTTCTGTGCATTCCTCTTCGCTTAGTAGTGCTATACCCATTAGGGGAGACAGGAGAAAACAAGAACAAATGTCAAGTCCCAGGCGGTCGGGACTTGGCAGTGGTGGAGCACAGCACTGCCTTGTGGGAGAGGGTTCGAGAGCAAAGGAGTTCAGGGTGGGTGGGAGGGGGGGATGGGATGGAGCCAGGCTCCTTGGTTTCCTAACTCATCGGCTCCGCCAGACATACCTCTTAGTGAAGGTACTTGTGTTCCACTGTCCTGGTGGCGAGGAGGAGGGCCAGAGCTGATGGGGATCTGCATGTGTGTTGTTTGGAGGGTAGCGAAGGAGTGGAAAGACGTGGACAAGTTGTTTCGTAATGATGAGGTTGGGGAAACCTGAGGACTTCAGCTGAACTGAGCCAGACTTGAAGCCATAGGAAGATGCCTGATAAGAATTCCAGGAGCTTTTAGCCTGTTCTGAGTCAGCAAATACCCACCTCATTTTTTTCATGCAAACTTGCTGGAGAAGGGGAAATAATCTTTCTTCTTGAAAAATCGGTAGGCGTCTGTACTTTTGGCCACCCATTAGACTCTATCTCCCTGAGGGAAGAAATGATTTCTCTTCATAATTTTGACTATCCAAAGAAAGCCAGTATGATCCTTTTACCGCAAGAAAGCCATTATTTTTCTCATTCTAACTTTCCACTGAAAACAGGATTGCTCTAGCCGTGAGGTACCATCTTAACTCGTGACAGGCTTTGCAAATGCCACTCGCGCTATATAATACAGCACCACCACAACGAGGAATGTAGCAGGGTGACTTTCTGTTGAAGTGAATGTGGGAAATCATGAAACGGTAGTCTACTGCTGTGTACCTGTATCTGTTGCCATTTCAGGATAAGCTTACGGAGGTGTTCCCTTTGCTTATGCAAAGGCAAGTCCGATTCCCATTTTTCATTTCACTTTACCAAAAATCCTGTGATAGACCCTCGGGAGAAAAGGATGTTGTTCCTGAAATAACAAACGGCACTCCCTGATTAGTTCAGCCTGGCATTTTGCATAATCTTGACTTCTTTCCCCTCTTTAACATTTCAGTATCATCCAGTTCCACCTTTCTGCTCTGGTGTGCAAAGTCATACAATCAGGAAAATAACTCTAGTTCCCCTCAGACAAGGCTTTGTTGTGAAGCATGTACAGAAAGTAAGTTTTCATTTTGCCACCCTCCCTGTATACCCTAGAACAGTAGTGAAAAATCTTCCCATGCCCAGTGGAGTCCCTCAGGATTTCTCTGCCGCACCGCTGGGAGTGAAGAGTATACCTTCCTGAACCAGCTTGGCTTTTCTTGTTACTGGAGTTGAATTGGCATACCATGTCAGGTAAAAAACTCCTCAGTAGAGTGACTCCAGCAACAGAGAAGTGGATTTGACAGGTTTTTAGAATATAAAGATATAAAACCTGCAAAACGATTGATTCTTCTCTTCTACAGGCAAAGGGGGAGTCACCATTGCAAAGATCGGTACAGACTTTATACAGTGTGTGGTGTATGCGATCTTCTCTTCCGCACAGTTAAAAATGAGGCAAAACTTTTTTAAAGTTCTGTTTGGAGTTTGCTAAGATTACTAAAAGCACCCTGATGCAGTTGTACTTGTGGTTTGTTTTTATCCTTTAGCTAAACATATTTTTCTTTCGCTGTGAGATGAGTAAGTTAGAACAGCAGTGAAGGTTTGTCACAACTAAATGAAGCTATGTGAACTTACCCACAAATAACCTTTGAAAATCTTTTTTGCAGCAACAGGTAAAGATCCTACCATGTCTGCATTTTCTGTGTTTTGACCTGACTCAGTCCGTCTGAACTGTATAAAGCCTAATTACAGATTAATTATATAAATCTGTCTATGCAGAGATCTGTTCAAGTATTTTCCCTCAAGTTTAACTTGAGCATGTGTGTATACACTTGCATGCATCAGTCTGATTTGCTATTTATCAAGGCCAGTGCTGACTTGGCGGAACAGATGCTTCAAGATGGAAACTTCAACTGCTCATTACTTGAATTCTTGGATTAAGAATCATTAACCTGTCTAGAGGAAACAAGACATCTTACTCAGTAGCTGAACCCAATCTTTACTCAGATATTAGGGAGTCTTAGTAACTTCAGGTAACAGCCTGGTATTTCTCGTTTTCAGGTACATTTCAAATATTTTCAGCCCGTCTAAGAAAAGGAAGTACAGAGAAGTCTTTTATTGTTTCCAGTCCCATTTTTTGACCTCTATAGGTTTTGTGTATGTCTGAACTGGAGGCTGTGTATTACAACAGGCCTTTCTGAGAGCAGGTCACTGACTCAGCTTTAGGAGATGTGTGTTTCCTGTATTTTCACCTGTTGTCATACAGCTGCTCAGCTCAGGCTTGTTGCACAGTAGGGCCAGAAACTACAACAGCGTGCTCCTTAAACATCTCATTTAATTACGTCTCTACTATTAGCACAGATGGAAATCTGTACACAAGGGTAATTACACAAGATTAATTAAAATGCGCACTTAGGAAATAACACTCACGATTTTTGGAAAGGTGGTTTGCCTGTCACTTGGAGGTTTGGTGGGAGCCACCACCACTCCTTTCTTCTGCCTCCCCCATGCCATGTGGAGGCTGCCCGCTTTACAAAAGCAAATGCTGTTGGCAACATTTGTTAGCAATGGGTGGTCCTATGCCGATGTTTAACTGCTTGAATATATGAGACAAACATACATTCTTTACTACTAAAGAAAGTGTTTTTGGCTCCAGAGTGTTTATGCTGAAAATTTGTTAACAAACACTAACTGCAAAACTGCCATATTTGCATGTTTTGGCTGAAATCTCCTGATTAGAGAAATAATGTAGAGTGGTTTGGGTTCTGTGAAATACTGGTCTGCCAGCTGGGAGATGGAGCCTCTACAGGCTCAGAGATGGCAGAGGGGATGGTCTGGCTGGACAGGCTAGGAGGGCATTAAAGCAATGACATGCTTCTTGTTTAACAGTCCTTAGGAGCATAATTAGGTAGGCCAGTGGTTACTCATTTGGAGCTAAATCCTGATGTTGAGAGCAAAAATAATTAAGGGATGTGGTCAGAAAAAATTCCTTCACCTCTTATGCTGCATTCTTTCAAGCTGGGGAAGAAAGGATAAGCTGCTTCATCAACTGCCTACAGTGTGTACGAAGAAGATCCTGGGGACTTAACATCTGCAGGGTACAGTGTGCTGCTTACTGTGATACAGGAGCACTGGAGAGACCCTGACAGACCACTTTGGCTATCCAGAGAAGCTAATAACCCTTGTGTGGCTGTGTTCCCTGTTGTACCTGAACTGCCTTATTCAGAGCAAGGGTAGGAACCCAAATTTCAGCATGTCACATAGCAATACCCATAGCAATGAAGCAGGAGAGCTCATGCTATTGGTGTCAATGCTTTCACAATTTCTAAAATTAAGTGGTGGTTTCTCTACTGAGACAATCTTGCTTCTGGCATAGGACAATTCTGCGCTAGACAAGTTTATAATCATCGGATCTGATAACTGGTCAAAAAAAGGGGAACTTTTGGTGGGCACCCCAAAATGATTATTTAATCATACTGTCTGTAATCAGCAGAAAAGACTGAAACAAAAATATATCAACTTGGTGTTTCAAAAGGGCTAATTTGACTAAGCTGAAATAAATAGTAGGCTTAAGTAGTGACCAGTGAATAGAGGTGAGTACAGTCCTCAAAGTCTACAATCCCACAGAAGCTAGTCAAAACAAAACGCCCCTTCCTCAAAAGAATGACCTCTTTCCTTCTGCCTCTTTGGAGGGCATTTTGTAAAGCAGTTGTAATTATAGATACTCAACAGCTGAGAAAAGAACTAGTAACAGCAAATATAACTCTGATGGCAGTGATTATGGAAAAATAATATGGAGGAAGAAAGATGCCTAAGAAGTCAATGACCCGCATTGAAAAGAACATCTAAAATAAGTTCATAAAATGTATTAAGAACTCCAACAATTGTCTATTTTTAGAAAAAAGATGTAGGACTGTTGATAAGCAAGGAGGAAAAACATGCTAAATATTCCTGTGCTGTATTTTGGAAAAGAGTAGGAAATGTATTTGTATCATATAATGACAAAATACTTTCCATTTCAACAGTAATTCAAGAGCATATTAAAACAGCTACTATTAATGGTCTTAGATAAGTATGTCTGAATAACTTCACACCAAGAATTTTAAAAGAGCTGGTCAGTGAGCTTTCAGGATTGATGTTCAGTAATTGTTATAATATTAGATATGTTCCGGAAGACTGTGAAGAACGCTAGAGTTAGAACCAATACTTAAAAGAAAATGTCAGTGAAATGATGCATGTAATTGTAAATTTGCATTGTGACATTGAGCAGCTTAATGTGAATAATCAATGTGCAGATTTATTAAAATAAAAAGAAAATATAATTTATTTCACTCAGTATATGCTTATGAAAAACAAGACCTTGATGAACTACCTTTGAATAAAGTTGGTCGCGAAAGATAGCAGAGTTTATGCAAAACACATTTTTGTAAAGTATATCACTTGATTCAGCTCAACATTTTGACTGTAATTCCTGATGGACAAGTCTCAGTTTTTTTCAGATGGAGTATTGCCAGGTTGATGTATACAGTCCCATGGGGATTGGTTTTTAACAACAAGCTATTTAGCTTTTTTAAAGAAAACACAATAATTGATCAATTTTATTGAGGAGGTTAAGCATGGGGGAGAAATAAAAAATGAAGGTGGGAAATCTGTCTACTGAAACGACAAACCCCTCGGCAGGTTAGATACGGCTAAACTACAGATCTTCCAGTATAGATGTATATGAAGACATGAGAAAGTTCTTGGCTTAATCATGGCTAGTTAGCTCAAGATGATTCCTCAGGTGGCCAATAAGGATGTAAATCTTAGATGCCCAAACCAGTGAACCTCATGTAGAGCCGTTATCCTGTAACTGGCACTGGTGAGGGTGTTTTACTGAAATGCTCAATCTTTTTGAGCATCCACAGTTCAATACAGGGTGAAATCCACTCTCACTCTTGGCTGTTGAGCCTGCACCAACTTGTAGTGTCTTACTAAAATAGTCATATAGCCAGTGGAGAGGGCTTGGCCTCCACAAGAAGGCAGACATTGCTTTCCTCTGAAGACCTTAATATTGCATTGACTGCGCAGTAAACTGAGGTGCTTATTTTAAGAATGCAGTTTTCAGTCTTCCTTATTTATGCCCCTCCCCCTTTTTTAAAATTAAAAATAAAAAAATCTTGTGTAATTAATTTAAACTTACTATCAACAGGCTTGCTTTGCTCAGTTTCCTCTCAAGGAGTCAGTAGTTCATGAGCACAAGCTCACAGACCAACAGCTGTTTGGAAGGACCTTTTCAGTACACATGTAGAACTTAAATGCAATATAGATGCCTAAATAGAGCAAAACCTGTGAGAATGGATTCTTTGAGCTATCAGATAAAGATCTACTAAGGTGGGAGGTTGAATGGCTGGAGTTAAATCTAGACAATTTCAATCTTGATTGAGGTTCCTTCAGTATCACTGTTGATGTTCCGATGGATCTTTTTTATTAGTATTTCAGAATCACTCTGAAGAAGCGTATAGAGCGCTAAGGCATGTGCATCATAGCTTAGGAATTCACGATTTAAGTAAACTGGTAATGTGGTTTTATTGCTTCATTTTTGCTGTTGTGCATCCCAATTCTATGATCTCTTCAGAAGAGCCATCCCAACTCAAAAGGAGCACAAAGAATCTCCTGTCTGTCTAAACAGTATGCTGCTGGGGAGAAAAAAAAATAAAACCAATAGGAAGGAACCAGCCCTTCTGCTAGCAGAAACAGCTGCAGCAGCAGTAAAAGGGGAATCTTCAGTCAGTCAGAGGATATTAAAATTATGACAGAGTTTTCTCTTGCTTAATGATAAGGGTAGTAACTGAGATGACCATTACATTTTTCAACATATCCTGGTAGCTTGATTGGCATTTTTTGAAAAAAAAGAGGAAGTTTAGGAATGAGCAAGTAATTTGAAAAAATGTCAATAGCAAATACTGATTTTCCGTGCCTCTGCCTTAAGACAAAGTGAGGTTTGACCTCCACTTAAGACACATTAAATACCTTTCAATAAGTGAGCTGAGTAACTGGCTGCCACTTGTCAGGAGGGATAATAGCAAAGTAGAGATTACAAAAACCTACCTCAGGCTGCAGTAGAAGGACAGGTCAGGAGTTTGAAAGGTGCTTCCCATGAAAGCTTCTGAAGGTGTACTTGGTTTTTCACCCCAGTCACACCATAGAAAAAGAATGTCATTTTGTGATGAGAATGTTTAAAAACCCGATCTTAGTCAAAACTCCAGAAGTCAGAGGATGTATTTGGACTCAGCAGTGAAGCTAAAAACTCATCAAGAGTATCTGCAGCATTTAGTAGCCATCACAAGCTGACTGGTAAGAAAAGTGAATGAACCAGACGTTACCAAACTCAGAGACTCCACTACGAGAAAGCTGATCAGCCTTGATAAAATGTGGCTGCGCCTGAGTCCTATCTCCTGTTGACTTGGGGGGGTTACAGAGTTTGTAACAATGTTAATCTTGCTGGATGGGGAAATTTCTAATGGTGTCCTGTAATGAAAAGGCACAGCTGCATTCCCCCCTCACAATTTCTATTTGTCTCAGGATGAAGAACTCCCACCAAGGAAGCAACAGGCCTCCACATGGTTTGTCCAGTTTCATTTACTTAGGTTAGGCATAGTCAGAAAATTACCGGTTTGCCAACATCAAAACAATACAGGGGAAAATGACAGTGGTTACCAGTGATGACTCAAACGTTTATTCGCAATAGGGCTTTAGAACTGACATAAATCTATCAAAATGCATGAACACAGAAATGTCCCTCTTCTCAAATAAGTGACATAAGAAAAATGTCCATTAAAAAAAAAAGTCAAATTAAATGTTATAGAAGGTGAAATGTCTAATGACATATGACAGTATTACAGATCTCACCTTAGTTTAGTTAACTGTTACTCCTTTGAGCTACAGATGCATTCAATTTCAGTCCTTTAGAATGATTTTAATTTCAGTTCTCAGACCTAAATTAAGTAGTAGGTTATGTTAAATAATATACAACACAGTTAAACAGTTAATTAACACAATTTTGCTTTTTTTCCCTCATTATTTTCTGCCTTTCTGAAAATATTAAGAGCCTGAGCAACAGAAGGAACTTTTCACTGAGAAAACCCCCAAAAGACTTTGTTAACATACTGGCACTTGCAGCTTCAAGTGTTACTCCCATTACTTTCTACAAAACATGCTGGAAAAACATGCCACAAAATATTCAGTCATATATTCAATCCAGCTTTATTCTACACTTACTTTAAGGATATTCATTTATTCAGGTGATTATGGATACCGTTTTGCAAAAAGAGAGATTTAAATTGCAATCATCAGTTACAACCTTAGTTACAATTTACAAGTTACAATCAGACAACAAAGCTTAGCTACTTTCCACTTGTAATATACTAATAATTTTTTTAAAGTTCCTCTTATAATTTCTTTTTGAAAATGCTTTTTGAAATATTAAAAAAGAAAATAAGTAAAAAAGTTTACTTCCAGAACAAGAGATCAATAAAAAAAACCTTTCTCCACGTGAATGATATTTTGGGTTGGGTTGTTTGGGGTTTTTTTACTACACCAGGTCTAGATAAAATATTTATGTATTAGAATGCTCACATTTGACCTATAAGTATTCTTAATGCTGGGTGACTTAATGAAAGTTTGGTCTATGTCTATTGTGTTACAATATGGAAAACTGCAGTTCACCAACATATAGCCTATTTCAAATGCATTTACCTGACCAGTTCAAAACATGCTTAGTTAACCTATGGAGCCCGCTTATGTGTGAGCTAGTAACTAATGTGGCAAGTTGGATGAGGCAAGACTTTAACAACATGTCTTAATCCCTGTGCTGCTTGAAAGATTTAAGTAAGATAAAGGAGAGGAAAAGTTGATTCAATCTTTTAACAATACAAGGCTTCTTTCTCTCTAGATTGCGTATTGATTACTTTGTAGAGCAACAAAATACAAAGCTTTTTCAGTGATTAGAAAATCTTGCTTCTGTGCAATTCAAGACTAAGACCTAACAATTCATAAATCTGGCACAAAGTATTGGGTACAAATTGCCATGATATCCTATATAAATGCATGTAACTTGTGGGAAAAAAAATGAATCTGTATTTTATTGCACCAGAGAAACAAACAAATATTAAAATTAAAAAAGATTTGGCAGGACCAGGATAAAAATCACATCATGTTCTACATGTTTTAAAGTATTTTACCATGCAGCACTTCAGTTTTTCAATTTTTAAGTTTTGTATTTAGATATGTATTCACCAAAAAGGAAAAGAAGTAGAAGTGGAAGGGACAAAGAGGATGTTAAGTATTTTCCTTTTGGTTCATGTTAGCATGGCCAGATCATGTGAACAGAACAGGTTGCAATTGCACAAACTGTCCCATCACTACCACATTTACATCCATCCCTCCTGTTATTTTAAACCTTACACTAAAACAATTATTTGGACATAGTGAAATTCACCTATGAGATAATTATTAATCGTAGTAGGTTAGACCAGCTTGGTCCACTGTGTTCTATCAGCAGAAACATTTTGCAATGATCCATTGCAGCACTTCCAGTCCAGGTGACGTTACTTATAGCACAAAGCAGTGGCAATAAGCTTTCCTCATAATTTAAGAAAAGCAAAGAAAGCTCTAAGTTCTTTAATTAAGGCACCATTAAATTAGTCTTATGTCAAGTGTTTCTTTCAAAAATATCACACAGACAGACAGTGTAATGCCTTGCCTGCTTCCCTCTATTCTGAACGCAGGAGTGAAAACAGTGCTCATGGAAAGCTAAGTAATAGCCAAATAGCCAAAGAAGTTGCCTGTTCACACTGAATTACACAAATTATTTACATTAATTACACAAAAATACTTTGTTAAACATTAATGCATTACATTTTAAAATATCCACCCTCCATCAGATGCTATGGCCCCATAATTTGCTTTATTGGATTAAATCTACTCTTACTGGCAACGTACAACTGAAAAGTAAGCACTAACCTTTGCAAAGTTGAATGTTGAAGTAGTTACGGTATCTATACTCTCGAAGATCTGTCCAAGTTTCCTTATTATTTCCTGAAGTTAGGTGCTTATGAATGGGATAAATAAAAACTAGAAAACTGGTATTTTTAAAGTAGACATCAGAAAATGAAGAAGGAAGCAGCATATATTAAATTCAGTACTCTGTCAGTACTTGGGAGCATTACATAGTCTGTAGAAGGTGCTTCAAGCTAACAGACTAGAAGGTCTGAATTTTGTCTTGTCCATTTCTTTCCAAAGCTGAAGAAGGGCTGAAGGGCACTCCCTTTCCTCAGAAATGCTCCCATCATTATCTTGCCCAAAGTTAACTTCTGTGAACACTCAGCGGGGATGATCAGATTCAATCCTATCCACCACCTGAGGAAAACGGTAACGTACTCAGTTTCCTGTGGAAGCAGTATAACAAGTACAGGGCACTGTGAAAGCAATAGCCTTGCCGGTTCTGTTCAGGCTGGGTTTCAGTTTCCAGTAAATACATGTTCAGGATCACAGCTGTTCTTATCACCAAACCCAACTATTGGTATTTCATACCAACTGAAGCACCGTTAGTACTGTCATCTCTCTATGTAGAAGTAGTACTTGACACTGCCACGACTAGGACAAATCTAGGTGGTCACCGAGAATGCTGGCGTGTCTGTACTTTTGGTACCTCCGTGGCTGAGTGGCACCAAAGCAGAGTTTTAAGAACCTCACAGTTACATCTTTATGTTTTCAGAAATTTGATATAAGTGGTAAGAACACAGAAAATCTCTTACATAAAAGAATAATAAAAAACATAGCTGAGAAAGTGGATCAGGCATTCCTGTTTCCAGAAACATCTAGTGAATCTGAAATCTTGCATATTAAAGATACTGTATTTTTTAATGAAAACTAGGGCTGTCACTCAAATCAGTAAACGTGGTGTTGTCCGCTGTGTTGGCCCATGGGGAGTTTGCACATTTCTGTCAGGAACCTGACAGTTGTTGGGAGACAGGCAGTAGATCAGACAAGTCCATGAAGATGATGCAGTACAATAACCTTAATATTTTTAATAAAATTAATTTCAAGACACTTTATTGGCATTTCATTCACAACCAAAACATGGATGTTCACAGAAAAATATTTTGCTTTGTATCAAAAATAGATATAACTAAACCAAAAAAATGTAACTTAAGTTTATGTTAAAAGTGTATATTTACATATATATAATATCTCAGTTTACAACTACAAAAAAATAGTAGTGAATTATCAAAGATTCCTGATGTTACTGCAGCTGGAAACTCAAGAACTTCAGAGTTTGTTTCTTTGCAATTTCACAGAATTTAATGGATTGAAAATACTCTGTACTTGTTTTTAAGTCATTCAGCGGTCTCAGGATTACTATCACAGTGTAAAACTACTTGACAAAAGTTTCAGCCTGTACAAATTTGAAATGGCATGTCAGAATGAAAAACCCGCTATATTTGATAGGATTGGGTATTCGGTTTTCATTGACAACAGATCTAATCAGCTGGCTGAGGTTTCCCCAAGGGAGGTTTCGGACAGTCTCCTTTGTGTAGAAGCACCCTGGCTGTGCAGATTAGCCTGCAGAGATTTGACGGGGTTGAGAAAGAAAGGTAAGCTCCCTCCTACTGTTGGTAAACACTGTTATTGTTCTCCATTCCTTGCTGAATGGAACAAAAGCAATTCTGTAAAGTTAATTACTGCAATAATGAAAGAAATGACATAAAATGACAAGGAATGTGCTAATTCAGTAAGACTCGAGTCATTGACATATAAGTCCCTTTACTGCTTGTTGTTACTTTCAGGCACGTACTCCTTTACTCATAAATACTGAGTGGATTTTGGGGACTTAGTATTTAAGTAATAAGTTAGCCAAATAGAGATTAATGTGTAAGAAGTGGTGCCTAATGATCTCCTAGGAGTTGTCTAGGCAGTACTTGAGACCTGAACACAGATCTCTGATGAAGTATCTGGAAAAAAGGACTTGGCCATCCTTGCAGGACTTGCAGCATGTTTCCTTTTCAGTGTCCAAGAACAAAGACTCACTAGAAGTTTATTTATATGCCAAAATAACATAACTCCCAAGAAGGGAAAGGTGACAAGTGAATAGATTGCACCAAAATATATTGCATTTCTTCCTTGCTTACACTTCAGACAGTATCACAGAGGGGATGAGTGATATTAATTTTTGTGTGAACATCTTACATATAGCTCTGGATGACAACTTGTGAATCTCTGTTTACACGGCGGCACTGGCACTCGGAGCTGTGTACTTGGAAACCACAGGCCTGTGAAATGTAGAGTGACAAGTCTCCTCTATGTGTGGCACTACACCAGCGATGGGGAGCACAAGGAAGCTTGGGCACGGAAATTACCCTCTCTCAAGGTCTCAGAGAGAGCTCAGTGGGAATATTTCCAGCTCTTTCTTTTAGAAAGGACCACTGCACTTCGGTAACAATTCTGCTTAAAATCCACATATACATTCTAGATGACAACTCCCTTGTAGAAGTCAAGCATTGCGTTGCCAGGCTTTACCTAATAATAACGCACAAAGAAAAAATTCTTCTAAAGAACTGAATAACAAGGCAAAAGAGAAAGTCTTGCATGCTGCAATATGTATCTCTAAAATCATGATAAAAAGGAGCACTGGGAATTGCTACCAATTTCAGCTGCAACACTGAATAATCTAAGTAATCCTTCTGTTGAACGAAAGGGAAAAAAATGAAAAGACTTTCATTGAAATACAGTAATAAATTCCATCCATAAGACTTTTCCTGCAATTAAGTTACATTTACTGATCCACTACTCCTTAAAAGAAGCATTAACACAAAGACTTCAATTATTCATGGTCAAACAAAGTTGATTCTATTACTTCAATCAAAGCGGCATTCTCTTTACAGTGGTTATTTCTGTAATATCTTCAAAAAGGGCACACAGTCTATGAAAACATGTAAGTTTCTGAATAAAAGCTATTTCCATGATCAATCCTAACTTTTTGCATTTAATATTTCTGCCATTTCCTGCTTTCATGGGGATGAAATTTGCTGGGTGTTTTTGAACCCTTCATCCTTTAAAGGGTAAGCTGATTAAAATTCACTATGTTTTAAATCCAGTTCTAATGTCCTGAGGAAACAGGACTCACTTTCTCAAAAAAAATGGGGTGGGGAATAAAAATATGGGTATTTACTGTTACGGAAAACTTATCAATGAGGAAAGAAACCCAGGGAACTCTGCAAAATGAACTCTGGAATGAAGTTAGTGGTTCTTGTGCTGTCAGCAGAGGGCTTAAAGAGCTGCAGAGGGTCTATCTGCGAAGAGCTGTACCTACTGCTGCTAAAAGCTTTTGCAACACCCACCATTCACTCGTCTGTAATTCCCAACTACTGTCCGTTTCTGCTAGCGCTGCCGTCCCCCAAGAGTCAGCACCTTGTATGCTGCTGATTGCTGCCCAGCTTCAGTCTGAAATACCCAAAGTGTAACTGCCTTAATTAAGCTACCGCAGTATGCATTTTAAAGGTCAAGAGTTCCCGATCAATCCTAGGAATTTAAGAAGGGGATAATATTGCCCAGAGACACTAAGGAAAAGTTGATCTTCTGGAGATACTTGTTTCATTTTCAAAGGTCGAGGATCAATACAGATTCTTGATATTCTTTGGTATAATAAAATACCAGGGATACATTTCTTTGACTCAGTAAAAAGTCTGGCATGTGTTCTATTAAATGTAATGTTAACAGGGAGATAAATTCTTTCCTCAGTAACCTCCCTAACGAGCACAACCCTGAAAGATGACAGGCTGTTACAGACTCAAACTGTTGTGTACAAATCTGTTTTCATGTAAATGTGCAACACACTGACAACTGATTGAGAGACATATACATAATAACATACATACTTCTTCAAAAGGTAATAATTTGCCTCTAGAAAGTCATGCTTTTTAAGCCGTGTCTTCTAAAGACATGGAAGTTGTTGAATGCTTACCAGGAGCAAAAGAATTCTATTTGACCATCTTGCAGAAGTCAGAGGTTTAGTAGAGTACGTGTTCCTTTTTTGCTGGAACTAGATATCATACAAAATGATAACTGAAAAAAACCCTGAAACAGAAAATAACAGTTGTAAGAGGCAGCAAATTGTATCCCAGAGACACTGACAAATACTCAGACAACTAATATTTGAATTTACAGTTGTTCCTCTTTAAGGTTTCATCACCGTTTTGTACAGAAAGTCTCGAAGGGGAGGAAGACTACAAATCCCAATGGCGTATCGTTTTTTTGTACAAAAAATATTTAGAAACTACAATGCCAGTTACGTATGACCACAGGATGCAGCAATAAGCATTAAAAGTTAAGGTCCATATCAAAAAAGAAGGCAATTTCATCTTTTCACTTTTTTCCTCAAACAAGAGATTTCCTTGATGCTTTGCTTCTAGCAAGGGATGGAAAGGTGAGAAAGCTGTTAAAAAACCCATCCTAACCTGCTCTAAACCAACTGTCCTTCCTTCTTTCCTGTTCAGCCCACACACTTACGAAACTTAACACTTAAGTAACACCAACTTAATGGACCAAGAAATGTAATAGCGGATAGAGATTTTTCTCTTTTTGCTCCCTTTGGTTTGAAAAAGAGGAACTGAATATGATTATGTGGGTTGGGCACTTCAGTCACAAGTTGCTTACATGCATGACTACCCTTAGAAATTTCTCTTTACTTCATTATTTTTGACTTACGCATCATTAACACGAGGCCTACTACAATGGGAAACTGCAAAGACCATGAAGAAGAATTTTGGAATAATTCATTTGACAACTATATTTGTGGGAAAGAACATCAGTAAAAATGCTGTACAGGTAATGCAACTGAACCTTTTCATTACTTAAAGAGCAAAAAGGTTCATTAATTTTTGCTGTAGGGCATTTCACATTTGAATAGTGATATTTAAGTGACATTCTAGCTTTCACATGAAAAGCTTAGAAGGTCTCCTCCTAGATAATTAATTATAGCCTTGGAGTCTAGGGAGGAGACACAGGAAGAATACAGTGTCTTCAACGGGGAAAAAATTTACATACTGAGGAGATTTACACAGAGACTACATGGATTACAAAAACTTACCAACAGGAATCTGTGTTATCAGTATATGCTAACAAATTACTTTTATTTTTGCAAATTTAAAGATGGACCTTGTTAGTAATTAGAAAAAAACAAAAGCAAAACCAAAACCCAACTTTGCCAGGATATGTCACTTTGTCATCTGAAAAACTGTTTAAATGTCAATAAAATTTCACCAAAAATCAGCCTAATTTTCTGTCAGCCTTCCTAGAAAATCAGGCTGCCTGGAGGACATAGAAATGTACAATGCACAATTAATTCTGGAAGCATCAAAATGTTATTGTGTATTATATTTCCATGGAAGAATTAAACACTTTGTGTCTTTTGGATGGTAAGAAGTAAATTAAGGTCACTATCTCACATTAGTATATTTAGAAATACCACCATAGAGTAATTTAAGTTGGACAGGAATTCTGAAAATCAGTCATCTAGTCCATCTCTAAGTCAGGTCCAGTTATACCAGGTTGCTCAGGACTTTGTCCCGTTGAATTTTGAGTATCTCCAAGGATGATGATTCTACCACTTCTCCAGGCAACCTGTTCCAGTATTTGACCACCCTTGCAGTAAAAACATTTTTCATAATAGCTATTTGAGTTTTCTAGTGCTCCATATTGTGTCTGTTGCCTTTTACTCCATCACTGTGCACCTCTGAGAGAAGTCTGGCTCTGTTGTCTCTGTACCATTCCATTAGGTAATTGGAGATGGCAACAAGTTCCCCCACCAAGCCTTGTATGGCTGAATTAAGTCCAGTTCTTTTGGCCTCCCCTTCTACATCAGGTGCTCCAGCCCCTGATCATCTTGGTGAAACTGCTGGACTCACTTCAAGATGTCAATGTCTTTCTTGAACAAGCCCCAGACTGGATGCAACACTCCAGATGTGGTCTCCCATGTGCCAAACAGAAGGGAAGCATCACTTCCCTCCATCTGCTGGCTATCCTGTTGGTAATACCACCCAGGATGCGGCTGGTTGGCACATTGCTGACCCATGTTCAATTTGTTGTCCACTAGGACTCCGAGGTCTGTTTTTGCCAAGCTGCTTTCCAGCCAGTACTGGCATATGGGGTTATTCCGTTGTAGATGTGGGACTGCAGTTGCTTTTGTTGAACTTCATAAGGTTCTTGCTGACCCAATTTCCAGTCTGTTGAGGTCCCTCTGAGCCCCTGCCAGCCAGTATATGGACCACCCTCCCAAACTTGGTATCGCCTATGAACTTGCTGAGGGATGCTACTATCTGCCAGTTGCCAGCTGGGTCTTGCATTGCTGGTCGCATTTCCTTGAGTTTGGTGTGCCAGCCAATTTTCCACCCACCTTACAGTCCCTATTTCACCAATTTGTCTAAAAGGATACTATAGGAGAACAAAATGTGAACACTTAAGATTCCAACTACTACCTTGCCCAAAAGCTCACAGTCCTTCTAGATACTACAATTTATTAATTATTGGGTGATAACAGACAAACGGGACAGTCTGGGAAATTAAACTACGGGCTATGAATCACATATCTATTACAAACTACAAAATTAGTATCTGCATATGGGAGCGGATTCACATGAAAGAGAACTTTTTGATTCTATTCACATAAAAATACAAGTTAGATAAAACCCTAGAGTTCAGGAAACCAAAGTTTATTCAGGAATGTCTGTACAGATAGGTATATGAGCCCAAACGTTTGTTTATTTTTTCCCCTGGTGAATACCAGTTAGTCTAATATAAGATGTTACCTCTGTCTACACATTTGGCCTCCCTTGCTCACAGAATGATAATTTTAAACTTGTGATGTCCAATTGCTAGCAGTTTTACATCACTCTCTCGGAATTAGGAAAAAAATAATACAGAAACTTAACTGGAGCAGAGGAAGTATTGCTGTGCTTCAAACTGCTGTTTGGAAAATGAAGAAAAGTGTATCTAGGAATCACAAGCTTGACATAGCTCAGTATTAAATAGTATTAAATAAATAATTATTGTTCATGTCCAGGTAGGAACAATGAAACAGTTGAAGAGATATTATCAAGGAGAAAGGAGGTAAGAAAAAGGAGCTTCCTCTTAAATGAAATCTGAGCAATATTTTCATTATACAGTCACTTAAACAATATCACCTGTATTTATGTTATATATAGAAATATACTATATGCAGTGAAAAGTGATTAAAAATATCAGAGACTTTTTCTATTGTGTAAATAGATGGTGGAGTGGAATAAATGAGTAGACGGTGTTGTTGGAAGATGGGGCTTATTTTCATATACTTAAATATGGCAAGTTAACCATTTCACCATTACATGCTACAGTACTCACACACTGTGGTTTGATTTTTATTATTCACTGATGTAACTACACTACAGCAAGTGTATCTAGCCCATTAAGTATCAGTGCTAACAATTAAGATGTATTTTATTGCTTCTTTAGAGTATTTTTAATGCCTGTTTGGTAGAACAAATGACATCACATGACAAACTATACAAATCAAGGCCGGTAAGAAATTAGTTTTTTTTCCACCTGACATGAATTTCCTTCATAGAAAGTAGGATATAGTCTGATGCTACCTCATGTATATTTTTAAAACTTCTATGAGCCAGAATAGTTGAAAGGAATGTGGCATAAGACACAGGGTCCAAGAAAAACAATATAAAAAAGCTGAAACATGCATTAATTTGACACTCTGAACATGCGTCCTTTAACTGCCCAGATAATAAATATGTACAATAGCTGGGGTTTATTTATCTTTTAAAATTCAAATATGTTAGTAAAATCATTGCATGCATTATTTCCACACATTTTATTCACATGACAGATCTACAAATTATTTTATGGTGTGTAAGATCGTTTGACAGATATAAAAGAACTGTTAAAACCAGAACAGTTGTTTACTTTTATGGTAAAAAGGGCATCATATGATGAAAATAACTTTCTACAAAGGAAGGCTCCTCAAAGGATTATTTTAAATAATTTTAGAAAAATGTTATGATGAAGTTTTCTTCTGCAGTTTCTTGTACCATACAGGTGCCTCTTTATTTGTCTGTAAAACAAAGAACGTTTTAATTGTGAGACGGTGAAAGTCAGAAGAAAAACATGTAATCTAAAGTCTCTTTCCTTTGTGATACATAGGATAAATATCACTATGTAGTTCATAGTGATAATTGAGTTCTTTGTTTAAATGCAGATAAATTAAAACCAAGACTTACCAACAGCATTCTGTGTTATCAGTATATGCTGATAATAAGTTATTATTACTACACAGCTGTATTAAAACCTCCTTATTTCTAGGTTACAAAAAGCAGATTATACAGTAAGAAGTAAAAGATTTTTTGTAAAATACCTATCACAATTAAGACATGAATCAACTGTGCCATAAATAGGCTTCATTTGAAATAGCACTGTCTGACTTTCCCGGTTGAAAAGGGGAAAACTTAGAAAAGAAAATATAGTTCTTAAAAAACTATTATTAAAACTGAAAAAAATCAGCAGTTTTATGACAGTGTAGAAAGTATATTAATTGCAGAGATTTATCTGTGAGCAACTTTTCCTTGCCTTCACAATCCTATGGGCTACTGCTACACAGTTAGGATTGCTTAACATTTTTTTGGCTTTGCTTAACATTCAGTGGTTGGTTGTATACAGAACTAAAACTAAAAAAATGGAGGTAGAACAATGTAAGGACTATTCTGCTTTCAGGGTTGGGTATAATCTTTTGCATTAGAGAGTACTTTCTCTTTTGTCTGTTGTCTCTAAACCTGTCCCTTTCTAGTTCTTTTTTTTGTCTGTTCTATATTAGTTCTTTCCTCTGACACTTAGTAACTGTTCAATTTAAAAACCTACTTTATTCAGCTGGCCTTGTGGTGGGAGTTCTCATCACATTTTAATCTCCATCTTTCTTTCATTTTGAAGATTTCAGTTACAAAAATAAATCTGTTTTATTTGTGCAAGCTTTTAAAATTCTAGAAATTGACCTAAATTGGGAGGATTTTCACAGGGCTACTAACTTCTTTCCCTGTCTAAAAAGCTCTGCCATCTGCCCATTTTGGATCCCTGCTCCAAAGTCTGAAAAGACTAGAATTTTTCAAAGAGAAGTTGCTCACAATTTCTAAATGTAAAAGAATTTTTTCTAGATTCCTACGCCATTCCCATACCCCTAAGTACAACAGGACAGATTAAACACCAAAACTGTGGATCATCTACACAACCTAATAGTTAGCTCACATTTTGGCTGTTTTGGATCACTGAATAGCTCTGTCAGGAAAAGTTTGAGCAGTATGATTTAGCACTACTGAAAGGATTGTGGATGAGACTACGCTGGGTATGCCTGTGTTTAGTCTCGTAACACTACCCAAGCAAATTTTGAACCCCTAAAATCCTCCTATGCCCTCATATCATGTCCAAGAGATGCAACCATTTCCTACATTTTGTATTATAAAAACGGTATCTGATGTGCTGCAATACAAACCTCATATTGTTTAAAACACTGAATTTTAAAAGTACCCACCAGGCAAAAAAAAACCAACCAACAAACAACAGAAAAGAAAAAAAAAATTATAGATGTATATTTGGACCAAAATAGCACACAGGCTATGCACTGTGGATACAACCAGTCCAGCCTAGAGAAAGGCAGCTTCAAGAAGTATAAATAAGAGTAATGATTTGTTTTATGATTCAGCATTGCAACTTGGCTTTCTTAAATGTATCAGGTCAGACACAGTCACCGTTTTCATGAATACTAGAGGCACTAAATTTGAAGCAGGCCACTTGAAATATTTAAGTCCGAACATCTAGTTTCTAAAGGAATAAACCAGATTTTACAATATCAAGTACCCTTAGTAACAGAAGTGATATCAATACTGGGCATGTTTTTTTTAATATATTTTTTGATATATATATGCACACACACACATTAATACATATATAAGTGAACATAAGTATACATAAATACACCTATTTCCTCACTTCTGCTCCTCAATAAATATATGCACATATTCAATTCATACATGATCTGGGTAGATTTAAAATTGTATATGTAGTCTGTGGATCCCTTTGGTTATTAAAATTTTGCTAACTACTCAATGTTGCAATATTATAATGGGATTTTTAAAAAGATACAGTTTGCTGTGAACTTAAGATGCAGAAACTACCAAATAGATAAATAACATCATAAACTGTAATTCATCTCCTCAACATTGACCATTCCCATAAAGAGCTGCAAGTATTCAGCTGAATTAGTTATACATCTCCTTGAAGTATTAACCCACATTTTTCTTTTTAAAAAGTGAGAATTATCAAAAAAGTGTATGGCACTTACTCTTATCATAGTACTTACAAATAACGTTGGCTTAGGTGTAAATATATTTTCTTCTTCATGCTCTGGCAGCACTTTTACTGAAGGATTTGATTTGCTTTTTGCAGTCACACTTTTTACATCAATAGGAGACTGAGGTAAATTTTGTTCATAGCGTTTACCATGTAGATTAATTAGAATCTGTTTCATTGTGGCTAGTTCCTATAAACCCACAAAAAAAACCAGTCAGTGCTAAGTTATTCAGTAAAATTACATTTGAACCTATTAAATATTTATTTGTTAATAATATATTTATATTCAGCAAACTAAATGTGTAAATGGATCAGTAAATCTAATAAGCATGAACATATACTTGTCATAATTAATACAATTATTAATTGGACACTAGTAAAAGTAAGAAAATAAAAAAGGCAGATAGGATTTATTAAACTCAAATTGTGTGTTGCTTAAAGGCTGTATAACAGAACATTTACTGTGTATTAAGGAACCCACTATCTCTTTTAACTTAAGCTTCAATTTAATGTAAAAGAATTCTTTTGAATTTGTTTTGCCAGGCCAAGGCAGTTTACAAATCTAATTTGAACGACTGTGACAAACTGTACTTTCAAGTGCTAGGTCTTGCACAGATGTCTTATAAATACATTACTAGAGATACATATCTGTGTCTTTATATCCAGATCAGAAAAGAAAAATCAATGAAAAACCTTGTCCTGGTTTGGGGGGGCAGGTAGGGGGGAGTAAGCGACTGAATGGCTGCATGGTATTTAGCTGCTGGCTGGGGTTAAACCACGACAAACCTTAAGAGGACACACAACAAAAATGAGATCAGTGTGGGAAAGAAACGTGAAAAATTAAAGTTCCAACATAGGAAAAAAAAATACAAAAGCATATAGAAATACAGACTCTTTTTGGATGTTCTAATAATTTGCTTTGGTAACAGTTTGGATTAATTTAAAAAGTAACCTTTTCTTGCCACTTCACAACACAACAGATTACTCAAAATGTATGGTAGAGTGGAAAGGAAAAAACACAGTATTTTGTGACTTTAGATGGACATCTTTTGTCATCTTGCATCACCCACAGCCTAATGTTCTCCCCCTTCCACATCTAATAGGTGTAATTACTATAAAATAAGTTACAGAATTTAAAGCATTATTTGTTTTATTATTTATTGTACTGTTATTATGTAGAGCTTTCATTATTGCAGAACTAGAACAGCAAGGTTAGTAGCAAAGCCTTTCAAAGTAAATTGTAAGACACTTTTACATTTTTTAAACTACTAATGGTTTTGTTTGCTTGCTCTTTATAAAAGCTGTTGTCTTCAATAAGCAATACTGTTAACATATTAACATTCTATATACTTAACATTCTCTCTTATCTCTCAACCAGAACAGGGTAAGTCATATTTATAGCTGAATGACAAACATTTGTTATATCTTACCTATTTCTTAATACTTGCCAGAAAATTACATTGATGCACATGCCATTTTCATTGCACTATTAGTAACGGGTTAAAAAAACCCCTCAGACTTTTCAAACACTCCTGCCATATACCTTCTCTGTCCCCTGCTGCCTTTAATACAAGATAAAGTCAAAAGAATTGTATTGTTGCCTTTAAATTGTCCCACACTAACTCAGTTATATGAATGGATGTTACACTCCACAGACCAGCTTATTGAGTGCACAAACTGTTCTTGTATCTCAGTCATTTAATATTAACTATTTGCATAATTCAGCCATGTGTGGTGGCATGTTGAAACAGCATGACTGCAGAGCAGCTGTTTAAAAGGACTGCACAGTTGATGCCAACATGTATTTCAAAGTTGTAAACTCTGCAAAGATGTTGCCAAAGCAACACATACACAGAATTTCTTGATGAAAATAACTCAACCAAGTATACAGCAAATAAATACACCATCACAGGAGATTAAATTGTACATAAACAATGTTTTGACATTAGCAAGTGCTGTTCCTATACTCAAACTGCTTTATTCTGTGGACCAAATAGTTGCACATTTGAACAAGGCAGAACCCAAAAATGTCACACAGATTTATTTCAGAAACAAGACTTGAAACCTGTATGCTTAGGGTCATATTCTCTTGTCTCGAGATCTACCTGGCAGTCTAAAGTCTTCTCTACGTCACAGAATCTGTCCTGTACTTGACAGCCTTGTCTGTTTTCAGACTTGGAAAAGGCTAAAAGGCTGCAGAGTCAGCTCTCACACGAGCTTCCCCTGTGACAGGAGAATTCTCTGATGTGAAGCTATGGAAAGGAATGACAGGGAGTGGGGATGACAAATTAGCCCACAATGAATAAGTTATTTGGCATCACAGCCAAGTTTATAATGAAAATTTAGCTAAAGTTGCCTTAATATTTGTTCTAAAATGTTTCCACATTTAGTGAGAAAGGCCGTAACAAACTTGGCAAAATAGCACAGAAAACACTGAATCCAATAGCATCATTGGTATGTTTACTGCTAAACAAGAAACAAAAACTGGCCCAAAACAAAAACATTTGCAAGAGATTTGCTGTTTTCAGAAAAGGAAGTACTTGAAATAAAGTTCTGTCTTGAGCAGCAATATTTTACCCATCTCTTTAGACTTCCCTGCTCCTGAACACAATCTTAATTCTCAGCTTCACTTTTAAGTTCTAAATATAGAATCATTAGTACTATCTGCTACTGTTAGCATACTACCATGATTCAGCCCAGCTGGTCCAGAAAGTAGCAAGGAAAAAGCAGCTCTGGACATCGTGCTTTGCAGAAATGTGAACTTTTCCCAGTGTAAAAAGGACCTTGAGAAAAAAGGGGAAAATAGGTATATGGTTCAAAACAGACGGGAAGAATCTTTTGTGTAGAAGTACACGTATTAGTTTCAGGACAAGCTAAGTAAAGGAAGATGTGAAGAGAAGTGGGTGGTTAAAATTTTTATATGTTTCTACTGTGTCAAGTCCATAAGTCCTTTGTCCAGCAGAGATGTGCAAATTGTTTATTTATAGTATTCACTTCAGTTACTCAGTGTACTGTAGAAGCAGCATTGCTAAAGCTCTGTATTTCCCAGTTTATCTGTGGAATTATTTGGTCCTTGTCACATTCGCTCCTGGATGTACAAGCAGCCATGCTATGCAAGCTGTGTCATTGTTGAGGCTTCCAGGTCTGAGGGCTTTGGCTTTGGAAAGCCAGACAGCAATCCTTCTTGGGATGACTATGAGTACTAACACCCCTGAGTGGATTCACCCAGCTCCTCTCTGTGCTTGCTTTTACAGCTTTGGTCTCATCACTGTCCCAAACTTTGACAACACAAGCACCCATGCCCTGCTTACACAGTATTTGATGGGGAACAATGGGAGCAATGTAGCAGGAGGTGAGGTAAGGTAAAACGTACTGCATTCCAAATAGCATCAGAAAAACTTACTTGATCATTTCCATTTATTTTTGGTACTGCGGTGTCCAACAACCTTAGATAACAATAACAAAAGCAATTTTGTGCTTAGGTACAAAGGATAGGCACCAATCTTTTTGATAGATCATAGAATGGTTGGGGTTGGAAGGGACCTTAAAGATCATCTAGTTTCAGCCCCCCTGCCATGGACAGGACACCTTCCACCAGACCAGGTTGCTCAAAGCCCCATCCAGCCTGGCCTTGAGCACTGCCAGGGATGGGGCATCCACAGCTTCTCTGGGCAACCTTTGCCAGCGCTTCACCACCCTCACAGTGAAGAATTTCTTCCTAACATCTAATGTAAATCTGCTCTCTTTCAGTTTAAAACCATTACCCCTTATCCTATTGCTACAGGCCCTACTAAAAAGTCCGTCCCCATCTTTCTTATCAGCCCCCTTCAAGTACTGAAAGGCTGCTATATGTTCATTAATTAAAATGTTTTATGTTTGGGGATTTTTCCCTAATTCTACCTTGTTAATTTATTAGGCTGAATGCTATCAATGCTGCTGTTGTGGAACTCCTACAGTCTACAAAAACTGTGTATCATATTAAAATCGTCAGGCTTTGAAGCAGTGTTAAAAGAACCAAATCAAAGAAGTGTCAACCATTTTTAAAAGGTAAAGTAAAAAAGGCAAAATAGTTGGATGCTATCTGCTCATATTACTCATATTTCAGAAGAATCTGAGATTCTTATGACAATGTTTGATCTTGAAGCAAGTAAAAATAAGTTCGGTTTTATTTAAAATTGTTTTAAACTGTTTATTATGGATAACTGAAATAGTATCTAGAAAAATGGAGACTGACGATCAGTTTGGGAATATGAAGGGTAAAATTTGATTCCTTCAACTAGCAATGCAACTAGAAGATAGAGATGAGCAAATGCAAAAATAAAGCATGCCTGATATAAAATATAAATGTATTTTGAGTTAGAGATACTATAAAAGGATCTCTGTTAACATTGGTTTTGTTGTCCTTGATACATGTTCAACATACATGCACCAGAAAAGCATCATATTTTCCTAATTCAGTACTAAAAAAATTGAAAATCAGTATAATAATAAATATTATAACAAAATCGTAACTTACATAATCAAAACAAAATGAAAAATATTTGCCTGATACGGAAAAGGATTGAGGCATAAAAAGGAATGCTGTTTTATCAAGTAAATAACTGAAGTATATAAAAAAAATTCCCACATTACGCAGAACAGATATTTATCAAGATAGTAATTCCATTTCTTTTCAGTGGATTGTCAAGAAGTATAAAGATTTTTCTTCTTACTGTCTCGGTCATCTAACTATAATCAAAGCAAGAAAGAATCATGTCTGTGCGCTTGAAAGCTTGCAAAGGCACTTAACATTATATATGTCTACAATTATAATAAATATGTAAATTTTTATAAGCAGTTAAAATGATATGTATATTTATATATCATGCTCTGGAAGGAGATGCAAAATAACAGTCTCAAGAAAAAGCAACTGGCTTACAGGAATCAATTACATCAATGTCAATTCTTATGTTCTTATGGCAGGGATGTCTTGTACCTTCAAATAATCTCCATACAGTGATCTTGAAAAGAAACTTTACATAGATCTAACTGAACAGTTGGAAATACTCAGTAGGAAGAGACATTTACCTTTCTGGCCTTAAGATAAGTCATTCTGGTGGTAAATTTAATGTTTTTTGATATCACTAAAATCATCACAGAAGCAGCCAACGGATGTCAGATCCATTTGGCTCCTTCCTCATGCAGTAAAGCCCATGGCTAATGCACTCAGATAAATACCCTCTAAAGCAAAAGTGACCCTAACAATAGCACATACAGTTAACTGTGCCTTTACCGTGATAAATAGTACTCTACTTCTAGCTTTACATACAGAATTTATTATTGCAATCTTCACCTTGTATTAGAACTCCATTTTGAAGCAGAGAACTTGTACCGTGGAAACTAAACAAGAAATTGCTGTCCTAGAAAATATATCAGGTTCTGGCAGCACCAGTGAATTCTGATGACTGACAAGCATTCCCAGAGAAGAAAACAGCATAAATTCACAGTAAAAGAATGGAAACACAGAAAAGGCACTAAATACTATGATTTTTAATCAAGAAAACCAATCTCACTGACAAACCCAGAAAAATCAGCTGAAGGAGGGATAAAAACAGAGGTCTGTCTCCCTCAAAGGTGCTGATCAAAATTTAAGGTCTGTCAGAATTTGTGAGTCAAGCACTAAGTTAATTATTTTAGATGTGTGTCCCCACCCCCGATCTGTAAATCTTCTGTACTGTTAAAGTAAAGCATGCATATTCAGGATCTCCTTTGGAAGGCTTGTACTCCTCACTTTAACTGCCATATGGTCCCCATGTGGTTAAATTATAACTCAAAATAAAAATACGTATCCAGTCTGGAGAAACTTGAGAGATTACTGTCTTTATGTCCAAGAACAGTTGACTGTTCAGCCCCCCTTGCACAGAGGGGACTGGAAAAAAAACCACTTCATGAGAGCCTTAGTGCATTACCCCTTGAGTCCGGAGACTGGACTCTTCTCAATGTGGGAGCCAAATAGTAGGTTTGAGTTTAGCAATCTGGTGACTGTTCTGGCTATATTAACTTCTAAAATAACTTCTAATAACTTCTAAAACAACAAAAACAATAGCTAGAATAGAACATGCAAGTGAGGGAAGATAGCCATACTGGGATGAAAAACATGTTCGTGCTAAGTCAATGTAATCTGTCTTCACATGCACGTATCCTCCCATTTAGACAGCTATTGTCTTCAAACAACAAGTCAGTACAGGGAAAAGCAGAGTTCAGAAAGTGAGGTTATGGGTATGTTAAAGAATACTGATTTGAGAAACCTAAAGTAGCATTTAAGAATGCTATATCCATTTGGTAGTGTTTTGTAAAGAACATATTTCAGAAATGATTTCTCAAGTCTCTCAAGAATTAAAAGTTCATGTTCAATACAAAAATGTTCGTGGAGGATTCTGAGGAAAAAAAAAAAGTAATTTTATACTTGCTGTAACTCCTTCTTGAAAGAAAGTGATCTCAATCTGGAAAACGGTAGGGCAGGGTGGTTTAGGAGGAACCGTTTTCACAGTTGTCTGTCTCAGGGTGTTCAGTAGGGTCAAGCTTGATGGGCATATAAAGTGATGGCAGAGAAAATACTAAGGATAATGTCTTCTATGAAGTCTGTGCATTTTCTTATTTGCATTCCTCTTAGATTCCTACTGTGATTTCCTGTGAAAGTAAAGGTGTGTTAAAAAATTAAAGCTGTGTCATTAACAGCTGATACTAAGATGGAGAGGGATCTCTGTGAGAACTGGTTGCAGCTCAGCTTTGGAACAAGAACATGTGATCAGATACTTGTTTGGATTTCCTCATGTTGACCTTTAGATATCTTCAGTAATAATGTTTAAACCCAGGCAAACTAGCTTGTCTGATTCCTCTATATAGCTGTTGTTGAGAAATTCATAGGTTACAATTGATTTTGCTGATTTTACATGAGGATATGGCAAATAATACCACAATAGTGCCTTTTTTTCTTTTCTGACTACAAATCCCTAGAAAATTTTCAGATGTAGTCATCTCTACTACAGATTTTTAAAATTAGGCAAGATCTATCTCTGCTACTTTGTCACTTGACTTAATAAACGACTTCTCAGATCATCTTTACACTGGCAGTACTCTTTTATATCATTGGAGTGCTCCAGTTAAAATGGAGGCAAACAAACAGAGTCTTCTGTACAGATTGTTGGCATAGAACACCAAGCCTCTGCCATATTTCTGGAAAACAACAGAGCAGAGGACTGAAATCGAACCTAGGTCCACCTTTCAATATATGCAATGACTTGCATACAGCACTTTGAAGAAAAAAGTGTGAGTATGGTACTCTAACTTTGAAGTGCACTTAAGAGAAAGGAGACATATATGTGTCATTACCAAGGAATGAGACTCTTGAGCAAAAGTAGTATCTAGAACGCTCTTTAGAAGTACTGGCTGTTCACACAAAGAATTACTTTAGAACTGTTCTTCATGGGATTTATTTCTGCCAAACAGCTAGAGACACACAGCAGAAGGGCTATAGCCTATAACCCGGAATGAATTACTTGTCTCCCTTTGTTGGCTGAAAGTGGAAAAAAGGCCAACACTTTTAGCATAGAATTAACAATACTGGACATTAATATTAATGATGACAAAGTGTGAAATAGTATAAAGACACTACAGAAACTCCATTTTGATGAGACAGCAAAATGAAGCAAACGGTAAGTCAGTCCATTCCACTAATAATGCCTGCAGATGGACAGGATGCAGTGGCACGAATGGTGCAAGTTCAGCTTCAATAGTAGAAAGCTCTCGACTTGTGCCTATCAGGAGTAGAACCTACAGGCATAACAGAGCTCAAAGACTTTAACAACCACCTATGCAATTGAGAAAACATCACAAGTCATGGTTTAATCCCTCATGTAAGACAGAGTGTACTTGAGAGAGTTGCATCCTCAATTGCAGCTGTAGTGGAAATATGAAAAGTCAGCAAGAATTCTGGTGTGAGCTTTGCACATATGGCCATCTTAGGCACACGGATACACACTGTAAAGCTGGAAACTGGAAGACAGTATGAAATGTACTGATCAAACAAATGAACCTGATAACTGGGTGGTGGAAAGATGCCAGACCATATGCAGAATATGTTGATAGCTTCTCTGCACTACACTTAATTCAGGAGTTCTCTGTATCCCAGTGCACATAAAACCATAAAATAAGCTGACAGATCTGTGACTGTACGGTCTACAAACTAATTCCAGTTTTATAAAGTGAATGCATTAGAACTATGGCAACAATAAAATGGCCCAGTCATTGCAATGAACAGCTACTGTCTTTTTATATACATAAGAATCTCTGCCTATTTCAGTTGTAATTCTTAGGAGTTGAACTTGCATGTGAAATTCTGAAAGTTTTTTTGCATTTTGTATTGAAGATCAGAAATGATTTGCAATTATAACTAGGACTATATCCCCAAATATTTTTTTTAATCTGATCCATTGTAACATTAATTTACTCAAATTCAAGTTTAATAAAAAGTATGCTTTCTTGAGTAAGTCCTACTTACAGGAGACAGATGCTAAAAATACTAAAATGTCAAAACAGCCTTATTCCCATAAATTATTATGTAGAAGTTCCTATGTTTTCTGAGAGGGTAACATTTTAGTTTGATTCTCCCTGTTTTTTCTTACAGAGTATTTAAATTCAATTTCCACTTGATAATATTCAAATGTTACCATAAACTGAACAGAATTAAAATTTTTACACTGCTAGATAAGCAGCAGAATGTGATGGAAATATTCATAGCCAATACAGGAAAAATGAACACAACAGAGCATTGGCTAAATATTCAGAAAATCTGAACAATTTCAGATTGCTCAACAGCCAACAATTTCTTGTTTAAGTGATTATCACTTTAACTGATTCTGGCTCTCTAAAAACCGTGTAATTTAAAATACACATGCCAATTTCATCCCATAATCCATAAGTAAGTTGCATTTTGCCTATGAAACTTCTTTGAAACTTCCTATTTCTTAAGAGCAAAAAATGTATTTAGATTTGACTTATATTAACTGACATTATTTTTTTGTAGAATCTTAGAAATCTTATACTAACAGGGTTTAGTAAATTGCTCAGTAGAAATCACCATTTCATATGCAATTGTTTAGTTATACCACTGTGAATAGAAGGATAATTCTTTAAAGAATATATGTGAAAACTAGTAAGACATTCTGAATAATACAGCTCCAAGAAAAGAATGAACGCACTCAGCTGTAAAGTCCCTCCTCTTCCTACATTCAGTACTATTTGGAATTCAAGTTTTATTAAAGCTTGACAGCAACAAAACAAGTAACAAAAATGAGAAATACTGCTTAGAAGCACATTTTTCCTTGTAAAAAAAGAGCCAGAAACTTCTCAACACTCATTTAGCAATGTAAATGTCACTTTGTTTCTCCAAGCTTTAAGCTGAGAATAGCTCCAGGGCTTACTTGTGATGCAGAAATGTCCCTGTAATCTACTTAGAAAACATGCAGAACATTAATAGAAACTAGAATCTTGGAACATAAACGTAGCATAAGAAAAATGATAATTACTCTGTGGCTTAACATTTAAAAAGAGAGCTAAGCATTGTACATCAGCATTTTTTTTATATAAAACAAGTTGCAGCACATAGATGAGCAGGAAGTCATTCACTTTAGAAACACAAATAATTTTGGCGTTATCATGTACAATCTTTTACACAGAAAAGAGGGGAAAGAGGCAGAGCTAGAGACTGTTTGAAGGCACCTGTTACCAATCACTTCTTCTCAGTCATGTCTTCCCAACCCCTGCAGATACCCCTTCCTTCCCCTCTCCCCCAACAAAGCAGTTTTATTCTTTTATCCACTAAGCTTCCACCCCTGATTAAACACGTACTGCCCTCCCTCTGATGACTCCAAAGCTTTTTATGAGCCTCTGAACTTCTCTCTACCTCTGTTTTTTGCAGATGGCAGCTGTTGCTGCTCTCCAGGTTCCTATATCCAACACATTGGCTTTCATTCCTAGGTTGCTTCTAGTCAATCTTCAGCATGACTTAATTACAGTTAAGGATACTATTAGCCATACTTAAAAGTATGACTAATAATGACATGCTGAAGACTCATCTGGAAACCTCAAGGTCATGGCTGAGAGAGAATGAAACTGTGGGTGTAGAGAATTTAGCAGTGAGGGGCATTCCCCAAGGGTAATACAAAAGGAAGAAAGATAAACATGAGAATATAGGAGTAACCGGTCAAAGTAAGTTAAAGCACAGATACTTCGGGAGACCTTGCTTGGCCTCAACAGAGGAAAAGAAGAACAAAAACACCTGTCTTTTCTTTCATTTTTGTGGGCCAGGTAATAGGATAATTATTGAGAATTAATAAGGTTTTGTGCAGGACATGACATTAGATGAGTATGTGCAAGCACAGACACGACTAGATTCTCAAACACTGGAAACAAAATTTTGGAACAATGTCATGGAATTGCAAATGCTTCTGATAATTCATGTGGCCATGTTTAAAGTCTAACATTCATCAAGATTTATATAAATCCTCAGGAACCTTAGCCTGATTTGTAGAAGCTCTTGGAAAACTCTTAGAGCAATTAACAAACTATGCATATCCTAATAGGACTAATTAGTAACTGTTCTACCTGCTTGATCACGTGGGCTCTCTCCAGTCTTACACACACGTGGAAAATGCATTTGGCAACCACTTATTAAAAAACAAAAGAAGTCAGGTTTTCTACATTTTAAAGATAATGAAGTAACTATTTTCTGTTCTTAACTTCACCTTTCTCTCTCTCACTTGTTCTCTTTTTCTGTGTCCTTACTTACTACCTTCACAATGCTGCCTTATGTTTCTCTCCTTTTCTTGCACCCCATCAGATCCTCTGTTTGCTTGGACAAAATAAGCTACATTTTTAATCTCATTCACATAAGCGCTCCAGCCTGCTGTGATTTTTTCCCCTCTTTTTTTTTCCAGAAAACTTAATATAAAATATAAATAATATCCATTCTACAGTTCAAATTAAAAAAAACACATTAGATTTCATTTTTAAGAGACTCACAGGACTTTGAAAAGTGACCTTTTTTCAGGAGATGTGGATTAAAAAAAATGAATGTAAATTTAAATTCTCAGAACAATAAAAAGTGAAAACATGATTTGCTTCTGATACTACTTTCAAATTAAAATCAGTTTATATATAAGAAGATGACTTGGAGAAAAGAATTTTTGTCTAGTTAGGAAAAACACTAAGGAGATTTTCTTTTCAGGTTTTTGAACTGAAACACATAAGGAAAGAATGGTTGTGATTAAGGTATTGCATTAGGACATGTGAACTCTTAACCTCTACCACAAACTCTGGGGAGTTTTGGATAAAACACCATTTCTTTCATTGTGGTTGTTGCTTCTGCAAAATGGGTAGTGATACTTTGCTGCTTTAAATTCTGAGAATAATATTTGTGAGGTGTTCACAAATGTGGTGAAAGGCAGAGAAATACTTAATTATTAAACGGGATTATTCTGACATATTGTTAAGAAACTGCGAAAACCTGGAAAGGGGGAAAAGATAAACATCAGGTTTACTCATAAATGGGGAGTTACACATAGGATTTGGAAAGCTTCTGACCTGCCAATTGGAAAATAAATTCAACATAACAGTCACTTAGGCAATTAGCATTTTAATATTAACCTGGTAGACTATTCTCAGCAAGAATCACTCAATAAGAGTTTTTTAAACTTTAGTATGTTTTTAAAATAATAGGAGCTTGCAATGGATAACAGAAATAAATTTTAATCTGCTCTAGTTGAAGATTAATACCAACTCAGGTACACATATTTAGAAAGATTTACCACTCAATGCAAGCGACACAACAATTTACTGACATAAGATAACCAGATTTAAGTAACCAAATAGCAATTAAATCCCATGTGTCTACATCCATTTAACTAATTGATATAAAATAGGTTTATTTAAACTACTACTACACGTTTTCTACTTTGTCCCATAGCAGATAGCCAGAGCCTGGTTTCTGGTTACTAACTTCACATGAAGAGCTTTGGCACAGTAACACATGAATGTGCCGATAAGGCAGGTGACTAGTTCAGCAAGTTTACATTCTATCACTTGTATGCACAGCTGCTAATGTACCACAAGTGCACAGATGTATGAAGGAGGTAAAATATCAGCAGGTTTTCATATAATTTTAACCAGTATACAATATTTATGTGCTGATAAGTGATCATGTCTGCATAAACAATTGCATTATAAGAAAATAATGAGTATTATAAACAGCCTTCATTTGCAGTGTTTATGCCATAAATTTTACCCTTTTATTTCTCACTAAAATAGTTTCACAATATTTGTTGTACTTTTATAGATTAAAAATTACTGTATTGCCAGACTACACTGCACACAGGTGATTACAAGCAGTTTTTTAAAAAACAGTAGTGCAAATTGACTCCCTTATGTTCATATAAACTGAAACTGATCTTAGGACTTAAAGGAATACCATTTAAAGCCTTCTATTGGTGTTTCTTACACCACTGTCTCATTTCTGTTTCTTCTCACGTCTCCTAGAATATTTCTACTTAAAACATGAAAAGAATGCCTCCATTTGTTATACTGGCTCTGTTCTGCTCCCCGCCCCCACCCCGTAACGACTTATGAACTCCACATCAAAAATCTAAACAGCAGGTTGTTAATATTCAAGATTTCAGAATTCTGTTTCTACATTCTGTACTTTGAATTGGAAAAACTAAAATAAATTGATTTATTTGTGTGCATTATTTGGTTTCTTTACTATAATATGTCTGCATCTTAAATATCTGAAGAGATAGTACAATGTCATACATCAAAGCACAGCAAATTTATAACCTCTTAAATGTAACCTCAGAAAATGATTACTAAAACTTCTTGCCAAACATCTGAGTGCTGACAGACTGCCCTTCCAAGTTTTCATCTGAAGCTTGCAAGCCAATGGATAAAGTCTAAAACTGCACTTCTGACGTTCCAAAATACTAACAACTGCATCAAGCATGAAAGGCAATGGAAGTGCCAAGATCACAGAGCTCACGGTAAATATTTCTTTTAGTCAAAGGCTGACTGTAGGAAGAGAAGGGAAAAAAAAAAATCCCAGATAAAAGGAATCATGGTTCAAGAGCTTCAGCTAAAAAGATTTAGTGGATTCATCCCACTTAACTTTAGCACTTAACAGCAAATTGCACTTTGGTGCCTTTAAGTTATAGATGCCCATTACATGCACGAAAGGATAAAGTTTGGATGCAGATAAAGGATGCCACAGAAGCTCGGTGTGCTCTACTCCACAGTTTTGGACACAAAATGCCCTCTTTTTCACAGGTAAGTAATACTGACATATAAATATTTTTACTTGCTCTTTTCCTTGCTGGACCCTTTCCAAAAGCAATTCAAATTGCTAACCTAACAGAGAGCAATTCACTTTTGTGGTATTCTTTTTTTGGTCAGGTTATGTTTCTGTTTAGTGATCTGTATGGTCCCTGTGCAGTATTAGAAATGTGCCAGAGCTGGTGCAAGAGGAGAGAGAAGAATCAGAAGCAAAGAGGTTATAGCTACTGCCTCAACTTGGGCATAATGGGTAATTTCATCTTGATTTTTGCTTTGAAGAAACATCCTTCTAACATGCGCCCCTGACTATACCAAGACATTAGGGCAACAAGGGTCCAAATCTGGGGGTAAGTGCTGAAGTTAAGAGTGGGAAGAATCAAGATCACAAGTCATCTTTTTTTGTGTGTGGTTCAGTTATCCACAGTAAAAGACAGAGGGTCAAAAGTGTAAAGTTCAGATTAAAAAGAGAACATAGACTACAAATAATAATGCAAAAAAAATCTGGATTTGAAATACCCTTTTTTTAAAAAAAACCAAACACTGTTTACTAGAAAGTTATTAATGGGAGACTCCATTGTTCCTCCAAACAATGTTTTATGACTCTTCTGATGGATCTGGGAAAACAATCAAAAATCCCATTGCTTATCTTGACAAAACATATAAAATTTCTCAGTCTGAAATTAGCTCAAAAATTTGGCTGTACTAACTGTACTTGCTATCGTGCATTGAGGGGTTTACAAACGGCATCACAGTATTGCGTACCCCAGTTCCTTCTGACACACCAAAGTGGGGAGCAGCACTGTGAAAGCTTTATTACGAACCTCTAAGAATATAATCTTAGCATGATCCTGGGTATGAATCATTCACGATAATGCCATTGAATTCCCTTGCCATTGAATTTATCCATATGAAGATGATAAGAAATATTATTGCATCAGCTGATTCTCAATGATCTAAATGAGAAGCTAGATTAAAAAGTTTCCTATATTCATTTACTAATTAATTCAGAAAAAAAACCAGGAAATAGCAGGCCAAGAAACAATTAAGAATTTAGGCCAAGAATATAGCCTAGGAAAAAAAGCGTCAATTTTTCTTTCATGGGTGGACCTAACTTTTAAAGAATGTGCATAGTCAAACGACCAATTTTAACTTTAATTTCCCACAGCAAAATAAAATAATCATCATCAAATTAGCTGTCTACATAATTTGAAATAATGAACTATTTTATTACATGAATATCCAGTGTCATTTTTTTCCTGTAATAAAAGAACTCACATAAGAGCCCTATATAAATTCTTCCAAGATTGTTTTTTTCTTCCAAAATTAAGATATGTGAAAAGGACATAAGATTAAGCTTGAGCATAAGTTCTTTATTTAAAAAGTGTATAAAATGCCATAATTACCTCCAAAGCAAGCATTATGAATCCATCTGATATTACAAGGTGATAAAAACAAAAAAAACCCCAGCCCCTCAATCTCTAACATTTCATTAAAAAGATTTAATACAGTCTGAGACCACACAGGCTGGAATACCTTAAGTCAAAACTTTATACTTATTGAAACATGTCACTGTAAGACAGCCTTAACAATGTTTTGGCATTTTGCTTGTATTTTGAACATACCTCAACTTCATTTTATGTGAACTATGAATATCTTGGGTTTATCTATTCCAGAATTCTAATGTTTTTACTTGCAAACATGAGCGCAACAAAGTAATTCCTAACAAGACATGACAGTTTAGTATGTGCAATGACTAATCAAGACTGATAGTAATCATATTACAGGATAGCACGTACAGAACACATAATCCCATAATTCATATTTTTTCAAATTGCATAGATCTATGTTTACAGATAGCATGTTACCTTTATTTAAAAATACATACTTTGTCTAAATGAAGTTAAGTCTTTATTAACCCAAGATTAGAAAATTTGGATTGTTTTTTTCTATTAGCAGGGATAGTTACTGTGAAACTGTGATGTTACTGCATATTTCCCTTTTTTATTAAGACAGCAAAAAAATTTAACTGAAGACTAACTCAAACTAAATTGTCCTATCCTATACAAAGACTTCAATACAAGAGATAATTGCCTTTTAGAGAAATTCATAAACTGTAAAACTATTGAAAGAAGACTGCATTAAAAGTAAAAAATAAAAGGCTACATTAAGAATAAACAGAAATGACAGAAATTTAACATATACATACATAGCCCCCCCCCCCAAACGCTTCTTGTTATTTTCACACATTTTCTAAAACAACTTCAGCTTATTTTTGTGTTTCTTAGGGTTTTTTTGTGCATTGTACTGGCATTTTGTAATTTTCTTGCCCTAAACATGCCACTTCTAATGTTGGGTTTTTTTTTTTTTGGGGGGGGGGGTGTGTGTTCAGTATTTATAGCCTTTTCTGCATAGGTGACTTGAAAAAATGTTACCACTGTTAAGTAAAACAATGTGACTAATATGGCCTAGTTTTAACATATAATAAGAAATTTGACAAAACGGTAATAATTTTGGAAATTTTTGATCAATTTTTTAACATCCAAAGGAACATTCAAGATGAAGTCTCTTTTAGACTCAAGTATTTGCTTTCTTTTTTACAAAGCCTGCCTCACTCAGCCTTGCTTGCACCCTTTGCCACAGTTTGAAAATGTTAAGTGGTGAAATGACACAAAGAAGCAAACTGCTGCATATCAGGAAGAGTTCGTGAGGGTACTCATAGGGGCCAACGTTGTTTGGATGTAAACAACGTCGCATTGCTTCGAAGCAGAAAATTTTACAGTTTTCTCATAAAACATTGTTAAATTTTACCTTTATCACTTTCTACTGGTTTTAATCAGCTGCAATGCATGCTGGTTGATATGACACTACTAAAACTAGGCACCCAAAGCGTAACTACTTTGAGAGCAGAACTATTTGGCAGCAGCGCTACTTGGGAGAGAAGAAATAGGAACAGGAAATTTTGAAAGAAATTAATTTGAAATTAGCCTGCCAAGGGCCTATCATATTGGAAATTCAGAACATTCACTATATACTTATACAATTAAGTCATGTTTCCTCAGAGTATTTTTCATATCATTAATATAATGATATGATAATGCATTAATATAATGATAAGGCTTATAAATTATCTAGAAATACTTTAAATATTTTATGTTAAATTAATAGAAGACCAGTGGGTTTCATATGAACAAAAAAAATGACCAAAAAACAAAAGAAAAAAGCAAACCCAAATATAATCCAAACAGAACATACGTCTTTGTCTCAGCCTTGAATTTGAAATTTAAATATATGATGTGGATACAGACATCAGAAATAAGAGCTATCAAATGATTACTTCTGATGTACCTACAGATGCTCCTGCCGGGTCAATGACACCTGCAGTTTTGGGAAGTATGTTCAATTACTCTGTTCTGTAATTAGGTTATTTTAATCTCTATGCAGGGAACTTCATAACCACTACAATCAACTCAGAGAGCTAAATGCAAAAACTATTCTAGGAGGAAACTGCATCAGACAAATACGCAGTGTGATTCAGCGCAGAAACTAAACAAGTTAAACACTTGTTTTCTTTTTACTTTTAAGGTGATAATTTCACATTTGAGATCTGCACTCAGGGAACAGAATTAGTAAGTTTTCACTGAAGTTGACACTCACGTAGACTAAGCTGTCAGTGAAATTGTTTTGGTTTCATTCAACAAAAAACGGTTTTGTAACTGGTCAGCAGAGAGAAACTGGTTTGGACAAATTCATGACACGGATTTTGGTTTACTGATCTAAGAAGGGAATCTGGGAGAACAGCAAGGAAAGGAGATGGAAGGGAAGAATTTTGGAGGTGGAGTGAGAGGACTTCAAGAAGTGCATGGAGAGTCAGTTTTCTATGGAAATAATGGTATCAGAATGAGTGATAATGCAATCTCAGACAAGATAATTTAGGACAGTGGTAGATTCCTTGAAAGTAATCTCCCCATCTTCTCTCTTTCCAGCTGGAGAATTGAAAGGAATTTTTCAGAGAACTATTGATATAATGACTCTGTGATGATCTTTCTTCACAGGTAACTGGGAATTTAGGTCCCATTACTGCATATATATAACTTGTGCTGTTTTTCCTCATATGCATAATTTTTGTTCACTAATGTATTTTCTCTGCAAATCCTTGAAAATCATTTAGCAGCTCTGGGAGATCATTTAAACAGCTGCTCATGGTTAGCTTTTGGTTTTATATCTTCAGTATTCTGTAGCCTCAGAAAACTTCCCATATTACTATTCACTCTTTTTCAGATCATTTGTGTATGGGACTCCTTCAGTAAACTGTGTTTATTCCTATCTTTTGTTTCAGACATCTAATCTGCAGAAATATTTTTCTCTCATACTCCTTGACTTGTTAATCTCTTAAAATTGTTTAGAGAAATCTTGACAAAAGCCTTTTAGGAATCCTTATATAAAGCATTTATGTCTAAATGGCAAGATTTTGCATACTTTTAGATCTGAGAGTGTATTTCAGTAACACTGTAACTCCTTGCTTGAATGAAACCCAGATAAGTAGATAAAGAAGTACCCTGACTCTTGTCTGGATGAAACCTGTGTGACTACCTCGTTTCCTCTCCCCAAATCCTGTTTTGGAGTTGAAAAGAAACTCAGATGTGTGTACAGGAAATGAATTGTGCAATGCTTTGTTCAGGCTTTTGGTCTCAATGACTGGGAAAAGCAGGGAGAGATACCGGGGCATACTGTGGCACATGCAGGCCTTTCAGATTATGCATGTATCAATCTGATCACATTTATCTAAATACTTGCTAAATGCCTGACAAAGACTAAACACTTGCAAGGCATGTCTGTTGTATGCATAAGAAAAGAAAGAACAGTGAGACCAAGTCATCTGAGAGAATTTAGCAACTGAAAGTACAACTGAGAGCCTCCCCGGTGCCTGATATGATCACCTGTGCTTCTGAAAATGACACAGACCAAAAAAAAACCACCCCAACAAATCAAACCAAAGTAAACCATTTTTTTCCCCCCATGGTTTAAGGCTGAGGAGAGAAAAAACACACTTATGGCAGTAATGCTAAAATGGGAAGATTACCTCACGGTGATTTAGAAGTCTCTCCAAATCCACTGCCATTTGATTCTTGACACGCAGCAAAGTTGTCTTTTCTTTATTTAAAAGACTGGTAGAAAAAGGATAGGAAATGCAGTAATAGCAACAGATAATCTCTTTTAATCTTGTATGTTGGCCAAAACATGCATTTTCTAAAGCTAAATATTGGCAATGAAAATCTGCTTGAGTAATTGTATCAAATGATCACTCATTATGTTCAAGAATTGGGGTTTTTATAAATGGGCCTGAATGAACTGATGCATGCAAAATCTTATTTTAGACAAACAGAAGTACTACTCAAAATCTTCATAAAATATGTTGGGGTTTTTTTTATTCTGAAGGACAATTTAAGTTATCAGAATCCTCTAACTATTATCTCTCAGTTTCTTCTAGGCAAAATGAGCTCATTTCATAAGCAAAGTACGGTTCCTTATATCTCCTAGTATATCAAAACATCGCTTTCTTTGTTGTACGCATCACTAGTAGCAGCACATGCTCTTCACTCCGTATGACCTCTTCTTATACTACTGTACTTAGAATTCTGAAAATAACAAATACAAGGAAGAACCACCTCTCCCTTTTAGCTGTGTAATTTCTGAAGAAATTGTAAATGTGTTTTTGCCATTTTTTATTTTATATTCCAGGATAACGCATGGGATCAAGTTTATTTTGTGAACCAGGTATGAAAATTGTTTTATCATGAAGACATGCTTTTCTAGCACAATATCATTGAATTGTTCTTTGTTTTCTTAGTTACAGAATATGAGCATTTGAAATGTTTAGCATACACATTCTGATTCCAAGCAGCAATTCTAATATAATTAAATGTATTTTCATATTTAGCCCCAACATCAGTTTCCAACAATAAATTTCAGACTAATGCATATATAATACCAGTATATAATCTAGTCTGTTAAAACAGCCACAGAGATTTTCTTGGAAGACCAATGTTATACAAGCCATTACCATGACTTAACTAAATAGTTTGTACAATATAAACTATCACATAAATCAACAACTATGAAAAATGCAATTCTGCATATGGACTGCAAAAATGTAATACTGAATACAGGTCAGGAGTTCAAAAGCAAATGTATTAAAATTTTATAAATGGAATGGAGCAATTACATGTGTCACAAACACAAATTATTTAACATTCCTAGTATTTAATCCAGAAATGATCAACAAAATAAATCAACCTTTTCTTTAATTGGCTGCATATCATCCGCTTGTTTCAAATAAGCAACATCATCCTTTGCCCCAGAGATTTTCTGGAAGTTCCTTGCAAGCTCTGTACTGTAAATTATGACTGTCAGTTCCTTCTAGGCATTCATTAATTCTAAGAAAAAAAATGTACGCTTTGGCCAAATTGCTTAGTTGTCAGAGTTATTTAAAAGGAAAGTAGTAACATTTATGAAAAACTACAAGGATATTTTAAAATTTTCAAGAGTTTTATTTTCTGTGACATTTTTATTCATGATGCAATTGCTGTACTATTTTTTTCCTGGGTTCCTGTGTTGCAACTTACTGATATGTCAGTTTTTCTTGGATTACTGGACTTCCTAACAGCATAAACCAATCGTTTTAGAGAATGACTCACAAACTTATTAGAGAAGCAATAATAAAAGTTCCTTTATGCCTTAAAGAGTGTGATGGATAAGCATAAACATCAGTGTTCATGACTAAACCAGAAATTCATGCTCAAGGTTCAATTTCATCTACAGAACAGAACCTATTCTAGGTATACCTTCTGAAACAATGTGACACGACTGATCTATGTGGAGCAGTTGAAATTTTCTTTGTTTATGGTCAAATACAGGAATTAGATTGCTACGTCATTCAGTAGAACTTGATGTGTTTTCTGTCATACATATGACTATAGAACTATCAAAGCATGTGCAGACTTCAGATTTATTAGATTTGCAATAACTATGTTTTTTCACCATTGCAGATAGAAGGAAATAATTCATATACTTCTGAAAGAATACTGCAGAAGAGGCATATATACATTTAACAGAGCAAGAACACAGTTACCAGGCACAACAATAATAAACTCATACCTAATGACCAAGTAAAGCAGAAATACCTTCAAAAGTTCAATTTTGGGAAGAAGACTGACCATTTCAGTTCCTGTTATGAAAATGTTCTGAACAAGCACCTTGGATACAACAGTCAGGAGGTTCTAGCTTTAAACTACCCTACACTTCCATCAAACAGTAGTTTAACCTAATCCAGTTTTAACTGGCAGTGTAGCTTTACACTTTGTTTCAGCTGACCTAAGTGAAAACTGTTGCTGAAAGATCATCCTTCCCTAACCACATATGGGTAACCTGCTATTTATGTTGGTACTCGAAAATTTGTGACCACAGAAATAGGACACTTCATTGATCTGTATAGAAGCTATAGAGTCTTTTTAAAGGTTATTTTTCACGTGGATCACCAAAGCAACTTGATTTACCATGTACAGTGGAAACCCACAGCTGAAGTAAGGATGAGACTGCTCCATTTGGTGACAGAGTGATTTAACTGTCTTACTATGGTTCTGAAACCACAATCTATGAGTCTAGACAAACCAGCTTCTCATACCTGAGCTCAAGGGTTGTAACTTTCCTCTGAAGAGACAGGATCTTCTTGACCATCTCTAACTAACCATACTTCTAAGTTTTCATGATACAGATAGGTATTAAAGTACTAGAGCACTAAACATGAAAAGAAATCTTCCAGTGACTTGCTCTGGGGTGAAAACATGTGAACACTTGAGAGAAATGGATTGCGTCAAAATGATCTAATATCCCTGGAGTTATTTAACTGCATAAATGACTGTTTTCACTGTCGTGTAAACAAAAGTGTAGACCATGCTGTGCTCCATACTCCTGGTCACTGACTGCTCCATCTTGAGCGAGGAGAAGGTCGCCTTTGAGATACATCATGTATTCATAGCCCCAGAAGTCTGGGTTGGAGAATTCACTGAAAAGCAATGCAGCTCCTGCTTTTTCTGTGTGCCTGGGTTTCCAGAAGAAACCCAAATGTCTGAGAGGAGATTCTGCTTCATTCCATCATGCTTTCAAAACCTAACCAGGTATGAATCCAGGACGTACCATGGAATATGTTTGTCATATACATACACATTGCTCATAGCAACCACTGGCTTGTTTCATTTCACTTTACTCAGGATCTAAAGCCAAGGTAGTTTGGATATTGTAAGCAAGACATTTTTAGGTGACTTGATTGTTCTGCAGAATGGAGATTAACATTTCACAGTCTGACTTTTAAAGCCTTTTGAATCTGGGCAATTAAGCCACCTTTTAAATCTCTGGTCTAAATATACTAGCTACTAACCTGTTGAGAAGCTTCTGTTATTAGATGGTCTGCATAATATGCTTACGCTCAACACACTAGATAAACATGGTTTTATATATTACTGGTTTTTATTACTACTTCTATTCCATTTGAAAAAAAGTAAGTTTCTTCTTCAGTGAACTGTGTACCCCAAATGCTGTAAGAAATAAGGATTGTGCCTTTCTGTTAATTTCTTATTTGTGTGATTAAGTTGAAAACTGAAGTAAAATCTTGAGTTATTTTTTTGCATTTTATGTTCACATGCATATATTACCGTAAAAAAATGGAAATAGTACATGTGAAAGTTTTTTACATAAAACTGAATGCATAATATAGGCGTATAGTGCAGCTATCCCTTCTCTGCAAATTACAGATGAAAACCTCAAGCAGACAGTTAATTTTTAAAGCTTAACTCAAACTTTCTTTTTTAGTCATATAGTTAAGAGAGGGAGTTATAAAAACTTCTGCAAATAAATGTTCTTTAGGAGAGACAATACATGAAAAATTTGTGATCTCTCACTGTGAGGCTAAACAACCACAGATCAGGTTTTTAAAGACATTTAGGAGAGTATTGCTTAATGATTTTAATTGGAGTGCTTCAGATGGCTTAAAACCTCATCTGTGTAGTGTCCCAACTGAAAAAAATTACTTTTTCAAATTGAAAAAAAACCCAAACAACTTTTAAATGGTTGTAATACAGGTCAGAAAATGTTCATTTTTAGAAAAAAAGAAATATTTTTCTATGAATTTTGTTTGGAGCATTTCCCAGGTAAACTGCAGTAGTGTCAGACTAGATGATGCAAATCTCACATAACGGTAATGTTCTCATAAAAAGCTCATTGACCATTCTGTGGTGGGAAAAACTCATCTAACACTGTATGTTGAGCTTTATAATGTTTGGATGGCATTAGAGAACCCAAAAAGTTTAGGTAAGAAACATCTCAGTACATAGCTTCTTAGTGAGCAAAATCCTTGTATTGCTTCTAGATTTGCCATACAGTCAGGCTTTTGAGGAGTGTTTTTGGGTAAGTGAACCATTTTTAAAACCAGCCATTGGTACTGACAAATTTGAGTAACCGCATTCAAAATAAACACCCTCTTTTAATGAATAAAGTCCTGTTTAATGTCTCCAGTTATTTATAAACCTAGATGTTTTTAGCAGAAAATTATGTACTAAAACTACAATTACTTCACTACACACATAAGAATGAAATTCAGAGGTTTGTTTTCCTACAGCATGACATAGTTACAAGGCATTTATTTCTTTTCACAAGGGGTGCTAAATGTGATGTTTTCATTTCTGGTTAAGAGCTGTATGCTAGAGAGATTTCTTTATAGTAGGAAGGAGTTATCTTCATGCATACCACTGCTTTTATTAATCGTTGCTATTTACTTTTATTAACAAGAGTCTATGTGGACTAACACAAATGAGAGGTTACTTAACAGAGTATTTTGAGATATGTGGAAGACCTATAAATTCACCCTGCAGATGATTCTGTCACTCAAGACCAGAGGTTTTATATCTGAAGTGTATCTGCAGGTGCATGGCTCAGTGCGCAAGCACATGAAGTGCTCTGCTCCCAGGGCCATCTTGGTTCTCTCCATGGCCAAGTGCCAGCACAGCCCATGGCCTGCCTGGGAGAATTCTAAGGGGATGAGAAGGAGAGTGGTAGTGAATATATGTGTGGGCAGCATCTGACAGTTTCTCTTATTCCTAAACAACCTCTCCTTTTATCTTCACGTGGTAATACATTTGTGCCTTCACACTTGAATCTAAGCAGTAACGTCACACACTGTAATAACCTGGAGATGGGTCTCCAGATTGCTCATGCAAATAGTTAACAGCAATGACAGCTGCTCAGCTAAGCATTTACCTTAGCCACAATAGCTCTTGCAGTTTTTAGTGAAGATACAGCTAAAGATCCATACAGCTGTCTGAAAGATGTCCACAACGGACACACTTCTGAGCAACCCAACAAAGTACCTCCAGCTCTGGTAGAATATACTACTTTAAGGCCTTGATTCAGTCTGGTACCTATTTGACTATTGCTCTCCTTTAAAGGAGAGGCTGAACAAGGCTTTGAGCAACCTAATCTAGTGGAAGATGTCCTTACTCATGGCAGGGTGGTTGGAACTACATGATCTTTAAAATTCCCTTCCAAACCAAACCATTCTGTGATTCTGTGTTTCGGTTTGACAGCTATTGACACAAGTAACCTTGAGCACTCTTTGAATAGTCTTTCCAAGTGAGGAGGACATTTTGATATCGAGGGTCTGAAAGTCAGCCTTAGCTCTAGAGGTATGACACTTAAGGATAAAGGCATGTAAGATGCTCTGGTTAAAGGGAACTCTGAAGACCACATTGAAAGGAAACGTAGATGGATCTGCAGGATTTCTCATATCAAAATGATCTGCCTGAATCTGTCCCACTCCTCTTGTGGAAACAACTGCTGTCAGAAATGATGCTTTCACAGCATGATGCAGTCTGCAGAAACCTGAACAGATCTACTGCCTGTCAAGGGACCACATTTTAAGTCACTTTAGGCCATTCTGTGAAAAATCAGTACAAATCTGGCACAAGAACATTCACAAGGAGATTGCTGTCATAGATAGCCTTCCTTATAGTTGCCTTGTGCTGATTTCAATCAAGACTGTCTGTTTCATCACAGAATCAAAACCACATCCAGTAGCAACCAACAGCCTTCTCAACAGACAAGGAATACAAAGCCCTGCAGGTTGCTGCAAAACATTTATGAAGTTGCAAGAAAGTACTGACTCATCATCCTGGGAAACCTGCTGGAACCTACCCAGCCTAAGGAATATGTTCTAAAAAGATTATTGGCCATCATCACTGTGCACAGAAGCAAATTGTGGATTGAGTCTAAAAAAAAATTCACTTGCAAATTAGTCCTTGCTGATCCCTCCACACTCAAGTTACATAAGACTTGATAAGAGAACGCTGGCACTGATAACACAGATGTGACTGCTCTACTTAAGGAATCTACAATTTACATAATGCAGAACCATCTCTCTTGATGAGCAGGTGAGATAAAAACACAACACCAAAAGAACACTCCTCCAGGAAGGAATGAAAACCATGATCAAGCATAGGGCAGCTCTGAGGTTAAAACAAGTATTCAGTCTTGATTGTCAGGGTGTAAGCATATCAAAGTTATGTTAATTTGCCTACAATACGGTACTCAAATACAAGACTTTAGAAAAATTGCAAAAATGATTGTATTTTTAAGAGTCTGTTTGAAAACAATGATTTGAACATTATTTTTGTTAGCTGGTACTTGTGAAATTGCTTTTTAGAAATAAAACTAATGCACATATTGTATGTAATTTTAAAAAATAATAATAATAATCTGCTTTGTGTAACTATAGCATAAATTAAACCTTAACTTAAAGAAGCTGCTGCAGAACTGCAATATTTATTAATTATAAGTAATGGTTGAAACAACCATTTACTTTTGAAAAGGCTTTAAAAATACTTTTTTTTCCCCTTAGCTCTAAGATACAGAGAAACTAGGCTTCATAAACCATGTTAATGTTTTCACTATTACTTTTCTAATAGCACTAACATTATTTGCACAATTTACAGCCCTCCTTGAGGAGCATTAATTCTCTGAACTCATCCTCTCAAAAATATTCCACACACAAACCAGCAAAATGCTGTTTAATAGCAGTGTAAATCTTTTGATCCAGCAGAGCTTCACTTGGCATATATTTGGTAGGAATGATCATTGATTTTCTTAAATCTCATTCTATTCAGTTCTGGAATAGTTGGGAGCTAGACTGGTCTGCAAAGTAATCTGAAATCACCTAAAGGAAACTTTAATTAAAAAGTGTCATCAGGAAATTCCAAAAGGTTATCCTAATGTCAAAAGATGACTGGAGTGGTTAGAAATCCCTTCCTCTAACCTTCTTTACATTTACAGGGAAGCAAAGGATCAACATTATAAATTTTATACCAGATTATAATTTCTCCTGTGCTCCAGGGAATATCAGCTAACAATTTAGGACATTTGTTTTAAATGTGGAGTTATGAATAGCAAAATTAGGGACTACTGATATGTACCAAAAGACCTAAGACACTGGGCTGTTTCCAAGAATTTCTCTGGCCTAAGAAACTATGGCAAAGTTGAGACAAACTTGTGATAAGGGAATAATACTTATTTTTAGTTTACAAGGAATATTTGAAGCTACAGGAAAACACTTACCAAAATACCTGATGTGCAAAGTAAGTGTAACTTTTTTGCTACAAAACCATTAAGGATAAAAATATTTCTTTGTCAGACCACACTTTCATTTACAGAAACAGCCTAGTGGTGAGCACAACCCAGCTCATGGCAGCAGAGTACTGCTGGTATGTTTACCATGAATGCTTGCACTGTGGTGCAGAAGCATATTCTTCCTTAACCTCAGGCACTTTAAAATGCCAAAAATTCCCTTTATAGTTAATTGAAAGTAACAGGCATCTCTAGCAAATGACTCACTCCATCCAAAATCTGAATTGCTTTTCGGAGATGCTACTTCCTCCATGAACTACTAAGGAAACCTGACTTAAGTTCCTTATTTAGGTGCCTGAATTTGTAGGCTAAATTTAGAAAGAACATCTGTGCATACAGATTATTTGTAATGAACCATAAAACCCCATGAGAACCAATGCTAATTATGCATTTAATTTCTTATATATTTTAAAAGCATAAAACATACACTTTCAGAAATGACCTCACCTATTCAACCCCTTTATTTCCTAGATTTTGAGAGACATTTGGACTACTATGTGAACAATGACAGACATTTTCATGTTACTATAATTCAAGAATTTGATTTGCTAGTTCCAATTCTTTCATGATTTTTTTCACAATTGGAAAGTAAGATCCTATATATAGAGAACACTGATTTTTCATCTCCTGGAAAAATATAATTTACCTTTGAAGTTTTTCTTCTATTAAATAAAGTCTAGAAAAACAGTAAAAACACTTGATTCAGGAATAAAAAAAGATCTATTCTTACCAAATCAAAGTTAAGTCTAGTCTTGTCTGGAAGTATTAATAAATATTTCAGTTTATTTATAAATTTATTGACTTATGTATACACTTACTTGGATAACAAAGATTTTTAGGTGTTCCTCAAGGCATAACAAATACTATCCCAAACCATCAAAACACTCTGAATAGATACATATGTAAGACAGTATGTAGGATAAAGTGTTTAGCTATGGTGAGTCCTACCTTTTCTATTTTCATTGCTTCAGCAGATTTGTTGGGGGAAAAAAACCTGTATTTTTCATGTAATTGCTTCATAATACAATCAATCACATCAATGCTTCATAATTGTTACCATATGCATTTCCTAAACAGAGATACCACATAAATATCTAATAGCTAAAATGCTAACTCTTCTGTAGTGCAGTGGGACACAGGTATTGACTTCCTTGAAAAATCAAGAGGCAGATGATTTTATAACAGCTTACTTGGGAACCAGATGTTGAACATAATTCATAAAGCTATATGATGGTGGGAAGTTGCTCAGTGGTCAAAGAGTTCTGACAGCTGGATGTAACACCAAATCAGTCTCCCCACTAGAGGAAGTATGCTTGAGTTATGCCTGAAATACCCTTTGCTGGTGGACTAGTCTATTATTTTTCTCTGACTTTATTTCTTTAGTTTTACTTTTGTACATTTGGTGGGTCATTCCTCTACTTCATGAGAGCTCAGCTCCAAATTCACTTTAAACCTGACTGTCATTGCTGCTTTTCCAAACCTAAAGCTCTTTTTCTGACAGTATGAGAGAAATCACACATGCTATAGTTTCACCATAAAGACTGGACTTAGTCAATGATAGAGTGTCAACATGTCCTACTTCATGGCCAACAACATAATTGTTTTCCAATGATAAACACATAGGTGATTTTATTTTCTATTTAAAATAAAGAAACAGTGATTTTAATTACCTGACATCTTTTTCAAGTTGCATAATACGTTCTTTCTGTAGACTTATTTGAGAATCTCTCTGTTGCACAGTTTCAATCAGGTATTTGTATGGTTGTTGTACTTGACCCAACAAAGAATTTGCTCTGTCAAGCTGCCAAAAAAAGAAGTATTACTATTACACATTTTATAATTTATAAAGAATGATTACTTAATTAATATTGATTATTGGATATTATCTATCATTAACAATTGCATAATATAAGCCCCAAACCTGTTATTTCACAAAAAACCGAAAACACCCTCAAATCACGATCTAGTACATCATCTTCTCACTTTTCCGTTCTAATTATTTATATCATGCTACTGCTCTCTACACTTCTCTAATCTCCATTTTCAAGAGTTTTAATGTAACAGCTTCCACTGATGAAAAAAATGAGTGTAGAAAAAACATCTGTTTGTTCATCTTATTAACCAAAATTACTTTTTTAAAACAGCATACTGTTACAATGGAATTTTCAGCTTGTAAATTGAATCTAAATAAAACCACAGTAATAATGGAAGAAAAGTTCCCTTTCCTCTGATCAATTATCATCAATTATGAACAATGAAATACACAGAATGTTTACAAGAGTAGTATAAAATGTCATACCCATGAGTAGAAAATAAACTTTGCTAGCCATACTCCCTGAACAAATGAGCACCATTAGATTTAAAAAGCCTGCATGATATGTCTTGCACCTTGAGCAATATAACAAGATCATTCACCAAAATATGTACAGAATTAAGATCACACATCAAGATTTAGCAGTTTCAGCAGCTGGAGTACATATAAGTCAAGAATACCAACTAGATTCTTTACAAAATAAAGAATTGTTTAAAGTTTAGATACAAACAGATCTAATGGAAAGAATTCAATGGAAAATGATTAAGCTGATTAGTTTATACAATTTCTCGATAAACAATCTGTATTTGCAAAATCAGACTCAGGAGCCAATTGTCCTATTTTGTGTTGTTCCAAACAAGCAGGGGAAAAGACACCACCGCTTCCTATAGAATTAGCTTATTTAAATAACATTTCCAGACTTCCCTAAAACCAGATTTTTCTCCTATTCACGATTTTCAAAACATGAGACTGTTTTTCCTTCTTTCTTTCCATTATATTTTTATTTTTTATCATGTTTATTTATTTTTATATTATATCCCATATAATTCCATTACATTTTTATTGCAGTTTTACTTCAGCCTTTTACACTCTGTGAAATATGCAAAGAACTTATAATGTAGTGGTTCAAATTTATTAAAATACAGAATACAGACAAAACTTTGCTCTCTACACTTCTCTAATCTCCATTTTCAAGAGTTTTAATGTAACAGCTTCCACTGATGAAAAAAATGAGTGTAGAAAAAAACATCTGTTTGTTCATCTTATTAACCAAAATTACTTTTTTAAAACAGCATACTGTTACAATGGAATTTTCAGCTTGTAAATTGAATCTTGCTTACCTTACTGACCATGGTTTTAAAAGTGAAATGAGGGACAATAACACTGCACTTCTTAAAATTAATGCATATCCTTAAATATTGTTTAAATATACTAGTTCCTTCATGAAATACCTATTCTAGTCCACAGTGAAATCCCAAGTTTATTTTAGAGAAGGAAAAAAAAAAAAAAAAAAGGCAATCATCTTCTTGAAAAAAATATCTTCAATAAATTGATAAGCAATTAAAAAAGACATTATTTTCCTAAAAGTACAAGCTATTAAAAAAAGATGTCTTTCAGGAAGACAATAGAGTCTTTACATGACCAACAGGTAATACCAAAACATGGAGTTCTAATGTCTAGGATGGTTTAAAAACCTTGCAGTATAAAACCTTGAGGCTGCCATTACAGAAGAAAATTAATGCAACTGATCTTGTTTGGAATCCTGGTTTTGATACCCTAAGAACTTTCAAAGGATGCTGTCATCACATTGTGAAGTTCCTCATTGTTCTTACTGATAAGAATTAAAGTACTTCAGCGGGAAAGGACAAGTGAGGTGTTGTAAGCTTTATTTATTTATTTAAGCTTAATTGACTACAGTTAATTCATCTGTTAACTTGCTAACTTTACCAGCTAAAAACATGCTGCTGTTATGAAAAAAAGGCTATCCCTTCCCTCTCCATGTTGGTGTTTTGCTGCCTGTTTGATTCTATAAATTTAAAAGAGGTTGTCATTAAACTGTAGTCAATCAAGCACTGAACACATTTAATGGATCTGCTTTACTAATACACAGACATGTATATAGAATAAGCATTGTCCATGAGCAAAAACATTAATTTTTGTAAGCATCTTTGATTTCTTTCTGCCTTAATGTACAAGATTTACTTAAGTATTTCTGTGTCATTCTTTTAAGTGATAAATCTGACACATTGCAGTTGGACATTTATTATTTATCCCTGAATGGAAACCTCTATCAAGCTGAAGGATTTCCTCATTGTTCCGTTTGATCTATACAGAGTGAGATGTAAACTTGCTTTTGGTAAAAATGTTTCAATTGAGGCATACAAAAAGCACAAATACAACATCATGATGAAGGCTCATCATTCAGCAGCAAGCCAAATTTATTAGCTTAGTAAACGTCTTTATTTAGTATATCACTTTTACTGTGTACTGACTCAGTATTTGCTTTTTAAGTCACCCAAAGACCATAATAGCCTCCTAGATGCAACAGACTATCTATCCACCAGTTCTGGCACTGTTCAAGATCTCTGCAAAGTGAATTAATTCCAAAATTTAGATTGGACAGTAAATGTAGTAATTGCAGATCACTACTTTGCAGAAGCTGATATACAGCTTTCCAGTTACTTAGACCTAGAGTAACATCAAGTGAGCTGCAGAGGCAATAAACTGATTATCACTAGGTGAGGACCTTTCTTGGATCATGTCATTAAGAATTCCTTTATTCTGTTTATCGTAGACATGGTCAACAAACCTTTAGTATGAAGTCTCAATACCAATTTTAACATTGCAAGTCACTGCTACACAAAGCAACAGAACAAAGACTTTAAGGTAAAATTATTTTCTAATGCTGTATCATGACCTGAAAATAGATAGGAACCTGAAGTTAAATAAAGCCTGACAAAGTATAACGGGACTAACTGAAGAGTGCCAAGCTTTTTTCAGTGGCTGACCTTTTCAACAGGGTTCCAATTTTCAATCAGGCACGTTATTTCAGACTTCCATCAAATGAATGAAATTATGGAGAAGTCAATAATTTCTTCTTGGTAATTCTGGACTTTCTCAGAAATCAATATGATTCCTTTCTATAAAGTTCAACAGCAATTTGTTGAGGACAGTCCAAAAGGAGAACCTCTAGAAAGAGCATTCATTGCAGTTATAGCAATCTTTTTTTTTTCCCCTCTCCCCTTTAAAGAGCTTAACAAAAGTTGTATCAAAAATACTACAGTGAAATGCCAGTATTTAATCCAAGTTCAAAAGAAAAGTTGGTCTAATCACTTTGGTATCAACTTTCGTTCCATGTTCTAGATTTCATCTAGATAACTGAACAAAATGTCAATTAAAAAAATCATAATGGGCTACTTGAGCATGCTGTAGTCTACCAGACATGTGTTTTGCAATTTTATTTTAAAAAATAAAATAAAATAAAATCAAGAAAGATGATAGCTTGGAGTAAAAAATCTACCTTAGCTCAGGGGATGCAGTAAAGACAGCCAACAGAAGTTTAAGAACCTTAACTATATAAAGAAAGATGATAAATAACAATTAGTATAAAATATGAAATACAGAAAATTTACAAGAGGAGCTACAACTTCAAGGGGAATGTTGATACTAGCAGACACAGAACTCCTAGGAAAAAAAAAAAGGTAGCAAATAAATCCTAGAAGCAGTAAAACCCATTATGGCAGAGAGATGGAAAAACTGTATATAATGTTGAAGAAAACACAGAAATTTTCAATAAAACTTTTTGCACTCTGTTTGAAAATTCAGATAGATGATCAGCTTATATAACATGAAAATGATGAACTATTTTCCAGTCCATTAATAACAAGTATAAACTGTTTGTGCACATATTGAGGGATGGCAAGCAGAATGGCTTAAAGTTATCAAACAAAATGGCCTATAATCATACGCAAAATTAAAAAAAAAGGGGGAAAGAAGGAAATCTGATGAAGCATTCAGATCTGCATGCCAGACATATGTTTAACAGAAAGAAGGTCTCAAAAAGATTTTATTTAACCTTATGAGTTTGATATTAATAGGCTTAGTAGCTGTGTGTTAGCTAGCTGCGAGACATTGAACTTTGTACTGGATGATGTTCTGATTTAAACTATGCAATTATATGATACAAGATCAAGAAAGGGCTACGTGATATCTCATGGGAGAATAAAAACAAGGTGAAGATGTTCTAGTGGAATTTTGCAGGAATTTGAACTAAGGTCACTGGTACTGAATCTTTCATCAGTGATTTAGAAGCAAATATAAAACGCCTGTAGGTAAGAAGAAATGTATTGAAGTGGAAACCAGACGGATTTAAGTGGGAAATAAAGCATAGATTTTATTAACAATAGTGAAAGAATAGTGATAGAGAATAATACCATGGATAACACTGGGATCACAAATCTCTTGATATATTGAAGTTATGTATTAGTCAAATACAAATTACTAGGATATGGCTAAGAATCCATAATAAATTGTAGTATTGGTTAAAAAAAACCCCAAAACTGTACAAAAACTCCATTGTTCATGTATCTTTCATTGAAATAATATATACAATCATATATATATATACACACATATAACCCACATAAAAATAATGTAATTTCAAAATATGTAGAAAATGCAAATATTTGCACTGTGAAGTACTTGGGTGTAGTTATCCTAATTTATAACTACCATGGCTTTAAAAATCAAACTCTTAACCACATTCCTGAAATAGTCAGCCTAGAAATTCCATATAGTGGCAATATCTAATAGCAAATCTAGTTCATTGGTTCCTAAGAGAAACTTAGGAAACAATCTTAAAAATATTTCAAAAAATTAGTTTGCCCTAGTTCTGGGAGATTTCAAACTGAGTTTTGTTTAGTATTCATTCTCCATGTCACTGTAATATGTGATTTCAGGTATTATATACAGAATTGTAAATGAACATGAAATTAAAGTCATATGATAACAAAGCAAAAAAATCAATTTTAGCTTTTCAAAAAAGCAGCTTATGTTAAACATTCCTTAGATCTGTATATTCAAAAGACTTAAAAACTGAACAATGTAGAAAAAGATTTACAGAAATATCTTCAGAATTGCTTTAAAAGTGGTGTTCATTGAACAATTAACTATCAAACATAAACTAGTTTGGCTAGCTGGTCTTCTGTTCAGAAGTCTGAGCATTGTCTGTCTGGCTTACATTATTATTTAGCCTGTAAAGTAATCCCTCTTTCAATCTTTGTTTCAAAACAGAATATAAATTTCTTTGAAAACGTTTAACATTGAGTTTTCATTAATTATGAGGCCGTTTTTGACATCAAATAGATAATAAATGCTGTATAGAAAACATTTCATTTTACAAACAGCTGTTCTGCAATGTTTATAGTCTCTACAGATTTCATTGTTTTGTAGCAGTAATTTACCTCTTGTGAAATCTGTGTTACTTGTTCCTTCTGATGTTCCAGATCTTTTACAAGCAACGAGTTTTGCTTTTCTAGCTGCAGTAACCTCCTTGCCAAGTGAACACTGTGCCAATAAAAAGCAAGCTCAAGTTGATTTTTTTCCAAAAAATACAAAACAAATTCTCACATTTATACTTTGGAACTTGATTGCCTTAATTTTTCACCAATGCTTAGATACTAATATATATAAACTACATAGTGAAACATCCAGAATGTTCGAAGTTAGAAAAACAATGAAAACATTATTAAATTTAACAGCACTGAAATAGCATTCCCACAGTTATACCATTGTAATATTTTTTACAAAATAATTACCTACATAATTTGTACAGTACTACACAATTGTAGTAATCATGTCAAAATGTTTCAACTAATTATGAGTATTTACTTTTTAGTAACTTTAGGGAGTCACTGTAATTGGCTTCTCCTTAAATAATTTTTTTTTAAAAGCACATTAAATATACATTTTATAATGGAACACTGAAAACTTGTATTTTATCATTTCCAAAACAGAGGCAAAATTGTTTTGTCTGATGTTTAATATGCTAAGTAACTAAATGTTATTGTCACTTTTTAAAAAAAATAAACTGTTATACAGATGTGTAACTTAATTTGGAAGTTAAATGAATTCTTGAATTACTTAAACACCCTAGTTAAAAAATGGGATCCTCAACCTCTTGCATGTTTCATGCCCAAAGTCAAAAGGCTTTGTTATCAACAAACAATTCAACAGCACAGTTCCATAGGCAGCAATGGGAAGATTCAGTATGCAAGTGCAGAGACTACTTCCCGACATCTAACCTAGTCTTCAAGCTGCTATTAATCACTCAGTCCTATTCAACAGTCTGAACAGCATGACTATATTCCACTAAAATGGACTCCTGGATGGTGAACTGAGATGTATTCCAAACTCCATTGACTGTATTGATTAAATTAAATTGGTTATAATGGAAGGTTAGGGGCCAAGCCTCATGTTAAACCTACGATTAGATGTCTAAATTTATGTATCCTGTAATAAATCCTGCCATCTTTATAGGACTCAGTGGCTTGGTGGCTTATTATCGAAACTGTATCTAGAGAATTTTATCACTGTACCCCTCCGTGTTTAGGTCCTCTAGTCACCAATCTTTCACAATGTGACATGAGAAATTCAGAGCTTTAAAAATGAGAGATAGACAGGGTTAATACCACTTTTTAGTGTGCCTTAATCACTGGACTAACGGCTCTCCACAACAATCTGTCCTTCAAGTCAAATGTGTAACATTTTTCAGAAATTTGTATATTGAAGGGAGAACTCACTTCAAATCTTTAGACTCCTAATGTATACTGTCCATAAACTGAAGATGTAAGACTGTTGGTGTCCAAATAACGGATAGCAAAGTGTTATCCAGTTCCTGACCATAACAATGAATCTATAAGAGTGTAAGTGGTCTAAAGCAGACTGACAGGGGGATTATATTTACCCTTAAGCTGAGGCTAAGAGTGTGTAAAGATAGATGAGTATATAAACTTTCTCTGAAATTTGACCAGCCTAAACCTCCACTTTCTCCTCAGTAAAAGGGAATACACTTTCACGTTTGGCAGAAGTCTTAATATTCTTCACCTGCATTATAAATCTATCATTTCATACAGTCAATGTTTTACTTTCACCTTTTATGAAAGGAATTACCCGACATTCTCAATAGCATTCACTAGGAGGCTGGTTCTCTCAGTTCCTTCTACAAAGAGCATTAGACTGTGTAAACAATAACTGAGAAAAAGAGAAATTAATTCTCCAGACTAGTTATTTGGATTTTTATTTAGGAGATATGAGATGTGTGTTAAAAGCACATCTAGTATAAAAGAGACATGAACCACAACTTTTTTTGACCAGTTAGTGATCTTATGCATTAGCTCTTAAGAATGCAAGAGGAAACCTGGTCACCTTCCCATGGCAACTTTGGGAATGTAGCCCATCATAATTTTCCCAGGTCATTTTTAAATTTAAAAAATGAACTTGACCTGAATTTGCAAGTATTTAAAGATAAACAAAAGTACATCTTTCAAGAATGCTTGTCAGTATGTTTTCTGACTAGTTTAAATTTAAAGCAAAGGGACAAAGACTGATCTGCAAAGACACCTTATTCTGGAACTTCAATTCCAACTATACTAGGAAATTATGCAGTGCCTAAGAATGTGATAATTTATTGTTAACAAACCACTAGTGTTCTTGATAGTATTCTGGCATTTACTCCTTAACACTCTCCCAAACAGTTCCTAGGCCCAGCTGAAGACCTAGTGTGGGCAAGCAAATCATTGCCAACATGTAGTTCACATTGCAGCTAACCTGCAGTGAGCGTTTAGTTTTGTGGAAGTGGGCTACTACGTGCCATTTGGTCTCAATGCTTCAGAATGTTCCCAGGCATATTTAATTTACTACTATGGGTGTATGGTGCCTACATCTGAAGCAATGAAATAGTTGTTTCTGTCAAGTAGGCAAAGAGGTATAGACCCCACAAAGCACTATGCTTGAATAGGAAACGAAGTTTCTGAGACTGAAATGCATGCTGTGAACTTACCAGAGCTCTCCTTTTAGGACCCCATACGTCTGGAATTAAAAAGCAGGTAGCGGACTCCAAAAAGAAAATTATTCACATTTGTAATAGATTCTCTTTCCTTAAGCACTCCCAGAGAGAAAACTTATCTGTGTTTCTTTAATGGCTCTAAACATAGAAGTTGGTGTCACAGAGACTTCGCTTTAAAGCTTGGGGAACTAAAGGCATCACACACATTTTCTACATGGCAGTTTTCCTTGAGCAGCAGCAGGTAAACGATACACAGACTTTTATGGCTTTTTTAATCTTCTCTAATTTTAAAAGATAAAGAAAATCTATTAAGTCTCCAACACCTTTATAAAGGATTATATCAGCTTCATCTGCCAATGCCTTTTGGAACAGAGGAGGAGCACATGAGGCATTCTGATACAGCCACTTCTAAGCTCAGCAAGTGTCTTCCAAGCACATCTGAAATTCTGGCTTACTGATTGTCAATCAGATTCACTAAATCAGAAGTGATTTAGTAGAATTATTTTACATGTAAATAATCTAATAAGGTGGGGAAAAAGAAGGAGCCAAGCTGAAACTCAGGAAAGTTCTTAAACTATTGACAGAGGAGGAAGGAACTGAAGTTTTAGCAAATGATATTATAGAACTCTCAACAGTCTGCTAAAACAGGCATACAACAGGGTTATGGAGTTTGCCCATGACCCCCTCTTTTTTCATTTTTTTCCCTTTTTATTTTTATTTCCCCTTTTATTTTTATTTTCATTTATATTTAATGAAATATAAAAAGAAATCTCACAAGGAAACAATCTGAAGAGGTTTAAAAACTTGAAAGAGCAAATTAAGCCATGCCAAAGTTAAGTACTACATAAAATCTTTATGATTTTTGTCAGCAATATGTAATTCAGTGCATAACAGGTCTAATCTGACTGATAACCATATTGACAACTTACTTGAAAAACAAATATAAAGGACAGAAGAAATAGTACATGGCCCATAAATCTGTATTGCAAGCACGAACAGATCATTTGCCCTCAATTCTCATCAGTAACTTTTGATGTTAAATGTTCTTTGTCATGGAGAAGGTGGGGGTTACAAGGCCAAAACCAACTAAACCAACTAATACTTGTAGTAAAAAACAGCTATACATGACAAAAACTGCACTTCCAGCTCCTAAATGCTAGAAATGTACACTGTGAAGCTATGGTACGTTTGCCTTGTCTTTATACTCTTCTTTTATGTGTCTACCAATGATGGTGGAGTTTCTCAGTTTTTGCAGAAGACAGCATGGTCAAAGCTCACTGCTAACACAAAATATGCAGTTGACTTTCCTGCATTTGAGCAAATTGCAGGCACTTTCAAAGTGCAAGGCATGAGTTCACCTTAATTGCGGTGTCTCCCCTGTCAGGCTGGAGACAGATTCTAGACAAAAAAAATAATATATAAAATCACATTACTCTGACCTGATATTGTAAAGGATGTGGAATCTCTATTCATAGGAAAAAATTATTAAAAAAAAATGCAAAACTTAGCTGAACAAGATCTTGAACAATTGGATTTTCTCCAAGCATGATGATAGACCCTGCTGACTTCCAGATGTTCCTTCCAACCTAAATCATTCCACCGTTCCATTATTCTAATCTTAGGTTATGTTTTCTTTTTATACTATCTATACATATTTTGAACAACAGCAGAAGTTTCGCTGTGGTCACAGTTTAAAAATATTATGAATAAATCCTCATTCCCTGTACTTCATAGTGAGTTGTAGCCTTTATGCTCACAATGAGCCATTCAAACGTCACTATTATTTGTTAAAGACAATGCATAATATACAGCTATTATTTAAAAATTACTACAATCAAGAGGTATGTTATTCAGCCTACACATCATTTTTATCTATTGATCAAATGGTATCAGAGTAAAGTGAAGACATCTAACTGGAATTAGATCCTGTATTTGTAAAGATGAAATAACGATGCTCTGAAATCTTGTCCTTCTTCATTTCCTGACAGATGTTTTAGTTACAACTACATACAATCCTTTTTAGGGAATTAAAAAACTTACTTCCTATTATATAAATGTAAGCAATGTAACTAGTCTGGTTTTACAGCTGGTTAGTTTTATACAATTAAAATTCATCTTTCTTAAAGACAATGAAAAAAGATCTTAAAATGACATAGAAAAATATGTATATGCTCATTCATATGCAACGACCACATTAATAGCTCCTAGACTTCATTCTATTTCTATATAGTTAAGTTGTTAAAAAACCTCTTCATGTTAATCAAACTGGGTGGATTCTAAGACAAAACATAATGCACAGATCTTTATTTACTTTATCTTGAACCAGTAAATCCAGAGGGCATTTTTTTTACCTTTGCTTTAATCGTCTTTTGGCTGTTGTGGGAACATTAGCACCATACCCATATGAGAAGAGAACCCTTTCAGCTTCAACTTCATCTTCCACTGCAAAAATTGCAGAAAGATACTGTTGAAGAACACCATCACAGTGCAAGAACTTAAAAACTTCTAGGCAATTCTATTTGTAATTATACATACACACAAACGTGTTTCTAGAAGCTAGATTTTCAGTTGGTGTAACCTGGATTTGAGTGGAACTGCTTTGTACACGATTAGCATTAATACAGTGCCATACATTAATGCCTTACAACACTGGAAGGCTTTTCACTTTTTATTTTCTGATTAACCTAAGACTTATACAATATGAAAACAAAGGAAAAGAGTTCAGTGCCCTTGAACATTCATATTATTGGTATAGTCACAAAATACACACTAATAGTGTAAGTTTAATTCAGCAATACAGGTTTAGGTTGCTTAGGGTTTTTTTCTAAAGAATTCATTTTCTGTGTATACATGAGGAAGTAGAGGAAGATAAAATTAGGAAGTGCTCAAGCTGACTGGATATAAACAAGTCCATGGGACCGGAAGAAACATATCCGAAGTTGCTAAAGCAGCTGATGTCACTGCGAGGCTGCTCACTATCATTTTTGAGAGACTGTGGTGATCAGAAATTTGTGACAACCTGAGGAAAACAAATGCCACACTCATCTTCAATGAAGGGCAAGGAGGAGATACTTATACTTATGCAAAGTAAAAATATTCAAAATAATCTCTGCTTCCATAGATGACTGATTTCTGAAAATGTATTTCTAAGGATTTAAAACACATCGGAATTATTTTGAAAAGAAATCCCAATAGCAGCAAGATTAAAAACATGTACAGATTTTAATATTTCAGCTCATGTAATTCAGGTTTCCTCTATCCTGTAAGATAAATTGAGCCGGGGGTGGGGTGGGGGGTGGGCAGAGCGGAAACGAAAGAAAAAAGAAAAAAGAAAAAGAGAAGCGTGCGTGTGGGAAGGGGCAGAGAGAGTGAGACAGAGAGCAGAGGTAAAGGGGGACAAAGTGAAAGGCGGTGCGGCAGGGATGTGGGAGAGGAAGGGAGCACAAGTGAACACCAGCCCAGGCCCCACACAAGAGTTCTGATGAATCAAGTAGTTGGGAATAGGAGAAACAAATTTAGGAAATGATGTGACAGCCCTATCTGACTCATTTTTCCTAATGCTCAAGTGCCTCAAAATGAGAAATACCTTCTCCTCTTAACAACTTGCAAAACACTATAGGCTGTTGCCTCACTTGCCTAACACCCTTTTAATGCTATTTTAAACATGGATTCTTAAAACATATTTAGAATGATTAAAGTCTCTATTAAAGCACTTGTGATGAGTCATATATCTAGTTACACAAAAAACAATACAGAAATTGCAGTAAGCACAACAAAAAAACTTTACTGATGTGGCAGTGCAAAGGCACCAGAACTTCAGACTTTCAAGGCTGTCTTAGTTGTGGTGAGGAATTCTCCGGTGCCTTAAAATACTTCTGGTTCAGAAAAAACATAAAAAAGAATTTAACCTGCCTTTGTCATAATCCTTCTTTTTGGATACAAATTCAGTGTTGCATGTCTCAGAAAAATGTCAGTAAGATCTTGCCCTATAAATTCAAATCAGTCAGTAGTGTCCATGTAAATGTCAGATCATGAAGACAAACATATGGAAAAATTGGAAATGCTGTAGATATCAAGCCAAAGTAATGTTCTGTATGACTGTGGTGTTCTCTTACCTTCTTTCATGTACTTCCAGGCTCTTTACCTGACTTCATGGTGTAAAATACACATTTTACAAGTGAGGGGACACTTGTTAACGACAGCTTTTTACACCACTTAGCAAAAAAATGCCATTGTGAGGATACTGATAGGTTCAACCTTTTTCTTAAAAAGATACTAACCAATGGAAGCAAGAAAAAAACAAACTACCAGTCTACAACAAAAATACCCCAAAAAGAAGGTTTTACTCTGAAAAGGAATAAAAGACAAATGCCAAGAAAGTTTGCTATTGTTATTCACGTGGAAACCACTCGCATGCTGTAAGGAGTGGCTACGTAAATTCTTGATAGTTTCCTGAACAGGCTGTTTCACATTATTTCAGTATTAATAAAGTGAGGCACAATGATGAGGGAATAACGGTCACAATTCAGTGATCTCTTCCACATGCACACTCTCCAAAGGAAAAAAAAAAAAAAAGCTTAAATGATTATATGACAAAAGCTACCTCACATGTGCAAATACAGTTTATTAAAACTCCAGAGAACCCAACCCACCAGCACCCCCAAATACTGTAAAACAGTATTGGCTTTATAACTCAAGGAGAAGAAAAATATTACATGGTATTGAAATATAAAGAAGTGACCACAGGACTGAAAAATAAATTCTTATTCTTGCTAAAGTCCAAAGAAAATTCTAATTGTCTTCTGCACAATGCTTTAGCTGAAATTATATTCTCTGAAAGACAGAGTATTTCCAGAACACATTAAATTTGAAAAATACTTATATTTCATTTCTTTCATCTGTTTTTCTACCTTTAGCTATATATTACATGTAAATACCAGGACATAATTTGAGACACAGGAGGAAGTATGTCTAAGTTCCCTTTCAAAGTATTTTTAAAAAAGAAATACTTTTATTTCTTCTGATTTTCCTCAGAAGTTCACCTTGGTGCTGGAACTCAGTCTTAATTAGTATTAATTCTTACTTTCAATATCAAATACAGTATAATAATAGTAAGAAAAAGCAATGTTAGTTATTAAATAAAGTATATTGAAATAATACTGAACTATAACTCCTTTTTTCCTCCAACAAAATCAGAAAATATAATAATTATATTTTAACAGAACAGTCCATTTGGAAACTTTAATTTCTGTAAGTCACATTCTGTAGCATAGAAAACAATTTGTAATTAAAATACATCCTTAAGAAGGTATTCAGAATGATTTACTCCTGTAAAAACATTTATTGCCATCCCAAGATGCATAAGAAAATGTAAATAATTGTAAACAAAAAGCAGCATTCTGAACTCTATCTTCTCCTTGGAAAAAATGAAAGTAAGATCCAAAAGTTCTGTATTAATACCTAAATACTCCTTAGGCAAGTTTACATATATACACTTCAAAAAACATGTTACCAACTAAAACATAAGCATGTATATAGGAAACAATGCTTATGGTCAGACTGGAACTTTTGGGTACTCATGCCATTCCAGTTTAAATAGTAAAAGCTGCAGTGCAATGAAATAGGTACTGTCTAATTACTATGGACAACCAGACAACACTGCATCCCCATAATACATTCTTTGCTCTATACTATTGTTTATATATAAAGTTTATGCAATGATCTTCTACCTGGAAAGCATTTTTTATGAATTTTAGTTATTTTTTGGAGCAGCAAAGAAAGAGAAGAGGACAAGATGATATATGAATTAGTTTGAAATCTTAAAATGTCCTACTCTGTTTACACACAGGATAAAAGACTTAAACATTAGTCTTGGTTTCAAATTAGAAATTACTTGATTTGTGGATTGATTTGGGCTGAGAATCAAATAAAAAGAGATTTCACAGAAATTTTGCTGTGTTTGAAACCAAATACTGTTATTTTTGCCAACCAGACAAGAATTTTCAAGAGTAATCGGGTCTGAATTTAATCCAGGGTTCAGTACTTGGAACAGACTGATGTGCCACAGGCAGCTACTTAATGTCTAATTATTACTAATTCAACAGAAGAAAGAGCTCCACACACCCTGCCACCCCCCCCCTTTGTTCAAAAATTCACATTAATCATTGTAATGTATTATGAAACCTATAATTGTCTGTAAACAAAAAGGGTTTCTTGGTATTCAAAATACCAAAATAATATCAGAAATCCTAAAAACCCCCATATCTAATTATAATGGATTATTAGAATAAGAAAAAGAGAAACTTGGGAAAAAGAAACAGAGATTATTTTTAATATCCATATGTCTAAGTTCATGTTTATTTCATACATATTTATAAATACATTTAGAAATCTGTAATTAATATTTTCTATCAATATAATTACTGCATGTTAATTGTCAGACATAAAGAGGGAGAATGACAGGCACTGTAATACTTTCCAAGTGCCCCAAGAAACAAGACATCTTGTTATAATGCCAGAAACACCTACAGATACAGTAAAATTTGTGACAGAACTTACTTTCTGCTGTCTGCAATATTATCTCATCAAGCTCTTTTTCAAGTTTTTCATAAGTGTCTAGCCTTGCCTGATACTCAGAATTCTGTGTTTGAAGTTCAATAACGCGTGCTTCACTAGAAGACTGAAGACTATAAAATTCCTTAGTAAGCACCTGTGAGAATGAATAATGGAAAGATCAGGAATTCAGCATTACAGCTATTTACGAGAGAGGCAAAATACAATACATGTAAAATGCTTAGCAGTATGATACTAAATATTTCATATCACTTTTGCACAGGAAACAGGAAAGATTAAGATACTTTAAAAAGCAGTTATTTTTTTCAACTACATTATCTTGCACATATTACACTCTTAAGTCATATCACGTATCCCTATCTCCTAAGGCCTTAGCAATTTTAAGCTTTGAAAAAGCTACAAGAAATTTAAAGAAAAGTTAGGAAAAGCAAGGTAAGAGCAAAAAAAAAATAATCATACATGGCATTCAGAACAGTGTAAATGCATTTAGTTTTGTTGCTTTAACTGGATTCAGATTTCAGTTACCAATTTAAAAAGAGAGAGTTCCTTTACAGAATGGTAAATGCACGAATGTTAAAATTTGGTACTTAAGATATACCAGATTCTTATCAGTTACTTATTACTGAAAGTTAACATGCCATTACCATTCAGGACTAATGTAAATACTTAATCCATGAAGCTTAAACAAAAAAGCATATATTCAAAAGTAAAAGTCACGAAGGTTCATATAATAACTAAGGTCTGATGTAGTGTTTGAAAATAAAAAACAACATTGACAAAACAAGTATTACAAAAACAACTGGAATAAGAAAATCCTTGGTAAAGTAGTAATCTACATGCTTCACAGAAATAAATCCCACCAAAACAGGTAAAGTAATAACCAAGATGTACTGCAGCTAAGTTTAATGCTAACTACCCAGATAAAAATCCAAAACATTCAAGATGACAACTGAATGCAGATCTTGAGATACAGAAATATGTGCATAATGTATAGAGCAGTAATACCAGATTCACTGTCAAAGCCACTAAAGAACGCACAATACTTAGACAAACAAGCCACTCGAACACAGAAAGATTGGTCCAATGTCACAAAAGAATAAATGTGTATGCTAAAATTTGGCAACATATGAACCATCTGTTTCCTACTTTTAGCATGCATAAGATGAGAAACCACTCTGTGCTGAAATCCAAATAAAAACAAGAATTGTTTCACAAAGCAGCTGTAGCAGAGTCACAAATACTATTGACTGTGCTATTAAGATCAACATCCTATAAGAAGGGTAGGAAAAACCCCTTAGTACACTGATACTATATATAATAAAGGAAATTAAAAAATTAAGAATTCAATCAAAAGGAACAAAAGTAAAAGCTCCAGACATCAAATATTTTAATTCTGCAAGAACATTTATTAATGAAAGAGCACTGGTTTCAAAGCATCTCATTATAAAGAGAAAAGGAAGTGCCAAAAGTGTTAGTAGAATTGAATGCCAAATATTGAAGATGTTATCAGATCAAATAAATATCCACAAAGAAAATAACTCAAATTTAACTATCTTTTTAGACACATCTGTGCAATTAAAAATCTGATTAGCAACTTCAAACTCTAGCAAAACTTGCATTCCCAGCGCTTGTGACCACAACTAACCTCGTCAGCCAGGATCTGAATGTCCCAACACAGAAAAACCAAGAAATTATACCTAAAAAATCTCTAATTCTATTTCCACTCTATAGTTCCTTTTAATAAATTCCCTAGGCCGGTTCAGCACTAGAAACGCTGAGACTTTAAGAACAGCATCCTTCTCCAAGAAAGGAAGGCTGCCTGACATTTCTTTGAGACATACACTACCAATCTCATTTAAATCTCATAGACTGGACTCAGAGATTTAATTTTGGGACTAACTTTGCAAGGTGAAGAAATATTGTTTTAAAGTAAGTTTGCTCTGCTGAATACTGGACACCATTCCAATACCAAAACAGGTGAACAGGATATGATCAATTTTTGAAAGTACATGTTTGAAAGATAATATATTCTGAGCTTATAAACGAGCCCAAGTCATTCAGCTCCGCTGAGGTGCCCGGGGGCTGGCAGCGGGGGCTGCGGGGCCTCTGTGAGGCGGCCGGGGCTGCCCCGGGCCGGGCACAGCCAGTTCCAGCCGGCTCCAGCCCACCCACTGCAGGGCACGGCCAGTCCCCATGGCCAAGGTGGTGGTACCTCAAGGAAAATGTATTTAAGCAAGGACAAAAATGCTGCACAGCAGTGAGACGTGAGGGGAAAAAAAGTGTGAGAAACAGCCTTGGTGAGGGAAGGAGGGCAGGAGGTGCCCCAGGTTCTCTTGCAGCCGAGGGATAAGACCATGGTGAGGGAGGTTGTCCTCCTGCAGACTATGAAAGACCACAGCAGAACAGATATCCCACTGCAGCCTGTAGAGGACACCCTGCTGAAGCAGGTGGACATGCTCTGAAAGTACTGCAACATGTGGAGAGCCCAAGCAGGAGCGGATTTTCTCCTGAAGGAAGCTGCAGCCCATGAAAGATCCATCCTGGAGCAGGATAAAAGCATGAGGAGGAAGGAGCAGCAGAGACGAGCTGTAATGGACTGATGCCAACCCCCATTCCCCATCCCTTCCCATACTGTTTGGGAAGGGGGAGGTAGAAGAGTCAGAAATGAAGGACAGAAATTAAACCCAAAAAAGAAACGAGTAGTAAAAGATGCTTTGCCTTTGTTTCTCACCATCCAAATCCATTTGGAATAAGTAAAAATGGCATTGGAAATGGTAACACGTGAAATTAATTTTCCCCTGGTCAAGTCTGTTTTGCCCATGATGGCACTTGGTAAGTGATCTCCGAACCTTTATATCAACCCATGAGTTTTTTTCAGCTTATTTACCCCTGCCCGTCCTCTTGAGGAGGGAGAATGAGAAAGTGGCTAGGTGAGTGTCTGGCAGCTGGCCAACATCAACCCACCATGCTAGGACTAGCAATGTTAGGTCTTTTCAATGCTGTATACACCGTGCTCCCCTTGACTACTTTAACTGTAAAAATTTGTTCCAGAATTGAGTATCAACAAAAAATATTTTTATTATGTAACAATGTTGTTACAAATCCTAGTTCTTAATGACACTGAATTCACCATAACTGTTCTGGTATAACTGCCTTCTTTCCCTACAATAATCACATCGACTGACATAAGCAGCTTTGTGGTACAAGCATATATATACCTCAAATGAATGAGGTACTGTCTTCAGCATCTCTCCATGAAAGATTGTTTTGCCTTCTTCGTCTCCCATAAGTCTTGTTTTCCACTGAACTGGTCAAACTTAATCATCACTAGATTCTGCTTCAGCAGAATTTGGTGGAGATACTAATTCAGCCATGTATGTTCTTTGCTACTTTTCCCCTAAGCTTTTCCATTTGACATTCTAATTGAAAACGACCATGTAATGCCCTGCAAAGTGTCTCTTTATATAATATAACATACCTCCAGCTTTCTCTGATATTTCTCACATTCCATTTGGCACTGTGAAAGATTCTTAGCTGTTCCTTGCTGCACGAGTTGAACATGTTCACTTTCAAAGGACTTTAACTTAATTTGGTGAAGAAGTTCAGCTACTTTGCTTTCTGTGCCAAGCTGCATTTGTCTATACCTAAAAAAAAAAAAAAAAAGTAAAAAAGCAAAAAAAAGTTTTGATGACTCAAAAATAAACTTAGAATACATGCTAGTTCTGTTAGTTACAGGTATAAATTTCAGAAATTTCTAAGAGTTTAATAAGTATTAGTACGGTTACCTATGTAACTATTGTAACCTGTATTTGAAACATTATTAGGAAAAATTCAATATATAATAACAACGAAATACAGTACATGGAAAACTCAGTCCATGGCTTTTCTGAATATGTGGTTAATGCACAGTCAAATAACAATGACCTTACAGTACACCTTGTTTTTAAAAAAATGTTAGCTCGGTGTGAATCTCTTTCTCTGTACACAAATGTATGCACTGAAGCCTTTTCATGGGAGAGATACTAACGAGATGTTGTCTCCTGTCTTCACCACATTACCTGTGATAGGGAGAAGTGGTAATACACATCAGTGGTATCGATGGTGCATCCCTTTGGGATATCATGGATATCAGCTATACTGCTTTTTCCCATACCCAAACATATGAAAAGAATTAATCTTGTATTAATTTCCAGTCATTCAGAACCACAGGTCCTTCTCAAAAAGCAGAAATTAAGTATATGTTTGAAAACATCACTATAAGGTAATTTTAGGTGACAAATAATATTCCATTTAGAAGTGGTTTTCATTAATTCTACTCATTACGTTTAACAGGCAATCTCAAAATATGGGGGTAAAAAAAGTTTGCTGATAGAATACTAAATTATTGGGCCATAGAAAAAGAGGGTGACATGAAGAACAGAAGAAACCCTTATGAATCTTAGCATTAAAAACTGATATGAAATTCAAAGGAGATACATGCAAGATAAATCGTAAGTTGTAAGAATTATCTGAACCATAGACGTAAAATGATGAACTCCTAGTTGACTATTTTCATTCATGAGTGAGATTTCGGGGTTATACTAGATAAATCCATGAAAATTTTGGTTCAGTTTTACATAATGGTCAAAGCCAACATTTTGGGAATTACTGTGAAAGCAATAGAGAAAATACAGAAATCACCATTTCATGTTACAATTCCATGCTGTTGCCTGCACAATGAATGCTGACTACTGTTCTAGTACCTCACCTCACAAGGAACATAACAGAACTGATAAAGCATCAGAAAAGGGTAACAAGGATTACCTTTGACAACCAGCAACATCATGCACTTATACAGTTGCACTGTGTTGAAGAAATTACTTCCGGAAGCTAGGACTCTACAGCTTGGAAAAGAGATGGTATGAGGAAAAAGAGAGGCCTGTAACATTATGAGTGGCATGGAGAATGAGAACAGGAATCATCTGTATTTTCCAATAGATGAATGACAAGGCAACTAATAAGGCTAGCAGACACAGAATGAAAATAAATATAAGTAATTCATCACACGTGAAAGCCATGAAATTCCTTACCATAAGACGCTGTGGATGCTAAAAGTTAACACTTGCTCAAGAGGATACTAAACAAACTCACAGCAGAGAAATCTGTTGACCACTATCAAATGCAAGATGGTACTTCTCACACAGAAGTCGCTTAACAACAAATTGTTAGAATGCCAGATAAACCTTTACTCTAACCCAGCATGACTGTTCTGTCAAATAGCAGTTGCAACACAATTCCATCCTATTTAGCACCTGATCTTCATATGGGATTGAGAATGTTTAAAAAAACAAGGGGATTACTTCAGATATTTTCCCTGAAGTTTTCAGATGTAGGAATGTTTCTAAGGCACAAAGAGGAAGCAATTTTCACTGGAATTAACTTGAGCAGAACAAAAAGGTGTTATTATCATGCCCTTTATAATCACTTTGTAGACATCTGTGTATGAGTAAACAGTCCAATGCATGAATGTTCCCACACAGGCTGCGTGGACAGAGGCTGGAAGCTCTGCCTGCTGAGCTCATGAAAAGGTCACTCTTAAAACAGTTCTCTTTTTCAATAGCGTGACATTTGTTCTCAGAGTTACTGCACTCAAACAGCTAAATGCCAATTATCTATCTGGTTATGGGCTACTGCTGTCAATTTTGCTTGGGGATGCTTTTCAAATGCTGATACTTCAAGTATTTCATCAATGCTCCCTGACTGTGTGTTCCTGTTTTCATTTTACCACACAAAAATAGCTTCAGCACTCTTACTTCTCCACACTGTAAATGATTGGCTGCAGACATGACACTAAATCTGTTCTGCTATATACATTGTTTACAATCCTGGGAAGGCTGGTTCCAAAATGAGTAAGTCTTCACAAAGATACATGTCATCCAGCCAACTGATCTTGCAGTGCAACATAAAAATGAAATTTATCTACCAGTAATATTTATTGACTTTTAATAACAAATTTGTATCTTCTGCTTTTACACAAAATAAATGGCAATGCCTGCCTGCACACAGCTTCAGACCTTAAACTAGTCTGAGTTTCTGTACAGAGCTTACACACTGGAAACATGCATACATGCATACAACATAGTTTACACATACTTGTCTGTACCTACTTTCTATACTTTCCAGAAAAGTCATAGCTCTTTGATTATTTTCCAAGTCTACTCAATCAGCTGGGTGCTTCCAGAGCATGCTTATCAACCCAATCATGAACATTAACTTCAGGGAAAAAAAATTGTACTTTGTTTTGCAAATTTAAGTACCTTACATATGCATGATCTGTTTTCTACTGAGAAGGTTATGAAGGGTCAGTTTTCTTACTACACCGTTGAGCTCACTAGTAACTCCCTTCACTGTAGCACCATTCAGAATTTCTTTGTCATACACTTGCTTTTACTTGGCTAGATAGTATCTCCGGTTTCTTGGCTACTATTTCAGCATAAGTATGTGTGAATGTGTGCACACAGTCATGTAACACAATGTCAAAATACATTCCTTAATCTGCCTAGATGGTCTCTAAGGAAAAACAAAAGAAACTAAAACCACCCTATGCTTTAATACTATTATTATGGAAAAAAATCGTGGAATGCGGGTATGCAGGATTTTTCTCCATCAAGAAATGTTAGAAAATGATGTAGTGAAAGAGAAGAGGGGTTTGTCTCACAGAAGATGAGGGTTGGGAACGGGAAATTACAGATTGAGGTAATGAAGAAAATGGAAAATAAACCCACATGTAAGAATCATCTGGAATGAGGTCTCACCTACGTTACATGTCTGTGTCATTTGGATGACCAGTCAATAATGCCTGAAATTCGCTAAAGCAGAGTGACACAGTGGTTACCAAAAATACTGTTTCTAGAGTAAAGTAGAAGAAAAATATTCAGAGAGGGACTTAAACTCTGGTTTGCAAGGATGATTTTAAGATTTTTCAGTCAGAGTCTGTCTTTGCAAATGGTGGATAATGATATAACAACTTTTCAAAATCTGCATACAATGAGAGTAAACTGAAATATTTCATGGTAAAATCATTTAGTCTGTATACTGAAGAACACAGAATGGAGGAACTACAAACACATCCAGCACAGCCTAATTTAATATTAATATTCAAAGATTTCTATCATATACATGTGGTAGATTCACTTAACGTTTCTAACTTCTTATAGGCATCCCATAAGTACTGAGATAGCAACTCTAACCTGTTGTTACCTAACAGGAATACTCACCTTTTTACCATCATCTAGCCCATTGACAAAAACAGAGAAGTACAGCAGCACTCCTCAAAATTGTAATTGAACAATTAAGTACATTAGAAGACAATAAATTTGTATAATTAACCATTCAAGAAACAGCAAATCCTAGTATTAAGTTTGTAAATAGGAAAGAATGCCACGTAAGTAAATACAAATAATACACCTTCCAAAAGAAGCCCTATCAAAATTATACAAAACACCAAACCTTTCTAATGTTGCTAACTTGATTATACCAACCTAAAGCCTAAAGCTCTTTAGGAGCTTTATTATTAATTTGTAGACATTATTTTCAAGTTTAGAAATGGAAAAAATCCTGGAAGTTGTGAAATCATCCTGACTCCACAGATGGGTCAATTTCAGAACTAAGATACTCAGAGTAATTACAATGTACTCTTCTGTATGTACAAACATCTGTGCTTTGGTTCAGTGCCAAATTTGCAGAGAAACCTAAATGCTACAGACATTTTCTTCTTAACCTGTCCTATGGCAAACCTCTCGCTTCCAGTCCCAGCATGTCCTCTAATGTTCCTGCCCTCCTCCCTCTCTGTCCTAGTGCCAGCCCAGATTTCTCCTGATTTCCAGTTCTGTTTTCTTTCTTTCTGCTCGGGGTATCTGTTTTTCTTCTCACCTGTGTTCCCAGTCTATTCAGCTTCCATTTCTATCTTTGAGACCTACTCTCCATCTTCTGGCTTGCTTGCTTTCTATTCCTGTATCACCCTCATAGTTCAGCATCCTTCATCAAATCCTACCCATACTTCTTTCAGTATGTTTCAAATCCCAGTTTAATTTCCTCCCCTTTTGCAACTGAGTCTGGCTGTTAAGGCTTCCTTACTTCCAAAGAGCCCAAAGTACAGAACAGAGTTTTCCTTACTTTTTGTTGTGCCACTTGGAGCCACAGAAGGAGTAACAGCATTCTAGACAGGCCTAAATTAAATTCAGTCATGTTATAGACTGCACATACGCTGTCCATACATGTAGCAAACTGTGAGACTCCAGTTCAAACATGGGCACTCAAAGGATCTTGTTTTTGCTGGTTCTCTTTTTGATCCTTGGTACTGAAAACTGGTTGGCTTGTTTCTGAATAATCAAAAATTTCCCATGAATTGAGTTCGCACGCTACCCACTAAGTAATTGAAAATGCAGGAACTCTAATCCTTACATTTCAAATGCTTTCATCGCTCAGCTTCTGAAGCACTGAGAGTAAGTCTGATGCGTCATGTATCTGGCTCATTTAATAAACTGAATGTCTGTTTTAATATTTACTACAAAATGGGTAAGAAAACTGTCATTCTTCATTTAAATACACATATTTTATGGATATTGTTACAGTAACTTTATAGGCATTTTCAGTCTTTTGTACCAGTTATTGCTTCATTAATGTCTGTCAAATATGTTCAATTATTTCTAATCTGGACTAAGATAACAATGCACTTAGTAACAACGAATTTAAATATCTCCAACAAGAAAAAAAAAAAGCTCTGGGTATAATTATTAAACAGAAGATGAAGCATGCCATCTACAAATTGTTTAAACAATGAAAAAATTGCTTGCTGAAATTGTTTTCACTTAATTTTTTTTTCCCCCAAATAACATGCTGAGAATATTTTCGGCACAGTATTCCTGTTTTCGGCTGTTATTTAAAAAAAATCCAGAAACATATACCTGTTTTAGATCGTTACTAAAACCAATCAAGAAATGTATAGCTTAAATGCTAAAGGGTAAACGTGACTTAACATGCAAGTTCTTGCCAGATGTTACATTTGCTTCATATCAAGTAATTAAACATACAGTACTTTTGCATGTGGTTTAGTAAAATCTGTTTGAGAGAAAGCTTAGAAGCTTTGTTTAAAGATGCTTGCTTCAAAGAAGATTTTTGTGTTTTGCAGCATTCTAAGCATTATTTGGCCTCTGATCCTCATTCTGTCAAAACAGCTTCCTTGGAGGCAACACTTCCAGATACTGCTTTGCAGTTTGTAGAAAGTGCTAGTTCCAAAGATCCAGATTCAGCAAGATAAACAGGTGTTTTATATTACCTGTAGTTTCAAGACACCTAAACCCAAAATTATTTATGCCGTAAGTGGAGTGCTCCAGTAGGTAGAACCCATGTATTCTTTCTACCCTAACTAGAGTAATGCCCACTGCACGCTAGAGTGGACTCCTTTCCCTCCAGTGTCTGATGAGAACATGCATACTTTCCATGTATTCTTGTGCCTTACACCAGAGAAAGAAACAGGTTAGCTGCTGACAGATCTTCTTACTAACCTGTAACACAACTGGTAAAGAGCAAAGGTAAAGGTGGGGTTGTAGAATATACATATAAAAGACACATCTTGCTGAATTACTGTAAAGGTAGCTGCTTATCTTTGCGTTTATACCATTAGGACAGCTACAGTGACCTAATTACCATGATGAGTGTTCCATCTCTTTTATGAATCAGAAGAGTGAACATCACAAAAAATGAGTCTGCTTTAGATATATCTGCTAAATCATGCTGACTGGTAGGGACTGAAATCCATCTTCATTTCCTTGTCTCTTCGCTTCCTTTTATTTGACTCTGACTCTGTGAAACTTAAGATTAGCTCCTGCACTGACACAGCTTCAACAGTAATGGTAGAGACTGCTTCATCCCAGCCAGCCTAGCCTGTACTTGGGAGTTATATGTCAGTCATGAGAATTTCATAATAAACCTTCACTAGGAAGTTTATTCTCAATCCTGGAGCTCTGATGGACACTGAATCCCATATTCTGTGCATGCTTACTTTTGGGCTACTGTAAAAAAGATGAGCAACTCCTGCCATGCTTTTTTTTAAAAATGAAACAGGATGTGGTTGCTCTGCTGCTGAATGCTTAGTTTGCTCAGTCACTTGCCTAAACTGTTATTACTTGGTTTAAGTAATCAGCATCTTGATTAACTCTTTCATTATTTGACTCAACGAAATAAAGACAAAATCTATTAAAATAACCTAACTGAACTTTAACAATACAGAGGTATTAATAATAGCATCCTTGCCAAAAAGAAAGGATCTGAAGAAACCAATAAGCATATAATAAGGAATGGGATATAATTTCATCATTTCCTTCTCAAAACCTGTACTTTAGATACATAGATAAGAGAATCACCTGGTAATTTTTATGAGTCTAACTGTAGTTGCTTTTCTTTTTGCCTATACATTTTAGTCAAGATGTATATCTTTATGTTCCCATTTATGTTTCTGGGGATGATGAATTCTAAGTCTAAGAAAAACTGTACAAACATGAAACAAATCATTGATATACATGGTTGGTCAGAGAATACCTACCAGATCAGATATTTCAGGAGATGCAGGCACAAAGATAACTAGCTTGTAAACCCAAAAATGGAAATCGTCACCCTACAAGATCCCTTGAATAAAACTTCAAAATAACCCCAAAGATAGATAAAAGATTCTTCTTTTTCAAACAGGAAGGCTATTAAATGAGTTCTCTGAAGCCTAGTGAAGAGATACCAAAGGAAATAGCTTCACAGAATTCTCCTAAGTACAGGACAACAATCTAAAAGGGAAATGCAGCCAAGCTAAAGGACACAGAGACCAGCAGCTCTACCTCAAGCCAAACACAGTCAGTAGAAGCTGAACAGTTCTATTGTTTTTGGCACAGCCTTGACACACTGCAAAAAGCTATCTTTTGCATCTGTGTGCCCTCGCACATAAAACGGCAAAATTTTCCAATCTTGAAATTATGAGAAACATGCTGAACTGAGGTGGAACACACATCTGGACAAGAAGCAGAATAACCATGATTAGATTTCTCATTGCCTAAACATCTTTGCTCAAACAGATAAGACTTTTTCTTTTTTTTTTAATTCACTTTGAAATGACAGATTGAAAAGAATCCTTGCTCTGCAATATGGTTTTCTCTATTGTATGTATTTTAATCCAAGAGCAAAAAAAAATGCAGTGTATTTATCAAAACCTCATTATGTTGAGTCACATTTTCTGTACACACTATTCCCTATTTGATTTCCCATGGTATCCCAAACCATTAACTTTATTAAACCAGTATTTTTATTTCATGGTTTACTTCAGTCCTGGCAAAAATTTCCATGGCAACAAAGCTGAATTTTGTACTAAATCAACAAAAGACAAGGAATAGTAGAGTGTATTATCCCCTAATAACGTACATTGATTGGTATAGAAAATAATTATTTGAATTGTAACTGTAAGAGGTTTTGATATGAGAAATATATATATAGCAGACCCAAATGAAGAAAATGCCAGCAACTTCTTTGCTGTAATACACTAAAAAAAGAAAAGCATCAAATTTTAATATTACTTTATACAAAGTTTCAAGTTTGTAACATACACTTAGAATGGTCAGGCTTGATCAACTTTTCCTGCTGTTTATAATTATTGTTTAAGCTACCATCCAATTTCAATAATGATTCAACAACTTATCTCCTTAAACCAAGTATTAGCTTTTCCAGAAATATTACTACTTCATGAAAATATTCTTTAATAGTAGTAGTATTTGTGTTTCTGGAATATAATTGAAATAAATTGCAGTTGTAGCAGATGAAACATGCCTGAATAGATTTGGGGAATATCAGAAGTTACAGAAATTGTTCATTACATATTTATTATTGCACTGTAAACATTGTTCTTCATTGTCAAGCAAACTAAAAAATCTGAGTCAACAGTTACTGGACTCTGGAACTGCAGATTGAATTGTTTTTTCCTCTTAGATAAAACATACAAAAATGTATCATTAAAACTCTCCACCCCAACTAGTCAGAGAGATTATTTTTCATCAGATATTCAGCTAAATCAATATAAATACTTCCAGGTCTTTCTTGTTATGCTGGATAGTGTGATTATTACTTGCTAGGCTAATTCAGTATTCAGGGAGTTTTCAGAGTGCCAATATGTGCATGCAGTTTTACTTTACATAGCTCAAATCCATTTTGATATAGCATTACTGACCCTTAGCATATTTGCATACATTCCCCTCACTGAATGTTCTAGAGCAGTTTTTCAAGATAGTAGCTGAAACAAATGTAAGAAACTTTACATAACTGTATCTAAACTACCAAATTTACATGAAGTTTTTGAGGTAAACAGTCAGTATTCCCAATATGCTGTAGATCCTCTCCATAGAATAGACTATTTTCTTTTTCTTTAATCAATCAACACTAGTGATGTCACCATGAAAAAAGAATACTGCATCCAAATATGCTTGTGCATGCATATGTATACACACATATACACAAACCCCAAAATCTGAAGGAAATCATAAGTGTCTACTTGCTAAAGCTAGTAGATGTTGACTAATTTTTTTTTTTTTAATATTTTAAGTCTCAAACTTTAAACCTCTGCAGATACCAAACAGAGGCTACTGAAAACTTCTGATATACACATATTGGTCAAACCTAAACCATAAATGAACAAGGGGAAGGTGATTAAAGGAAAAAACCTCTCCGCTTCATGCTGACAAATTTTGTTACCTTTTTGTATTCATTTACATGATTTACATTGGGAACACATCAATCTGTAAATTGCATATACTTTTCTCTCCAATTACTTCCCTTTGCTACTCTTTCTATAAACTCAGTTGCATAAGCAGCTTATTAAAATTAAAACCCAGAAAATTGAAATTGGATTGCAAAGACATACTGAAAGACTATTATGGGTCATGCAATGGGTACAGATATTTTGTGGTCCTATGCACAAACTACTAGTAAGCAAGAAGCAATTAACTGTCTCATACAACTTTGATAAAACTTTTGCAGTAGACTTAGAGACTGCAAAAGTAACAAAGATAACAGTCTGAATCATGAAATTCAAGTCACATTTTACACATGAGAAACATAAAATTTCCACACTCTTTAAAGAGGAAACTTAGAGATATATCAGCAATCTTACCCTCTACCTTCCGCAAGAGCATTTATTGGCTGTTGTTGTATATGCTGCTGCTCCTCTGATTTAATAGAAAATTCATTAAGATACTTTTAGATGTAAATATATACTTAAAAGGCAACTACTGTATGATTTTTAATTCCATTCATGCAGAAAGGGAAAAAGTCACTGTGAAATGATTGACAGAACAGCAGTTATATAAGTGACAACAGCAATACTGAAATATGTTTCTCCTTTTAACAAATAAAAACTAAAAAACACTAAAAACACAGCTACTAAAACCAGAAGAAAATATGTTTGGAATGCTATATGCCTCCTTAAAAGTCAGAAATAAACATACAAATATTTAAATTCTTAAGATACAAAAGTAACTTTTATCAAATAATATCAAAGTTAAAAAAAAAATATAAAACTGAAAATTCTGTTCTATACAGTGATTAAAAAAAAAAAAAAAAAAGAAAAAAGAAAAGAAAAGGAAATGTCATCACTGAAGCTTCCCAGAAAAGGACAGGAAGAGAAATGAGAAAGTAGGGAGAAAGCTTTTCAGGTAAGTCTAACCAGGATGACCATCAGACAAAGCTCCACTGACAAGAAAAAGAAGAGACATATCTAACTACTGTACAAGCAGAGAGACTGCTCTCCCGCTCCATTTTCCCAGTCAAAAGTCTGGCAGAGTAGGTCAGAAGGTTAGGGTTCAAACTACCATAATTTAGTAAATGATCGGTATGTCCTTTATATGACACATAACAGGTTTGATTCCCTGATAAGCAGAGTTCAAAGTACAGGCATACCTTGTTATCTGTCAAGGATGTGCTCCTAAAAGTGCTACAGTTAGCATGATGGACAGCAAAGCAACTTTTCCCCTAAGAATCAATGTAATGGAAGGTCTTGGTGCTTGCAATGACTTAAACAAATAGACAAAATCTAAACACGAGCACAGTATGTTGGTGCATAATTTTCCATTTATTCCCCAGTAAAATTACCCCCTAAAAATAAGAGCTCAACAATACAACAGCAAAACAGAATTGGTGTGTAATTCAGTTCAGAAGGGAATTTAGGGGGTATCTTGTCCAACATACTGCTCAGAGCAAGGTCATCTACGAAAGCACACCAGGTTACTCAAAGCTTTAGCCACTTGGGTCTTGAAAACTTCCAAGGACAGAGACTTGCCCACAGTAATCCCTTGCTGTAGTGAAAAAGTTTTTCCTTATACCAAGTTGGAATGTCCTGTTTCAACTGGTGTTCTCTCATCCTCCTACCATGCCCTGTTGTGGAGGGGCTGGCTCCATCTTCCTGGTGATCTCCTTGTAGGCACTGGGGGCACTGGTGTCAGATGCCCCAGAGGCCAGGCTGAGCAATCCCCTCCTCAGACTCTCCTCACAGGCCAAGTGCTCCAGCCCTGACCATTCTGGTGGCTCTCCACAAGATTCAGTCCATTTCATCATTATGTTATTTGTACTGGATCCCTTGATGTGTTGCCTATTCTTCCACTAATACACCCCAGGATGCTGTCAGGGTACACTGCAGGCTAATACTGAGCTTGCTGTTTACAAAAAAAGATTTGTTCCCGTTAAAGACAAGGAGGATGGTGTGTAATCACACATGTGATAATTTGCATTTCCTTATTATCATTCAAATGCTACATAAAAGCTATTACAATATTAAAACCCATGTACCAAAGACTACTATAACTGTACTTCAACAGTTTTAAATTAAGTATGATACTGGAAAAATACATCGATTTCCATCTGTCTTTCAGAACTTAAAGGAGCTTCCATTAAGCTGTGTGCAGGCCATAAGGCATGCTTCAGTGCAACGGGGCAGCTCAGGGAAGTTTTTTGTTAGAAGACCAACAGATGGAGAAACATGCTAACAGGGACAGCTAGTAGAGATGGGTCTCACATAAGCAAAGGATACTAAAATGACTGAAAGACAAGCAATGGGCAGGGCAGCATTGCTGGACCTGTCTTCTTTCAAGTGTAAGATACGTGAAATACCCTTCACTATGCAGTGATAGTAACTGGAACCACATTAACATTACCGTTAATGGGAAAACAAAGGACACCTTGTGAAGACTCCTCTTGATTCACATGACTTAAAAAACATGCTCATCAACTGCATTTCAGCTTTAGAGACAACTAACAAGTATGAAAATGCTGTATGCTAGCTTGTTTGTTCCAAGTCTTGATATAGCTTTGCATTTCATTACCAAGAAATGAAACACGTCTTGCTTCTAAAAATTATTTTCCTGAACGGTACAAGACCTTCAAATCAATCAGAGAAACTTTTGAAGATACTGTAAGAACAATAAAGACACTTGCACAACAGCATCAAAAGCGTAAGAAAATATGGAAGATACTCTTACAGCCCAAAACAAAAGGAAGGAGCTATAGTCACATTCTGTATGGTCTTAAAAGCTTCAAGCAGGGTAATAAATGAATCCTGAACATATATGTCACCAAGCTGTTTATGACACTAATGACACAATTTCATTTCTCTTCATTTCCAAGCCAGAAAAAGCCTGATGAATCAAAGTTTTCTACAGAGCAGCCTATCCCATTAAATTCTTCAGTTATCAAATTATCCTATATTACCTGCTGAGGCATGGGAAAAATGAAAATACTTCAAAAATGCAGTAACTATTTTGAAAAATAGTTAACTCCAAGCTGTCTCCACTTTTGAGCATATTGCTTTCACAACATATTGTTCTATATTTTATCAGTCATCTGACAAGTTTAACAATTTTTATAGACAGACAAACTTTGCCTTTATAAAGCTCTTCTACTTTTTCTACTACTAAAGTTATTAATTTGAGAAAAGTAGTATTGTGGGAAGCAGTTAAAAAAGAGAAAACAAAATCCAGGTTTGAAAATAATAAAAAGTAGTTGGAATTCAAGAATTATGGGGATACTAGCAGGCTTTGTGATAGAAGGTATGCTTGAAACTTTTGAGAGTCTTAGATGTGATATAAACATCACTTGGCTCCTGAGAGACCACAGCAAAAACCACAGAAGTTTAAGAATTATATGCACTAAAATAAATAGACTAACCAAGTTTTCTGTTTCTCTTCATCCTCCAGTTATTTCCAGCTCTCTTCTCCCTTTCTACATATTTTTGTCTTAATTTTTGTATTTTCCTCCCATTTTCTCCATTCTCTCTCAGCATTTAAACAATTCTTTCTTCAGTTGAACTATCACCATCCCTGCAGTAACAACATCTGAGAAACATAATTTCCCTTTTTCTTCTTGTAGTGGACTTGAAAACAAATGTTTGTTCTTTTGGGCCTTTTCCCCTAATGGGACTTGTAGACAAGACACTCCTATCTCCAAATATTCCCTGTCCCAACTGAGCACCTGGAGGCATCTCAAAGTAAATCTTTTCTTTTATTATTTATTTTGGAATAGAAAGAGAAAGCTCCTACTACTCTGTGTTCAGTGCTTGTATCATTTCATCCCTGTAATCATCCGTTCTTTCTGCTAGGAGCCCTAGAATATGGCTACATGCAACTAGCAAATCAACTTAAAACGCAGTTCTTGCGCTCACTTGAACAAGCAGCTGGAAAGCTCCTTCTAAAACAGCCATATTGTTAACATTAACTTCTTTGGTAAAAGTAAAGGGACCCATTCACTGAACACCATGTTAAAACATAGCTTTAAGCCTTTGTATTCCTATGGTTTACGGGAAAGACTTCCATTGAATGGGGACTTAGATATAGATAGGAATAGTTAATTTCCCTTTAAAATTGGAAGAATGAACTGTTGCATTTCAGTCTGACCATGCTAGTTACCAGTTTTGTGTGAATACATAGGTTATGGCTGAAAAACAGTCTAGTTACCACTGTATTTCAGTTAACCTTATTTTGTGTGATGAGCAATTCTTTTGCCTTCTTTATTACAAGGAGTTTTAAGTAGATGGAGGTGTTTAATATTTTTCCACAGTATTGTAAACGCTATTCCACTCTGAGCTCCATTCTCAGCATTCCATTCTTCCACTGTTAAAAGTCTGAACCAGGTTGAAACCAGACTCTAAGCTTAATCTAAAACCACTTAATAGGCTAATAGTTCAACTTGCCTTATTGCAAAATTGAGTCAGTATTTCAGAAAACAAGAAAATCTGCTTACTGTCAGCTGTTCTTGAAGACGCAATGTTTATAGGTGCAGGACACTGAAGCATGCTTGTCTTGGCAATACTAATAGGGCACACAGTCTAACACTTTGCTGTTATATAAATGGGGTGGAGTTTGACCCATATTTTCACTTCTTCCTGATCTCAGAATTCCTGGTAACACTAATGGACACTCAAAGGCAAGCAATAAAGAGGGGGTGTTGCAAATGTACATATAGAAAATGCACTGTAAAGAACAGTTATAGGTAAATTTGATTTCTGCTTCAGGACATCCATAATGTTAGTGATTCCAAGTTGTATTTACCATAAAAACACCTTAAGTATGGGAAAGGGATGTTCAATAAGAACTGCAGGATTACCAATCTGAAATCAACATAAAGCCTAAGTGTTTCAGGAGTTAAAGCACAGCAGTGCAAATCTCAGGGGTAAACGTGCTGGGAACCATCACTGTGACACAACCTCTACTAGGTTAGGATTACAAACATTAGAACCTTTTCATCCTGTAAGAAAACCCTGAGACATCAAGATTCCTTAGGATCACTCTGCCACACACCACGAAGTATTTAAAAGTTTAGAGTCTATTAACATCAAATGAAAGCATGTCAGCTATACAAGCAGAGTAGAACTTCACAGCAGAAGAGGGAAAGAAATTCTTCTTCTTGCCTGACAGAGTTAAAGGGCCAAACATTTCAAACTACAGTATGTAACGAAGCACTAGTAACATTACCTCAAAAACGGTCAGCGACCTAGCCATAAAATAAGTCAAAAATTCTGACTGACTCAGACACACACGTTAACAAATACTCCTCATACCAGGCTACTCAATGCCTGTGGCGAGTAGGAAAACTCCAGTTCTGACAGTGTAGCAGTACTCCTGATAGGGGAGGGATCTGAGATTTACATAACAAGTATGACACAATTTCAAGGCAAAATTTTCAAAAATACAAGCAGTCTCCTCAGGTTCTAGGTAGAAAGTCTTATTCTAAGAACTTTATTAATTATATTTCCATTAGAAGAACCCCCACTGGTACATGGTGTTGGGGATTTACTATACAGGTCATTCTGGTCAGCAAAAGCAACACAGGAAAAAACACTCGGCAGCTTTCCAAGCTACGAAATAAAAAAAACTTCTCAAATTCATTCCTGATTCATTCAAATATGAAGACAAAGATTTACACTTATTTCCTGTTGGTGGCTAAGGCAAGATGACCGATCTTGTGTTATCCCCAAGTTCTTTGAAAACAGCTCTTAAATCATCACTTGTCACTTTAATTATCTTTTCACTGGGAACAAGCAATCCTATTTACTTGATGCATTCAGCACTCCTGTCAGCTGATGAACTAATTCCATTTGATCAGCTACTCCTAAATGAGGAGATCTCATTTTGACTTTTGTTAGTAAATGATATGAAAATAGTGCCACTCCATCATTATTCATATAATGATACTGAATTTACAGACAGAGGACTTTGTGAATTTTTTTTCCCTATTCTTAAGTTCCAGGGATAGGGAAGTGTAAACTGTCCTCCAGAGTGGAGCTTAAGCCTTTGCATCAACAGATCACTGGAATGAAGTTCTTAGATAAGGTAAAAGGTCTGTCATGGGAGTGAAGATGTTAGGAAATGAAGATCTAAACCACTTTTACTCAAAACAGGACCTCCATCCAAGTATCCTGTTTTTGTCAAGGAGCTCACAGACTCTTTCAGAGGAGACTCCTAGAATTTTCAGTAACAGCTGTTTTTGGTCAGTGCTTTGGGCCTTGCTCGAAATGTCCGTTTTCCCTCTTTAAAGCAGAGTAAGCAAAAAACATGAGTGTGAAACTTGAGAAAGTTAACTTCAATGAGAAAGCTACCAGTGAGATGACGCCCCTGGAAAAATGAACTAAACCCAGAAATAACAGTATAGTTCTGGTCCTCATGCTCTGTATCCTCAGCTTCATGTTGCAAGGGACTAAGTGTGAGAACACATGACTGTTGATTATAGGTGACATGCAGGCATACTGATAAAGAAAATTGTTCTTAGACTTTAGTGTGTGAATGGAAACATGTGGAGACAAACACCTACAGCAATCAGTAATTCTTTAAAAAGTTGTTACTTCTGGATGAATGCTGCTAAGATTTGCAATTCATTTGGTCACAGCAGGTTTTCAAAAAGAAAGTCTGGGCTTTCAATAATTAAGAGCATTTTCCAAGACTCCAGTCAATACATAAGCTAAGCAGAACAGTAGATTAGTCTTCACTTAGCTTTGTGCTGAGACAAGTAACATATATAAGCAGATTAGCATAAAGCTAAACAAGATATGTTCAAAACCACAACGAAATGTGTATACATGCTCTTAGATACAGCCAAAAGTAACCACAGGCCTCAGCTTGTTTGACCCACATAAAACACAGGACTTTCCTGAATTAATTCTTGTTTCGATTAACATATGTTGGTAAGAGTAAAGATCCACTTTGAGAGAAACAGTATTTTAGACACATGTCAAATTCTAAAGAGAGATTATTTAAGTGGCCTGTCACTTAAGCTATTTGAACAATGTTCTTTGAACTTCCAAGGGAAATTCTCCCCTTCAGAGTAACAAAAAAATACCAAGCTAATTCAACTCTGCCTGTAACACCAACTCTGGGAAGAGAGAGAATATTTAGCATTTTATCCCATCTAAAATTGCTTCCTTAAAACAGAAGAAATTTTCCTTTACGAATCTCTGTTCCCTAGCCACAGAATGTAACACAATTCAACATAACTTGCTTGTTTATATAAAAAATAATCATTTTTTAAAGCCAAATGAATTACTGGTTATTTCCCACCTACCACAACACACAATATTTTAAATTAGTCAAAGAATAAAACTTGCTACAATTGCAGAATCATACCTTTTTCACCCATTATAAATGTTTTGATTTTTTTTTGTCAGTGACAAGAAATACCTTTCCCAAATTTCCTTGCTGGACTGTAAAGAATTACTTGTAGGTTTGTAAAGTTTATGACTTTGACAGATCTGAAGTTATTACTTCTATGCCATCTTTAGGGGCTTTAAGAATAATAATAATCAGAACCACTATTTTTCTTATTTAGGTAAAGCTATACACATTTTTAGTGTTGTAGGAACCAAAATTGTCATCATGTAAGTGCAATAGTGTATACTGGGATTTTTGGTACCTTAAGTGCTGCACCGCCGAGTCTGTACCATTACCTTTCTTATGTTTCTTCAACAGTGTGTATTAATGTTAGACATAGCATTACACATTATACACAATGCTTGTAGCTCAATACTTCTGTCTTATTAATACTTTTCCGTTATTTTTCAAATTTCCATTTACTCTATTATCTTATATTCTTGCTAAAAATGACAATCACTCATGTCAATCACCCTCTATAGCACGTGGTAAGAATATAAAGACTCTAGCTGATCATGTCAATATTAAAATAGGACAAATATGTTGCTTTGGCACAGTAAAGTCACATCCAGACCACAAAAGATCGGATTATGTACAGACAACTCCCCTTTTCACCATTCCTTGGTATGCTACCATTTACACATACTCTACAAGATGAAAATACAAACAAAAAAAGTTTCTTATGAATGTATTTACTTAAAATGAGGAATACAGGAAATTAGGCACATTTGAAATTAATAAAAGCAGAGACCAGAACTCTTTCTTTCATGTAGATATTGCAGACTTACTGAATTGGAACAAAATGTTTGACAGTTTGTGCAACCAACATCTACACCTCAATTAGTTTTAACTCTAGACCACATTAAGGCATCTTAAATTCATTTTTTCTACTTTGACCTAAGTTAACTACTGTTCAAGTGTTTTCCTAAAACACTACATTTCTCAGCTGTAACAGCATCTGTCATTCTTGGCTTGGAAGCAAGCTCTTGTATGAATGTGAGCAATCTTTTTTTGCTTCTTTAGAAATGCAGAGTATGTTCAACAACTGTACTATGGATCTATAGGAATCTAAAGCATGTGTTTGAAGTAATTCAATGCATCTCTCAGATCATGATCAAATATGGCATGCAATAGGATTAATAAAATAAACAGCATACTGCAGTATTTGGTACTCTTACTAAGATGGAAAATAAAAGCACAAATTTTGCAGAGAGAAAAGTAATTAAACCATATATTAAAGGGAGAATTATAACTGCATAATCATTTTTCTTTTATTTAATAAAGAAAAGTCTATTGCTATTGCAAATATTTTTGTCAGATTCTATACTTCAAATTACAACAACAAAAGTAACAACACTTAGTGTTTGGTAGTCTCCTATGAACTCCAGTTTTCACAGCTAATGGCATGTACGGTTCCCATTCCATATTTCTTATGGACTTCAAATTAGTTTATGAGGCTTCAAAAAAAAGAAATGTAGAGGTTGAGACTGTTCAAAAGAATACCAAAGAGCAAAATAAACCTAAAAAAAACCCCAATAAAGTAAAAAAAAAAAAGACCATTTCACATTGAAATTACTCAGGAAGAGAAAATAAAACTTTCCACAGTACTATCTAGAATACATTTCACACCCTGTGATTGAGAAACCATGCTGCCATTTATTGCCCCTGTGTTTCAATAGTAAAACTTTGTGTGTTTGTTGGATTGTATAAAAATATAAATGTTTTCTAACGCCTTCTCAAAGTATTATTGCTTCTATAAAGTATTATTAGTTCTCAAAGTACTACCATTATTAGCATGCAATAAAGATGAATTTTCTGAAATTGTAATGTGAAAAAAATGACAAAAATAGCAAAAGGAAGAGATCTTTAACACAATGCAGTTGGTAGGGCTAGAACTCAGATTTTTTTCATAAAGATCTAGAAAACCATTTATATGCATCAGTGTTGTATTGGCAAAACTATTCTTCCTTCATTTGGCACAATCACATTTCAGTTACCTTTTAATTTGTTTTTTTTCTTATTTTAGGAGAGTCTCCTTCATAGTCCCTCCACAGACACATAAACTTTTATATTTTTATTTATTTTTATTTTGGAAGAGATATCATGGTTCTAATTTTCAAAGAAATTTAGGTTAGTATTTCAGAAGATTGTTTTTAAATCGTTCATTTACTATTTTAACATTAATGTGGCAGTAACAGAAAATTACTACTTTCTAACCATATTTAAAGATAATTGAATTGATATGAAATTTGCACACATGCAAGATCAACAACCTTTAAAAGTGATCATACATTTACATATATAAATTTATCTGACTGACATTTCATAGGAATGTACCAGCACACTAATAAATGCTCTGAGAGTTTGTAACATGAATCATACATTACAATTTATACTGCTGGCATCTTGGCATCAATTTGAATATACGAAGATTTATTTTGTAGGGTGGTAAGTGGAGTAGGAAGGCCAAGGCAAGTAAGTACAAACACTCCTAGAACTGCAAACATGATGGAAAAACAATAAGTACTAATATTGTAAGAGAGAATTTAAGCATGCCTACTCATTTCACAGACGAGCTATAATACATAGGCAAAATATTAAAGGGTGGCAGGCAAGTGAAAGGTGAGCCTATTGTTTGAACTGTAACATAATTTATACTACCCTCTTCCTAAAACCCAGAGTGTATTAAAAAGACATTCTTACAGACCAAACATTTTCTGTGTATTAGGACACGGGATAGTCCATATGACTAGCAATTAGCAAAACAAACGTGATTAAAATCTACGTATTTCTGAAAGACAAAAAAGTAATATTAGTCAATGTTTTCATAACAATTAAATCTGGCAAGCTGCTAGATAAAACGTACAGAAGTTAAAACTTATGCAAGTTAAAAGATTAGAGAAAATGGTGTAATTTGTTTTTATGATATTTGATAAGTAGCCAATACAGGAAAAAAATGCCTTGACAGGTTTGTATGAACTGTTAAATGACAAAAACAAGGAAAGAACTTAAAAGTATTTGCACTTTTCACAAATGTTACTTTCCCCCACAATCCAGTAATGCAAGTTCATATTGATTAGTATCACACATCAGAGCCAAAATTATAATTTTTGAAACCTACTTTATTTCTTTTTTTAGCAATCCAAATTTTGTATGCTATTGACACATAATTGAATGGCTGAAGATTTGAAAAAAATATTAAAAAATATGGATTAAAAACATGTTTCAGGAATTGCTGCTTAGGCAATCATATCACATCTCAGTCTAGAGAACGCTGTAGAAAAAGAAGATGGGACAGGAAAACAGGAATAAAACCTATTCACAGCCAATCTATTCTTATCTCAGTAATATAAAAATGTTTTGTATTTCACATCAACTGAATTTTGCTAAATTCAGTTCTACAATGCTTCAAATGCTTCTTTTATGAAAGTGCTGTAGGGTTTAAATTTGTAGAGATTCCTTCACATCCATACCTTTTGACATACCTTTTACGGTATCGTCATACTTAGAAGTCATACTACTTACAGCTTCTACGTTAAAGACTCCATTGTTTGCTTAGATTATATAGTTCATGACCATGTACATTTAAGACCACTAAGGTGCAAGAAGGGCAGAGCCAGGCTTTTTTTCAGTGGTGCCCAGTGACAGGACCAGAGGCAAGAGATGCAAACTGAAACACAGCAGGTTGCATCTGAACATCAAGAAACACTTTGTTTTTTACTGTGAGGTTAACTGAGCACTGAACAGGTTGCCCAAAGAGGCTGTGGAGTCTTCATAGTTGGAGATATTCAGAAGCTGTCTGGACATCATTCTGGGCAACTGGCTCTAGGTGGCCCTGTTCGAGTGGGGTGGTTGGACCAGATGACTTTTGGATGTCTCTTTCAATCTCAACCACTCTGTGACTTTTTAAACCGAAGTTTAGAAAGGCTTAGGCATCTACCTGTAAGTTAGGTCCCCAGTAAGAATGCTAGAAACATAGTCACTGCAGTCAAAGGGTTATAAAGAGAACCCTTTGCAGCCCTGAAGCAGCAACCTTTATTTGGTCAGCTGAACAGCTCTCCAAACCTCACTGACTGTGCTTACTAAGTTTCCACTAACTATAATGATATCCTAGATGTTTACAACTCCTAGGTAGTACCCCTGCTGAGTATACTTACATTTAGGTGAGTTGTACCTTATGTTGAGTACTTCGAGCAAAAAGATTGCACATCTTCCAGAGTGATGTGCCTCTCAGGTATGCTGGAGAGTGCGACTCTTACATTAGTAGCGTAAGCAAAAAACCAAGTAAGAATGCATATACAAACCCAGCACTTAAAGCAGGGCTAGAAAAAAGGTGGTGGCTCTTTTCATCCAGACACTTAGAAGACAGAACAGACTAAGGAAAAGAATCTAGATGCATTATGATGTCAGGATAACTGAACTGCTAACATGATCCAGCTATGCAAAAGACGCACAGTTCCAGGAATCCCATCTAATGGAAATTATGGTGTCATACAAGATAGAGCAGGAAATTATCTGAAACATTCAGAATTCCCGTTATCTGCATTGAAGGAAGGTCAGGATTAAAAGAAATGGCACTCAGATGTTCAAAAGAACAAGGAATCTGTCCCATGAGAAGTTAAATAAGCTACAATCTAAGAAAATAAAGTCTGACTAAGATTTTAAGAGCGCAAAAACATATTTAAAGACTAATGCTAGCATCAGAGCTCCTTGTGATAAACAAGGGGAAAATAATCTTAGAACAGAAATTACAACTCCATTTGAACATGACAACTAGAACAGTTTCCACTAGGAATAGTAGAAATCAGAGTTTAATTTATGAAAAGATGGTTACATGCAATAATGAAAGAATGAATGATCCAAAAGGCTCACTACTTTCAAAATTATATTTATAAAGTTTATAGGTAACTACTTTATTGCCAATATCCACATTTCTAGGCTTTTTGGTTTTATTTTTAATAACAGAAAAAGAAATGCAAAAATGCAATTAACAGATAAAAAAATCTAAAAGTGATATTTTAATTGCATTTTTATAGGTTTTTTTAGGACTTGAATGATTTGCTTTCAGAACAAAAAATCCCCCAAATCTGTTCATTTTGCCTCTTTTGTGACATTTTGCTTAACTCATGCATTATGTATATCAACACTTGTTGCAAATTATTCTGGGCAAATTGACATAACTTCTAGGTAACACCAAAACCTGTTTAAATAATTAGGGAGACTGAGAGGGAAAGGACCAAGGTCTTGAACTTCCTGGGTGAGTGCTCAAAGCACACTGCAGAAGAAGCAAGTTTAGCCATTACCTCCTCTTCTAACAGTGCTCTGGACGGAACTCAATGCTTTTGAATGTTAGCCATGATCTAATAAAAATAGGCCCTTCAGGGACTTGAACAGAGTTCAAGCACCTCCCTACTCATATCAAAATAAGTACTTAGTTTTCCAAACCAGGAGACTTCCGAGCATGCACATGGACTTCTACCTAGATGTGCTCCAACTTGGAATGCAGATTGATTTGAAGTGCCTCAGAGGTTAGGTGGTGCTTTAGAACAGGAAGCATTGGTAAGACTTCAGTGGAATCTAGTCAAGGAAAATCTGCCAACAGTTATCACTATGACAACCTGTTGGAAAGCCATTAGCATGTGCAAAACCTATACTTATCAACTATATATCACATTTTAAGTACAGTGTGGTGGGTTGACCCTGGCTGCATGACAGATGCCCAAAGCCACTCTATCACTCTCCTCCTCAACTGGGCAGAAGAGAGAAATATAATGAAAGGCTCGTGGGTGGACGTAAGGACAGGGAGAGATCACTCACCAATTCCCATCACAGGCCAAACAGACTCAACTTGAGGAAATTAGTTTAGTTTATTACCAATCAAATTAGAGTAGGATAATGAGACATAAACCCAAATCTTAAAAAAAAAACCCAACACCAAACATCTTTTCCCCACCTCTCCCTTTTTCCCAGGCTTAACTTCATTCCCAATTTTCTCCACCTCCTCCCTGCCAGCAGCCGAGGGGGAAGGGGAATAGAGGTTATGGACAGTTCATCACATATTGTTTCTGCCACTCCTTCCTCCTCATGGGAAGGACTCCTCATACTTTTCCCCTTCTCCAGCCTGGGGTCCCCCCCCGGCAGACAGCCCTCCATGAACTTCTCCCACACGAGCCCTTCCCACGGGCTGCAGTCCTTCCCACCCTGCCCCAGCGTGGGTCCCTTCCCCGGGGTGCAGCCCTTCAGGCACAGGCTGCTCCAGCGTGGGTCCCCCGCGGGGTCACAAGCCCGGCCAGCAAACCTGCTCCAGCCTGGGCTCCTCTCTCCAGGGAGCCACGGGTCCTGCCAGGAGCCTGCTCCAGCGCGGGCTGCCCACTGGTCACAGCCCCCTTTGGGCGCATCCACCTGCTGCGGTGTGGGGTCCTCCATGGGCTGCAGGTGGGGGTCTGCTCCACCACTGACCTCCATGGGCTGCAGGTGGGGATCTGCTCCACCACTGACCTCCATGGGCTGCAGGTGGGGATCTGCTCCACCACTGACCTCCATGGGCTGCAGGTGGGGATCTGCTCCACCACTGACCTCCATGGGCTGCAGGTGGGGATCTGCTCCACCACTGACCTCCATGGGCTGCAGGTGGGGATCTGCTCCACCACTGACCTCCATGGGCTGCAGGTGGGGATCTGCTCCACCACTGACCTCCATGGGCTGCAGGTGGGGATCTGCTCCACCACTGACCTCCATGGGCTGCAGGTGGGGATCTGCTCCACCACTGACCTCCATGGGCTGCAGGGCACAGCCTGGCTCACTGTGGGCTTCACCACGGGCTGCGGGGGAATCTGCTGTGGTGCCTGGAGCATCTCCTGCCTCTCCTTCTGCACTGACCTGGGTGTCTGCAGAGTTGTTGCTCTCGCATCTCACTCCTCTCTATACTGCTGTTTCTGCAGCAGGTTTTCCCCCCTCCTTACATATGCTATCACAGAGGCACTACCACTGCTGCTGATGAGCTCAGCCTTTGCCAGCTCTGGGTCTGTCCTGAAGCCGGCTGGCATTGGTTCTATTAGACAAAGGGGAAGCTTCTAGCAGCTTCTCCCAGAAGCCACCCCTGTAGGCCCCCTGCTACGAAAACCTCACCATGCCAACCCAATACATAGAGTCACTGCATATTTTGTTTAACAGTGATGTCACATTTAGAGCCCAGGAGACTTACATACATTTTATGTTACGGAAACAGTATGGTATATTATCCAATTTTTGTCTGTCCTTTCTGCCTTTTTCTTTAAAAAGGCAAATACAAGCTTCCTCATCATCTGGGTGTGGTAACTCTTAGGAGAGTTACTGTAAGATAGCCAAGATAGCAAAATTTGAAGGAGCGTTGTATCTTCCTACCCTTCTATAGTTTCATTAACTAGATCTAATCCTTTGTATAATCGCAGCTGTAGACCTACATAATCTCAATGAACTTCTGTCAATCAAAATATTTCCAATCATGAAAGACAGCAGAGTCCATTTTAAAAACAGAAAAGCGGGGCGGGGGGAAGACAGCATATAAAGTATATACTCCACAATGAAAACATTCAATTTTATGACCAGTATTTGACAAATGCTTAAAGATTCTGCAATTGGAAGAGGACTTGTTAAAAATGATGGTAAAGCATAAAAGCTGAAAAATCCATGAAACTGTGAAGAGTATATGTTGAACTCATTTAACTCAGAAAAGACAGATGGGACTCATCTTACTTAGTTTCAGATGTTTACAACATGGATATCTACATCTAAGCTTGTCATGTAGCCTCCCTTTATAAGTCAATAGAAAGAAACAAATACCTTACAGATATGATTTAATCCCAACACAGGCATTTAAAGTTAGACAAAACTGATGCCAGCCAAAGTGAAAGCCATACTGAAATCCATTTTACATTTACTTATTTTTCTCAGAAACTAATGTTTGAACTCATCTAAAATCTAACAGTACATTACATTAAAAAAATGCTTCAAAAAGAACAAAAATTTCTGAAACAATGGTATGAATGAAACAGATCTCTGAAAATGGATGTTCAAGGGGTCTCAGTGTTAGAACTGTAGTATGTTCACCTATTGAACTGTAACGTTCAATATTACAGTTAGAACTATAGTATGTTCAATCACAGTATGTTCACCTCACATATGGCATACATGAACAAAATGCATGCCAAATAAGTTGTTACCATCAACAAGATTTACAGTTTCCACCTCTGCCAATAGTTATACAGAAGTAACTGGATGGGCAGAATGGAAGAAACGGACTCTGTCACCATTCCCAACACATTGCCTTCCACTCACCCCATCCCTTCGTGCAACTGTTTTGCCTTTGCCTGGCTTAGACCACTCTTCCAGAGACAAAGGCAGGCAAACTGCACTATATATTCTACTCTCAGATGAATCCCTCTCACCAAAGTTTTCATGACTGCTGTCTCTTTCTTTATTCACATTATGCCTTTCCCCACTCCTCATCTTTATTCCCCACTCCTCATCTTTATTACCTTTCCTCTTTTGCCTATGATCAATCTTCTGCAAGTTTCACAACAACTTAAGACATAATAGGAGAACAATTTATTTGTATTTGTCTGAAAAATAAAATAATTAAGACTCTCAATCCCTAAACTAACTTCTACCCCTCCTTTTTTCCATTTTTCCTTGATGAAAAGTTAACATATTTAAGACCAACTGGGGGGAGGGGGAGCAGAAGGAGTTTTAAATAGGCTTCCTTCATATGTTATAATACACAACTAATGGAAAAGAGATTCCAGGAAATCTTTAATTTAAAGACTTAGTTATCCAGGTTTTGAATGTTTTCCCCATCACCTTCTGAGTCTAATAAAAAGCTAAAGAATTTTTTCAGGGTTGTAATTACAGTAAGAACTTTCTGATAGCATGGTGTTACATTGTGGACAACATACAGATGGGTAAAATTGGAACAGAGAATAATCATGGACTTGCAAAGTTATCCCTACCATGCATCTTAAACTTACCAGACAAATGCTGCCAACAATCGGAAAAAAAATCAAGGTGGTATTCAAATCTGGACTGTAGAAATGTGAGTATGTCTAAGCGTAGGTATCAACATGTAAGCAAAGTATCTAAGGTTCCATTATAATAAATGTCCCAGATGCCAGGAAGCCACGACAAGGAAGTTAAAGTAAGAAATATTCTTTAAGTAAGAGATAAACTGTCTCACAAATTGAACACTGGTGATTATGTGTTGGTTTTTTTTGGTTTTGTTGGTTGTTATTTGTTAAAAAAATGTAAGTATGCCTGGTCTGCCTCCCTCATTTTCCTCCCACTCCACCCCCATTACTCCTAAGTCCCTTTTAATCATGCAGTTTAGTCTTTAGTTCTTTACTAATACTTTAACTGTCAAGGTAACGTACTAGGAAACAGATTAAAGTGTGGAATGGCATATATAACCATAAACAATATCATATTAAAACGGAGATGGCGCTATATTTATTTTGAAGGAGTTGTAAAATTGAAAAAATATAAAATAAAATATAATGACATTTTGCAATATTTAGATCCTATACCTGAAGAAGACAATCACTTGCATGGCTAAAATACTCAAATTTACCACACTTTGCCTGTAAACCTTAAGGCTTTTTCGCAGAAGTATTCTCCCTATTTTACAAGATGGTTAAACTAAAACATACTAAAGGTAAAAACACCACACAAAATACAAATAAGATCTCTGTAAATGCTTTTCAGCTTATCACAAAGGACACTTCTGCATTCTGAAAGGTCTATTCACAGTAATCATGTTAGTAAAATATTCTTTGGAAACTGTTTCTAAAACTGGATGTAACATTCATTTACATGTATCTGCCAAGTTTTTAAATGTTTTAGAAGCTAAACTAAAACATGTTCAAAATGACTCATTGTGGTACCAGAATATGTACTGTAGGAAATAAGAACTCATTTACAAGTGGGAGAAATACACTCACACTTCATCTGTGGGAATTCACTAGACTTCCCTTCCAGTAAACATTATATTTTAAAATAATCATGGAAAATATGTTTCTTTTAACTGAAGTTTATGAAAAGATTTAGACAGCTGGCATAACAAAAGAGACTTACAAAGATAAATGTAAAAACTCTCTTAAAAAATAATTCATAAATAATTCTGCCAAAAGATATCAATTTAGCAATAAAAAAGGTTGCAATTATTTTTGCTTACTGTAATGGTAAAACTAAAACTGTTTAATACAGTTGCTCTGTATAAACAGATAACCGTTTAAGACAAAGGACAAAAGGATAATTTGATTATTTTACGAAGTAAGAGAACGTAGCCGAGGGAGAGCCCTGGCAGGCAAACAAATAACCATAAGGTAGCTCTTTTCCAACATGCACCATGTCAATTACTTTCTCTTCATCTGTACATTTCAATAATGCAAGTACCTTGCAGCAAATGCACTACTTCAAGAATTTTTCTTTCTTTGAAAAGAGGCATTCATCTGGCACCAAGAAAATAAACCTGAGATTTACCCCATGTATCTATGTGTATAGAATACTTTGAAAAAAGCCCAGAACTTTGACGTAACACAGAAATTGGACCCAGATTTCATAACCTGTGACTGGGAACAGTGTGTCATAAGGGACAAATCTAAAACCAAAAAACCAGCCTCACTAGCTTCTAAAAGGCACACCGCCTGTAAAAACAAAAACAGCCTAGATGAACATGCAACAGACGAAAAAGACACAGTATTTTCTCACCTGGTTTTAGGTCTAAAAATCTTAGAATTAAGGTATCAATTGAGGCTTCTCTCCATTTAATTCTGGGCATTTCACAGGGGCACAGGATTACATCAGTCACACTGTGGTCATCCTCTACTGTTTAAAGAAACAGTCTATATTGAGTATACTCAGATTCAAGAGTCAGTTAATTGCCTGAAGTGAGGGGCATATGAAGACAAGAGAAGCACTAGGGTTTCTAATTACTTTCACCTACTTATAGTACCATTTTGCACCAACAAAACTTTATCCCCTTCCCATAGGGTTTTCAATGGGACAAATACTTCTCCTCTCTACAGCCCACAATCAATTCTAGTGACGCCAGCAATGTATCCAAGGTAAAATGGGAAAATGTAGCTTTCTGAAGCATCTGGAAACTTATGATCCACTTTATATTTCTGGAAAAGAAAAGGTTAAGATCTCAGAGAAATCAGAGCAAACATTAAGCAAAATTTCAGAAGGGATGAATCAATGCACTTATATATCTGTTTACCCATGGCAATGAACACTTTCCATGAAACAATTAGCATATCCATATAAACAATTCCAGATGGCAAGTTCCACATCAAAGATTAATCTAGATTACATACATATGCATTCCGTAGTATTTATGTTAAAATACCAGCCAAGAGCTGCAGCATTTTGACAATACAGCCAGTATTTAAATTTTAGAAGATATACACAGATAGGCTTATAAGTGCAAGTGTGTACATTTACATTTTATGTATATATTATGAAATCTAATATTTTAGGAAAAGACTAAATGACTGATAGGTATAAGCATTTTACATAATGCCCAGGCTTCATCTCAAAGGAACCTAAATGATGTTTCTAATACACTTACTTCTACAAGTGCTCTGCCATTTGATAGAAAAAGTTTACTTCCCTTTAAGAGAAAGTTTAAGTTATGCTGCCTATACGATTATTTATTCTGTGGGTGAGAAGCTGGCATAAGCTATGGCAATTTTTTTGCTTCTGGAGTACCTAGAAGGGGCATACACACACAATCCTTACCCTCTCCATACTTCATGAAGGCAGTCTGCAGGTGGCCTGCACAACTTCGTTTTCAGTTGTCAACATTAGTTTCCTTTTCAAGTACAAAAATCTGCTGTTAAACAGGGCTTACAAGAAAAGGTCGGGCAGTGCATGTTCACGTGAGCAACATGTATTTATGTATTCTGTCTAGTGGCAAGACATATAGAAGATCTTTATTGCTTGTAGTAAAGTCGCTTGATTCACCCTTTCATATGCACCCTTCCATTCCATCTCTGTTGGGTTTCTTCATTTCCTAGGTTCTCTGTCCCTACTGCCTCTCATCACACTCCTACCACAAATCCTCTCACTAATCACCAGCTACCATCAGCAGCAGCCCAGCATATCCACTTCCATGCAACGCTTCCCTCAGAGGCCCATCCAGAACAAACATTCCCATCTCACTTCGGCCTTGCTAAAGTTCTGTTTGTAAGTAACTTTAAATATAAACCCAGCTCACACCTATAGGCTCACTGATATAAATAACTCAAAGTAGTACTACCCTTTTGGTGTCCCCATGCTTCAAATGTCATACCGCATCTAAGAGCCCCTATGCCTATATGATGTTTGGTAAAAATGCTGCTATCGTCACATTACTACCCTACAGCTATTCAAGGATCAAGGTATTCCTTAGCAAGCTCTGAACTCTGGTTAACTACGCATTGAACATTAATTGCATGTTCATTTGCTGGTTTCACAGAATATTCTTACGAATTACCCAGACAGTCATATAAGTAGACAGAATTATGCCTTTAGATCATTTAGCTAGGAACACAAACAGCTGTAAAAATTATCTAAATAGCTTTGCAATGAGTAAACTAAAGGACACGTCCTTCCCACTACCCAATATGTGATGGAACAGTTCAGTGCTGAAGGCACGTAGTTTCAAAGAAAATTTACTGGTCTCCCTGAATGTAAACAACTCTCTAAGCCAACCTTGACAAAGTCTGGGATACATTCTTGAGGAAAGCTTGCCTAGAAACAAGACCATACACAAGGGAAGTCAGCACTACAACTCTGGTCTTCCCATTCTCTTCTCATCAAGGCACTGGTCACCAGACAAGGCAATCTCATGATGGCAGAAAACAGCAAACAGGCTGCCAAGGACTTGCATGATTGTTCCATCAGTTATGAACGGTGGTTTCATCAGTTGTGAGCACTACATATAAGTATCATATGTCGCTCTCTTTTGGGAAGTCCTCAGTATGATGAAGATTAATTAGGCATTAGACTAAGGCAAACAGCTTGTGGCTTATGGCCTAAAAGTACCTTGGCTCACTGATGTACATTGTTTTGGTAGCATGTTCATGAACACAGTATGACAGTCCTTCATTTATTCATTTACAAATGGACTAGCTACTACCCTCAATTCCAGAGCAATATGTTACCATTTTCCTTAATCAGGAGAGTGAGTTACATGAAACAGGTATCACCACCGTGCAAGTGAGGACCAGTCTGAGAACAGCAGAGCTAGGCTTACAGTTATACCTAACATTTTCTCAACATTTTGAATGTGACAAGCTCTGGGCAAAACTCAGCCCAAAGCACACTCTCATAAATATTAGTCTTCATGACTAACATTTCAGAGTTTCCCATGAGTTTACCATGAGGTCTGTAAGATTACAAAGCTGTAACTTCCTTCTCAAATCACTTAAACACCTATTTGGACAGAGTGTTCTCCAACAGTTTGTTTTCCAGATATGAGTAGCATCACATCCCTTTCCAGAGGCTAAGCAGAATGTAACCACAGACTCTGAATGTAATTGCAGAAAACAATTACTATAAAAAGAAAAATGTTTTGGTTTTATTAGGCTGAAATATAGTATTACATAAATAGCCATCATTTGAATATTAGAATTTTTGTACAGCCATACAGAAAATACAATATGCCTGTTCTGAAAAATTTAGCTTTTGAATAGGCATTACAATACACAGTTTTGGTAGACATATGCAGCTCACAATCTCTGCATGTATTTACAGCTATGTTGTGATTTCTGTGTTCTTCTGTATTCTAAGAATCACGTACTTGGAGTTTCCTATAAACCGGTTCTTTTCTCATCTGCCATTGCAGTGTTAATGTCTTGGGTCACCTAATGCTGTTAGGGGCTTCACACACAAATCATCATCCTTGTGTCACAGAATGCCTCTTTGGAGGAATTTATAACTGCTTTCAAATTTGTTCTCAAAGGACATGATGCATTTTCAATCTTTCCAGTCTAACAAAAAACCTAAGGACTTAAAGAAAATATTTACTTTTAGGTACTTAGTGTAATAGCCATCACTTAATTTTAACATTTTGCCTTTACTAATCTTAATGTTTTAAGATTAAGGCATTTTGGCTAGCAGGAAAGGAACAGGTAAAAAGGGAATTTCAAGGCTTAAGGAAAATCTTTATGACATGAGGATATGTTCACATTAAAACTTTCCCAAAGCATCCTTCAGAGGCTAATAATATTTTGTGAGAATTATTTCTTCAGAGCTGGGGAGGAACTGAAATAAAGAAATTTCTAGAGCTATAAATATAATTATTGAACATTCATTGCACAGTAAGAGAGCAAACTTCAAAGTTTGCTCCAGATGTAATGAAGCTCACAAAGGTCAGTCATCAGACTAATATCATTTCTATAAGCCTTGACATTGATAATTCTACAACACCAAGACAGTTACAGTTATGAGGTGACTGGTTACAGCTTAAAGCACTCATTCTAGAAGAAAACTATCTTGGCTAAGAATGTAAAATTTTGAGATCTTTATGAGGGAACAACCAAAGACAACGAGGCATACCCTAGCAAATGTGCAGTCTTCCTAACACTACTACTTGTCTATTTGATCAAATCAGTTAATTAGGTATTCTCCTTCTGTTTATTAAAATGCAGTTTAGAATCATCCATTAAGATGTAAACTCCAAATAAACATAACCTCAGGAGAACAGGGAAAAAAACCAAGAGTAGGAGCCTCCCTAGTCATTTCAGTGGAAATATAGGATGCATAGAATTGTTTTGTTATGGATTTCAGTGATGCTTCTACAGCTTGGAAACAAACTAGACCAGTCACCTAGGAAATAGACTTTTTTCCCTGCTTCTCCATCATTCTATCACTCCTGGTCCCTTTCCTGCCTTCCCTGCATCGATTGTGAACTTCCAAGAGCGTGTCTTTCAGCAATTTCCATGACGCTCATGGAATTTTACCCTTTTAGCTATACTTTGTACTTAAGTTCTTCATCAGGAGAACAAGATGAAGGTAGTTTTTATGGGAAATGTGTAGTAGTTACTTTGGCAACGGCTGAAATCTAGACAAGGTCTAACACTGACAGTAAAGGGCTCAGCTTTATTCTGATAGAAATCCTAAGCATTATCAAAATTACACATATGTATCATACTATAGAAGTCATAAATGAATACAGAAGCAGCAAATTATTATTATTTAAAAAGTATTTTAGAAAAAACTAATGAAGTTAATTGAAATTGAAGATTTAAAGTGGTAATTTTTGAGACCTATATAGCTCAAGGGACAAAGCACCTAATATACAAAAGTAGCAGCCACGTCTAGGGAGTAAAAGGCTATGACAGTAATTTTTAATATAGGGTTATGGCAAAGAAATATTCAGTATGGATCTTCTTTTTATCGATTATTTAAATCCTCGCTTTATACAAATATTCTTGAAGAGAGAATAGGCTATTATTCAAATATTAGCAGTAAGTCCAGCACACAAATACATTGACTTAATTTTTACTTTAGAATCCTGGCACTGCAGTCAGCAACATCTGTATTATAAAAACATGTTATTAGAAGGGGCAAATAATTAATTTTAATGTTTCTATTAACAATTAACATATAATGTAATAAATTCTAATTGAATAATGAGATTCCTGCATAATCAGCAGAGATTCTAAATGTGAAGTGGAACATTTATTTATTCAGTAAATTTATCCAACTATCTTCTCATCTAAGACAGTCCTTTAGGTTTGTCTGCAATTAGTAATATATAGGGATCTTAATTTCATCTAATTTAAACACTCATTTTATGAACAGGATTGATCACTTCTCTGTCACCTACAAAGTTTAAGACAAATGACTAAAAATCAAATAGCATTAGTCTCACCTCTAGATTTAATTATAAAAAGCACCACAATTACAAAGAACAAAGAAAACAGGGGTAAAAAGACAGACTAAAATTATAAAGATTAACGGATAGACTAAAAGAAGTCTCCAAAATATATACACAGCTTGCAGCTGACTGGAAAGAAATGAAATAGGTAAAGACGAACATACACAGAAGTTTTTGCATACTTTTTTTAACCTATGAAGCACAAACAATTGCTAATAAGAAATGTCAGTGACTTTTATTCTATTTTGCTTTTTATTTTAGAAGGGCATTTCTAAATAGAAACACTAAAAATACTCCTAAAGATATTTTTACCTGTAGCAGACTATCAATTAAAAACCTAATAGTTTTAAATACCTGAGTTATATACATCAATCTACAAATGTTTGAATAATAACCAAAAATACTTTGAAATCTTCACAGAACAAACCTAAGGCTCTTAAATATTTTTTCGTTGCCATCATCCTGACTTTACTCAACCCAACTATAAAAACATTGTTTAAAAATGCCCTTTCATCATCTGTGCATATTCAAATAGGATAAAAAGAGTACATATTTAAAAATATCCTGTAACCTCTTAGACAAATGCAGGAATTTGAACCTCCCATTAGCTTTTACAAAGCTTTACCAAGGTTTTTTTTTTTATAAATAGCACCCACTGCAAAGTTGAAGGATTAGTATTGCCATAACACAATCTTCTTGAATACTCTTTTTCTGTTTAGCACATACCTATTTTGTTTCTTCTAATTTTTCTACACCTCTCATTTTCTCATTACAAAAATAGGAAAAGAAAAATCACCTTGAGTACATTGTGAATGGCAATCAACTGCAACAGAGTACAATTATTTTTTTTGTCACTAAGGAAAGTAAAATTTTGTAAGTTCACACTATCTATGGATTTCCCTTGTGTTCCTGGTAATTCTGGAATTTTAAACCCAGCTTCCACTAATAGACTAAGCTGTAGATTCCTGAAAAAAGACATTAAACTCCTTAAGTTCTAAATGAAGTGAACAATCAAAGCCAAGAGATGGCTATTGTAGGCACCCCCTAAGGTGAAGTGCTCTTTTAGGAGTTCATCCCAAATTAGACCTTAGAGTCCACTTTGAACAAAGGAATCACTTCAGTTTTATGTTGCACCTTACATGAACAAGAAAATTTAAGCAGCAGGAAAAAAATGATAGAAAACCAGCATGTATTTGTTCTACTTTTTGGTGCTGTTCTTTTGTTGTTGTTTTGTTGGGTTGGATTTTTGTTTTCAAGGATAAGGGAGTAACAGATTAACAGTCAATACTCTAAAAATAACACTTCAGGAATATTCAAGAGAAAGAAAAGTTGGAACATATTTAGTATGTATGCTTTACTATGTAATAAATGATGGAGATGTTATGGAATTGTTCTCATCATTCAACCCCTAGACACTTCCAACTGAGGTAATAGACTTTTGAAATTAGAAAAATAAGTCTTAGTCAAATTACCAGCAGTTTAAAACAAAGTGAAAATGTTTCCATTTGGTCATAATTTTTTTTAGAATATGTGTGACATTGACCACAGCTTAATCCAAAACATCAAATCAGTTAAGTTTTTTTCATTGTCACGAGAAAATGAAACATAGATTCTCACACAGAATTTAGAGCTATATAATAGCAAAGAAACAAACAAAATTTATACCAAATGTCATAGTGATCTACTCAGAGGTTGAAAGTGTAGATTTTCTCAATATAACCCTTTCATTAATATTATCATTTTCATATTTTCTTGGCATTTGTAAACAGCTGTTTAAAAAAAGCTATCACAAACATCAGTAAGAAAAATGATAATAACTGCACTTGACTAGAAAATTGGGTATTAGTTACACTGCTGATCACAAGACTTGCCAGGGGCTTTATTTAACTACCATTCAGGCCAGTCAGCATTCCACATGCTTCTGAAGCTTTCAAACATGTTTGTTTATATAGATTATGATACCAGTGGTAACTACGATGAGTCACCTTGTTTTCATTAAGTAGAACTAGCTGTTATAAACACTTAAATATAGAATCTAACACCACAGGTATTCCTTTTTATCTTAGGGGTTTCCGGTGACATTAGAAAATCTCTTTGTTCCAAAGAACTGCCACATGTCAGTCCACAGTAAATTCAGAATTTGGGGTCTTTTAACTTCAGGTGTTTATTCCATCTTATCATGCCAGTCTGTTGCCTTGCAGTTCAATTACATAGATAATTTGGAATGCATAAAAAGTCAACTGTACTGTGGTTAGAAGTGAGGTAGTTTTCAAGAGACACACTTACATGTTAAAGAACGGAAGCACGGGTTTTCCATTTTCCCAAACAGAATTTTTTTTCACTGAAAAGCATAATCTTCTGAGGAATAATCTGCTTCTTTGAACTCCAAAAAACAGTATTAATCAATGAGGAAAGCAGAGTTCTACTTAATTGGAAAGCTTATCACCAGAAAAAGCTACCATCTACCAGGAGGGCAGACGCATAAATGTATTAAATAAGATGACAACAAATGACATATTAGTAACTTTCCTTTTTTTCCCCCCCTCTAAAGCTTGTATATTAAAATCTTCTTCTTACGTTTCTGATCGCAGGGGAAATTCCCTCCTCAAAAAAAGCCACAATATGAAAAAAATGACAAATTATATGAGTAGGAATACAGCAGAAAAGTATTTTCTCCATTTTTTAAGTTTAAAAATAAATATAGTAAGAATTATAAACTTGATACTTTCACTAAAAACGAGAAAGCGCATACTCAAATTGTCATATGCCAAACCGATTTTCTAGAAGAGCTTCCAGTTAGAAATTAACTATCCACATGCCATAGTAAGCCTTATCACAGTGAAAGGTAGGAGTCTCATCAGCAACAAACCCAAGGTTGAGTCACATTATTAGCATTTCATTTTGACTTAGATCAGTTTTGAACAAAATTTCCTGGTTGTCCCCACTTAACCACCTTTGATTACCACATTTTGGTTTGCATTGTGAAGCCATCATCTCAGTTTGCTAACTGAATTCCTTTCTGAGAATCCAAGAACACCTACAATGCATTCTAACCACTGAAAGGCATTCAGCACCCTTGGGCCCATTCAGCCTGAACCAGAAGTAATCTGAAGTCAAACCCCTGAAACTCAGCACGCATATCAAGTCCTCTGACTCACCTCTTCTGCTCTAGAACTACCTGTATTGTTTCACACCACTAGTTAGCAATGACGTTCTTTCAGTCCTTAGGCAATGCTACTCCTTCAGTAACACCACCACTGCAATTTAGGAGTTATACATAAAAATCAAAAGCTTTAATTAATTTGTGGCTATGCTTAAGTTAACAACTTTTTAACAGATTACTACTTATAATTAGAAACAGGATAATAAGACTGCTTGTAAACAGGTAGAAAATCAGTCAGTTTCCTTCTGCGTATGAATAGTACATATAGAATAGTACATTTGTATAGACGCTATATTTTAAACATGGCATGAAAGACTGAGAAGAGACAGCAGTAAGAAATGAAACGTAGCATGTGTAACTGTTCATGACTACTGCTCTCTATACACAGTTTACAAAAACTATTAATTGAAGTCATCATACAAGAATTTTCTACTTTCAACTAAAGAAAAAACCCAACAGAACAGGTTTGGAGTTTGACCATTACTACTGTACAGTATGAAATCCACATTCTTGTTATGAGATGCATAATTATATTTGCTTGTCTTTGCAGGATCAAAGAAAAATCAAACTTACATATTGTTACTGCACTGGTAACAGCAAAAATTACTACTAGAAGTAAATCTGTAACTTCATTTAAACAAAATGTTTGTAATTCAATTTATAAGCAGAAAGCCAAAGTAGTCATTCCTCCTACCTAAAACTCCTGAAATATATAGTTATACCTTTAGATTTTTCTATATGCAGTTTGAAAGATACTTACTGTTCTAATAGTTGATCATATTTCCTTAAAGCATCCTTTTCAGCAATAACTGCTCTTTCTTTTTCAGCAACAGCATTATCTCTTGCTTCTCTCAGATTTCTGAAGGAAACAAAAGTTATTCTGTCAAGCATCTGTTAGGAAAGACTGCTTTAGTTCATGACTTACTACAGACTGATCTTAACTTCAATACCACCTTCTTCAGTTCTCATAGAATGATAAAGGGGTTCGTCTATCTGTATTCCTATTCATCACAGAGACTTTACTTCAGATTACTTTCATATATACCAGCAGTTTCCAGTTCTGAAATTTTAAAAACAATGACCAAGCCACCTATTTATATGTAGAAACATATGAATAATTCTAGAATAGTAGAACAATAAATTGCTTATTTTTTGTATGAATTAAATAAATTCCAATAATTTTGCTTGGTACTTCACTAATAGCTAGGAGAATGCTGTCCTCCTAGCTGATATGATTCACAACTTTTATGATAGAGCAGGAAAAGATTAGCTAGGGATAGAAATCCTACTTCCACATACAAACTAACTGGCTAATTAGCCTGAACATAGGTTATTGCATATCATTGCTGTCTCATTCTGGGTTCTGTTGCTGGCATCATTTTTGATCTGCATAGAACCATAAAACAAACACAAAAATTTTATTGCAATTAATCTATACTTTTTCAAATTTTTAACCATGCATCAGTCAAGACTTGTAAACTACCTGATTATTATTTCACTGACACAAACGAGAATACTATGATATGAAGAATGCTACATAATTTGTGTTAAAAAATTACATAGGTATTAACAGTCTGTTAATCTGTAGTCTGCCTGTAGCATAACACAGCAATAAACTAAATGGAAGTACTGCTCAAGGAGTGCTTATAAACTGTATCTCCGTTATTTAGTGCAACACAGTAACCACCAATTTGCAGAGTGAACACTGGTTGTTGAGCACCAGACACCTATGTTCTGACTGTTCTTGAGGATTTTACTTTACTCCTGGTTTGTTTCTTTGACTTGAACACTCACTAGCATTTGGAATATATTAGATGATCTTAAAGACTCCTTTCAATTCTGTTTCATCTGAAGGGGATCCTGTTCATGCCCTACAAATGTGGGCACAATACCACAAATCCAAGCACAAACTGTTAGGCAAGCGAAACCAGGGCAAGCAGCAATGACTAGGGGATTTCACTTCAAAGTCACATTCTTCATCTGAACTAACCTATTAATGTAAATGCAACCAAGCTCTTCCCTCTGAAGTTGTTTCTCCCCTGCTCCCCCCTAGGAGTTTTTCTACCTTAAGCAAAGTGAAATTACAGTTCCAGGCAAATTTTGAGGAAAAGAGAAAAGTCAAGATAATAGCAGCAAATGGAAAATTATTAAGCCCACGTAATGTTATCCTAGGTCATTTTAGCCACACTAAAGGTATATAATTTTTGGATGAAAGATTTTTCTGGACCAAGGAAATGGTACTTTTCTGAACTCAAAGTAATTCATATGAATAGGAAATAGTTACTTACAAAGAATCAACATCAGAATTATGCAACAGTTAACTGGCTATGAGAGAAAGATAACAAAATTTTCTCTAAAAACTGAGTTACTGGGCTACAGAATTTACCAATGAAATTCAGGGACTTATCTTGAGAGTAGATTCTTTAAAACTAACTCATACCAAACTATAAGAACATGGCAATTAGTGTTGTTAACCGCATTAAGATCAAACGTATTATGTCTCAGAATAGGAGTGCAATGTTGTATCCTTAAGACTAGAGTAATAGAAGTGGGATAAAAATAAAATGGTAGGAGATATACTCGTTTAGAGAATAAACTACTTTGCTTAACTGAACAACTAATCAAGTGAAAATGCAATAGAAGGAAAAAAGATACATGAGGTGCTACTTAACCAACCAGATAATAATCACAGATGTGATTTAACAAGCATTTTAACAGAGCTAGGAACCATATTAGCAACACGGCCAGTTTTCAGATTGTGTGACTGCAATTTTAAAAAAGGTAAACCACCTATATGATGGCTTCACATACAGGCCATATGGACCATCAGGTATCTAGCAAGTCTAACATACAAATGAAAGTACCCTTCTAAAATGGGACAGAAATACTACCTACAGATTCATGAACACGTATGGGGAAAAAAAAAAAGGTGGGATGAGCAGAGGAGAAGCAGAAGCACAAGGATATCTATATTAGCTTTTGAAATAAACCACTTAATAACTGCCATTTATTGCACTTCAGTTTACACCTCAAAACTATTCTAGAGTGCACAAATTGGATTCCAGCCAGATTGAACCAAGTCAGAAGATGTGCCCAGGGAGAGCATCTAACGTGCTCAAAGCTACTAAATTGTGTTTGATCTATGGGAACAGACTACAGCTAACTCAAAGTCCAACCTCATGCAGATATTCACATGCTCTGTGAATTCATTCATGCTTGCTAATGCAAACACAGCCAATGCTTACTACAACCAAACAAGTGAAACTGATCCCAAATAAATTTAAGAATGAAAGCATCACCTTTTTATTGGTGTGTGTTCCCACCTCCACATTTTAGCTTCTTGAACTGACTCATCCAAGTGTAAAATAAGAGCCATTAAATTCAAAGGAAACATCAAGCCCATCAGGCTTGGCAAAATGCTAGGGAGTAAGAGCAACTGAGTATTACATTAGTTTAGCTGTAATACCATTCCATGCCTTGAGCCTGAAGATGAAAACAGGATCTTAGCTTTATTTTCAGTCACAATCAGCATCTCATCACATCACACAAATTTACTGCAAACTGCTTTGCCCACTATTTAGAGTTTCATTTGTTTTCCTGTTGAGAGGCACCTCAGTCTGGGAAGTACTGTCTCACGGTGGAATTATTTAGCATTTCATAAAAAGAGCATATGTTAAAAATCCTTTTTATGCAAAATAAGAAATCAAATCTAAATTGCTTCTGAAATGTAAATCCTTATTTCAGTGAGGAACCAAACTTCCGTAAATTGGTTCCAGATACAAATTAAATATATTTCACTAGCTTTCTCAATGATACACAGATCCTTGTAAAATCTCCAGAAGAGTGGAGGTTTACCTTGTAATTCAAAATAAATGTGTATACAGGAAGTGGTGTATATGCATGTGTGTGTATATATTTTACTCACACTTACAAAACTACACAATGATGTAATTTTTTTAAAATCAGAACCTTTCAGCTGACTGGAAGACAGACAGAAGGAGTCATGTTCTTTTTTCACTCTTCTGAGTGGTAACAAAACTACCTGTCAGAGGAACAGATGCTGATGCCACAAATGTCTTTTTACTACAGTCATTTCCTGCTCTACACAAGACACTTTCAGGACATTTACAATGAAATTATAATGAATTAATAAGCACTGGTCCCATTTTAAAGAAATAAAAGGGGCAAAAAACAAGCTCAAAAAAAAATCCAGCACCAAAAGTCCAAACCCTTATATCCCAAAAGGCTTATGTATGTACCTAACACTGCATGTAACTCCATGGAATTCAACAAGATGACACACATACAAAATCAATATGCACGTCTTTGCAGGACTAGGATCTTCTTCAAATGGCAATTTTATAATAATTCACACGAAAAGAGTATTTTTTTAATCAATACTGTAAACAATCTCAAATAGATTTATTTTAGATAGGCATAAGTTTTATTGGTTTCCCTTCATTTTTTTCTGCTTTACTTTCTGCATCAACACCACCTCTTCTGGTTTCCTGGCAGTTTCAAGATTACCTCTATTCCACGACAAGTAAACCAACACATTTTGTATTAACTAACTAACGCTATACATCTAAACAAACTTTGAACCACTAATGTTTATCTAGAAGTCAACTAGGATTATAACTAAGCACAAAACAGTACAAGTACAAGCCATTTTTGCCCTAATTAGGTTACTGCCTGTATCTTATCTACCTGTTTTCACGTTCATACATCTCTTTTGAAGTGCTTCTTAGTTGCTCCATTTCTTGATTTGTTTTCAATCTTATTTTTTCCAACTCTTCCTGCAGTCTCTTTTCGTATTCTGTTTTATAGTGATCTCTGGAACAAACAAATACACAACATGGGAACTTAAAATTAATTACACTGGCCAAAATATCAAAACTTCAGGTACAGCTGTACAAGTAGAGCAGAGAGCTTCCTGATTTTACATTCTGTTTTAATACTTATTCATTTTCCTCCCAAATTGCTTGAAATACATATTAGCTTATTTGTCATACAAACTGAGTAAAAAACAATAGGAATAAATAATATTTAATTGGGAATAAATAAAAGCTTTCTGCATCCTGTTTATTTTTTAAGAAAGTAATTTGACATTGATTAATGATGCAACATTATGCTTAACATTCTTCCAAAAATTCTTTGTCAGTCTCTACATGAGTGTTTATATTCATTAACTGCTTAAAAAGAAAAAAATAATAATTAGTTTCCTCACTTTCCAAACTTTTATAGCTTCTTCATCACTGGATAAGGGTTGGTTAACTTGCTAACTTACAATACTGCTATGCTACTACAAGACTTTGTTGTATACTATTTGCACCTCAAACGAGCAAAAAACATCACAAGCAACACTGAAGATTACATGCTGTGGAGATTTGTGAAGTCAAAAAAAATTTCTAAGATTTGGGAATTTATCCTGTCAATGTGACATACAAATTAATTAATTAAAATACACATGTAAGCTTTTAAGCAGCAGATATCAGAATATTCCAGGATAAAATAATTTAATTTTAGAGTAATATTGACATGTTTTTACAACTTTGAAGCCCGTGACAGATCGCAGGGAAACCCATGAAGAATTTCTCCTACAAAACCATAAAAAAAGGTTTATCTTGTAAGTACTTAACAGCTAAGGAATGTTAAAATTTTATAGCATCTAGTTAATGTTCAAGAATAATCAATCAGCAATGAAGCAACTGATAGAAATTACATGTTTGGAAATAAAACCACGTTTATGAAGAAATATGCATTTACAAGCCTTTTAAGCTTTAGATTTCTTCTGATTTCAAACTGTGATAGCCCATAATTTTTAGAAATCGCTACTTGAGCTGGTTAAACACTCCTCCACGTTAAGTAAAAGCTCCAAAATATTTAAATGTCAGAATGCTTGCTATACAAGTTTCCCTGTTTTCTTTTTATTGAGACACTGAATTTCAGCTGACCTTTCAAGGCAAAAGTAAATTTATCCCCTCTCCTTCCTCGATCACACCACACTACAGCGAAATACTTTATGAAGATCTTTGATACAATGAAAAGTTTATTATAAACCTCCCCCCCCCCCCAAACATTAGAAACATCTAATATTCTTTATGTGTTATAGGGCACAATATGTAGGCAAAAAAAGAAAAAAAGGAATGCTAATGATCAGGACCTCTGGATACAACTCTTATGTGCAGAATCAATGAGCAATACCATTTTCTTGGTACTTAGACAATTTGCTAAAATATTCTGTCATAGCAGAAATTACACCTTCCCTCCCATAGCAAGACTGCTGAAAGTCAGGAAGGTTCACTGAAAAACGTAGAAGAATGTGGAAAAGTTTTGAACACCCACAGTGATGTCACCAGAAGACAGTTTGAAGTGACACCTTATCTTTATTACGATGACTAAAATAAATAAATTGTGGAGTAAAGGGCATATTCCCAGTATATGTTGACTGCTCTTCCAATGCCTTTTAATAAACACCAACTGAGTTGCTGCTGAAGCAAAGGACGATCCTTTGTGATTTTTATTCCTGACTTGCTGTTATGGTCTTCTGCTTAAGCAGCAATTAAAAATGTGTTTGCCTTACCAAGTTGTTTTGTCTTCTTCAGGCTGCAGGATTTAATGAGCTTCTTTCCAGGCCTACTATTAGTAAGGCTTTATATTGTGAATAAACTAAACACGATCTGAGCATCTCAATGCAATGAGGGACTGTGTTTTAAGATTGAACATATAAAGGGAAATAATTTTTGTTGGTCCGTGCTTACACATAGATTCCAAAGAACTGTAGCTATGAGCTTCTGCCATTCATCTTGGCACAATCTCAACCTATTTTGAAGTGTGTCTTAGTAGGTACAGTTTCCTCCTGCTTTATTTTTGTACCTCTCTAATTTATCTAACAAATAAATAGGATTCTGTAGAGCTCTCTATAAGAAACCTAACACAGATATGATGAACAGTTTAAATTGGGATGCAGTCTTGGAAGATGCACACAAAGTGTGTACACATGTGTGGGAAAATATAAAGAAGGGACAGCTTCTGCAATATTGCAGATGACATTTTAAATCACTTCACAAAAGTATTCTACTACCCCCATTTTACAAGAGAAATCTTATATTAACATTTTTACATTTTACATTATGAAGTGACATATTCAAAGTTCATCAGCAGGTCAGCAGTGAAACCTTGAATAAAACCTAGGCTGCCCAAGGTGCAGTGCAGTGCTACACATGCTGCTCCGTACACTACACTGTCTTCTCTGCTATGATGCATTGTCTGTGCATAAGACAATAATGGTCACTAGAGGAGAGAAGACATACCTGCACTATTCATTGCAGTTAATATCTGTCCTATGAAAATTAGCATCATGAAGGGGTTCTCCAATACCAATGATGTCAAGAGAGAGATTTGTTAACAGTACAGAATCCCAGTGACAATATCAAGATCTCTAAAGGCAAAGTAAGAGTCACAGAATTTCTCTTTTGTTGGTATCAAAATGCAAGAGACAGAGACCTCTCATATTCCAGAGGACAGTGAAGCAGGCTTGCACAGTATCCCAAGCTGTGGTAGAGGCAAGCTACATATGTCTCTTTCTAGGTTCCTCAAATAAAGACACCTCTGTAAAAGCACCTCTGCGTCATTATTACAGGATAAGGACTCACAGTGGTTTTCTAGAAATAGAAATCTAGCTACAAGAGTGACTGCTTACAAGCACATTTCTAGAGGAAGACTGTCTAGACCTATGTGATTTTTTAAAACCCCATTTAATGGCAAGTCCTAAACATGTATTTAAAATGCAGAAGTTCCATGTAAGCATAGTTCCGAGATATATATGAAAACAAATTTTAAAAAGTTTAAGTTTTGAAAGGAAAAATAGTATTAAAACCCCTTCTGATATGGGATGGAACTCCATAGCTGATAATTTCAGTAAAGTGCTCTTCTATTTCCATTTATATAACAATTTGTCTTTTAGTTGTATTACAGGGGAGTCATATTAGCACACTATCTTAGTTGTACAAGGACACAAGATTTATAGATGCTGTTTGCAGTTCCATCTTCTTGATTCAAACGGGAGGCAGCTGAAGAGAAGCTGAACCTACTTCATACTCTAAGTTTATTCATTCAATCCAAAGCTGTTTTTGTAAAGGACACTAATAACCAAAAAATGTTTTTGTGTTCATTACTGAAGTATACACATGCAAATATTTGATGTAATTTTGGGATATATATTGAAATTATATTTGTTGGAATCTAGATGTAGGAAAGTAACATGAACTAGATAAATTTTTCTTATTCAGAATTCAAGTTAAATGTGGTTTGAAATTGAATGATGCTTTTAGTCATATAATTTAGTTTTAGGTAGTCCTATGAGGAACAGGGAGTTGGACTCAATGCTCCTTATTGGTCACTTCCAAATTGAGATACTCTATGATTCTATGAAATTTTCTAACATAGTATTACATACGTAGCAAGATATGTAGCTGAATAGCATAGTGTTTCCTGTGCCACACCCCATATGTGTATCTATACCAATTCAAATGGCATAAGAATTTGAAACTATTTACCACTGTGTCAAGCACACAATGATCAACCTATTTCTCAAGGCTACATTTAAATAATCTGTATTCAAACCTGAGGTATGAAAGACTGATAGCTCTAATACCTGATACGAAACATACTATGTCCCATTTTAAAGATTTGTAAAAATTAAATATATTTTATTTTGCAGTAATCCTGCAGATTGTTTTTCAAATACCCCTGTTTTCAATAAAGGTCGTTTGGGGGGCAGGGGACAGGAAGGGGGGGCCAGCAGGGAAGGAAGATATGTAACATACGCACTTTAAAGAGTTTTTGTCTCTTGTAATTTACTAGTTACATCCATAACCTTCTATATACACCTAAGAGAATACTTGCTTTAAACTTTCAATGCTGACTCTTCACTACTATGGTCTTACATCACAAGTTTAAAAAAATATTTCCTGATACACACTAAGACCTCAAAAAAATGTTCTGTTGCTAGTTACGGAAATATGGTCTAGCTTCCTGAAAGTCAATATTATTTCTAATTAAACAGGATTTGTGCAAGAAACAAGGCAAAACAGTTAAATAACTTGTCTACTGATAGAAGAGAACACACAATAACTTACCTAGATGCAACATATTTTTCATACATTTCCTCCCTAGCTCTTTTAGTATCCTCTAGCTGAATCTGAAGTCTTTCAAGACGATCTTCTTCATGAGCACGGCGAACACTGAGCTCCATGTTCTGGTGATTAAGATAATCTTTATCCTTTTGCAATAAGCTGAGGGATTGTTGTGTGGTTGCCAGCTATAAAAGGCATTAAAAAGAACACTTCAACATGAACTTCAAGATAAATATTTAACCTATGTACACATATAAGTGTTTTCATTTTATCTCTTCTGTGAAATCACCTGAACCAAAAACCCCTATGTAACATGTTTAATACGAGTAAGTTGGTGAAGCTTTATGCTGAAAAAGATTAAGAAGATTATAATTTTAAGCATTTTCATTATTTATTTCTGGTAGCTGGAACCTGAAAAAAGAGATAAAGTGTCCTTTAATCTTCCGCAGTATTCAAATAGCCAATATCCAAATGAAATATTGAATAGTGATAGTACTGAATACTACTACATCAGAAATACCAATGTCAAGTCTTGGTGCCAATCTCTCATCATTTCTCAGAGTGTTACTGGCTACAACACTCTGAGAAACAGAAATGAAAAGTTTAAGGGCACCAGAGATTATTGCTCTGAAAAGAAATGGTAAAACTGCTAGTTCTGGGACTGAAGTATACCACGACTGCTGTGGACAAGGTAATGTTCCAGACCAGCATCAAGGGTTCTTATTTTAACTTCCATTGCTATACAGAAGGCTGAACTGATGCCAAATTAGAGACATGAGTATCTTGTGAGTCTCTGTAACAGCCTTCCCAATTACCAGAGCAGTCAATTCTACTACTCCAAGAACATCACGATGTGGAAGAGAGTAGTTTCCATCTATTCGAGGTGAACACTGTCACACAACAGCCGCAGAGCATAATGGCACGGGTGCAGTGGCCCAACCCCTTACCTATGACAGCAAAACACAGCTTTATCAGCTTAAATAATTTTGCATTTTTGAGCTCCTGAGGCCATCACGTGCCAAGTTCAAAGAATGATAAATCAATAACTTATCAATAATATGTCCCCCAAAGCTATAAAGACATCGTATACATTCAGCCCTCCTGAGTCATAAAAGGACTAAAGATTACTTAAAGGAGATATGAAAGTCAAAGACACAGAGCAACAAGTTAAATAGCTGAGAATTCATAAAATAAATAAATAAATAAATAAATACATAAATAAAAGCTCTTAGAGGTGTGCTTCTCTCCATCTGCCCGCTTGCTGAGCACCACAGAGGGTGAGGTATAACTGCCTGTCCTATACTTTGTTTTATTTAAGAAAAAACCATATCTGTCCTCCCTCTCTCTCTCTTAACAGGTTATATGTATATCTACAGTGAACACAGACATGGTTTACTACATGAAGAGAACTAGGAGTTACTACCCCTCCAACTCTTCCTCCCCCAGAATAAATACTATGTAAAGACTTGTGCTCTTCCAATACAGATCTGGTGATACTGTATCAACATAACACAAAGATCTCCTGGAAGGTCTAAGGACGTCTGAGCAATCATACAGTTGAAGTTGGCATTTTAGTTTGAAGTAGTGCTACTTTTATTCCCTCTTAGATTAATTTAGTATAAAGCTAATGAAAAAAGCCATTGCTGCTAGTACACCATAGTACTTGCTGTGTACATACAAACTTGATGTACACGACAATACTTTTTTTGGCCATTGTTACATGCTGAGAACAAACCTGCATTTTCATGTCCTCTTACAATGCTAGAACATTGATTAATGAATAACCTAACGAAGCCTTCAGACTTACCTAAAAGAGAAGAATATAAAAGATATTTTCTAACAGAAACTCAGTTTCTTCCCTAGTGTTTCTGAGAATCAATATGGATAACTGTGAAATTAGACAGGTGAATGCTGTCTTAAAGTGGTAGTTATAGCCACTATTTTATCAGTAATGTTGTTATACAGAGAGACAATCTCCCCTGAATTCTCTCAGACATAGTCTCATTTACTTAGCTGTCGAAATGGTAACACACAAAGATCCTCCATTTGATTCTCGCCTGGATTAGTGCAGAAGTCAAGAGCAACCTTCCCAGGCAGCACCCCTTTCATATCACACTAAGAAAATAAATGCAAAAATTAATTCAAAACAGCCAATCGATTATTACTCTATTCCTTTTGATGTTTCCTGGAAAGATTTCCATACAGAAATACTGCTTAAAAAAAAGAGTCTTATTTTAGCATCAAAGTTGCACTAAGCTACAAACCATTTCATAATCAGTCAAGAATGATCTAAACTGATAAAAATTCTTGAGATTCAGTAAAAGCTTCTTCTCCCTCCCAAAAAGCTGTTGCAAAGTTACAACTACATCAGATGAAGGGAAAAATCCCTTAATGATTCCAATAGTTTTGGATGATTCTATCCTAACTAGATTACTTAAGGTGAATAATTAATCCTGGAGGACCACTGAAGCAATCCTCCCTTTAAAAAGTTTAGATGCAGAAATAATGAAAACGGACATTGAGTTATGGTAGCCTGTACTGCTATAAACCATCAAAAGTCCTACAGATCAAGGCAGTGGACCTGGAAACATTCTCTACATATGTTTCTCTTTGAGTCCCTTGACCCAAAAAGTTATCATACATGCCCAGTAGAGGAGCCACCACTGAACACAATTTGTGACTCTTGGATGAATGAATTACTGAACAGAGAAGCAGCAAGGAATGTTTCTCTGGACCTGACAGGCCTCTGGCTCTTGGAATGTCTTCGGAGCAGCAGAAAAACATTCCCCTGTGCAATACCAGGGCTACCAGAATGGCAATGACTGAGATCTGACTGAAGTGACTGACCTAACTGCATCAGAGCTTGTCAGAAACCTAACAAAGATGAGAACCCCTCTGTGCCTGAAGAGGTGTTTCAAAGACTAATGGAGACACATTAAAGAAAAAACAATCTATCTATCTAGTATATAGTCCTGCCCAAAAGGGAAGCAGCACTGGAGTTCCTCTTGTCAATATGCAGTATCACAGAAATAAGAGGTCTGGAACAGCAGTTTCTTCCTGACATGGAACTAACTTCTATAAAGATGAAGTGAAGGAAACTTTGAGCAACTGAACAATTATTTTACTAGAGCGTCACAAAGAAGAAAAACTATGTATTCTACTGATGTCAAGAAAAAACATATACAACAAAACATAAGCCATACAGCAGCTCTTCCCTGCTGTCACTGTTGGTCAGAAAGAGCTAAAGCAAGTTATAACTAGTTTTGCAGTTTTTGAGGGATAGAGCATACTCACAGCATTCAGCCTTCACTGGTAAATTTTGCCCTTGGGCCTCCCAGTTTCCTGAGCTTATTGGCAGAGTTTGGAAGGCTGAAGCCAAAGGAAGAATAAGCTAAGAAAATGGCATGTACATAATGTGCCTAGGGAAAAACTGAAAGCATTTGACGAATGTTGAGGGAGATAGCCAACACTGTTGTGAATTTGGCCAGCTGTCTGAAGGATCACAGCAACTGAGCAAGGTTTCTGATGACCAGAATCCACCTCCAAGAAGTAGGACTCAGGGAACCATGGACTGGTAAATCTAATCTCGGTTCCTGCAAAGATTATGAAGCAAATCCTCTGAAAAACATATCCATGCATATGAGGAAAAGGTGACTGGAAACAACCAGCATGGATTTATCAAGGCCAAACTGTGCCTAACAGTCTCACAAGAAATTTGGCTCTAGGGATTGTGGGGATGGCTGTCCACGTAATTTACATGGACTTTTGCATGGCTTTCAGCCATCTCCCATAACATCTTTACAGGAAAATTTGCAAAATATGGATTGGACAGGCAAGTATCAGTTGAACTGAACATGAGCCAGAAGTGTGCAGCAAAGCAGGTCAAGTGCCTACTAGGCTGTATTGGCAAGAATGCAGACAATAGGTTGAAGAAAATTATTATTACCCTATGTTCAGTACTTGTGAGACTGTATTTGGTATGCTATGTCCAGTTCTGCATTCCTCATACAGATGTACATTAACATACTGGAGCAAGACCAGAAGAGCTCTACCAAGATGGTCATGGACTGCAGGACATAATGTACAAGAGGTTGAGAGAAACAGGTTTTTTTCGTCCTTTGGAAGAGAAAGCTGGGTGGGGAAAATCTCATCATCTTCACCTATCAAACTGGAACGCACAGAAAGAACCAGACCCTTGAAAGTGCACAGTGACAGGACAAGAGGCAACAGAAAAGCAGGTGCAACAACTCTGATTAGATTTTATAAAAACTTTCACAAAGACAGTAGACAAACACTACAACAGATTGTCCAGAAAGGTTGTGGAATCTCCACCCTTGGAAATAGTCAAAAAATTGACAAAGCCCTAAGCAACCCAACATAAGCTGGTTTTGCACTGCATAGGATGGTTGGACCAGCTAGTCTCCTGAGGACCATTCTAACCTTATTATCCCATGATCCTACAGGTGATCCTGACAGACTTGATTAGACAAAGAATCAAATTCCTGAGGTGAAGAAATAGACAATTACTGAAATAAGAACTTCACATTTACCTCTTTGGATAAGTCATTTCTTTCTTTAGCTTGTGCTTTGTGTGACACCTCTAATATTTCATATTTTCTTCTGAGTTCTGACAATTCATGCTCAAATAGATCACGTTCACTGTTAAAATAAAGTGAAACTATTAGTTGCATAAAGTGTAATGAACAAGATTCCTGTGCATTTGTAATTTCTCAGCCTTTTTTCAGTTCATGAAAATTTCTTGATTTCTTCCAACCAGTCACTTACAGGGCAATTAGTGACAATCTTACCTTTTTTAGTTATTAACACCTGCAACAGTATCTTATTACATGAAAGAATGTTCTTAATTTCTAAGTATTTAAAAAAATAATCCTAAATTATAATACAATAAACCTGAATTCCCATCCTAGATTATTTTATACTCCTCTGATTGTTCTTTGGTATAACTTTGGGCTATAAATGTCTCCTCTTCGCAATGAGTCATAAGTACCTTGTCCATCCCTTTATCTTTATCAAGCTTTTAATGCTATTTCCCATGACAGTCTCTTGAGACTTGCAGATATTAAAGTCTGATGAAAAAGTAAAGCAACTTCATTCCCATCTTCCTAATCAAACAGAAAGCAACTCATACTTGTTCTTAGTTGCTACTCTCCCTTGTATACAGTCCCTTGATACCAGAGAGGGTTGTACTACTCTTCTCACGTTTAAAATATACATGACACAGCTGCAAAAATTACATTGGTGTTCTGAATAAGAGTGCTTTCCATATGCACAAAAAAGTAGCTCTATGTCTTTATGTGTCAGAATAGTAAAATGAATGAGACAGTATAGGCTTGCAGTTTGGAAAAAAAAGCTAAACAGTTTTATATTAAGTATAGCATAGCTTTTACACTGAGATAACTCTTAGTACACCAGAACTAGAAGATCTGTCATTTTTAAAGGCAGAAATGAGCCTGGAAGTCATTAACTTCTGCAATGCTCCCAAATACCTTCATGTGGTCAAGCCCACAGTGCTCTCCCCTCCCCTTTGCCTGTGCCTACCCAGATGAATACAACCTACTCACTCATAGTTTTGGCACGTTCATTCATGTCTTTTTCAACTGAAGACTATTTTTAATGTACACTGTTAAACACTGGGGCCATTCACATGAACATTATTACAATCCATTTATTAAGATGCAGTTGCACATGGGAAGCAAACCATAGCATCAATCCATCCTATTTGCAGCAAGCTTCCAGGTAGATTCCAAGGTTTTATAGCTGTGAACAGTTATCCAAAAGACAGACTCTCTTTCAAATGACTTGGTGGCAAAATCATTTGTGTCAGTAACTGTGCCCGAGTTCATTCAGTATGAACAACTAAGGAGCTGACAGGGTGTTTTCTATTCATAATCCCCATTTTTTAGTCTATTCCCCATAAAATATGCTGAAGGCCAGGTTTCTTAAACTTGCAAGCACACTGAAAAAGCCATTTGGGAGCTGGACTGTGAAGTATATGTCTTTGAGTTTATTTATAAGAAGTCCATTTACATTGTTTCACAATTGTTTACAAGATGGGCATTCGAAGCATAGACTAAAACTGAAAAAGCTGTATTTTAAAAATGAAGAGATACTGGATCTTCCTGAAGTTAAACCAATTCCTAAAGTAATCTTAAGATTCTCTGACAAAGAGTTCTCATAACAGCCCTTTCAAATTTATGGTTACAAGGATTATCTTAAATTGTATATATAATTCTTAAGGTCCTACCTTCTTAATTCACTGTGTAGGCACCACACAATAGAGCACAGGACCTTTTGTTAAGTCATTGCTTTTAAACTAGGGGGTGCTTTTAAACTGGTGGAGGGGGGAAGAGTACTTGTTCTAAGGTGCTTGGCATCAACAGCTCCTACTTCTTTAGTTGCAATGAGACTGGTAGGCTCTTCTGAAAACACAGTAAATCTATAAACTTCTAGGAAAATAACTTGATGCATCGCATTTCAAAATGTTCTTCATCTTATGACTGCAATATACTACAGGAGATAATTGAGCCATTAGTGGATTAAGGTAAGGAAAAATATCTGTGGTGCGCAGAAGCTAAAAATCAAATTAAGAAGTCAATCAAGGTTGAAGTTTATCTATTAACATTTGTATGTTGGTAGAACACTTGAATTACAGAGATACATACCATTTTACTTTATCATAGTTCTCTTGTCTGTAATCACCTCGTTGAATCATCTGCTTGGTATCAGCCAGCTCCAGTGTTAAACGCTGGCATCTAACTTCAAGCTCTGACCGATTCCTCCTCTCATCTTCATAGCTCTAGAAGGCAAGACATTTTCACATGATCACATCTATAGTGATATTTACTTAAAGCAATCACCAACTAAGTTTTGTGAAGACCTCTTATGAATATTGAAGTGGTAGTATTTTCATTTGTCTCAGTATTTGGAAATCTAGCACACATCACCAAATAACCAGCTATACTGATACTCAACTTATTTTTATCTTATTCTAAATAGTTGATTAATGTAGCTATTTTTTTATAACACATTTGCCCATTAGCACAACTTCCAAGACCCTCATATAGATAGCCAGTGGTCTACAATCCTATAGTAGGAGCACAAAAGTCAACACCACCTTTACAACATTTTCTAACAAGATTCTTTATGAAGATATTTGCTGGTCCATTTGAAATGAAGAAATAGTATTGGTTGTTCAGAGAGTGTGGCAACTTCTGTCATTATATGAAAAATTGCAGCCAGTTACTCTCAAATCATATCTAGTAACTTACGTTTGCTGAAGCATATCATCCAAAGCTTTGGTGGAGTAAGTTTAAAAAAAAAAAAAAAAAAAAAAAAAAAAAGGAAAGAAAAAAAAAAGGTGCTTATTTAATGGTCTAGCAGCATTAATTTTCATTTTCCCTCCTCATATACTTTGAGAGATTCCTAAGAAAACAGCAGACTTTTGTACCTTAATCCCCAATCTAGAAACCATTTCTCAGATTTTTCTACAAAGTAGGTATTTATTTTTACAAACCTACCTTACTTGCTTGTCCTAAATGCTACTAAGTACTACTAAGTAATTTCCTTCCAAAAAAACTCCCTAAAAATAATGCCTCACCCACCTATACTACGGAAAAATGATGGAGAGCAAAAACAGTTGCTTGTTAAAAATTTGAGAATACCTCCTAGACATCTAAATTTTTTCTGTATTCTGGTTCTCAGAATACTGCAGAGTTCTGGGTTTTTTTCTGCTATGGCTGATACATGGCAAGTTCAATAATAGATGCTTGAAAAACAGTAATTCCATCTGGTTATACTGAATGGACATTACAGTATTATTCATTGAAGGTGAACACTGCCTTAAGATGTGACTACTCAACTAACCATTTAGCCACTGCAAATTAAATTTATTTTGCAGTGAGGGACATCGTGTGAGTGCATAATTTTTCAAAATAACTGAAATCCATGCTTTATACCGTTTAAGAGAGGATAATAACTGTGTCTAGCTTGTTTTTAATAGACAAGAAAAGTTTAGGACAACAGCATATATGGAGTGGATGACGTCTAAATACAGCTTCCTAGAAGGAATGAACACAAGGATAACAATCTAGGACAGAGACAGAAAGACACAAAGAACACTGATCAAACTCATAGGCACCATAAACTGAAAGACTGACAGAAACAGTCTTGAAAAAACACACCTAAATTCTTGTAACACACCACAGAAAAGCTCCCCAAGCTCCTAAACACACTGCAACTATTCTGTTGATAAATAAGAAATTTTTGGTTTCTATTTCACACATTTAGTAATTTTTTCTTCCACTAAAATCACATTAGATCACAATCACAAAATCAACACTGACAAAGTTTTCATGAGGATTTTGGATGGTATATAATTAAGAGCACATCTTCTAAAGACATGATTGTTATTCATCCTAACATACTGGTATGCATGGGTTATTTTTATGCTTACCCTGATTAATTGATATACATTAGGCAAATTAACACTATAGAACACTTTCTTCTTTAATTATCATGCCATCATTTATAAAGATGGCATTACCATAATGGTAAAGCCTCTGTCAGGTGTTTTTAAAAGGTGTTATCTACAAGTTAGCTAGAGTTTCAAATATGTAATATACAGGTGCAGATAGCCTGTTATACAGTGCAAACATGACTTATGTTGCAATAGGAAATGGTGGTAAGGGCACTTAAATTTTAAGTGCAAATTGAAAGATGGAGTTTGGGTACAACTCCTCTGTTGGATATCCTGTGCCATTCTGCTGCTAACACCACACTGGAATTCATACGCTCTTCACAAAGTGGGCTATTGAGCTCCTACAGTATTACACATTTAGCAGCTAGAAGGCAACTACCAAAACTATAAAATTAAATTGGTTAACCTCTGGACAAAATTGTCATAAAGAGCTCTAAAGCACCAATTAACAGAACAGTTAAAATATCTACAAAATCAGTTCTTTCTGATCCCTGATACCTAAACCAGGTATTGAATTTCATTTAACAGATCAGCTGTTAATGTCACATTAATGGCATGCAACAATATGAAAACTCCAGGAAAGGGGAGGGAAGATAAATTCTACTTTTGAAAAGTGATACTAACACATACCTAAAGCATCAAACTGTTAAACAGATAGTTAAAGAAATGAGGTTTATTTTATTTGGTTTGGTTTTTAAAGATTTACTATAATTCTTGAAGAATACTAATTCTACCGCATAGGTCACTGTTTTCCAACTACCTAATCTTTTAGGTGCCAAAGTCGTATTTTAATCACGGGAAGAAATGTGACAAGGCAAGCTAATAAACAATCTATAGGCTAACATGCAAAAAGCCCTATATGGTACACCTATCTCCAGTTAGCAGATACACAAGCTTCTAGACTTATATAAGCAATACATCTTAAAGACATACAATCAAGCTGCCTGTGCTCAGGAAGAATAAGCCATGCTTTACATGGGATGAAGTTAATTTAGTTTGTAACAATGTCCATATAGCCTGAATTGATTTTAAGATCTCTATAATAGAACAACTTTATCTTTCAATTTATTTCCAAGAGATATCTTGGAAGTCCTGATAAACAGCTTTGTCCTGCTGAAGCAAAAAGGGTGTCTTTAAAAGGATCAAGATTCAGAGCACCTTCAAGGATGTGAATGAGGTCCTGGAAATAACACCAATAAATAAAAATAACTTAAGTAAGCCCAGAGACCTTAAAAAAATTACAGGACAAACAGTGCATCCTCACACGGAATGTGATTGCAATGATCTTGCCAACACTGCAGGGCTTTTCTTCAGCTTCTTACTAATTTTTGCTACTGCAGAGTAGCAACTCAGACAGATGAGGTGGTTAAACAAACCTGTCCTGTGCAAGATGGGTAGGTAAACATTGCCTAAAGAAATTGTTAACAGAGCTGTCCAAGAGACCCAGTATTAACCTGCACAGGTGGTTTCTACAGAGATGTAAACCAGTCCTTACAAGAAGTGCTTCCATTTGGTTTTACAAACACTGTCAACAGATGTTTCAAGCAAGAAGATTCTGAACTTGCCTGATCTGCACCACTTAAAACCCAAACTGGTAGAGAAACTAAAAATCTAATGACAGACCTCAGTTTTATGATATTAAGCTTCACTGTCATCCTCCATCTGGAATTAATAGCAGCTTATACGTGTTCATTTCAGTGACTGCTATCTAAATTTCAAGTACAAAAATTGGGTGACATACTTTTTGAATGAAGTTAGTGACATATAATACATGGTAGGGATTAGATGATCTTTCAAAAAGCCTTTGGGGATAAGAAGATAAACAACAGAAATGCAGGGAAAAGATTAATCAGTCAATCGCCAGAAGTAGCATGACTTCTTCACACTGTATACAGACAAGCCTGTGGAAGATAGTGATCCTGCTTTTAAAAAACTTATTTAAAAAGAACTTCATCTGTGAAACGTCATTTACACAAGCCAGCACTTTCTTTTCATATCCTAAGGTATCTAAAGCCCCTGAGCAAATGTAAAGCTACCATACTTTTGTGATGTGAAAACCAATTCCCCCAAGTTATTTGGATGAAGTGCTGCTACTTAGTAAAGTGACATTTTTCTTAATCTGTTTACATGGTATGCATTCAAAAATTATTAGTCAATACATTATTTGAATACAACTGCCCAAATATTAGGAAGAAGTTATGCATAACTGGATGAGCAAGACATCTCTTCTAATATTTTTATATGAAATTGGTAATCTCTCACGGACATTATCTGCCACTAAAAATTACAAACAAAAATGTTGAGCTACTTCCAAAATAGGAAAGCTCTGCAAGTAAGGTAAGAAAGAAAAGCTTTGGCATAAGTGCCTCTATTGCAAAAGAAAGTAGAGTGAATAAAAAGCTCTTTCTCTCTGGATCTGAGCTGACTAGATCCTTCACAGTGAAATGTTCTCAGATGAAAAGGATACTTGAGATCATTGCATTAGAGACTAGCCATTTGGTACTTCTGAACAACAACTAGCAGTCTATACAAACCATAGCTATATATCAAAAGAGGTAGAGAGACACTGGATGGAAAAGGGAACTCTCATAGATACATGTTTTCTTGAGTCTGGCAAATGTTAAACTGCTGCCCCAAGCTAACAGCTATTGGTAGAACAGTTTTCTTTGCAGCTTTTTTTCATGAACAAGATAAATATTAATAATAAGGAAGGAAAGAAGGCATCTAAGACTGAGGCCTTATCTGTCCTTTCTAGAGACATGAAGTCCAAGTAATCAAAGCACTTCTTGAAAGAACTGGGGGCAGGGGGCAGGGGAAGGGTTCCAGAGTGCAGTCTTTAATTACAGATGTGCAAACTTCAAAAGAAATCTTAAGGAACACAGTCCTTCTGGAGTAGCAACAGTAGCCTCAATTTTACAACATTCAGATACATCTAATGCCAAGTGATCCTTTCAGTGCAATAGCTTAGTTCATTCTTTGAAGACTATAGAAATGTTTTTCCTCCAGCTGGGAAATATTATCATAGAGAAAATTGTTAGGTATGTCTAGCAAAGCCTGACAGCTACTAATCCCAATTCGGAGATGAGGTATTAGAAGAGATCTTTGTCCTACATAGATCCAGCTTTGTCTTTAGGCTAACCATAACTTTTAGATAACTGTCATACTATAAATTTGATTGCAAGTCCTGAAGGCTACCTCACAGAAAAAAAAATAAAAAATAAAGGAAGCCCTGATAAAACTGTATCAAGACCAAATGCCAGAAAAACATTGCCATGAAACTCACAGCCAGAAGAAGAAAGCAATATTTAATCGTCTAGAGCTACAAAGAGGGGCAGATTTTTCTTCTGACTCTCTCCCGGCCTTGAGAGAAACACACGAGTAGTATATTACATCCGTTTGAGGGAAGATTCTAACCACTTTGGAAGCAAGCAACTCTGAAAATAGTATACTGATGTTCAGCATGGGAACACACACATCAGAAGGTGGGTTTGTTTCTGGGAAGCTCCTGGTAATACAACACTATAGCTGGACTTTTTTCTGTATCTCTACCTCCAAAGGTGATGGTGCCAACATTATTTGTACTTTGTTACTGAGCACTGTAAAAGGAGGTGTACTGTGCATTTGGTAGCAGATGTGCCAGCAGTGCAGTACAAGAATATTCCTTTTAAGAGTTCCACTGCCTGCACCCCACCCCCTCCACCACCACCCCCAGGGTTGCTGCTGCACCTAGAATCAGAGGAACCATGCTGGTCTAAATCACAGATGCAACAATTGTGTGCAGAGAGCCTTTAACTTAGCGGTAGTACTGCAGAACCACTTTACTGACTACTTTAAAAACAGAAAGCGGTGACAAAGATCTTTTGACAGTAGCTGTGTTTATCAGATGATATTCCAGTGCTAGAAATCAGTCCTCACACACTGTTCTCTGCTACCAGTAGTCAGAAGCAGCTCCCCACTCTTACTGGGTCTGTGTTACAGATTCAGCAGACTGATTAAGTGCTAACTCAGAGCAGCAACAGACCATCAAGAAGACAACTCTGTTAGAAAGTTGTAGTTTTAGTGATCTTACTCCTCAGCTTACTAAGAATTACATGAGTGCTAACAGAGGCTAATAAGATACTTTGGACCTTCTGCCCCTTCTGACCTAACAAAATATATTTTCATATACCTAAAGTACAAATACAGATGACAAACATTTTAAACATGTCTTTTATTCCCTGAAGTCAGAAATAAGTTTTCCTAATACAAATTAACGAATTTCCTAAAGAACATGTAGATTTGTCAAATCTTAGAAAATTAGTTTCTACAAGGCTACACTGACAATTCAATTTTTACAAAATCAAGCTTCCTAGTTGGTACAGCTGGATGCTTATAAACTCAGATGTCTGACAGACCACAGTACCAGGCCACTGCACTCACTTTTGTGCCAGGCTTGAGCTGTTGTGTCAAAAATGAGTTTTGTTTGTCTTCTGTTTTGTGTCTCCTGTATTCCCACCCACCCACCCCGCAAAAAACCCAAACCCAACACTCAAAAAACAACCCAAAAACCCCAAACAAACAAAAAAGTAAAATATGGCAGCATGTAGCTAGAAAAAGATTTAGCAGGTTTGGGGGCTCATCATAATAGCATTCAGAGAATAAAACTCTGCTGCTTTGCTTTCTCACAAAACAGTACATAAAGGCACAAGAGCAGAGAAAACCAAATAATCTAAGTGTCTCACATTCACACTCCAAAACAAGAACAGTAAAATCAGAGATCATTTCCTTTGACCAAATTAAGGACTACAGCCATCTGGACACAAAATAACATAGCTGATGTTAGGCAATGGTTGTCTTTATCTGATGAATTAATTTCACATTTAAATTTTCCCAGAGTTGGCTTAACATATTAGACAAGTTTGGATATTCCTTTAAAATTTTAAAATTCTTTGTTGGCTAGACAGACTTTCCTATGAGTCTATACTCAATTCTCTCATATTTCTCATGACTTTATTTCTTGGTGAATATCTGCACATATAAAACTTACTCAAACCTTTTCTGTCGGCCATGAACAGCCAGAAAAGCCAACAAAATCCTCCTTCCCCAAGCCATCAGTAGTTAATAGAAAGATTTTGGCTAAGCATATATTTTAGCTCCTTTCCATGTTCTACAAAGAGGAGAAAAAAAACCATGTTGAAACTCATTAGGAAGGGCTTTAATTATCTGCAATACTAGAAAAAAGGAATGCTTATTTAGGAAGTGGTTTGCTCTTTACGGAGGGAAGGAGAGGGGAAAAAAACCCAAGTCTTAACTTCAGTGATGACTGTATTTCAAATGTTTGTATTAGTAGTTTCCTAAATAAGTTTCAAACCCAGAACAGATACTTTGTTGATAAACTATGCAGAAAACAGAAATACTGCAACTGTTGGGAGAAAACTTGACATTTAAGGAATACTGGATGGGAAACCAGAAGAAGGATTTTAAGAATGTAAGTCATTTAATAACAGGCAAGAAACTTCAGCAACTATGTTTCATGTAGCTGGAAATAAAGAAATATTGGAATACCACAAAAACAGTAAAAGAAGAGTATAATAAGTAAAGACTCTGAATGAAAATGCTTTATTTCCTACTGATAAATTTACTTGCAATAAGGCTTGACCTTATTGAAGGAGCGCAAACAAGTAAGTTACGCCAACAGTAAACCTTGAAACCACTTCTTTGTAAACTGCAAGAGATGTGAATTGTTGTTAGCTTTGGTCTACAAAGTACATTAGAGATTCTCAAGTACCCTCATGTATTGATGATGCTCCTCTTACTATCTGAACCAACCTGAGGTACCTTGTTACAGTGACACTCAAGTCACTAGGTCAAATCTGAACTTGCCAGAAGCAGAATACAGACACTTTTAAGTCTCTCCATACATAAAATACCTCATACCAGGTCACATTTCATTAAATACCCAAAACACGTCATCACTGTGCATAACACATAGAATGAAGACTCAGGTTTGGGGTTTATTTTTACATATGGAAGAACTGTAGTAAGTGATCTTATCTGAAACCTGAGAATCCTAAGGAATAACTTTTATTAAACCTTTCTTCTTGTATATTTCAACATCTAGATCTCTTTCCTGTATTTTTTTTTAAAACAAGGTATTAATTCTCACTAGTTGTCTCTCACTTTAAGCATGATTACACAGAGTATCAGCATTCAAAGAACCACCTCAGTTCAGCACAAGCAACATTCTAGTGGTTTCCCGTCAGCATCAAGAGAAAAAGCACAGTAAACGTCAAACTTTGAAAAAATAAATGAGTGGGATAGGTGGATACTGCCACCATGCGGTACATAAAGGGCAAAAGTAGAAGTTTCTATATTGAGGAAAGGTCAACATACCAAGAAATCTTTCTCGCACAACTTTAATTATCATCTACTATCCCATGAAATTGCTTCAGCAAAAATTAACACAGATGTCAGTCAAATCTTAGAAGGCTGAAATCCTCCTATAGAATTTTATTAAATCAGAGCACATTAAAAGTACAATGAAGAAAAATGCTCATGTAAATCAGAGTTAACAGGATTGATTTAATTTCAATTATGACCAAAGATGCTGACACAAAATGATGCTGAAGCACATAAATGCACAGATTTTATTGACTAATTTTTCTAATTCAATCAAAAAGAGAAATGTAACTAATATGAATTTCACAAGATAATCCCGTATAATGAGTATCTCTTTACACCCGACTACTCTGTAAGTAAATTTCAAGGAAAAAAAGGTAGTAACTGAAGAATAATTTCAGTAGCAGTAAAATGACAGTGGCATTTAAGCCCCGCTACCCATGATTTAGATAAATATACTATGGATACCTGAAACAGTCTTATCACAACTCCAGATTTATGTGGAATTAAGCTAAAATATCTATCTTCCCAGCTGTATACATACTGAGGATACTATAAATATTTGTAAATACCTTAAAAACAACACTCCTTATACTGTTTCATCTGTTTTACTCTTTGAAAATAAAAATTAAATGTATTTGGATAATTTGTTTCTCTTACTTCTGGCATTTATACCTTACCTGAAATCAAATTATCTTTTCCTTTAGTATAGAAATAAACAGGGAAATTCAAATATAAAAGCTGATAAGCATAACAAAGATGATGCAACTCCAAGGAATTTTTAAATGCATTTTTATATCATTCAAACAAAAGGTGAGGCAAATTACTACAAAGACATCAGCATCTCAAACACTATACACTGAACTGTCATAGCGTCTTCAACTACTGGTGGACTGATGTCCTGTCTCAGCTTCCCTGCCTTGAACCTTGCTCTCAGAAAGCACAACATAGCTGGTAAGAGTGTATCCTGAACAGTCTCATGACTGAACATCTTGCAGGGTAGCTGTAACGTAGAATTAGACGTTATGCAAGGACAAAGGACATACGTAGCATGTTTCCCCTTTCTCTTCCTCCCTTCCTCCCCCACTAACTTTTTTTACAGCAAAAAACCTTTCATATCTTAAATATGTGGACAATGAGCTTTTTGCATCATATATTTTTACACAGTCTCTTAATCAAGATAATTAAGGTGCACAGACCTCTGTCAGACACTTCAGCTGGGATTTGTACCCACTTAGTTCTTCTGTTAGGCTCTTCTTTTTCATCTGTAGATCACTTAGCTCCTTTCTTAAGGCATGGACTACTTCATAGAATCGGATCTAGAAGAACAAGATTTCAAATTTGAGACCAGCAAAATTGCAACCACAAAACTACAATCCCCAAACCAAATCAATTCAATATTTTATGGTATTAATTCACCAAATGATTTCTAGTGCATACCAGTAATCTGGCTGGGGTTGGAGAAATGTTGTAGCAAAGACAGTGTATTTCTTCAGCCTTTGACAGCAGCAGCAAAGAAATCACCAATTTACATTTGGCACTGAATTACAAAAGATGAATAAAGGTCAAGATACACATTTCTGTTCAGCTAAAGCAGCTCCCAGTCAGCTGCCCCACTGAAAAAATACAGCTGCTAATGGACCACATGGTTCCACCCTGTTACTTGTGCTAACTCTAGAACCTATTTGATTAACAGTGTAAAAAAGGGAAAAAAAGGTGTATTTAGCAATAAACCAGCTTAACCTGCTAACTTTCCCCAAGCTGATACACGTTTTTATGGATTCTGTAGAAATGGAAAGAGATTAGTTTTGTTTTCTGCCAGTTCAGTGTGCTGAATCTGCACCAAGAAAAATGCAAGAGCAAGCACAGGAAGTGGGAACAGCCCATGACCAGGAAGACCCATGAAACTGCCTCCCCCGGCCCCTGCTTTCGGAAGTAACATTTTGTAATAAGGATTTGGCTGCATCATGCAATTAAGCCTCTGAAGGACTCTACACCACTACATTAAAACTGGGGGCGGGGGGGGGGGGGGGGGGGGGGGGGGGAGGAGAAGAAAGCCTTGTAAAAGTCTTTTAAAAAACATTCTATAACAAATACTCCTCCCTTTTCCCCTACTCCAGTCATAAGCATAGTCTCAGACAAGTAAGTCTCAGGTGCATAAAACTCTTCCAGAACATTTCTACTGAAACAGAAAAAAATACTAGAAAACACAGCAATAAAACCACAAAGTCAGTAGTAAAAAAACCAAGGGGAGACAAAGAAGAAAGAACGTTTTTGATATACACCCACACACACGTACACAGAGGCTGTTGCTCCCAGATTAACTTGATACCTTCAAATGTTTGTTTTGGGGGATGAAAATAAAAGAATAGATAATTAAGTGTTATTTTCATGCAAAAGCTACTCCACACCCCCTATCACTAATGCTTTGATACACGATTAAAGAAGAAATACAAGCAAGAAAGCACAGGTGAAGTAAGCATCCAAGAGCAAGCTGTGCTACACTTCCATGCAGAAGGAAGACAGGTCTCTTTTGGTAGCTGTAAATAGCAGAAGACAAAAGAAAAGTTCCACATATAGTTCATGTAATTGACAGTATACAATTCTAAAAAACACAGAAACCATGGAAATTTGTGATGTAAACATAGGTGTAATTTGCTTTATGCAATAAAGCAAGTGTGCAACATGACTGGAAGATAAGTAGTAAGACAGAGAAGTGAAATTTTCTAAAGTGATGGCGTTTTTTTTGTTTTTGTTTTCAAGTTTTTCCAAATACTGTGCTTGTTGAAAGTTACAGTTGTTTGAATTTGTTGTACTCAGCAAGAGAGCTCGACTCTTCACCCTTACCTTTAGATCCAAACCAAACATAAGCTAAAATAAGACATGCTATAAATTTAAAGTTATTTTTTATTGAAAGAAAATGCAAACTTTCACAAAATATAGTTGCTATTTTATTTGTTTTTAATGGTAACAAGGGATTCTCAATTTGCTATGTCTAAGTTTACAGAGAAAATGAATAAGATTAAGGATGGTTTTTAAAACTACAATTCAATTAAACCCAAAACAAGGTATAATTTTTTGTTCATGTTCTGAAAATTCCAAATGACAAATTGAACCATCAGATGCTATAACTAAAACTATAAATTGTCTTTCTATTTGGGAAGTGAACTAACTGCATATTATTGCCTTATTTTACTGCTTCATTACTATTTTTTTCTTGCAGTATTCTATTCCTTTAACATTTAAGTATTTTTTTCACATCTACCTGTGAAATCATATTGCTTCTAATGGGTTTGCATGAAATCAAGCAGTGAAGGTTAGCTTTGTGGTTTCTTTCTAACTTCTGAACTACAACAGGCTTCAACTACTTCCTTCGGAAAAAAGAATTAGAAATGTGCATGTATAGCAGTGAATAAGTACAATTTTATTTTCTTAACTACAGCTTTTGCTGACTACAGTTTTCATCTATCTTTAAGAATCTTTAAGAACTTGTCTGATTACATCTGTACTTCAATCAAATCCTCTTTTTTCCCCAAAAAAGTGCTTACAAAATTTTAATTTTTTTTTCCTTGATTGTCACTAATTGGCAAACATTTAAAGCACTGTGGTTTGTTGTGTTTTTTTTTTTTAAACCAAACCTAGCTTTTCACTTAAGTTATTGTATTTTTACCATGATTTCCCTTGGAGACCTAACATGTCATTATGCCACATTTACTTCCCAAACCACAACGACCTCAAAACAGATTACCCAGTATCAAACAAAGATGACATGGGATACAGGTATCAAGGATAAGTGTATCTGCACAGCCTTCCCAAGAAAAGATCAATCCATAGTAATAAAGTGCAAGTGAATGCAGCAGATGAGAGGAAGGTTGTAGCAGCAGTTCAACTGTTACTGTTATTTAGCTTGCTTGATGGTCAATAAACATTCATGTAACTCAGCAGTCAAAGCACACATTGCCTCTTGACAAGTCAATAGAGCAGAAACAAAAATTACTGTACCAGGATTTCAGAAACAACTGTATATCTTAAGAACTACGAATTTATACAGATGTGCTGTAAAGGAAAAAGTTACCACTTTTAGACAATTAAAAAACCCCAAACTCCTAGCATGTGTTTGCCACTTTTAATGGAAAACTAGAGTTAAGCTAAAAATGTGTGGGTGCAGAGGATGAGAAAGTTGGCTTCTGTTAAATGAAGTTATGTGAAACTAGTTGCATCAGTTAACTACCTTCTTAAACAAAAAAACCCTATGCTGTTGTTAGCAAAATGATGCAACTAAAAGATATTGCTATTAAAACCAGATCAAACAGAATTTGCAGGTAACATTTTTAAACAACATTTTACAAAGGACTACAGAAGCAGCTCACTCTAGCGAACACATGAAGTGACCCAGCTGCCAAGCATCAGTTCAGCAACCTGAAGTGCTTTAAAATGTTGCATATACTGTTTCTAAAAAAATCTTTCTTATAAACATTAAAAAAATCTAAATTTTTACACATAAGTTCAAAACAAAAAAGTCTGATTTTATGAGAAAGATGCTTAAAACATATTTTTTAATTTGTCATCATCACTAACATTAAACACCACCTAGTCTTTGCTGTAACATATCACTATTGCACCCCTTTGTGGAAGCACAGTGAAAAACATCTCATTTGTTTTAATTCTAGTACTTTAAACTTGCAATATCTCTATATACAAAATCTGCATTAGGCACTTCCGGCTGTTTGTCCAGTATAACAAGTTTCAAATACAGTGTAAGTATTACATATACATTTATTTCTATCCTGAAGAACTGTAAGGCAGTATTTTATAATTGATAAATAGAGGAAAAAAAAAAAAGTGGAAATTTCTTGCTCAAGTCCTCTAAGCAGAACTCTTTCTCACCAAGGAAAATTTTATCCTACTATCAGTAGACTATACTATTAGTCTGCACAAAGATCTGGAGCCAGAGATTTTATCTGCCTGAGAAATGCACAATTCCTCCTTAGGTAAGCAAAGCAGAAAACAGCATCAGAAAAATAGTTTTTTTCTCTTCAGCATCCTTTTCCTAGCCTTCAGAAACCATTTGGATGCATAGACAAGTTATGCAAAACAGTTAGGTAGCCTCCCAGTATCTGTATCAGCTGCATAACTCAAAGTAATAATAAATGATCACTAAGCTTAACTGACACTCTCAGGTTCACACTGATCCTGTTGCCAAAAGAAGTTGAGAGAAGCAGAAAACAGCATCTTACTGCAGTTTACCTTTAGAATGTCTTCTCCAGGAAAAAAAAAAAAATAATTTGGCTAAAAAAGGACTTAAAAAGAAAAAAGTGACGTGTAAAGAGCAAAGGGGCATCATTAACCACACAAGTAGTAGAGTTAAGAGTTAATAGACAAAAGCAGCATTTACTGGTTAAACTCAAGAGGGAAAGAAAGGAAGATTAGGGGTAGAAGGTGTTTGTTACTCATATCTCCCACTTCACAACTTTTTTTAGAGCCCCTCTCTCTACCCACAGATACAATCTATACACTCTAATTGTGCTGTGACAGCTTCACTTAAAGCAGCTGGCAAGGTTACTAACCCCAGGTATCTGTCCTGCCCAGCTACAGAGTCTTCTTTGTACTGACTGTCAATCAGCTCCTGAAGTTCTGGAGCTTCTTTCAAAACAATTTCAAGCAAGCCGATGTGGATTGCAGATTGTGTTAAAAATCTGATTTTTGGACCACGGTGGTGAAAGAATCAACAAATCCCTCTCAAATACTTCTGCAGAGGGCAGTGGGTACAGTAGACAGCTAGGGGGTAATAACCTAATAGGCCCCAAGCTAGGTGTTCTTGTTTATCACTCACAGCCTTAAGATCTTCCTAGTACTTTCAAATGTCCAGGTTTTGGAACTTTTAAAAATATGTTCCCCAAGAACATCCTTTAGATAAGAATGACAAGTTTTACTTCTCTGTACATATCTAGAGCACAGCATACCATGACTTTCATCCAGCAAGAGAACTCACTCATGCAGCATTTATACCTCAACAAATGCACTAGGCTTTTTAACATTACATTATTCACAAACTACCTCTATAGATAAGTACAATACTACTACTTTAGTGAATTAAGCTTTACATGTCTAAATCCTCTTCATTCTCAGAAGTGAGCCAGAATGCTCTGGCCATGTCCCACAGCCTGTGAAGGCACTGTCTTTATTGCAAACAGAGTACACCCCTGCCCCTCCATCCACCCATAAGCCATAAATAACAAAGCTCTGAAATCAAGAAAATTAGTCTTAAGTTATAAGATGCAGTGTATCCCCTGCATTCAGTCAGATAGGAAAGGGCCAAATGGAAAGCATGAGGGAAAGGTAAGAGATGTTTGCTAGAGCCATCTCAACTTCTAGTTCTGGCAAGCAGATTTTCAAATTCCTGTTTTCAGCCTGCTGTATTTCATATCATCAACATGTGCCCACCATTTAATTGTAACACTTTATCTGTCTAACCTTCTGAAAATACATCATCAGTTCTACTCTCCTTAAGACATCAGAGCCTGGGATCAAAATGTTCCCGTCTTTACTGGGATCCAGTCACAACAGACTGATCCAGAAGCATATCTGCCTCTGAAGGTCCTTTGTTTCTAGTTGGGGAAGAATAAGAATTCTAGGAGTATTGACTGGCTTTACTATATGCATATCCCTTTAATTCTAAACAAAAGCCATTTACAGCTTGTGGTGGGTTGAACCTGGCCAGCAGCCAAGCACTCATATGGCTGCTGACTCACTCCTGCCTCCAGTGGGAGCAGGACAGAGGACAGTAGGAAGAATCAAAGCAAGAAAATTCAGATGTCAAGTTTTCTCAACAGTTTAACTAGTGAAGGAAAGTGAGAGTTGAACTTTAAAAAAAAAAATAAAAAAGCAAGCCACACAAAGACAATCTCTCACCACCCCTCAGAAGCTGACTGATGCCCAGCCACAGCCAGCCTCTGAGCAATAACCACCTTGGAAGCCACCGTAATACCTCTTCATTTTCACTGTACCTCCAGTTTATGTTGCTGAGCATGATACTCAATGGTACAGCATATTCCTTGCGCCAACTCAGGTCAGCTGTCCAGCTCTGTCCCCTCTCAGTCTCTTCACCACCTCTAGCTCGCTGGAGGACAGCAGAGGCAGAATGGGGGAAAGAGTAAGCCCTGATGCTGTGCAAGCACTGTCCAGCAATATCCAAAACACTGGTGTGTTACCAACACTGTTTTAGACACAAATCCAAAGCACAGCAAGATTCAGGCTGCTATGAAGAAAGATAACTCATCCCAGCCAGACCCAGGATACAGCTGTATTTTAAGCCAACAAAACCCACAATACTCACAGAAACATATTCAGGGATAGAGAGCTGATCTTCAGGAAGAGACTTCAGCTTCTCATAGCAATCATCTGTTAATTCCAAGTCTCTCAAACTACGACGGATATCTCCAGCTCTCTCCCGTAACTGATGATTTGTTTCCTCCAGTTGCTTCTGTCTCAATAAAATAGTTTCCATTTCTTGTTTCATTAGAGCCTGATGTTTTCTTCAAGAAAAATTTGAAAACAGAAGACATTAAGTAGCAGGTAACGCAAGTCACAAACCTTCACAATACCCTGGCAAGGGAGTGAGTTAAGCTCATTTTGTAAAGAAAATTTACAGAGATTAGGTATTTAACACAGAAGCGTATACCACCATGGTTACACAATTGTATCAGACACAGTATATATAAAAAGCCTGAAACTTCAGTCATCAACAATACAGAATTGAATCTAAGAAGTGACAATTAGTCTCCACATATGCTGACTTGAATTTATAAATTAGTCTTAATTTACCAACTAAAAGGTTAAAAACATGAAAAAACAGCATATATTTCCACACAAAACCCAACGAACTAGTAAATCACCAAATAAAGGAATAGTATCTTCATAATTTGTGTACTACCAAGTTTCAGCACACGCTTACAGCTTATTCCACACACAACTCTTCATTTTCTACCCAGAGCAACATACAAAGTTTGGGCCCACAAACACCACTAGACTTAAACAAGCAACCTTAAAACACTATCATTACTATTATCATGAGTGATAAAGTATTTATACACCAAGAGAAACTGAAACATCTTTAAGTGATGTGCAAAGTGTTTTCTTTATTTAAATCAAAGGTGACTGACCTACTTTTTTGGAGGTTTTAGCTGTAACTCTTGAAAACATATTCAAATTAAATGATTCTTCAAAACATGTTAATCCCTACACTATTTAAAAAGTAATATTAAAATACCAGCTAGTACTACAAGGTGATGTCTGCCTCACTGTTAAAAAAGACAAAAGAAAGTCCCAGGTCAGCAAAGCAGTCGTGCAAGGACATACTCTGCACACAGTGTAAGATTCTGTTAAACTGGGACGAAAAGTGAGGTAAAAGACAGACAAGAAAACTAAAGAAAAGACTGGGGAAAGAAAAGTAGTTCAACTTTTTAATGCCTATTAATAACATTTGCACATCGCTACTTTTTTAGTGAGCACTTCTCAGATAACTCAAGTACGGCCAACTTAAAAATATTCTGGTCTGGTGCAAATAATCATACAGAATGACAGACATTTTTCTATCAGTCAACTGCTCTTAGTTGAAAGATTTTCTGCAACTAATCTCAGGTGTGGCTTCACATCCCTGAATCTGTTCTAGGCTTACTACAGAATTTGACTTCGAATTAGTCACATCCTGAAAGCTGGTGCATCCTCTATTGTAACATGAGACTATTTAGTAATGCTCTTCCTTCACAGGTGTTAAAACATTTAATTGACAAAGTAATTCTGAGAAACCTGCTAGCAAGTCTATTTTCAGCTGTAGGTTAACTCAAAACACTTCAGAAAAGCAAGATGAAAAGTAAGTTTCTACATCATCAACTGAAAGCATTTCTGACCAATCAGCAATTCTAAATGGAAGTGCTAAACATTATCCCTTTACCCTTCCCCTGTCATCCAGGCTGCAGACTTATCAAAAATTCAATTTAAATTGAAGGAAAGTTTGCCCTCTCTGCCTTTTGCTGTTTATGGTTTTAAGTACATTCTTCCTCCCAGTTCCTATTAAATTCTGAATAAAGGTAACAATGAAACCAAAACCACAAATATCAGCCAGTGAGATTTACTTATCTATAAATCAAATACGTAAATCCAATTTTCAGAATGGAAATACTAATATAATCTGCAAAAGAAATCCTATTCTTGCAATTCATAATGATCAGTTCCCATTAATTGTCCATAAATTAATTTGAACTCATATTAACTAAGTTATTAAAGACGAAGTTCTTAGTTTTACTTCCATCATACCTAGCATCTTCTTGCTGTAATGCCAGCTGACTATCCAGTCGTAAAGACAACAGCTGCTTTTGATGGATTGCATCATTAAGCTTCTCTTCTAGCTCTTCAATCTAAATATAAAAAGTTTAAGTATAAAATTAGGAAACGAAGTCATCCTGGTAATTTTAAAAAGATATTTTACAAAAAGAGCAACTTAAAAGAAAAAAGTAGAGAACCCAATGCCCTGGGAAGTGCAATGATTGCCTAACAAGACCTAAACACACTAAGGCTTTGTAAAAATATGATACTGATTTTGGCCTAATGAACTAAAACCAAAACCCACTTATTCTAAAACCGATCTTTCTTTCTCAGCCAAATAGCTACTTGTTCAGTTAATTTCAAACTAGGCTTAACTCAGAGCAGCAAGCCAGTGAAAGTCACAGTTAGCATACTGTAAGCTGTAAAAGTGGGCTGCACACACACGGCAAAGTTTTTAAACCTTTCTTAGCTTCATGCATCTTAGTGGAAACAGTACACAACAAAATCCTCTATTAGCATGTTGGTATATTCTAGCCACATCTTCATTAACAGAGCATTGAATAGTATTCAGATTACTTTTCCTAGTGTTGCGCAAGTTAAAGGTTAGAAGCCCTGCTAGGCTGCTTACATCAGTGACACAATTATTCTTCATTTCTGTAAGAAACCAGGTCTTTTTCCTTTTTTTTTTTTAAGAAACAGAAAAACTAATTCAATCCCACCTCATTCATTTCTAAGTATAATGAATTGGACAAGTCAGCCAAGTTTTCCATTTCTTTGTTACTTCCTCTTCTCATTAAAGATAACCACCCAAACAAAACCCAACAAAACAAAGCCTCCTCAAAACAATCCCGAAATTAAGTAGGCGTCCAGCATGTAATTCACAGAAATTCTTTTCACAGATCTTTTTGCCATAAACCAAAACCATCAGAAACAAGAAAAGATCATACAACAAAAGGAACAACACTTCTTACCTTGGTCAAATATTCTACTTTCAAGTTGTCAATCATCAAGTTTTTTTGAGATAATTCTATTTTAAGCAGCTGAAGATTATGGAGCAACTCTTTCCGTTCAATCAGCTGCTTAGTGATTTTAACAGTACCTTCTCTCTCCTCAGAGGAAGAAACATCATCGGTTGGTATTGTGGTTTCTAAGCTAATATCTTCAGACTCCAAAGAGCTAGAAATGTTTACTTTCCTGATTTCCTTAGAGCTTTTACGTGACATTTTCTTCTATCATTTGAAAAACTTCTTAAAGTTATACTTTGAGATGAGTCTCCTGAAGTATCAGCTGCAAGAATCAAAACAACTAAGTGAAAGGCATTATGCCATTATGAAAAATTGATCAGTTAAACAAGACCACTGAGCAACACTTCTCAGCATCACATGAACATTTTTTGTTCACCTGAGAAAAACATTTTGAGAAGCACCAAAGAAGAGAGCTGCCTGAAGACTCTCTTCCTAAATAATTATTAACAAGGTTTTTGACTGCAATAAGCTAAATACCGGTGTGAATCAAGCTTACTAGTAAGATGTCATAGCTAAATCAAGACATACACCTGCCATTCACACTGTCAGAAGAACACACAGAGAAGACTTCCCAGACTCATGAGGTACACAGTGTCACAGAACATCCAATAAAGGACATAGTAAGACAGGCTGGAGAAAACGGTAAAGGAATACTTCAATGGCCGCCTTCACCATCTCTGAAGTAGCTCCATTGTTCTTAAAATGCTAACTTACTTGACAGTCACACATACTTTTACAACCGCTTAGGTATAGATACAACTTTTACTCAAGAAATACACGGACTAACGCACGCTGCTCCAAGCCGTACAGGGAAAGGAGAAGCCGCGCTAGGAGTCCAGGCCAGCATCAGCCGGGCTGCCCGGCCACAAAAGGCGCGGAGCCTGCCGAGGTCTAGCTCTCCCGGGCCGCTGTCACCTCCACAGGGCAGCGCCACCACCCGCTTCCCAGGACAGAGGGCCCTTGGAGGAGGAGTGCTGCCCGCCGGACGCCCAGTTCTGCGGAAGGCAGCAGGCAACCGCCACACCGGCAGCAGCCACGGCCAGCGGCGGGGTGCGGGGCAGCGAGGGGGAGCCGGCCCTAGCCCACCGATCCCCGCGCACGCCGCAATCGGAGCGCCCAGCAGCGCGACCGCGGCCCCCGCGCCCCGCCAAGCGCTTACCTCAGCCGGCAGCCGCGGGCCCGGCTGCACGCGCACCCTTCCGCCTTCCCTCAGGGCGGGGCCGCGCGGCGCCATCACCACGGCGACCGGAGCGCCGCCGCGCGCCGCTTCCCGCCCTCTGCCGCACGGCACGACGGGAGACGGAGCCTCGGCCCCGCGCGGTGCGTGCCGGGAGGTGCGCCATGCAGACCTCCCGGACCTTCCTGAAGCGCACGCGGGCGGGCGCGGTGGTGAAGGTGGTGCGCGAACACTACCTGCGCGAGGACATCTCCTGCGGCGCCGCCGCCTGCCGCCGCTGCACCCCCTGTCCCGCCGGGCCCGGCCGCGGCCTCGGCCTCGAGGCGCAGCCCCGCGGCGCCGCCAGCAGCCTCTGCCCTGGGCCGCACTACCTCCTGCCCGACACCAACCTCCTCCTGCACCAGGTGAGCGCCTCGGGGCGGGCGGGCGGCGGCCGCTGCCATCTCAGTGGAGCCGCGGGCTGGGCCCCCGCCGCCCGCCCTGTGGGGCCCTTACGCTCCGCTCCGGCCCCGGTGGCAGCCGGCGTGGGTGGGAGTTCCCCGCCACCCTTCGGAGTGGGGTCCGGGCGCCGTGCCTAGAGGGGCGCGTTTCGCGGTTGGGTCTTCCCGTTACTGGGATCCGCTTGGCCCCTGAGTGGGTATTTTCGTTCCCTGCCGGCTGCAGAGGAGGCCTTCAGCGCCGCCGAGCGTAGTCTGGGTTTAGACTGTATTTCGGGTTTATGTTTTGCTGCCTGTACGGTAGGAGTAAAGAACAGCATTATCGTGGCGTTTGTTGCGGTCTCTTAGGGGTATGGAAAGGCAGGCGAGGAGAGCGAATAGACTGAAGCAGCGATCGGGATTTTCAGGTGGTCACTGAATTTTCCGGTCGGCCTGAATTTTCCTAAACCCCTGTTCTGTTTTTCAGAGACTTTGTAGGCTTAGGTTCTTTATTCTGTGATTTTGATTTCGGGGAATGAATAGAGGCTGCAGAATCATCCCATGTGCAGCTCTGGAAACATGAGCTATACTCTACAGCTCATTGCTAATTGTGCAAAGGCTTGAGTCTGGCAGTGCAGACAGTAGAATTCCGGGCTGGGAGGCAGTGAATTCCCAAGCTCGATGTGTGAGGGGATTTTTTGATTGCTTTTGAATACCTCTCTAGAAAGTAGAATAGCCCCACGCAGACATTGGAGAGTGGAAGTAATTAATGAAGATCCTAACAGGGATTACTCTGGAGAGGGGCACAACACTGACGTGTTTTGGCACTTACCCACCCCAAAAGTTGTAAGGATTTTCTTCTCAAAACAGCAAGTCAGGGGATGTCTTCAGCCTGTTACCCCTGGACTTGGCGTGTGTTGGCAAGGTTTGTATATGTATACTGTAGAGCACTCTGAGAATGTGCCAGGATGTGCTGCTGTGAACTGGAGCAGCAGGGATTAGGGAGTCTTGGTAACAGTAGGAAAAGGTTTTACTAGCAACAGGAACACAATTGCAACAGTAAGACTTGGCCTGATAATTTAGCTTATACATAGAATAATACTGTATTTCTTGCCCTGTGAGCATGGTGGTAAATCTTTTAGGTCATCTGAACATCAGATGCAGAGAAGCTTGGCCTGTTGTTGCTTTTAGTTCCTTTAGCCATGCCCTCTAGAGCCTTATTGCTGTCTCATTTTGGAGATGCATTTGCACAGTTCCTTGCCACAAGCCTAGGAAATGAGGCTCACATCTTTTTCTCTTGACAGGGTGTGTGGATTTTTGCTGTACGTTTCTTGCTCTTGCACACCAGGGCTGTCAGGAGTTGGCAAAGAAGTGTGCAGCAAACTTTTTAACACATTTGCTCAAAAGATTCAGTCTTTGAAAAGGTGAAAAGCAGCTAACAATTCCAGTTGATTTGAATCTGCAGAAATTAAAGTTGCAGTACAACAGTGAGTTTAGTTTTGGAGAACTTAAACCTACATGTGTACAGGCATGTCCATGTTGGCTGTGTAACTGTGGTCAGGTGCTATTTTATGGTTTGCATTGCGCACAAAGACATATGCCAGACAGCCTTTAAATTATGTTGGATTACTGTCAGATTACGCATAGAGGTATTTTGTTTACACAGATTATAATTTACAAGAACCCATTTGATGTAAGCAAACTTTCTAGTATGCACTTGGCCTTAAATTTTGAGTCCTGCATACATTGCAGCTGAATTTAGTGGAAGTCAGAATAAGTCCTTATCTTCACTCCAGCAAAATTCAGGTCACAAAGAGGCTGGAAAATCCTATTTGAACTTTTTGCCCACAAGCAGGAGGAAGCACCTTAATATAGAGCTCAGTTTCACATTGGTGAGAGAAAAACGCAGTAGTAGTGTAACTCATTACTCAAGTTAGCTTTTTACATGTTGCCAAACAAATTTTTAAAGTCCTGTTATTGGATAGAATTAAACAACAATTATTTAATTTAATTAAACAACAATGATTCATTTCCATTTTGTTCCTCAGATTGATATACTTGAAGATCCTGTTATTAAGAATGTCATTGTGCTACAGACAGTCTTACAAGAAGTCAGGAATCGGAGTGCACCAGTATACAAGCGAATTAGGGATGTGATTCAAAACCCTGAAAAACATTTCTATTCTTTCACCAATGAACATCATAGGTAAGGTGTGGAAAAGAGTATAACACAGTTGTACTGATGTCCAGTAAAAGCATCTGGGAAACAGAACTGGAACATGTGAACTAGGTAAAAAAATTAGGCTGGGGTACATAGAACTGTATACTTCTAAGGAATCCTGTTGGGAAACAGTTCCATGTTCCAGAAGCTTTTCTGGTTTATGATTAATATAAGCATATGTATATTATGAGAAGTTGATTTGAATATTGAGTAAGGTTTGCAGACAAGACTGTTAACTTGAGCAATGGAATACTGATTTTCCATTTTAATGTCCCTTTTAAACATACTCCAATACTTTATTAACATTGCCAGCTCAATCTGTAGCAGAATTCAAAAATCTGTCAGTGAGTGATAGAAAGCTCTAAGAAAAGAGGATACAATTAATGTGCCTTTAGTTGTGCTCATAAGTAATTTCCAATACTGCAGTATCATAGTTCTAGGAATCTTGAATCCATATTTCTAGCATCCTGAATGTGGTCCTCTTCAGCTGTCACTGAGAAGGTTGTATTAGAAATTAACATTTGCTTCCTATTTTTCTTTACCCTTCTGTCTCCTTCTCTTTACTCCTTTACTCTTCTCCTCATTCCTTCCTTCTCTCTGTGGCCTGTAGAGTGTTACACATATCACAGAAATTGGTACAGCAGTGATTCTTTTGGCCTCACAATCTTGATCTTGTTTGTCTGAAAAGTTTTGGTAGTGTGTATGGATGGGGTTTGTTCTGTTTTGTTTCCCCACCTCCCTTTTTATTTATTTATTTTTTTTAGAGAAACATACATAGAGCAAGCACAAGGAGAAACTTCTAATGACCGCAATGATAGAGCCATTCGGGTAGCAGTGAAATGGTACAATGAACACTTGAAGAAAATAGAGGATGAGGAGAAGATTCAAGTTATCTTTTTAACAAATGACAGAACAAATAAAGAGAAAGCTCTAGAGGAAGGGATAACTGCTTATACATGTAAGTAAAAAGACAAGTATGTTTAATTTATTGCTCAGGTAAAGAATCTCAGCAGTCTCTTTGTACCTGATCCTGTGCATCTCTTGCATAAATATTTGTTTGTGCTTTTGTAGGTGAGGAGTATATAAAAAGCTTGATAGCTAACCCTGAACTTGTAGATCGTCTTGCTTGTGTATCTGATGAAGGGGTATGTTTTTATTTTCTTTTTATAAAATAAATTAGTCACAAATGGTTTGAAGTATATTATTGGACACTAGCTACTAGCATCAGTTTGGAATACGAGGACTGGACTTTATTACTATTTTGGCAGCTGGAAAGAAAAAAGGAAATATTGCAGCTGTTTTCAGTCCTGCTTATATGCCTATTAGTAGGTGTCCAGTCATTTGTAAAAAGCCACTTGCTTTAGATAAATGAAGATGAGAATAGTAACAGTTAGTTAAAGAAAGTGTGTAAGTATTAGAAATAATGGAAACAATTAAGACTGCAAAAGTGTGTATTGCAAACCATTTAGATCTTTGGTTTGTGTCTTATTTGAAAGCTTATGTTTCCTTACTGATCAAAAGCATTTTCCATCAGAAGCTCTGATTTTTGTGGTCAGTTAAGTTGACATAAGTGCAGGCTGCAGCTAAATGAGCTACATCTTCTTCTATTTCATCATGCTTTGTGTTTATCAGAATCAAGACCTATATATGACTGATACAGGTGAAAACTAATACCACCAAAAAATGGAAAGGTTGATTTCATCAGAGTTAGTTCGAACAGAATGGAGTGGGACATGCCAGAGTGGGAAGAAAGTGGAGGGCTCGGCTCATCTTCTTAGTGGTTAGCTATAGTTCATTCAACTTTAAGTAATTGACTGGTCCAAACTTTAGTCACAGTAACGTATTTTCATAATGTTTTATATCGCTTACAGTATATGCTTAACACTGCATGCCATTCTCTTTACTATGTAGTACTATGCTAATATTTTCTTTGTGAAGAATATGTTTAGTCAGTATATCCAAATTAAGAGAAAAGTGTATGTCACTTGTGCAGTATCTTTTTAAGTAACTGTAGGCAAGCTGGAAAAGAAAGGCAGGCATTCCTAGAATTGCTGTGTTTCTATATTCTTTGTGGGTTTTATGCTTCATTAGAAAAACTGCTACATATTAGTAGTTTTTCATTACTGTGCATATTCATGCCTATACATAGTTACAATTTTGGAGTATTTTGAGTGTTCATGTTCCTGAGATCGGTTTCGGAATAATCATGAATACAAAAGACTGAAAATGTCCTTTTTTTTTTTTTATTTTAAGAAAGAAATAGAAAGTGGAAAAATAATTTTCCCAGAACATATTCCTCTTAGCAAATTGCAGCAAGGAATAAAATCTGGCATTTACCTCCAAGGAACTTACAGGGCAAGCAGAGATAATTATCTTGAAGCTACTGTTTGGGTTCATGGAGATGCTGAAGAAAACAAAGAGGTGAGATTTTTCATTTTGCCTTCATGCTGTAAACTTTTAACTAGCCTCAGTAATCACTTTAAAAGTAATTATTTCATGGTGATGTATGCTAAAATGGAGCATTATAGTAATTTTTCCTGTTCTGTGTTCTTTTTTGTTTGTTTATTTCAATGGATATAGACTACTGAAATGCTGACTGTGCTCTTCTTGAAAAGAGAGTAATGTGTTTAATATTATACTTTGTGCTTTGATAAAGTATTTGGTAAAATAAAGTCAAACCTTAGTTGTTGATAGTTTTTTAACTGACACTAATATAACACCTTTTTTTTTTTATTAGTTTGAAATCATCATAGAATGGCTGGGGTTGGAAGGGACCTTAAAGATCACCTAGTTTCAGCCCCCCTCCCTTGGGCAGGTACACCTTCCACTAGACCAGGTTGCTCAAAGCCTCATCCAACCTGGCCTTGAACAATTCCAGGGATGGGGCATCCACACATTCTCTGGGCTACCTGTTCCAGTGCCACACTACCTATACAATAAATAATTTCTTCCTAATATCTAATCTAAGTCTACCCTCTTTTATTTTAAAACCATTTCCCCTTGTCCTGTGACTACATGCCCTTGTAAAAAGTCCCTCTCCAGCTTTCTTGTAGGCCCCCTTTTAGGTACTGGAAGGCCACAATAAGGTATCCCTGGAGCCTTCTCTTCTCCAGACTGAACAATCCTAACTCTCCCAGACTGTCTTCATAGGAGAGGTGCTCCAGCCCTCTGATCATCTTTGTGGCCCTGCTCTGGACTTGTTCCAACAGGTCCGTGTCCTTTTTATATTATGGGCTTCAGAGCTGGACACTGTGTGGTGAAATACATGGTGAAAGATGGAGAAACAAGTTTGTAGGAAGATTTTTTCAGAAAAACTGTGGTCAGTCCTTGTGGGGCTCTTTTGCTTTATTTCCTCTCCTATTTTCATGCCTGGTGACAAGTAGATGGACTATTTCCCTCCAGGCAGCTAACCCATCCATCTGCCTACTGGATTCTCTGTTGGTACAGTTGTACAGACACTATTTCTAAGCAGCAGCAGTTGCCTCCTCCCTCCTTATTTGTGATGACAGCCGGAGGTACTTCTGTGGCTCTCCATTCCTGTTATTCCTATTTCTTAGTAGTATGTGGAGTCTCCTAGCCTGCAAAAATAAAAGGATTGTCTGATTTAAAAAAAAAAAAAAGTGTAGGGAAACCAAATTATTTTTATAGAGGCAGTTGGAATCCTGAAATTATATAATCAGTACTGAAAGTAACTTCAGTAGAGGAAAAAAAATGCATCACAAACATGCTTTAAAATGTTATTTAAGAGTGCAGAGCCTGTTACACATGTATACTCTTCTGTTGTACTGCTTTGACTTGCGTCTTCGGTTGCTATCATCATAAATACTAGCATTTTCGTTTTGTTTTCTTAAAAATCCAGATAATTATACAGGGACTGAAACACTTAAACCGAGCGGTTCATGAAGATATTGTAGCTGTGGAGCTGTTAGCAAAAGATGAATGGGTGGCACCATCCTCAATAGTCTTGCAAGATGAAGGCCAGAATGAAGATGACATTGAAAATGAAGAGGAGAAAGAGAACATTGTATGAAATAAATGTTTTTTTTTACTTAACTTTTACATTGACAGAGAGATGAAATCTGCAGTACCCTGACAGTGTTAGGCTTTAGACTTGTATATCCTTTTTGTACTACTGTGAATACGGAAATTATAAAACCTAATTGTAGTCATACAGTCGCTTTAATTACATGACTATGTATAAAATGGGTACTTCTTAATTAATCGCACTCAGAAATTCCCACGTTACTTTGTTAAACTTAAGAAATCCGAAAGTAACTTGAGTGGCAGTCGGGTAATAAAGCTATGTACTGATCTGCGGATTAGGATTTGCTAGAATAGCAGCAGGTGTTGTATGACAATGACAGTCAGCTTTTATAGGTGCTGCATATGTTTGGAACCAATCGTAAAATATTCTTTAGCTTCTTGCAGTAATTCAGCTTAATGTGCATGCAGTGCACACACATGTATACCCTAACAAATACTTGCATTTCTTTAAAAAAGTGAAATTCCCACTGAATTCTGTGGGGGTGGTTTTTAATTACTGTGCTTGGAATTACTGGAGCATTCTCAAGCAATGTAAAAGGGGTCCTAAAAATTAAAATAATAGGTTGCAAGAGAAAATGGAGATCGTTGTGGAGTAAGCAGAGATAGTGGAACAAGACAGCATTTCTTCTATCTTTTTCTACTGTTCTTTGTTGTTCCCATTAAAAAAAAAAAAGAGACATCACAATAAAGTAATTATTTCACATATTGAAAATACTGAGTAATGCAAAGCAGAGGGAGGCATAGTTCTATTTATGAAGTCATAACAGAAATTACAGCATTATAGCAACACATAAGATGTTACCATCAAGGTTTGAGATACATGCTGTAGTCAAAGATGTTAACATGAGTTAAAACAGCTTTTTATTTTTAACCCCTGTGTGTTCTACCAGCTGAAGACTTCTGTTAACAAGGACATGCTGAGACCTACAGGAAAAGTAGTGGGCATTATAAAACGAAACTGGCGACCGTTTTGTGGCATGCTTTCCAAATCACAGATCAAAGAGGTAAGGATATTTATTAGTCCAGTTATTGTAAGTGCAGGGTTTTTTTTTCTTTATTCAGAAATTATTTGTTCCTTTTTCTGGCTGTTAATAGGCAAGGCGCCATTTGTTTACACCAGCTGATCGCAGAATTCCTCGCATTCGAATAGAAACAAGACAAGCAGATACATTGGAAGGACAAAGAATAATTGTTGCTATTGACGGGTGGCCGAGGAATTCCAGGTACCCTAATGTAAGTTCAAGTGTTTTCTTCTGAACTTTTACCTATCCATTTTTTTGGTGTTTATTAGGTAAGTTATGAGTAACTTCAGGAAGTGCTGATGTGAATTTTAAGTTCTTTAGAGTGCCGTTCGATGGTGCAAATTAAGGAAGTCCCTAGATGATGTAGTTTACTCTTACACCCCCAAAACCAGGTATGGGTTATCATGCTTAAAAAGCTTTTCAGTTTCTACAGTGAATATATATATGCAAACTCAGGTGCTTTATTTAGATTAACAAAGGACCACCATATTTTAGTCTGTGTTCCTACGAATGTGTACCTTTTGCTGTTACTTTGCTTATCCACACACTGATCTCTGTCCTGGCAAGTAGTTTTAAAACACATTAGCCCAATTCAGTCAAATTTGTGATGGGGCTGAGTTACAGGTAATTAAGTTCTGAAAAGTTCTTTGTAAATATACATAAGAGAAATTGAGGACACAACTTCAGTTTGTGTTGAACAGTAACTAGGTTTTGAAGAGGCTTCCATTGGCTTGTGAAGGAATGCATAGGTTTTAATGAACGAGAGCACATGTGTCTCCTGCAAGTTTAGAAAAATGGGGGAAAATTTGAATATATGGAAGGAGCGTTAAGGCAAAGACAGCATTACTGCAGAGGATGAGAGATGTTAGGAAGGAAGGAAGTTGATGTGGTGTTAGGGAATGGGATGTGTGGCACAACACGAGCCTGTAGAGAAATTAGACCTTACTAGTTTTGCTGCTTGTGCAGCAATGTTTTTTCTTTCCTGAAAAACTGAATTGACATGTTTACAATTTTTGCAGTCTTAAATGTGGAGAATTTAGTGCGTAGGACAAGAGGGGGATGTATGCAATTCAGATTTCCTGAGTCAATTAAATGTTTGAAATTAAATTTCTTAAAGATGGGGAAGTTAACTGAAGAAAGATTACTCATACTGTGTAGTTTAGTACACTAATAATCTATGGGATAATGGTCTCAAATACTTACTTTTGAGCAAACAATATTGCTTGATGTGCGGGTATGTATATATATGTATGTCTGTTGTTTCTTAGGGCCATTTTGTGAAGAACTTGGGAAGTGCTGGAGACAAAGAGACTGAGACAGAAGTTCTTCTGCTTGAACATGATGTCCCTCATCAGCCTTTTTCCCAGGCTGTCCTTAGTTTCCTACCAAAAATGCCGTGGAGCATTACAGAACAGGTAATAATTTTTAAATTACTGTAATAGTTATTGTGCCTTCTCCCTCAAATCAAATTGTGAGGTTCTTGGATATCCCAGTGTACCAAAAAGAGGAGAAATGTTGTTCAGAACTATTTTGTCTTAGGGTGAACTTTCAATTGGATTTCCTCTAGAAATACACCTCTGCAGGTTTTTGGCTAAAACAGTGTTTGTTACAGACAGACCTTTTAAGATTAAAAAACCATAGGTTTCATTAAAAAATGAAAATATAAAAGAAGTTTTTTTGCAAAGGAGAGAGACTGTAATTCAGATAATTGTAAGATCATTGCTAAGAGTTTTTCATCTGGCTAAATATTTTTGTAACCAACTGTGGCAGCCTGTGTCATAGATAAAATAATCTGAAGAGTGGAGATTTTAATATATTCCTGCTATAATCCAGTACAGTAATTGGAGAAAGAGAAATTGGTGTTTGCCGAATTGCTTGTTTTAAATGCTGTTAGTAAATTTCAGGTTCTCCCCATTACCTTAAATATGGGAAATAGTTGCTTTAGTATGTATGGAAAAGATGTCATCATGGAACAATTTTAGCATGATGGTTTTGGACTAGGCTGAGTGGTTTTGTGTGGGTTTTTGTAATTTAATTTCTTTGGGGTGGGCTACTTCTGTTATAATTTATTATCTACTCCAGTTTCTTTTGAGTGTGTAAACTGCAGGAGGGATCTTTGTGTAAATTAGGTCTCTAAAAGTCAGTTGTCTACTCTAAGGTACCTATCGGATCTTTTTGTAGCCATCATACAGAAGTCGATATTTCTAAAATGGCAATTCCTTTCGACTATTTAGGTATCTAAGCTTTAGAAAGCTAAGAGTTGAGAGCAGTTGCATCCCAATCAAATTGTCCAGCTGGACATCAGTCAGAATTTCACTTACATCTTGATTCCTGGTCCTGCTAATTCTAAGATCATGAAAATATTGTGGTTGTTTTCTGTTTCTCTTCCTGTTTCCTGTAAAAGAAAAAAAATTATTAGTACTTGATAGTATTATTTTTTTTTCTAGCACTGTAGTTCCTGCATATCTGTTTTGATCTTAGAGGTATTACTGCAGATCTTTTCCTAAAAGCACTCTGAAAATACTTAGTTTTGGAAAATCTTATGCAAAATGTCTTTCTCAAATGGTCATTTTTATGTTGATATGGAAGGTGTTCTTGGAAATTTCTTTTTTTAATTTTTTTTTACTTTTTAAATTTCAGGATATGAAATACAGGGAGGACTTGAGGCATCTGTATGTTTGTAGTGTTGATCCTCCAGGCTGTACGGATATTGATGATGCATTACATTGTAGAGAACTAGAAAACGGAAATATAGAGGTATTGTTTGTTTGATTTTAATCAAGACAGTCATTTATTTATTTACTTCTTCCTTTATTTTGTAAATAGTGCAGTAGTGGTAATAGTAAGTTACACAAACAGAGCTCCAGGTCTGTTGTAAAAGAAGTTAATGATGTTCTCACAACTGCGATACGGTAATGAAGAAAGGGAGTTGATTTGCATTACATCGGTGTCAGAAGTGGGAATTTAATATCTTCTAAATTCATGCTGCTTTATGCTCATTTGGTGTAGGAAATTAACATGGAATTTATTTACTGCATTAGCTAAGTATAAACATGGGCATCTACAGCTATGATAAGGAGCTATAAGTAAAAAAAGTGAAGCTACTGCTGTAATGCCTAAGGAATGATCATTTTATTTAAAAAAACACCTCAACAACAAAACCAAACCCCTAAAAAGCTACAGGCTTAACACCAGCTCTCTACCTACTTATATCTGATTTAGTCAGGTTTTCTTCTTTATAAATTAATTTGTAATTGTAATAGCAGGATGTGCCAGATTGGAAAGTCTAGCAAACAGAAAAGTAAAACCAAATTTGCAGCACATCTTGAAGAAAATGAAGGTTATTTGAACCCGCAGGCAAGAAGAGTTGCATTGGTAATGAATATAACTTTCCACTAAATGTATGCATGCCCTTATTTTGCATAATTGCTGCAACTATTCAGTTTTTTAGTAGCAGCATGATAGGTTTCAGCTATTCTTAGTACTACATTTAGGAGCTGCTAAAGGGAACTGGGAATGGGTAAGTTGGGTTGTAAATAAAAACTTGAGAAAGTTTCTTTCATGTTGAGAATTATTTGTGTTTGTAAAACGTATAACGTAATGCTTGTTTTTTTTAGGTTGGTGTACATATTGCAGACGTCAGTCATTTTATTCGCCCAGGAAATGCTTTGGATGAGGAATCAGTAAAAAGAGGAACAACAGTATATCTTTGTGAAAAAGTAATTATTTTCTATGGCTTTCTGTACAAATAAGCAGCTGGATTTTCATAGCTTTCCTCTCTTAATTCTAGGGAGTAGAGATGTTATCTCTAAACAGGGAAAAATAAAAAAAAGTAGACTCTTTGGGCTGCACTTAATTTACTCAAGACTGTCAAATTGAAGGTGTTTTCTGTCATTCGGCCTTTATGGAAAGAGGGAGAATTTTTTTTTTCTTCTTTTAAAATCCATTATCTGGACGATATACCTTTCAACTCCTGTTTGAAGCATTAATAACATGCAGTTCTGAAACTGGAGTACTATTTTAATATTGATCTGAAATTGCAGAAGTGGCCTGGTTTTGCCTTTTCCATTGTTTTTGTCCTATGGTAGGTAAATATCTATTGTTTCCTATGATTTGTATTCATTAGACTGTACTCTTAGTCCTGTGTATTTTAACTTATTTCTTATAGACCACAATTTTTAAAAATGTTACTAAAAAAAGGTAATTTTTTTTTGGTAGTAGCTTGCTTTTCTTTCAGAAATCTGAGCTTTCATCGCAAAAATATAGTTACTATTTCCAAGTTTTTACTATATTAAAAATCAGGAAATTGAAATACATACTTATAACTTGTCATTATTTTTATTCTTTGCAGAGAATTGATATGGTTCCAGAGCTACTCAGTTCCAATTTATGCTCCCTGAGATCTAATGTAGACAGGTGGGTGTGTGTGTGATCCATACTTTGATCCTGACTAGAAAGTCTGGATCTTTATATGTGGAATTTAACAGATTTTCCCTTCTTTTCCCTCTCATAGACTTGCATTTTCATGTATATGGGAGATGAACCCTAAGGCTGAAATTCTAAAAACAAGATTTACAAAGAGTATTATTAATTCCAAGGTTAGTCACATATATATTATACTTATAAAAAGAAAAGCTGGAGACTTTTTTTATAAACACAATGATCAACAGACTTGATTATAAATTTTTTCTTCCTGTTTATTGATTTAATTTTCTTAGAATTAGAAAATCATGCTTAAATCCTAAAAATAAAAGTTTGATTCTGCCCTGTTCTTTTAAACCTGTAAGGCTGTAGTATTTTTTTGCAGTTACTTTGTATGATATTTCAATTAAAAAGTATAAATGTGTTGGGATACATATATTGGACATGGTTGGTGTATACTAGCTAGTCGTAATTGTCAGTTAAATTCAGTGGACTCCGTAGGTGTTTAATATATTTTTGAAGATTAGACCTCTAATGTATAAAATACATCTGTGATGAGCATAAAAAAACCCCACTGTAAATGCCTGGTGTTTTCTAATATCTTGCATGGATCTGTCCTGTTTTGTCCATTATTCTCTGAGAATGACGTGCGTTTAGGTGTTGAAGGTAAAGCTTTGTATTATTGTGAACCAACTTTGACAGCAAACTAGTTTTGAAAGACAGAACTTTTTTTCGTTCCAGTACTTAATTATGTATCATGATGTCTTTTTATTCCGCTCCCCCCCCCCCCCCCCAACCTCTTCAAGGCTTCTCTTACATACGCTGAAGCACAGATGAGAATTGATTCAGCTACTATGAATGATCACATTACTACCAGCCTACGCGGACTAAACAAATTAGCAAAAATTCTGAAGAAGAAAAGAACTGATAAAGGGTAAACCATGCTGTGTCCCTGTTAACTCTCCCCCCCTCCCAGTTTTTTTCTGGCTATTTTTTGCTCTCAAGCTGTTTAATGGTCCTCTCTGTCCATTGTTCCAGTGAAAATCTTCTGATAGAGAAGAATTTTGCCTTTCTATTTTGCATAAAAATCCCTGTCTTCATTTCCCCAAAAATACAAACTTGGTATGTTACTTTTTCCTTCACAAGATCAGTCAATATAGATCTCTTAGTCATTATAAAAACACAGCCGGAGGAGTAGCATTTGAAATTTTAGAAGCTACTATTGGTGTGTGTCAGCATCATAATTTAAACATTGTCACAATTTTATTTTCAGTTTCTGCTAATTATAAATGAAAATTTCATGATAAACGTAGATGTTGTGTACAGGTTTGCAACTCAGCTGCTGTGTCTGCTTTACTGTAATTCATTAATACCACTTACTGTCTTCCAGAGCCTTGACACTTTCCTCACCAGAAGTTCGTTTCCATATAGACAGTGAAACTCATGATCCTATTGATCTGCAGACTAAGGAGCTCAAGTATGTGGTTTATTTTCCTCAGTTAATTTGGGGCAGGGATGGAATTAAGGCCATGTTTAAGTAGCAGCATTTAGGTAGTATTATCATTGTGTACAAAGCTCCTATAATGGCATAGGACAATCATAGAATTACAATATTATTTCAGTTGGAAGGGATGTTTGAAGATGTGCTAGTCCAAAGCCTCCTGCCATGGGCAGGAACATTTTCCACTAGATCCAATTGTTCAAAGCCCTGTCCAGCCTGACCTCGAACACTTCAATGACGGGGGGCACCCAGAGCTTCTCTGGGCAAGCTGATCCTCAAAAAGAGAATTCCTCTGTGTTTTACTGCACTATTTATGAAGCAAGTTTTGAATTAGTGCTTTCTACATGGACTTAACTCTTTTCTACTGATTTAACAGAGCACTAAAGTTCAAACTCTCCACGTCACCCGGGCTTTTCTGTGATGCTTTTCTACTGCTGTTAACATAGGGGAGAAAGTAGAACTTGGGAGTTACGGATTACTGAAACCTTAAGAAAAACAGAACAGTTATTGCACATGTGCAGAGTCATGCAGACAATCTTACTGAGGAGTTCTAGAAATGGAACTACTGATTCAGTTTCTAAAGATACCTTCTTTCATACTACTAAGTTTCTTGTGCTAAAATCTACATTTAGTTATGTGTGCTGTCGCAGCTTTATGGTGTGCAACATGGTGCTTTCAAACTTCATATGCACTATATTTGAACAGTACTCTTCGGAAGAAATCAAGAGGCTTACCTGGGTGGTTTGGGCATTTTAAAGAGTGCTTTTCTTTAATTTGTTTTTTTAGAATATTTTAGAGGTTTTTCTTCTGAGTCAGTATTTGAAAATTAATGCTGTGGTTTTAGTCTCAAAAATGTTTGCCTAATTGTATAAATGTTCAAAACCACTAGTTAATATATCTTTGTTAGGATGGTGGAATGTTTCTTCATTAGGCACTCAAAGTAAATGTGTAATTTAATGCTTTTCTAACAGTATAAAATGTTTTATGTTGACAGAGAAACAAATTCCATGGTTGAAGAGTTCATGTTGCTTGCCAATATCTCTGTAGCACAAAAAATTTATGATGAGTTCCCAGAGTTTGCTTTGCTCCGCAAACATCCTGCTCCTCCCCCATCCAATTATGATATCCTTGTGAAAGCTGCAAAGTCCAAGGCAAGTTTTTACCATGCTAATTAAGTGAACTCATTATTAAAAACTGTCTTTTCTCTCTGGTTGGACACTTACCCAAAATAACGGTTGGAAAGCAGTATTTTGAAAGTGTATAGCTGCACTTTGAAATTGCTGGTACTTGTAGCAAGGTAACTGTACCTCTTAAAAAGTACAAGATTCTTCCTTTCTTCTAACCATTCCTTAGGTAAAGAAAGCAAATCACTCTTTAAGTCTTTTGTATTTTAACTCTTGTTTGCTGTGAATGTTCTTCCCCTTCAAGCCACATGTGATTTTTGAGCCAGTTTTTGGCTTTGGATCACATACATCACTGATAGGCTTAAAAATTGGTCAATCACATCAAATAACATGTCTCTCTTAAAGTCAAGAAGTAAGAAAATGTGCATATGTGTTCAAAGTTTCCTTGTTATCCTTAGGTCAGATAGAGGTTAATTTAGCCCGAAACAAGTCTTACTTAACAAGTGTGAACTGAAAAATGACTTTTCCAGTTTCAGCATCTTTAATTTGAACTAAACTTTTAACTTTCTAGACATTGTGATGTGTATTCATAATTCTTTTCCCTTCAAGATTTATTTTTTTTTAGTAGTGGCATTCCACTAGGTTATTAGATGTGATACTGTGCCAGTTGCTAAGATCGGCATGGATGTAGCTGTTATTTTCTACTTATATAATCTGTTAATATTTGCTAGTAATACCTGAGCGCTTTTATTTTTTTCTTCTCTCCTTCCAGAATTTGGAAATTAAGACTGATTCAGCAAAGGCTTTAGCTGAATCATTAGACAAGGCTGAATCTCCTACATTCCCATATCTAAATACACTGTTGCGAATTTTGACCACTCGCTGCATGATGCAAGCAGTTTATTTCTGCTCTGGAATGGATAATGATTTTCATCACTACGGTTTAGCCTCACCTATTTATACCCACTTTACTTCACCTATTAGAAGGTACTTTTATTCTAAAAAAGTTTCAGAAAACAAAAGTGATATATTAGTGAAGAAATTGTATTTTAAATTGTGTTGTCCATTTAAAACAGTTTCTGTTCAGCTTTAGATTTCAATTGAAACAGCAGTAGTTTTACATGGTGATCTGTCTTCACGTAAGCTCCTAGGTTCGCTGTCTGTGACAGGATCCTAAGGTTTAATAAAATCTTTTAAACTCATAAAAATAAGAGAAATACATCCTTAATGTTTATCTCTCACATAGAAATGTGCTTCGGGATCAGTTAGCGTTGTGTAAGTCAACCAGAGACTGAGGCAGAGTTCGTCCAGTCATTTTTCAGGTAGAAGCTCTGTTTAAATTCTGAGGAGACTATAATGTACATATAAAAACATTGCTAATTTGAAACTTGCTACTGTAACTGTTGCACAGTAATGAAATCGTACATCTTGGAAAATGAGGGTTTGGGTTTTCTTAGTTTAACCAAGAAGTATCTTAAGTTTTGAGGAAAATAGTTATTGCCATATTTTGCTCCTTAGAAACATTTCAAGTAAAATTTCTTACAGATGGATAATTTGTGGAACTTTAGGAGGCCTAATAGTACATTTTAGTTGCTGACAGATGTGTTTGAAAGTTCCCAGCTGAAGTTTTAATAGTTGTATACCAAGAATTGTGACTACTATGTTCAAGTATGATTATGCTTTGCAGATTAGTGGCATTGAAATGCCATTCTACACTAAATTTGCCTAGTACATGGGAAAGGGAAGAGGGGTTGGCTTAAATTGTCATGGTGAAACATCACTCTTCAAAAGTAAAACTTTTTTTCTCTTTTGTAAACATACATACAATCCAGGCTCTATTGGTAGAATAGAGTAAAGAATTTATCTTGGAAAAACGGTATAGTTCATTCTGGCTCTGCAGTGTATCACTGGTCAGCAAAGGGAGTGATCTTGAATTAATACAGGGAGTTATCAGCTGCAGGATTCACAGAAACAAAACTATATTCAGAAACTTAAGTGTTTGGGTTTTGGTTTTGTTTTTTTTTTAAACTATGTTTGGATATGTCATTGATCATTTAATCTCATCTGCAGATACGCTGACATCATAGTACATCGACTTTTGGCGGTGGCCATAGGAGCAGACAGTACTTACCCAGAACTTACAGATAAACATAAACTAGCAGATATGTGTAAAAATCTTAATTACCGACACAAAATGGCTCAATATGCACAAAGAGCGTCTGTTGCATTCCACACACAGGTAGGTAGTTCTTAAACAGGAGCATTAACTAGGGACAATTCATGTTGACTTTGAAGAAGGGAGGGAACATTGAATTGTGCTTTGTAGAGCAAAACCGAGCAAGTCTGCAGGGGTGATGAAGAATGAGGGCTGCTTCTTTGAGCAAAATCTTCAGGATTGCATTGCTGTTTCTGAAAAATTTAAAATAATAGCATCTTGAGGATTGTTTTTACTTTCTGTTCTTTTCAACATGATGAACACTTTAATAGTACAGTAATGTTGTAAACAGTTACTGTGGGTTTTTTTGTTTAATCTGCTTTCAATATATCGTGTGTAATTATCACGAAGTATAGATTTGTATTTGAATGCTTTTATTTTTTTAAGCCAGTATATTTGTAATTTGAAAGAGAATGTTCTAGTGCTTTTTTTTTCTTATTCATGTATTTTACTTCTGTTACAGCTGTTCTTCAAAAACAAAGGAGTAGTGAATGAAGATGCATATATATTATTTGTAAGAAAAAATGCAGTTGTTGTTCTGATTCCCAGGTATGGGTTAGAAGGAACAGTCTTCTTTGAAGAAAAAGATAAACCAACACCAAGACTGAATTACAACAGTGAGGTATGCTTTATAAGGTTTGTTCTTAAATACTTACTAAGTAAGTGAGCAGAATGACTAAAATCTGTTCTAGTTGGATTTAGGAAGGTAAGAGGCTTTTCTAAATGCAAGTTCATTAATCTGTAGTAGTAGTAGTGCCAGTATGGTCTTTATAAGTCTAAATAAACAGGCTCTGACAGGAATCGGTTTCTGTAATAGATGCTACTAATACTTAATTACCTGAGTAAATATTGCAGAAATGTATATACCACATATTATGACACTCTGAACATTCAGGACAGTAATTTGTGTTCATTTTTATTGGCACTTAACACTAAAGATTTCCTACAAAAATACTTATTTGTATAAAAACATAAAGAGATTGTAAGCAATGAGTATTTATTAAAAAATTGAACTTTCAGGTGCCGTCAATTACTGTGGAAGACACAACATTATGTGTATTTGATAAAGTTAAGGTGAACATAATTTTAGATGCTTCCAACATCCAGCATCAGAAAATTCGGATGGTGTTGGTAGAACCAAAGGTAAGGCACAAGATTTGTGATTCATAGAATCATATTACCCTTTAATAATCCTAAAAAATCAGCATACTGGAAAATTGAAATTTAGCCTAGGAGAGAAAAAAATCATTTAGCAGCAGATTGTAGCAATTGCTTCATATCTCCTCTCAATAAAACATTTAAGTCTGCTTTCACTAGCTGTTGAAAAGAGTAAAGGGTTCTAAATTAAATTTCCCTTCTGGGCCCATCAGGGATATTTCCACTGATGGGAAAGATGATGATTTGCTCAAGTAGTATCTCTTGAATTTCATGGTTCTGTAATCAAATCTTCCTCTTGAAAGTCTGCCAGAACTCAGTAGGATCTTCTTTTTGCTCCAGTAAATTATGGCGTAACTATGATGGGTGGCTCAGAGGAAAACTGTGTAATTGCTGGCTGTAAGTGGCAGTCTTTTCTTACAACTTCCACAATATAAAAATTCTCTCTTGATAATGTAGTAATAACCGTAATGTCTTATAACCGTGCTGTGGCCTTAAGACTTCTCAGTTCTAGCTTCTTAGTGCATCTGGGACACTGGGATTTTCACCTGGTCTCACACCTCGGGCCTGCTGAGTATTTTGTGTGCCATTACGAGATTGTGTACTTTCATTAACTTACATGGGACTTTTTTTGGTAAACAGATGGTTGCAGTAACTTGAGTATCTGTAATCGTGGAGGAAAAATTAAAACCTAAAATAAGCCTGAGGTCGTTGTTGTTTATACAATCAAACATTCTTTTTTTCTGAGAAATCATGTGTTTTCAAACACACGTAAATATTCTGATCTTTGAGCTGTTGTATTAGCTTGAGTTGAAGGCAATCCTCATGATTGCAAAAACTGTGAGTAGATAATTCAGTTTGTAGTAGAAAGAAACTTTGCATCCTGCTGCGCCTTCCCATGATGAGCGGCCCACTTCTGATGCTCACCAAAGTGTTTGTCAGAGCTGCTGTTGTGCGCCTAACTCAGGAACATTCCTGTTGCAATGACTCCGGTCCCCAAGGGACACTCTGTTCCTTGAAAACAGACACAAAGTAAGGCTAATGCAAGCTGATTTCTGCCCCCCACCTCCTACTTCTTGTGCTAATTTCTGTGAAGGTTCTTGTTCTACAGTGAAGCCAATACCCTTGGTACAGGAGTAGCTGTACTGGTTAGTACAAAATACTGTGTGACCTTAAACATCAGTTACTTGTGCTGTTCCCGGTCAGGAGGGAGTACAGGAATGAGATGCACATGCAGTGATCGTTCCCTTTGTTTCCATCGAAAGCTTCCAGCTATTCACGACTTTAAATACTGTCTCAGCCATAGATGCACATCTTGGTGTTCACTGGGTAAGAGCCTCGTTCTGTGAATGGTTAATCGCTTCTTTTCCCAGCTTACACTTTGGACTTGCACAGTATCTCATAGCAGTGAGTTCCACAGCTCACCATTGTGAAAAAGCACTTAACCGCCATTTGTTTCAAGCAGGATGCCTAATACTGGTACTTGATGACACGCTGTATTTTCTACGCTATGAAAGTCTTCTTATTTACCATTCCCGTGCCACTTAATTCTGTATACTTCTGTTACCAACTATGTTAGCTCCTCCTTTTCTGGAAACTAATTTGTATCTTTGATCTTCCTCATCACCTTTATGTTTTTGTAGTTCGTGTTATGATTTTTTTGAGCTGGGAGGAGCAGAAGCACATACATGAGTCTGAATGTGAGCACACGATAGATCCATACAAGGATACTTACAGGATTTTCTGTGTTGTATGGTGTTATGTGGGAACACTTTACGTCATCTTACATTCCTTCTAGTACCAAGACCAGTTTTAAACAATGAGCTTATACGCACCAACAGTTGCTAGCTGACAAGTCTTACACTTCTTTTAGAACTCTTCGATGGACAGTGTCTAGTCCTGGCACTGTTAGTATTCCTCTTACTCAGTTGGTTCTAAACCTTTTTTTCCTTTTTTTTTAATGATGGTTGGTTGTAACAGTTTTCTTGATGTTGGTCTTAATTTTCTTGAGTGCTTTAAATACACTTTGATTACATGTTGTTCATGCCTACTTTTAGGCTATTATCAATCTATCCATTGATGGAGGAGCGAGGAAGAATTTTCTGCCTCTCAATTCCTTAACTTAGAGAATTTTTATGACTGTTTCTCAGTCTTTTGGGCTTGCCTGTTTATTTTAACTTAATTTTGTACTTACTTCTTTGTTTTGGACAAGATTTTCACTTCGTAAAGGATGTCTGTTGACTTAGAAAACCCCATGATCAGTAGTGATCAGTATTACAACTGTTGAAATTTTGTTGATAAATGGCATATTCTTACTCCAGGTTCCTTCTTAAATTCCATCTCGCCCCTGAAAGCATTTTACTTTTTTGCAACCCCGTTTAGTACAATTTTCATTACATTTTTTTATTGTTGCTTTTATAATGCATTTTAAGGTGTAGAATTTTTTTCCTTCTACCATGGTGATGCATTACATCTTAACATTAGCACTTACATTAGTATTACAGGGGTAGCTCTATGGGTAACCTCTTCACCATGTCCTGAGACAAGAATTGTTTCTCCCGTTTTATGGGTTCTCTGCCTAGTTGCTCCAAGAAACAGGCTTTCAGGGCACCTAGAAACCTAGACTCTTTGTCTGGAGCCTTCTTGTGCCTTTACTCATTGAACGTAATTTATAGATGCAACATCTATCTGTTCTCCCAGCCTCTCTGATAATCCTTCGCATTTCATAATCATTGCCATCCTAACTAGCTGAGCAAAAACACAGCCTCTGGCTTATAGCAGTGGGTTTAATTCCAGCGTCAGTGCCTGTGTTACGATTAAATTGCTCTTCTACTGGTATGTGCTGTTGTCTCTTTCACATAATTTATAACCTCAGATTAACGTTTTAGTGATCAGCTTCCTTGCATTGAGCTTCTGACATGCCTGTTACCCTCTCTAATCAGAGATTACAGTTTGCCCATAGACTCAAGTGTAGAGGAGTATACGTGTCTGGTCTTGGTCTAATTGTTCTGTGAACCCTGCTTAAATGAACTGTATTTCATCATAGCTGGCTTCACTCCTCTCTGCTTGCATGTCACTTATTTTCATAGTCTGAAAGACACCACAGCATGCTTTTCGACAACCTCTCTCCTTGAGGACAGGTCATACTCTGTAAGCATACAGGCTGCTTTATTTTCAACTTATCTCAAAAGCTTTCCCAGTTTCTACCAAAGCTAATGCCTTTTTGCTATGTCCTGAGCCTGACAGGGCCTCTGCTTGATGGGAACAGCACTGCAAAAAACACTGCAGGGTGATTGCTTTAAAAGCAAAATGAAGTTTTTTCACCTCTCTTGTTCACACCCCTTGCCTTACAAGCATTTGCTGAGGGATGGCAAACAGCTGAGAAGGCAGCACGTATAATCTGGTGCAAGAAAACTACTGGCAACTTAGTCAGCAGCAGGGTGCTGCTGCTGGTACCTCCCCAAGAAATTTCCAGCTTTTATGTCAGTTGAGTGTTTCAGTTGCAGCTGTTACAGGGTGGTAGAGAGTTATCTTTTAGATGGTAACAATTTGCTGATGTTGATCCAGTGTTTGTAAAAGGTCTGTACAAGTAAACTCAAGTTTTATCAGGACAGTATAAGCTAAAACTGAGTTTAAAATGTTCTGACTTCTAATTCTTTTACTATAGATACTAGGAAACGATGTGCCCGCAGATCTATCTACAGAGATAAGCAGCAAGAGTGAACCAGAAAAAAAGAAAAAGAAGCTACAAAAATAGCTGGATATAAAAGTTAATATTTTTTCCCTATGGGCAAAATGTTAGAACTGGATTTTGGTTTTTTTAAATACACAATTTTAATAATTTGTAAAACTGGCATTTTTAAAAAAACTTTGTATGACTATGTATGCAGAAGAACAAGACTTTTAAAACCACATCTGTCTACAGTTTTGTCTTGTAGGTTAAAATAAATACTTCTGCAAAATGAAGGAATAGTTGTGCTTTATTTTTTCTCTTAAAAAAAAAAACAACACAAAAACAAAAAACAGCCTTAAGCCCATTCAGGAACTCGACAAAGACTCTCTCTCCAGTCTCCAGTGCATTCTCTTTAGCACCTCAGTGCTGAAGGCAGCAGTTGTGCTAGTTAATGGCCTTAAGCGCTAACAGAATTTACTGTTGAAAGCTAAATTGCAGACTCGCACTTCCTTCTGGAAAAGTTCTCTCTCATGCTGGATTAGCTGTGTGTATATATGCACACAATATGCAGATGAAGAGAAAAAACATACCATGAAGTGCATGAGTCTTTGTTCTAGACCTTTAAGCAATTTAACATTGTTGCTTAGCATCTGATGAAGCGCCTTAAAGATGGAAATCATCATTTAGATTTGTTTCATAAAAATCCACAAGTAACAATGAGTTTTACAGTGATCGCTCTGGGTTGTATTGCCAAGATGCTGGCGAGTTAAATTCTCAAAAAAATCCCCAATATTTTATGCTTGAACTGCATTCCTATGGTCAAGCTACATCACCTATGTAGTCATAAAACATCATTTATGTACTGTGAGGACTGAAGCAGTGTTAAGTATGCTTCTAGATGCGCTGCTGAACTCCCACCCCAGGGACTTCATCAGGGTGGTGGCTATCAAGGTCTGCTGGTTCATTTCAGTAAACTATTACACAGAGTGCCTGGGATTATAGTAGTTTCTGTAGATGAGTTCTGCTGATGCCAATTCCTAGTTCTCAAAGCCAAGAAACTGCAATTCCACACACTGTAGATGTTCCTTAGAGATCTTTAGAGCTACAGCTCACAAACCTCGTCACTTACTCCTCAGTGGTTTCCTTGGGTAATCAGTGGGTTACAGTTGATCAGTATATGGGTGTCACTTGGCCATGTTTACTCAGCTGCCTGTATGCTGTCATTGTAAAGGATTGGAGCAGATTTAGATAGTGCATTGTTTATAAAAGGCATCAAAAGGAGACAATTAACATGTTTAACTGATTGCAGTAGACTGAACCCACACACCCCAAATGAGATGTTTGAATCCTGTCGCACTGGTCTAAAAGGCTTTGGAAACTTTAAAATTTAGTTTCAAGAAAGATGTGCGAGGCACTGGATCTCTTAACTGGTACTGCACTTTTAATTCAGCACTATATATTGTGGTAACCGAGAGCATTTTTTAATTAAGTATGAGAGCAAAAGCTTGCCGGGCTCCTTGTGTCATCTCTGTCCCCTGTTCCGACACCCAAACCATACATCCACCTGTGTTACAGGCAGCACCCCAGTGAAACATGCTGCAAATTGTAGCAAAAACCCCAACAATCTAGGTACGAAAGAAACTCCTTTATTCTGTTTCACTACTCAGTTTACACCTCTACATGTTAAAAGGGACTCTCATTAAAACTACTGTAATTAATTTAATGTAAACATTGACCATTTTGTGCAATGTGTTCCAACCAATGCATTAAGTACAACTGGAGAAACAACAGTCAAATGATTTTGCACAGTAATAATTTGCACAGTAGGTTTCTTCAATACAATTACACAAACATAATAAAAAAATATGCATCCTTCCATAAAAGAAATAGTTCCCATCTAACTGAAGACTAAAACAGGACAGAAAATACAGGCAATTTGGGAGGATCCTTAATTCTCACATTCACCCATTTCTGCTGTTACTTTTCCCTTGCCTTTAAGAAAATACTTTAAAAAGGCACAAATATTTAAGCCATTGCTTTTCTGATCATTGATCATTAAAAAGAATGAAAAATTAAAAAAATTAAATCTTAATTATACATGCCAAACAGTTCAGAAACACATCATAATTTGGACAACCCTGCTTCGCTTAATAATCACACTTGCAAAAATAAATCCTTTGTACAGTCCAGAAATCTGAAACTTACCCTTTCAGTTTGATTACTGTTAGATTTATCACGAGAAACAGAAGAGATGCAGTCATAAATAACTTTTAAATATAAGACAAGTTTTGTCTTGCTTTTGAGCTACAAACCTTACAACCTAAAGCTAAAAATATTTTGAAGGACCTATTAAATAAATCCATTTTCCAGAAGACCGAGTTCATTCTCTACTGTAAAAAAATTCATTCCTTAAAAGTTACCAATTCAGTATATTTCCAGCTTTTAGTAGGGCACTGTTTCAAGACTGTGAAATAAATAATTCTGGATGTTTGGTTCAGTTACTGTCAATCTGATATGTGTTACAAAAATATTTAATTGCTATGGAAGTAAAAATAATGCATGCCATGTTTGCTGGTTAGAAATCTAAAGTAGTTTTCTTTATTATTACTATTTTTGCAAAGTGACAACTAAAACCAAATGATGCTTTATTGATGGTATTTTTTAAGTATATTTTTTCAGAAAGCTTTCACTGGTGAATTATTAATGAAAAACTTCCAAGAACTGTTCTATTCATAAGAGCGCTTGCTTAGAAGTTTCAGGTTCTTTTTAAGGCTATGCAATTCTGTTCATAACTCCCCTCTTTTGAGATTCCTAAAAAATGTCAGTTGCCTTCAAATTTAGGTCTGACCAATTGTTTCATGTTTCAGGCTTAGTCTGCCAACAGCTACTCATCAGCCACAGTCTATCACTTTGGTACAAGCTTTTCAGTGGGTTGTGGAATAGAACAGGAAGCAGAACTTCCATCCAGTATCCTGGGACTGGCCATCCTTACTGTGAAAAGACAGAAAGATAATTCACCTGGAGCACATACTGGAATGGACTTTTTTTGATTAATCTTAACAAAATTTACTTCAGAGCTCCACAAACAGAGCCTGAATCTCAGTATTTCCCTTACCTCTTCTTCCCCTCTTAGTCACTCAGGGCAGAAGATTACCATATGGATTTTTTTTCCCAGAAGGTTCTTATAAACAGATCATATAAAATTTAACCAAATCTGGTTTGATTAAGCAAAGGGCGTTCTGGGCTTCCACACCCTCCTCATTCCATTACTCCAGTTCATCGATGGTTTTCTTGAACGTATCAAGAGTTTGTTGATACTAATACTTTTGCAGTAAGTGGCATGCAAAAGGTAATTATATTTCTTAATGTTTATCTAAATATTTTGGTAATTTCTGTAAGCAACGTAACACTATTAGGAATTAAGCATAAAAGGGAAGTAAAAATGTAATGGTTTACTGTAATAGAAGGAAAACTGCCTCGTTTTCTTAATTATGTTCTGAGACCAAGTAACCTTATTGCACCTCTTATGTTCCTTCAAAAGGGTACCAGAGCATCAATTTGGACACAAGTGTTCTTAGGAGACACTGCTGCAGTCAGGTGATCAAGATTAGTACTAATACAGTGACTAAACTAACAATACTATCATTTAAAAGTAACCAATAGTACATTTTACTTAAGTACATGGTAAAGCTGACATATGCAGTTTTCTGTCAAACCAAGGAAAAAAAACTGTAAAAAGAATTGCTAAAAGGTTTCTTTCAACATAAAGCTTATTTTATTACTAAGAGAATGAAACTTTTTTTTTTAATTGTGGAAAGGTACATAACTTCTGTAACTAGACTGGAGTTTTTATGCCACTGTTCACAAGGAAACCTTAATTAAAAGGACTAGCCTGGTATTAAAATCAAAGCACCCATTCTCAACAGTCTGAAGTCTACTATGAAACACACACATGTTCTGGAACACTAGTTTTATTTGTTGATCATGAAAATCACAGCTGAGTTTCATCACTATTTAGACTGATACCAGCAGACACTCAACCCTCTCCCTTTACCAGGGCCCTGCTCTCCTTAATCCCCCCAGGCAGTTAATTTCTATCCAGTGGCTCTTTCTTAGTACCAGTGCTTGTACTGCCACACAATAAATCTGATTATGGGAAATGCAATCAGAATCAAAACTAATACTCCTTTCCTTATTCTCTCCCCCAAAGTCACGTGGGAAATTTTTCTTTAGGAGTTGCATCTTAAAATGTAGGTGATTTTGCAGTTACATTGGCTCCTACGCAAGTTGCCCTAGTCTTTTGCTCAGTCTATCTTAAATATTCCTCTTGAAGCTGAGGTTATTTCCAAACTCTAAAAACAAGGCTCTTCATGGAATCGACCGTAATCACAGAAGAAACACAATTCTGAAAAAACACTATGGTTTCTTTGAACCAAGCGTAGCCACCATAGTTTTCAAAAGGATTGCTTAATGACACCAATACGTTTGTTAATAAGACCTGAAAAAAACCCGTATTATTTAAAAAAAAAACCCTTAATATATACCTGACAATTTATTACATTGGCATTAATAAAGCAAAAAAGTACATATAATCCAGGTAACTGAGGTCACATGTACAGGAGCATTTATTGGATAATACAATTTATATTCTCCATCAGAAAACTACATACCATTTTTGTGAAATCCCTGAACTTGATTTTCATTTTTATGTTTCCAGACAGAAATGTTACAAGTTGCATTTTGACCAAGTACTGTACTATGTGGTTTTGCTTTCTGGAAACAGGATTGCTTCTCTGGAGACGTTGCTCTCGGCAACTGATTGTCCTTCTGGTTTAAAATGGAACACTCCTAGGTTAATAAGGAAAAGTTAATTGTAAAACCATTTTCATAAAAATTCCCCAGAAGAAACAAGATTCAAACTTACTATCTGAAAATTTCAAGTTACAATTAGTACATTAGCCTCCCATCTGTCCCCTTCTGAAATCAGAAAGAAGTGAATAGAAAGTGTTCTCTCTGCACAAATCATTGGAACATGCTGTCAGCAAAAAACACCTCCTTTCAGAGCACACATGCTCTGAACCAGACTGGATTCTTTCAGCCAGCAACATCCATGCTTTTTATTTCGTTCTGCCTGGGCCCTCTGTTCTGAGAGTTGAATGAAGTACTTAATATACCTCCAACCTAAATCCTAATCCCAAATGCAAGTTGGGCTTAGTCAGGATCTAGCAACTGAAAGACTAGCACTGGGAGAAGATAGTTCTAATTTTGATGTCAGTGGTCTATATGACACCATCAATCTGCTCTTTACCTTGTCAGAGAAGTGGCTATTGGCATGTCAGACACAGGAAAGTCAGGGCTGAATGGGCTTACTTGAAGGTTTTTTAATGTAATTTTGCACTACTAGCCAGTAATGTCTCCCTTTCAAGGACTGGAAATGATGCTAACTAGTAGATCATCAGCTACTAAGTTTGTAAGAGCATAATTACTAAGTGAGAGGGAGTGACCTTTGCTCTCTCCTCCAAAGAAACTTGGCTTACATCCCATTCTCTGGAAGAAGCAGAACTCCTTCCAATCAGTCACAAGCTTAAGAGCTTGGGAGTCTTGCTAGCTATGTATTGTTTTTAAGATGGGTCATTGGAGGGCTTGTAATCAAAACACTGTACGCAAAGCAGAAAGTTCCCCACCAAGTCAGCGTGCGACATATGGTCTAGAAAACTTGCGGGTAGTTTATGAATAGAAGTAGGAGACTATATTTCCCCAAAAATGTGCTTCTCCACAGTCTCACATTTAAACACTTCGCAACAAAAAGAGCAGCAACGGCAGAAACAAAAACAAAAGACAGGCTACAATACACCAGAAGTCATGAGGAGCCTCACAACTACCCTTCATGCATATACCTGTTTCCTCCAAAACTACCTGTGCCTTTGTCACAGAACACATTAACTTTATTGCCAGCTTATAATATTTGTCCTCTATTTCTTCCTTGTTTTCAACATACTACTTAAAATGATGCTACATTAACATGCTCTTTATTATCACCTGAAAGTCTCTCCCTTCAGGCTCCCTGAAACTGAGTGAAATAAAAGAACAGCTGCTTTAGATGGGAAGCCTTTTGCTTTTGTACCACAATTTAACTCCTACCTTTGTTCTAAGCAGCTGAGATTTATTCTGGAACACATTAGTATTCACATCATTTTCTCTGCAACTGTTTTCAGCCCCTGCAGTATCCATAATGGAGCTTCCACAAGTCTGTGTATTATAACCACTGTCAACCTGAAATCAAGAAGCAGGGCTTTAGGAATGTACCACAATTTAACACCAATAAACCCCTCAGATTGTCATACCTGATATGACTTGCATTTGATTAACCAATGCAACAAAACAACCACCATCAGTTAATAACAAAAACAAATTGTAAAAAGGTCTGTCAAAATTAGTTTGGATTAAGTTAAAGGTATTGCTGTACATACTAATGTAAAGATAACTTACAGTTGTTATGCTAACTCCACTGAGAGAGGAAAAAGGGCATGAGGAAGAAGGAATAAAAGTCACAATACCACCCACATGACACATCCAGTAAGAGAAAATAGACAATGACTTCCAGAATGGTATACATATTAAAAGTTTTTACATCAAGCTTAGTTTTATAGAAAAGCAAAAAAGAAGTAATTTTTATTTTTACCTGAATACTACTGTTGTCACAAGGAATTGCACTGCTTTCTGCAAGAGGTGACACACACATGCGAGAGTTTTCAATACTGAAAGTAATCCCGGTCATAAAGCTGGCCATTGGTGCATTGCTATTACCAATTGTTTCTTTTATCCAAGTGTTTTCTCCTAACACTTCAGCTGCATCAGCCATATCTACGGTATTATTTTCCTTTGAGCCTTCTATATCCTGAAGTGATGACAACCTTTGATGACAAGCTTCTGAGTGATCTGGTGCAATAGACACAGTTGCTACCACAAGACGTGTACCACGTGCAAAAGTATCGCCGTCCTGCTGACTTAAGTTTATTTCATTATCCATTTCTGGGAAACGAGCTTCTGCTGCAGAAGCATTCTCCTTGTCTTCCTCATCCTCACCGTGACTCTCAACTGCAATCGGTATTCTAATGACAGAAGTCTGATACTGGGCAGTTCCTCTACATGCTCCAAGCCTCATAGGAGAACAATTTTTAATTGGAGAACAACCATCTATATAAGGACTTCTTGTGCTTGGGGGTGTCATTCTATTTGAGGAAGAAGGAATATCTGGAGAACAAAATGTAAATTTTCTTTGGTCTAAAAAACAACAAAGGTATTCCATCAGATATCAGGTGGAATTAAAGTCCTCATCCTCAAAGCCCTACAGTCCTTTGAATAATTACAGCCAATTACATAATATTTCACTGACCACTGTCTCCTGGCTCCAAGGCCTTAACAAAACAAAATCCCAGCCAATCAAAAAAAAAAAAACCCTACCACAAAAACAAAAAGACAAACCACAGCACATTTAAACTACCATTGTAAAGGCAAGTTTTTGTCCCATTTTTATGACTAACTTTGCTTCCTATGATGTTGTTTGCTGTATTGGAGCCTTTCCATTTTCAAATGTCAATACTACACAGTGTTCAAAGAAAAACGTGTGAAGGCTGGTTCTGTTGCTTTTTTCTGGACAGGTATCAATACACATTCTACAGGCACTTAGAAAATTCGGGGCAGCAATAAAGTTTTCAAGAAAATCAGACAAGTGAGAAAACATTTATGCAATCTCCACATTTGACGGTATTGAAATACCACCAGGCTCATCAGAGCAAAATCATGTATAAACATAAAGTCTCGCAGTGTAATAGATAGAACATGAAATATTGGTATTTGCTAGAGCAATGAGGACACAAAGTGTTCACGATTTATTTACTAGTCAGTTTCATTTCAAATAATCTTCACCACTCAAACAAAACATTGTCCAATTAAAATGCTTCAGGCTGGGCCAAACCAGAATTGTGACCTGACTTAGTTCAGGCATATAGCTTTAAACCCCCTCCTCACACTAGATTAATCCTTTAATTTTTTTTTTCATCCCCATTAAGTCTCAGTTCCTTTTTCAAAAATATTTTTCTTAGTTCATTTTTTGCAAGCAGATGCATTTCACTGTTTCACATCATTAAGATATTGCACTGCTGAACAGTAAATGTGTCCTATAGGAGACTGCTGGTCTGCCAAGCACAGTAACTTGTCTCCAAACAGAAAAAAGTTCCAGGAAGAATGCAGCCATTATTATAATAAAAATATATGAATCAAGAGAGAATAACACATGTACAATTAAACCATACCTGACAGCGGTGTCTTTCTTATGTGAAAAGCAATTGGTGAAAAAGTAGGAGAACCATTATGTGCAGGAGACCCCTCTGGAAATGTGGGACTGGTTATACTTCCCAGACTATAAGCCCTTGTTCCTCCCTGAATAGGACTTGATGAAAATTGACCCTTCAGTTAAAAGACAAACAAACAAACAAAAAACCAAACAAACAAACAAAAAGAAGTATATTTTCATAATGTTAACTTTGACTAATATGTACATAGAAAGTATTCTAACTGGAAAGCCTAATATGGCAGCATGAGGAAAACTAATCCTGTATAATGACAATGTCTATCATTAGCTTAGCTTAAATATTCCAGTTGCAGCTCTTTACTTGGACTTTATCCCTCCACATCGGAAAAGAGCAATGGACTCAAATTTCACATAATATCAAGTAAGACTGTATTATTCATTATATTTAAGAACTATGAGAAGCCTAGACAGAGAATTAATGCTATCTATATAGTCAAGCATTTAATCTCAGTTTCTTATACCAATGCAGATGAAAGCCTGCCACTATTTGTATTTTAATAAAATCCATATTATCTGAATTACTTAACGCAGCAGCAGACAAAATACTTTTCCTTACGAAAACAGAACAGTGGTTGTGATCTTGCTTAAGAGTATGGTGCAAAAAGAAAAGTCACTTCCAGCAGTACAACTACATTGTAGAAATTCTTTACTAGTTTACCATAGTAATCTATTGCCAGGGTAGGTTTTTTCCATGCATTTCAGCTGCCGGAGGGAAGCATACCACCTAACCAGTTTAACTGTGCTATGTCCATCTGGGAATAAGGTGCATCTCGCTTAATTCAAAACACAGACATTATGTTCTGTGTTCTAATAAACATCCATTCATCTGAAATCTCTGGTCAACGGAAAGGAAAAAAGCATATTTAGCACTGCATTCAAAGATCCACAAGTCATTTCTTCCACCACAAATGAGTTTATGAGCTATAAGGGAAATAATTATATCACCTGTTCATATCAACAAGTATTTTACACAGCAGCCCATGGATTTAAAACAGGCCTTTTTTGTATACACATTTTATGAAAAAAAAATTTTCACATGCTTCCAGCAAGTCTTGAATATGTATCAATTCCTACTTCCTTTCCACAATGTAAAATTAAAGCATAACTCCTTCTATACAAAATAGCAGCAGCACAACATAATAACTGATGTAATAAAAACTCAGTAATATATTCTTTCAAGAATATATCACCTTTTGGTCTAACACCTACTCTCTCATAAAGCAGTTGCAGCTTATTAAAAACATGGCTGTCCATCTTGTGAAGTCTGTTAGAACACAGAATCCATACAGCCTGCTCTAAGAACTACTCCTGTGCCAGGTAAGACACATCCCATCCAGCCCCCAAAACAGGCTACTTACTGAACTAGATGTTTCCAGAGGGCTTCTGCACCGGACTGGAGATATGTCTATTGAACAAAGCACTCCAAGTGGCTGACTACTACATGAACTATGCAGAGAAGGGGACAAACACTCAGATACATTTCCGTTTCCCTCTAAAAACAGCTTTCTTCTAAGTGATGAAGAACTCAGATTTTCCTGAGACTGATCTGCAAATTCATCCGTCCTAAAATATTCACCTAGAAATGTGAAGTAATTTTCAATAAGAATGCAAGAAAAAAAATAATCTTCCACTAGAGACATATATAGCTTAAACCATTTAATCTGATTTACCAATACAGCACGTAATTAATCTAATTTAGGCACCTATCCCAAAGGATCACTTGTTATCATTACAAAATGTCCATCCTGTCTACTAAGGTTCCACTTTATCATCTCTCAGAACTAAAATATGCATTTAAAAAAATATAAATATTGGCTAGTGTCTGCGTAGTGGCCTTCAACCAAAATCATATCATTATTCTTCACATCTGAATTGTGACAAATGGGTTATTATACCATCTGAGTTGTGACAAAGGGGTTACTATACTAACCAAACAAAACTAGACCCTTTTTCAGGCCTCCCATATGCTCTGAAGGTCATTGTGATACATTCCAAAGGCAAATCACATTCAACTTGAAGAAAGTTAAAGCAGTTAGCAATTTACAGTAGAAAAGCATACAGATGTTAACAACGACCCCTTAAAATATCCTGAGACTTAGCAGATCATTTTATTTTTGCTTTTGGTCTATTCTAATTGGATACTCCTTATAGAAGAAATTTTTCATGAATTCACATGCTATGCATTGAAGGAAGCATTTGTGAAGGCAAAACACCAAGGCAATAGATATGGTTCTGCTTTTTTTTCTGTTTTAATTTTGATGGTCCACAGTCAGGGTTGTGAACTTCAATACTGGGATAGAAGCATGCAGCAAAACACCCGAGCTGGCTATACGCACTATTACCACACTGGACCTCTAAGAACAGGCCTTTCCAGCCCCCTTGCCTGAGAAGCTGGCAGCAATTGCTTGATATAGCAGTTATAATCAGACAGTTAATTTGAACTTGTATCCCCACTCCACGGGCACGGCTTTTTTGCCACCACACAACACCTAGTCACCACCATGGGTTCAGTTAAATTAAAGGCACAGAATTACAGCATAGCTTTGCTCAAGGCAAGGTTGGGCTATGAGCTTCATGGCCAGCAATCTAAGTCAAACAGGTCTGCGAAGCAACTGCTTGCTCTATTTGGGGGATCTAGGGTGTGACTTCTGCTTACTATCTTTTATGGATTCAGAATTGCTAACCTATTTCCAATTGTTCTCCATGTCTTCGCTCAAATAATAATCATTTAAGTCTGATGTCCCATGCTACATGCAGTAACTATTTGGAAAACATTTCCATGCATACATTTGCTTTTCAATATTTCATGACAAAACCCCAGCAAACAATAAAAAAACTAGTTTTCTATTCAGACATTCATAATTAAATTTAGATATTACACAACATACCTAGTATTTTCTCTAAATTAAAGTCCACTGGCAAAGACAGTACTGTCTGACAAGAAGCTGCAATGAATAAAACCAACAAAATTAGCTTCCAGTGACCTTTTAGTAAGACTGTAAAAACAAAAACTCAATTTCAAATTACATTGCAATTGAGCTATTTAAGTTAGAGTTTTAATAAGGAAAACTGTTAATTAAAGCTAGGATTCTGATTTGTCAACACCATATGCAGCACACTCAGGCCTGGATTTTAAAAAACCAAAACAATGATTGTAACATTAAAGCCTCTAAAGAGGCATTCTTAACAGAGGAGAGAGGTCTCTGGATTCAGAAGAAAATGGGAGAAAGATCACCAAAATACCCTGGGAAGAACACTACCTATTTAACTAAAATGAAATAGTTTAAAAGAGGTCTTAAGATTCCTGCTATTTCTTTGGAAGAGAAAACAGCCAAGATTCTCTAACCCAAACCGATCCAACACACTAAAGGTTTCTTGAAACTGTAATTTACCCATAAACTTGAGACTTATATTCACTTTTTAATTCAGAAAAGGTGCACTCATTGAGTTGGAAAAAATGCACTCTACAGGTACAGAAGACTTCAGTTTTTACTTCAGAAAAAAATATGAAATAGAATTCTATCACAATAGAATTAAATTACTATGAGAAATGGACATTAAAATTAATAGTACCATACAGTAAAACAAAAATCATTGCTACAGGAACATTAACAAAAAACATTCTCTTTTTAAATTGAATAGCCATTGAAAATGGGTTATTTTGCTTCAGAAAAAGCCTGTGATTTCAGACATTGCCTTTTACCCACCATTGCTTTTCCCAGGCTGCAACATTAGCTGTCTTCCAATTGGAGAAATGTTATTTAGACCTATGGCTGTAAAACAGATCAGAATGTAAATATAAGCATGCATTCCATATAGTTTTGAGAACTGATAGCAGTAAGTTAGAATATTTAATACAACTAAGAATTTTTGCATTGAAGTTTGGAAGAGATTAAAAAGGAGTACTGAAAAAAGTTACCATTGTAGCTGATTAAGAGAATTTTAGCACCTGTCTATTAAAAAAATGCTTAGCCCAAATCTTTGTTTCCTGCAGCCTCCTCTACACGAAAAAGATTTAAACCAAACTCAGTTTATGCTTAGCCAAACAGGCTGTGTTCAAGTAAAACACATTTCCAGGAAATCATGTAGTCTGAACTTGAAGACAAAGATCTACCATGCTGCCTTTTTTATGCAACTAAGGAACACATTAGACCCTTTGCTTTCAACACTCCCTTTTCCCAGGTCTAAGATTGTGGCTTATGTTATCTGCAAGCAGTGGAGATCTTGCAATTGACAATTAAAAAATACAGTATTCACAAGGTGCATCTTCTCAACAAAAAAATTTTAATAGTTTAGCCTCTTCCAAATCTTACAAAAATCCTCACACACTTATTTAAGAATTTCCTACCAAACAATACTCTAGCTGACTTCTGTCCAGCTTGTAATCCATTTACTATGTATTCTGTTGGTTATATATAAACTTTAATAACAGCAGCATTAATGAAATCTAATAATGGTGTAAATAAACTTAGAAAACCCACAACTCCATGCACATTGACACTGAGCTAGCAGGACACTAACAGGCCAACAGGAATTTACATAGAAGTTAAGAGAGGAAAACTACGGAACTCAATTTCCCATATTGGCAGGAATGACAGTCAAAGTCAGTCAGATGCACAGATACCAGGATAAAGGAGCGAAGTAGAAGACTTTGCTATTACCAGTATTAACACAGCAAAGCTGTATGTGTAAATTAAGTTGATTGAACACAGCTTACAAAAGGAAAAAAGATTTAATTAAGAATAGGAGCCAAAAATAACAAAAAGGAAAAATTATCTACGATTCTGGATTAATAAACTATTTGTTTAAGAAGAAAGCACTTAGGAGAGAACAGCTAAAAATCAGTTGTGCCATCTTTTAGCAGTCTTTCTTAAAATTTAAGTTGAGGCTTCAAAAAATTGTGCTTGACAATTTCTCCAAAAGCTAGGTAATTTTCCATGGACACACTAAAGCAACTTACATTTAGTAGAATTAAACTGAGAAACTTGCTTGCCTTCATGTTCAGTCCAAGGAGAAGGAACTATGAGTCTTTTTGTGAAAAACTAGAGTAGAACAGAAACAAACTATCTTAATGCTTTTAAAATTTGGAGACTCTCAACTTAGATTTAGATCAGCATCCTGAACAAGAAAAAATTGTCATACCTTTTGCTACTCACAGATCTATGTTTTAAGAATTTTAACTCTAACTCTTCCTTCCCCAAAACCTATAAAAAGTTATCCCTTACACCCAAAATATATTTCATTATTTCAGGCCTAGAGTGGTTAAAGAAAATGCAACTTGATTTGAAGATGACCCCCATGTTCTTTATGACACAGACTGACTCAGAAGATCTTTCAAAGTCTCCAGAATGAAAACGGTACAAAAGTTTCATTTAAGACTAACTGCTTATTTAAAAATGTGAACTGTCTCTACCATACTTATTGCACAGCAGTTTAATGTAATCCTTTTAAAATTTTCAGTTTGGTAAATTGTTGTATTTTGACAAGAGTTATTTCAGAGAAGTGCTGAAGAGACACTGCAGTAACAGTCAAAAGAAGTGGACACCCAAGGCTTTTCGGCAATAGTATCGGTGTATTTGGCAAAACTGGTTAGCAATGAAACATTTATGAGTACTGGCACTTCAGGATTTTTCTTTGAACCAGAAACTGTATCTACTGTCACAGCTGCACTCAGGAACACCTTGATGCTGAACAGATGAACACTACAACATAGCTTCCAAGAAATACATGGCAAATCCTTTACTCCCAATAAAATGAAAAAAACCTCAGCTTGAAACACCAAACTATTAAAGGTGCAATTTTTATCAGAGACATGGTTTCAAGCTGTTCAGCTGCATAATCCACTAGCTCATACCTCGCAAAGAAATATCTTTTCTTAATGCAGTTATAACAACACGGCATCTTAGCTGCAGGTCAACTACGTAACACCTTTAAGGAATCATGAAACATTTCTGTTTTTAGAGACAGAAACCAATACAATATAAAAAGGTCAACAACAGTAAGAAAGTCTTACCTATCACAGCCTTATTTTTTTTACTTTTAAATTGAAATTGAAACAACAACCAAAGTTTGCTATAGCAAAGATTTGAAACTCTTTACTTTTCCTTCTCCAACACACAAATGGATAGTAAAAAATTAAAATTCAAAATGGAAAAGAATGACAACCTACCAGGAGAGTCTTGCCTCCAACTAAGCAGACTTTGGAAGAAACAAAATATCAGCAAGGTTCTGCTACATTTTTAAAAATGCAATAAAAGAAACTAAAGTTACCTGAAAGTTACTGTACAACCAAAAACAATATTTTTAAACCATAACAGGAGGCCGGAAAGGAGGCCGGAAATTAATCCTAAGGTTTTGAAATCCTAAATAGATGCAGGTTTCATTTGCAGGTATGTAGCTACAAAGAAAAAAATCAATACTTGATAACACAGAAAGTTTTATTACCTCCTCAATGGCTTTTTGTCTTCTGTCTTCTGTCTCCTTATCAATTCTAATAAGTGAAAAAAAAAAAACCCTCAATTATCAAAACCATCACATATTTGGGAAAAAAAGTAAAGTCCAACCATGTAATCTTTTACAGATGCTTAAGAGAAACATTATGAATGAAATTGCACTAAACTTTAAATCTTATGATGTTTTCACTGTAATGTGCAATAATCTTATAGTATAAATTTAGAAATATAAACACACTTCTCAGTTACCTCAGTTCATTTGAAGAGATGTACCATTTATAGGTACATATTTGCATATCTTCCATTTACTCCTATCAGCAAGTATTTTTAGCTGGACAAAAACTCAATTACAACTGATCTTCAAAAATAAGTAATTTAGTTATCTTGAACTTGTCATATGAATAGATTTTACTGGTAAAGTTGCCATGAGATTAATCTTATAAAGAATCTCACTACAAAATCATGCATCATAGATAACTGAGCTGTAAGAAACAAAAGGGCAACAGAAGATAATTGTGGAATGTTTTTATACTCAAATTCCTGACACAGCCCACTTTCCCAGCACAGAGCTCTCCCTTTCAAATAGCTAGTCCGCCATATTTTTTACAGTTCAGGACACAATACTGTATTTCACTTTGGACCAATTAACATATTCCTTTATGCAGCTTTTTAGCTATTTTTTTTAAAAAAATATTGTAGTTACTTCAGGCATCTTTAAATGGTATGTGAGATTCTACATTTATACTTAATTTAACTGTCACCTTCAAGTCTCACTTTCAGTTACTACTATGTAATTTATAACCTTCAAAAAATTTTACAAGTATTCATCATAGCTAAATTACGTAACTTTGTTACACAGTCAGAATACCTGAATTACCCTTGAATAATTTTAGGTATCAGTCCAACAACAGACTTTATTAGTATACAAACACACGTAAACTTACCTAATACATGCATAAACCTTCCCTCACAGCCCTCTTTTTGATGCTAATCAGACTGAATAGATCTGCAATACTTGGACATACCATCTTCAACTATGTCTGCCTAGATGATGCTAAAGTGACAGTTCTGTGAAGACACCTGCACAAAATTCTCTTATTGTACCAAAAAAATAAGCATACCATCATTGATACTTATACATGGTGGATTATAAGTAATAAGCATCTTTACATGCCAGATTCCAAAGGAGAATCAGAGGAACTGGGAAAAACAGCTCCCACTAAAAGTGCTGGTTAGTGCAGGAGAGGATGGGGTTTTTTTAGTGCGTTAATTCCAGGAAAATGGCAAAGTGAAAACATCGTATTAACAAGAATAAAAACAAGCCAGTCTTGTGTGCAATTTCAAGCAACGTAACAGTTGCAACTGCGACACACAGTATGCAAGATGCAGTACAGATTTTTTTAATACTTAACATATAATAGCATAGCATCTAATTTAGAAACATTCAATTTCTACCAGTAGAAATAAAAAGGAACAGGAAAGTTTGTGGACAAGTCTGTGTCACTGTATCTAACAGTCTGCCAGGAGAAAATTCTCCTAGCCATTTATAAACACTGCAATAAACACACAGCACATACATGATGCCCATTTTATGGAAACAATAATATTGCACAAAACCAAGTCTACATGTGATACACACACAGACTTTGCAAAGTGCTCATGAGCTTTTACCCCATGCTGCTACCTAAACTATTTTCACTACAAAACAGACAAATAACAGTTGGAAATACTTACACACGTAATTTCTTATGCTTGTGGTTCTTTGCAACTAATCAAGAAAATGACCTGTTCACAAGCTCGATTATATAGTCTGCGTAACATTATACATGGGCTTCAAAACCTCAATTTTTTATCAGGCATTTTTAATGACAAGAGCTGCATTTACAACACTTTAGTTTCCATAAATCAGTATTTATAAGATGCAAGTTAAAATCAGCTGCCGTACAAGAACTTACACACACACACACATATATATATATGCATTTAACCATGTACAGTTTGCAGCCACCAGAAATAGCCATCTCAGTCTGTACTACACTGAAACATGAAAGCATGGACACAGCCCCTTTCTAGTTATACAAGATGATTTAAAAAAAAAAAAAAAAGTCACAGTGGGATGAAACAGTGGGACAGACTGAAAGGACACACTAAGACAACTTGCTTATACCTACAGGCCATGCCACTAATCATAATTGGAATTGTCACCCAAGCTGTCTAAATTAAAGCTAGTTTATGCATTCTAATAGGCTTCCAGAAACAATATAATAAATTCCCTAAAAACTTAAGGCTTTATAATATACAAGAAGCATTAGATTCTGAAACCTCCTGGCTGCGAGAGAAAGGCCAGGAAACAAACAATGTTAAGAAAAATACTGACATTGAGACATGGTGATTCACAGATACAGCTGAGGACACTTATCTTCTTTCTACATCTCTACTGTAGCAAGAAATTCATATTCCTTCTTATACCTCTTCCTGTTCACAAAGAGAGATGTAGGTTCAGTCAGACACTAAGAACAGTATGTCTGATTCACAATATATTTTTACAATGACAGCTGTGAAAAACTGGAACAGGTTGCCCAGAGGTGGTAGATGCCCCACCCCTGGAAACATTCAAGGTTAGGTTGGACGGGGCTCTGAGCACTTTGATCTAGTTGGTGATGTCCCTGCTCATTGTAGGGGGGTGGACTGGATGACCTTTAAAGGTTTCTTCCAACCCAAACCATGCTATGAATACTGAGAGGACTCTTGCCCTAGAAGCCCTCTATCTGTGTTTCGTTTCACTAACAGGACTTGGAAGTCATATAGGCAAAAAAAGGATGGAAAACTGTTTTATTATTCTATTACTGTGCTGCTTCATGCTGCGAGGTGCATTCTTTGTGCAAGTTTGTATCCAAGGAATGCATGGGAGCCTCTACAGAACTCACCATTGTGGCCTTCCCTTGACCACCTTCACTTGGCATGTTGTTCTTCCCTATTAGCATGTACGACTATCCTTCAAAATTAGCTGTGAATACCAAGCCTGTTTTACTTACTTGTTTTCCCCATGGAAGTTATTTTCAGAGAAAGAAAAAGTTGAGATCAAGATCCCCAAATTATTTCAAGTAACTAGCAATCATTCTCAAAGATGGCAAACTTACTGGCCTTCCCTCCTTCACATTAAGTCCAATCTATACCTTTTGAAAAGCCGTACCAAGCTAGCTTTCCCAGCTCTATACTTCTGCAGGACTCCCAAAGACCAAAGAAGCCTACACTTCATAGGTCTTAGTATGGAACACTCTGAGAAGATAAATTGCGTTGTGACAAGGAGCAGAAGAGGTAGCTTGGAAACAATCAATGGCAAGACACTTTCTTGCTTCCATTGACTGCTTTCATCTGGCTGTCTTCCAAACTGCAATCAGAGTGGATCAGTGGTTCTTAACATTTAAAAAAAAAAGTGACATGCAGGCAGCCTCATTTAAGTGATATCCACATCAGGGACACAAAAAAGCTCTATTAAAAGATTTAAAAAAGTCTTTAGTGCTGTGTTGAAATGTCAATAAAGCAAAAGAACAATGTTCTAGTATTCAAGCTAAGTTCACTGCAGAAAAACAGATTGTAAGTTACCTAGCATGACTCAAATACATTGCTTGACGCCGAACATCTTCCGAGTCAATTTCCACAGGATCTATGAGAGCAAGCTGATCAATAGACCATCTAAATTTTCCTGGTGACTAAAAAAAGAAACGGACATCTTAAAGCTTGCTAGTCTAAAAAGATAAAAATAAAATCGCAGGACAAATCTCAATGGAACAACACAATCATAGCTTCCATATAGTGCCTCTGTCAAAGACAACCAAAAGAGTTTCTATTTAAATTATCTACCTTTAAAAAAAATAGTAAGTCAATCAGGCTTCTTTATCCTGGTAGTGGTATTACAATGATTTACAAAATAATATAAAGTGGAAGGTCATAGCTAATATTTACAAACTGAGGTGTCAATTTCTTCTTGATTCCTGAGGATAGATCCACTAAAGACACAGAATTTAGCATAAAATTTAGTTGCTTCTAGATTGCCACAATCGAAATTGTGGTTCCATAAAAACCCAGTGTCCATACCCAACCCAAGTTATGCAAATAACAAAGCAGCCTTCCTTTCACCGAGTATTTCCAAGACTTAGAAGTTGTAACCCCTTATGCATTCTGTAAAGTCTCCCTCATAAAGCCACACAGCGTGCAACAAAACCCAATTCAGAAATAAAGCTGCTTCTACTTATTTAATACTTAAAAATGATCTACTAAGCGAGTCTTTTTAGCTTCATTAGCACAGTATAATCTCTAATGCTTATCAGAAAATAATTCCCACTGCAAACCAAAATATAATTTACAACTAAAAAATTAACTTGATTCTGTGAATATGTAAACAGGTCATTAACAGAAATGCAATTCTTTTACTTGCATCCAGTCTGCTTTGCATCTAAGTAGGAACTGGGTTTTTTCCACTTTAAGTGGGACAAGAGCACCACATCCAACTGCCCTTTATCTACTTTCAACTGTGTACGGGAGTATATGCTGATCTACACACCTATTACCTAAAGAAAAAAAAAAATCAGGAAAGTTGGAAGAGTAAGTGGCAATGTTAGTATTGAAAGCAGCGTACTCCTATAATCACAAGAGACGCCAAACACCACTAAAATTCTTTGGTTTTGTATATACATTAAAATGTGCTAAATTAAATACACTTTTTACTGCATTTCAAAATATTAGCACTACATCTGTATAGTTACACAACTAAAGAATAGATCTTACAGATGAGGATTTTGTGGATTTAAAGACTGAAGGACTGGAGACAATCTGCTCTTGAAGAGTATAATAATCACTGGGACTTTCAAAAGGATTCAGGACTGTGAATCGTGCTGGAGTTTCTGGTGTTATCTGCATTTTAGCTTCTTTTGTATCACACATAACGCTAAGGTATACCTGGAAAAGAGAGAGGGAAAGGAAAAATGGAGGGGGTGGGGGGGAAGGAAATTACGATTTTGACTTTACAGGGTTACCCTGAAAGTTTCAGGAAGAGAGGATCAATTATTTTTAAGGAGCCAGAAACGTTTAAAAGACTGACAAAAAACGAAGTTAGCTCTGGCTTGGACCTACCGACACGTGAAGCTGATAAGACAGACAGAAAGAACAACTGAAAATAAACAGAACTTGTTACAACGAAACAAGAAACATCCCTGAAATGGCGATTCAAGAAAAGCAAGCCAGCAATAACAAAAAACCCATCAAAATAAACAAAACAGCGAGGAAGCCACACGTATTCCTGAAGGACAGCTCACATACCAGCCTCCGGCACTCAAGAGGGCTTCAGAAATAACGAGGCACCACCGGGACGCGGGTAGCACAAGGACGGTCCCCACCGGGCCCCCGTGCCAGCGCGGGCTGAGGCGGGCACAGAAGGGCACGCAGAGCCACCAGGGCGAGCGGGGGCTGGCGGCGGGGCTGCCGTGGCCCACACCGGCGGGCCCCACAAGCCTCTGGCTGCGGGCAGCTAACGCCGGGCGGCGGGAAGTGTTGGCGCCGGAACCTGAAGAGACGCGCGGCGCCGCCCGTACGGCCGGGAGCCCCACGGAGGCAGTTACGTCCGCAGAGCGGTCCCAGCCCGCGAACGGACCGAGGCCGGCGCCAGCCCCCGAGAGGCTGCACAAAGCACCAACGCCTCCTCCCGCAACGGGAGCGAGAACGGAGCAGCGGGTCTGCAACCCCCGCGTCAGACCGCGCCCCGGCGGCGCCCTTACCGGAGGCAGCAAAGGGGACAAGAGCCCCGCAGAGCTGCCCCTTCTCCCCCTGCACCCCAGACAATACCACGGCGCCCCGAGCCACCCTCAGGAGCCCCCACGCGGCTGGCCCAGGCCCGCGCAGGCGCTACCTGCCACCGTTACCAGGCCTGCTCATGCTCGCCTCAAATCACAACTCCCGCCTCCGCCGCGGATCTTTAACTAGCCCCGCCCCCTCCCGAGCTCTGACCAATCACAACAGGCAGTCTTCGCTGCCAAGCCAATGGCAGGGCTCCACTCTCGCTCGAACGGACCAATCGCCAGGCGAGTCGCTACACGAATTCGAAAGAAAACCCGCCCTTTGTTTTCCTGCTGTTAGGTGGGGGCGTTCCGTTTTGGGCGTCATTTGGGGGCAGCGGAGCGGGAGCGTTTGAACGGTGGTGATGGACGGGAGCGGGGGGCTTCCGCTTCCGGGTGGGAGGTGAGGGGTGCAGGGTCACCATGGCGAGTAATGCCGCTAGCCTCAACGCTGTGCGGGAAACGATGGACGGTAGGTGGCCGAGGGCAGCAGCCGGGCTCCTGGTGCTGTTGTGGGATGTGGATGTGAGAGAAGCAGTACTGTCAGTAGTAGGAAACATTTCAGATTTATAAGCCGTGAGAAACGTGAGCAGTATGAGCAGAGATCAAGTATTCACTTCCTCTTCCAGTCTATGAGGAATCAAAGCTGGCAGGTTCAGGAGGTGTTTCTTAGCAATATGTGGTGTGGAACTCCAGTATTCCATTGAATGGCTATGCCAAAAGCTTATATGGATTTCAGGCAGAGTGGAAAGCTGCCAGGAAGTCCCTTGAGGTTGTTAACTATGAAGATTTTCTCTGGAAATGCCCTAATGAGGGACTATAGCCCAGTGAGAGTATTTGGGAGGGTATTGCTCTGTGTTTGTTATTTTTGCATGATCTTCCTTTGTATTATAGTTATGGCTACTGTTACATAAGGGTTCCTTAGCAAAGACTTCATGAGTTGAACTGATGTAAAGATTAGTGTTTCAGCCACTGATCTACTCACTCTGACCTGCTGCTGGAGGCAAGCAAGGCAGGACGACGTGGGGTATTGTGGTTGCTCTGATGCTTGAAGACGGTAAGACCATTCTGTGCAGGTGGGGAGAGACTTGTTTGGGAAGGACAGTGATTCTAAGTTATCCTGACTGTAGTTGACACCTACCCTCTCTCCACTTCTGAAGGAATGTTTTAGATGGAATGCATAATAATGCAGATTTAAAGACAAAGTAAGGCTTGAAAACAGCGATGGAAAGTGTACTAGCCTTCAAATTGAGGAGCCCAGGCTCCCTGTGTAACAATATGTGTATTTTATTTAGGGTAGACATTAACAATTTAATCTCTTCCTGCAGTCAGACATTTTTAGAAGAAAACAAATTTCCAATAACTTAAACATGCACTTGATTGTTAAAGATTTACTTAAACACTCTTCAAAATACCCCCATGTTTGAACTTTTACTGCACTCAGTAAATTGTTTTGGTGTTTTTACTGCTCAAAATAACATTAATCTCTTTACATTTCCATTATAAGATTATTTATATAAAGTGCTTTGAAGTAACTGAAAATGTGAAGCACTGGTAACTGTGTCCATGTATTAGATTTTTCTTGATGAGGGCCCGTCATGAGTAGAAAAAATATTTGTAGGATAAGGTTTTTAGACTTTTTTAAATAGAACATGAAAATTGTGTTGCATCTTAACTTACTGCCTAAATAATAGGCACCTAATGGAAGTAAATGGGTTGCTATTGAAAAAAAAGTATTCATTTATGTCATTAGCAGTTTAGAAAAGTAAAATGCTTAATCTAGAATGTCAGATATAAATATTTAACAGCAGTTCTCTGCAGGATTGTTAAGAGCTCAGTTGTTTTTTTTGTGGAGAAACTGCTACATCTCTGCCAAAGATGTACCTAAAGTTATTTTCTATTAGAAACTAATGACCACAACTCATACCGACATAGAAATTTGAAACTTATCTTTAGTTAGATTTACTGCTCTGCCTCTAAATATGTCACATGCTTAGTAAATTTTATGATGAACTTTAAATGGTTGGAGAAAGTAAGAATTGTTTATTTCTGGGAAGCTGTCAGTCATTTGTAGTTCAGTAGCTCTTAATGTTCAATGGCATTTTATTGCAAACACGTCTGTTTCTTACTGTTTTATCTGGCCACTGAAGAAGATTTTGTGGAGACAGGGGCTGCATGTGTGATATGTTTGGAATGGTTTGCTTTCAGACCAGTGAGGACAGAAAGCCTCATTGTGGAGAAGAAAGCTCTCCTTGTGGCTTGTAGTTAGGGCTTGGGTCTGACAAAAAAAGTTTCGTGTCTTAAACTTGTGTGTGTCTTTAATCCAGTCTACTTGTGTGGGCTTCAAGAGTATTATTGCACCTAGAGGTTTTTTCATAGCATCTGACATTTCCCTGTGGCTTCAGTGGAATTGACTGGATATATTAGGCCTTTAATGTCTTGGTTTGGGTAAATGTGACTCTGAAGGTGTGCTGCAGTATGTCTCTGGTATACCAAAGCAGAATATTTTCATAGCTGTCAATTGGACAGTAATCACTTGCCAGGCTGCTTTAACCTGGTGAGAAAGATTTGGGGAAGGTTTGATTACAGAAACTGTGTGAATAGCATCTGTACAAAATCAACCTGTATTGCTAGTGACTTGGGCTGAGGATAGAGGTTACTGTAGCAACCAGAATAAAACCTCAATGAGTTGAGTTGTTCTGTTACATATATAACAAACTGCTTATGAGAATGGAAGAAAAGGGGCCTTCCAGGGAAAGTTTGGAAGGGGAGAACAAGCTGTCTTTGTTCCCACACAAAACTGACTGTACTCTCCTCATCTCACACTGAAAAGCAGTGTTGCTCTTGATTCAGGTTACAGAAAAATTGAAAGTATTGCTTATCCTTAAACCACTTTAATGTTAGACCTAAACCCAGGTTTAGTTATGGAAGGAAGTGGCTAGAAAACTCCTGACATTCTCTGTAAAACCTTTAAAGAATGTGCTCTCGGTCCATTTTATTAGGACTTCATCAGTATCTGGAATTCAAAAGCTTGGATTATTCTTATAGTGTATATTTCACATAATTGGCAAGCATGTGAATTATTGAATTCTTCACTTACTAATTTTCAAGACCCATTATCCAGTACTAAGTTTTCTGAACCAGAAAAGCATAGTATTAGAAGCTGTGGCTTCTAGCTTAGCTGGAAGGCTGAATATGAATGCTGTTGTTGAGGTTCAAACTGCAAGAGCTTTTGATAACTGTCATGTTCACAGACTCTACAGTACAAATTAAATGTTGATGAATAATATTTTCAATCATTGAAATTCCATAGTCCATAGGGACTAAAGTGCTTATTTTTTTCTGTTGCAGTTCTGTTTGAGATTTCAAGAATATTAAACACTGGCTTGGATATGGAGACCTTGTCTATTTGTGTGCGGCTTTGTGAGCAGGGAATAAATCCAGAAGCATTATCATCTGTTATTAAAGAACTGCGTAAGGCTACAGAAGCTTTGAAGGTAATGCTTTTGCTTAAAAAGCGTGTAAGTTTGAGATGTGTGTTCAACTTGCTATACTTCAGTTTGTAAACTGTATTTTAAGATACGACTTACTATTAAATCAAGGAGATCAACTGTTGCGTGAGATTCATCCATTCCTGGAGCTATTTTTAAAATGCATAGATGTAGTGTTTAATGGCATAGTTTAGTGGTGGACTTTGTAGTCCTCAGCTAACAATTGGACTTGATGATCTCAAAGGTCTTTTCCAACGTAAATGATTCTATGAATGGAGCATGAAGCAAGAAATCGTATGAAGAAAATCTTTTAAGAAATAATTAGATTAACTCTTTTGAAGGAAAAAAAAAACCAAAACAACCCAACAAACCCCCCCAGATTTTTATTCTGGATGTTTATAGCCACTTTTTGCCCCCTTATCCACATCATATCACAAATAGGCTGCTACTTTCTCCTTTAATCTGTATCGCCTCATTTCCACAACCTCACGCCTAATAGTATGCAGCAGCACTTGTAAAAAAGTGCATGCGGCTTGCTGATGTGGTCTTCGCATATTGCTTTTACCACATTAACCTGTGCTTTGAATCTCTTGAAAGACAAACAAGAGCAGATTTCATGTTATGTATACATATAGAGCTTTTCATAATTTAACATTTACCTTTTTGGCTAGTAGAGAGGGTAACTGCTTTAAAAAAAATACATCCTCACTTGGCTCGTAAAGGATTTTAGTTCTTTACTGTCTATCTAAACATCATGACTTTTTTCCCCCTGTTTCTTACATTTCTTTCTTGGGAGGCGAGGTGGGGGGGGAACCCATATCTAGCCTGCCTATCTCTGGTCTGGAAGACTGCGTTCTGATTCTTAGAAAATTCAGTTTACAGATTTTTGACTAAATGGATGCTAGCCAGAGCTATTTTTCACCAGTCTTCAAATTTTTTACTTCATTTTTAACATTTTTCTATACTCATGCATATTTTGTATTTGTGTACATGCTTAAATGTATGCATACATACATGTTTAACTGTGTAGATAAGTAATTGAGGGCTGTTTTACTACTACTTTTGCTTTTACTGGTTTATCATTCCTGTTGCTATCCTTTGTGCCCGTTTGTCCCATAACTGCCTTTTAAGCCAATCTACCAATGTCAGTCTAACAACTATACCTTGTTTGCTGGGTTGAGTTACTCAATAATAAAATACTTACTCATGACCTTAGCCAAATAATTGGCAGTGAGTTATACAGTTATGATCAGTGTCATTCTAAGTTTTATGTCTAATTTATCTGTATCAGTGGGAGTAATAATTACTATAAATGGTATAAAGTAAACTCCAAAGGAAAAAAAATATACTCACTTGAGCACTTCTTGAAAGCATTAGGGTAAAATGTACAGGTTACAAGCTGCTTAGACGCAGGATACACAATTTAACACAAGCAAACAGTAATGGCTGTGTTAATAAAGGCTAATGGCAGTTGACAGTATTATTTTTTAAAAAAACCACAACCCAGAAGTATTCATTAAAAAACAATGCTGCACATCTTACACATTTTTTGTATTGTTTTTATTGAAGTAGTTTATTTAGACTTCAGGTAAATTAAAATAGTTGCAAGAAAAGATTAAATTTAATCTACATGGTGTCTACTTTTGGTGACTTGCAGTAAATGTTTTTTTCTGTTTCAAGGCTGCTGAAAATATGACAGGCTGACATGGGAGAAGATTTCTGTGTGAGAAAATGCCAAGTTAATTTTAACAAGCCTTGAAGATTGCTACTACTCAGAAAAAAGTTAAATAAGTGTGCGTGCAACGATGTAAGAATATCTATGTAATCTTCTTGGAAAGGATGTATAGACTAGTTTCTATAAAATTATTGGTGAACTTCATTACATGGTATTTTTGTGAACTATTTGTGAATATAGTGCAATTGCTCATCTTTGGTATCCAGTATTTTTTAAACTGTCAGCTACTGTACACTTGCTGAACTTACTAGTTTGCAGCAATTAATATTGTTATAATAGTATAGCTTGTTATTGCATCCTTTAGAAGTGTTAATATATCCTTGTTTTTATCTCTTCGAAAACTAAATGTACAATTTTAGTTTTGCTTTATGGACCAGATAGGAATGAAGGCTATTTGAACTTTCTTTTAGAGTAAGGGTACTGACTTAAGTCTCACTCTAAAAGTAAGAAATAAAGCACTTTTGATAATGTGGGTAGTGAATTGCCCTTTTGATTGCAATTGCTGGAAAAAAGTGTTTCTTTAACTTGGATAACAAAGGAATCTCACTTATCCATGCAGAAATGTATGTGAATTTAAATTATGGATTATATGGAATATTTTGTGGAGTTCAGATGCTACATTTGTTCTGACTACTAGACCTAAAAATACTAAGGCTATATTGTTACTACCTAGTCAAAGCATATATGAGAAGCATCAGTTTTGGTTTATAGGAATCAATGAGTCTTAAACAGTGATTTGGTATAGGAATGCCTTCTTGTTCAGCACTAGGAATCTTCACTGATGCCAAAACAAGTATTTATAGTATATACAGTAAACTGTTTATCATGTTACTTTCCAGTAAATGTCCTTGCATCCAGGAATTCTACTTCATTTGAAAATGGTTTCTTTTGTATTCTTTGTCTGCTCTTTAAGCTTTTTTGGGTGGTGTTTTTTTTTTGTTAGCATGGTGGTGTGGTTTAACCCCAGCCAGTAGTTAAGTACCATACAGCTACTGGCTCACTCCCCCCTCCCCCAGAGGGATGGGGAGGAGAATCAGAAAGGAATGTAAAACTCAAGGGTTGAGATTAGAACAATTTCGTAATTGAAATAAAAATGCAAGAACAATAAGATATAATGAAAAGGGGGGACAGGAGGAGAGGAATGAAATCCAAAGGTAAGGGAGAAAAGAAAACAAATGATGCACAATACCATTGCTCACCATCTGCTGACCAATACCCAGCCAGCCCCTGAGCAGCTATTGGCAGGCCCTGGCCAACCCCCCCAGTTTATATACTGAGCGTTATGTGCCATGGTATGGCATACCTCTTTGGCTAGTTCAGGTCAGCTGTCCTGGTTGTGTCCCTTACCAATTTCTTGTGCCCCTCTAGCCTTCTTGCTGGCAAAGCCTAAGAAACTAAAAAGTCCTTGATTTGGTATAAACATTAGCTAGCTACAACTAAAAAACATCAGTGTGTTGTCAAAACACAGCACTGTACCAGCTAAGAAAATTAACTCTATCCCAACTGAAGTCAGGACCCATGGTTTCAAAGTGTGGTGTTAATGGGACCTAAAGAAACCTCCAAGGTTAACAGGGTAGAGCACATTTGCAAATGAACTTCAGATCTTAGTTAAGCCAAACTTAACTTCGTTCAGAGGAAAAAAGTTCTACTTTAAGAATTTGCGTTGTGTGTGCTCTAGGTCGTAGCTCTACAAAAAGCAGTCAAGGAAGCTGAATACTTCATACTGCTGGCAAAGAAAACAGAAAAATATAAATACTATGCTAAACTACTTGCCATTATTTCCAGTTAGCCCGGCCAAAAAATTATTCCAGAAGGATGCAGTGAAAACTTCTAGATAACCAAGCTGGGGGATTGTTAATTGGTATTATTTTGCTCACTCATTAATGCTTAAATGCTTTGTAAACTAGTATTGTAATTTCAGATATCACTTCTGAATACTGGCTGTAATGTTTTAAAAACATTAAGGTATCCTTAGCATGAAGATACCAATAATTAAAATTATCCTAGGAAATCTGAACAGTCAGTAAAACATGGAAACACTAAGTCACATCAAGACAAATTAGCTATTAGCTCTTTTATTTAATTCTACTAGGCTCAGTGCTAACTGTCAAAAATGAGAAGACTGGAGAGCATTCTTCCTGTTTTCAGCACTCTCACTTGTGAAACTTGAAACTCAAGCATTTCTTTAAACTATAGCAAATGTGCCCAGAATAATTATGAAATCATTACAGTACATGTTTCTGCTCACGCTTTTCCTTTTTCTCTATTGCCAGGTCTTTGGGCAATACAGGAATTCTGATAACTTTCCTTGAATGTTACTCTATTGATTAATTTTCATTTATGTACTTCCAGGGTCTCTTCTGGCTTAGCTTGATTTCAGTTTTGGTTCTATGTCCCTGAAATGCTTAAAACTGGTTTGGAAATGCAATATGAGAACAATTTATGCATAAATTCTTCCTCCAGTAAGTTGCACCTACCATTTTACCTACGTTTATCAATAAGCTTGCTGGTTTTATGCATCTAGACACTTGCTGTTAGGCCATTTATTGTGTAGAATTACAGAAGCAGGGCATGTTTTTGACCTTCAAAACCCCCATTTAAGATATAGAAAAATGCATCATTTTCATTACTATATGTTACTAAATGATAGCATTGGTTATACTTGATAGTTCATATTTACAAAATGAAATGCAAACCCTAAGGTTGAATATTTAACATATTTGGGCTGAAAACAGGGAAGACATTTTTCTTTAAATGGGCATATCTGTGATTACCTAGAAACTCTATATACTTTTCCTCAGTGTACTTTGCAAAGTTTCTTTCAAATACCACGTGGAACAAATTTGCTCAGGAATTGATGTAGCAAACTCCTGATCACTTTTTATTTGGGGTACTATCCAGAACAAATACAAGAAATATTTTTTTCTTCCTCCTGGTTAGAAAAAAAAGAAGAAAATCCTGTTAGTAGGAAATTTCACACTGGAAAAGTTTCTGTGTTGAGAAATAAGTATATCACTTTATTAGCACCCCCGCTATGTGAACATGAGTGCTCAGACTTGGCACTGATGGCTGAGAAGCCTTGGCTGCATTTGTTACGCATTTAACAAGGAAGCCAAGCAAACAGCACGTGCTTTACCTCTGGGCTCCTTACTTACACCTCTTGGAACTCTTGAAAAGGTAAACACAGGAATAGCTGTACAGGTCCTGACTAAAGTTTTTTCTAACACAATAGACTCTTGTAGTCAAAAGCAGCTGTCTGAGGAAGGATAAGAACAATGCAAGCACATTTGGTTCTTTTCCTTCTGTTTTCTCCGAGCTTCCCAGTGTCTTCTATTCCAGGCTTTCCTGAACATCATATGGTTTGTCTATTTAGTAATCCCTAATGTTTCTTTTTACAGTCCTTGTCCAGTTTCCCTTGGACTATATGCGCTTCCTGAATTGCCACTTGTTTGTTCATTTTGAACCTGATTTTTACTAGCTTAATTTAATATTCTCTGCATAGTAAACTTTTACCTACCATGCTTGTGCCGGTCATGGTTCTGAAGATACATAGCATTCACCTTTTAAATTTCTTCCTCGGTACTGAAATGCATTAGTTAAAATATTTCTTGACTGATCAAAGGCATGGAATAGCTTCTGTATTTATGGTCCTTTGAAACTTTTCTGGGTATCGTTATTTTCTGAGAAGGGAACCAAAACTGCATGCAACATTAGCCATGTAGTTAAGTACTGTCCTGTTTGTTTATTGTTCTTTATCCATGTCCTAGTAATTCCTAATAGTTGACTTGCTTTTTTAATTTGAACTCAGCACTGAGCTGTTTTCATGGCATTATTTATTGTAACTGCAGGATCTCACTCTTGAGTGGTAATGCAAACTCAGAGGCTATTGTTTCATATGTGAAACTACGTCTGTTTATCTCCATATGTATAATCTTTTTATTTATCTGCGCTGAATTGCCATCCTAATCAGTCTTACATGTCATTCTGCAGTTTTCCACAGTTTGCCCGTAGTCTTACTACCCTCACTAACTTTATAATTGGCAAATTTTGTCACTTTGTCCCTTTTTTGAGGTTAATTATGAATAGGTCAAGCAGCACGTGACCTAGCAAAGGCTCTGCAGAGTGCCACTGGTGACCTATGGCAGGAACTGACTGTTTATTTCCATTTCTTTTCAGTGATTGGGAACAAAATGCAGTCCTGCCTACCATTACAGTTTCTCATTCTTAGACTAAGTATCTTTAGTGGCACATGTAGCACAGCTGTGAGGGCTGTAAATCCAGTCCTGCAGAGAGCATGGCATTCTAGGTAACTCTCAGGATCCCTGACATTTGTAATTGTGTAATTACATTTTAGAAGTATAAACCGAATCAAGAAAATAACTTTACAGGAGATTGTAGAGTATTAGCAAAGAAGACAAACACATGTCCTGAAGACTCCATCTTAACATTAAGCAGGTTTTGTTTCTTAGGCAATTATGTTAACCAAAAAATCTGTTAACAGCAACAAAAGAAAGCTGGATAATGATCAGGCCAAGACACTTGACCTAATAGATCTGTATCCATGAAAAGTGCATGTATATTTGCCAGCTAATGTTCTTTCCCACTTGGGGGTCACCAGCTGAGCAAATACTGGTTCAGTACTAGACTCACTTTTTGATTCAATCAACTAGTTCCATCTGAGATGAACTTGAAAGCTGTTGCGGGCACACTTTACTCCAGGGACTGCTCCCAGCAGGCTGCAGCAAGCTGGGTCCTTCCATTCTTCCCCAACACTGTTTCACCTTCAGACACTCCCATCTACTTGTGCATGTTTATCATTTCATGCTATAGAAACCCTGTAGCCCTCATTATTTGAATATACTTTAAATTAAAAGATAAAGCACACACACACACCCAAAAAAAAAGACTATAGCCTAAGAATCAGCAGTGACCTATGACAAACCACTATGTAGCATGGCTGTAGATGACCTGCTTTAGAGAGCTAACTGAACAGTGGGGCTTTACATTAACTATGCATGATCTGAGCTAGGAACTTAGGCATGCCTTTAGTAGTGGAGATTTGCTCTTTGAACCACAAGTATTACTTTTAATTAGTTTTGAAGACAGAATTCCAAAGAATGAAAGGTATGCCAGAGTAATTTCAACCTTTAAAGGAGCAAGTGGATAACAGAATTGAAGACCGATCACCTAGCATCAGCACTAGCAAACAGTGAACCGGTGAACTTGGGGTTTTATCAGCAAAGAATGAAAAACAAAACAAAACAAAAAACCGAAACTGAGTTCCATTTGAACATTGTTTGGTGGAAATGTCACTGGGCTATTTTTTTTTATTATTTATGGGTTTACAAATAAGATGTTGATGTAGTATCCTATTTATGCAGGACAATTTTCTTTTAAAACACATCATTGGCATCATTCAGTAAAAACACAAATGTTTTTTACTGGCTTTACCTGTTTTTCTGTCTTGTTATATTGGGAGTGAGATCTGAAAAAAAATAAAAATTCAACCTTTAAAAATGTAAAAACCAAAGTCTCAGTTCTTGAAAAATGGTAAATTGAGGATTTTTGAAGCATCATAAGCATCTACTTTACTGTGAGGATTTCATGAAGCTGTAGGAAGTCCCTGTTAGATACAGAAAATAGGTTTATCAAGTAGAAATAGTGAAGTAAAACCACAGTGCTGTCTGATTACTGCTTCCAGTCCCAGTGTTTATACTTTGAGAAAGCTGTAGAGACACAAGGATAATTTAAATGAAAACCATGAAACTGTTTTGGGTCCAGAGAACAAGCCTGATGAGATCTGAAAGATGTCAGGAATGTGAAGGTTCTCAGAGAGAAGTTAAGAAGAGACAATGACTGTGGGCATGCCCTTGAACATGGAAGGAGGTCTTGTGGCTACATCTTTTTAACTTGACAGAGAAAACATACCAGATCCAGTACCTGATATTAGACAAATCATACCTTAAAAATAAGGTGCAACTTCCCAGGAATGAAGGTAAGTAAACTTTGACGTGGCATACTAGGGAAATGGCAAACTAGCTACTGATTAATGTTGTTAAAATTAAATTAAGAATACTTCTAAAAGACATTGTTTAATTCAGTGCCTGGGGAAGAGCCGACAGTGTCTCTCTGCGGGGCATTGGGCACACTGGCTGTAGCAGTTCCTTCTGACTGCAGAGTCCCTGAAGGGCAGTGTAAAACTGCTCTAAGTAAAAGTAGCGTGAAGAAAATTAGCGATATTTAGGATGGATATCAGTGAGGTTTCTGTCAGCAAGACAAACGGAAGCCTGGTTTCCAAGACATTTAAACGTTACCTGATAAAAAAATCCCAAACACCACAATTACTGATTATCTGAGCTGGCAATCTGGAATATATTCGGTGTATGCACTTTTTATTATTACTTTACAAATATTCCTATTTTCTGACCTCTGATTCTTACATGTAAGCAGAGACCACCTCATGAAAACAGATCTCTGAAGGAGCTCAGCGGTGTCATTACACGGGCAGGTGGGAGCGGAGCGCCTGGAATTTAACTTTCAGTGAAGGAGACGGGAGATGCAGGAGTGGGGGGTGGCTCATGGCTTCCCCAGGGAGCCGCTGGCAGGACTCCCAGGCAGGGAGGGGGGACACAGGGTTGTGAAGAGGCTGAGGGACAGCCAGCTTGATTTTATGAAATCATTTTGTTTGCATGCCAGATCCAAAATTGATGCTTGAATATACCAACAGGTAAGATCATCTTCCTATTTAATGGACAAGAGATACAGGAAAAAGAGAGACTAGGGCTAACAGGTGGCCATATTGCCCTACTCCCCACCCACAGGTTCAGTCCCTTAACAACAGACTTTTTCAGTTAGGTGGGATCGTTTATTAAACACCCTGAACAGCGCTGCAGCTGTGCCAGGGTACTGCACAGGCCAGGGTATGTGGGGGGCCCCCCGAGGTCCATCAGGGCAAGGCCTGGCAGCCCGGGCCTGTGCCACTGCCCCAGCCAGGCCCAGTAAGGGGAACTGGGGTCAGATGTAAGCCTGAGGTGGCAATGTTAAAACATTTCGGACTGTTGTTTTTTTGGCCTTGAAGCTGGTAGCGGTAAGGCAACGAAGCCTCTGACCCCCCCTGCCATCACTGCTCATTGGTGCAGCTTGTGAAGATGCTGCTCAAAGGAGTTAAGTTGTCACTGTTGCTCCATCCCATCAGCTACCTCTCCATCCCACTTCCCTGGGCCCACAGGAACGCTCCTTGTGACATTTCTTCTTGCCTTCTTGCAAAGCTGCTTGGTACACCCTCTGGTTTTGTTCTCAAGCCAGTTTATAAGGGCAGATGGTTGTGAGCAAGATGAATTATAACTTTAGGAGGGGACAGCTAACCAGGGACAGACAAATAGTTCCATTCCTGTGACCAGCAAACTTGTGTTGAACTCAAAGTGTAAGGTGAGCAGCAGGTGGTTATTTACTATCTGTGATTTACAGCTGTGGAAAACCCAGGTTGTTGCAATAATACGCACCTTTCACATAAAGGTCAAGACCTTATGTGATACAAACGCTGCGAGAACAATGTTAAGGAAGAATATTAATCACTTGCAAATATAGCACTCTGGAATCCATATATTTAATGAGGGATTTAAAGGAGAATCATACACTGGTCTTACACACTTTGAAGATACAAAAATACCTGGACAAACATTGCCTAGGACATATAAAAAGAAACCTTGCTATTCTCTTAGGGAGAATTCAAGATACAGCTTGAATTCGGTAGGTTATTGTGTATACAGGGATGCAGGCTGAAGTAAAATTCAGACTCTTCAGATCAAGCACTTCTCTAATTCAAAACTGAATGTTTTGTTTAGCTTGACTGTTCTGGTGAAACCAATTGCAGGTATAGGAACAACTCAGCAAGGTAAGGTACATGCACAGCTATGTATTCCTATGTGCTGTGAAAATTGCACTCACACTGAAGGCAGAAAAATATCTAGCTGATAATCTGGCTTGTATTTTTAGCATGGTATCTCAGACTATGCATTTCACTGTTAAGAACGGCTTCAGTAATAAATCTGCCAGTCTTTGTCAATCAATGGCTGTCTGTCTGCTCTGGTGAGATGACTTTGCAGTAACTGTTCCATTTTTAGACATGTTGGGTCAAATTCAGCATTGACTTGCACACTGTGAAGTTTTATTGAAGTTAGTGAAATAGCAATACAGGACATGAACCAACAGTGGATATGGGCATTGTTTGTCTTAACTGTGACCAAACGGAGGATATAAAGACATGATTTTGGCTGGGCAGATCCTTTCACTTTCCCATGGGAGGGCACTCTAGTTAAAACAGGTTATTTTTCTTCATCAAAATATTAAAAAATAACAATAATTAAAAAAATGAAAATAACTTTACTAAAGCTCCAAATATTTTTATTCAGTATAGTGTTATCATAATTTGCCATTCTGCATCTTGTGCTCCCATTTCTCTTCTGTGAGCTGGGTTTTATGCCACAATTCACTGTTTTCCTCTCTCCACTCCCCTCAATTTTAATTCTGTCATTAGGGGGGGTCAGGCTTCGATGTTTTCTAATTTTTCAGCACTCATTTCTACAATATTTCCCCAAGATAATAAGGCACTATTCAATAAAGAATTTTCTTGGCAACTTGTTTTTCTCCTGGAAACAGTTTTGATGGAAATACTTTGATTGGTCCTAATGTGTGCACAACTATCAGAGAGACTGGAATCACGCGATATTCTGCATACCCAAATTGGCTCCAAGTCCTGGTGCACAACTTGTATATTTATGTATCCCTAAAATACATTTAGAATGTTATAATATGCAGTGGAGGTATCCAGTGCATTAGCTTATGTATGCCAGTATTGTGTGTAGAGATATTACATCAATATCAGGGATATCCTTCATTCTTCTAAAATACAATTTCTATTTCCTTTTTATTAATGCTGTCCTGTGCTGTGTCAAATAATAGGTATCCAAGTCCCATTTGGCATCTGTTTACAGGTTTAGGTTTGCCAAAAGAATTTCTAGGAAAAAATCTCAGACAGAATTAAACCCAGAGCTTTAGCCCGTTTTCAACATATTTGTCTTTTTCTACCCTAGCTTCTGTGATAATCAGCTGACCCAAGCCGATTTGTATTACAGACCTTTGTATCCACAATGGCAACGGTTTTGTCTGTAAGGCAATTAAAGTTTGTTGTTTAAGAATTTTATGAGAAGGGTAGTTTTATCCTTCATGCTTTTCATGTTTGCTTCTGTAATTATTTTTTTTTTTAAGAACTTCCAATGCTTGTTAAAACAAAGCGGGAGGATAAAGATTACTGAAAACTATTGCATATTCCACTAGGTGGCAGACAAACATTTGCAACCACTGCTGCAGCTTTGTAAAATACCCCTTTGTTTTGCATGGAAACTAACAATTTTTTAAAAACAATTTGAAACTACAAGGAAGAATAAAAAAGTGTGCTATTGATGGCATGACTTTGGCTCACAAAAGAGAGAACTGAGATTTAAGCACTAAACATTTTGTATTTTATGCATTTTTTACTCAAGTGGGATATACCAGTAGTAAAACAGCCACAACAGAGTTTTCAGCGTAGCCCATCTGCAGTGGCAAATTTTTCCTTGCATTCAGAGTAATAAAATGGACAAAAACTGTCTTAGAAACTGCACTGAAGGACATCCTACAACCCTCTATACTTCATAGACACTTTAGCTTTTCCCGTTTGGTGTTTATGTACTTTCTGGCAGTTAGTCAGCAATATACAGTGTTTAAGACAATCAGGCACAGTTGAGATCTGGGTGTCACATAGACTTACTGTAATGGAGGAAGATAGGCCTCCCTGGTGAGGATATACCTATGAATGTACCAATACCATAGTAGCATTGCAGTTTACAATAAATTCCAAATAAATAGACACATTTATTAGATATGGTAGCTTAGGTAGGAATTAAGACAACTCCTACCATTTCCAGTAGTGAAAAGAGAAAGTAGAGGCAGGATGAATTCTGCCCCCTGCCCTCTGTCCAGGAGCCCATTTCTGCCCACCAAATATGGTTCTTGTCTGTGGTCTCCAAAATTAGAGGGGATTGGAAGAAGGATGGAAATTTCCTACGGTCGAGCATTTAAGGGAGCGGGAAGGAATTGTGATGAATCTTCAGCCTCTTTGCTATAGATAATGATCTCTCAGGGACAAGTGATATCTCCCAGCATAATCAGATTAGGTTATCAAGGGTTAATCAGTGAAAAGAAAGTTGTCCCTATCCCTGTCTCCATCATCCCCTCAGTTCACCCACTAAGCCATTCCCCAAATATTTAATAAAATTGTAATTTTATACTTTAGGGTGGTGTTTCTTATTGAAAAAAACTAGAGTATTTCAACTATTCTTAAACCTCTTTTTTCTCTGCAATCAGTCAGGAGAGGCAAGCTCTCAGTGGAGAGGGACAAATTGGAGCACTAAACTTGTTCTTCATCTCTGAATTGCTCTGTAAAGGAAACTCTCTATTGACTGAAGAGGTAACCCAAGGAGACTAGTATCCTGAGGCTAAGATTAGTCTTTGCAAATATTCCCATTAGATCATCTACTCTGACTTCCTGTATTTCACAAGCCTTTGAATTTCACCCAACAGCCTCTCTATTGAATTCAATAACTTGTGTTTAGATAAAGCATATCCAAAAAGACATTTATTCTTGAGTTGAAGACATTAATAGAGATAGTGTATCCACTGTTTCCTTTGTTGGTTTGTTCCATAGTTAATCATCTCCACTATTAAACTTTGTCTGCCTTATTACTTGTTTTAATTTATCTGGCTTGAGCTCAGTACACAGCTGCTTGTTATGCTTTTTCCTTCTTAACTTAAGAACCCTTTAGTCTGTAGGATTTTCTCCTGAGGGAGCTATTATAAGCAAGTCACCACTCTATCTTCTTTTTGATAAGCTGAAAGGATTTTCCTTTATGTAAAGTATTTTTCTTCTTTCCAGTCCTCTTTCTGGTCTTCTCTGCAGCCTGTGGGGTTTTTGCCTTCCCTTCTGTCTGATAGCAATCTCACCTGTGCTCTCTCCATGTGTGGAGATAAGATCTGTCTACCCTACTAACTGTTTTGCTCCAGTATCACAGTCATGGTTCCCTTTGAATTATGCTTTCTCAGCAATCCCTTAAGTCCTTTCTGGAGTTACTGTTTGGCAGAACATGGTCCTCCGCTTTTCCAGTATGGCCCACCTTCTTCCCAATTGTTTAGCATTTCACGTGCCTGTATTAAAATGGATTTCATTTGAATTTGTGCGCCTTACTGAACAGCTCAAAATCCCTCTTTTCTCTCTGTCTTGTCTTTACATTTACAACTCTGCCAGCTTTTGTATAATCTACAAACCCTATCAACAGCAAGATTTTCATTTAGTTGCAGGTTATCAATGACAAAGAGTTCAAGCGCTGAACCTTGCAGCACCCTGCTAAAAGCAGGTTGTGTGCTCCTGCTTATGTGTGCTTTTGCGTTATATAATATGGCCATAGCATGTGCTTATGTATATGTCCTGTCCTTATTTAAATTAAGTCTCAACGATGTCTGTGCTTTTGGAAACTAAAGTTTGGAAGATTTAGCCTTTTCTGAATCCTGTGACAGGAGTTTCTACTGAGGTTGTTTAGGCCACACACAAAAAAAAACCCAACAAAAAACCCCACCACAAAACCAAAAAAAAATACCCCCAAAACCCCAAAACCAAAAGGCTGCTAGGCTTTCCAAAGTCAGAACACCCCACAAAGGTCCAAAAGTATGCTGTTACAGATAGAGTCGTGGCTTTTCTATAAACTGAATTAATAATCCCATCAAAGATTGATGTAAACTCCATTTAAGAAGACATATTTTCTACAAAACCATGTTGACCATTTTTAATTACATTCATTCCTTTAATTTTGTATTGAATTCCACATCAGCTTATTAGCTTTTCCATTGATTTTCCCTGCGGTTTTTGTGAAGCTTACTTAAGTTACCTGGGTCATCACAGTTGCCCTTTCAAAAGAATAGTACAATATTAGTGCTAATTCAAGATTTACCTTAATTCTCCAGATTTTTAAATATATAGCACTAAAGATCTTTTGTTTAAGTTTTCCTTCATCCCACTATTTTCCTTAACTGTATATAACTAACTCCTTTGTAGTTATGCAAGAATGTTAACATATGAAGTAATATTTAAATGTTTTTATTTTCTACAATTTTGTATGTCTTACTCTTTTGATTACTGTTTATAAATATAGAAAGTAATCAGAGCACTTCCCTGACACCGGACAGTATTCAAGTATGGAAATTCATTTGTTTTTTACCTGCTAAAATGAGAATTGAGACATTCCTGATTATTGTGGGTAACTTTTGTGCTACAAACTTGTAACAGTCGAAAACGAATCCTGTGATTAGGGCTGACTGTATGGGAGTCGCCAGATGGCGCTATTGCAAGCGTCTTATCGATCCTTTTGTCTAGAGGACACTATATAAAAATAAGCCTTGAATGATATAGTTAGTTGTTATTTGTTTATTTTTCCCTTATGGTAGTATGGCCCAAATCTATCGCAAGCTAAATATTTTCTCAAAGGCATTGTAGAAGTCCAAAGGTTTTGCTTATGAACAAGTTAAGCATATGTTTAGAATACAAACCTCACAAGAACCAGGCAGCCTAAGTGATGGCCAAGACTATGACATTCTTCAATTGTCAAAAATGTTTTTGGAAAATAAGGGTCATTCTTCAGAGGATGAGAAGTTAAAGCAGCTCCTACACAGCCTAGCAACATGTAAAGCATCCTGAACTGTAAAAATATGAGGGAAAACATTCTGTTATTTGTTGCTCTGAGTCAGGCAGAAAGGTAGGGACATTTAGAATGTTTTGTTATCTTAATTGAGAAAAAAAAGTGGGAGTGATGAAGTTATTTTAATGTAATGCACCTTCTGATGAAGTTCTGAGAAAGTTGAAAAGCCAATTTCAAATCTGACACAGATGAAAATGGCAAGATAGAGGACTGACAAAGACAGCGACAGTAAAAGCATAGCTGTGTAATGAAGCTTGTACAGCTCTTACACTATTTACTTATCAAACTGCTCATTCTTGTAAATTAATGAAAAGCATAAAATTTGCAAGAATATATGGAATACCATTGCAACTATACATGCTACTTTAGTGGGGTCTGTATTGCATATTTCCTATAAAATTATTTTCATGTGTTAGTAAAGCTGTGAATCTAGCTCCACTTCTTTAGATCCTCTACACTTAGGCCTTATTTATTTATCTGTTTGCTACTCGGTACTAGAATGATGCCTGCTTATGTACATGGGAAATATGCCTGCTTAATCTTTTTTTTGCAACATACATATTAGAACTGTGGAGCCTAGTATTTGACACTTCTTTAGCACCTGGTTAAACACCATTAAACTACTTGACACTGAATGTGTGATAATATTTTCTCAATTAGAATGCCTGTTGGCATTCAATAGAATAAGAATAATCAGTTTCAGGGGGAATGTCACCATAAAACACCCGTCCAGGTGTAACCTATCCCATTGAAGCAAAAAGACGTTATATCCATATTTATCAAAATGCATAATGTTTGTATTTTAAATATTACATTCCTGTAATGGCTTAACTTGGGCTCATACCATGTCCAGGATAATTCCATGAGGAAATATTATTTGGTATATAGGCACTCAACAAAACCTTTTCCATACAAAAAAAAAAATACAGGAACATAGTATATACATTTAATATAAGCTTTTAAATTCACATCCAGAATAATTGCTCTGTAAGCAGCACAGGACACTATTTCTCTTACTAGAAGGTGGAGGCCTAAGCAATGCTGCCAGTCTTGTACAAGTGTTTTCTAGAGTGCAAATGTTTAAGATGGAATGTCAAACAAATATTTTAATTGCTTCTGTAAGCTTATTCATAGCCACTTCAAATCCAGGTTCACTGGCTTACTATGCTGTCAGTGTGACTTTCCATTTCTAAGTAGGTGGCCATGTTATACACCAGTGATTTTGCTACATCTCCTGTTGTAGGTGGTAATCTTTATACAAAGAAGAACTGTTACTAGAACATGGTGTCAAGCTATACATGAAAAAGAAAAATCCCTCATTATCCATGTCAGGAGCAAAGGTAGGGGAGAATAACTCCTTCTGGGGCCACAGCAACTAACCTAGGCATTCAGGAGCATTTCAGGAGCTAACATCTCTTGCAGCCCTGTGCTGTGTGTAGTAGGAGTCACTTTCTCTCTTACTGGGCACTGGCTAGAGTTTTCTAGCTCTCCTGGATGTATTTCAAATTGCCAGTTTAAATGCATTAATGAATAAGGGCCTTCAGATAAAGGTACAAAGGTGTTTCAGATACTATGGAGATAAAAGCCACATAGAAGTACTTCAATGGATTCCTTGTGTTGTCTGTAGTTGCATTTTTCCCTGTATCCCTTGCCAGAGATAATCACAGTCATCTTACTCTTTGTGTTCCTTAGTGGTCGTTTACATGCCATCCTCACTACGCTTTTTACTCATTTATGTGCTTGCTGTTGCTGGGTTGAGGATAATATTTTCTCAGGCCACAGCTGAAATGCTAATCCATATAGTACTTCTGTCACCTCCAAGGTGGATTATTGTAATTCCTTTCTGGTGTCTACCTGATTGTAAAACTTCACAAGTTCTGTTTTACATAAAATGCTGCAGCTGACATGCTTATTAATCTTAAACCAAATTAGCATATCACTCTGGTCTTTTGATCCATGCTGTGGCTGCCAGTGAGAGTAGTGCTTCCTTCCTATACGACCTGGCATGCATTGATGCATGATGATGGATTCCGACCACAAGTATTAACACAAGCATATAGTTTAGACGGTAAAATATTGCCTTGCTCCTTTTGCACACTTTAAATTGACTTTTCTTTGCTTTATATTGATGTGCTAAAACTTCTAATAGCCATGTTTAAGAATAATTAATACTAGGAATATTAGGAATGGGAACAGACTCCTCAGGCATTCTAGCTGAAGTAATGTGTCCTCTAGATGCAGACAGCCATGTTGTAAAGTGCTCTTATAAATGAGTCTGTGACGAGATGAACAGGACCCTGCTGTTTGTGGTTAACACTTTCTATGGAATATGGAACTTTTAAGCCTGTGTCTGCATGACTTTGTATGGAATAGCATGGTTGGGAAAGGAATTCACAAGCAGCTTTCCCCAGACTATCCAGGGTCTGGAAGTCCTTAGCAATATAGGGAATGAAGTCTAAATGTCATTTTCCCTGAAATCGAAACATTTCCACAGTGAATAATACCACCGAAGCACAACACTTTCTTTTTTTTTTAAAACTTTATATTTTAAAACAATATTATTTTTCTGAAGAGAATTTAATTAATAACCTACTATTATTTGAAGTGAAACAATTTAAGAAAGGTTGATGATAAGGAATGGATGGCTCCAAGAGTGTTAGTGGATTCTTTCATATCTACATGGGCCATGAAAACTTTCATCTTCTTCCTGGTTTAGATTACAATACTGCCTTGAATATAGTTATTTTTCCCTTGTGAGTTGCAGAAGAATTCCCATGCACTTGAATAGTTCAGAACAGAGACCTGTCTCCCTCATAGCAGGACCTGACTTTGCAGATACTTCGCTTGGAGATTAATCTTGTCTAACTTCACTTTTGCCATAATAAGGTCTACTACTGAGCTAGGTGCCTTAGGCATGTTTGTTTGTTGGTGGAGAGATGCAATTTTGGGGCGCAGTCTGACTTGTTTTAGACTACTGGTGTGGATAAATCAAATTTTATTCATCTGCTAATTATCTAGATTAAATTAGACACAGCCTTTTATTATTGATCAGATGAATTCCATTTTCAGAGATACAACTACCATTATTCATGTAGCATTTCTGCTGAGTGCAATGGAAACTGGTCATATGTATAAATGTTCACAGGCTTAGGACCTTACTACAAATATCTGAAAGTTATTTGATTTGGAAACTGTCAGTAAATCACATAGTAACTAAAAGACACCAGAGGAAGTTCTCAACTATTACTATAATATGATGGCTATTCAATGTTTTCACCCTACATACTAGTGAATTACACCTATATTAGGCAAGCAAAAGAGCAAAGCCTGAAAGCACAGTGCATATATACATATGCTCATGCACAATAAAAAATACATGTTACCTGTATACATAGTACTCTGCATTTTTCATTCTAGTCTATAGATTGAAAAAAAAACACAACACAGAGGGGTGTAGTAACTTGGTATACAACCTGGGTCACATTCTTCTTGTCTTACATGAATATGCGCATGAATAATGAGATCCACTTTTTGGTGTTCTCTAGTAGCAGAACTAAAATTAGAGAAGAGCTTCTTGAATTCCTTCCACTATAATGCTGTTCATCTCAGCAAACTTTAGAAACTTGCATGATACTAAAGCCAGCATTTTTGTACTTATTTTAGGTAAAATTATTTGAAAAATTAAATTGAAATACAGCTTGGAAAAACAGTTAAGTAGACTTGTTACTTAGTAAAATGGTTACATTATTTTAGTTAGATTTCCCATGCCTCATAAGTAATGAATATGTAATATTTACTTTTTGCAAAGAAAACAGCAATCACATTTTCTAAGCAAATACATTTCATGTTAAGTTTTCTCATGTACAGTGCTATTTAGTGATGAAAACAGCAGACAATCAAAAAAGTAAGAATTACACATATAGCAAATCATAGACTGAAATTCTTGAAATGTCTAACATAAGTATCTCTGGAAAGTTACTGTGTATTTTTTTTCTTAAATAAGCACACACACATATGTATGCTTAAATATACTCCAGATAATTGGATGTCTTCTTACTTTTGCATAAAGATTGTAGTGCACTGAAACATCTAATATTTAACTTGTTTGCCATAAATATTAAATCTTGATTTATTTATAGAACTGCAATGAAATACAAACATGTATGTACACACATATACCACCAATTATAAAAACCGATATACACAGTGAAACATTCTAATGGGATGGTCCTCTGTTTATTCTCAAAATTCTTTCCCTCAGGCTCCATTTCTGCTACTGTACTATTTCAAGTGGATTTGAATTTGAAAGCATTCTCTAGTTTTGAATGTTAATGGATGTCATTGCACTATGACTCTACAAGAAGGAAGAATAATAAAAACACTAAAAGTTTTGAAGAAGATGATTTTTAAGTTGTGGGTCTGATAAAAATAAGGATGCTTTTATTTTTGCACATGAAAACAAATTAATCTTGCTGTGTAATTAAGGGGTATTTATTTATGCAGTAAACATACTAAAGCTTGTCTAAAGACATACTAAAGCTTGTGAGAAGTAAAGCAATCGGATGAAATTATTATTGATAAGAAATGATAATTCATATTATGCTAACACCCTGAACAAGGTCAAGCCCTATTCTGGGTTGCGCATAGAAAGAAAGAAAATCATTCTGGTGTTTCTTAAAATTTGACTAATGCTAGTAATGTATATTAAAAAATGAATACCTACCCAATAACCATCCTCAGTGAAGATTCAGCTAAACCTTGTAAAAGAAATTGCTTTTTGGTTTAGCTCATTTATTTTAAATCGAAGACTGTCTAATTTGGGATTTTAGAAGACACATTTTTTATGGATATTGCAGTGTAACAGATGAAATGGTAACAGTATTTGTTTACATAAGATTTGGTAGAAGGAAGTTATCTGAGTTCATACCAAAAGTATCTGCAAGTTGGATGCTATACTGTAAATCATGCTGTACACATTAAAAACTCTCATGTATACAAATAAAATTTCCCTAAAGTAGTTATTTTCAGAAACCAGACACTCTGGGAGGACAGCATGTAGGTCATTAATTTGTTTTTTACTTTTCTTTCACCAGTCTTTCCATATTAGCACTTTTTCCTTTTTTAAAATTTTCTAAGTTATTAACCACCTTGCATTTCAAGAGCTTGGGGGCTGGATATTTTAGCCCATACTTTTATGAACACTTTCTATTCCCACAATCAGGTCTACTGGTGTCTATGAAATTATGCATGTTGGTATTGCTCATTTTAGAAAAGATGTAAGAATTGTGCCTTTGGACCTTGCAAATACGAAGACTAAACTGTAAGGGAGGTTGGTATAAATCAGTTTTTATGGAAGTTTTTCAAAAGTATGGCAGGGAAAACTAGTAAGATTCAGTGTGGTGCTCGCTGAGATGAGGGTAGTAACAATGATATGAGAATTTCGTATGCACCTTGGCATTCATGTTTAGTGAATTACTGCTAGAATGCATAAAATGTTTTGTTCTGTTTATTTGCTAGTAGAAGCCCAGGCAGCCAATGGTTCAGTTATTCAATATATTAAATAAGTTACGTAAGTATGGTTTTCCAGCTCTCTCTCTCCCCTTGATCTTTGAAGTGTGTCACTCTTTCATTTTGCCATTCAACAGCCTGACATGCAAAAGCTTTGTTCAGACAGTTTAATTTAATCACTGCCACTGGTTCAACAAGATGATAAAATCCCCTGTGCTGTACAACATCCAACATCCAGCTCACTGTTATCTGATACTGTTTGAAGCTCCTCTCATGAATGTATGCTGATAACACAAGAACTCCAAACATGTCATAAACAATATATTAATACCCTTGATTGAATTCCATTAGAATAAGAACGAGATGAAGTTTAGGCCGTCCAAACAGGCCAATGTAATAAAATGTAATTTGGACTAATCTTTCCAAATAATGCCTCGTGTTTGAAGCTGACAGTCTCCCATCACAAGCAGAAGTAATTGCTTGTTGAATACACTGGGAACTCCTTTGAATTCTGTCCTTTGTACTTCGTGCACCTTCCAGGTGTCTCCTGCAGCAGACAATCTACCCTTTTGTTTCAGTGAAGAGATGGCAGGACTGCAAGTAATAAAATAGGCAGTGTTTGCTTTAATGAACGATGGGGGGCCGGATGGAATTTCTAGGAGCTTAAGAATAGACGTGGGGCTGTTTAAGGAAAAAACAAAGTGAAGGACTTAATATGTAATGTTAATTCAAGTAATCTGTTTCCTTAAATTGAATCAGGAAGAGATAGGAAGGCATTTCAGCCAATGCATACTTGCAGATAACAGAAAGCATATAGGTTAATTGGTCTCTGGAATAGATCTTTTCACAATGGAAGAGTAGCACTGAAAACTGGAACAGTAACACTGAAAACTTTTTTAGCCAGAGAATTTAACTGGTTTAAACTGGAATTTTGAGGGTGTGTAGTTTATTAAATTGATATGGTTTAAATATAAAACATTTTTCTCTGATTTTGTTAACTGAAAAGAATTTCATAGATTATTTCAGAAGCAGCAAACAAAAAAAAATGGCAGCGCTATGAATTTGTTATGAATTTGTTTATTTGCAGCAATTAGTACTTTTTGCCAGGCATTGGCAATATTCTTCCTGCTGCAGAATACCTATGAAGGAAGGAATTTTTCTTAGTAATTAAATAAAGAAAAAAAAAAAAAAAGAAAAGACACTCCATTTAGAAGAGGAAATAGATTTGCTTCGTTTTGCTTGTTTTCTGTTTAGTACTGCTTGGTCACGTCTAAATCTCAGGAATTGTGGATAAGGACAGCCCAAATACAAGGCCCTAGGAAATCCAGTGTATGGACAGAAGTCAGTGCAAAAGGGTAGCATGTTTGTCCATAACATGGATCTGTGAAAATTTCTGTTGAACTCGATGCCACTTTATAGTCTGGTCCAGTAAATGCTTTTTTAGTCCTTTTTCTCTAAAAAAGTTGGAACTATGAATCATGCTTATGTATGGACACTGTCCCCTGTTCAAGAAACATTTAAATCCAGATGAGGAAGTGTGTGCTCCCACTGCAGGAAGCTGAACTTTCCAGTTTCAGTGTGGACTTTTCCCAATTAGAAACCAGACTGCTGCCACAGGAGCTTTACCTTTTAGCCCAAATACAGAATTTTGGTTCTGTTGCAAGCAGAACTCTCTCACAGCTCATGAATGCTGTTCCAAATCCACCTCCACTCTGACAAGATAGGTTGGTATGATTTCCCCATCCAGACTTTATTTTTTCTGCCATTTACTGAGCTCTTAGCTCTGTTACATGAACACCAAAACATCAGCTGAAACTGCTGAGACTGCTTTTGTGAAAATACTTGACCTAAGCAACAAAATTCAAAAGCATCTCAGCACCTTGAAACCCTACTTCCTCTTAGCGGTTTGTACAGGTGGAGTAAATTAATTTGTTTTTCTCTCTCCCTCTCCCATAACTGAGGACATGCAATATTGTCTTTGGCAGAAGAATAGTTTCAAGGTTGTTCTGTTTGTCTCAGTAAATACATGTAGTTCTTAGCACTATCGTGACAGCACTTTTAGCATTTCCTATTCTGTTCGCAAGAGGTTGCAAAATACAGCTACATGAGGAAGGGTAATAGCTGCTATCTTAATTTAGAGCAATTTGAAATAAATACAGCTGGCATTGCACACAGATAAACTCTGCTTATGACAGAATTGTTTTCTGTAATATCTCAGCTTCTTTTAGGCTAGAATCTGCAAACACATATGCTTAACTTAAAATCTGTGAAATCAGCTGTGCCTCATGGCAGCTACTTATATGTTTGGAGGAATTAACTGCTTGGGGGAAGGAAGTGCAAAGATTAAGACCTTCAGCACTGTGTTTTGAGTGTTCGTGATATGCACAACATACCTCAACAGCCATTAAAATATGTTTCAGGAAAGAATTCCAGAGATTGATTGTTTCTTCAAAAATTACTCCAAAAATCAATCAGAACTGTTTTAAAAATATGCCTACTATGCACCAAGATCTAGTTTTATTTTTTTTTAACAAAATTTATCAATCCATTAAAGAGGAGACAAGTAAACAAAAATGAATTGTCATTTGTGTTATTTTATTAGTGTCACACGGGATTATAGCATATTATTGACTTTAAGAATATTTTACCCAAGGAGACTTGTTTTAACATGCACAAATCAGGATCAATACTGGATATGCGTTAATTTTTAGAAAAAGCTACAAGGCAATTTTTTTTTTACAAATCCCATGATTATACTTATAGTTCTATAAAAAAATTATCATTGTGACCAAATGGTGACCTAGCTAAGATTTAATTATTAAAAAATGGATTATTATTTGCATTGCTGCTTACTATCCCAGGTGTATTATTTACTGACCAAATGTAATTTATGTGCTCACATGGTTATAGAGTGAAGTTAGATCGGCTGCACAATTTTTGCTGACTTGGCTGCCTTAGCTTGCTTTGTCAATTCCTTTTTTTCCCCTTTTTTCATTAGAGATCACATATAGTTTAAGAGCTGTAATCTGAAACCTTACAGCTCTAGTGGATACTTAAAAGACTCATTGATACACTTTGAAACCTAGTCAATTGAACAGCATTAGCAACAGCAGCATCTAGCCATTAGGCTATTAGGATCATTTGCCGAGGCACTAAAATTAAATATAGGGACTCTAGCAATTCCCCAATTATATTGTGTTAGTATAATGGCAGTGAAAAGGATATTATTTTAGTCAGCTCAGTGCCACTATTGCAAGAATCAAGATGCTTTCCATTTTGTGGATGTAGATATATATTGGCCAGGAGACTTCAACATTTTAATTCCCTTTGCAGGCAGAATAGATCAACACCATGGACAAGGTTCAAATCCTACTAGTCAATAGCAGCTTTTCACAGGCCCTGTATTTAATAATACTTTGGGAGGGGGGGGATGTTCAGCATTTAAAATGATACATGTGGGTTAAAATGCCATCTATAAAAAGATTACTATTGAGGAGGCATAGTAATCAGTGCAGAGTCAAGGGAAGGAAATTCTTTGCCTCTGTTAGCTGGCTTCTACAGCTGTGACCCTTCTGGTTCAGCCTCCCACATGAAGCTTGTGTCTTCACAGATCCCTGGAGAGAGGGCTTCCAGGGAAAAGAGAGAATCTGATCCAGAATCATAAAAAAAATACGTGAGGTTCTGGTATAGGGCTAGGAGTTGGCTACAAACACGTTTTTTCCATTCTGAGTTGTGTACAACCCTCTATTGCAGTAAAAGAGAAGGGAACTCAGTCATTATGAGTTACTTTTGTTTCCCGATATACACCAAAGCCAAGTTGTACTAAAACTGAGTGGTGCTAATAGCAATATAAGAATGGTTGTATCGCGCTGAAGCAGAAATCCCATTAGCCCAGTTCCAACACAGACAACAGCAAGAGCCTAGAGAAGTACATGCAGTGATACATGCTCAGCACATCTTTCAGTGATGTGCAGCTGAGGGACTTTTGGACGTAATGTTCATAATTTTGTACTTGCTAGAATTTGATTTTTTTCTTCATTAGTTTGTCCATTAGTTTGCTTTTCGAACCTGTGTAACTATTAAGCATCTGCAAAATTCTTGTAGCTAAGTATTCTGAAGTTTAACTATGAGTTATAAGAAAAAAAAAATGTCCTTTGTTTGACAGTGTGATATGCTAATTTCATGTAAGGCTCTTTCTGTCTTTTATTAAGAAGAACAATGTGGGACTGCTTTATTTCTCCATGCCGCTCAGGATTTATAGACCCTGTCACCTGTCTTTTCAGTGCTGAAGTATCCTGGTTTATATAGCTGTTCTTCGCGTAGGAACCATTCTGTACCTCCTTCTCTTTGTCATTCTTCTCTGTTTTTTAGTGCTATTGTATCTTTTTTGACATTGGGTTCTAGAACTACATGCACCATTCGGGATATGTATCCATCAGTGTCTTAGCAATGTTTCCGTTTTGTTCTTTCCATTCTACAAGTCATGAGTCCAAACACCCATTTTTTCCAGCTCTACTAGTTAGACTAATCATTTTATTACCTCTGTGTACAGAACCAGATCATGACCACAGCAGTGATATTAGTAACATCTAATATATATGTATCTGAGCATTGGATGATGTTTTCATGTCTGTGATGTTGGATTTAGATACTTACTGCTGTACTAATAGATCTTTTTCACCAACTGTTTCTGAAATAAGAGATAGTGCTAGTTTAGACTTTCTATCAGTGAAAAATGAAAACGTCATAGAAGAGTTGGTCAAGCAATCACAAGATCAAGCAAACACAATTTGGTTCAAACTGAAGTATATCCATAGCTGGGTATCTTAATTTAAAAACAAAGATGGTGTTGCATAATTTCAGTTAAGATAATTAAGTCAGCTACATGTGGGTTCAGGCAGTCAAATCTACAGGAGATTTATAATTTCCTTTAGTTAAAAATACAGAAACTGGAGTTTGTACAGAAAGAACATGGGGATACACGTAGTATCTCAATCTGACACAAAAGATGAGATATCTTGAAAAGAATTTTAAGGACAAGCAGAAAATATAAGTGAGAGGTAAAAAAAAAAAAATAAATCAAAGAAAGAAGCACAGAATGAAGTGAATTCTGAAAGCATAGGAGCCATATTCCTGGTAGCAAGTACCTACACCTGGTATAGCAGGAAGCTGGACTTGACAACTCATGTTGTTTCTTCTAGTTCTGTTTTCCTCACTAGCGCTGTTATTCTTACTTCTTTCTAATGCTGCTTCTCTCCTGTACTGCTTTACATTTCTGTGGCGCTCTTTCTGTGTTGTTTATTGTCACTACTCATCAAGGTTAGGCACCTCTACCGAATTTTGGCAAGGGGTTACCTTTCTTCTTTCAATCCAATATAATTTCCTTGCTGTCTTGTAGTTTTACCTCTTTTCATTCTTCCTTCTATCCTTTGTCACTACCTTAATTCAATAGCTTAAGAAAATGTTCTCTTTTGTCCCACTTCAGTCTCTCTCTTGTAGTGCCGTTGATTACATTTGCTTTCTACATCATTACTGTAGTTAACAAATATTTTTGGTTCTGGCACTTTGGAATTTTGGATCAAAAATCCCTTGCCTCTTTTGTAAAACACATTTGCCCAGAAGATTATGCTCTCTAAATGCTACTTTCATTTCTAACCTTCCCTTCCTCAAAATACTTGAGAAAACACAATTTTCTCACCTGAGCAGTCATCCCTTAAAACCGCATTAAAAAAAAAAAAAAAAAAAGAAAAAGGCAACTTTCCGTTGGGGTTCATTCTGGCTAATTGAACAGTTTATAGAAAGAAGCTGCAAAAGGCTGTGTCGAAATGGGGAAGTCCTAGCGAAAAAGCAAGGAGAAAGGGGAGGCCTGAGACAGTGAGATGACCTGCTCCCTTCCTAGTATACGTCACTTGAAACTGGGCACAGGCTGAGTAGCTGAAAGTGATGAGGTGCAAGAGTTACAACACGACTATACCTAGTCTATTGCTTTTTAAAGGAAACTGATATTCAGGCAATGACAACAAAAAATCCAGATTTTGACATTGGTTCTTTCAGCACATTTTTGTCACTTTTTGTGGCACTTTTTTCACAAAGTAAAAGAGGACTCTTCTAATTACTAAAATAGTAAGTTATTTTTACAGACATTTGAGAGCAAGGCATTACTTTTAATTTGTGTTTACATTACATTACAGCTTGACATTACTTAATATTTTAATCTGTCATGATATTGTGAGTGGAAATGGTGGGTGGGAAAGCTATAAGGCAAGTTCAGATACCATTCTGATGCAGTGTGGATAAGCAGTGTGCTTTCTCTTGTTTGAAAATTTACAACAGCTCCGAGTTTTCATGAAGTATGTAATCAACCTGTGGAGCAAGGAAGCAATAGAAATGTCTGGATCAATGTTTCTGAGTTTAGTGAGGGGTTTTGGAAAAGGAACATGGAGCTTTTCTGTCAGGAGAGAAATATTGCCCTTGTAGCAGACAGCTTTTCATGGCACTTTACAGCTTTATTTTTCTTTTCTTCTCCTTCACCCTGTAAAAATAATATTTCTTCCTACAAACACAACTGAAGCACATTCTCTAGACAAAAGCTAAATTAAAAACCTTAAAAAGCAAAATGAAAATAAATTTTCATTGCTAATGTTGATATACAATGTACAAATTGTTTCTATCTGCCCTTCACGGGCTTGCCAAATCTTCAAAACCAACCAATACAAACCTTGGAATTATGAAATTAGTTCAGAATAGATCAATGTACTGTGGTAACAGCAGTGGATTTTTCTTCATCAGCAGTTGAATCACATTGCCCATAGCATTTACTGGACACAGTGCTTATGAACTAGATTGCTGCTTCACAATCATGCACTATTAACTTTTGCTGTAAATGTGTTTTTGCCACTTGGTAATTGGATTAAAAAAAGAAGCCAGCAAACCTTTACTGAGGTTTTTGAACCCTGTACAGAATAGTGAGATTTGCTTCCACTAAGTTATAGTATTGTATAAACTGAAATTGGTTAAGTGTGCATAGCTATAGCTGTAATAATTTTGTAATGAGGTATAAAGCAAGCATGGAAATCTGCAACAGATATTTTGATTCCATCACACCCCAAAGTAAGTAAGTGCTGAGTCCCAGCCAATCATGCCATCTACTGATAATATTACAATTGTACTGACTAGTAGGCTAAAAGCACACTACATGGCAAAGGACCAGCAACTTGTTGGTAATTTCTGCACTTGGATGTGTATACATTTTGTTTTATTGTGAGAAAGTTAGCATCATACATATATATTTTTAATAGAAACCAATAATGCTATTGCAAAAATCTGTTTGCCAATTGATTTTTCCAGAAGACATTGAAAGAGAATTTTACTGAATCATGGATAGCAGAAATAGACATGCACACAAAAAGCCATCTTAGATTAAAAAAACCCCACATTTCAGTACAATTTTGGTGACATTTTCCAACTCTTGCTTTTTGACTAGGTTTGTAAAATTTGGGAAAGGCAACACAGAGTAATGGCTGCAGTATTATGCTAAAATGCCAGAAATACCTGAATTTTAATCCAGATTGCCTACTGAGTAACAGCAGTCAAGGCTTACTTCTCTGACAAATAGATGAAAAAGACAAAAACTTTGGTATTATTTTTGTGTTTTCTAAGTCTTAGCAAACAAACAACAGGATTTTGAATGTAATCTTGTAAAAGGTACTGTGTAACAGTGCTTTTTCTGAATCAGTGTCTCTCTTTTTTATTCTTTTTTGTAAATAGCCTAGTACATAGCCTATATGAACCTGGGCTATGAACAGAATTTCGGTGTAGTAACAGAAACCATAACAATTTAGTGATGGCCTGTTTTTCAGGTATGCAGCATTACTTAATAAAGCAGACCAAAGAAAAGGTGTCTCTGCCCTTAAAAAGTTAAGCTTAATTAGTCTTCTGTGTTGTGTGGAGTTGTATTGAGAATTAAATATACATTAATGAAAGTACAACCTAGAATATTCTTACCTCTCTTCATCTGCAACATTTGACTGTATCTGCACAAGTAACCTAAACAGGTTTGGGGCCTGAGTTTAAGCATAGTTCAGAATCACCCATCTTGTCCACTTGTGCAAACAGGGAACCATACCAACTAGCTCTCTATCTCTAATGATAGCTGGGCAGAGTTCTGTGTGAGCCAAGGGCTCTTCTCAGTAAGAAGTAGAGAAAAGGCTAATTTGTTTGGAGGCAAAGGGATTTTAGCTCTATAGATGCAAACAGCAGCATGCCTCTTGCCTACGGGGCCAAATCATTGGTCCTGTCCTATGTTGTTTACTTTTATGGATGCGGTCACAGGTGTTTTTCTTGATTATTGATAGCAGAAGGGGACTAATTGGCAAAATACAGATAGCTCTTGCATGGGCACAGCCTGCTGTTGCACTGATGTCTCAACTGGCAACTGTCAGGCTGAAGGGACTCAAAGGCCAAGTTCCCTCTTGTGTACTGATATATACATCTACATCTGATGTAGTCATCCTAGCTGCTTCTGTACTCAGTGGAGAGAAATAGGTGTTTCTAATGGTATAAGATACTAATTTCAGGATGGGAGTAGTCACACCCTTTTTCTTTCTGTTGATTCCATAGACAGATTGCTCAGATACAGCTGTTGAAACAGGCAGCTGCAAATGTTCAGGTCAAATGGAATCTAGGTTCCGTCACTCTCATGACTTCCTACATTTGTGGGCCAATGGATCTGAATTCAGACAAAGTGTGGTTATCCACACCCAAAGAGATAGATTCAAGGAGGTTAAGACTGTGGTTCCTTCCCTGGTTAGCAGTCCCTAATATGGTGTATGTCCTGTAGGTCACTTGGTGTGCTGGGGAACCCCCTCCAACCTGGTCATGTCTGCATTTGGCTGGGAGCATATCACATACAATTGTCACAGATCCACCCGCAGAAGGGCCCAGAAAATGTGTGACATTACTCCTTTGGAGGGTCTGATAAATCTGCTGAGCTGGGAGAACGGTCCATGTGTGAACACTTGGCTTCCTTTAACTGTTATAAGCTGTTCCTCCACTGGTCCCAACAGCACGAGCTTCTTGGCCCTTATGTAAATAATGGAATAACTGGTTTTGTCTCTCTTTATTTGGAGTATGTATCAGTGCTGGTTCTGTATTCAGTCAATTAAATCACATGCCCAATTGTTGTAGCACACTATTAAATATTAAGAGAAAGGGAAATTAAGTAACACTTCACCCTTCTTAATAATTTATAAGCCCACCTAACCTTAATGACGAATTTGAGTAGGATGCGATGTGTTAGGCAGATTTAATGCAGTGCAAGATTTACACTTGGCTGCTGCTAAAGCAAGTTAGTGCTAACCAGACGTGGGCAGGGTGGGGCAGATTATGTGAACCCTTCATGGCCAGGAGAAACTCATCTAGAGAGAGAGCTAAGGCAGTTCCAGCCTGATTCTTTTTAATGTCACAGTTCATTTGCAGAACCATAACTGGAATCAAGAATTAAAAAGCCTTGTATAAAAGTCAGTAACATTAAACCTTTAAGACTCATGTTTCATGTGTCATAAAAAGTCTATGAAAGGATTTTATATTCTGTACAGTGTTTTAGCACTTTCAATCATTTTTTTTCCAACATAACTTTTGTGAACACTTTTATAGCCTCTAAATGAAAAACTAAACTATGTGTCATTCAAAAAAAGGTTTTATGGATCACAGAATTTAATATAAGTTCTGCACCATAACAAGGAACTGATAAACCTATATTAGAATTAATTTAAAATGTTGGAAATTGTTTTAGAAGATTGTGCATCATGCATTGTTGTAAACAACACTAGCGAGTTAAAAAAAAATTGTTGGTTAAACACACTCTTTGACAGTGAATTGCAATAACTTCAAATAACAGATATGTTAGTGGTTAAAAATTATGTTTATGTCATGTATATTAAAATAACAGATTTTCAAGTAAATGAAAATGTTTTCCACAAGTGGAATGGAACCAACTCTAAAAAAATCATCAAATGTACATGACAATAAAAACCAGCTTGAAATTGTGTCCAAGAATATACAGTATGATATAAGATCTAATCTTTCTCCAGGGAAAAGACTGTTACTCCACCTTGTCATTAACATTTATGAATTAAGGCTTCTTTATGAAATGGCAAAATTAAAATTATATTCTTCAGTTGCTAACCCTATATTATACATCTGTTTTACACTAATGGGGAATCTCTTCTTTCTTCAATACGTGATTGTTATATGCTGGTATCAAAGGAAGAAAGTATCATAGGGAATATACATAAAAGTAACAATTTGCACATTTAATCCACTGTAAAGTACTGCACAGACAAGGTAAGTAAGTATAATCTGCCCCATACACAGACTGTGAAATCTCATTGATTTTCCTGTTTCTCATACTGTTTCTGTTCAGGCCTATCTGTTCCTACTGCAAGAGGGCCAAAGAGGACCTCTCTTCTATGCTTTCTGTTCAGAGGGGTTTTCTTTTCTAGGATTGTTTTTCTTAGTGACAACAAAGAAGTGCATAAAATTAAGTATCACATTCATTCCTTCTAGCTTTAGCTGTTCAAGAGTCATTGGGGCTTTGTTTGTGCTTAATGAGGAAGCAGTTGTTCATTAGGGCTGAAATTGAGCCTGTTCATTCACCATCCCTTCCTGGGGCATGGAGTCCTGGACGTTCCCAGCAGCAGACAGTATTTGGAAGCCATTATTTATAAGTGATGAACAGTTTGGTCTTGGCTAACTACGTTTTACCAAATAAATAGGAAGGGTGGGGGACACCATGAGACTGTTATCTATATGTATGCTCCTACATTGCAGATATCTATACATGAGCTACGTGTTTAAGCTCACAGTATAGTCAGTTGCCCCATTCATGCCCCATGCGTACATGCCAAGTTCTGTTTCAGGTGCGACCTTCTGAAGCATTGCGTGTGAGGTTCACTGGGATGCTCCAGAGTGACTCAGGTGGCACTAGAAGCTGCCACATATGCAATTGAATTGAGCCCCAGATCTTTCTGTTGGCTGTAACTGGAACTTGAACACCTAGCTCTCAAGTAGGTACCTACATTAGATGTGGCTAAATTTAAATGAATGAATCTGAAACAAAATGCTACTCAATCCTACCCTGTGTCAGTGGAAGATCGGCTATACAAGGAAGAGCATACCAGAAGACCAGGAATATGTGCCATGTTAGCATTGCATGATGGGGATCATAGTACAACAAACCATTTGCTAAGTTAATAAGTTCCCTTTAGTTAAGTGTCACAACCTTATCAGTTGTGTCACCTATGGCTGGACACATCTTTTCTTGTGCTGAAAAGATCTGCCCCATTCCTGAGTTTCCTTTTGCTACCTTTGAGAAGGTCAGGGACACTTTGTATTTTTTATTATTTCTATAAAGTACAGTTTGGTGATTTTGCCACTCACATAGCTTGTAACTGGTTCACTGCCTTCACATTTCAAAGACAGGAATGGTAGGCACAAATTGGTCGAAAGAAGAAAGCAGTGAGTATATGTACTGCTTGTCCTTGGCTTTGCTGTCTACCTGTGCAGACTGTGAAGAAGCAGTAAATTAGCTCATGTATTTGTCAGACTTTGCTAGGGAGCCACATACTTTTTTGTGCTTGTCCTATCCTTTTTGATGCTGCAGTGTGCCCAGGGTGTCTCGGGTCCCATCATCACAGCATGAGAATTCTGGTGTATATTTCACATTTTTGTCCACCTCTCCCCCCATTTGCATTAATATTGCAAAGTTATTTCTGCTAAAGAAATACCTATTGAACATTTAAGCTTGTGCTTAAATTGAAACATATGTCTATGACTTCCCTGTTCAGCGAGGTATTTAAACGTGTTTAACTTTTGGGTCTAAAGACTTTACCAAATTTGTGCATAAATGAACTGTTTTGCTAGTTACAGCTTCTTGTTTTGTTTTGTTTACTCCACATGAATAGCAATAATTTCAATTTGCCATGTGTCTAGCTTCTGCTAGCTAGTTTTAACTCACAGGAATTTCATTAGATGTGAGTTGGCTTTAAAAGTTATAGCCTTGTGGCTTTATGAATCTTCTAGGGAATTTAAGCAACAGACTCATTGGCAATGTGTTACTTCCCTCAAAAGTCAACCTTGTAACTTGTTTAACTACACCTAACCTCAGCAGTACTTTCCAAATTACTTGTACACACGTCAGCTTCCCTACATGTTTTGACAAATGACAGATTTTCTTTGGTGCTTCTTTGTGGGTAACAGTGTGTGAGGATATGGTAGTGGCAAAATTTATTATGGTTATTTTGTAGTTGATATTAAAGAACATGATGTATTACATGAGGTGGCTGACCTTTAAAGATCTTAGGACCCAATTCATTACAACATAAAATTTACATATTATTCAACATTCTACAGTCCTTTTATGAAGAAGTCATGATGCATACGTACATGAGATTTAAAGCAGACAACCATCCCTGCACACTGAAGACATAGAGATTGAAGACAATGTGAAATAAAAATTATTGTAGGGTGCAAAAGATTCACTTTTTTAACCCATGAAATGGATGACTCTGGCTACACCTTTTTGTACAAAGTCTTAGGAAAAGTAAATGGGGCACACAGAGGCAATGTTGTATTGGATATGAGCTGTATTCCTGTGTCTTTTGTAAATCCTGACAAGACCTACCTGTCTCTGTTCCTGCGTTCGATGAACTTTTCCACTGATCTGATATATGGAGAGTCAGCTTGGGGGATTTCATCAGTGAGAAATTGCTGACTCTTTCTGTGCATTGTGTTTGCACATACTCAGCTGGAACCCACTCTGAACACTATACCAGCATTCCTACCTTTTGTACTCTGCTCTATTATTCTTATTTCAGTGATATGAGCATGCATTCTTTGCCACAGGAGATAGCAGCAGCTGCAGTCCACCATTTCTATAGCTGATACACCTCAGGGGTGCAGCTGATATTGTACACCTGGTTGTTGTGCCATCCGTTGTGAATATCTGGAGATGCACCAGGTGTTCAGACCAGCGTAACTGAGCTTACTTTTATGCTACATCTGTGCCAGTGCTCTAAGATACTGGTGTTGGGGAGCATCCTATCATTTTCTACCAGTAAAAGTACAAAAGCAACGTATGTACTTGGCTAAGACACTTGATACAGCAACTATAATCGTCCAAGCTGCAAAATCCATGTAGAGGAGTGGTCATGACAAATAAGCAGTACATGTTTACTTTTGTTTGAAGTTGGATAGCTCTTTCATTCCAAACATTCAGGTGTAATCTCTTCTGAAGGCTGTGCTGGCTTCTCTACTGATTTTTGGGACTTTGTTGGCATTTATGGCATCTTCAGACAGCCTTTTCCAAAGCACCAGAATTCATTGACAGATTTCAGTGTTGTGTCAAGATCATGCGCTCAACATGATTTTCACTTGCAGAAGTCTGGGTCAAGCACTGCACTTTGCTTTCTGTTATTCTAAGGGTCAGACTTCAGGTGTGAAGTAAGATCCAGATGCCTAGATTTATGTAGGCAGACTTGCCTTCTGGAGCTCTTTAAAATCATCTATTTTTCTCAGTTAGACAGAGAACATAGGCACTTATGATAGAACTGATTTACCAGATCCCCCAAAATTTGGATTTAAGCATGGTGATCCGGCCATGTGGACTACCTTATCTAAGAGTTACTGATCATACAGCCTTTAGCAAAGAGCTGGACCTGGGCTTTGAATGTGGTCTTTGAATCTGAACTGATTCTCTGTGGATTGAAAATTCCACCTTCTGTTATGACACGGAACATGGGTTCCTTTATTGTTATCACAAAATGTGACAATACAGGCAGTAATGTGCATAAGAGATGACAAGGAGGACTGAGACAAGGACATGCCCTGAGTGAGTTAAGCAGGTTTGCGAGTTTCACTTGCAAAACCAATGTTAAAAGAATGTGACTAAACTACTTTCAGAAGCGATACAGACTGATATAAAGCGGGTGTTATGGCTTAATTTACGCCTGCTGGACATATGCATTATAAGACTATTTTTTATTTGTATGCTCCACATATGTAACTTTTACTGTATTTAGTTAAGAAAGTGAACCTGGGCGCTGTGTGCTTATCAGATTTTTGTGAAGGATGTTGCTATCTATTTATGTTCTTACAGAAAAGAAAGTTATACTGGGAAAGTTTTATTTTGCTGTAAATTAGCCTTCTAAATGCTGGGTGTTTGCTCTAAGCTGGTCTGGGATCCCTCTGTAGTCAGTGGGAAAAGACAGACACCTACTCTCCCATCCCATTTATGCTTACAGAGTCTAAGTGATTCAGCCAGTCTCCCTGTTGTCAACGGAGAGGCATGATGAGCACCTCAGGGCTAACTTGTAGGTGGTTCAAGTTTGATGAAATAATCCCATGCATAGTGGCCAGGATAAGAGACTGCAAAAAAAGAAAAGAAGGTGTCATGGTTAAGGGAGCTGAATGCAACCATAGGGAATTTTACTCTATCTGTGCATCTGTCAGAGAATTCCTGTGGGATGCTTGGCAAGTCAGTGAACAGGTGGTCAATAATTGTGTGTTTCTTGTGTTATGGGTGTCTGGAGTCTGATTTACAGAAGCAATAAGCACTCACAACTGAAATTGAAGTAAATTGTAATTTTATTGTAGAATGCTACATGCTCATAAATACTTGGTCCCATTGTTCTTAAACTGAACATCTCAAACTAGTGAATACTGGTTGGGCCCAGCATTCTTTGTGCCACTATTCCCAACTTTAAAATGGCAATAAAACGACACTCATCTCCCAGAGGTGTTAGGAAAGTGAACTCACTACTGTGTAGAAAATATTTAGGAAAGTTTCACAAAGAAGACCCTTGGGAAATTAATAATTCTTTATTCAGAGCAGGATTTGAATGGCATGCAGCAAGACCTTGGGCCATACACTGAACAGTGAGGAGGCAACAATATTGAATACCTGTTTGTTAACTGAGCATTAGTGTTAATAGGAATTGAATGAAGCAAGGGAAAAAATAGAACGTGATGATGCCAATTTAAAGACTTCTTGAAATACTGGCACAGGGGCAAATTAGAGTTCTTGAAGGTAATCTTAATTTTAATGTTTCACAGTCTTTGAGTGGCAGAATTTTGTAGTTCTTTTACCGCATTGTGATTTATTTCTAAGACAATAAACTGAGGAAAAAAAAAACCCAGCCAGAAATTCTGTTTTATGTCATATGAACAGCCATTGGTAGTGCTTTCTGGATGGTGGACATCAATCACAAAAACATTAGCCACTTGAGTTAATGGACAGGAATACCTGATTGTGTGTTTGACCTGTTAGCTCAGCAGGTTCATCCTCTTCACTGAATACATCAAGAGTTATGTGGGGTATACAAATAAAGAGAGTTTCACTATGCAAATGTCTTGTGGGGGCAATGTCCAGTGTGGTGGATTTCATAGATATTGACTCTCAGCTGACCTAGGAGTGCTGGGTGTCCTTCCACTCTCTAGGAGAAGTGTACTTCTGGGCACAAACTGTGCATGTCTTCACTCTTAGTCTGGACTTACATTACCCTCTTCCTCCAAGCTTCACTTTTCTACATAATTTTAACACCTACTCCTCATTCAGCTCCCCATTTTCTCAACAAATCTTGCTCAGTCTTTTTGCCTCAGGCATTTCAACAACAAATTGAATGAATCCCATTTTGCCACCGTCCAGCTTCTTGTCCAAACTCTTCTCCCAAACTGCCTGCTCAGCATCTCTATGTCCAGCTCCACTCAGTCCCCTCGCAATATCTTTTCACATAGTCTTTATCCCTTTTGTCTCCTTGTTCCTTCCAACAGACTTACTTACACAGGTACAGCTGCAGTGTAGACACCTATGTTTAGATAACCTGAATTCCAATTCGAGGTTGAAAGGAAGGAAAGCCTTTTTCAGTTGTGATGGAGCATGTCTAGCGTGGATAGACTCTCTCAGGAATTTATCTGTCAAATCTTAGTCTCTTACAAGTATTTTTGGCAGTTTCAGAGAGTTGCCATCCGCTCAAATTTGAGGCAGGCTTAGTGGGGGTGAAAGTCCCTGCTCCAATGGTAAGTTAGATTTTAATTGCCCTGTAAATGCCCCTCGAAATGTCTGCTTGGGATTGTGCTTGAAACAGTCCTGTTTCCACCCTGCCACAAAACTGCTGTACCACATCTCTGCAGTCTGTGCCTTACAGTCCCAGCCAACAGCCTCAGTCTGCAATAGACAATTCCAAAATTAAGAACGATTTTGCACTGTCCAGTGCAAAAATCAGTTTCTGATGCTCTTTAAGAACATCTTTATCATATGCCAAAGACAATGGGAGAGTTTCCTCACAGCCCCCCAGAGTTGTGCTTCTGCATGTGGAGGATGTGAGCTGAAAGGAGAGGGATAAAGTGTAGCAAGGGCAAGAAGATGCTTGGCACCAAAATTTTCACCCTAAGAAAAGTAATTTTGTTCTTACAAGCAAAACAGTGTCTTGAATGGAGAAGTTCTGGGTAGCCTTCTTAAGAGATAGTGTACCACCATGCCACCTAAAAAGTCCTCATCTTCTCAGGGAGTTGTGCTCTTTCAGTACTTCTAAAATTATTCCAGATCCTTCAATGAAAGATGCTAAGTACGTTTTGTGCAAATAATATCTTTGTTTAAAAATAAGAACACTAACACTATGAAAATGATCCCAAACAACAAAGACATGTGGCCTCTATGGTTTTGCTGATCTTTGCAACCAGAACATTCAACACACCTTTTTTCCCCAGCTATTATAGGGTTTTTTTAAAGTTTGGTAGAAATAAAGTGAACACCGAAACAACAAGGAAATTAAATTAATGACCATTTGAACACAAGAAAATACAAAATATAACAGGTCTTATTGAAATAATGTAAACTGATAATAAAGCTCACAGTACAAGTTGGCAAGACATCTTAGTAGAACATGTAAGTATTATAGAAAATCTACTGATAATACAAGAGATTATTTTCTGTAACCAAGGGAATAAATTGTCACACAGAACCCATTTCAGGGTTTGATGCATTAGCTGTGGTGTAAGGACACTGTATGAGCCGGCATTTTATAGATGAAATGTCCATTTATGTCCTATTACAGACTCTCATGATCTAAAGAACTTTGCTTTTAAGACCTATGCACAGCTTGCAATTCTGTAACCTTCATCTGAGCCAGGAAGGTGTTTCTCAGCATGGAGCTGGTAGCCATGTTGTGAGCACAAATATTGCTTCAGCCAAGATGTGTTGTGTTCCTAGAAACTGTTGGCCATTATTCTGATTTCACTTCTGTCAGATTAGCAACAGCATAACTATACTATTTCAGAGCATTGGCTCTGACTGGATAGAAACGTAAAGGAGAACCATGCTTGTGAAACCAAGGCAGGGAAAATGAAGGAAACCGCTATGAAAAATAAATGAAAAAAAATTTATTTTTTGAGAAAAGGACGGATGAAATGACATGAATGTGAACCCCTTATTCAGCTGCTGACTACACTTGCCTAGGACAGAGACCTAGAAATTCCTGTCCTTTTGTAAGTAAAATATTTCTTGTCATTCTAGTACCCCATCAGCCTGGGCTACTACATGGATTTCCAAGGATATCCTTTGATCTGGATTCTCCTCATCAACCAGCTGCTCACCTGCATGACACCAAGAGGATCCGTCTCCTTGACCAAATGACATTTTTTTGATGTTGGCCCTGGAATCTGGGTCTTTGTGTCAGTGAAGGCCTCTTGTTGCATGATCTAATCACAGGATGTGGCCTGGATGAATATGCACAAAACGCACAAAACTTCACTAAACTTCAGCTTAGTGCTGAACCAGACTCCTTGGCTATGAGCAGGTTTAACTTGTGGGTCCTAAATGGAAATGGTTAATAAATACACAAAAAAGGCCCTGCTGTGCAAAATTAGCAAAAAAGAGAAAAATTAAAAAGTTATTTCTTAACAGTGGCAGCTGCTGGGATTTTTAATCATTGTTTCTATCATAGCAGTTATTAAGGAAAACTTCTTTCACAGAATTACCTTTAAATTCCGTACAGACAAAATAATACTAGTCCGTCTGAGTCACTGGTTCTTTTTTTTTTCTCCACTAATAAGAAAAAAGCAAAGGCAATTTCTGTGTTGTGTGTATGTGCATGCACATGTGAAAACTGGAGTCCTCAAGAAAAGAAAAATCACTCATTACTTTAGCCTTAGTAAAAATCCAAAGGTTTAAAAGTAGCAACAATCACTGTTCCTAATTGCTGATAAAGGCAGTAAAGATCTCTGGAAATGAAAGAAGGGTCTTGCACTGCCCTACACAGTACAGAAATATTGGTCCCACAAACTGTGAGAAAATAAGACTATTAGAGAAGAAAAGAAAACAGTAAAATTTCAATTTAACAGAAAGCTGTGAACAGAAGCTGGAGGAGAGAGAATTGGTCCAGAAAGCAATATTTTTATGAGAATGTCTTTGAAAGCTGCTAATAATGAGGTGTAAAGCATACTCAGGCTGTAGGTGTCTTGGGATCTGTTAGCAGAAGCAGAGCACACTGTAGAAGCGACAGGGAAGACGGAATTGGGTCTGGCTGCTCGCAGGCTGCCCTTGCCTGGATCTGCACCACCGACAGGGCTGCCCTCTGCTTTGCTGGGTGCGGGACGGCTGTGTGGAGGGTGGGACGGAAAGATCACATGCGGGGGAAGACTCGGCACAGGCTGATGTGCTGAAAGTTCAAAACCTCTGCTGGGCTCAGATGCCACTGGGAAGTGGGTGAGCGTGGAGAGTGATGTTCCTAGCTGGTGCACTGGGTAGAAAGAGGACCAGGTTCTTGCACAGGATGAGTGCATCGTGTGAAATTCTCAGAGAGCTTGCTGAGTCTCAGAAGTTCAATGATGCAGTATGACTTCGTGGGAGTCAGTACTTTGTTGCGTGAGAATATCTGAGAGAAAATACAGCTGTAGGACTGGGAGCTATAGAATAAATGTGAATAATGCAGGAGTTATCTGGTGTGAGATAACCACTGCGTCTCAAACCTGCGTCACAAACTGGCCTTGTCTCACAGCCGCTGTGTTTCCGTGTCCCATTGTCTAATTACATAAAGTTTGTTTTGACTGAGTACCAGTGATGGATTCACTTATTACTCTCCCTTTTGTTAGAAAGCCTGTGAATCTGTATTGCACTTTGTAGTTTGTTTGTTTTTTTTTTTTAACTTGAGCTTTCCCAGCTAAGTGTTCGAGATTTGATAAAAATAAAAAAAGACTGGGGGAAAAAAAAAAAAGGGAAGAAAAAAAAAAAGGCAAGTATTATTTTAGGTTGCTGCTCCTGCGGGAAAGTGCAGCGGGCCGGCCGCCCTCAGCAGAGGGTGCTGTCTTCTCATGCTAGCGCCGGCTGAACGGGAAGGTCACTCAGCCTATTGATAAATCACTGTGCCGTGATTCCTAACTGACAGCTCAAACTAACATCAAGCTGGATGAGAGAGAACAAAAGGCCATCAAGCAGCCATTTTCTTGACACTTTTACTCAATCACCAGCAGATTGCTTACGACAGCAATAGCAGCTGTTTTGTCTTCATCTTTCCACATTTGATAAAAGGTGTCAACTCAAATTTTTGTAAATAATTCACTTACCCCTACTGCATACACCAGCACTGTTCAGCGTATGTATTCTGTGCGAGCAGATCACTGAGGCAGGTCAGGGCTCAATGATATCAGCTGAAGGTCATCTGTGATCTAAACGGAAGCACTGATAAAGCTACAGTCCCTCAAGGTCAAAGATAAGAACTACACTGAGATATTTGTAATGTGGATAAAAGGTTAAACAATAGAGAGAAAAGTATGGTATTGTTTCAGTTAACACACTAATGATTTTTCTATTGTTCTTTAGGAAACACTGTTCCAGCAGATTCAGAAGGTTAACCCTTTCTGACTACAGTGTATATTTAAGTGCTGGATGTGAGCTATTAGACGATATCACTTCCCAAAGTTGCTAATGGTAGGCAGTAGGTCGCAGCCTTAATATGCTGCTGCTAATACATCTAAACTGCCAAAGGGAGCAACAGCAATTTTTATTGCAGGCATTGAAAAGAAAAAAAATACACAACTGGATAGTGTATCAAAAAATAATGGTTTAAAAGTTTAATGCATTTGAGTAAAATACAGTTTACCTTGAATTTCTCCTTAAAATAAATGTAGGTCCCAGACCTGAGGAGAATTAGAGAATGTGCCTAACATTTCCTGTTGTAACAGCTTCATTTACTTTAAAGGCTTAGAGAAACTAATAGAGAGATCTTTGAATTATTGCAATATGACACTCTATCTGATGTTGGCAGTAGCCAAAGCACTGAGATTAAAAATGATACATCCTTCAGTACTAGGTTGGTGGTTTTTTTACACAGTTATATTACTCAGAAAATAAATCTAAACAACAAATAGTCACTGTTTATCACTATTTGGTTTATACTTTCTAATAGCTAAAGTATATGTGCATTTGAGATTCTGTCTGTGCTCAAACAGCAGGGAATTTATTGCATGTAATTGATGTACATGAAGATCGGAGAACAGTTGCCTTACATTTTCCCATTCTTTCTGCCTCAGTGCTATGGTAAAAGCAACTTTCCTTGTTCCAGTGTACTTGTGATAGAGAAATAACAAGATCTGTATAAAAAAAGGTCTTTTTTATTTTTAGCTAAGCAAGATAGTACAGGAATACTTTCTTGCTGAAAGCAAGAATCCTGTCTGAATCAATATTATTCTTTATCTACCCAGCTGTACATGAACTAACAGAAATAGTCTTAATTAGAATTAAGCAAATTATTTTCAGTAACTCATTTTGTTTGTGGACATTGTCTCATTTTCTTCTTGTGGAATATTTACATTACAGTTTCTTCAAAGATGCTTTTTTCAACCTGCTTAATATTCTTGGTGATTTGAAAGGTCTTAGTGAATCAGTTAGGAGGGGTTTTTGGTGAGTTTATACCTAAAAAACAGATTATGTTTTATGGCACAAACTGGCCAAGTAGTTCATATGGCATTCTTTCTCTCTGTTGGCTGCTGTGTCCTAGAAACAAAAGGATGGCTTGAAAAAAATGCTAGTATTTTGAATCTGTCATCAAGTATGCAAGATTAAAAACTTCAGAAAACTTTCCATTTTTGGTCTTGCTACTATCTTGCTCAAAGTGTCATTCTTACAAGAAAGTAGACCACTAAAAATTAGTGTCTGTCTGAAGAATTAAAATGTGATGTTCTTTCATCACAAAGCCGTTGCTCGTGAATGCATGCTCGTAGCAGTGAAGGGTGCTGTTGTATTATTTAATTGTCACTGTGGAAAAGCACTAGTAAAGATTTATGTGGACACTGATCATTTGCTTTAAGTTGTATTATGTTATGTAAAAGCAGTCAATGTATTCCATGCACCAGTTTGCTAATTCTGCATTTACTAGTCTATGGTTCCTGACACATAATAACTTTAGAGAATAATCTGTGTGCTTTAGATGTTTGCATCCTTAATATTAGCTTAGACCTCTTCTTCCTCAAGCATTAACACAGGCAAACCTGCATTAGTCTTGTTAACTCGTGTTTACTTTCCATGAACATATAAGAAGTATGTGTCTATATAAAGTAAATTCATGCTATATATAATTTTGCAAATAGTCACAGAATTATTTTTCTGACATTTGCTTCTAGAGGCAGGTATGTATTATGAAACTGCACTCAGTATGCATCAGAAATTATCCTCCTGTCCAAGACCAGTTTCACAGCTTACACCTCATCTTGACCAGTCTCCCTGGAATTTCACATGCAGTGTGTAATACATAATTTCAGAGAAAAAAACTTACAGGAACAATTTTAAAGTTCTGAGGCTAGTTTCTTGTATAAATCAACATATGTTGTTTCAAGGTAAAAGAAGGAAGAGGATGAAGATCTGTTATTGAATCTTGCACTTATGTATAAGGAGGGATAATGGAAAACATAACATGTAGAGAAATGGCAAGGGAACACAAGAGTTCTGGAGTGAAGGCAAGAAATGTGGAAGCAGCAGAAGCACCAGAAAGGGCACGAAAGGTGCTATGGGACATGGAGCATAGACACAGGAGACTGAGGCTGTGACCAAAGGAGAGTAGGGTATGGCAGAGGATGTACTAAGATGGGCTCTTCCTTCCTTGTATCGAACTTGAACTCTTCCTTTTTTTTTCTAAATCTAAAACTATAGGCACTTAAAAAGTATTGCCAGGTATTGTTAATTTATTGCGAGTAATGTGATTTTGGCCATGACTGTGAGATCATTTGTGATAATTGATTCTGGATGAAAATGCCTCTTTCTCATCCCTTAACTTGCACCCAAGGTTAAGACTTGCACTGAGCTCCAAGCCAAGAGATTTTTTTACTAAATTCTATGTCCTCCATAATCCTTATTATTAAATATCTCTCTAGGTAACTATTGCTCATCCATTTGCCAAATAAGAAAAACAAGAGCTTGACAATGTCACTGAATTAAATCTATAAACAGAATTTGTCCTGTAGTGTAGCAGATCCAAACACCATTTACTGTACTGCAATTAATATTGAAAGGAAGAAACCAAATCATGTGCTTATGTAGCAAACACTGTTTACGTAATTTTCTATTAAGAGTGGATCATGGTGCCTAGGAAAAAAGCACCATGAGCACTTACGTTTTTAAATCCAAAAGTACAGGTTTTGTCCTTACAGAAGGTCAAGCTTGCCCATGATGTCTGCAATCCTTCGTCCTCAATTTGCTTCCAGAAGAAAACAAAAATACCACTTATCCTGTCTGCTGCTTTTTAAATACTCTTACAACCTTAAAAGAGGAATCTGTGTTGTGTCTTTGCAAGGCCAGATCTAAAATGGTATATTTTAAATGTTTTTAGGACTGTGCTCTGACACCAATGCTAATTGACATAGAACAGCTGGCATCTATGCTATTAAAATCCTTACCTTTCAAAACAGGGTAGCCACAGGTAAATTGCTATCACTTAATCATGGTCCTTGGCACTTGCTAGCTCCTAAATTATGCCTGGGAATAATTTATTCTCCTATAACATAGGAGAAAGTTGTTTGACCTGGGCCAAAACCACAGCAAAATCAGTTCTGATGGTTCAGCAATGTGAAGAACCAAGATCCAGAGCCTGGGATTATTTCTAGGCAGCAATGGTTCCTGAGAAAGCAGAGAAGACTGTTGCTCTCCTTCCTAGTTATCCATGCAGTTAAAGTGCCTCTCAAAGCTGAAAACATTAGATCTTCTACGACTGCAAAAAGATGTTGGTGTGCCTGTGTACAAAAAAATTACAGAAATTAATACAAAGTCCTTGCAAAATTGGCTGAAGTTTTGTGATACACTTAGCAAGCAATCTCGGCTAATATTTTTTGCAACATTTGTTTACCACTTAATGGGAGCAGATCCTTTAGGAAGAGGTTGAAATACTTAATTGTAGAACGTGCCTGGGATTGATAGCAATGTATGCAGGAGATATACCTTTGTGTCCAGGGGGTGGACAACCTTGCCTGAGTGCTCAATAAAGGTCAAAAATTGAATTAATAAGCTTATCTTTCCAGAAAACAAGCTTCATTCTAGAAGGCATAACATTAGTGCTTACCGGGCTGCCCTAGGGAATCACTAATGATGTACAAAGCTTTCTACCTATAGGTCACTGATTTTAATCCAACCCAGCTCAGCAAAGACTAATTTTTCTTACAAATGCCTTGTGTAAGTTGAGTGGGTTTTCCAGATAGCGAGACATACTGATAAATACAAATTTCTAATCTGAAGCATGCTTGTCTTGCATAATAGATGCTTTAAAATTTTTCCAAGTGGCTTCTATGTCAAACTGGTAACTTTTGGATAGCTAATGATTTTTTCAGAAAGTATCTAATTTAAATGTAAAGCTTTCAAGTGGCAGTGTGTCAGCAACATCTCTGAAGAAACGGTGCCATTAGTTAATTAATCTCATTTTTAAAAATACTGTATTTCTAATTAGAATTGGTTGTGAGAAGGAGGTTTAGAAGTTCAAGTCCCAGACCACAAACTCAATTCCTGTCCTTGTTCTACGCTGTTGGGTTGGGACACTAGCTGCCTCATCTCCAATGTGTCTATAAAATGCCTAGTGGAAAACTCTGTCAGGAATTCTAATCACTCTAACCTGTAGAAACTTTCAAGTAGGAAAGAAGCAAACGAGGACGTTTCTGGAGAGTGTGGGAGACAACACAGGTGCTGGGTAAGGTGATGCCCTGCTGGAAGAAGTGGTTGGGGATGTGACAATCAGTGGTAGTCTTGGGTGTAGCTACCATTAAGCAGTGCATCTCAGCATCCTAAAGGGAGTAAGACAAGTAGCAGAATACAGACCATGGGCTTAAGGTGACCAGACTTCAGCTTACTCAAGGAAGTGATAGGTGAGATCTTGCAGAAAGCAGTATAAAGGAAAAAGGAGCTGAGGAAAGCTGGCAGGTCTTTAAGGGCAACCACCTTCAAGCTCAAGAATGGTCCACTCTGGTGCTCAGATAAGATGGTGGATGTATCAGGAGACTGGCTTGGCTGAACTTGGAACTCATGACTGAATTCCAGTGCAAAGGGCCGTTTAACAGGCAATGTGTTAGTGAGGACAAGGTGCAAATAAGAACATAGAAAGATTGCTCAGAAACATTATGGATTTGAAACTGGCAAAGGGCATCAACAGCAACAAGCAGAGCTTCTACCATCACCTACCCCACTGCTGGGGTTCCTGCTAAGCAAGGAGGCTAGACTTGAGTCAAGGTTGTGCCCTGGCAGTGATAGAAGCTAACAGCATCCTGGGCTGTAGCAGCAGGAGTGTAGACAGCTGATCAAGGGAAATGATTATTCTCTGATTTTTCAGCAATCATTAACCTGCATCTGGAATGCTCCAGCCAGGTTTGCTCGTGCACACACACACACACACACACACACACACACGCGCACCCCCACCCCCCCACCCCCCCACCCCCCCCACACACACCCCCGCCCCGTACAGGAAAGAGAATGATAAGCTGAAGCGAGTTCAGTGGGGGCCACCAAGATTGTTTGGCCTTGTGAAGGAGAACCTGATGGACCAGGGCTTGTTCAGCCTGGGTAGGAGGCAGATGCAGGGGCTCCTAACAGCACACCAGTGCCTATAGAGTGGTTTTGGAGGGGATGGAGTCAGTCCCTTCACAGAGGGGTATGGTGGGAAAAGGTCATAAACTGAAGCCAGAGGAAGTTCCAACTAGGTGTGAGGAAAGAAATTACAGTCTGAGGAGAGCCAAGCATTTGAGCACGCTGTCCTGAGAAGCACCGAGTGGTCTCCTCCCTTGGAGCTTTTTGAGACTTGACTGGGTAAAACCCTGAGAAACCTAGTCTGACCTCAGAACTGGCTCTGCTCTCAGCAGGAGCTTGGACCAGAGACATCCTGAGGTCCCTTCATGCCTGAATGATTCTGTGATAGTGCCAGCAAAGCTGGCATTAATTTAGGTGTTCAGTTGTGATAGAGTTCAAAGCTTTGAAGGTAGAAGTAAATCCCAGTCCAGTTTCTTAAGAGTATTAGTGAGTTTTGAGGCATTTGACATGATTTTTGTAGTTCTGAACAACAGTCTACCCTGGTAAATGTGGGATGGGCAGTGTACCAAAGTGGCAACGGATCACTCTCGGTCCTTAAATAACAAATATTTTTTGTCACCAGTTAGTATTTCCTGCTCACACTTAAACTCCACGTGGCATGTAGCTCAATTATCCTACTGAGAAATTTGAAAGCTGTGTGGGTGGGATGCAAAAAGAGCAGCCCACAGTTTCCAAACAAGTGCAGTTGATTATTATTACTGAGACAAAGTGGGAAAAACGTGCTTAACCAGTGCTGGTCATGTACCTGTACTGTGGTTTAATAGAGCACTTCAGCCTTTGGGGCTGTCAATTTCATAAGGACTAAATTTACTTTAAAAAATATCTGACAGATGAATTTAGAGAGTGGTTTGTTGCTCCAGCCCTGGAGTGGGGACCAAGAGACCTGGGTTCTATTCCCACGTCTGTCACAGACTTCCTGGACCATCATCTTACATCTTTGTTTCTCAGTTTCCCCTTGGGCATAATATGGATAATACTTACCCACTTTACAGGGCTTAATTCATTAATGTCTGTAAGGTGCCTTGAGAACTGTGTGCACAAGGCACATTAGCACTGCAAAGCATTTAGTATATTATTTTATTATTTAAGACATCTGGGACCATTTTCACTGATGTGCTCTATCCATTTTGCACTGCTTTGGTGTTGCAAAGCAGCCATATCCCTCTTTAACAGGCCAGTGAGGCTGAGTTTATGACTGGCTTAAAATACCAGCCATCCAAAGCATCTGAAGCCCACTATCAAATATGTCTCTTCTTTTTCTATCCATTTACTAAAATGATGACTAATGATTTTTTTCTTTGGGGAGGTGGGATCTGGGGGAAATTTTGCTTGTGTGGTGGACATTATTCCAATAGCCGTAGAATATTTTGGCAAAGTGAAACACAGGAATGACATTGGTGCAAAAATGTGTATGTGTATATGCCAGGTAACATCTAAAGGTTAACTAGCTCGAAACTCTGACATGGACGAGAATGTGGCATCTTCTGGCAACCTGGGACTGGCCTGAAAAGCCAGTGGAAGCACACTGGTACAAACCCTGTTAAATCTGATGCACCATTATCCAATCTTTTTTCAACTTTTCCCTTGAAATGTTTATTTTTTTCTGCACTGCCTTCATAAATATGGCCACTGAAATGTCTCAGATAAACTAGTACAGAACAGTTGCATTTCAGTAGAATAGCAATTGTGCACCATGGGGGTTATTCTCATTGAAATAATAAATATAGATTCAACTTTATACATGTTTATTCACAAAGTGAATAAACATGTGTACATGTGCACACATGTGCACACATTTATGTGTTCAGTCTGAGATACAAATGGAGAGATCTAAATATCAATTATCCACTCTTAGGTCCTCTAAATGACACAATTATCATTCATTTATTTAATATGACAATAAAAAGAAATGGTTTAGCAGGGTTTTTACCCTTTTGTGGGACACATGGAATGGAGCCCAAGTTGCAGCACAATCTTGATATTGATCTCTCAGAGAGAGAGTTAATTTGTCAATGACTGTAATTTGCCAAGCTTTATGAATCCATTCTTCTTCCTTTAGAGGAATATTTCTCTTCCAGATCTGTGCTATTACTTTTTTTTTTTTTTTTTTTTTAATGCAGTAAAGATAAAAAATGACATAAATCTCTGAAGTCTTTCATATACATATGAACAAGTACGGGACTAGTAAAAGAACATGGGACTGGAAGGCATACTGCAGTCCTCTGTCCATCTTGTTGCTTTTAAGGGCTCTGTGCAATGTAATATTAGCTGTTAACCTACCATACTCCCCTTGGAAACCAGTAAAAAGTTTTGCCCTTACTCCTTCTATAAGAAGGCAACTCCAAAAGCTCAAGACTCAGAAGGAGAGATCTTTCAACTTCCCTCCTGAATTAAGTCATGTACAGTTTACATCTGTGTTAGTCTTCCTCACCCTGTTCTTTTCCCTGGATGAATTCCTAAGGAGCAAAGTTGGCAGGTCTGGGGGTTCAAGTCCCCTGACAGGGGTGGGCAGTGCTACACAGTCAGGAACAGCATGTGGCTGAGCTGCTCCTGGCCCAAATGATGTGTGGATGTGCGATCACAGCTTTAGTCTCCTTTCTGCTCTCTTCTAATTCCCCTGACTATTTTGTTAGCCTTTCTCTAGATGTTTTTCCATCTGAATTCATCTTTCCTAAATAAACAGAGCTGCACATGGTATTCCAGGTGAAATGTGAATTGCGTGTAATGACATTAATATTTTCCTTGCTCTGCTGGATATATCTTCCCTGATAAGCTCTAGGAACTGGCTTTTTGCAGCTAAGCCACACGGGCACACATAAGTATTCCATGATTGACTGACACAGCCTGTTCTTTCTCCTCTGTCATTTCCAATTTATAAGCTCCCAGCTCATAATCCAAATTCTTGTTACTAGTTCTCAGTTGTGTGACCTTCCATTTTTTACAGTAATCCATTTCAGCCCATTTCTTATATTCCAGCACTGAATGTCACCCAGTGCCTCCTGTAAGTTCTTTTTCAGTTCTTCTCCGTCCTGATTTTATCTTATGGCAAGGGCAGAGACGTTAGGCCAGGTGGAAAATCTGAGCTCCAGTGGTGCCCAGACATCCTTGCTCAGAAACATGTGGCTGGGATGGGCTCTGCAGCTCAGAGGGGACAAGAGTGACTGCAACGCACCCATTTATCCAAGCCACCAAAACGTACTACTAGGTTCCTAAAGAATCTCATAAAGGTGCTATAGTCACTACAGTCTGGACAACTAGGTATGCTGAATTTACAGAAATATCTTCACCTTTTGTTTCGGCTAATAAATGAATAATTTTTCAGTTACTAAAATCAGTGAGTAGACACTTGCAGAGAAAATGTTCCCCTAAACCAACACCAAGAAAGACTTTGAAGTGTCATTTGAAGTTATATTGGGAATATAATTTCTGGTAACTGAATCATTAAAAAGAATAGATTTCTCCTGTATTGGGCTAAATCCAGATAGGGATTAATCCCTCTGGTTTTAAGACCAAATAGATTCCAGCCATGTAATCTGGTCACAAATTCATAACTGGTAGGTACCTGAGTGGCTTTTTTGTAGATGGCATTGTCAGGGAACACCCAGGCACGCAAGAAGTAGATATTAATTGACTTGTCTAAGCAAATGAATCTTTCCACACTAATTTTTTAGCTATATCTGAGTATGATCAGATAGGTAAGTATTACTGAATTTTTGTTGTTATATTTGCTGACCGGGTTGGTCCCTTTTGATATCGTTACAAGATCATAGATTTAATTTGATATCTCTAGCTCTGACAACTGCTTGTTACAGTTTTACTCCAAGCACTTACTTTTATTTTCAAAGGTCCTTGGAAATACTGATCTTTAAAAGCAGCTACAAATCACAAATCTATTGTCATGTCTGTAAAAATGGAGATAAACTTCAACCCCAATAAGATGGTCTACATTTCTTTGTTTTCAAAGGTAGATATTTGCAGAGAAAAGGTCCAGAAATCTACATTGCTAAAACCTGACACTAGCTATAATATTTTTCAGACCTTTGAATGAAGATGAAGGGTTTTGATAGCTGTACTTTTTTTATTTATGTTACGAGAAGCAACTACTCTAATCACATCTCACAGCTTCTGTAACAAAACAGGGTGATGAACTGTAGAGTGGTCAAAGGGCAAAAGTGACTGACTTTGACCACTGAGTCAGCTCTTGTCTTGATGTAAACTGTCAGTGTGGAAAGAACAGGGATACTTAGCCACCGCAATTATTAGACATAACCTTCAGAGTCACACAGCAACATTGGCTCTCATTTCCTGAAGCCCACATATTACTGGGTTTAGAATGAAGAAATTGTAGATGACTTGTGATCTCATAAAATACCAGTTTATTTTTGAGAGCTGTCTTGATACATTGTTCAAAGAAAGGTGTGGAACTTTTTTTACTAGTCTAATGCAGCACCACAATTAGAAATACTGTTTTGTGACATGGTATTGATGTTTAGCTGACAAGTAACTCTATCCCTTGCTTGAAAGTGTGCATTGGTAAGGACAATAAACAGTCATGAGACTAGGTGCCTTCCTCCAAGTAATGATTTAGCAGTTACACAGTGTTTGATACAACATACTTCCACAAAACAGAAATGAATGCAAAGGTGATCAGATGGTAGTACTTGAATCTGCCAGTTCGAACATTGTAAGATGAACTGGAGTAATGTAATTATGTACAGATACATAATTTGGTAACCATACTGTGACTGTAATGTTGCCAACACCCAGGAAATTGAGGGTCAATATGGAAAGAATGCCAGTTTTAGGGGCAGAGCTGGTTGTACTACTGTATCCAAATGCACATGCTTTGGTTTATACCTTTAAGGGCTTGGATGTGTGGTGCAGGTTTTCACTGAGGTAGACAATGCTTTGTCTGAACTACAGCAAAATTTGAGTTAGTCTGTCATCCAAATTAAATTTGCAGTGTTTTTTGCAGTTGCCACAGCTGAATTTGACGATATATTCCATGTGAATACCAGTTGCTGCCTACGATGCACACAAAAAATAAAGCACACATTTGAGGTTGAAGTTTTAAAATGGGTAGATGCACTTACAGTAATTTTCAACTTCACTGAAAGCACTGTGGTTAGTACCTTTTCACCTCCACATCTGAGAGGCAGAGATTTTCCTGAACTCCTATTACATAGCCTCCCTACCATATCATCAGTATTCAGGGTGATTCTTGTCTCTAAGATTCAGTTCCCTTACTCTAACCTTGCCTTTATTCTTGCAGGCATTTTAAAAAAAAAAGAAAGAAAGAAAAAAAAAACCCAGTTTTTTTTTAACAGTGTGCAGATATTTAGGACCAGCTTAGCTGCCCACAGACAGGTGTGCATTTACCTGAGATAACCCAGCATTTACCTGAGAATTTGGACTCTGGCAGCTATGCCAGAAGGATCTGAGTTTCCCGTATGTTCTGTCTCATTTCTATCAGCCCCATGTTGCTGTTCGTCATACATAGGACACCTCAGAACGGACTGGGTGTCTATGAGTGAGCGGCTGAGCCATGCCTATGGTGTCCACAGGGTGTAGTGTCTAGGCTACCACTGTACTCAGAGAAGGTTTATGGTGAGATTCATGCCTGAAAATAGGTTTATAGTGCCATTTTAGATACTATAAGTGATTTCATCTGATTCCAGTTGCCCAGGATAGTACAGGTCTCCCAATTCTGTGTCATATCTACCAGCCCTGGGAGGCTGTCTCAGATTCAAGACCTCTGAAATGGCCACAGGTGCCTTTCTTCAGGCAACTGAATTTCACCTAGCATGTCCATTTTAAAGTAAGCCAAATAACTTTCTAGTTTCTATAGACTACACCTGTACTGACTGTAAAAAGAGCTCAGACACCTAGGACAGGAGTCAATTGTCTGAAAAGATGTGTCTCCTGCCATGACACATTTGGCATGCACACAGGGCTGACAGAAGTGACATAGGACCCATGGGAGACCTGAGCACCTCTGGAACAGCAGCTGGTTCTTCTAGCCCAGAGACAGTTCAAATGGCACTGGTCATTGACATTTAGACTGAGCTGAATCAAGCTTTTAGCTTAGGTGGAGATACCTATACATAGACATTGACACATAGAAGATCTGATCTCAAATGGAATCCTACCCTACAAGCAAAATTTAGCTGCCTGAGTGCGAGAGTGCTGCCACTTGAGGTAACCTGGGGTTTCTGCTTAGTTTGCAGCTGCCAATCCAGCCCGGTTTGATTTTGTTCTTTTTTTTCCTCATAAATTGTGTGTCATACCTGTCAGCTCTGTAAGTTTTCCTAGATGCCTGGGGGCATCTCAAGTGACTTGGTGCCTAACTTGAGTGACTGAATGGTGTTGAACCCTTGGTGTTTAACATTTTTCCTTCAGTCTGTAAAAATCACTAGCTTTTTCCTTAATCTTACATTTGCCCTTTTCAAGTTCCCAACCCTTGCTATATGCCAGCAACAGGTTGAAATGAAATTTTACAGATAAATTTTACAGATATTTTCACCTTTTAGGTACTAGTCTTAGTGATCTGCAGCTGGACCACTATGATGCATCTAGGAAGGAAAAAATACAGAAAACATCCCCCAAACCCTTTACAATATCAGTGAATCTTCACAGAAACAAACAATTCCTTATTCCTCAAATTGCTAACCTGCTCAGCAAAGTGGAGAGATCTTTTCCTCCTGTGATTTTGGCGTGCAATCTTGATAAAGGAGAAAGCTTTTAAGGAAATGAGCCAGGGTATCCTTTTCCTCTTTTCACTGAAGATCTCAGGCAAAATATTCTGCTTCTCTGTGCAAAAATTTCTTTCATGCACCAAGATAAGATATAAGCATTTATTCCTACCAACTAACTCCATGCAAGTAACCAATCTGCAAAGCTATCTGAAAAATATCCCTTGATATCAAAAAGAAGTAAATGATAAAGATGGAAACATTTAAGGCAGTGTATTAAGGACATGTCTGCATTTTAGAGGTTCATAACTTAATCATAAAAATTTGCTCTAGGCTGAAACTTGGCGTGGAAGGCTGCCATATTTGTAAGTAGGTTATTTAATTTTAGGTTACATTACTAATACACTAATGCAATGTGAGCTGTTATATTTATTAACCTGCATTGATTTTTTTTTCTTAAAAAGGATAAAAATATTCTTGCCCTGACCATGTGGAACACGGACAGATAAGCTAGAACTTGTCTTCCTGTGTGTCAGCCTAGGAGGAGGAAACAGGAGGTAAAGATTTATTTCTTTCATACAGAAATAAAAGAAAAGCCAACAAGTATTTGTTTTCCAGTCTGGTTCTGGGACACTGTAAATGCATGATGGTCCTTTCTTATTTGTATAATTAATAAATTTAGAGTTCTGTAGGCAGAATTGTCTGAATAAAAAAGCTCAAACCTTGTTTTCAAATGATGTGGGATATCAGGATCTACTATTAATTTTTGCAAGACTTTTTATCTTGGGAAAAATAAAAAGTTTTTTTAGAAGATACCAAAACAAGCATGAGGGGATAGGGGCTTCTAATGATACCAAAGTGATCTTTAAATCCTTAGAAACCTCAGTTTTATATGACTTGCTGGGCAATATTGAAATACAACATCTACAGCAGATTTCCAAGGAAGAAAAAGAGAATACAGAAATAGATTTTTCTGGGACTTGTGTAGAGTTCTCTAAATATTCAATCCTCTTCCAAAACACAGGCCAACTGCCTCTCCTGAAGATTTGTCTGGTTCAGAAGCCCTGCCAGAGTGTAATTTTGGTGAAATTTCTGTCACCGCTCCCTGTCATGAATATTTATTTACTTCCCAGTGGAAATCATTGCTCATCTGAAAGGGAGTTAACAGTTCTTAATAGCCCTTTCTGATTTGATTGATGTTTTTGTCACTTCCTCCAGTAAATAGGTTTCTATTAGCATACCGAACATGCTATCTGTCCTTATGCTTCTTCAGGCTCTTAACTGACCACTTACTTAAGATTTAAATATCCTTCCTAGGGGTTTTGTCAGTTCAGGGTCCAGTTTTCCACAGTAGAGGGTGTAGCAGGTGGAGGAGCTTTTGAAGTGAGCTTGGCTATCTTACACAGCCATGGCTTCGGGATTGTTCAGACTGGCTGTTTGGAGGAATTTCTGTAAAAACACCAGAAATTTGTCCATGCCTTACACTACAGACTTGTGAGGAGGATAAAATTAGTAGGTGAACAATATTCAGGGAGGTGTGATCATATATTTGTATTTCAGTTTTCGAAGCATATAATGGGATGATCTTTCATAGGCAGAACAGAGTCTGGAATAGGTTTTTCATGGAAATACACCCCGAATATCATTTATATGCCACATGCTAACTTTGAAAAAGAAGTGTTCAGAGCTACCAATGTAGCATTGCTGTTAATGAATAAACTCTTCCATTGTTACCCACTGTTTTCAGGGCTCCAGGTTCCTGGTTCCAAAACAAATGCCTCAGTGTTCCTCAAGTGTTTTTAATATTGCAATTAATGTAACTTTTGTGTGTCACAGTTGGCATGATGGAATTGACATTTGGGTCTTTTCCCTATAAAACACTCATTTGTGTGTGGCCCAAACGTGTAAGTTGTTGCTATGTGTTAAACAGAGGGATATTCTGAATGCTCTGGACAAACCAACCTGGAAGACTTTCTTTTTTTATTAGTGTGAGTAGTTTGAGAGGGAGGAAGAACTTACATCACCAAGTGGTTTAAAGTGCAGTTGCCTACTAGTTCATGTAAATATTACTATTAAGATAAAAGAACAGAGGAAAATGATTTATGGAAACATAAAATAGGATATAAGATTGTTGGAGACACTAATTTTTTTTATTGTCCTTATTACTTAGTAATTTTCTGCCTCAGATATGCATTTCTTGATTGTGAGCAGAGGCCTGGTTCTTCCCTGCAAGGTCCATACAGGGCAAGATGCGAAAAAATAAAAAAAATAAAATGCTTTTGAAGGGCTGTAGTGAAAAGTCTCTACATCCAAGAAAAAGAGGCATAATACCACTATATAGTGCTTGAAAGTCTGTATTTCCCTAGCACATCCGATAAAGTCATAAAGTCATCTAGGCACCCTTGCTTCATACGGGGCCAAAGGTACTACCACCTTGCCTGAACTGAGAGCCTGGTTCATAACTGGTGGGTTCACAGTTAACATTCCCAGGTTTGTCCTCACCAAATCCCTCACAGTGTAAAACACTTCTATAAGCCAGTCTTAATCTAAAGGAATAGCTAGGAAAATATAAAATTCTGCCTTTGCTTAAGACACATAAGAGCATTATATTTACTATTAATATGGTACTTATTCTGTTAGGATGGAGATAAATTGGATTAGCAAACTACCTGAGTTAATCTTGGGCAACTGGGTACTGCCAGTGTCAATGACTTCTGGCAATTTTCATAACTTCCTAAACTCACATTGGTCTGAAATACTAAATGCTAAATCAGGCCTTTAACTAGGTTATAGTCTTATACTTTTTTTTCAATTATGAAAGTTAAAAAATGTACACCTATCATACCCTTTTAGCACAAGGAGAAACAATCTTTGGTAGTTTACAGCCATATCACATTTCAGTATAGTATGATTTTATTTGACTATTATAAACCCAGGTAACACCAAATAGTCCTTCCCTGTGTCAGTGCTACAGCAGCACTGTAATATTTTCTGCATTTTAGCTGTTTTCCAGTGGAAAAACTAGCAAGCAGTACTTAGGCTAAAATATAATCCTATCGTTTTTGCATAAAATATTGATAAGGAATAAACACTTAGTATCCCTGGTGTGAATTCACGGGACTTCACGAAACCCTAATATATGGATTAAGAAAAGTTAACATAATCCTTTTATGGAAACTAAAATCAATTACATGTCAGCTTTGTAGTATTATAAATGTATTTAGTCAGCATAGAATTTTTCCAGCAGCGCTCGTTGCAGATTGAAATTGACTAACCAGATGTTAAATATTAAATAGAACTAATCAAAGTATGGTTCAAGAGATTTTAAAAACAATGATCAAAGAGAGCTATTTATTACCTGATTCATGTTTCTATTCAAACACTGCTCCTATGATGTTATATCTACCTAAATTTAGTTTGCTGCAAGCCCTTAATTTTTTTCAGTTTAACATGAATGAGAAATATAATTCAATAAAAGTATGTTAATGCAGTACTATAGACAGAAAGGCACAAAGCTCAGGGAATTACAAGCAAATTTTGCTGGAGCAAAGTGTGTTAGGAACAAAATGAACCTTAAGTCTGATCTAAAGGTGGCTAAGCATGGAGCTATTCTTTCCATCGACTACAGAGGGTTTATCTTAGGCCCATTGTGTAAAAAGTAGGTTTTATATTTCTTACATGTTAATTTTCATGCATAACAAGCAATATAGTAATAACAGTAAGAATAGCCTCTGACTGATGTGAAGAGGGGCCCAGTCATAGCAAAAGAAAATAATTGGTTATGCTTAATTGAAGAATTGTTTTAACATAAAATGTGTAAGCTTGGGCTTCTAAATCCACAAGAAGTCACAGAATTAGCCTTTTTTTTTTTTTTTTTCAGAGGAGCTGAGCACTTCCCATTCTCACTGAAGCCAAGAGAAGTGCAGGTAAGGGGCTCGCTGCTACCCAGCCTTGCACCACGCAAGGATGAAGAAGCTCTTCGTGCAGTCAAAAAGCAACATTTAAAATGGATCAAAGGAAGTGTGCTTTTATACGATGCATAATTAATATGTGAAACATTATTGTAAGACATCATAGGGGCCAAGGGCCTGATATTCAGTGCAAGAATGTAAAAAATATATAAATATATATATATATATAAAAGCACATTTTTATATATTAAAAAAACCCCCACAGTTGCACAAAACGACAGTGTGCACTTTTGTGTTTGAGAAAATAATTTTAGGGTGTCTGTCCCTATCCATTTTATAGTTTAAAGTACAAGTCATCAGAGATGGCATAAAAATCTTGCTTTCCAGAGGTAATTTTGTAACTGTCTATTAGTGAGTTTGTCTTGATTTAACCAGCAGTAGATGCTATCAAAGGCAGATGACTCAAACAGATGGAATATTGTGCTGATTGCATGTGGCTTCTCCTGCACTGTAATGGTGGGCTGCTCCCCAGTTTCCTCACACAGTCACAAACACCACATCAGGAAAAATCGCAGTGAATATCAAGCAATTATCTATCATTTTTTCTTCCCAGTGCCTCTTTCTCTTTTGAAACACAGCAGTGAGTTAGGAATGTGTCAGAATATAGTCCTCCAGGTCCATAGCCAAAGGTGCTTCGTGTTGCTGAGAGAAGGAAAATTCCTCTCACATCCCTAAAGTCTCTCTCTCCCTTCTGGGCTAACTGGGCACCTAGCTTCAGGAGACTGCAACAGAGCCGATAGCTATGTCAGCAGCTTAGGGACAGATGCAAATCCCAGACCAGAGCAAGAGCTTAAGCCCTTGGATGTGGAGAACAGCAGGATCTGGGTTCAGCTGGATCCTTGTGGTGGGGCCGCAGTGTAGCGAGTATGCCAAGATGCACCTGTGGGCTTCCAGTTAGTAAAGCTCAGTTTGGTTAAAATATATAATAATAATCCCCACCCCACCCCCACCCCCAAACTGTCCTTAGAAAGTATATTCAGTGGCACTGCTTAAAGTAAAAGAACTGAAAATAAATATCTCTCTTCATATTGTGTCCTTCTGGGCTGATTCTTGGTTTTCCCCATCCTGGCTTTCCAGAGTGGCAAAATTCATTGTAAAGCTCTGCAAAGTCCACGCAACCCCTCTGGTCACAAGAAAAATCTCCCTCTTTCTGTCATCCCTAAGGCTCAGCTGCAGCTTCCCTCGCCCCCTCCGTTGCAACCAGGTCCCTTGCTCCTTCAGGAGCCTCCCAGCCCATGCTGCGTGTACCTTCATCTTCCCATCATCATCTCCTTCAAAAAATACTCCAGGAAAGAAATCTCATTCTCAGGAAAGGTGTGGGCCTCTTTCTAGAAAATTCACCTCTGCCAGAACAAAATTAACAGGTACCCCTCCCTTCTGTGGCTTAGGTACATCTTTTGTAACAGTGAAAAAGAAAAAGAAAAAAAAATACACACACATACATATATATTCTTTGTATATGTATGCACCTATATATATCTATACACACACATGTATGTAAATAATGTACAGAGATACATAAATATATATATATATATATATATATATATATATAACACACAAAAGTAAGCAGAGACAGAGCAAATCAAACACTACACCACTTCTCACAAGGATGCATTTGTCACCCGGTACTAGGGGCTATGAAGGTAACTAAAAAGCACAATTGATGGCCAACAGTCCCTACCCAAATGGGAAAATTTGTGGAAGATGTATTTCATGAATAAAGAAGATGGTTTCATGAATAAAAATTTTTCTGTGATCTTCTGAAAAACTTCCGTAGTCCTTTGCTGAATTGCTTCTTCTACGACAAACAAGCTATAACCAGGCAGAGGCATGGAAAACTGCAGCTTCATGATTCAGCTTTGCCAATGTTATGAGCAGCTGAAAACAGTATTGTATTTATGGAAAATGCTAAGAATCTTTAATTCTAAGTGGCACTACTTTTGCCACCAATGCAGCAATTATGTAGCTACCCTTGCGCTGCAAAACAATTACAATTTTCAGTCTTCATTATTAGCCAGAAAATAATTTATCTTCTGAGTAAAGTATCATTTTTACACCGAGTTTTACAGTTAAGCAGATTAAATGCAATTTTTTTTGTGTCATTCTCTCTTTTAGAGTTTGAAAATAATATTAAGTAATGGAATTTTTTCATATATTGTGGTAAACCTATTTAGTCAAACCTGAGTACTCCTTGGGAGGCCAAAAGCAAACCAGTCACTATTCCTAAAAGCTACAAAATCGTTTGCTTTTATTACCCTTGCACAAAAAGGCCCCAAGCCTCAGAGCTATGATTCTCCAAATCACTGCTTTCTAAGCTTGACTGATTGATTTAAAAGCTTGCTAGAGATTTATAATGACTCACTGTGTAAGCCACTGATTTTATATTTAAGTCAGAAGACTGCTTTTAAATGACATAAAACTTTAGACCTAACATTGGACTCAGCAGGTGATCCACTGTTTGCTCAGAATTAAAATGGCAGCATTTTGCTGGCACGCGTGTTTGAAGTGGAGTTTTGAAGCACACGCACAACGCATTTTATCTAAGATTATTGCAGAAAGCATTGAAATCTATGCCAGAATTTTCAAAGTTCCCCCTCTCTGTGTTTAATGTGGTAGGAATGCAAATAGCTGGATGATCAGTATTTTTCCACAGGTATTCTCAAAGATAATTTTAAGCACCTGTATTTGAGATTCTGTACAGATGGCCAGGATTTGAAATAAGATTAATTACTCCAGTAATTTTGTGTTGGTCTAGGAGCGGAATTAGTTTCACAGGCTGGTTGATTGTGGGGTAAAGAAACAAAAGGAGGCTCTGCAGTACAGTGAATGTAACAAACCACATACACCCTAGTACTCATGGGTTAGTGAAAACAGAAAAGAGAGTAAAGGAGGAAGGAATGAAGGAAAAGAAAAGCCCTAGGCAGGCTCAGGGAACATTTAAAAATAATTTTTAAAATACCACCCTGGAGTGCAAAGTCATGATAGCAGCTTTAAACTAGTTTGCAAAATGAATAGAAATAAGTAGAAAAGCCACATATTTATGTGATTAAAACCTGAATTTTCTACTTTACATCCATCTGACTATGGAAAATGACCTATGACCACAGGGAGGTACAAAGCAAGCTACCCAGAACGTATCTCAGCACCTTCTCTGGTTTTTGCCTCCTGCATGGTGTATGTTTGGGAGATACCTGGATAAGCACGCTGCTTTGCAGGTTTGTGGACAAATACCCTCAGTAGGCTTAGGAGGGAGGTTATTGCTTCATCTCTTCTAAGGCTGAATCAAGGCCACAGTGTCTTACCTCAATTGTTCTATAAGGTGAGATTAATTAGACAAAACAGCAAATTTGGTGAGGTCATTAGAGTTTCTAGCCACAAGGAATGGCAACTTTCTAGAGATACCTGATCAAAAAGACTCATCCCATGTGGTAGGGCTTTACAGGGCAAGCTGATGTGCGAGGCAGCCTGCATCTGAGGAGATTCAGGTCTGCATCTCAGGTGTCCCCCAACTTGATCAGGTTGACAAGAAAATATGTGACATCGACACTCAGTTCAAATAGGAGTTACAAGCAGCAACCCCTGCTGACTGTCCACCTGCCCTTCTGTATTTGTGAAAGTGAATACTGGCGTCACTGCCAGCCTGCATGAAGAGACATCTTGAACCACATCAACATAATAAATCTGGCATCAAGCACCCAAAAGCTTTTCCATATTATTTCTACAGAATATTCTGCCTATTCTTCCCCCTCACTCTGCAGGCGGAGATCTTGGTCCCAGCGTCTGCAGTTCTGGGTCAAGTGAGTTGGTCCCAGAACCCCTCTGTTTAGGGACCTCATCACACAGGCATTTGCTTGATATTTCTTTATCCAAGATACCTATAAGCAAGATAGGGACTGCCTTCTAGATTTGGGTCTCTAAGTGCAGGATGGAAAGTTAAGCCATGCACTAATTTTGAAAGAAGATTTAAATGGTTTTGATAAACTTTTTGCCAGAAGTAATGTGATTTGTGAATAATTAGTGGATAAAGTCTTTTACAGACAATAAAAGCCTAGGAATGTGGGCATCTCAAGACACACATCTGTATGTGGTGTACCACTTCTTCCACTTAGATGACTGTCTCTGTACAGAGGAACATTTTTTAGACTTTTCTAAGAACAGCAAAAAAAGAGATTCCCTGCAATATCGATCCCATCACAACAGATCACACATGCTAGGAAACGATAATCCAGCCGTACAGAAGCATGCCCTTACCCAAAAGTATGTCCCTTGGTAATTGTGACAAATAGAGAAACACTGTTTTATTGCTTTACATATCAAAGTGCTACTTATTTTCTATCTTCCTGACACAAAGATTGAGGATCAAGGTTTTGGTTTTGGTTTCATTTATCATGTAAGCTTACTGCCAGACAGTAAGTCAGGTTGCATCTCTGTTAGTTAATAGCAGCAGGTCTCTGTAGTCTAAGAGGTACAGACTGACACACAATAAAGAGCCTTGGAAGGGAACAGCCTGGTTGTGAATCCCTGTGCATCCCTGAAAACGAGTCTTTAAATCAAAATGTGTGAACAAAGTGATGACAGCAAGAACTAGAGTTCTGGACCAAGCCATAGGTCAGAGGTCCTCAGCTGGATGAGGCCATGCGCAGGCAAGGCAGCAGTCCTGTGCTCCCTGTTTCTTATATGTAACTCCTCAGCAGAGGGCAAAATCCTACCCATACCCACCCATTTATTCTTGATTATTCTTTATTGCTGGTTTAACATTTATAGAATTTTTTCCCAAGTGTTCTGTTCTGTAACTCAGCCCTTAAAACATCATAGACAGATCTGAGTCTTATTATGGCCATTTTCTGACTTGGTGTCACTGGTGTCTCATTTTCACCTGTGGTACCTTCCAGCTTGCAGATATATGTTTAGTTCTCAGTTTCCCTTATTCTGAGAATCTGGTGTAACTGCAGAGACTATTAAACTCCCTACAAATTGGCTGTGATATCTTTTTCTTTAGAATGCAGTTTTTAGTCCTTTTATCCCTTTTTAACCCAGGGAGTAATGTTTTATATTTAAAACTTGAAAGCTGAAAAATGAAAGCCTAGATGAAAATACTTCAGAAAAGGTGAAGAGAACTGAATAATTTTTTTGTAAAATCAAGAGCTTTGTATTTTATGAAATGTTTATGAAATGTCTGCTGCCTGTGCCCCTGCACCCCAAAAGTGAGTTGATGTTAAGACTTGTTAGTTCTGCATTATATATACTTATTTAGAAAAAAGTCAACTACTATGAAACTTTCTTGTTGATGTTTTTTCCTTTTCCTTGTTTAATGTTGCATGTCTGATAGAAGACATGTCTGAAACAATAATTCAGGACCTGTCATCACTTCAATCAATTTTTAAATCTTTTTTTTTTATTTATTTGGGAAGTATTTGAGACATAAAGACACTTTTTCTATGTGACTGATGTAATTCTCCTACAGTCACATGCCAATCCTCATTGGTTTTTGAACACTATGGCAATACAAACAATACAAAGCATTTTTCTAATTACAGTTCAAGATTCAGGTCACAAATGATTTGCATTATGGTTCTTAGCATAGGCTAGATTTACAGCAAACACATTAAAATAATTAGCGTTATTCTTAAATATGAGTCAGTATAATTGAAAGTGGCAGATACTAAGTTGATGAAGGTAATAAAAAAGACCTTAATCTAGTTGAGAGTGGCTGAGCAATAAAAAATATACCTTTGCAAAGAGCAAATGTTTCATGCCAGTGAGTCTGCAGAGAAAGCATGTTCTGGGTGTATTCTGTTCAGGCAGACACTGCCAGTCTTGTGCCTTCCCAGGTTAAGACCAGGCTCCCTCTGAGCCGACCCAGCCTTTCTGTATTTCCAGATCCTCAGGAAAAATGATGGCACAGAGCTGCTCAAAAGGCTCTATCCTTGCAGCCTCTTGGATCAATACCTGTTTTCAGCGAGCTTTGAGGCACACTCTGAGCTACAGGCCAGGAGAGGGAATAAAGCTGAGTTGTCAGTTACTTGAGGACAGGGAGACCTGTGATAGATGGCATCTGGTTTATGCGTTTGCTTGCTGGTTTTTCATCAGTGTGTGTCATCTTCCTTTTAAAGAGGTAGCTGAGAAAGGCAGCCAAAAAGAAGGCACCTCCTTCCTTTATTTTGGTGGCTGCATGTGGGTTGTGGGAAATTGTGTAAAGAATGGGGAGAGCTTGGCTCATCCCTGAGAATGAGTTGTGGGAAAACTTTCCTGGGTGCCGGTGCGAGCAGGCAGGGAGCAAGGGGCACTGCGGGGAGAGAGCCTGAGGGGTTTAGGGGATGGCGAGTGCCCACAGAGAGTGGGAAGCCAACACACAGCCAGAACTCCCCACAAGACTTCTCCCAAGGACCTGGGAAGACTCACAGAGCTTGCTGCAAAAGAAAGGCTGTTGGACAACGTACAAGCCTGAAGAAAATAACACATCCTGCCAGTGGGCAAGGAGAATAGTGGTTTATCAATCTTTTCATTTCTATTCTCTGACATTTTTGGTGCTTTTGTTTCGGAAAAGCCAATAGAACCTGCGTTTGGAATTTAGAAACCTTTGTGGTGTTAAGAGAAGGTCTTCTGAAGATTTACCTGAAAGGCTGTGGCTGAGTTGGGGTCCTGTTGCAGGGCTGCATTAGGTAGGAGGGGCAGACACCCTTTACCCGGCAAATTGTCAGCATCTTTTTTTTTAATGGCAGACTTTTGTTTATATGAATGTTTATCTGCAGTCTTGCTGCACAGTAGCTTCACACAGACTATGCAAGGACAGGACTTTGGGTCCATAAATAGCATTATGTGTAAAACTCTGTTAATGTCACCGTGCAGAAGCTGCGCTGTCCCATCCTACTGTCCCATCTACATTGTCCTTCCTGGCTGCATGGATCTCCTTTCCCATAGACAGCAGCATATTCACACTGCCACCTGGAGATGTGCAGTACAAACCAGTTTTTAAGATGGTTCATCCTGCATAAAGCATGAGTAGGGACAGGTGACAGCCATATCTTAATCTTAGCATGAAATAAGAGAATTGAGGCGGAGTTCAGACTGGCTTTTTGCCTTCTGGTTGTTTTGCTTTAACTCAAACAGCAACAAACATAAAGCGCGTGCCAGAGGTTTTGCTTCTGAACTGGACTGCATCAAGGATTTATCTCTTTGTTCTTTCTAGATTTCCGTGACTCAAAAAAATACCCAAATGCCTTGGTATCCAGCTGGTGCAAATACACTGTGGTTGATCTAACGCAACTGAACAGCTCAAGATCCAAACACCTGACAGCAAGGAGAATTGCTGTAGGAGTCTTTCATATCTATGTAGATGTTAGAGGCTGATACTGTGTGGCGTGAGCCAGGAACCAGTGCAGCTGTAAGGAAACGGGTCCACCGGAGACTGCCCCAGTTTATCTCACCTATGCAGAGGTATGAGCACTTGGAGCAGATGAGGACCGGGAGGTATGAGACCTGCTTACCCTGTATGTTGAAACACACAACAAAAATCACTTACACTTTTACTGTGTTTTACATGAACCTAAAAAGCCTGGAAGGAGCTCTGTTAACTGTAGCTAAGTTTCAGAGATAAGGAACAGTAACTGCAGTTTTAAGATCAACCAAAAATATGCATGAAAGAGTGTTGATACGACCAAGTCATTGTAATGAACAAGGATAGGTTATGGCTTCCTTTAGCAGTTTAAAAACCCGGACTGTGGGATTTGAACAGTTAATGAAAAACACAGACATGAGCTGTGGGTCTGTGAAAGACATCGCTGAGATCTATTTCAATGTATTTTCAGCAGCAGAGAAGATAAAAATTGGTGAATTTTGAAGGTGCAATTTAATCTTAGATTCTGGTTCTTTTTTGCTGCATGATGTCACCATAACCCCTAGGTGGTATTCAAACTTTATAAATCAAATTTGTCTGTTATTTATTCCATTTGCCACGCATTTGATATGTAGCGCAATTTTCAGAGATTAAAACGATATATCCCTAATTCTTGGATGCTCTTTGATCATGTTTATTCCTTTACTCCTTTAAACACTGCTGAATAATTGTATATGCATTCACTGGCTGACAAGTACATTCCCTCTTTGATGGGCTAATTATGGAAAGACACTAGTCTCTTCATAGTTAAGTTTGTAACTAGCTTTGAGTTGTAAGGCCAGTTTTGATCTCTCTTCTAACTATACTAGAATAAATACATGCAATAGAAACTTCAGATGTATGGTATAGTTGGAGAAAAATTTGTGAAGTTCTGTGCTTAACTGTATGTTGCACCAGACATAATTTAATATATTACTGTTATAAAATTCTTTTTCTACCTTGTTGACCCTCTCAGAAATATTGCTTATGTCTGTGCTGAAAAAGTATGTCACGTTAATTTTGATACTACTGGATATGTCAAGCCCAATTCTGAATGAATTTGGGAGAGCCTGCTAAGTAAATCAATCATAGGAAGGGGATTTTCAGCATTTCACTAATAATCTTCTAAGGATTTTGTACGAGTTTCTGCTAGACTCCAAAGAACAGCAAGCACCCAGACTCCACAGGGTGGGTTGTTTTTCTGCATGACCTCCCTGTCTTTGTATGGAGTTGTACCTCACAGCTCTGTGGAACAGAAATGCTGAATAAACCTTCCAGAAATTAGTTCAGAATAGCAGTGTCACAGGGAAACCTTCAATATCCCCTGAAATGCTAAAAGAAAAGTGTTATTAAGGCGCCGCTGTGAGCAGAGCCAGCCCTGAGTGTGTACCTGGTAAGAGATGTGCCGCTTGGCTAAATGAGGATGCTGTAGCTGTATTTAACAGATGTTAATCTCCCTGGAGTAAAACTGGCTAATGTCGCTGGCAAAGTTGGATCTCACCCGGGAATAATAACTTCTAATGTGGTATACAGTCACAGCCATACTTCCTCTGATACGTCACAAGGGACTCTGCTGGGAAAGGAGACACAGCGAGACACCAACTATTTAAGGTGCAGAAATGTATTCTGTGTCCTGATCTATGTATGTGCTCAGGATTCACCTGCTGGTGTCCTACTGGGTTGCAGGGCCCTTGGGGCCCTTCCAATCTCCCCACATAGCAGAGGTGCCCGAGGTTGCAGGAACTGTCATTTAAATACCAACAAAACCAGACTTGCTGGACGCTGAGCAGAAGGCAGAACCCTCCTGCCCCCCCTCCCTCGAAACTACACAGAGCAGTTTGTTGGTATGGGAAAAATCTTTCCCGTCCCTCACACCTGGCAATCAGTCTTTCCATCTGCAACACAAGAAAGCCAGCAATTAGATGCAGGGAGAGGCTGAAACAGGCAATTGTAAGCAACAAACCTTTTGAGGATAGGGGCTCCCGTCAGGAAATTCACTGAAGGGGAACCAGTAACTGGCCCAATTACAGGGTAAAGCTGTTTCTCAGCTTTTCATCCCAGCCTAATATTGTAATTCTGGTATTGTACAAGGCTCTGCTTCCCTTTGAAATCTGTGTTACTCTGTTACCTGGAGGAGGGGCAGGGGTCATCTCTATTTGTTGCTAATACACTGATGCAATTTAACTGTGGGGTGACAGTTACATATACGCATATGGTGAATGTGTGTGTTTATATGTGTAATGGTGCACAGAACCATGTGTGTGTGTGTGTACACACACAAATTCTGTACCAGAGTAATCTCTTTTCATTCTGTAAGAAATGGAGCGGTGCTGGTATACGCACGCACATAGGTATGTATTCTGATTCCATTGACACTAGGATGGCAGCTATACTAGAAACTTTGACTTGTATTTTGAGCTGGCCAGGATGTGATTTTACTTTTTACAGTATTGCTGTTTTGACAGAAGGTGAAGTGTAGGGGCAGTGACAACACCAAAGGAAAAAAACCTGCTTTCAATTGTAGAGTTCCTGTTTGAAGAGCTGGCTTAAGAAGTTTTACTAAGTAAAGCACTTTTTTGTCAGCCTAAGCTCTGTTTATACTGGAAAGGCTTAGTGGAATAAAACAACAAACCATCCATGATCTGGAAACCTCACCAGGGGTTGCACCACTTCTATTAGTGTAACTTTTCTGGGCAGAGAAAACCCCAGTGTGGTATTCTTTCATGCCTCTGGACAGGAAGGTTTAATGAAAAGGAGGTATGTATGGGTCTGTTGGTTTGGCACTGAATAAACAACCACCTAATTATCCTTAATATAGTTTTCCTCATTCTTTTAACCATTTCTGTGTCAAACTATGTGGTTTATCCCACAGACCTTCTAGCTGCTTTCTACTGCCCTGTTTGCAAACCCCACTGTCCTTTTTCTAAGAAAGCAGATATGAAAAAAATTAAATTTCAGTTTTCCAAGTTGCAATGTCACTCTGGCGTAATGTTCATTAATACAGAGTGTGGTGGTGTGGTAAGAGCTATTAATTCAATTTCTTTCTCATGGTCTTTTTCTCTTTTCCCAGAGAAGCTCAGCCTGTTTCATCTTTTGAAAGTCTAATAAGTGTTTTGAACAGGTTAGAACTATAAATCTAGTATTGCTAAATCCTACAGAAAAAAATTGCTTATGAAATGTATTGATTACAACTGGTAATGATTTTTCCCCTCTCTTTTAAGTGGAGGCAAATAAATAACTATGGAAGTACAATGGAATTGGCATGGCTGGAGCTTTTGCTTTACTATGTTATGGAAGCCTGTGAATACCCTTAGCAATATGCCTTATTTTTCAGCATGATAAAGTTCATTGTCTGTGCTTCTAAGTTCTTACTGAATTTGATAGTGAATGCCAGTGATTAACAATTACATGTCCTCAGAATTCCTGATTTGTTTCCTGTATCAGGGCTGTGAGTCTATTAAGAAGCGATTAGGGAGGATCTCCTTCAAGTCTCCTTCACATCAGGATTCTCCCTTTTTTGGTTGAGTTAACTTGAGGTGGGAGTTGCCTGTGATATTTTCTACATTTCACCTTCTGAGGTTATAGGCACTATTCATATGCCAGATCTCCCTCTGAGATGAATAAGTACGACTTTTATGAATTTTTCTTCACTTGTAGAATTTAATTTACATGAATAATTAGAGAGGGATGAGTTAAAACTCCTGTTTAAAGAGGTAGCATCCTTTTGTTAGCCTATTGCCCAGCTTTGGAACCTAATTGTTTTAAAAAGGATCTGGGCTCTTCTCCATAGGGATTTCCTCTTTGTAGTTTCGCCTTGATCTAAATCAGCCTGTTGTAAAGCAGATTTTGGTATGAGGTTTGACAAAGAAGAACTGTTATCTAAAGAACTAAGGGGGCTTTCAATTTTCCCTCGGAAATGTTTGCTGGCTTTTTTTTCTGATGTAGCCAGGATTTGCTACCAGATTTATGACAATGTTGCTTAATTCATACATCAAAATAAATAAATGAAGCGCTTAACTTCATTTAGTTCTTTGCACCATTTCCTGTGCTGTTAGGGTTTTAATGAGCCCAGCTGCTCTGTAGAGTTGCTGAGGGTGGAAGTTGGCCTGGGAGGGGAAGGAACAGCTTCGCTTTGAAGTGCTGTTATGGCAGGATCACTAAAGCAAGGCTTCGAAGGGGAAATTCCTGTTTCCCTTCCTCTCCTACTTCAGTGGGCTTGACAGCAGCAGTTAAATTAGGGAGCTGCACTAAGGCTTTCAGGTTCAGATTCTTGGCCGTTTGATGCCAAGCTTCAAATGGGAGCTATGGGGAGTGCGAAAAAGAAAGTAAGGGAAAGAAAGGGAAAGAAAAGGAAAGAAAAGGGGGGTGGGGCGTGGAGGTGAGGGAGGAGGGAAGAACAAGATGCTTATAATGGCTCTTTACCTGCACACATCCTAGAACGCCTGTACTCTAAATACACATCCAACACTCAATGCTGGAGCTGAGAGTGCCAAGATTACCTGTGTTTGTCAAGATTTGGTTTTCTAGCAACACTGAAAGCAGTCACTGGTCTTGGGCCATGAGAGGAGAGGCAGCACAGCTTTATCTGTGTTAGGTAGGAGAAGAGGAAGGCGACTCTTCACAGTAAATGGTGTCTCAGTGACATTCAGAGGGCTGCAGCGTTTCATAGGTGTTGTAGAGTCAGGTGTTAATGCTAATTAAATTCAGTTGCATCAGTTCTCCGTATCTCCTCCCAGTAATGTATTTGCTGAAAAATGAAGGTCAAAGTACTTGGCAGTCTTGTACTTGCTGAGTGCAATGAGCTACCCTCTGTGTTTATATCTACATGCGTGTATGTGTGTGTGTGTGTGTGTGTGTGTGTGTGTGTGAATAAAACAATATGACAGAGGGAGACACTGGATCACTCCCCTCTCCCCTGTCACCCCTTCAAATTTGGAAATGACCTGCAAGACCCTGTCATCCAACACTACTCAGCAGATGGCCAAAAATTTGGTCCTCATAAAGACTGCTTTCAAAGACCCGCTTTCCCTACCTGTCCTATGCATTCATCTTAGGGTGACTTACCCTCTGAATGTGCTTTTCCTCCTTGTAGTTAATGAGGAGATGCTGGATAGCCACCTCAGGCAAGAAATTTAATTTTTTGGTAGCTGAAGTTAGCTGAGATAAATCCCTTTAACAGTACCAAGCCTGGAGAAGCAAAGCTGTAATGTTGAATCCACTGTTCTCTGCAAAGTACCTTCAGAAGGTTGCTTCTTACATGTCAGGACAGAATAACTATCCCACTGTTGTGGAGGAGAGGAAGGAAAGTAAAGAAGAGAATGAGTTAGTAGTAATAGTGTTACGCGTCTGCTCAGGAACCTCAGCAGGGTCTTCCTCCTTTCTCCTGAAGACATCTTCTTGGGTACCTGTGAAACATGTGTTAAGAAATAACAGTTTCTTACTACAGGGAGACTTTTTAAAGTTTTATACTTCAAAATTTAATTTTTTAATGCATTTTAAAATTCTACTGTAGCTATAAAGTGCACTTGTTCTTATAAGGTCTTCAAAATATCTTCTGTGCTTGCACTATGTGCCTTAGTTAAATATTTACAGCTAAACCAACCACTGGATTTAAGAACAACAATTAATTATTTTTTTTTTCTCTCAGGAACAATGTTTCAGGGAGAGATGGGTTACTTTATACCTTTCTGTAGCAAGTTTCATGGCCAGTTTTCTAGGAGCATGTTAGGCAGTTAAATTGGCAATGTCCCTGCTCTTTGGAGAGGCCTAGAACTCTGATGGATCTCATCCTCTTTCTTGTACACATTATAGCTTCCATTGCACTTTAGGTTTACAGTTTATGACATGGGGATAGGAACTGTTCTGTGGCCGGTTGGGTGTGGTGGTTTTGGAGCAGATGCTCAGCAGACCTCTTTGAACCAACATCTGCTGCCCACAACTGTAGGTCACTAGCCATAGTGACCTACCTGACCCCTTCTAGTCCTGTGCTGCTAAAACCAGGTGACTGCATTAATACTACTGAACTGATGCCTCTTTCCTGATACATGTATTGGTTATGCTTAAACACTTGGTAAGTGTGGACGCTTTGCAGTTGTTGCATGAGTCTTCTGAATGTGGAAGAGGACTTAAGTTTAAATAGTGGTATTCAATGGTGTCCTCAATATTTTTTGTCTGCTTGTATTTTGTAAAATTGTGAAGTAGCATTGGCAACTCTTCTATTCTTTCTTACCACTGTAATAGTCAGACAAGTCCTTGCAGTGCTTGCTTACATAGCCAAGATGGTTATATAATGTAAGGTAATTTCCATAATTTCAAATAAAACACTTCTGGTGTGCTTGATTTTGCAGAGGTAAGAGATTTTAAATACTCGTGTTATCTTAAGTATTTTTGCATCAGATTTGTTCATCAGTAAAGGTTTTTTAAGAAAAGGAGCAACTGTATTACAGTTATCAAATTGCTCCCAATGGAATATTGTTTTCTGATCCTTCTAAGGGACTTCTGTCCTCTAATGGAAAGACCTACAGGCATTCTGAAAGCTCAAAGGAGAGAATGAAAGCGCTTTTCCTTTGATTTTTACACATCTGTAGTATCAAAAACTACTCAGCTCATTCTTTATTCATTGAAGTTTGCCCAAGAATCATAGAAGATACCTTAAACATGTTCTTTGACCTGAATTACCACACAGATAATACTCTGAAATACAATATGTTTCACAACGCAGTAACTGGGTAGCATCAATTTACATCATTTTTTTGCTGTCCATGAGTGTACAAGTCTCTATCCTTTTTTTTCCATCTAATTCTTTGCTTCTTCACGGACAGTGAATCTGTTATGTTCACATCCTCATGTAATGCATACAGGCTTTGAAAGTTTTAACTGAGAGTTTCTTCCTGACTCCTTTTGCTCATTGATTTTTTTAAGGCAAAGGGAAAAAATAATTTGTCATATATTTTTTTCCTTCCCCAGAACTTCAGACAACAGGTGAAGAAGTTGATCATTACCTCATAAGTCTTGGCATTATTTGGGGAGGGGTAATGAACCAAAGCAGTCAGTTTCTTTGATCATAGTCTTGATATTTCCTCCTTGGACTTTTGGTGCCATACCTATCTGTTTCTACAATAGCCTACAAAAAACCCCAAACAAACAAAAAACAAAACAAAACAAAACAACCCCAAAAAACAAAACCAAACAAAACCAACCAACCAAACAAAAAACCCACCAAAATTTCAACGGCACCTGCCAGAAACCCCCTTGATTTTAGTTTTTCTCTTTTTGTCCTAGCAATATTTCTTCTCTTGTCTCTGTCTTATTTTATGACCTGTTAACATTCCCAGTTTATAGGATCTTTGGTCTTGATCTCATGAACTTGGGTCTTGATCTCATGAACTTGTCATTATCCTTAGGTTCTCAGCATCTTCTTGAAATCTCCATGTGACATCTACTAGCCATTTCCACTATTTTCAGTTATCCTCACCCTACAGGAGAAAAGTAAGAGTTTCTGAAATCAGCTACCTGTACACTTCTCTCAGGAAACATCTATCTCCCATTCTCCTGTTGAATGCCACATTTGCAGCTGCTGTGTGACTCTTCATTCCTCCGCTGGCATTGTATATCTTTTATATCCAATCACATTGCTTACACCTACAACTGTAACTTTTGATCATCTCCACAGGTTTAGCTTCTAAGTTGGTTCCATACCTTGAGATGTCTTTGCTGCTTCCATCACTTTTGAACACATCCTCACTTGCAAGCTCAGTGTTCTGGCCTTTCTTGACCCTTTTAACTGTTAGTTCATTACCTGCTTATGCTGAGACACATCCTTGACTTTCATATCTAAAACACGTCAAAGACTAAAGCTCTTCTCTTTCCTCTCAAAATATAATGCCGACCTACCTCTTTCCCCCTAGAGATAAAATTCTTGCCTTACAATAAGAGCAAATTCTCTTTGGTAGCTCCACAGTTTCAATGCATGTCATTAGATAAGCATTGGCATAGTGTCCTGCACATGTGTCATGTTCTGAATTGGTTTTATCTGCAACATTAATGTCTATCAGTTCTAAAACACTTTTCTTCCATGATTTTATGTAATTGCTGTTAAAACTGTTTCATTTTAATTGGCTTTCTTTTGATGTGGCTTCTGCAACATCCAGTATGAGTTGCAAAATTTAGTTGTGTGCTGTGTCAAAGAATACTTCCTCTTTGGTTTGGTTGTTTTTTTGTTGTTGTTGTCCTGTTTAAAAGCTAAAATATGGCCCAACACTTCAACACTGTGAAACTTCAATGCGTAGAAATAAATGCAACACTTGCTATGAAATTATGAAGGGCACATTTTGTCAAAAAATCAGTAGTATTTTTGTGTTATTTTGGTTTTTAAAATTCTTTCACAGAATATTGTAAATAATAATTCCAGTTAAAAATCAGTTGAAGATGATAATTTACGGTCCAGTTACAAACTTCTAAAAATAGGTCTGACAGAGCATTAGCTGCTTCAGGAACTGGTATTATGTATCAGTTAACCACTGATTATCTTTAGACAAAAAGGAAAGAAAGAGATTAATCAGTCATCACACGATGACAATTACAGCTAGCAGAAACTGAAAGTCTTTTGAAATCTCTGTGGAGGTATGACAATGAGGGGTAGAAACGGCTGATTTTTTTTTCCAGGTTATTTATGAAAAATGTATTTAAAGAGGGGAAAAAAGGACCACAAACAAATGAATCAAGCAGGAAGACACTAATAACTTGTTTGGGTTAAAAAATCATCTGCCTTTATGCTTTGGTTGTTTTCATTCTTAAACAGATGTATGTGTTTGCATCCTTGTACTTCAGCAGCAAGTGGATTCATTATGATCATATTTCCTATGGTGGTATTACATCAGGTACATTTTCATTATTGCTGCTAGTATCAGCTAATGTGATATTAAGATAAACAGAAGATTATTTCCTTATATAGTCAACATGAGTCTTAATTTCAGGGAAGACGAAGAGTGGAATCCCAAGAGGGCCAAAGCACCCACACCTCCTATTGATTCATCTTTTTCAGCCCCACTCAGGATCTGGGTATAGTAATAACACTACTAAATTGCTTCTTATTTCTGAATGCATTGTATTAACAGTCTTAGTTCATCATCAAAGCTTATTTTTTTTCTTTTTCCTTTTCTTCTTTCTAAGCTAACCTTTTTAGTCATTTCAGTTTATTACTGAGTCAGGAACATCAATGTCTAGTGTATTTCCTCACTGTCTGCTATCTCTTCCTCTTCTTCCTCTTGCATTTAAAGAAATAGTTACTGATTCACTATAATCATTGACATTTCCTCTGCTTTCATTTGTTTCTGTGCTGCTAGCTGTTTCCTCAATTTCATTATTATCAAACAGCTCTTCAGTGATAGACTGCTGTTCCTCATCTTCATATTGATAATTTTATTTTCACATGCATCATCCTGATTTTCAACATCTTCAGTGCAGTCCTCAGAAGATGAGTCATTTGCAAAAGACATTTTCATTACTGGAGTCATCTTTAGAGTCAGAATGTGTTGGTCTATTCTCAGGGATATTGTTTGCTCCTCTGTGCCTTTCATTATCTCTTGGAAGGGATGTGCCTGATGTACTTGCTTGGTCATTATCCAGATAATTAAAATCAAATGTACTTATTTTGTAGATTAAACAAGAACATTTTTTATTATGATTGTTTGTCTTTGAAGCTTTAAAAACATCTTAGTATAAACGTTGAACTTAATTTCACCAGCTATTTAAACATCTAATGTAAGAAATATTTTCATTCAATAGGTAAAACAATGTTAATTTTTAATAAGTTTGCTTCATGGAAATATATATGTTGACATAGCACCATTTTGTAAAAAATGGAGGAAGATACATAAAAATGCAGGTCCTGGTAGCTTCTGTATAAAGATTGTCATTTGCATACATTACAGCGGTTACTGTTAAAGGCCAGAAATGATAGATAGTAAGAAAGTTAAGCATGTCTGCAAGCTGTATGTGGGTAACATTTCTAGCTGGTAGAAGGTGTAGAGGAAGGGGCACATATGTCATAAATTAGAGTTGGCAGACACTGAGACTGCCCCAGCTATCTTGCCCAGCCTAAGCTAGTCATGTTGACTCTCTCCACAGTCCATGGAGAAAACTGTCAGTCCACACGTTCTAGGTGTCTAAGCAGAAGATGAATTGTCTGGAGTTATTTCTCTCCATGTGCTGATTATGGATTGAGCCCACATGTCCAATTGCCAAAGCTAGGGGAGAAGTATCCTTCCTGAAGGCATGTTTGGTAAGTTGGTGGCTCTTGCTGATGTCTCACAAGTCCATTCCCACCCAGTTGCTTTTGAGGGGTGTGTTCAGGTACCCATTCCTGGAATGTGAGTTCTATCAACTAGCCACTGTTACATGTCCTTTATGTCATACCAAGCTTTTTCTATAAATGACATGAGGCACCTAATACTTGGACTTCCCTTGCAACTTTTTCTTTTTGTCAGTAACGGTGTTGTTGCTTTAATTGTCAGTAATAAAGCTTTTTCTTTTTCTTTTTCTTTTTTTGATCCTCACTTTCTTTAAAAATAATTTTAGTTAAAAGATCAGTTTCTTACTAGGTAAGTTTGGCACGTTCTTAGAAATACTCTTCTTAGATTTTTCACACAATGAACATCACAGAGAACTAGAACAAAGGGCAAGCTCTTCAACGATGGCTTCTTGCAAATGGCAGTATTTATGCTAAATCCTGTCAAGACCCCATGAGGTTTTACAACTTTACATTTACAGCATACCCATCACTTCAGCATCCAAGCACAAAGTACACCAATAAATAAGTAAATAAACAAAACCAACAATAGTAATAGTAATAGTAAAAATAAAGATAAAGAAAATCTGGGAAATTTCTATATTTTGCAGATTTTGTTAGGTTTTTTCACAGAACCATAGAACATCAGGTTGGAAGGGAACTCAAGTATCATCTGTGTTTCCATCAACCTGGATTTTTGTTCCCAAGTCCCAGGGCTCAACAGTGTTGATAAAGGCAGAGGTGAAGAAAGTGTTGAGAATCTCTGTCTTTTTGACTTTAGTGACTAATCCACCACTTCTGTTTTGTTGGTTTTGTAGGCATTTCCAAATCCAGGGAAGTAGATTTAACCTATGGAATTTTATTATGTTTGTCTGTAACACTGTTATGAAATTTGAATCAATATGCTCTGCAGTACTTAATTCCCATCAACGTCAGCCTCCCTAAAATCACCGCACTTCTATTTTATTGTACACATTGTGTCTTCCTGACTTAATATTTCTAATACTGTTTGTACAAGATGTTCTGTAGATGCAGCCTTATGGTGCTAATCATGTTTGGCTCATTCCCTTGAATTGGATCCAGAATAACCTCATTTTGCATTAGGGTTATCCTTTTTGAAGAGTCCTTACATGCGGTGGAAGGATTTAGAGTCTCAAAGAGTGTGATCTAGTTAAAGCCATTCCTTTACATTTTTTTAGGTAAAGTAGGGAGGGGATTAAAGCACTTTAAAGTTTCAGTTAATAGAAGGGAATTAGTAGATGTCAATAAGTTTTGCCAATATTGCTGTATTATTTTGCTTTTTGATATCTTATTCATTTTTCATTGTTTTCTTTTTTTGTTCACCAAATTCCTTTTGTGCATTTTCTTGGACTTTCATTAAAAAAAAAAAAAAAGCAAAGCAAAGCAACAGCTTTAGATCTTTATAGTTTGAGCTAAAACAGAACAACAGATTATCTTGTACCCTTTATTGTACATTACCATCCTATTTTGGTTGCTAGCAAAAACATACTATGGACTGTGAAAATGAGTTCTTTGGACTTGAGGTTCCAATATATATTTTGGAGAAGAGTGGTCATTTATGTGTTCAGAAAACAAGTTTTGAGGCAGATTTCTGCCAACCTCTCTTGAGTTTTGCACACAGGTTTACTCTTCTGAAAAAGATACTTATATTTTCCTTCTCTATTTTACTGTCTAAAAGATCTGTATTGTCTGATTATATAAGTATATATGAAAGTAAAGATGGTGTAACTGAGACTAGTAATGCAAAGAAAACAAATTCATGGCATTGACAGTGCCTGACAATTACCAGCAGACCTTTTGTTTTCACTGTCATCTTCAGTAATATAACAAATGTCCTCTTCTGAAAAAAATGTAGAATTCAGAGAAAGGAGGGAACATTATCTTTGGAAATATGCAAAAGTAAAAAAAAAATAATTATTGGCAATAACAAATTGTCTAAGAAAAGCCAAAACCTGTTTCTGAATTTGTTGAATAAAATAGGAAAAAAAAAAAAAAGTAATTTTTTTTTCTATTTTTATTATCTCTATTACTTTACATTTCAGGTCTTTGGAATAAAAAATTATTTCTATTTTAAAAAATAAAGAAAAAAAAAAGAAGTTAAAAGAAAGAGAGCTAAGAGAATAAAAAATTGGGGCCTGCACCAATGAAGCCAAAGTAATTTGCACAGCTCTAGTTACAAGTCAAAACTGAGTCCAAACTCAGAGTAACTAGGAATTGTTTTTACATTATAAAGTTTATCAAAGGCATCTGAAAGTCACTTTTTTCCAATCAGGATAGTATACATGACTCCAAAATGCTCTGTTGGCACTGTCACGCCAATCTGGCCATCCAGTCTGGTCAAGGACTAAGCAAATACAAAGGCTTAGCTTTCAGTTTGGCTTGAGAGGTTGTTCTAGAACAAGCCAGAAACATTTTGGCAGCTTAACATGATGAAGACATGCAAGATTCAACACCTACTTCAAACTTCTAGTGCTAGTATCATTTAAAACATCCTAAGAGGCTAAAGTCATTTGTCATCTTTCTTCTTTGCCTAAAGAAAGTGTGACTACATGCAAAATAACACTGGAAATGCTTCCTTGTAAATGCTATTCCTGTGTGTTACCCCTGAGAACAATCCTTGTGAGAGGATATATGGTAACAAACAGTCTGGAAAATCATGGGAAAAAGTTTGACGTTTTGTGGTGACCACATTTTATTCACTTCAGCAGAGATATCCACTGTCTCTAGGGCAAAGACAAATCTTGATGGTGAACAGTGCTGCTTTCTTCAGCCTTTTTGCTGGTTGGATATGCAAGGAAATCTTGCCTGTTCTCAGGGAAGGAGTTTGGGCTCCAAACAGCAAACACTCACAGACCTGAGATATTTGTCTAAGCTCTTGGAAAAAGCAGAACTTTAGTCTTACCCTCGTCCTTACTATTTATTACTGTTTAGGGGACTAGAGACCTAGTTCTAGGTAGGATTCTGTATGTTCAGAGAAAGAAGGTAAAGATCAGGAATTTTGTCCTACACAGTACTGCAAAAACTTTATCAGGTGGCTATTTGTTATTTTAGTGCAAAGTCCCCAGTTACCTGATTAAGAAGGAGATCCTGTATTCAGAAAATTACATCGGAGTTGAGGGGAGCTGGAGCATGAAAGGGATTGCTTGTTTTAATGAATATTCCTTTCTTACTGTTCTGCTGCTGGCTTTGCTAAAGTAATGTGGTTCAATGACTGCTCCAGCACTTGGGAATGCCTGGATAAGACCAGTACAAGTTCAGGATATTCTGAGCCGATGACATTGTGCATCTCCTTCATTATCCTGCAAATCCACACCTCACTTGGGAAGGGAGCTGCTTTTCGTATGATTGGTGAGATGATTGATTTTCACCTGTGTTTGAAAATTTCATACATTTTTGGGAAATGAAAAATAAAATACTTTCATGATGGTCTGCTGTAAAACATTGCAGCTATTTGCCATGATGTTGACTTTCAATAACTGAAAATTAAAGGTCTACTGAAATAATTTTGCTCCCCAGTGATTTAGAGACCCAGTCTCACCATAATTTAGAGTCAACTTTTCGTCCCCGCATAGTTCCATGATTTGCAAGCTGTTTCTGGCAGCCATCGTTGTCAAACCAATGATATTTCTTCTTCTCCTCCTCACTTTTTGGCCCTTTTCCCTCATAATTAACTTCTTCTCAGATTTACAGCTATTTAGGTCTACCTTTCTAAGGGATATAAAGTTCTGAATGAAAATACTGTGATAAAGAGTACTTTTTTTAACCATTTCCTAACCGGATATGATTGTACTTTTTTATATAGAAAATTAAAATGGAAAATGCCTTCCCTCACAAATATATCATTTTATTTTATATGCACCGTATTAGATGCAGGAAAATGAAGAGTTTACATCCTTAAATTTCAGAGTAAACTGCACGTTAATAAGACTTCAGAATGCAGTTAGTTTTGCTCATATACATCCTTTAAAATCAAATTGCTTTTAGTTTTTGGGCAAAAATGAGGAAAACATTAAGTTAATGCTGCAGTTTGGACCAAATTGTTTGGGAAACTGCAGTTAACTTTAATCGTGTTGATCTCTTCATGGCAAGTAAGTAGCCTGATGCACTTATTATGAATAAGTGTACTCTATTTGGTGCTTTCTCCTCTCATGTGTAATACCTAGGGCTGCCCATATATTCATAGGATTTTGTGTTTCAAAATGGTAAAAAGACAACAAATCAATCTAGGTTAAAATAAACATTAAACTTCATGGGGAAGGGATAAGTAAGTCCTTTGGAATTGTTTTTTCTGGACCTATAGAAAGGCCTTACCTTTACCTACAGTCATACCCTGCTTTTTCCCTTTGAGACCTTCAGCAAATTTCTGGACCCAAACCTATTGCTCTTCCCTCAAAAGAGTCAATTTTTAGTATGACAACTGGGTTCATGTTTCCAGCATTTATATTGCCAACTGTGTGAGGCCAGTTGCTTCCTGAGGTCCTCAAGGGCCTACATATGCTCTGTTATGCATCCTGATTGAGAAGGAATGCTCCTATCATTATCTCTGAGATTTAAAAACTTGTATTTTCATTATGATCTGCAGATGCTCATTTCCATTGAGCAAATGTGATCTAATCAGCTGTGAAATAAATCTGATAATTCCACTTCGGGTGGCACTCTTGAATGCAGCTTATTTCAGAGGAATCTACTTCTGTAGAGTCTGTTTTGGAACCAAACTCAGTGGAAACTTCTCAACACTATGTATCACATAACACAGTGCTGCTTAATGATTCTGCTGAGACAGAGAGCTTTGAGCCCATTCCTCAGTGACTGATATACTTGTTAATTTCAATCAGCACCATTTGGTACCTTAAAACTTTCATTAACAGTCCTACAAATTTAACAAGTAGATGGCTTACCAAGATACAAAGTTGGATTGAGAGACCAGAGTCTTAATCTGTTTTCCATCCCTGGAGATGTTAGCATCTGTGTTCTGTAATCTGAAAATAGGATGCTTATAATTTCATAGACAATGTGTGAAATAAAACTTAAACTTGTTCTCATAGGCATGAAAAAGTTGTGTTCTGTCCCCATTATTTGAATTATTATAAACCACTGCCATAGACCATGTCTCAGTTGTGCTAGGTGCTGGGCAGAAAGTTAGTGATGTGTCTAGCGTGTTCTGAATCAAAACTAAAAACCCACAACAGGCTGATACAGACAGATGAAGGAGTAGAAGGAAACAGTAAGTCAGTGTCATGAGAAGTGTCGCCTGCACCACCAACCTAACTGTGGTTGGGTCTTTCATAGGCCTTGCAGTAAATGGATCTGAAGGTGGATGTTTATGGAGAGCTCCCAAGCATGAAGGGTAGCATAAAAGAAAGTGTTTGAGGATGCGACGAATGACGGGCATGGACATCGTTCACTGTCTGGTGCTGGGAGCTGACACTCTGAAACACAGAGGGAAAAAATAGCATGAGGGATAGACCATGAAGAGCCTGGGTAGTAAAAGGTGTAGTTAGGGGAGGGATTTATAAAAAGAGGTGATATGGTCAAAACAACAGCCTAGAAAAATGGAAGGCTTGCATTTGTCATGAAATGTTGCCATAAGCAAAGACTGAAACCCTGGGCAAAAATTCCTAGTTGTGTGAACGTGTAAGAAAGGCTGTGTCTCTCTATGATATACATAGGAAATCTGCAAAATTTAAGTATAACTCACCTGAGTGATAAGCACAATATTCGGCGTATAGATTAAAGAACTGTCCAGAGAAGCTGAAAAGGAATAGCAAAGAAAGAATATTTCAGCCCTGTTGAACAGAGGTGACAGAAAGGCATTTGGAATGTAGTGTTGGAAAGAGGAGAATCAGTTTTGCTGGCAAGACATGGTGGCTATGACTTAACTGCATACACCTCATCGCTGAATTTACATTTGTTGGTAAGATTTTTTTCAAGCTAGGGTAACGGGGGGTGGGGGGAGGTGCAGGTACCTTTATAACCCTTCTCTATCCCCAAAGTTAAAGGCTGATGGAGAGACTGAAAAAAAAAAACCCACTGACTGGAAAGAAATCTAGAGAAGTAAGAGGACTAGGATGACAGAGTGTCTAGGTGATCAAGAGAAGACATGATCTGAAGACTTTTGAGGAGTGAACAGATATTGAATCTGAACTTTGCTGGTGAGGAAGCAGAGGCCGTGGGGAAAGATGTTTTGACAGAGGGCAGTTTTAGAGGTCTAAGATGGATTTGGAAGGAAATTCTCAATGGTGACTGTAAACACTATGTTTGGTGAGGTTAGAGACGAAGGGGAAGAGCAATGCCAGGCAGAGATGGTGAGAAGCACAAGATGTAAGAAATTTCAGCACTGGTGACTGCACATTACTGGAGTTCAAAGGGAGTGTTAGATGCGGTCATGTTCAGGTAGCAACACGTGGTAATTCTTGTCACAGTAGGTTGCAACTGTCTTTGCTCTGTTCAGGTCCTGATCCCACAGCAATCCCAGGTGAAATTCATTGGTCTAAGATGTATATATTTTTAATTAAAATAGATTTTCTAAACCAAATACTGAAATATTAGAATGTGCTATCAATCCAATAATAGTACATTAACCTTTTTCTTTAGTTCTACTATAGTTTTTTTCAGAGCTTTATTGAGAAAATTAGGCTTAGTGGGATCATCTGTTCTAGTCTTATTTATATTTCACAATAGATACACTTGAAATTCCTATTTCCCTTAGAAACACTTAAAAATAAAATCTGAAACCTGCTCAAAACCAAGAAATACTTTTTCTCTTGCATAACAATTCAAAAAGCCAATTAAAAGAACCCACGATACCGAAGTTAGACAATTAGCAGCTTTCAGTTTGACATATTTTATACTTGGAAATGTTTCCTTGATTTTTTTTGTAATTTTATATAACAAGTTAAAAATAAACCTTCATGGTGATTTAGTAGCATGAACTGAGATTAAAATTTCAAAGACAATTGTAAATGTGATGCAGTTACTGAACATGTGACTCTTTGAAAACATCATTCTGCATTATCAGAGTTAAATGTCAGAGCTCTGCATTTACCCCTGAATGGCATAGCTGGCCCATGTTCAATGACACTAAGGGAACAATGCTTCATTGTATCATTTTAAATATATTTTCCTTGGTGTGTGTCTGTCTCCCCACCCCACTCCCCCCCACCCACCCCCCTCCCCCCACCCCCACCCCGGTTAAACAGTTTAACATTCAGCACTAAACAGACCTATTACTGCATAGTAAAAACCTGCTAATGTGAAATGTACAATGAACTAAAACTCCCACTCTCTTTCTGGGAACAAAATTAAGAACTTAGAAGCTGAGGCAGTGTTCAAGGTAAGGAATTTGCTTGTTGAATACTTGACTTGCTAAACTACTGCCAAATACACATTGCCAAAGAAAACCTAATGATATTAAATATAAATTAAAACAAAAGCTACATACTTTTTTCTTCCAATTTGCTTTTGAATTTTCAGAATGGTACACATGCACGTATGCTTCATCTATATGTTTTTCTTTTCTTTTTGCTTTATTATGGGCCTGGATCGCTACTTTTTATCTGGGAACACTGAGTGCAGTTTCTACAATGGTCACAGGTGACAAATAGACACGGCAACATTTCCTCAAAGTCATTTCTTGGGATATTCAATTCATGTACTTTGCTGCTTGTCATGCTAAGGATTTCTGTCTCCTTTGTAACACCCAAGTTTAGCATGCAAATATTGGGGGTCGCAGGGTAAAGATAAAAGCTGGGGAGCCTTCCTTCCCTTCCTCCCTTTGAAGGAATTCCCTGATACTCTTTTGGTACCCAAATATTGTTCATTTTCTTTCCATTTGCCATTCCACCCCGCAGATTCCTTCACAGAGTTATGTTTTAGCAGAGGGTGATTTAAGATCATGACATTTCTGTTTTATTCAGGCAAAGGAACCCAACAGCAGGTGTCCCCTAGTAGGCCACCTCACTGCTTTAAAATTGTTACAGGACTCTCTTCTGCATCATGCCACCAGAAAGACCTGGATACAGGGCTGGGCAGAGACACAATCTGTGCAGCACGATTGCACTGCCGAACACAAGGCAGGCTGCAGGTGCTGGGCACTGGGCACAGGGTGATAGCCATGGGTACCTGTCTGTCCCACCCCAGTAAATTAACACCTGCAGATTCTGGACTCATGTATACACTGTATTAAACCCAGTCTGTCTTTCTGCTTAATTGTACTAGCACAAAAAGGAAGATGGCCAAACATGTAGATTCTTGGCTTATTTTACATTTTATAAACTATACTCACAGATTTTTCTCCTTTTTTGGATCTTCATAATAACGCCTTCTCAAAACACTACCCAGCCTCTTAGGTCCAAGCAGGTTTTCCCAGAGGCCATCAGTCAGGTTTACGCATTGACCGCACACCTCATACTGCAGCACATATTCCTAAATTACAACAGACAGCATCATGCCAGCAAAGTTCACAACATGTTTTCTCATCTGCTTCGTCCCTTTATTATAGATGCTACAGCCACTTTACTTGCTTCTCTGTATGCATTAAGTAGAGGAAATCAAGGAAGATCATTCAATAGAAATTGCCAAGTAAAACCCAAATGATTGAAATCGAGTCCAAAGTATTAGCTATGAAGATCTGGCTGTTGAAAGGACCAAACATTTCTGTTTCCCATTGATATCCGTGACACACATCACAAAGGCCTATTTTCTCAGTATCCATGACTTATGAAAGTCCACTTTTTATTGTAATTTAGAACATAGACTCTTTTGCTTATATATAATTCTGATCTTTTATAAGTGCCTTAAAAAGTGGCCCTACATTGATAAAAATAATAGGTAATGAGAATGGGACATAATACTCACTGTTAAAAATCTAATTTCTTCCTACTTCAACTGCACCTCACCTCCCTCCTCATCACTGGCCTAACTACATATACTACTGGCCACCACAGGAGAGGAAGAGGTGACACTCAGCTCCTTTCCTTCCTGTGTAAACATGCAGCAAGAGTCAGGTACTCATCCATAATCTGCTCCTTGTTACAAAGTATTATAATTATTTTTATTATTATTCTATTTAATGAAGCTGGTATTTGTGCATTAAACACTAATGAACTTGCTTGCTGGAGATGCAAAAGTTGCTGTTGTGTTACTATATTTGCAGTTTTTCCTCAGAAGTGGAAATTCTGGGACTGAAATTCTCTTAAGTGCATTGGCCACAGGCAGTAAAGCATTTTGTCCTGCTGGTACAGCCTATGTTTTTGGTCAGTGTCTCTTCTTTTTCCCCAAAGAATGATTACATTGCACTATTGCCATCTCTGCACAGATTGACTTCTGTGTAAGATTTCTGAAACTGATGTAGAGTCTGTGATACTTCTGTGACTGTGACAATAAAAGAGGTGGGGTTTCCACAATAGCTGCACTGATTTCCATAATTTACTTTGAATTCAAAGATACAGGCGAGGGCACACAGAATGGTAAGGAAAACAGACCTTCCCTGAGTTTATTGTCTTTACTGTGTTGTTCCTATGGTCTGCCTGCCAGAATCCTAACCCGTATCACCTAGTGAAAATCTCTGCCTAGCTGCTGGATTTACCGGGAAATAATCCTACATGCCATTCAAGACGCTATTTTAATGGGCTTCTGTGTCACTGATTAGCAAATCTGTCTTGTGTAGGTTCTTAGTTCAGATTCACCATGAGTGCAGCCAGGCACAGTAGGCGGTATTGACTAACAATTGCCATGCATAGTTTTTTAAAAAAATGTTTTTAAATATTTGTACATACTATTCATGAATTCATAAGTATATTGGTTCATGCTTATGTCAGAACAAGAACATCAGTGGAGATAAACTCACATTTGTCTGAAGAAGGTGAAATCTGTGGTGGTTCTTCTTTCTGTTGATACTGTTTTACAATTCTGGAACTGCCTGAAGACTTCTGAAAAGTGAAGTTTTACTTATGTTGAAGGAAGTTTGATGATGCCAAAGAGGAAAACTGTCTTCATTCTTTTGTTTTATATAATATTCCAGTGTGACTGAGTCTAAACAATAAAGTAGAGAACAGCAGAAGTACAAAATGTGTTTGCAGTGACCAGTACGCTGTATGTGATATGCAGTATGTGTTCTTACACAACTTTTGGACTTAGGTGCTGAGGTCTTTATGCCCAAGTATCACATTGCTGTAGTGTAGGCAAAATGTGACAAATTGAGGCCAAGCCACAATTTTCTAGGAGGAAATGGAGCCACTGAGCCAGCTGGAAAGGGAAGAAAGCATTTTTCATGAGCTTTGCCAGACAAGCTCTAAGGAAGTTTCCCTGAAGCTGCACCAGGAGCCACAAATGCCTTTGCTGAAAGACAAGATTCAGAGTATCTTACACCAACCCTTTGCAATTGTCATCCACATTGCCAACCATGGGCATTAAAAAAATTGTGCATCAGACCCCCAAACAACTTGGAACTGACTTAAAAATTATAATATATGGGAAAAAAATAAGGTTTATGTATCTTAATGAGCTTCTAGGTTGTTTCATGATTCCCCTTCCTTTAGCTTTGTTTAAGGGGCTTGGGTCTCATTAAAAGAAAAAGAACAATAGGATTATTTTATGATACTCTGGGTTCATGAGAAAACCCTGGTGTTCTGGAGGCTGGAGTGAAAAATGTGGGGTTCACTGGCATCATGAAGGGCCTGCACAGGTCTGACTCCTCTGCTTTCTAATTAGCTAGTCCTTGAGTGGACAGCCCAGGGAAAGAGAAGGAAGAAAGTTGTGAAAATAACAGATAGAGAATAGCTGCTCATTTGGAGGACATAAAAATTTCTATCGCTTTTCTTTCACAAATTTTATCACTGGGTGAACAAGGGTTGAAGAGCTGGATGATCGCACTACAGCATCTCCAGCGCATTACAGACTTCTGCCGCATAGTTTGAAGCAATCTAGCAGACGGTGAGTTATGTGAAAACTTATTGTCATGACAAAGACCATAAAAAATGGAAAATGAGACAATTAAAGACCCCGTGACAAATTTTATAACGAGTATAGAAAATAACACAAAGGTAATCCATAGTATTATCTTTTCAAGGTTCTTCTTAGATGTTGTAAATAGGGTTTATAGTACTAGCTATTTTTTTGCTACTTTGCCATCAATCACCCTGAGCCATTACTAAACTGTTACTTATCTGCTGACAGGTAAAACGAAACTTTAGTGCTGATATTACTGAAGTTTTATTAGTGAGCATCAAGAGCTCAATAGTAACCAAGAGAGAAAAAAAAGCAAACTTTGTTAAAATATTATGCTGAGATTTTTACATTGCCCAGTTTTCTTTTGTTCTCATGGATTTTTTTTTTTGCTTGAATCATTTGAACTAACTTGAAAGGGAAGAGAATAGGCCTGTTGGTTACTAGTTATGGCTGACAACTTTTGTTGTTGTGCATTGCTTATTTGAGTAAGCATTTTGTTGTACTATTACCTGATACCTAGACAAACTTCAGGCTTTGGACAACTTTTCCTTGGTAATGGGTATATAATATTTGTGTTTTTCTTTTAGGTTGCAATGTGTCCAAATTCCAGGTACAGGCAAACGTTACAGTAGCTGACAATTAATAATCTGAAATTAAAGTATATTTGTGTCACTAATTCTTATTACTGAATCAACAGATTTCTGCAAAAATTCCTATGTTTCTCTTTTCACATTAACTTTGATAACAAAGACAAAGAAGACAGCATTATCTCAAAAGTAGGTATTGCAGAGAACAAAAGCAGTTTTAATAGTGCCACCAAGTTAGGAAGAACCCTGAGACTGTGAATAGTACTAAATACAGCTGAAATGAGGGCAAATTGTTAATTATAACCGTCTAGGTTATCTGTTGGTGAAGGTCCCCTCAAAATATATCTTGCTCAATCTTCTCATCTAGTTCAGCACAAAATGAAGCTGGCTGAATTTCACCATAGCTTGTCTCTGCAAGCATAAATTTTAAATATATTGAAGCTTTATTTTTGCTTCATATTTTTCTTTGAATAAAGAAGACCAAAAATCAATCATATATCTGGGATTTAGCTGCTTCAAATAGAGGTCAACTGAATAAGAGCTGGCTTGGTATTAAAGATAATCTACAATGTCAAGGTAAATGTTTAAAGCAAGCAGTTTTTAAAATACTGCTTTTAATAAGATGCGTGACCCTGATGCCTGTTATTTAGTCTTGCACATCTTGCTAACATTAGCTTTTCTAGACTTGGCCTGCAGAGAAGCTACTGTCATTTGCTTCAGCAGCAGATGTACGTATTAGGTTTCTTCATATAGCAGTTTCTCAGCATACCAGTCTTGTTCTCCTACTTGATCCAGTGACAAGCTCAGCTTGCTATTTTATCTAACTGAAAACTAAAATTATTAACTCCTTCATTCTAGCAGTCCAGTTTTTAGCAAGTATAGCTGTTCCTTTGTAATTTACTAGTGATATGCACATATGATATATTGTAGCTCTTACAGTAATGTCTTTTATCTTTGACTTCTGGTGCTTCTGAAGGCATGAAAATACATAGATTTCATAGATGATACTAAATTGAGATGGCATATGAAAATCAGCATGTACAGAAGACAAAGGCAAAGAACGGGCAGGAAATAAAATTAAATTCATCTTGTAAAAATTAGTTTGAAAGATAAAAAGAAATTGTCTAAAATGCATGGATAAGAAGACAATTTGGATAAAATCCTGAGAATGCTGAAATCCGTGGAAGCTTTGCCATTTAATCAACTCAGCCAATACTTAGCCCCTGGCAAGTAATACTCAAGGAGATCAAGGGATGGTAGATGGCAATAAACTAAGTATAAAGTTGTTGTTTGAAGAAGTTTGCTTATGTAGGCATGTTGACATGTTGGATGCGTAAATGTCTCTGTTAAAGAATCCAATCCAAACTAAGATATTCTGTAATTGGTACCTCTGCACTTTAGCTACTGTTTCAGCCACGTCATTAATTTTGAACAATACACTTACTTATCTGTGTGCTATTTTTTGTGATTCATAGTCAAGGGTGACACTGCAGTTAGTTTGGACATGCTGAGAATAGCAGTGTGAAGAGGACTATGTAAAACTTTATGTGATCAGTACTTCCTATCACAACATTTACAGTGCCTTTTGAAGTAGACATCAGTCTGCTATGCAGCTCACCCTGTATGCTTTTCCTGATGGAGGACTTGTGGCTTCTATTCACAGAACCCTGTGATTTCCGTCACATGCTGTTCTGCTGCTCTCTGTTTGCACCTGAATGTTCAAAAAGTTGGTAAATCATGCTTAGTACATCATGTCTTCAAGATGACCTTGAAGCCCTTTCATAGAATCATAGAATTGTTTAGGTTGGAAAAGGCCTTTAAGATCATCAAGTCCAGACGTTAACCTAGCACTGCCAAGTCCACCACTAAACCATATCCCTAAGCACCACATCTACACATCTTTTAAAGACCCTCATGGATGGTGACTCAGTCACTTCCCTGGGCAGCCTGTTCCAATGCTTGACCACGCTTAACTGTGAATAAATTTTTCCCAATATCTAAGCTAAACCTGCCCTGGCACAACTTGAGACCATTTCCTCTTTTCCTATCACTTTTTACACGGGAGAAGAGACCAACACCCACCTGCCTACGACCTCCTTTCAGGTGGCTGTAGAGACCGATAAGGCCTCCCCTGAGCCTCCTCTTCTCCAGGTAAACAACTCTGGTTCCCTCAACCGCTCCTCATAAGACTTGTTCACTAGTTATGTTGTCCTTTGGATGCGCAGCAGCACGTCAATGTCTTTCTTGTAGTGAGGGGCCGGTCACATTAAGAAGGGGGGTTTTCTTGAACCCATTATATTTGAACAGCCTGTCAGTTTCCCAAGAAAGACAAGACCCTTGTGTCCGGCCAGCCTGTCCACTACCTGCGTTTTACAGCCCACTGTATCAGAGGGTGATTCGACCAACCGATTCAGGGACCCCCACTGACAGCATCACTGAGTGAAATCCCTTATAACAACTACTCAAATCTCCGGACACTGATACAAAATTAACTTCAGCTGAAGATTTTTATTATACAAAATACAAGTTTGTGACAGGATAAGGTTCAAAGATTGCCCATGATAATATACTGACTGCAAAGCAAGCTTAAAACAACACACTTAATAGCATGAGTCAGTCATAGAATAAAGTTCTTACCCAACAGGCATCCCTGTGGGGAAGACAGGTTCGGCCCATCGACTGATCCCAGAAGTTACAGTGGAGTCTTCCTTAACTTCTCCCTTCCTTTGCTCATTTTTTATACTTCATAGGACATTGCATCTTCATTATCATACACAGGATTGGTTACAAGTTTCTTGCTTCTAATGCAAATTAGTGCATATCCTCAGATGGCACCGCTGAAGATTTTTACTAACTAAGCATGCTCCCCATGTGGGGTTTTGCCCTCTGTCAGGGGGGTTATTTAAGTTGGAGGTCGTGATCTCCCACTATCACAATTACCTTTGTCCTAATTTCAACTAATTTTCTGCTGTTGTATGTGGGTTGCAACACCTTATCAGATTGTCTTCTCTTGCAACCAGAACTTCCTCACTTGAAGGCTTCTTTCTTGTATAACTGTGTTCTTTTTACCATCTGCTCTTTGTCTCCTGTCCTTCCTAAGGCCGAATCCCTTAATTAGAAGTTCTTTAATTTTGATGACATTAGAGGGAGGGTCAGCTTGACCTAAACTTTGTGCACAGAAATGTTTAACATATAGTTAGTCACTAAATCAGAGTGTGGTAATTCGGAAGTGCATACAACAATCCCCCCTTTTTGGACTTATTTTTTTATATTCAGACCAAGACCAGTTCATTTTCTTTACATTTAGTTGTAGCTTGAGTGACTCTAGTCACACACGTTGTTACTGATTGGTACCATGTGCCCAGTGAGGTGTGGTAGCACCTTGCAGGCAGGTAACTTGGGATGGAGGTGTGCGTTGGTATTACAATGAGATTACTTCATCTGAAGAAAGTATTTTCACCACAGTGTTTGACTCAGCAGTGGACATCTCATAGATTCTTCATGTGACAATTGCTATGCAGCTTACCAGCTGTGTGGTACCGTCAAGTTCCCGTTCCTGCAGGGAGCACAACAGAGCCTGGCCATGGGGCCTCCACTCGGCTCCACCCTCTGTCACTCCTATCAGCATGTGCTGAGCTGGCAGGGTGTGCTGCTTAGGGAGATGTGGTAAAGTAGATTTTGTACATGCCAACTATCCTGAAAGTGATAGCTGTATTTTACCCTAAAAAGCTTTCTGTAATACTATACTTCTGTTAGGTCCCAGTTTTCTCTAATCCCCCCTCCAAAGTAATTTCCCCACAGGGGCCTAAAACTGAACACATTTTTCAAGGTGCGACCTCACCAGTGGTGAGTACAGTGGGACAATCACTTCCCCAGTCCTGCTGGCCATGCTATTTCTGACACAAGCCAGGATGCTATTGGCCTTTTTGGCCACCTGGACACACTGCTGGTTCATATTCAGCTGGCTGTCAGCCAGCACCCCCAGGTCCTTTTCTGCCAGCCAGTTTCCCAGCTGCTCTTCCCCAAGCCTCTAGCATTGTGTGGGATTGTTGTGACCCAAGTGCAGGACCCAACACTTAGCTTTGTTGAAGGCTGCATACAATTGCCCTCAACCCATTCATCTAGCCTGTCCAGATTCCCCTGTAGAGCCTTCCTACCCTCAAGCAGACCAACATTCCTGTCCGACTAGTTGTGGTCTACAAATTTACTGAGGTGCACTTGATCCCCTTGTCCAGATGACCTGTTTGTGCTGCATGTGCCATGTGATGGCATTCAAGATGATCTGTCCCACAACCTTCCCCAGCACTGAGGTCAGACTGACAGGCCTTCCCCAGATCCTCCTTCTGGCCATTCTTCTAGATGGGCATCACATTTGCTAATTCCAGTCAACTGGAAGATTTTTCTTGAAGTCCATCTCTTCACAGCTCTGCCTGGTCTCCCAGATAGACTAACAGCATACTGCAGGATGTCTTGCCATAGCATTCTGCATTTTAGCAAATATATCTAAACATATTGGTGATGGAATTACTCTGCATGATCAGTGTACCTTTTGTACAACATCCAGCTCTCCCACAGACAGTGCCATGAAAGAAGCACAACAGCAAATGTGCATTTAGGATTCTCAAAGCAGAAATTGCATCCATGAATACGGAGAACTGGAAATTTTCCTGAACACATTTTTTTTTTTTTCTTTTTGTGAAAAGGCTATAGCTTCTCATGGGCAGGAGTCTTTATGGTGATCAATTGTTTTTTATTGGGAAAAATTTCCTAAGAATAAAATTTGTGGTGAAAACAAGAGAATGAAAAGACTTTTTTTGAGAACTAGTGGACAAATATTGTTTTCTCCTCAGCTAGGCAAGGCCTTTCAAACTGTAAGCCAAATTGCTTCAAGTCAGAGAGTGGAAAAGCTTGAGAATGGTTTTCCCTGAAAATTAACAGGGGTGGAGGCCTGGTACAATGGTAAGATGAGAAATGTGCTGTCATCTTTTGCTGGGCAGAGATACAACTAGAAAGGTGAAATGGGGAGATCTAAATAAGCTTTATTTCCACATAAGCTTTAAAACATTTTGAGATGCATTCTATTAAAAACAACTAGACTAGAAACATAGAAACACAGTGAGATTTACAGCCATGTTGGAGAAAACATGAGCAAACCAGGTTTGCCTGTCATGCCCAGAGCGTAATAATAACTGATATTGCTTTATTGCTTACATCATTGGGCTGAGGAAGAATTGAGCAGACTTTTTTTTTTTTTTTTCAATAGTTTTCTGTAAAAGAAGTTAACAGTCCATTAGTACTTGTTTGTGGTAAAGGTACCTTTATGTCATAGCCCCCATACAAAAAGTACTGAGTCCTGAAGGTGGTCCAGCAGCCAGTAACAGAAGTAGTCCAGAGCAATTGTGTTGCCCTCCTCAGCAGGCAGCAGCAGCTAGTAGTGATCACACATCCTGGAAATAACTATTTAAAATTACATAGATATTTAACGAATTTTCAGAACCCACTGAAACATATTTTCTAACTACTTATTTTTTCTAAAAGGGCCTGAGCCAGTGCTGCTTGTTTTTTTAAATGTTTTACTCTGCCCACTGAAACTGAACCTGCAGAACTGACTGCAGAGGATTCACAAAACTTTTGTGAAAGAGACTCCTAGGTCATGACAGTAGGCAGAGTAGGTAGGATGTTCCTTTGAAATAAAAGTCACTGGATTAAGGTGTAGGTTTGAATTTCAGAAACTGCTACAATTTCTAGGAAATTCCTTAGCCACCAGGCTGCTGGGTTATGTTCTGTACTTAGTATTTTTCTTTGAGAAAAAGGAGCTATCCTAAAATGGTATGGATATGTTGAATGTTTAGCAGCTAAACCCCACCCCCACCCCCCCCACCCCCCCATTTTATTTCTTCTTTCACCTAAGGAGAGGCAGGCTTTAATCCCTTAGATCAAAAAAAGTGAGTGTTTTGACAATTTGCATCATGAATCACCTGATTCAGCAGAATAATCAATAAGAAATACTCTCACACAGTAGTCCAAATAATCTATTTCATATTGGAAGTCTACATAAGAAATATACAGAAGAATTAAAGAGCATAGTTTATAAAAAGAAATTAATTTTGGAAACTGAAAATGCAATGTGTTGCTTAGGACATAACATCCTGAAATAACTCCTGGATTCACAAGCAGCTCAAACTTAATGTCTCATGCTAGGACCATGAAGAGATTTAAGTGTGTCTTGTGCCTTTTTTTGACAAGTCAGAAGTATATCAACTGTGTGCCTCAGCAGGACCAGATTAGAGATACGAAGTGCCTAACCCATGGAATGATTTGAGATCCCCACCTGTAGAAATGAAAATGCATAAATGTCGTAACTCTTCCTGCGCTCTGTAGCGGAGGCAGTTCCACTGCAGTACCTCACCCTGCCATTTGCTGTCTGATATATCTAATCTGCCTCAACTGTCCAGTTTCTTGCTATGATTCATTTTCTTAATATGTGTTTGTCCTCACGCACAATTTTGCTACTTTACATAGAGAAGCAGCTCTTTCACTTGCTGAGATACTAATACTGAAAAATCTGAAGTATAAAAATTATATTCTGAAATAGTGAAATGAATCAGAATATTCTGTACTTTGCTTGTGAGAACCATTCAGGTCTTACACATTGTAAGTGCATAGAGAGCTTTTGTTTCTTGCATTCTGCTTAGATAGCTCTGTGATTTTCATTTTTCCCTCCACCTTTACATCAAGGCTCAACATTAGCTTCAGTCATGGATTAACTTTTCTTGCCTTCAGGTTTACCTTGTATCTACTTGTTTTCCTTCTGTTTCCCTCATTACCCAGCTTAGCTCTTTCAAGTATTACTTCCTTTATAGGTCTGACAAATGTTAATTTTGGTTTTATCACAAATCTTGTGTCAGGTTCTTACATTCAAACTCTTCTGAGCAGATCTCAATTTTCATACCTATTATGTAACAAGAAAAATGAAGGAAATAACTGTGTTTGCAGCACTTACGAATGCAAAGTAAAATTAAAAATTGCAACTTAAAAAAGGTATAAACCTGAAGTCTATAAAGAAAGTCAAGAAGTATATTTGGACTAAAGTGTCCTTGTTCCTGACCATCTAGAATGGGGAGCTACTCAGGGCATTCTTCTTCTGCAATTCCCTTCAACAAAGGTGTCTGGGACTTCTTCCAGCAGAAATGAAGGTCCACTGGGAAAGAAAGAAGGAAAACATATGCACTCATGGCTTACCTTCATAAACATATGGAATATGGCTAGGACCTGGAGTTATTCCTGGATTCCGCTTTATACTTATGCGAAAACTACCACACAAAAATTACCCTCACATAGATTTCTTGCTTTTGTCCTCACCACCACCACCAGCAGCCCCTGTCTGTCATCTCTTCCAACCTTCCCATTACCCCCATACCCAGCACTTGTCCTAAACATCTTTACCAGCATCTCCTGACATTGAAATCTCCTTTACTTGAAATGAGTTTAAAATTCAAATGGCCTCTTAATAGATGCTAGTGAAATGCAATATTGCCACCATTTGTCTTTAATAAAACACCATTTGTCACTATTGCTAAGGCCTCTGTTCCTCCTCCCCAAAGCCTGCTGACAGGAAGGAGGTGTTATTGCTGCCTTTGCTTCTGTCACGTGTCTTGTTGTTTTGATTTTGTTTTGTTTTATTTTGTTTTTTAATTTTCCTGTCTTTAAGGTCTGCTCAGATGATGTCTGAGGGTGGTACCTCTTCAGGGGTGGAAGTTTTGCTCCTCTACTTCATCCACCCCCAAAGGAGTTGAGAGAAGTAGAACCCATTCCTTCTTTGCTAATGCTTTGCCCTTCACAAAATACAGAACAGGAGCAGCAGAACACTTGTAATATTCTTGAGCATTTTAATGCTGCCCTCAGAGGTAAGAAATTCAGTTCCTCTATAACCTTTTCTCCCAGGGACTGCACACTGCAAGAAGGACAAGGGAGAACTCTGACTTGCTTTGTCTCCCCTTTGACTAAAGGGTTCTTTATGATTTTTGTTAGTCTATAAGTTAGGAAAGCATATGATCACCAGCAATCTGTAGTAGGCACCTTAGACCGGCATTTACTTTAGGATCGTCTTCATAATTCAGCATTAGCAAAAGGGTTTTCTAAGACTGTTGCTGCAGCTCTGTCTTTTCTTCTGCTATTTCTTGTCTTTTTCTTCTGTCTGCTTCTGAGGGAAACAATCCATAGAACCATTTTGTGAATTTATCTTGAGATTCCTGTCTAAGGGAATTTCAGGAAACATTTAGTGTTTTATAGACACAAAGGACTCAGGCTGAAGTAGTTTGAGTAGAAAAATGAAGCATTCTGAACATGTATAAGGAAAACACAAGGGACTGAGGTTTTGAAAGTAATTTTTCAGTTTTCCCAGATAATGTTTTCAGTGTAAAACCACTTTTGAAAGAAAAGAATCCAGGCAATGTTTGGGACAGCTCAGAAAAGCTGGATCAGGAACTATATAGGTATTTCTATACACAGGCATATCTGTGTCTACAACCAGAACATGGCTGGAGAGCTTGGGATTTCTTCTTTTATTCAAATATGTCTGTTACAGTGATCTGCCAACTGAAGTTAACAAAATACTCCCAATGGTTTCACTGTGTGATGGATTGAGCCCCAAGGGCTCTGCGTGGTTGCACAGGCAGGTACTGACTAGTTGTATGTGTCTGCTAGTTTATTTGTTTTTTACCCGTCTAACCTTGCCACCCAGAGAGTGTTGGTAAGCCACATAATGGAAAGCATGTAAAACTAGTTTTCAGTAGAATATAGCCCTTGTGGGTAAATAATTTAACTCTCCTCCCCCGAGTACTGTGTTAGAAACAATATTCAGCATAAACTGATTGTATAGATAGCCTGATTGTAAAGCAAGATTAATATGAAAAGGCAAGAAGTCTGCAATAAAACCTACTAACTTAAATCATCCGCATTTGTGTACAAGCATTCATATTTAGCAACAGTCCCAAGGCTGAGATTAAAGCTGTTTGGTAGGTTACTTCAAGGCCTTTTTATTGCTAAATCTTATTATGTCTCTAAAATGTAGAAATTAATCACCTGTCATCAAAGCTACAGTGGATTATTGACTTCTAAATGTCTCTACAAAGTGATTCATGACAGAATGAAACAGGAGACTGAACTAGCACTGAAATTCTTTTTGCATGTGATAAAAAGGGTCTATTAAAAATGTTTGAACAAATGCTGGCTATTAGGTAATCATCACAAAGGATTTTGTTATCAAAACGTGGTGCTTCTTGAATAACCTTATTCAGTTACATAGATTTGCAACACCAATCCCCTAATAGGGAGGTTATCTGGAGAATTTAGACTGTTCATCTGAGAAGGCTGACATTAGGTAAATTGCAGCAGGGTTTTCTGAACTACCTGCAAGCCAGTGATGGCGAACTGTTGTTTGCACTTGCTCCCAGGTATTTTAACTGAAAATCACGTGGGTATTCCAATTCAGAACCATTGGGTTGTGACAGGAAAATTTCTTATCATTCGGATATTTTGCTGTATATTCAGTGTCAGTTTTTCTTTGAAATATGTCATAAAATACCATGAGGATATACTGCTGAGGGGAAGAACAATCTGATTTCGATTAAGTCAAAGTGTGTTTCCTAAAGGATTGATAAGGGTCCCCATTCAGTTATAGCTATCGTGCAGCTGGATAGCTGTGACTGTGTAGTGTGATCTGGGCACGCAAGCCACATTGGCTGGTATTTCTGGGAGAAGTCTACATATCCCAGACCGCTACTAATAAGCATGTTTTTGTCCTACTCAGAGCTCCTTATGGAAATCAGAAGGGAAATCCTCAGTAAGGGTGTGCTGACACACATTTTTTCTCCAGAAAGCCAACCACTAAAATTATTTTCTAATAAAATTACTATGGAGAACATGGAGATTCTGGACAAATACCCTAGGTGTTTTGCTATAAATATTAGAAGGCCAGGTTTACAACAAATGTATTTGGAAAGGCAAATTTTAATGGACTTTCAGAGTTTCTGTCAGTCACATTATGGGTCTGCAGAGTGTGCCTCAGTTTTCTGCTTTCAACAGGCAGTGAGCTAGGCTGAAGGGTACTTCCTCCCAAAATTTCACAGCTTGTGCTCTCACATTAACTCTTTGCCATCTGGCAACAAGTGTACCTTAGTCTGTCTGTTCCTTACATATGATATAAGACAGGGACTGACTGAATTTTCACTTAGTCACTTTGATGTCTAATACAAGTTAGAGGAAAATGAAGGAAAGGCGTATTCAGCAAGATTGATCATTATGCTTTTAGGTAAGAGATTGGCAAAAGAAAGGTTATAATTGCAAAAAATAATGAGGCAGCTGTTTGGTTTTTTTAATTTACATGCAAAACTAGAATTTCTCTAGCTGTTTTTAGTACCCCTCATTTGCAATTCGTTGGGCATATCTTAGCTGCCAAAGTCAACATCTTGAGTTCCTACAGTGACCCTGCCTTGTGATGCCTTCCACAGGGCTTAGTAACTGCATCTTCCTCTACCTTTGCTTCTATTTTCCACATTGATTTTTACAGAAAAATGGTGACATTGATTTGTATAAAAATGAAAATGCTTTTGATGGCACCATGTGGAGTCAGGCAATTTAGGCACTTAAAATGATTACCTTTGTTCAATCTGACCTGCTCAGACAGGGATTTGTGTGTGCATGTGTCTGTTTGCCTGCTTCCTATGTGCTATGAATGGCTCTTTTAGTAAGCCTTGTTGTGTGTAAAGGGTTTTTTCCCCTTGCTCCTTGTCAGCTTGCTGCCTCTGTCTTCACTGTCCTAGCTGGGTTGTTCATTTTGAACTCCTTTGGTTTTGAGACCTCCTTAGATGTGCATACATGCTGTGCATGCGTGCTACATGCTCACGGTCCCTGCAGAGACCCCAGATTATTGATACAGAGAATATAAAAAAGTTGGTCCATCTGGACATGCCAGTGTGAGCAAATGTTTTCTGTTCTTATTCCTGTCCCTCACAATTTTAACTGACATTCCTATGTTTAACAGTTAAACACAGATTAGAATATTATTGTCACTGAGTTCTTACGAAGGTGTTTGCCGTCTTCCCAGGTGGTGCACACTTTCAGCTGTCACAGAAATAACTGTGAGAGTCACAGACATTGGTTGGAAGGGAGATCTGGTAGTTATCTAATGCAAACTCCTATTCCAAGCGTGACTATCACCAAATGCTGGAGCATATCGGCCAGGACTGTGTGTCACTGAGTGTGAAAGACCTCTGGGGATGGAGATGCCACAACCACTCTGGGCAACCTGTTCTCTCTAAACAGAGCTTTCTCCTTAATGCCCATCTGGAAATTTGCAAGCCACGACCTGTGGCCCTTGGCCTTTGTTATTGTCTGCCACTGACGGAAGAGTTTGACTTCCTTACCTCATAACTACCCTTCAGATGATTGTGGGTCGCTGTTTGATCACCCCTTAGTCTCCTTTTCACCAGACCAAACAAACCCATCCTCTCAGTCTCTATAAACTGTGAGCTGTAGGTCCCTGACCATCTTTATAGCCCTCTGCTTCCACCTTGGGATCCTTCTTTGGTTTCTGCATGTCCCTCCTAAGCTGAGTGGCACACGCTGGATACTGTGTTCTGGGTGCAGCCTCCCCCGCACTGCACAGAGGGGCACACCGCAGGGCACACTCCTCCTCATGCACCTTGCTCATGGCGAACCACACTATTGGCTCGTATTAATGGTGACTACTGTAAGCCAGCTCAGCATTAGATATCTGCAGGACTGTCTGCTGGGCGGTTGCATCCTGGCTTGCACTGAGGCCTGGGGTTATTTACCTGAGTGCAGAACTTTGCAGGTTTCCTGAATGAGTTTCATGAGCCTTTTGCTGGCCCAGTTCTCAAGTTTCTCAAAGTGCCTCTGGACCAAAGCTCAGCCATTCATTGTGCCAGCCACCCTCTCTAAATTCAGCGTTGCCTGCAGAATTGCTGAAGGTGCAATCTGTGTCATTGTCCATGTTGTTAATGAAGATGTTGAAAAACATGGGCCCTGGTATTGACCCCTGGGGTACTTTGCTTGATACTGGATACCAGCCATACGTTGAACCATTGATCTCTACCCTTCAGGCATGGCAGTACAGCCGAGTTTCAATCCACCTGGCAGTCCAGCCCCCACAGTATTTCAATTAACATAATATACCCTTTGGAGTGTTTTGGGTTTTTTTAAATTTTATAATAGATAGTAATGCAGAAGTATCAACCACCTAAAACATGGGAGATGGGGCCAATAATGAAATCAGAGTCCACATGGGCACTGTATTCAGTGCAGTTTTGGTCAATTTTTGAGCCAAGTAACAGTGCCACATTGAAATGACTATGAATAACCTCTTTTTAGTTTTCAGTTTTTAAAAACACATTCATTAGCTGTCAAAATGATACCCTTATTTTTTCCTAGAACTTGGTGTCCAGTTAAGGTGAATAGAAGCTGGCCTGAACTCTTAGGGATATAGCTAGGTCATCCTAAAATCTGTACCATCAGTATTTGTAAACACCTTGCTGCAATGCTCTAGAAATGTAGGTGAAAGTAAAAGTTATTAAGATTCAGAGGTGACTGACATGGTCCTTATAGCTATCAGTTTACTAATATCTATGGTAAAACTGGGAAATCAATTTTCTAGAAATACAGCCCTCTAACATTTGAAATAAAACACTATGATGCTGTCTGAAAAGACTCATAATGATATTCCAACTCCTTTTGCACTTTTAGACAGGGAAATGGAGGGTTTCTTTGCTGTTTTGAATCATCTTAGAAATATGTTACTGCTCATCTATGCAGCTATGATTTTTATTTTAACTTGACCTTAACTTTTATTCAAAATATTGTTGAAGAATTTTTTCGGCATAAAAGCTGAGGTGGTAATTCAATACTGGCCTATGACTATACAGGTGCAATAACATGACGCGTTGATTGAAGAACACTGGCTGTGTCTCTGCCACAGACTGGCTAGAGAGCTTGGCCTAAGATGAGCATGCAGCTTAGGAAATTCAGAGACGCAGGTAACTGAAGAGACCCTTAGGTTCTTAGGTTAAGAGACCCAGAAAACCCTTAGGTTCTTTTAGGCTCTTCAGTACATTTTCCTTTTTGATAGGCATCCTCTTTCCTGGCTTTTGATTCCTCTTTCTTGTAGATACCAACAAAACTGAGGGAAGAAGTAGGAACGAAAGAAACACAAACTCCTCATAAGTGTCCTCTCAGCTCATCTGCAATAGCACACCTATGAGACAGAGCAAAAAACCAGTTATTAGAGGAAGGACTTAAGAGAGGACGAGGATGTTAACAATAGTGTGGATGACTGCTGACTAATGTTTTCATCACTGAATGGATGTGTTTATATGTGTATGTATCTGTCAGGGGAACAGGATATGCTTGTCGTCCTATACCACTCGTATACCAGGAGTATGATTGTATTTAAAATTGCCTGTACTGAGAATGACAGGAAAATGCATTTCAGTATTGCATGTGAAAATAAGGACAGTGAAAGCTCCTGCTGTATTCTCTAATACAAAGATTATTGTTAATGAGTGTATGAAAAATGGGACAGGTAGTGACATTTGTTGAAATTACGTGCTTTGAACCAATTGGTTTTAACAGAATTCTTGTAAAATACTTTGTGTATGGAATATTTAGTCACACTGTGATCTTTAATGAATTAGTTGCTGTACAGCATGAGAATTTCTTGGAAAGACAATTATGAGTTCAGATTCAGAGCCACACTGCGCAAACAAGGGTTGCTCTTTGGAGCGAAAGTCACTTACAAAGTTGCACTAAATTCCAAACCTTGTTCAGAGACCAGATTCCCTATCAAGGAATGAAAGAAGATAGGAACTCCAGAGAGCTTTTCAGGCCCTCCTCTCTGTGTCGTTATGCTCTTTGGCTAAACCTAGGCTCCTTTATAACATAAGAAATCCTCTCAGACCTTGCCTGTTTGAAAGAAGCATCATCTTTGTAGCATGGGGGACATTCAAGGCACACCTTTTCCCTTAAATCCTAAAATGACAGCTAGAAAAAAAGTTTAGAAGAAAGCCTTTAAATCATATTGATTCCCCTCTAATTATGGTATACCTATCTCAATCTGTATACAGCACTCTTGCTAAGAGAATCTACTGGCAGTGCAGCACAAAGGTGCAGTTCATGAATGGCTTTGCTGAATGGAATGATATTATGCTGGTGTAAAATATGTATAAGTGAGATCATAATTAGGCTCACTAAATTAAATAATAGCTACCCTAACATTTCATATTCCCATGGCATCTGGCACTTACATATATGTTTTATTAGGTAAGTCAAGGGTGGGCATGCGTTTGTCTGTTTACTCACAGTTCAGTAGTTCAAAGGAGAATTTCTTTGAGTATGTTGTATATATTTGTGCCCCCTGAGGCACATTTTCCTTTTTCCCCAACACTAACCCATTGCAACATCTCTGATCTCAGATGAGTTTCTTGTCCAGAGAGCAGTGTTCTCTTCTGAATACTGGATTTATAGAGAGCAAAATGTGGACCCTCATCCTTACATTTTTTCCTCTATTTTTTGTTGAATTAACTTCTTGCTTCACTTTTGGTGGCACAGTTGGCGATTCCCGAATACTTTTGCAGAGCTACAATTTCACTAGTAGCATATGGCTATCTAACAGGTGGAACAGACACTGCACAAATGAGAATTTGCCTTTGGGTCTTTTCATAGTTTAGCTTCTGTGAATTTGGCTGTTGCATTTACTATTCTAAACTTGGTTATTTTTTTACTCATCTTCATCCAGCATATTTCCGATGTGTCTGAACAAGTTTAAAAGACTGTAACAAAGTGAAAAACCCCCATGCACAACTTTATGTTTCTCACTTGTCTTGCTACTCCTCCCCCTCTGCTATCATGTTTTAGTTCATGATACCCTTCCAGGTGTGGAAGTACCTCTTTCTTGCCTCCTGCCAAGCTATCTAGGCTCCTTCCTCAATGTTTTTCATCACTGATCTGGATAAGCTACTTGCCTTGCCTCACCTCAAGGTTAGATCACCGTTTGGATGCAGTATACTTGCTTTGTCTCCTGCTCCTGTAGAGCACGAAAGGTGAGCAAGATGCTGAGTGTCTCACCAATAGCTCAGAGGACCCATTGACCTCACTGGACAGTATAAATAGGGTGGGTTAAGAACTACTTTGCGTTGCTTAGAGTCATGCCAAATAACCGGTGAATCTGGCCCACTATCTTTATACATGTGTACAGCATCAAGCACACCATTGGGACTTAACAGACAATAAGATAATGGATGTGTTAAAAATACCTATGACAAATTCAATACAAGAATTGAAATACAGGGTAAGTGGAAAGGTGAAGTGTTGGTGAAAGTCTTAAATCTCAAGCTGACCTTTTTTTTTACCCACAGATTTGCCATTGCAACTTCTGTGCTGCTCCATGGTTGCCTTAATTTATATGACTAATGACATGAAAGATGTAAAATCTGTAAAAATACAGTGTTTGGCTGCTTAAATTAAGTTTATGAGTTTTTCTTAAGCCTGCCAAACAACTTAAATATTTCATGGCTTTCACAGGCTACAGTTCTAATATTTATAACTCTTGTGTGCAGATTTCAAAAATTATAATTACAACTCCCAGGATCCCAGATATAGCAGATGTTCAATATTTTGTACGATGTTGGCAGAAATGCTTTTCATGCTCTTTTTGATCTCAGTACCCCATGTATTGTATTTGCTACAACAAGCTGTTGATAAGAGAGTTTATTGTTATTTCCCTGTAAAAGACTCTGTAGGGCAGATTCAGGATGGCATATAAAGGAGAATGAATGGGGATTCAGCCCTAATGAATAATGAGGAACCCTGTGCGGTGTATTCTTTCAAATGTCGCCCTAGTAAATGGCATATAGTATATCTCTCATTGCATATATCCACACAGGACTTTTCGAGTTACTGTGACCCTTTCATTTTAGGCTATACATCCTTACCCCATTCCCCTGTATTGATGGATCATGTTATTTCCCATTCTTTCTTGTATATTCACCCCCATGGTGCACATGTTCCTTCTATGTGAGTGCAAGAATAGCCTTATTTGAGTCAGATGCCAAAGCCCATATATATGTTTTAATCAGAGAGCTGATGTGCGAGATAAAATTATGGCACCGACTCTGATTTTTCTAATGATGTGCTTGCATGAGGAGAAGAGAAATGAGCTTTAAGCAGCTGGGCTTGTCTCAGCTCTTGCCATGTTTTACTCATATTATATTCCTTATTATTGTAATTGGGCTTTTTTTCTTACAACCATATTGGGTACTCAGTTAAACAGTTAAACATCAGTGTCACTTAAACAGTTGCCCCAAATTTACAACACTATAACTGTAATCACCCTCTACCCTTTACAGGCAGATTTTAATGCAGTCCACAAAGGTCAAAAGAAAAAAAGAAAAAAAAAGACTATCATATTAGTAGGTTAATACAATATCCTACAGTATTACTGTTAATGCATAACAGTAGCAAATAGTAGAAGTCATTATATAAATGAAATAAAGTAATTTTAATTATGCAATAATTATTTAAGTCACAACTATAAATGTACAGAAGACACCAACATTCACACTGCTTTTTAAGGATAGCTTATAAAAAATTCAAATTAGGTACCTGGCATTTGATTTTCAGTATTACCTTAAAAATATCCATGTGAATATAAAAATTAGATTAAAAACATAATGAAACTTGAAAAAAAATTATTTAATGATAGATGGACACTTTCTGTTATCCATGTCTATAGTAATACTGTAAGATAACTAATATACCATGTTTTTTGGAAGTTACTTAGTTATTTTTGTTGTAGGGTTGGTTTTGTTGTTGTTGTTTTTAGTTTTGGTGGGTTTTTTTCAGTTCTTCAAACCACAAAAACTGAAACAATGAGAAATGTTGCAGACGAGGAATCTACCAAAATGGCTTTTGTTCTGTAGATAAAATCCAAATATAACATGAAGCCAGTATGAAAGATCCTTGAAGCTTGATGAGATTGTCTGGAGCAGAAGATGAAAACTACATAAAATGACATTTCCAAATTGGTGGCTTCAGAGCTGATAAAACTACTCTGGATGACAACCAGCTATAGGTGATTGTATGATAGTTAACAAACAGATCTTTCTGTAATTTTGAACACCACTACTCAGGCAGTAGTAATAGATTTAAAGCTGTATTACTTAGGGAATGTTTAAGGGCAATGTTTTATATACTAAATGTAAGTTGAGTTTAAAAGAGTGGTTCCAGTGACTGTGCAGATAACGAGGATGTGTATTCAGATATATATTTTGTACTTGCCTGTTAAGAAGGCAATGCAGAAACCAACATTGTGTTACAGAACTGGATATCTGGAACCACAGAAAAGCTTTTAAAGCATGCTGGTCAAACGCCCTTTCACTGGTTTCCCTTTCTCATTGCCATCTCTTTTAGCCTCTTGGAAGTTCAGTGCATTTGCCACCTTTCACATGTTTGGGATAGGTGTTCCTTTTGCTTCTCTGAGCTACAAAAGTCTATTCAACACAGATCTAAACCTCATTGTTCACTTTGGCACAATTGCAGTACTTTTAGTTCTGTGATTTAGTGTCCAGTACTTGTAAAAGGAAAAGATAACTTGTCTTCTGAGTTGGGAGCACTGGGTTCTCCTGCAAACTCTGAGTTACAAAAGAGTTTTTAACTCTGTGTCTTTCCAGAAGATACATTACCATCCACCACTGATGCAGAGGAGTTACTCAAGAGCCTGTAAAATTAACAGCATAGCCATGGGCAGTGGGCTGAAAATGCTAATTAATGTAGCATCATGGACTGTGGGATGAGGCAAGATTCATTATGTCCTGGCTTTGCCTTTTAGTTCAGTTCTGGAGACTCTGTATTTTAATGTAACTGGACCTATGTATCTGGATGAACTTTGTTAAATAGTCTGTTCAGAGAACATTTTCACATACTTCTGTGCAGACTAAATGCCTTACAGAAGCCCCTAATTTCCCTGGAAAAAAGTTGCCATTTATGGGCTTCATTAAACCCATGCTTCACTCCTAACAAATCCTATTGTTTCCACATTTCTTCTTTGTCCAATTCTAAGTTAGAATTTTCAGTTGACTGTTATACCAGACCTGGATCTCCTGGGCTGGCCTTTGCCCAGAAGCAAGTTTGTCTGGGATGTCAGAGAAGAAAAAGTTCAGATGCCTTTAAAAACCGAGACAGTGATTTTTTATTTATACTTTGGTATAATACAATCTTTGTAAAGATACAATCTTACACTTTCTGTAGACTGATGTCTTATGTCAGTAAGTGATTAAAAGGAGTTGACATTTGGAAAGGAATAAGTCACGTTTTGTGGCTTTTTAGGATCTTCAAAATGTATTTCTTGTTTATGCACTGAATTTTTAACAGCAGATCTTTCATTTACTACAAATGCTGTTTTAATAACAGTAACCGCATGCAGTATCTAGGGATGTCTGTAAATTCTGCTGTATCTTTGACTACTGAAAAATGAGCAGATGTGAAGAATGCAGCCACAACATTGTGAAGGAAGGCTCTTCCTTGTATTTTCCATCTAAATGACCATCTGAAATAAAGCAGACACTGTGTTTCTATGAAGCAAACAATTGAAAATACAGATTGCATTCCTGTCCCCCGAAGTACTGTAAGCATGCATGCATCCATTGATATTTGTGAGTTTTTCTGACACTTTTAAAATGCATCATCAAAACAAATCCTATCAAGGAAAAAAACCCACTTATTTTTGAGGTGGGGCTTGGGTGTTGTTCAGTAAACAAGGCATGGTTCTATATTCTGAAATGTGAGGCTAGCAAGAAACACAGAACAGCTGTCTCATTTGTGGAGCATTGTCCATCTTGTAGACCAAATGTGGCATTTTTTCCTGTGGAAATATATTGTCTAATTGAATAATAAAAGACTCATTAAAATAAAGATGCCAAAAGAAACAATGGCTTTTTTTAAGACTTGTTTCCTGAATTTTGATTATTTCTCTTTACAACTCTGAATTAAAATTTATCATAAGAAAAATAACCCTCTAAACACTGCCTCCCAAATGGGTGAAGCTGGTGTAACGAGTTACACTGGTTTCTTGGACAGGTATTCAGCCCTTCACCAAACATACTCAATTGTTGTGGAGTTTTCACATTCCTTTGCTCTAGATAGTAATTAATCATGATTTTGCAGATCCTTTTTAATTATGTCATTGATGATATCTGATATGTCAAGAGAAAATGAAACAAATGGAAATCAATTGGAAAATGAAACTGAAAAAAGACCCCAACACTGTGAGCACCCAGGGTGCTACATAGAAGCAGAAGGGGTGGAGGAGGAGATAGGTTATATCGGATAGATAGAATCCTTCTATTATTATAAGGGCAATAGCTGAAAGTTAGAACTGCAACTAATTAAAGTCCTAGCCTTCTCATGGCTGTAATCCCAGTTTGTGTAGACAAGCTTGTTCCTCACACCTATGATTACAACATAATGAGTGACAAAGCATTATATGGCACAAGAGACTTGTCTGGAACCTTTAATTATTAATATCCAGGGTTTTTTTAAACACTTTTTCTCCCTACCCTCCTTTTCCATCTCCACTCTAAGACTGTAATGAGATTGCTGTTGAGTGTTAGTTGACTCTGCTCTAACATATATTCATTGTTAGCTTTAAAATAAATGTTGGGAATATTTATCTATTGTGCCCTGGAGAGGGGCTACATTATATGGTAATGGGTGAACTCTCTTACTCTGGGAAGCAAGATTAATATCCCCCAGAGCGAGAATAGGAAGAGTTTTGTGTATGATGAACTTTGGAGAGCAAGTAATACAAAGCTCATGAATGCAAGAAATTCAGATGGGGCTGTATCCCAGGGAGCAAAGGAGAGCCCAACAGAGCCATTGTTGGCTTGACAATGTGGTCCTTAAAGGCAGAAGAGCAGAGGCAGTTCAGGATGTCGGACACATGTTGTGCTCTCTGTTTCTCATAATGTCTTTGAGAGGGAGGTGAAGGAAAACAAAAAAAGAGTAGGGGTCACGAAGACCACTGCACACACCACAGTTAGAAGGTAAGTAAAAGCAGAAGTGCAAAAGGCCACTGGCAGGGCACGTTTTTCTATTTCTAAATAGGAGGGTAGAAATTATGAGCAGCAGGAGTCTCATAGTTGTTGGGCAGTGATCAGCAGGAGGAAGGGAACCAGCTCTGGATTTCCATCAGCTGGCCAGCCAAACTGTTTTACAGTCTGCTGGGAGGTCTGGCCTCCCTTTTTATCTTCAGGATCTTGTAAGAATAGTTCTGAAAAAAAGATAAGTGGACAGAGGGGTTACAAATTCCTTCCTCAGTTCTGCTGGGACTGCTTTAGCTTGGGGGTTTTGGGGGGATTTTGTTTGTTTGGGTTTTTATATGTGTGTGTGTGCGTCAGGGGGTGGTGTGTTGGTGTTATTTTTCCATCTCCCTCCTCCAAGGTAACCCGAAACCTTGACAGGGGATTTGAATCATGCTTTGGAAAAAGACAGGTTTAATATGCCTATATCTATCTTTATTTCTGTAAGCCAGCATGTTCTGAAAGTTCCTGCTGATGCACAAAACTTGTGCCTAGCTTGGAGGAAATTTGATTCAAACCATTCACTTTACTATTGAGATGATATTATCAGTAGTTTCACAAGAAAAATTTCTTTAAATGGCTGTATAAATCTCATAAATGGGAAAACAGTTGTTCTGATTTGTACTTGGTGTAGTAGTAGATATTCTGTGAATAAAGAGATTGCTTTTCTACAGGGTAGATATCACATCATTGACATTTAACCCAGTGACTCTTGAGCCTAATAGGAGGTCACTGATGAAAACACATTTGGTAATTTCAGCTTATCTTCTTTCTGATGGAAGCTTATATCATCCAAAACAATTACACATATACTGGGTGTACATGCATAGCTGGCATAAAGTTACACACAAAGATGACTCTGAGAATACTCTAAATTGGAAAAGTCTACAATAGCAATAAAACTTTATCACTCTGTGTCATTAGCCTATTGTTAATCTTGAAAACTATTTGATAGACTGGAAAACTCAGGGGATCTGTAATAGCAAGGTCTCTCATCCATAACTCATAGTTTCAATCAGCTCAGGTCAGCTGCAGGCAAAAGTTGTCACAATGCATGTGTTATGATAGTGTACAATGATCTGACATTGTTCTTTTGATCATGCAAAACAAAACCCTTCAACAGTAAACCAAACTCTGCTGGCCTAACTCATCTGAAGATGTGAACAATCTCACCACAGTCAGAGGGACCACACAAATAAGGCAGCTGAGGTGTGGCATTAGAAGTCTCTGCAGCTGGAGTCAGGGCAAACTCTGTGAAGCCAGGCTTCTACAGACCTATGGCTCCTGGCTGGACACTCTGGGATCCAGCACCTTGGGAGGTGCTTTTCTTGTGGTTGGAGCAGTCCTTGCAGCTGTCTCCAGTGTGGAGTCTTTAGCATTTAATGGAGATAAGTTCCCCTCATAAACTTATCCTGAATGCAGACATTAACACTGATTGTTTCTCACCTGAATGTCAACTCCAGGAGCTTATCAGATTGTATTCGATGGAAACTGCCAGTGGGTCTAAACATCAAAGGGTCCAGGTAGTGAGGACTCATGCTGATGCACAGAGTAGATAGACCATTCTTTCAGATATTGAAATGAAACCTGCCCATTTTACAGGACTGGAAGTATACTGGTAAAGCACAGTAGGAGACATTGAACTTCTCTTGATTTTGGCAGACCTTTCTGTTGTCTGTAAATATGTTTCCTTCTGTCATTTAAATCAAGCGGGATTTGCATGGAGGTACTCTGGGTTCCTCTCAGTGGGAAGTAAAGGTGAGCTGCAGTGGCTTCAACTAACTCGTGGCACTTTGTATGGGAGTAAGAAAGTGTACGTCTCAGCTGATTAATGGCGTCTGCAAGTTGATGAGGCTGTAGTTTCTTTAAACCCTTCAAAGTAGACTGCTGGTATTTACCCTACAGGTTTAATTCTGGGGAAATAGGTTTATGCCAGAGGAGCAGGGAGGAAAGATCAGTGTATTGGGCTACTTAGTCGTGAGCGAATCAGTTACATTTCTTATAGGTCACTTTGACTTTTCACAGTGGCAGATTTTCTGATTAATAAAATGAAATAACCAGAGCTGAATAGTATCTGCTGAAATTCTCCTGACTGCCTAACAGTTGTAGAAACCAAAAATAACTAATAGCTGCCTTGATGACAGAAGCCAGAGGTAGCACTGTAGCTAAAGATGGTGAGAAACAACAAAGCAGAATTAGCAGTAACTTGTAAGAGGTTTGTACCCAGCAGTTCCAAAGGTATAAAACAGAAAAGTTGAGCTAGATGGTAGCAGCATTATGTGACTTGCTTATATTATGCTAACCTGTCATTTTGATTAGAGAAGGTGGCATAGAAAGTGAGCTTGGAGGAAAAAAGTTTTTGAAGAAAGTTGCCAGTTTGGAGCTGGCAAAGAACGGGTTGGATTCAGCTCACAGCTTGATAGCTAAGAGGTGTCGGAGCTGCTATTATAGCCAGCCAAACTGTCACTACAGTCCGTGGCCTTCACAGTAGTATCTAATGCCTCTTGGGACACCTCGGGATATTTTTGCAGTCTTTGGTCATCTCTCCAAAAGTGTATGGGTCTCCCATAGGTCCTATACCAGGGTTCTCAAACTTTTTAACCAGGGGGCCGGCGCGCGGATGAAGTGGCAGGCAGTCATCTGCGGCTGCTTGGTTTCCCCCCCCAACCCCCGGTGGGGGTGGGGGGGTGGGGGTGGGGGTTCTGTAAATACCGGGGGCGGGATTGAGGAACCTGGGGGGCCGTATCCAGCCCACAGGCTGTAGTTTGAGGACCCCTGTCCTATGCCTATCTGCCAATCCCAAGCAGTTGTCTTGCGGTTTGCATGGTGTTCCCAAGCACCTCTGTTTAAGGGAATAAATAAATCCTTGTCCTCCACTGAATATATTGGGTGTTTTGACACCTAGTTCATATGCAGATACCTGCTACTGCTGGGAGCTGATTTCCACCCCAGACACCTCTTTACAGAAAACCAGGCAACTAGTTTTCTTGGAGCTAGGACCAGGGTTGGAAATTTCCTGGCTAGGGAGTCCAAGGGGGAAAGGGAGTGTCGTTTTGTTGTCAAAGAAACATTGCTCATTGATATTTACATGGGCAGATGGTAAAACTGAGAACGTGGTCTCCTGTTGTGAGTAAGCTAATGCAATGTCAAGATGCCTCTGAAAGGGGCATTCCTTGTTCCCTGGCCCCCATCATGCCATGGGCTTCTCCTTTTTCATTTAAATGACTCAAATGGCTGTATCAGTAGGGTGCATTAGTTCAGCAGGCTGAGAGGACAGAAACCTATTTTTATACAATGTCTTTTTCAGAGTTTGTTTTCCATTGGATCACCATGCAGTGAACCAACTTGTCCTGCAGCCACTTGGTTATCCAGGAGGAGAAAAAGAAGGAAGAGGAAACCATAGCCTTTCTTGCAGCAGCTTGGACTTCATTTGGCTTCACTGTAATGTCAGCATTGGCCTAAAGGCATTGCAACAGAGGGAAAACAATTTATAACACCTAGGTAAACCTATTGCTTGTACTTATTGTATTTTACCAGATTCATTCTTTGTTGCATACACACTCAGTATTACCACAGGGGAAGCACTACCTCTTAGAGATGCTCAGGAAGACATGTACTTTTCCACGGGCTGTTGAGTAAGCCAGTGTGTGTGTGTGCATGCATACTTTCATTTCAGTATGCATCTGGGGATGCTTGAACCCACTGCTTCCTCCTGGTGATGATACCAGCAGATATGTATATTACGAAAACAAATATTTCAAAATAAATGTCTTTTTCTCTTTTTTCTATTAACCATTTTTGAACATCAATGAAATATTTCATCTATTACGTTATTATTTTTAGTAGTTTAAGGGTATTTTTAATCTTTTCTGTAAAGCTGTCTTTTCTGTGTAGTATTCCATCCTTATTCTGGAAGTATCCAAAAGTAGTTAAGAATACAAACAACAAAACATTTTTTCCCCATCTTTCTTCCAGGTCTTGGGGCAAATAGCTTAGTTATGTTAAGATGCTTGTTTGTGTTCTAAGTGTTTTGTGAATCTGTTTGAAGAAAGTATCAAAGGAAACCTGAATAAATGAAAAGAAATTTGATGTAGCAAAAGGGAGCCAACGGTTGTGATCTGTGCTTGGGTGTCTAAGCAAAGAAAGAAAAACCAAAGGAAATGAGATGAAACCAATGTCTTCACTTATGTATCAATATCTTCTTTAATGAAAAATCAAAGCTGCTATTGCAACTGTAGGAATAGTGCTTTTAGGGGACAAAAGAAAAATGCAGAAACCAACATTTCTTTTTGGAGAAGAAGAACAATCACAGATTTAAAATTTGGTACTGATTTTTAATTGGGCAATTGGGATATTAAAAATTTCAAAGATAAGAAACGTTTCTGTACATTCAGATAATTTTATTAGCTACTTACTAAGCAAACTTTGGAACAGACTGCTCAGTAAAGAATGTTTGCAAAGATAAATAAAGGTACAGTGTTGCTTTCATCACAGTCTGAGGTGCAGAAAATGCAATCCAGGCTTGAATTTATAGGAAAAGAGACCTTCAAGTCTGTTGTAAAATAATTATTTTTACTGCAATTTATAACTCTCCTTTTTTTTTTTTCTCCTTTCTATCTAGATATCCTACTGCTTTTACAATATGTTGATCCCTTCATGTGCTAGAACATAGCTGAAGAATAGAGCTATGCATATTTTCATCACAGTGCTCTGAAGAACTCTTTTAATCATATTTTGTTTGCTGGCTTGGGGGAAATTTCCATAATCTTTGTTGTTAAATTGATATTTGATAAATTGGTAATCACGGCTATCTTGATTAAAACATGATTAAAATACTCTTCAAAGTAGGGAAAAATATGTATATTTTCATGGCTTACATTGCCTATACATTTTAAGATCATTTAAGAGGAAATCGGTTTCATCTCCTGAAAAATCCATGGTAATGTATTGCATATTATTACACATCACTATGCTCAGCTGCACTCATTATAGGCATGGGTTTCATGAGCAGTTAAGATCCCCAACGTGTTCAATTGCATGGGTGTCTTCATGTACAGAACTGCATAGAACTGGGCTGCATGAAATGATATGAAACTGTGAAAAATGACTTAAGGAAGCGAAAGAAACTTGTTAATTGCAGGTTGTCCTTGTGTTCATTTCTCCCCGGTCCTACAAACACTTAAATACACAAACTAGATGAGTTTCAGAGGAGAGTTTGAGAGATCCAAATTTTGGAGTAGCCAGTGTCATTGAGATGAAGAAAGGGAAGACTCAGTTACATAGCTTTGTTATTCAGTTGTTTTGGGAAAGTATTTCCATTGCTGCTTCTGTAGCCACATCTAAATTAATAAATGAAATGGGCCTTGATAATGATTCCTATACACACAGAAATACGCATCTCTGCTCTTCCCACCCCATACCAAAAAACCCACCAGACCTATGTTTATACTGAAGTCCATGGCCCAGCTCTGCCACAAAATAGACATGATCACTGCATGGGAGAGCTCTGCTTGGCATAGATCATACTTGTGATTTTGATAATTTGTTGTGGACAAGGCTCAACCATGTGCTCTGGCTCCATTAGCTGCCATCCTGCTGACCATGGCTTTTTTCCTGGACCACCTACCAGTTTTTGGGTTCCTGCATATTTTTTCTGAGCCAGCCACACAGTACTCTTTGGCTGGCAGGATGATCAAAGACAGGTAAGAGATGGGGAGTATGTGGAAAAAAGGTGAGAATCGCTTAAACCGGGAAAGTTCCGGGAGGTAGTAGGGAAAAATTTCTACCAACTCAACTGAAAATAAGTTAGCAAACTAGCCATTGAAGTTCCACTTGACCTAAACTATCAGCAACAATGAAAGCTGTGTACTCACATTATAGACTATGCCCTTACACACAGTATTCTGTATAGAAGGTAGTGTATCAGTCACATTGTAAAAAACCTAGATCAACTTAAAAAAATAAAGCCCAATAGAATGATTACAGCCGCTGCATAGAATGACAAGTATTATCAACAAAAATTAATCAGGCGCATCTTTTAGTGAACTCAATTAATAATGTGCAAAAACAGGGTCTCTTTTCTTAAGATGAAAATTAATTAGTGGAGGGAAGGTCACTTGGAGATGCTGACATCACTCATCAGAATGCTCTGGCAGCTCTAATTATTTGTCTTCCAGGCTTGGGTGATCAGATATTATTGCAATACCTGAGCAACATTTTGAAAAAGCTTTGTGCATGGCTCTTTTAATTAGACCTGGTATTTGATTAATGCAGTGGAAGCATTTAGATCAGCCTCTTATCATTGAGTGACTTAGAAGTTTTAGGGAATTATACTGTGCAAGACAGGGTCACTACAGTAGATTTTTAATTCAAACCTAAAAAAAATAAAATCAGCTTTAACAGTTTAAATGAATATATATGTCTTTTCCCACCTTTGTTTTATCATTACCTAGACTGAAATTACATATTTTTCAGCATCAAATGAGGTAAACTGCACACTGTATGAAAACATAATTTGTGTGTGCATAATAATGTATGATTTACATTTATATATATAAATTTAAAAGCACTTGCTAAATTTGTGCAAGCTGGATTTATATAAGATTACAGCAAAGCAAAACATTGAGCTACACCGTGTAATTATTGGCTTTTTATTTATTTTGGGTTTTATTTATATATAGAAACACACACACTTGTATGTATACATAAATACATAAGAAAGATTTCCAGTTAGAACTGTGTGAATAATTTAGAGTAATTTTCAGTCTTTGAGGCCAGGCAGTTCTTGCTCCTGTTCTGTTTGGTGGTACAGGTCACACAGGCAACTGATTAGTAGGCACACACAAAGAATGTGAAAGTTATTGAATGCAATAATGAATAAATAAAAAGATTACACGGTCAGAATAAGAGAACAGTAGTAAAAATCATATAGCCATCAAATATCACAATTAAACAATAAAAAGCCACCGTAGGCACTTAGGCATCACAAATGCCAGTAGTAGATGACAGCTTTCCACCTGCTGTACCTCTGAAGACCTGCTGGTTAGTTTGAAAATGCAACTTGCTCTTTCTATCCATGGCTCCTTTCTGGATAACAGGTCTAATTATTTCCAAGTGTTCCTAAAGCAAGTCTGAGCTTCTAATCTACTGATTGTTATAAATACTCAAAATGGGTGAAATATGTTGCTCATTGTTATAACTTGTTCTTTTTATTAATCAGTTTTTATTAGGAATGAAGTTTAAAGCACAGACAGAATACCATTGAATATGCAGAATATCATTTCATAGGCAAAGAAGAAAGAAAATCAGTAGTATATTTCTCCCTTGTTTTTAAAACAAAACAAATTCTCAAATGAGCACAATTCTCTGGAAGTTAATGTAATTGTTCTGGCTGAAAACAAGATATGGCCCGTTATGTTGCATTCTCTCTCTGATTTCCTCCCAGCATGGTTTTATTATGACACAGCTTTAAATCATAAACTTATTCACTCTAAGAGACTATAAAATAGAGTAATCAATTTTTATTTTTGATGTATTTGCTTATTTACAGCTTCATTGTCCAGCTAGGGAATATACAACACTGATATACCACCACTGACTTCAATAGAATTATACTCTTTTATACTGAGGCTGAATTTGGCAATAACAGCTAAAAATGAACATATCCAGAAAAGGCAATAAATTGTAATTTCTCACAAAACTCTGTGAAATAAATTGCTTGGAATTTCCTTTTACTTAAAGTTCTAAAAAAATTATGTTTTACTGTATCAGGTATAGTTTGTTAGTATCACCTTGATGGTAAGGGACCCAGAAATTACTTTCTGGGTGGAAGGGATCATAACCAGAAACAAAAATATTCTTGCAGAATAACCTTAAGATCAGTCAAGACCATGGAGGACAGTTTACCTTGAAGTTTATTTTGTGTTAAGTCTGTTTTGTTTCACTTACCAGTTAAACTGACTTTCAGGATGAAGGCACATGCTTCTGTTGCTGGGACCTGCAAAATTGTTCCAAACATTGATTTCCCTACCAAAGCCATTATCATAAAGTTAATATAGTACTTCTCTGCAGCAAGGTTAAACTAAGGAATAGATTTTAGTGAGATTTTAATTTTTTTTTGGGGGGGGGAAGGTGTCAAACCTTGGTATTGAAATAAAGTCTCATGCTATTAAATGAATACATATTGAAAATATCAAGATTTTTAGATCCTGCTAGTGCTTCGAAATTTATTTTCTATGAGGGAAGATGGTCTTTCTGGTAATTTTATTTAGGCTTACATGGTATACAAATTGGGAACAGCTGTTTGGCTTTTTAGACAATGCCGTGGAAAATTTCATAAACACTTGTGGGGCAAATTCTGGATGATTTCATAGTAAATGATGCAAAACTAAACATCCTTTTTTTTTTACATCACATGGTCAGGTTCTAAAAAACATGCTAAGATCTATTAAAAGTTCCCTTTGAAAGGATAGAGCAAATGAAAGAAAAATGTGGTGAAAGAATACAAATTAATTTCAGTTATAATTTTGGGCAATTCAAGATTGATCTTTGACTTGTGAAGCCATTAATAACCTAGCTTACCTGAATTTCATTGTTTTGCTAGTAGAAAGAGTACATTTTACTCTCCTACCAGTTTTAATTTAATATAATTCTCCAAGTAGTACGTAGTCACACCTGTTTGCATGAAACCTGTTTCAAATTTATGGGTGGAACTCATCACACCCAAGTAAGGCCATGATTTAGTGGCTTTCTGAGAAGAGTCTAATGTCATGCAAGATGGCCTGTGGTATCTCCTTCACCTCCAGCTGCTGTTCCTGCAGATTGTCATGTCTGCACCACAGCTTTTGGCCCAGAGAGAAGAGCATGCTTGGGGTAACCTCCCTCGAATGGTATTCGGTTTCTGCGCTAAAGCAACCCAGTCACACTCTAGCTGTCCTGGTTGACAAATTCAGCCTCTTACGATGGACCAGTCTAGCCTATGTGACCATCTGCAGTACATTTGCCAGTTGGTAGGGCAGCTACGTCCATCCTAAATTAAGTGAATAAATCTTTTCCTTGAAGTGACTGTTTCTTATCATTGACTTCAGAGCTTAGGTTAGATCCTTGGCATTTAGCTAATTTATGTGACATGAATCCCACACCATATTTATCTGTTATTCTGCTGTACCTGGGATCTGAACTTTAAAAGAATGAAAATTCACAAGCAAATGTTGAAAATATACCAAATTCCAACCATTCAACACTTCAGGATAAAACAGTTATGGAAATCTTGAGCTGTGCACAAAACACTGTTAGGTCCTTGCAAATTCAGATAGATTTTATTGCGGTTCTATTTAACAGTTGTTGCCAGCCATTTTGTATTTAGAAATACCTTGTATATATTCACTTGTAGCTCTCTTAATAATTTCTTTTCATTATAACTTATCACTAAGAAGACAAGCTCCTAGGACTTTATGGCTAAAAATTGCTGTCATTTTACTTAGGGAAATTCTGGGATAACATTAATCTAATTTACAGCAGTAGAAAACAGAATTTAATCTCAAAAATGTGGAGAACTTCATAGGCACATGCCAATAAAAGTAAAGGCAGGGAAGTGAACTGAAGATGCCCAAACACTTGGGTCATTTTACAATCTGTTATTAGAGTTAAGTATTTTCCCCTGTGTTTTGTTGTTCATAAATGGGCAAATTTTATAGAAAACCATACCTGTTGATTTTTAATGAAAAATAGTTGGGTACAAAATGTTGTTTCTTCTAGATTTTAATATGTCATAGCTGCATTTGGCACATATTTACATGAATGTACATTTTTAAGCTTTCTTGAAGTAAGAATCTATGAAATTTTTTAAAGGACTTGCTTTGCTTATTGTTTAAAATTAGTTCCTTTGTACCAGATGCCTGGTGTAATTTATGTTAATGTTAATTAACAATATTTGAAGCAAATCATGATAAATAGATGCCCCCCCAACAATTATGCATCTAGTTGTCTAAGTAATCTGATGAGTAACGAATCAAATTAGCACAAGCTTTGCCAGTGTTGGGACATAGGTCTTTATTAGGAAAAGTATACATCATTCCAGCTGTGATATTTCTTATGCTCATTATTTTGATCAAACCTGAATCACAAAATTTCTCTAAAGAAACTTACTGCCTTTGGAAACCCCATTTATCTCTGATTCTGGAGGGTAAGCTTTATTTCTCCTTCCTGCAAATACAAGATTAAAAGAACGCTACATTTAAAAAATAATGCAAAGTGCTTTGTTTTATACAAACCCCCTGTTAAAAGGCCCTCAGCTATCATAATAACAGTAAAATCAGATTTTACCATCTATGTATAGAATACATAGAATTGTCTTCTCAAACTGCTTTAGCAACGTAATCATACCATGAAGCTAAATTTTTGTGTTTTGATTTTGAACCTCCATACCAAACGCCAACTGACGGACAAAAGGAATGTATATACACACACACACACACATATATATATTAAGGTTGTGTCAGTATTGCAATTTATAGCAATTAAATAAATATTAGGCAAATTCCTACCACCTTTTGTTTAGCTATATGGGGCTCAGCTGTGTTGCTTCTAACCCTAACTACATCACTTCAAATTACCAGTAAATTAACAGAATAACACTTTCAACCTTAGAGCAGATTTGATCCAAATAGTCTTTAAATGCCATTTCTGTTCCTATTAACCTAAAGATCGGCATAGCAGATATTTTCGTAAGGCTGCCCAGCAATACAGGGCATTAATGGCTAAGTTGTGACAGCACTTTTCATGATGATTTATGATTCAGTGTTTAACTTGATTACTCCACTGCTGACTCTGAATACTATTTCAATTAGTGCACAGAAGGTCACATCACAAATATTCCTCTATAATCTATTCCTATTAACACTAATACACAGAGTAACCAAATCTTTTCACCCTTGTTGATTCAAACCATCCATAGCACTAACTGCAGGCTTGTTTACCAGTTTACTGCTCTGGACACATCCGAAATGGTAATTTTCAGTCCTTTGAGTATCATTAATAGCTGTACCATGACATCGTGAATAAAGCATCTCTCTGCTGCTGTGTGTGCATTAATAATTATCAAAGGCTCAGATATTTTAAACGGAAGGTACACTTTTAAAAAGAGCCCCCATCTAAATTGTTTTTTCACAGCTAATCATGAAGGGGAAAATAACAAGAACAGATAGTTCAGAAACATAACAAGATAGGTAAGTAAGGAAAATTCAGGATGATGTATGTATAAAGCTAGGACACTGGTGGTAGGAGGCGCAGTACAGATCAGAAACAGGATTTAGAAGCCATGTTTTGCCTCATGGGTACCTAGCACATTCCTGCACACACCTCTGGTGTTATGGGCTGTAAATGAGGAATGATTTAAGCCTGGAATTGTAAAAAGGGACGTATGAGAAAGCCAGTCAGCTCAGCCAGAAACCTTGACTCTTCCTGGGCCCTCTCACACCTGCCTTCTGCCCAGCTCTCAGGGGCTTGAGGAAGTACCTCAGTGCCGCAGAGCCCTGGTGGGAGAGGCCTGTTGGCACTGCCAGCTCTGGCTCCGGCTACCACGCTCTTGGCCAGGTGGGCTGTCTTGTGTCTTTCTCACATTTAAGTTTTGTTCAGATCGCTATGTTGAATTTTCCTCTGTCTTCTCAATGGGGTGTGCATCAGTGGACATTCTTAACAGGCAAAGGTCAGTCTTTACCAAAGCAATAGCTGCCGTCCCATTTTCTTTTGAAAATGTAGCCAGTGGATTTGGTGCTGTTATTTTAATAGCTCAGGGGTTAAAGCACTCAATGAGACAATAGGAATTTAAAGTACAAATAATGTATCTGCCACAGAGTATACAAGAAATGCCCCTCCCAACATGGTATCCTCTCTGACAAGCTGTGGAGAACATTTCTGCCCCATATTTCAGCCATCCAGGTGTTACATCTCTCGAGTTAGCTCCCGAGTCCCCCTCATAGCCATGTGAGGCAGTAGAGAGACCGTGAGGGCAATGCATGGCAATGCAATGCACGCTGAAATAATTCCCAGGGATTTAGTGTCACTTCAGGCGCCTAGAGGTGTCCTACCCAGGCCTCTGTCTACTGCTTCAGTAGGGTGCAAGTCTCCTGTGATCCCTACGATACTCTTGCTAGCCCTGTATGCCTTAGATCCTCTGAGACACTTCAAATGGCAACGGACAGCAATGTTTAGGCAACTGAACCTCACTTTAGGGCCCTAGATTTCAGTTGTTCCAGGGTAAGTGAGGTGATGGGCTTTGTAAAGATGTTACAAATTCTCTAGACAAAGGTTTGCATTACATAAACAATGACATTAGGGAACAAAATTCCCTAATATCATGGGCAGGGTATTAACTAAGCAACAGGGTGGGACTAATTCCCAACTCCTGCTCCACAGACCATTAATGCATTTAGTACAAGTCATGTCAGTATCAAGTACGATTAGACACCCTTATTGAAATAACCTGGATTTCTAGACTTTGAGGAGTTTAAAAAATACAAATACAAATATTATTAGTGGTTTTTTGAAGAATACCTTCACAGCCTTATTTCTTGAAGAATTTTTTTTTCAGGATCTGGAGACAGACAATGCTTTGAGTTGACTGTCTTTAGTGGATGTGACTGCATTAATGTTTTAATTCAGATCAGGAATACACTTTTAAAGTTGGTATCCAAATTGTTCCCACGTTCCATGTTGTGGTTGGCGTGGCAGAGCACTTTTAGAGTGGATGAACTGCATTCCTTTTCAGGTGAAACTAGCACAAAAGATGTGATGTAGGAGCCACCAAATGATCTGCAGCTGCTAATTTATGTTCATCTTGTAGACCAGATTAGAACAAATACAAAGTAAATTCCCCCACAAACATTTCTGTGTATGTCAGGTCCTTAGTACCAGCTGTTTTGCTTTAAAGGCATTGTGTGCAGAACAAAACAAGGGTGTCTTTAGCCATTAAAAACCCAAGTATAAAACTTGATGTTAGGATCTAATACTTTGATTTATTAGCGATGTATACACCTGGAAAGTAATGAGTGTTTTGAAATTGAATCAAAATACTTCATTATTATATTCATTATTTTGTAGGCAAGTTTCTTTTTTCTTTTTCCCCCAAATATTACATTCACAGCTAGCTTACACAAATCTGTTGTTAATTTGCACACAGATGTCACTCTCTGCAGGACATAAAAACAAAGCAGAGATAGCCAGCAGTACTATTTGTTGTGGCATCATACTTACAGAAGCAGTCTGGCTTTTATGTATGCTTTTTATAAAACAAAAGCAAATTCTCCTGACAGAAAATTTACAAAGCTCTGATTTGCTGTTCACATATATTTATATGAATATCTATTTTTTAGCGTAGCACGTGCTCTTTTTGAAAAGCATAAAACTGCAGAAAGTTGAAGTGCTGGAATTGTTTCTAGAACAATGGTATTGTTTCCCACTGTGTTGCAAAATGTTCCTGACTACAATTTTGGACGATGTTTTCCAGGGAAGAAAATGGTGACTTTTTCTTTTCCAAGTTTTATCATGCTGAAAATTCCAGCAAACATTTGAAAATGAACCATGATGACAACCTTTTTTCTCACATGGATGGTAGGAACTGGATTGAGATCTAGTAGTTTATATGGATATCTGAGAGTTGTAAGAGAAAATTTACTTTCAAGAATTGCTGCTTGGGAATAGATGCATAGTGGTGACTTGCAGACAGAGCTTTATAGTAGTTATCTACTGGCATATGTGTGGTGAAATGCAAGTAAGATCAGACAATTTTTTTTAAGTCCATAAATCACAGGTAACCTGTAGAAATAGTCTGAACTTCCAGCATCTAAGAATGCAGAAATACAATATTGTTTTAATTACTATGTAGAATAACAATCCCTTATCTCTACTGTAAGAATTTTGTCTCTACTGTAATCAGTGTGAACAAGTATGACAGCATAAAGAACACCTTTTTTTTTTTTATTTCACTCCTGATATTTGTGCTAAAAGACACTTGGAGAAGTATTAAAGTAATAGTGTGCCTTATGAGCTGCAGAAACTGCAAAAGTAAAGCTCTGCCCTTGTGGAAGAGGAATTTCTCCTGATACACTCAGTACAAGTACGCAGGGATATGTGCAATGTTGTTATGTACATGACTCAAGTGTCACGTTATTCCATTGTAGTTTTAGAATACAGTTCACTAGGCTTCTAATAGAGAAGAGGGCCTGGATTTGGGAGGCAGCCACTTGTAGGTACACTTGAGTGTTCATGACCTGATTTGCATGTGTTAAAGCATCTTTGGTAATGATGTTGCTTATGAAGTGTCACTTGCACAACATACTGTGCTGTAAGTTTAAATTATATTTTGGATTTCTGACCAGAGTGGTAAGACGTGAATTCAAGAACTAATCATGTTTTCTGGAGATACTTCATGATGTTAGAATTTTATTTATTCTTCTATATTAACCTTTTCTTCCTGTAATAAATATAAAGGTATGCCAGTAACAAAACTCTTTTACATCTTTGATACCTTCTGTGAACTCCCTTATTATTCAGTTTCCTCTTCTTTGTTGTACAAAATGTCCAAGTGAGCTGAAAAAGGGTAAAACTCTACCTAAAAATCATGTGTGATAATTGCAACTAAATGACAGAACTTAATTTCCTAAAATAATCACCACAGTTAAGTCTCAAATGACAATTGGAAAAAAAGAAACCAAACTTCACCTTTTTTTTGCTCAGTGTGAATTCTAAAATGTCTGCAGGCAATTCAGCAATACATGTGATAATGTAATACTCAAATGATAATGTGATACCCAAAACCACTTTGTAAATACATCTTTAAGAAATGAATCAGTGTTTACTGAATACATCTTTAAGAAATGAATCAGGTAAAGCAAGTGTCATTGCTTCTAGTGCTCAAATGAATGTGGGACCACTCCGGTACATGCAACAAAAAGCGCTGGTCTTTTCAACTTGCATTTAACATCTGAAGTTATCCTTATAGAAGGTCATACTGGTTCTTTAACAAATACACCAACATTTTCAAATGTCAAGAGTGGTCTGAATGAATGCAGAAGAGAGGGAATGAGAACCAGAGAAGAGCAGGCTGGAGGGAACATATGCAGAAATGGACAAAGCTTGCTTTTTGAAAGTTTAATAGGAATAATGAGAGAGAGGACTGGCATGGGCAAAGCAGGAGACAAGCTGTGTGTGGCCATTATCAAGGATGGGGAAGGAAAACCTGTAAGCCCTAAAGAAATAGTGTCACTGAGTTGCAATCTCCTTCGGTGTATGTGAAATGGCTGCACAACTGACAAAACAGGCAGCTTACTCCCACTGGAGTCTAGTTCACAAGGAAGAAGACTGTTTAAACTCTTCATGGTTTTGTACAATGTCTTTACTGGTTTTGTTCACGAGTTCTTCCTTTTTCTTCCTTTTTTATTGTTTTTTTTTGTTTTTGTTTTTTTTTTTTTGGGGGGGGGAAATTGCATACCTAGACTATGGTAAATTTGGAGCTTCTTTAGTGTACAACCTATGTGCAAAGAAACTTATATGGTTTTCTTAGATATAGTAACTTCTAAAACACTATTGAGTTCCAGATATGTAGAATTTACAAGTCATATTAACAGCTGCTTAGAAATTGGTTTTTCTCTAATACTTGATGTTACACAAATCCATTGATTGGTAGGTGGCATCAGAACAACTATGGGAATTGCTGATGTTCAGATTATTTTAATGACCCCTCAGCAAGGGTGCTGAAATAAGGTTGCACAGGTGTCTTACCATTCCTTAAATCTTACATGGATCTTCAGGAATTCCTTTTTCTATGACCCACTTTTTGTGGGTAATTATCCTTTTTGATATTTTTTCTAGTGCAGGGAATACCTCAGCTAAGATTTTCATCCTGAGATTTGGCATGCCTCTTTCCAGCACTACAACCAGGAAACTGAGAAGCACAAAAATTGTTTTTGGAAATAGTTGGCTTTCTCAAATACTACATATTCACTGGATTTAACTTGTAAACAAAGAAAATATTTTTACTTATCTGGCTTCTGTTGCTCATAACTAAAAGTAAATAAATGCATAAACCAGCGAACAGTGAAAACCTTCTTTCTACAACATGAAAATCATCTCTGCCAACAATTTGATTATGTCCTAGGGACATGTGGAGATGGAATTAAAAGGAAAGATCTTCTATCAGCTCCTTTTTGTTTGTGTATTGTTTGTCACTGGATCCGTTTATTAGCCTGGAGATAATGTGACAGTTGACTCTAGCAGTAACACAGCACTCATTAGTAAGCTTGACAGGGAGGTGCCAGCAGCTACTTGAGATTGTATTTTATCAATCATCATGGCTCATTTGGGAGGCAGGCTACACTGTGATCTACTCCCAGTGTTCACTGGGACAGGGGCAAGCAACCCCGAGTACTTCTAAGAATGGGGACTAGAAGAAGTTCTGTGATGAGATAATCTCATTTTAGTCAAAAAATATAGTGCTGACCTAACAACTCCGCAACTTCCACCTGACAGATTTGAGGTCAAATGTAGGACACTTGTACAGAATTTTTAGTGTAAATTTCTAACATTTCTATACCTCTTAGGATAGATTTTTGCAGAGTTCACTCTAAAAGAAAAATTGAGAAGATGGGTACAAACATTAATGCCACCCTTGAAACTGTGCTGTCAGTCAAAAGAAGCAGTGACAACAGATTTACAGATTTCAATGTTTGCACTCTCTTGACTTTTCCCATGATATTTTTGGTAGATTATGATAATTTTGAAGTAATTTGATACTTTCTTCATCATTTTAAGATGCTATTGATTTGTAGCTCTGTGATTCATCAAGTAATGTCATCCCCAAATCAAAAGATTTTGCATCATCCTTCTACAGATATTAAACTATAGTAAATAACATGCGATAAAGTAGAAATAAAAAAATTGGTGGTTCTTCTTTCCTCTCTCCATGTTTTGCTATTTAAAAGTATTAGGATCATGTTTTCAGTACCCCTGGAAAAGATAGTGACATATTCATAAAATACACGCAAACTGAGATTCTAATTTATTTACATTGTTCAAGAACAAGTACTTTGGGTAAAAAATTAACTATTACAAGATTCATGATAAAATCATGACTTTTGGCAAAACTAGGACCAATCGTGTGTACTGATGAAATATTACATGCTGATACAATTTTCCACTGCTGCATGTTAGTAATGTCCCCTAAATTACCAGCCGGGGAAACAGAATGTCAGCTTTTGTCATGCAAGAAGAAATGTTTTAATCTGTTTAGGAGGTTAGTGCAGTATGAATTACGGAGATACCATATGTCCTCTGAAATACATGGCAAATTCATCTTGCCTGAAGAACAGCAACCAAAACTACACTTGGTTGTGTGGTCTGATACTGGGCATATATATATATATATATATATAAAAAAAAAAAGTTATGTGCTTTTGTATCATCTTTCGCAATAAGTTTCATTTAATAATTATGTACTAATTAAAAATGACATTGTAACAGTAAAGAATATATATAGAACAGTCTGACTTCATTTATTCAAATCCTTTTCGTGTATTTATATCATCCTGAGATTTCTTTTCTCCATGTTTTTAAATTCCTTATCCATACATAATTTTATATCTTCAAAATATTTTTTTTTTAAAAAAGTTGTATCAACTCTCTACCAGACAATGGCTAACCACAGATTCCTATAATAAGAAATGAAAAATGCTTGATCTCAGTCAGACTCACTGAATAAAGTGAGCAGATACTGAAGGTGACATAACTCAGGGACTTGAGTAAGAGCAGGAGAACTGAGGATTCCACATCAGGGAAAGAAAGATGTGAGGCTAGATTTTTACTTAGGGAGCATGCATGCATGTAAAATGAGAAAATTTTGAATGGGAAAAAGATATAGCCAGACTTTCAACAATGCATTCTGGCCTGTGACTACAATTTGATGCATAATAAACGCAGCATTCAATATGCTGTCTAAAATTATACTCTCTGAACTGATTATGCTCTTTTTTTTATTGATAATTCACTTGTTGATACTAGTTACATATTTGTTTTTGAGATTCTATAAATATTTATAATCTGAAAGGAATTTCAGGTTTCAAAGCTGGAAATCAACACGTGAATTAATTCTTTCAACAATATCATCACTAAAGTAATGTTATGCCTGTAGCAGAAAACCATCAAAACAAGAAAATTCACTGCTAGGGCTGCACCATGCCATATGTCCTCTAATACATAATTACAACAGGGTCACAAAAAGCAAGTCATTAAACTTGCACCCTATTGTGCATAGGTATTAGAGGACATATGGTGCATTTCAAATAAAAATACAAAATTCCATGGATTTCTTTCATTTGTGGCAACCGATTTTATCATAGGAAACTTTTGTTGCTATTTTGGTCTTCTAGGAAAATTGCCAAGATTACAGCTTTTGATAAAATGATAACACGATCCCCGCCCCCCAAAAAAACTTTATGGAAGTTGGTTAAAGGATAGCTAGCAGAGGACAGGCCTTACTGGCTCCTTTTCAGAATAGAGATAAATCCATACTCAGATACTACATGGGTAGTTGGTTAGAACAATTTTATTGAACATCTTCATCAATGATCGGGAGAAGGCACTAGATCAAGCAATCTCTCTCTAAATTTGTAGATGATTCCCTTTTGAGTAAAAATGTTACACCACTGACAAGGGACTCCAGAATGACCTAAAAAATCTGAGTCAGTGGGAAAAAACATGGCAAATTAAGTTCAATGCAATAAATGTAAAGCATTTAGGGTAAAAAAATAATAATAATCTGAACTGTCTTTATGTTGAACTCTGACCTGGAAGTCACAGCTATGAGAAATGTCAGTCCTTGAAATCATCAGCTTGGTGGGCAGGAAAAGCCCAAAAAGAAGCATTCAGAATTTTGGTCATCTCAAAGAAAGGAAGGAAGGACAAAATGGAAGCTCCTACTGTGTAAGACTTCTGGCCTCTCCATAGAAGGACAAATGGATTTTAGGAGAGTATATAGAGTTAAGAGGCAGAGTAGCTGATTTAAGAGAAGATCCTTGAAAGGCTTGTGTCCTTCAGTTTGTGGAGGAGAAGATTGAGGCTGATACAGCTGAGATTCATAAAGTCATGAAAGTGGATAAAGCACAAGCTGGTTAGTTTATACATAGTTGAACTTTCCCCTTTCAGATAGTCCCCTAATTAGAACATATCAGAAGTATTATAAGACAGGATTTCAAGGGTGATTTCAGACTTCATAGATCCCTTGAAAGAGAGTAGCAGCTTAAAATCCAGGCTTGAGGAGCTTCACATTATTATTGTTGTTATTATTATTGTTATTTTACAGAACTGCTCTTATTTTTCAAATTTACTTCTCAGTTGCAAAATTCTCACTTGATGTCCACTAGGTAGATTGTGGTTCTTCATTAAGTGCTGACTGAGTAGTCATTGTTAAACAAACCATTGAAACCAATACAGTCCTTTATGTTCCAAAGTATCAGAATCCAAACTAATTAATCTAGGTAATGCCATAGCTGACACTTGAACAAGGCTGGAGTGCAATTCTCAGAAACTTACTGGACATCTAAGTAGAAACTCCAGGTACAGCCTGATACCTTGTATCTATGTATTAACACAACCATAGGTTTCTGTGATATTCCTGCACTTGCTACTTCCACTTTTCTCTGTTTTCAAACAGCTTTATAAGCATGAAATTTATTTTAAGGTTTACCTGGCCATATATCACTCTTTTCTCCTAATGCAACACTTCCTATAGTTTCTGTACATGGTACAAGAAAGGATATATTTACTTTCCATGGCAGAATATCCTTAACACAGACTTTATTAGTGTAAAAGAGGAGAAAACTGGAAACCAGTTATGTTCAGGTCTCTTTGAAGTACAATGTAATAAAGCAAAAACTGTGCTATTAAAATGGACTCACTCCTGTATAAACCTAGTGTCTCATTCAGGCTCTGTTTTCTCAGTGGCTTTTTCCTCTTTGGTGCCCTGATACAAACATTTGAGATATACAGAACAGCAATATGAAGTTTATGAAATGTCAGTAATTGCTGTGCATGCACATAAACTCATTATTTTAAACAAAAAAAAAAATCTTCTTAGATTTCTCACACACACATACAAAATAAGTAAAGAGATTAGTTCACATTAAGGTCCAGTGGCTTGCAAAATTAAAACTGCTGGAGCAGAAAAATTCCCTGATCAGATATTTTAAAATCTGAATGATAAGATCAACAATGGGCTACCAATAAATTCCAGAGGTTTGGAATAAATCATATTGTATTCCAGGTTTCTTGATGTTAAAGAATAATTTAGAACTCAGTATTAAGTAACTAGCAATAGTATAGGAAACAACTTATTTAACTATGTTATTTTGTCCATTAAATTGATGGTCCTTGAGGTTTTCATAAAAACTGGACTCCAAAAGTTTTCCACCTTTTTAGTGCATACACTAAATGCATGTACATGTACGTGTGTACCAACAACACTTACACTGTAAATGTCTATATTGCTCCTTTTCACTAATATCATGGAGGATGCACAGAGAAAGAAGGGAGCAAAAGTTCCTGCACTGAAAGCATGGTGAAAAGTAAATGTCTGTGAATGGAAAAATATGAGCCTTTTAAGTACAAGAAATTAATTTGCAGCCTTAGAATTGATAAAAATCGCATTTTTTTTTTTGCAGTCCACATGTCCTTAAATAGGACCTCCGATTATCTTTATCCAAATATCTCCTAAGATTACTAGGCTGACGGCAATATTCTTCAGCAGAATTCTGCTTTTCAATGTCATTTCATTCAGGTTTTCTTGTAATATTACTCATGCCATTGCCAAACAAAGTTCTACTTGTTTATTGGGTTCATAGGGGTACTTGTTGCTAACCATAAAATTATGATCATATAAGAGTTAGCACTGTAGGTAAAGGGGCTGGTGCTGCTCTGTGTAGAAGAGAGAAACATCCTGAAAAAATGCAGATTACCAAAGAAATGGAAATTCTTCCTGTGGGAAAGTTTTCTTTGCTTTTATGATATAGATTTTTATTACACACCAATTAACTGTCAAATTAAAAAAAAATAAACCATATCATGCCAAGTACAATATGATCTTGAATAAAGCATACTAAACTGATGTTGGAGATGACAATGGCCTGATACATAGACATAGTTCCAGATAACTAAGTTGCAAAACATTACACAGTGTTTTTAAAAATCAGCGTCATACAACTTAAATTTAAGCAGAAGAATTACTTGTTATTACAGAAATGACTGAATAAAAACTTAGAAAAATACAAGTTTATCTAGTCATATTGTGGGTAAGATGCCAAAACCAAGTTTACTGTGTCTAATATTTTTGTCCTTGACTGCCTGAAAATGCAGTTGGCAAAACAAAGCTGTCTGAAATCAAAGAGTACACAGACTTTCAAGTAGTAAAAATGCTATTCATCCTCTGGCTTATCTGTGACAAACCTTGATTTGTGTGTGTGTAGTGGCTTGTCATTTTTTTGTTTTGGTGTTTCAGGGTTTGCTTGGGTCCTTTTTTTTTTCGCATTCACAGCCACAAAATGACATTTGCACATTTAGAAACTGCATTTTTGAAACTTTTTAGCTTTGGTTTTACTGTTAAAATAAAGACTATACATGACTGATCTATAGTTTGTAAAAGAAATAATTCAAGCTTGAGATAGATTCCAGCCAACATTTTAAAAAAATGCTGATTTACCAGGTGGATAATTCCAATTGTCTTGAAGCATCTGTTTTACTGAAATATTCTGAAATAGACGTTAACCTTTGAGGTGGTTTAGGCTGTTGGCCAGAATCACAAGTGACCTTTGGCAAACAGTGACATGTTTTTTCTGAACCCTGTTGCCTTCTCAATAGCCCAATGCTACAACAATACTTTTTTTCTGAATAGTGTCATGTTATCTGCTTTGAAGCTTTATTTGGTATCTGTTCAGGTATCTAATCTCTGTGTTGGATGAACTGTGTGCTCTGTATGAGCTGGAACAAAACTGCTCAGGCAACCAACAAAAAGCTGTCATGCTAACCTGTCAGTTAGCTAACCTTTGCTGAGAAATCACTCAAAGCATGATTTCTTATGAACACTGCTTGTAGGGGTCACACTGCTTGCAGTGGTCCAGATGCCCTGGGTAACCTGAATGACCTAGAAAGTCCTCGCAATACATAACTAAACTGGTGCTGCTGATACCCTGTAGCTGCTGTTTTCCAAAGGGTAGACTATCACTTGTTCACTGGCTATGTAAAGTTAATTTGACAAGTCATGAGAATAAAAGGAAACAAGTTTTCATTGAATGGTGGAGATTTTTAGTCACCTGTGGGTGTGAGTCTTACATCTTCTAAATGCACAAAATAATGCCATTTCCTACTGCACCACCTTCAATTCTCTTTCACACCTCCTCTTCTCTTGCTGCAGCACTCACAGTCACCTCCCATACACTTGAACTTCTGTCTGGGCAAGTGGCCACAGAGACCTCGCTGACTCCAGGCTGCACGTGTGCCAGCAGGCTATCTGCATGCACCAGTTAGGTCAGCAGGCTTATGGCTACCTATGGAGACCGTTCGTAACCCATCTGCTCATTCCTGAAAGATTTGTTCCAATTAATTGTCTTTGGCTCTTCTATTACTCTACCAAGCCTGCCTGAAATTAACCAGAGTTCTGTCAATGGCCAGGAACTGGTGAGGACTGGTGGATGAGTAGATCTTTATTCATTCACAAAAAACTTTTTTTCATTAGAAAACCAGCACAAGCACCTGGGAATTGCAGAGTGCATCAGGCAGAGGTGCATGTTGGGGTATCTTTGCCAACCCTCATAGTTTCCTTTGCCTCACATGACAGACCAGATTTTTTCTCTTTAAAAAAGTTTTTAGTTCTGGCTTATGCTATAACAAAAGTATCCTTTAGATATTCTAAAGCCTTTTTGTGGTTTGCTGCACACACTTTACTGAAAAATTGCAAGCCATTTTATTTGAATATTCTGACTGAGCTGGGTTGATACAGCATGTTAAAAAAATTTGTTGTTAACAAATTACTGAGATCATGATAAAAGCAAATTAAAATGTTCCACCTAATTTAAATAAAAGTCTTTGAGGAAACTGCTAACCTGTCCTGGTTTTGGCTGGAATGGAGTTAACTTCCTTCTTAGTAGCTGGTACAGTGCTGTGTTTTGGCTATGATGTGAGAACAATATTGATCACAAAGGAAAAAGATCTTCTACATTTATACTATCTCTGTCTAGGTCTGTTTGAGTATTTCCATCAACCCCTCCTCTCTTAATACCCTTTAGTTAGTTTTTACCAAATTTCACAGCACAGTATAAATTTCATGGATCATGAATCTGTGGAAATGTGTAAGGTAGATTGCAAAGTTGAAGAGAGAGACCCTGCTAGTGACCCCATTGAAGAGAAGATTGCAACCACTGTTCAACCATCGTTAGACATCAGAGAGTTCACACAAAATAGATGTACTTTCTGTGAGCAGGAAACATTTACTGGAAACTTAGCATCTGTAACAGGAAGGAGAAGGTATCAGCTGTGACACAGAAATCCTTAGGAAATGGGGCTTGTTTAGCTCTGGTACTCACAAACCTATGTATAAGAGTATTATTGAATCTGTGATATGTGAGAGCATGCATGTGTGTATCCCTTCAGCCAGACGCAAGCAAGCCTTGCTATTTCCTAAACCTATAGTAGCAAATATGCACTGGGTTCTGCATATGCAGCTAAAAAACAGGTTTTGCTTTGCAGAGCTAGCAGTTCTGTGGTACAATGCTGTTACAAGTAAATGTGGATTCAACTGTAAATTTTTTAAAAAGATATTTTTAAAATTGTTTGCTAGAGATCTTGTATTTCATTTCCCCTGCTCTTCTTTAAAACTCCACAGCAACTGCACAACTTCATATAGCAAGATTTACTATTTCTCAAGTCAGATTACTGAATGTTCCTCATTCTATAAAATATTGTGCCTACAACTGCACCATGGAAAGAAAGCTAAAAGGCTGAGAGGAGTTTCTATCTCTGTTATATTACTCCTCATTTTAAAAATGCACAGGTAAGTAGGACCACATAATCCTTAGCCATTGATGCTGTTTAAAAGAAAGTTTCGCCATGTCTGGCAATGGGTGTCTAAGTTGAGCAGTCATGAAGAAAAGCTGCTGCACTATTCTAGGATTTTTTGCAAGCATTTCTTGGAGACTTTGTTAGAGTCGTCCTGTTACTTTGCTTATTTGCCAGTTATATGCATTTAATTTACTTCATGGTGACTATTACTTATTACTTTCATTTTTCCTTTGGAGGTTAAAAAAACCTCTCTCATCCTATTTACCTCTTTTTTACCTTTGACATCTGTAAAGTACTTAAGAGAGTCTGAGCTGCCCTGTGCTGTTGAACTAGCAGATCAACTAATTTAAGGATTTTTAATATATCCCCATTTTATTACACCACCTCAAAAATAATGTAGTGCTTCAGTAACTTAGTTAACCAGATCTCAAGCTCTTCAAATGTATGTCTCTGGACCAGAAGAACTGAAAAACCATCAGTCTTTTAAAGAACTGTGCTTCCTTCATATTAAGGTTCTTCTGTTTTAGGTCTCTGGGCCAACCATATTAGTTAACACTACCAAGAGGTTAGATGAAATGGAATTAGAGAATGATCCAATTACGTGTAAATATTTCAGATTGCTTTTCTTTGATAAAAATCAAATTGAGAAGCAAACTTTGCTGAAAGTAAATGTTTAAAATTACTAGTCTGCCAATGAAAAATTTTCTATATGAACTACTAGCTATTATAACAATACAGAGCTCCATTGCACCTATTACACTCGTAAAATTGCTCAAAGTGGGGAGTCTGTATTTGGGTTGGTAACAGACGTTTATTCAGTTCCTTCAGCGTATTTTAGAGAAGCAAGGTATAAATACTCAGTATGGAAAGCCTTCAGCTTCAGAAACAGAGTTTATAATGGAAACAGCAATGGGGTGGCCCAACTCTGTTGAGCTGGGCAGTAACGAATGTTCCTCTCTGCATTGGTGGATCCTCTCAGACAGCAGAGAAGGGTTTGGGACCCCTTTGAACTATCACTTCTCTGAGTGCTTAGCCAGATCAGTAATATTGCAATCTAATGCAGCATACTGTAATAACCATATCTGAGCCCTCTAGAGGTTTATGATTAAGAATAATTTCTACAAAAAGACCAATCTGAAATCACATATTTTTTCAGTGGTGTGAGGACTGTAAAAAATTATTTTTTTAATGAGGTAGCATTTTCTTTCCCTGTGTGAAACACTGGTGGAAATCATGATAAATAAATACAATGTCAGGTTAGAAAAAATGTTGTAGTTTCATGTTGTTGGTTTGCAAATTGAATTTTTACATAAAATTTACACTAAATGGAACCTCATTATACAGTGATGAGGTCCAGTATGATCCAAATCATTAAAATCACTGTACTGCTTAATGATTCACTAAGTGGTACTGCAGTGCCATAAATTTAGCACTAGTTTCATGATTCAAAACACCAGACTGAGACACCAGCAAATCGTATGTGGATCATTAAATTTACAATGAATGTCAGAGATGAAATAAGGGAGAAAAAACACTTTGAGAGATAGGGATAATATGTGCTCTAAGGTGACATCCATCAAGATAAATGATCTTATACCACTTGTGCTTCGATAATAATGGGGGGTTGTTTTTTGTTATTCTTCATTTCATAATTTCTAAAGGGGTTGGAAGTCTAAGCCCTTTAAGAATTAAAGTAGCTGTCATTTTCTGAGAACCTTGTGATCTATTTTATTTGTATTTATACAATATACATATGCTGCTACATTCTTCTCTGACCCCATTGGGCCAGATTCTCCTCTTAGCAGGATCAAAGTATATCAGCTTTGTAAATTTTACAGTACTGGATTACAGTAGTGAAAATAGTACATTATTAGTACTATTAGAACCCCAGAAAATATTTTTTTAGGTTTATATATATATATATAAATATATATAAATATATATATATAATAGCTTTCTATTATAATAAAAGGTCAAATATAAAAGAAGTTCTTTTGTAATAACAATGATAGAATTACTCTTTTGTATTTCATTTGTATGCACATTCTAGCTTACATATAGAAATATAAAAAATGTTATCCAAAGGAGCAGTATAGCCTGATTCAAAGTACAAGCATGGAATCCTTTAATCTTTCGATCTTAGGAGACTGAATATTTCAGTTTTGCTTTGATTGAATATTTCATTGTTTTAAGTCTCCTCCAATAGTTATTCCCGATCATGAATCATACATAATCAAGCACAGCAGATAAAATGTTAGTTGCTATTTTCAGAATGATCATATCCTAAATGAGGTTTGAGGAGTAATGCATAAATTTCAAAATAAAAATTATGCATGGATTTTCAGAAAAAGAGATGTCAACCACATTAGTGTGACTGAATGGCAGAATTTACAGTTTTATCCAGAAAGGTATAAATTCAATAGAATGAAAGATATATACTTGAAGGTATTTTACTCTCTGGGAGATCTAATGGTACTATATGGAGAAGTAAGAATTCTGAAATTGCTTACCTAGGCCAGAGAATGTATACAGAGGTTTTCCAAATTTTGTCCCACTGACTTATTCAAAATTCCATTTTATTTCATTGCACTAAGATGCTAAATGCAGCAAAAGGTAGGACATAAATGTTGTGAAATACAGCACTTTACCAACCAAAACAGAAAAAGTAAAAAGTACAGTATACAAAAATATAAAACAGAATTATTATTTGTGAAACTGTGTTCTGCTTTTTCAATGTCAACCTAGTTCGCATAAAGCATGTGACAGATACATGAGACTTGTTTCCTCCTTTTCTTTCTTTGTGAAAGTAAATAAAATTAAGCTATCTGACATGCAGTCAGAATTGTAAAAAAATGAATATTCTTTTAGAAAAATGGCTATGCAGTGACTGTGACCTTGAATCCACTTACAATCTAAATTGATATTATGTGCAGTTAGTATAAAGAACAGTTAGGAAAGTATAGGAAAACTCCACAGTATCAGTATCTGTCTCTTTTTGTGTCTTCCAGGAACATGACTCCTGGTAAGTGCTTCTGTCCACCATTTTTGCTGTTCTGGCTTCATGAGCAAACTGTTTCTCTGTTGCCTGCCCTGATGTTGTGGTTTAACCTCGGCCAGCAACCAAGCACCATGCAGCCAGTTGCTCACTTCCCCTAACTCAGAGGGGTGGGGAGGAGAATCAGAAAAGGAATGTGCAAGTCAAGGGTTGAGATAAGAACAATTTAATAACTTCAACAGAATAAAGAGGTGAGAACAACAATAATAACAATAACAATAATACTAACAATAATAATAATAACAAAATGGAGAGGTGGGAAAAAGGGGTAAAGCAAACGCTGTGCACGCAAGCAAAGCAAAGCAAGGAATTCATTCACCACTGCCCATGGGCAGACAGGTGTTCAGCCATTCCCAGGAGAGCAGGGCTCCATCACGTGTAATGGTTACTCGGGAAGACAAATGCCCTAACGCCAAACGTCCCCACCTTCCTTCTTCCCCCAGTTTATATACTCAGCATGACGTCATATGGTATGGAACGTCCTTTTGGCTAGTTTGGGTCACCTGTCCTGGCTGTGTCTCCTTCCAGTTTCCCATGCCCCTCCATCCCTCTGGCTGGCAGGGCCCAAGGAACTGAAAAGTCCTTGATTTAGTATAAACATCACCCAGCAACAACTAAAAATGTCAGCGTGCTATCAACATTGTTCTCACATCAGAGCCAAAACACAGCACTGTACTAGCTACTAAGAAGAAAGTTAACTCCATTCCAGCTGAAACCAGGGCACCTGACCGTCTCTTTTTCTTTGAGAATATAAGGTTTCTGCTATTCTTTCTGACTCCTCAGCTTCTTTTTTAACCCTGCTCCACTGAATTTTCATCAGTCCACAGGGCTGATATCAAATTCATTCCACACTTTGCCTGATGGAAACAGTGATTTGTATTATTAAAATAAGACAAGCTCAGGCTGCATGTAGTAATTCTTTTTGGATCAGGTACCAAAGTGAAGAAGAAGGGAAGTTTTGGGGTTTGTATACCCTTCTTTTGGACATATGAGAACTTAGGCAGTGCAAAAGTGTTTAAAGACTAAGTAGGTTTGAAACAATATTTCACACACCCATTTTAAATCAATGACAGCCACAGTGTTTTACTAAAATGACGCTATTTGCAAATACAGTGTCTGTGTATGGAGGTTGCAGGCTGTTTCCACTCTGAAATTGTATATAGAACAGTTTGTGTCAGACAACCTGGATATTTTTTTTTTCTCCTCTCCACACTAGTCTGGTAAAAGTGGAAAGTGAGATGAAAGGAAAATGAATTAATTTACTTTCAGACACAGGAAATGCTACTAAATTTGGATACATGAAAATATTGAACTTTCACGGGGGAAAAAAATAAATTATTTGAGGCCCTAGTGATCACACAGAGGATCCAGACAATTTGACAGGTATGAATTTATCTCACTTGTGAATGAATAACCTTTGGCAACTCACTTGAGACTTAAATATTCTGAACACATTTTCTTTGGAACACTTCAAAAGACACAGTTCATTTCTGTCTCTACCAAACAGCCCCTTTGGTTACTTTCAGTTTACTGAGTTTTTTGCTTTGCAAGTTTGGGAAATTAACATAATAAAAGCCTACCAGTGGGTTTTAGTCATGTAAGAATGAAACTAGATTAACTCTTTGATTATTCTAAAGTCTACACAATCTTTTTTTGTATCAGCTGAGGGACTTCATTGATCTCTAAGTCTTGCTTCAGCTGTACATGGAAATTCACCTTACTTTGAAAATACAAACATATATTTTCAAAACAGTGCTTCAGTATATTCAGCAAGTGACTTCAACGTAAGCCATATTTTGTGCAGCTGAAAGACGGACAGTCAGTTATGACTCAATGGGATAAAACTACTGCCTTGGGACTTGCCTTAAGGTACACCAAGGTGCACCTCCAAGAGATGCTGCATACCCTCAAAGGAAGCAGAGATGGGGATCTAAATCAGAGTAGAGGACAGGGTTGCTCCCCCAGCTGATGCTCAGAGCTGTGCATGACTCTGTTATAAGGGATCGTAGCTTTCTGAGTGTGCTTTGTAGATAGGCAAAGTCCATTAAACTTGTAGATTAAGGTTATTTTGCTAATGAGTTATGGCCTTTCACTAGTCACTGGCTCTCAGTTGGCAACCATGACATACAGAGGGATTCAGTTTCTCATAAAAGAGCTAAGAAATTAAAGGCTGAAGAGATAAACAAAAAGGGACAATGAATATGAAAGTGCTTTAAACTTTGATTTGTGTTTATCAAGGTTAACTGTTACTGTGCTTATGCTAAACTTCTAATGCAATGCAAATTTCTAAATAGTCTTGTGTAACATGTGGAAACAATAATGATTTTGAAGTTTTCAGAAGGTTGAATGGGTTATTAAAAATCTTTTATTGCTTCATAATCTTCTACTGACCAGGCATATGGCACTGAGAAATCACAAGATCACAGAATGGCTGTGGTTGGAAAGCATCTCTAGAGATCATCCAGTCCAAACCCCTGCTCACAATAGGGTCAGCTGCAGCAGCTGGCTCAAGCCTGTGGCTAGTCACGTTGTCAGTATCTCCAAGGATGGAGACACACAGCTTCTCTGGGCAACCTGCTAGAGTGTTTGACCACCCTCACAGCAAAAAAGCTTTTTTTCTTCTGTTTGAGTGGCATTTCCTGCATTTCAGGTTGTGCCCTTTGCCCCTTGTCCTTTCACTGGATACCGCTGGGAAGAGCCTGGCTTCATCTTGTTCACTCATCCCCATCAGTTATTTATTACACACATTGATAAGACCCCTCAACCCTTCTTTTCTCCAGACTGAATATCCCCAGCTCACTCAGCCTTTCCTCATGTGTCAAATATGCCCTAGACCTGAAGATATCTGACAACAGAACCCCAAGTATTCCTATGCTTAAAGAAAAAGGGAAAATCTGAAAATTCCCAGGTAAACTGAAGACGATGTTAATAATTTTGGGGAAAGTATGTGCTAGAAAGAAAAATGTTCTAAGACTGGTAATAAACTGAGTCAAATTTAATCTTTTCAAAACTCAGAAATAATTTGACTGTGGCCTCTGCTAGAGACAACCAGATTGGTCTCAAGAGAGACTTAGAGGGGCAGTCCTATAGTAATTTAAAAAAAAAATTAAAATCCAACTTCACTTGTCTTTCAGCTGTAGAAGCCTCTCAAGCCTTCCACAGTGAAATTGATGCTACATATTCCATTCTCTTAACCTCCTTTTCTTGTTCTGTTAGCCTTTGTGGTCTGTCCTGCATCCTTACACAGCAGCACCAGACTCAGTATCGGCTCAGTTTCCTCAAAGACCACCGGAGAACACGTCTGGGAGGAGTGAGTTACTACTGCACGCAGGAGCAAGTCACACCAGCCCACTTGCTTCATGGTCATGGTTTGTGTACAGGGCACTGGTTGCCACAGCCCATATGACATTTTGAAGTTATTTTCTCTGTAAAGACGAGCAAGCTATTTTGCATATGCCAGGGGGCAAGACCAAGATGACCAGCACGCTAAGATTGCTGCTGTGTGGAAACTCAATAAAGTAGTGTTATAGGTGGGCCAGACCATGGGACTCTGAGAAGAAACAGACACATGCCCCCCAAGCCCATAACTGATTATGCTCAAGTCTGTCGCTAGTGTACTAGATTTGGTCAGGTGGGGTTAATTTTCTTCCTAGCAGCTGGTATGGGGCTATGTTTTGGATTTGTGCTGGAAACAGTGTTGCTAATAGAGGGATGGTTTGGTTACTGATGAGCAGGGCTGACACAGAGCCTGGGCCTTTGCTGCTCCTCAGCCCACCCCACCAAGTGAGTAGGCTGGGGGGCACAAGAAGTCGGGAGTGGGCACAGCTGGGACAGCTGACCCCAACTGACCAAAGGGATATTCCATACCATATGACATCGTGGTCAGCACACAAAGCTGGGAGAAGAAAGGGGGCACATTTGGTGTTGTGGCATTTGTAACTGTTATGTGTGCTGGAGCCCTGCTCTCCTGGGGGTGGCTGAACACCTGCCTGCCCATGGGAAGTGGTGAATGAATTCCTTGTTTTGCTTTGCTCGTGTGTGTGGCTTTTGCTTTACCTATTGAACTGCCTTTATCTCAACCCACGAGTTTTCTCACCTTTATTCTTCCAATTCTCTCCCCCATCCCAATGTCAGGAGAGTAAGTGAGTGGCTGCACAGTGCTTAGTTGCCAACTGGGGTTGAACTGTGACACCTGGCTACAGAATGTTAAAGCTTGTGGTTTTCATTTATATACTGAGATCATCCTGAGTGGCTAAGAAGCAAAAATGCTTTTCTATACTTTTGATTCCTGTGCTCACAAGATTATAATTTGTTCCCAGAATTAAAAACACAGCCCAGAGCTGATGGTGAGCTTTGGATTCTAAAAAACTAAATTTACTTTTCTAAATGCAAGCACTAACATGTGAGTTAGGTATCTAAGCTTCCACCTAGTGAATACAATTAATAGATTCTAGAGGGCTCTTAAAATCACCTGAAAGTAGCTAATGACATTTTGTCAGATGTACAGTCCTCTTGCTTGTATTGACTAACATTCAGTTGACTGTAATGGGATGTTAGACACTTAGTTTACATATAGGTACTGACATTTAGACACTTAGATTAGGTTTTGCAGCCTGCACTGAATACCTCTTGGGGATGTCGATCCACCCTGTTTGTTGTTGTCTACTTCATGCTTTGGAAATGTACCAGCCTTGTAGGTTTCTTCCCATATGGCATGACCCACTTAGAGAATATTTACACATTTTCCCCCCTCTCTCTCCAAAATTCCTCATTTGTCTGCATCTGAGATCTGTTCTGTAGATCTGAAGGAAGTATACTGATAGCAGTTCTTTTTTATATACACTTCTGAAACTAAGTGTAACAATTTATTCATTGTAATGGTGTCCTGATTGGGCAGCAATGGCCCGAGCAGAGAGGTTTTACTTCTGTGAGTAATATGCATCAGTGCTGATGTTCCTGTTGTCACCTGAGTAATACATCTGCTACAGGTCTGACCTTCTTCTGAAACCACATTAATGAGACAAGTATGAACTAGGTGACTGATAATAGGTGATGCACGTGCTTTCTAGATTTGATGTGCTCTCTGCTTCATCTTTTCTTCTGTAAAATACTAAAGCTAAAAAGAAAACATGTCAGTCATCTAAGAAGCATTATAAGCTTTCCTTGAAAACAATAGTGTAATTTAAACAAGTTAAATCAGTAACAGAAATATATATCTTCAGCTGGCATTATGATACAAATTTTTTGTGTTTACAGTGCATTGTGAAATAGTCAGATAGCATACAATATCTTAACTAGCACAAAAAATGACATATCAATCACTTTTATTGTGCTCCATTTCATATGACATTTCAGCTCTTTGTTTAGGTAAGAATCATCGTACACAACTCCATAGAGTATTGTTTCTGTAGTCTACCCATGTCTAAAGCACTGTTATATCTAATAGGAAGCATTCTACTTATAATATAATTACAATGTATGTATATAATTAGAGTAACACTGCATTAGGCATCGATTGACAAGACAAGATGGGATGAAATGTAACATGAATAGAGCTCAAGGTAAATATCAATGTTTAGTTTATAGCTGTAAAGAGATTTAAAAATCTACCTTAGTTAAAAATGGTAATTGTGGATTGTAGTAATTATAGTATTACACTACAAATAGTTCACTTGCTGGACTGCATCCGCAGCATGAAACTAGTATATCAAGATATGGAATTACTTAGCTTTCATGGGATACACTTATTTATTTATATGTTAAAAAGTTTTCCATATAAGCACTCATTCTCCAAATGCAACACATAATTTTAAAATTATATCTTACAGAAATATACATAAAAGCATTGAAAAGGGGAACTCCTGTGAACCCTTTTAATGTCAAAAGAATTCCTTTATTTATTTCCTGCTAAACTCTCGTAGCTCCATGAGCAGTCTGTTTAAAAAAGCCTAGAAGAATGCATGGTTGAAGATAACAAGATTCAGTCTAATCAAGACAAATAAATTCCCATAAAAAAGTAGATCTCAAGGCAGACCTGCAGTATATATATATACCTCTGTGTATATATATGCGCATATATAATTACATTAAAGCAATTATAAACTTTGCCTAGAGCAGAAGTTTGTTCCTTGCCATGCTAGAGTCTGATCTGTAGCCTAGCATTGAACAGGCTGAGGAACAAGTGTCTGTTATAAATATTCTATTAATTAGAAATGCTAGCTGATAACATAGTAACAGTTTTAAAAAAATCAAATGTAGATCAGCTCTCGTGAGAAATTGTTGCTGTTGCTAATGTCACAGCAGTGTAAGTGCCAACACTTGAGGTTAAATTTGCCACCATGCCGTCAGAGAGTGAGGGACATGGGATCTCACAAGTCAGAAACTTGTCTATTAGCAGTTTCATGGTTCCAAGTGACCACCTCAAACTTTGTTCTAGTCATTTTATAGCTAGTGCAGCCAAGGCTCATGTGTTCTTTCAGATATGTTACTTAATAAGTAGGGCCACCAAATTTTACCTTTCTGGGTAGTTCTGAATAGTGCCATATACCATGATTTAACCTGGAAGTGGGAAAGCACTGGGTTACTACAGGAAGGCACTAGACCTAAAGAAATAAGATGTGAACTTAAGTGAAAATGTAGAGTCAAAAAAGATCTCCTTTGGCTGAAAGTGTTGTTGAATAATCCTTGAAGTAGCTGGGAATCTAATGATGTGCCTTGTATTGAAAACATTAATCTCTATAAGGAGTGCTGATGGGTGATTAATTCTTTCTTACTTTTACTTTCTTTAAATATTGCTCTTAAATTCTGTCACCTCTTTTCCATGAGGCCAGCAACGTACACATTGCTCTGCTCATTGTTTAACTGGACTTGTAAATAAAAAAAATGAAAATAGGGAGCTGCATGTTGTCAATAACTGATATGCCATGGTATGAGCTTTCCCCGTGGTTCCCTGCGTTGGCATTGAACAAAGGAAGCTGGTGGCAGTGACACTAACTGAATGCATACTCAGAGCACAGGGTCTTCAGTGATGTCCTCATATACCCCTCAGAAAACAGAGACCTGGTGAAAGCTTTGCAGAGACATAAATCTGATCTAATGTTTCAGCAGAAAAGGCAACTGGCCAGAAGGACACAGCATTGCCTGAAGCTTATCTAATAATGAACAAATATTTGGATAATATAATATGTGGCATTGTAAGTCATCAAACTGATTGAGTGACTTGTGGAGTACACATATCAGTGGTGTTAGTCACTCATAAGGCTACTCATTGACTTTCCCAAATGAAAGAAATGTGCCAAAGCAATCGAAGACATATCATGGGCTTTGACAAAATATGCACATCTACATTGTCCACAAGGGAATTAATTGTCTAGATGGTCCTATACACTGTTGAGTGCTATGTATCTTCAGAATGTGATTGAGCGTATCCAAAATAGACATCTAAAATAAATAATTGCATCCTAGAAGTGCCTGGTGCTCTCCGTTGCCTGTGATTGAAATCAAGTCTAAAGTTTCTTTGAGTGGAATGATACTGTCGTGTTTGACACTGAGGGCATTGATGAAAATCACCATACTTCACTGCCCCACATTTACCTTCTGTCCCTTATCATCTACAACAGGCAGATAATGGGACTGCAGGCTACAGCTTAATTTTATGTTTGGGATAATAGTGTTACAGACAGGATCCCAAGTACATGAAAACTTCATAGATTGTCATGGATTATTCCTCTACTTTGTCTATCTCTTTCCTCACCTCTAATCTTTGTTGGAAGAAATGGATATTTTCTTTTTATTAATCCATTGTTCTGAATGAATATAAAATGTTTGAAAGTGAGAGTACACAGTAATCAGTGAGAGTTGCCAAAACTAATTTGGGATCATAAGGGAGGAATGTATGAAACTATGCAATGTGTGGTTGCAAACATGAAAAATTAAATATTTATTTGAGTTTACTCTTTTTGTGGTGCTGCATTTGAGGCTAATAATTTTCAATATAATTATCTCACAGGAATGGTAGATATTAAGTAGTACACATGAAACCTATGCATCTAGGTATAAACAAAAAAAAAGTATTCTCATGTTGACCTTGTCTTTTAAGGTTAATGTGTGTCTCATAGGATACTTTCACTTATGAAATGATATGCTGGCAGGTGACCTTGTAAATGTTTATGCATTTCCTTCCATTTTTTCATTTTAGAGTTGTCCTGATTAAGTGCACTGGAATCACTATATATTAATGTGACAGCTCAAATTATGAGTAGCTTGTAGAATAAAAAAGTAGATAAATTGGATAAATGGGTTATACTGGGATAGGTAAATTAATTAAGTTTCTAGGGGAAAACAGAGTCTCTCTAACACTTAAATATCTGGAAGGTGATTATTTGTAAATAAATAATGCATAGAGAATACTTTTAATAAATGTAGTTGGCCAGATTTATTATTCTTTCTGCCAGCAAGTATTTTGCAATAATTTCAGCGGTATGTTCCAGTCTGACATCCAACCTAAATCTTCACCGCTTTGCTCATCCTCTGCCTCCAGTTTTCTGAATTCTTGCATTTGTGAGTTGGCGCCTAATAGTAATGACTGATATAGGTCCTTTTATACTCACAGAATAATTAAATATAGAAACAGAGCCTTACTCACAACAATGCCGGAATGTCTCAGTCTTCTTTTGAGATGGCTGTCTTGGAGGTGAAAGAGAAGCTTAATTTTATCAGCTTTCAGTTCTTATCTTCTCACTTAAGATCTCCAAGTGCTACAGTATACTTGTACTTCCGGTGTTATGATACGGACTTCTGTCCACCATGGCTGAAACTCCTCTGCAGTAGCCACTGCCGTCATTTTCATGTAACTAATGAATGGATTTAAATACATGACCAATAAATGGAAGGTATATTATCATTTATACTTCCTAGCCTACTTGTTCTATTCCAATTGAAGGTTTTATATATTGTGAGGTTCATTTAGAAAGTCAGATTCCTAACAAAATTTGTATTTACAGCTCTATTTTGCCTGATCTGGCAGCATACTAAATAACTACAAAGAGGTTTGATGTAAGAAGAATGTCAGAGTGCTGTATGAGGAAGGATCAGCCCCTAACTGGGGCAATTAAAACATTAGGTACCTAAATAAATCATGTTCCACTTAGTATAGTTGTGTTTTCTTGATGTATATCTTTACTATGAGCAATTAAAATAACGTCAATAAAGATGGCTCTGTTTGCTAAGGTAGCATACAATTCTCACTAAGATGTAGTAATTTCTACACTTGGAATATTCTGAAACAAGGACCATGTTCCTGTCATGGCAAATTAGGTCAACATGGAGAAACACAGAGTCATGGGATGATGAAACATTAAAGAGTACATTATTAGCTGATGTCTTTTTCATTTTATTTTTCTTCAGTGACATTTAACAAATTGAATGTTAAATGCTGAGAGACACAAAACCACTTTGTTAGATTACTAAAAAACTGGGAGCGAGAGTTCCCTCAGCTGGTGTGTAACATAGTAATATAAAGCTGAACTTAATGATAGGTTTTGGAGGTGCTGTTTGAGGTCCCTCGTCTCCCAGATATTGTTGCTCCAATGTCTACACGATTTATTAAGTTTCTTGTACGTTTTTACAGAGTAACTTCAGGAATCTTTATTTTTGCCTTTGCCATATCCCCTGAAGACTTTTTAGAATCTCAAGACTCTGCAAAAAGAAATGCAGCCATTCTGAAATCCACATACCTCAGAAGGTACCTCTCTGCCATCAGCACATATCGTCTTGAGTGAACAAAAGTTTTTCCATGTTAAGTATGGTAAGAAAATTGGTAATGTTACCTAGAACTAAAGATTAACTGAATCCCCTTGCTTACTTGCAAGGGTGAATGTCACATTTCAGCCATAATGACAGCAAGAAAAGTTAAAATATTTCAACCTTCCCTCTTAGGTGCAAAACTGAAAGGACAAGTTTCTGCATATAACAGCAGAGATCTATAAGGCGACAATGAGATTTGTGTATAAACTTCTAGGGCTCTAGCCAGGGGTCTAACAGAACAGCCTGCAAACTCATGTTTCAAGAGCACACCTATTATATTTTAGACCAGCGTTATATGAGGTATATGTTCTTCAGTTCACAAGAGCAGGTCATAAACTATAGCCACCTACATTGCAGTGCACTGTGAAGATTTCTTTATTAAACACTCAGTACAATGAAGTCATTCAAAGGATTATCACAAAATGTAAATAATGCAATCGGTATGTCTTGCTTTCCTGCTTATGCCAACAATATTTATAATTATCAAATTATTGGCCATGTAACATCTCTTCTATTAATGAAGATAGATAGATATAATCCTAATTCTGAGACAAACGTCTTTTGGGGATTTTCTCACTTGGAAAGAAATGATGCAATTCAGAATAGTAAATAGGTCTTTAACTTTTACTCTGCCTCCTCCTAACTAGATCACAGTTTTGAACTATAGTTTAACTGTGTGACTAATGTTATATCTGCAGTACTAAACAAGACACTAGGGGCATGGGACAAGGGACTTGAAACTCTGTCTCAGGACAATAATTGTTTAACTGTGTGATTCAAACTTTGAAAGATCCTGTTATACCCCTGTGTTTATGTTGTATATTTGGGTTCAGATCACTGACTTTTCTAGAAGAGGTTTCTCTCTGGGAGTGGCAATTGTGATGAAAGGAGCAAACATAATTTTTGATCCCTTCAGTGATGAATACTTCAGGGATGTTTGATTTTTTAAGACAACAACAATTTCCTATGAAATGCATAAATAACTCTTGAAGTATATTTTGAAAATTCTTTTACCTAGAATAATCTGGCACTAAATTGGTCAGCAAATGGAGATAAAACTGAAAAGAACTACTGTACTTAGTGGTGGGTCTTTTACATGGGATTATGAAGTGACTTGCAGTCCTGGTGATACATTATGCAAAGTGCATAAGTTGTGTCTCCCTGTCCAAAAATCCAGCCCTATGTGTTAGATTGTTCTTGTATTTTTCTCATTATCTTTGCCCCAGTTCTTTTCTCTACTTCTCTTCACCTCACCTCATTATCTTTGCCCCAGTTCTTTTCTCTACTTCTCTTCACCTCATCAAAGCAGGAGGTCCTAACTCTGAGGTGTTGTGGTACTGCAACTGCATTCTGGAAACAGTAACCCATACAGTTCAGAAGTAAGCTTTCAGGCAACCAAGATCAAAGAATCCATAAAGAATATCAGAAAACACTTTTTTACTTTGAGGGTCAGGGAATACTGGCACAGGTTGCCCAGAGAGTCTGTGGAGTCTCCCTCCTTGAAGATTCTCAAAAGCCATTAGACAGTCTTGGGCAACCATCTCTAGGTGACTGTGCTTAAGCAGGTGAGTTGGACAGGATAACTTCCAGACACCCCTTCCAACCTTAACCATGTAGTGATTCTGTGAAAAGATGAGGGGCATGTGGCACTTGGAATAAAAATATTTGTTAGGGGACAGAGGGTTAGGGTTAGAGAATGGTGACGCCAGGAACATTATTTTGGAGACCTGGCTTAGGGAATAAATTTAGAGGATGGCGACCATACACAACTTTTCAGTGCAGTTCAGAAAAGAATTTGATGCTGTCTTCTGTGCTTAGATTCATCTTTTTGGTGGTGGGGGAATATAATTCAGGCAGAGCAAGCAACTGATTGTTGATTTAACACATGCTGGAAAAGAGGTTTAACTTAGGAGCCCTTGTGTAAAAGAGCCATCACCCTTACTACCTTCTTTTGAGGTGTTTCTTCTGCCTCATCCCCTCACACAGAAGTGGATAAGTATCTTTACCTCCTGGACACATGATTTTGAAGTACAGAAGGCATCTTCAGTGCCTTTTAATTGCACAGTAAGCTGCTAAACCATAGCCAGAAATGTAATTCAATATATATTTCCTCTTTAGCAATAGCTAAAGCTTTATTGTAGCTAGAATAAAGAGGCTTCCTACAGAACTTCCTGGCTGCTGTGAGGCAGCTATGTGCTCCCACTGATTTATACTGTTATTCCCACTGAGTCTTGGTCATCTAATCCAGGACCTTGACAGCAGAAAGGAAGTCAAGCAGCTTAAAAGTTTAGGCATTACAAATCCCAGCACAGCAGCACCCAATTCATTTCATATATCTTGTCTAGCACATACATTATATCAGCAGCTTGTAGGGCATGCAGTCAGACAATTTCCATTATGGTCAGTGAAATAGCATGGTTAAAATCCTGTGCAATGCTTTATAAATTTAAATTTAAGCATAAATGTTCTGTAACAAGATTATTGTATCTGATCTGATGGTTGGGGAAAGCTCACTCATTTTGTATTGTCAGCAGTTGGAGCAGTCATTGATGTATTAAGCTCTTACACAAGTCATGGCATCTTACTTGAACCAACATACAGTCGCAGGGGATTTCAGTTGAAAGAGTAGATGCAAGATACACATTTATAACAGTGAGGGCAATCAGCTTTGCAGTGGATTAGTGAAGAATATGGTAAATTCCCCATCACTTGGGGTCTTTTTATCAATGTCAGATGTCTTTTTAAAAGAAACAACCTATTTCAATAACAATTTATTAGGTTATATGCACAAATAAGGAGAAGTCTACGGTTTTCATGCAGAAAATTGGTTTGGATTAGCAGTTTCCACTTCTGTTTTTAGCTATTTATGCTAAGTAAGGTTATGAGAGAAAAAAAACACAGCTGAGACAGTGGTACAAACTACCAGATTGTTTCCCTCAAAACTACTACAGCAGGAAGTGAGCTGTGACAGCTTTGTCCTGAAATTGCCGCCTTAACAGTGACACCTCCCGTAGAAAAGCCACTTTAAATCTAGGCCAGATTCTGAAAGGCCTGACTCCATGGGTGTGCTCAAAACTTTTTCCTCATGGAAAAATTTGTTCATATATTTTAAAAACATTGTCATCTCTGCATGCATGTGATGGATCTAGCACTTACCTACACACTGGATAGAATTTTCTGAAGCAAATCCCTTTTGTCAAAATGGGCTTTGCAAGCATAAACTCTATTACTTACATGTGTGAATGCTTATGCCTACATACTTGAAAGCCCCTTTCAAAATTTAGTCTATTAGATAAAATGCGCAAATTAGCAAGACTAGTATGGTTCTCAGGCTGAAAGCTTTCCTTTAAAATAAATGTGATATTTTACTGGAAGTAAATGGAAACACTTAAAGGAGTGGGTTGATAAACAGTATTCTGTTGGGCTGGATTGGTAGCAATTGATGTTTTGACAAAATTGGAGATGCTGAAGCAGGTATTTTAGCTTGACTTAGCCAAAATAATAAATTGCAGTAGCCCAATCCAGACAAGAAAAAAGTATGAATCAACTTCTCTGTCTTCCTCAAGCAGAGATCTCAGGCTTATACTGTATCTGTGATGGTGAAAAAGGGTTTGAATATTACATGAAGATGGCTGTCAAAAGGTAGCTCTTAATTCAATATCACATCAAGGGTTTCCATGCTGACGGAAGGTATAAGATTGCTGGTGCCAGAAAAATATAGAGAAATAACTCTGTTCTTTGTGTTCTTTGCAACAATTAGAAAACTGCTGATTTCATTTGTATTGTGATTTGTTAAAAAATTATACTGGAAATAGCTGAAGTTGGAAGGCACCTCTGGGGATCATCTAGTCTAACCTTCCTGGTCAAGCAGGGTCAGCTAAAGCAGGGTGACCAGGATTGCGTATAGAGAGGTTTTCAGTATTTCCAAGGATTGAGATTCCATAGCCTCTCTGGGCAGCCTGTACCAGTGTTTGACTACACCCACAGTAATTTATTTTTTTTGTGTTTAAGTGGAATTTCCTATGTTTCAGTTTGTGCCAATTGCCTCCTGTGCTTTCACTGGATACCACTAGGAAGAGTCTGCCTCCATCTTCTTTACTCACCCCCATCAAGTATTTATTATACACACTGATAAGATCCCCCCCTTGAGCCTTTTCCAGGCTGAATGGTCCCAGCTCTCTCTCAATATGTCAGATTCTTCAATCCCTTAATCATCTTTGTGGCCCTTTGTTGGATGTGCTCCTTTAAGTCCATGTCTGTCTGATACTGGAGAGCCCAGAACTGGTCCCAGCACTACAGATACTTATCACCAGGTCTGAACTGAAGGAAATAATCACCCACCTTAATCTGCTGTCACTACTTTTCCTAATACAACCCCAGGATGTTCTTGGTCTTTGTTGTGAAGGCATATTGCTAGCTAATAGTCATCTTGCGCCCACCAGGACCTCTACATCCTTCTCTGCCAATCTGCTTTCCAACTGGTAGACAGTTTATTCCTCCCCAGTACAAGACTTCACATTTCCTTTTGTTGAACTCCTCAAGATTCCTCTTAGCAAAGTTTATTATGTTCTAATAATGATTAAGCTTATGTACCTAGTCCAACTGTTGATATGTCGCATTTTACTTGTATACTGTCGAGTATTGTATCAGTCAGTACACAGTAAATATCACTTTATTTTTGCCATGTATTTTCTTTGCATAGTTATGTAATTAAAAATTAATCAGTAAAGCTGGGATACTTCCCATTTAATGTAACTGTTTCAAGTTAGCTATACAGTCCAATTTTCAAGCTTAATTGTAAACGTAGTTAAGCCTACCTTAGAAAAGATTAGGGAAAAGGAAGGTCTCCAGAGCAGGTTTCATTCCATCCATAGAAATGCATCTAAAACACATGTGTTGAATCACCATCTGGAATTCCTATTGCTCTTGACTGACTACAGATGGAACCTGTGTGAGAAGTTTAGGTTTGTCAACTAGAGAGACGTGACCAGCAGTCACACTAACTAAGGGGATCTGGGGATATATTGTCTAACATGGATGAAAAACATGTGAATCTACCCATTAGATAACAGCCCTGTATACAACACTAAATATTTCCCAGCCCTCACACCATAAAGCACTTTAAAAGTAATAATGAAATAAAAAGTTGCAAAAATGTATTTTACAAGTATTGACAAAGTGTCCCTAAATTTTAAATGCTTGGGATTATGCAGCAGTGCCTTTCACTAAGTTTTAAATGCTCTAATGCAAAATTTCATAATGTTATCTGGCCTTACACACTAAAATATGCTCTCTTCAAGTTATCATCTAAATTATCGTTCATGCTGGTTTCCAAAGATTGATCCATTTCTGCCCTACAAGAAGGTAATAAAGAATCAAGTTACATCTAGTTTGATTTCCCTGTAATGAAACAGCCAATTGCCCCATGTCAGAAAAGATGTACTGTAGGTATTCTTCTGGGATTTTACCTGGCTTTTGCCAGTCAATAAAGAAATAAGATCTAACATTTCATTTATAAAACATGAATTCCACTGGGTTACAGGCATCAAGGACGATAATAGGTTTTTACACTTACATACAGAATATTTTAGCTTTTTTTTTTTTTTTTTGCTATCTACCGCTAAGAAAACAGAAAGATACTATCTTGTGTGATTTTTGGACTAGTATATTTATTTTACAATGCAAAAAGACAGTTTTCTGCAGTGAATGCTGAAACTGAAATTTATGAGGGAAGAGTTAAATAAAATTACTGTAAGAAGAAGCCTCACAAGTGAGATGAAGGATATTCCAGTTTGCAGTAGGGGGAGTTTGGATGTACAAATTACCATATTGTAACAAATTTCTCAAGGTACAATTTTTATTCTTCAATTATTTATCTTCCATGAATACTTCAGCATTTGATTTGACTCAGCTTTTCCCTTATATTTATCTGTTGCCTTAGTGGTGTCAGTTTTTAAAATCTGACTGCACCATTCCTCATCCAAGTCATGCTTTTGATCAGAGGTAGTTCTATTCAGCATTTGGATGGAAAAGATAAGAAGAAATTACTTCCTCTGCTCGGAAAGATAGTACAGTAACTTTCCTGGAAAGAATACTTTTGTCTGCAGACAAAGTTTATTGCTTGCTCCAAAATTTAGCATCAGAAGTGTTAAAATGATGTTAATCCTAGCAGCAGCACATGCCATTAAAGGCTTCAGTTTATCCACTCCCTCTACACCTGCTGCTCAGCCCAGTGCTTCCCTCGGCCATTGTATTCCCTGGTTCCTTCTACACTTCTAACTTGTTCTTATCTCAGTACGCTGAGTGTCCCCATGCCAATAAGCTCTCTCCCAGATATCCCTGCCTTCTTCCACTTGGCTTGTCACCTTCTTTGCTTTTGCAGTAACCCAGAGACACTATGCAACTTTCTCCAGTTCCCTCTCTGGTCTGAAAACTGGACAGGCAGGAACATGTTCTCTTTTGCCAGATGACCCCAGGTACATAAATGTTAATTGACAGGGAGGCCCATCTAGTCTGTTCCTTTGCCTCTCTTGACTCCTGGCTGCCAGGTGGACAAAACAACCTGCTCTGCCCCTTCACAGGCCAGAAGAAAAGGCTATTGCTGTACAGAGGTCTCAATCTGCTTGCAGAAATGTTCTGCTGTGCATTCCAGAGCCTTGATACCCCACTCATCCTGGTGGGTTTTTTTTCTCTCAGAGAGCAATGAATCCCCTATGTTCCTGGGGACCAAGAAGCAGAAAGATGCTGGCATATTTTGGGCAGAATACAGCCTAGGGTACTTGCTTCTGAATTTCCTTATTTTGATATAGTCTGTGTCACTCACAGGCTGTACATTAAAGTCTTGGCTCCAGCTGACAGGAATCCAGGTAGGTTAATTAATTATACATTTTCATACTGGGGGTTACAAGACCTTTCAGGTCCACAGAGAACATACAAATGATACCATCCTCTGTGATAATACATCATGCTTCTTTGCCTCTGTGACTGCCTTTATGCATGGCCCCAGTCTGGATTTTTAATTTTTCTGGAGTTTCTTGCTGATCAAGCAATATTCATGAGGTACTTTGGCAATTTTAATCTCAGTGTTTGAAAAACAATTTGTAGTTTTTACATAACATCATCTCTGATCTACCCCCCATATCTTTACCTGAGGCATGAAAAATTATCATCATCCAAGTAAGATCAATTCAGAATTCTTAGTAGTTAAGAAGAAAAACCCTTCTTAGTGCTCTTCTGTATGCATTATTTTCTCTGTCTTTGCAATCTCTTTTTTAAAAAATAAAAACAGATGATGTCTAAATAGATGAAGCAAATATATGTACACCTAAATGACATTCAACATTTTGCCAACTCAGTGCACCACTGTTATTAGCTGTTTTCAAGGAGGTTTGAAGTGAAAAGTTTAAAAAATGGCCAAGAACAATGCTCCAGAAATTCAGATGTGAGTGACGAGCTCTGAACTAGCACACTGGCATTGCAAATCTCTTCACTTCACGTATTCCTTCTTGCTCAATGTGACATCACACTCACTGAGAAATAAACTCTTCTTATTATTTCAAATTCTGACACAATCGCAGTGCTAGGGTTAGAAGGTGAAGCTTTTGAGGAGCACCGTAATTTACCATTGTACCAATTCTGTCCTCTAAATTAAGGGTTGTGGTGACAGTAACTATTGAGAAAATTAGGATGCTAGCATGGGAAGTCTTTTTTCTACTACAGCAGAGCATTAAAATTTCTCACTACAAGTATTCAGCATTAATAGATCAGTTTCTAGTGTCAAAGTGGATGCAGAAAGTGAAGGAGCTTGTTAGAACATGAATTAATCTTTATGCTGCCATGGACAGAGATAGTGCTGCATTACGAGTATTGGTGGAAATTTTCAAGTTGATTTTCTTTCAGGTTCATAGTTACATACTATAGATTCACAGATGATATATGTTATATATTATGATTTCCTTGAGTCACATATTCAGGGTAATGCAGAGGCTTTGGGTTTCATTTCAGCCAAATTCAGACTTGTGTCTCCAAAAGGGATCCACTTCTTTACATACCAAATGAAGGAAGAATTGTTTGAAACATTGAGATGTTGTACTTAAATCTGTATGTCTGTTCTACGTCTGTCAGTTGGTCACTTTTGTAATGCTGCCTTAGGTGGGAGTACTTTTCTGAAGGGGAAGGACTTCTCTCTAAGCAGGCCAAAGCATCAATTTTGCCAGCAAGCCAAAATGAGGCAATGTAAGACAGCTATTTGGTAAGTGTAAAGTAAAGTTTAATTTCAGACATTTTTCCTTTAATGAAGCATTATAGTTGTTATTGAAATACATTACATTAGCATAAAGAAACACTTTTAAATGAGACAATCAGTATTAGCAATCATATCTATTCTCCATAATAGTTTATTTACATGGTGTAGACAATGCAGACAAACACGGTTTTGAATAAATATTGTTTTGTTACTTTGCTAAACATATCTTTTTGCATTTCCAGACCATTAAGGCTGTCTTTGAGCTTAGTATCCTTGAATGGAATCTTTGTAAATTGCTTCAGCTGTTCCATGGTTTTGAATTACTGTACTATACACTAGAACAGGATTTCTGGTCTGGCTGAATCGTTGTGTGTGGCTCCTCCTAGACACAAGGGCTCCAAACTTGGTAGATAAACCTGTGAAGATTTTGTATTTTGAGTTCATATGTCTCCTTCTTTAAAAAACTGACATTTTTAGCAACACCAGGAGGGGAAGGTGCTTTCTGTCATAAATATATGTTTTTCAGCATATATTGAACTTATGATATCCATATCCACACTCCCAATACTTTTTTCATTTTTCATTTCTGAGATTCTGTAGCTCAGAAGTAGAATTTGAACTTAGGTAGGCAGCCAGCCATGTAAAATCTATGCTTTGAAGTCTGAGCAGCTCTCTCTTGGCTTCTTTTTTTCACTGATAAACGCTTACTTCCAGAGGACTCTGTTTTAACTATAGGAAAGGAAGGATGGAAACCACTCCAGTAAGAAACTGAAGTGATATCTTACAGTGAATAGCTGTGATGGTTTCAACAATAGTTCTCTTAGGAATTTTGCAAATGGATTTTTTCAATTCCACATCCTTTCCTGTTGCTCACAACTGTGAATAACATCTTCGTTTTAAAGGATTTCATAAAAAATCTAACAGGATTTCCTTTTACTGCAAGTAAAAGCTGCTTTTTATTCTCCCTGCCCCATTTTTGGGCACTTTATTTCTTGAGGATCAATAGCAATATGTGGCCTTTCCTCATTGTTGCTGGTACACCTCACTGTTTGACTTATTTTTTTCATTACTAAAATCACTACTAATGTGATTTCACTAGTTTCCGAAATGTTAACATATTCCCAAAGCTATCAGTAGCAAGAGGAATATAAACTCTGTAATTAGAGTTTATTTTTGCATTATATTTTGTATCTTTTCCCTCTGGTCTTTGTTTTGCATCCTTATTAAAGCCGAACATGTCCCATTAGTTGACCATATGCAAGGTACTTATCAGAATAACAGTGTTCTACACCCAACATAGTTTGTACCATAGTTTATACTGCAGCTTTAGTTTGTACTTCTGCTGTAACAATGACTTATTTTATGTTTTGCCATAACAGTGTTATACTGCTCCTATACACACCATAATTGTAAAACATACTGTGCTTCTGCATTCATTGAAAGAGCAACTACTTGATAAGTACAAAGTAATTAAGCAATAAGACATGACAGGCAGTGCATTTCTGGGGAATTATTGCACTTCTCAGATGTCTTGAAAGATATGAGGCTAAAGGTTGAGTGACTTCAGCCACCTGAGAAGTGGAATAATCCCCCAGAAATGCATTGCTTACCACAGCTTATTGCTATTATGAAATGGAAATTATGAAACAAAATAGCAGGAAAAGATTAGATCTGTGCATTTATGGAGGATTACTTATACAGGTATGACATCACTGTCAGCTCTATATGTGTCCAGAGAGTTCTTGAAGACATTTCAGAATTAGCACGTGAACAACACAACTCATCTAAAACTGCTGTTTCAGCACTCCTTATTACCAACTTTACCTGGGCCAGTCCCCCAACGTTTCCTTACAAATTCATATTTGTATTCTCGATACAGATTTTGTCTCTGGTACTAATCAGACAACCTCAGGGTTATTCCGAAATAATCATACCCCCTGGAGGATTAGAGGCATTTGGTTGCTTCCTTGCCTTGTAACACCCCAAGGTCATTATCTCATGATAATCACATCTCCTGGAGTTGCCTTATTGCTTAAGTGTAACACTAAATTTTAATTACAATGAAATAGAGCTCTTCTGGTAGTTTATACAACATCCTGTGTGAGCAAAGCCAGATGGAAATAATGCCTAGCTTTTACTGTAATAGCATATAGTGGGCTTGTGCTGCAGTGCTATAAATGATTATGTTTTTGTTGGTTTTTTGATGAGAAAATAATTTTGAACTAAATTTGCAGCACAGTACTATAAAATTTAATTTGGGTTCTTATTATTGTTCTAATTTGCTGTAAATTAATGTTAAATTAAAAAAAAACATAGTGAAGAAATACACTGATAACATTCCAAGTCTGTGATACTACTAACACTCACTACTGAGTTCCACTTGAGGTTGCTGAAGGTAGGGAGTGTAGTGTGGGGCTTTTTAGACATTTCAAGTCATCATTTAAAAATTACTTTTGCATTGGAATTTGTGGTACTGAATTTCAAATATGATTCAGCATTTCTGTTTCTTCAAAAGACCCAACAAAACAATAAAAATCATATAGAATTTATATAAGGAGTGCATTTTGTATATTTTAACTCTTCAGCTCTGAAGTTGGAAAGGGCATCAAATTATTAGAGGTTTCCTGAGAAAAGTTTATTTTTGTGAAAGAATTTAAATTTCAGAGTCCATGAGGTTCTTCTTTTGTCAAGCAGGGTGAACTACCATGTGACGGTTTTGCTTAAGAACTTACATGCATATGTATTTATTAAACATTTTCAGGTATTTATACAGCTAGATCCTAAAATATTTTTAAATTCTGCTTTCCCTAGAGAAGCTGTGATATTTTGTATTTACCAGCCCTCTGATGTTATACTTAGGGGTACAGAAAATGTAATTTTTCAAATCAAATAGCTGCAAATGTATAAGATACGTGTAAGTCTAACGATTTAGACCACAAAAAAAAAAAAGAAAACAGACAAAATCAAAAGCATCAGATCTGTTGGACTACGTAGTACTGTCTGAATGCATTATGTTTATAACTGCTTCTACACTGTTTTGATGCCATTTAGAACTGTGGTTGTATCTTGAGGCATTTAGAGAAAGATGTTTGCTGTTCATTCTTAGTAACTCTCTTGCTATAACACAGAATATTTTTTTCAGAAAGCTTTAAAAATGTTGTTTTCCTTCTATTACTCATTTCCAGATATTTACAACAAAGATAGTAATACAAAATCACCTGTGAGAATGATCAGACTATGCGATCCTAGGTTTGACATATTTTATTTTCATGTTTTAACATTCTGCGCTCAGCTTAGTCAATTGAATGTTAATATTGAATTTAGCTCTTGAAGGTGCATGTCCTGACATTTTTATTGCTATTAGCATAATTTTTATTTCATTATTAACTCAGCATGAAAATAAAAAATATCATGCTCTGGTTAGGATCACAGCTTACGTGTGCTGCTTAAAGTGGAGTTCCTAGCTATTTGCTTATCCAGAGAGTTTCTAACAGACCATTCTGCCTCAACAAGTCTCCTTACTGTTCAGTGCTGTTTTACCTGCCCAGTGATACCTTCTTGGAAACCAATGATCACTTTCCAGCTTCCTAGTTAGAAATGGATATTATGAAGATATTAACCTTCCACATGCTCCATAGAATGAGTGGCTTTCAAGGAAGAAGACCTTATTAACGTTCCTCAGGACACGAGGAAAACTTCCCTAATGAGGAAAGAACTAACAACACATGCTTAGTATACCTCACAAGACTGGTATGTGAGAGATGCTAGAAATTAAATTTCATTAGTTCTACTTCTTGTGGGTATATTTTTAAAAAATGTTTTTCAATATCTCTTTGAAGAGAGACAAAGTCTTTCCTCATATGTCCTGTGAAATCAGTAAGTCAATTCAGGAATTGTTACTTCCTGCCTGCAATAAGAGATACCTGTTGACTTCATTAGGGTTATGGTGGTATGGCAAATAATAAAATAAATAAAATAAAATAATAAAAAATCTCAGACAAAGCTGAACTGATTCTGTAGTATGAGACAATGAACTTTAATCAGATTTCTGCTATGCTGAAAATTGCTGTCATTGAGAAGCGTTCATTATTTTTTAGTAGCATTGATGCTGAATTGACTAATAAAGAAACATTTTTTATATTTTTGTTACCTTGTTCAGGATTTTAAATAATAATCATAACCATAATAAATATATAGTGTTAGGCAAGAAAAATATTAACTGTTGCACAAAGTAACCATACTGTGAATATTTCACCCTTAACAAAGCCTCTTATCTTATTCTGCTCTTACACATAGGTCATATTATGCACTGCTTTGTGCTAGTTTGACAAGAACTAATGTGGATACTTAAATATTTTAAAAGCTGCACATTTCAGAATGATAAAATACTCAACTGATCTTCCTTTTCTGTTGAATTTCTCGTTAATGAAAAAATAATTTAATCCTTTTTTGTCTATTAGTAATTTTAACAACAAATACTAAAAGTTCTTTTGAGGAAAAATCTTCAAATAAGACCATGCAATGACACTTTTTAACTACAGTTGTTTTTTATTCAGCCATAAAATCTATCTTTCATATAGAAACCCACTTACATGTCTTACTTCAGTGAAGGTTATTTGTAGACTGAAGGTCTTTTCTTGTCAAGATATGATGAATACCATGTGTGAAGACAGAAGAGCATCAGGACCTGTATTAGCCGGAAAACCCACTGATCTGTGAATAACCTAAAAAAGAAAACCTGAAGATTAGCAACGTCGCTTTTAAGAATGATCCATCAAATTCAACAAGCAGATTCACAGAGATGAATCATCTAGTTCCTTTTATTCCAACAATACAGTAAAGGTTATTTCCCTTCCTTACAAATAGAAGTTCTGAAATACAAGAAATAGAGACTTGTGAGTCTTTTTTCAGTCATAAGGCAATGATTCTGCATTTTTCATGTAGTGTGCTTTTTAAACATTTTTTCCTTTTATTTATCAATTGTAGTAGGTGTGGCTTAGCGCATCCAGAACACATTTAGGCTATGTGATTTTGTCCCATTTTTAAATGACATTATATTTTCTGTAAAGTTTAAACGCTCTTTCAAAACTATTTTAGAAAGCAAAAAATATATGCATTTTTAGCACATTTTTATTATTTTACCACAACATATTGCACTATTTCTTCCTTCTAGCTTGAAAATCTTAGTGAGACTGTAATCAATTGTAGTAACACTGTAGAAAATTGTGATAACCTTCTTGAATGTCTGACAAAAACCTTGGAATTTTCTTCAGCCCTCTCCTCTCCCTGCCCCTAAGATGACTTTGACCCAAGATTCAATAATGTCAATTGAAGAAGAATCCATTCAGACCATTGGTGAACTATTAGCTATCGTTACCAACCCTTACCAGGGAAATTTACTCATAAATTCTTACCTGGAGGTAGATTTTTCATGTCAAAATTTCTGCTTCTAACTTCCAGCTATTGAATGTTGTACTACCAGATTGAGGAGTCACTGTTAAGCAATTTTTATTTTAGAAGTAATGTATTTTAGGCTGTGATCCTCTCTTAGCATGGTCTTTGATAAGCCACAACCCTTCACTACTTGCTATTAATTTGATTATTTTTGTACACCTTCTCTCTGTTTTGTCATCATCCACTTGAACCACTTGAACACACTGGTTTTGATTTATAAAATGATGGTGATTGATGTATGTTGATAATTTGGTTATCAAATCTAAGTCAACAGATTATTTAGACTGACCAGCTGCTATAAAACTGCCCTATAATCATTGTTTGGCTTAAATAATGGGGGGAAAAAAAAAGGAAACAATATTACCAGTGATTGAAACTGCTTTCTTTTCTGTTTACTTTGCATTCCTCTTTTTAACACTTGTTTGACGTTTGTAAAGAAGGTTACTTTACAAGCACCTATACGAATTCAAATACAGCTGGGATTCTCATAAGAATTTTGCAACTTGCTCCTATTTCTGGGAGGACAAGGCCAGAAACCATCCTGAATGCTCAGAAATTTGAAAAAGAACATTGAGAATGTAGGTGTGAGGTTTTATAACTTTAGCATATTTGGAAAGTAAATGCACTATCTCCAGGCAGCAGTTCTTACGTTCTAGAGAACAGGGAAGATAGGTTATCATTAAAGGATAAATGGAGAGCAAATTAAATAGAGTGTTTAAAAGAAATTACAGTAAAGCACATTTTTTATTTCTTTAATGGGGAAGAAGTGGTCAGTGACGAGGTCATGGGAAGCAATTACTTTTTACAAGGGTTATGAGCAGAAAGCAAAATTTTATCAGTTCACTTTCATCAGTTAATATGAAGATATAAAATGTAAATTTAAATACGGATATCATACAGATTTCTGTACATCTGAAAGGGTCCTCTACTTGTGCTTGCTGAAGATGCCTTCCACTATGCAAGGTAAACATTTTGCCTGTTAGTGATGAACAAGTATCATTGCCGTAGATGTCTCTGGGAGCGAAGGGGTGACCAGTGTGACACATGGCATATTCACCAGCCTGGGGGATGCTGAACTCAGGGCTACTCCTCTGCATTTCTGGCACTCAGAGGCATGGGCATCCTGAATTCCTTAGTTTCTGGGTTTACTGTCAAAAATTAAAGAAGTTGTCTTTTCTGTTAAGTGTGTGGTAAGACACACTTCAGCTTAAGACCAGAGTTTGGATCAATAATGCATTAACATGCATTCTCTCCCTAAAATAGTCTTCCTAAAAAAAGCCGTAGACAACTTCTACATACTTCCTCCTTTTCTTTCATCTATGTAACTCCAAATTTTACTAGATACAATAAACTTTTCAATGATAAACAAGGGAATTACAATAATTTTTAGGAGTCATCAGCTGACAAAGTTCCATTTCTCTTCCCTTTAAATAGCTAGCAATTATTTATACTGTGATATGAAGGTTTTTGATAATGTTATTTATATAGTAATTTTCATTATGCAAATTAAATAATAAAATAGCAGCAGTGTAACATAGCTAATGATTTATAGTTGCAGGAATAAGAACCTTACAGCTTGAACCATCTCAGAATATCTGGAATAACCTTAGGGCCATTTGAACACTTAAATATTATCCATTTAGAGCTCTTAAAACTAACAAAGGATGTGCACAAAAGCTAATCTGGGGTACTTATAATAAATTTGGAATGTAGAGGTGATTCAGGGTGTGTATATAGATTTTAAGGTTTTGTGAGATCCAGGCATATCTAAATATTTGCCTTTTTTTGACACCTGAAATTAAGTAACTAATTATAAAAATACTGGGTTTTGTTTTGAAGACGTAACAAAACAGCATGGCAGCATAACCAAAAGAACTGCTGGAGAAGGGAATTCCACTGATTGTAGGAAGCTTAAACAGTGAAAAGGCCTTGAAACTTATGTCCCACCAACAGCAATAGTCATAAATTGTAGGTGAATGCAGAAGAGGCTGTCAATGGTGCTTAAATGCAGGACTGCAGCAAAATGAAAAGCACTAAGTTAGAATTTGGCAGTGAAAGGCTACCTGTATTATTGATTTGAACTTGAGTTTAAACAGCCACCCCTTCAATTTAATATCCCATTCTGATGACGTTAAAGCTAACTCACTACTAAATAAAACACAGAGTTAAAGAGACATGTTACTTGATATAGCAAAACAATGAAACAATTTAATTAGGTGATAATGCTTTTGGCACTCGAGTATACACAGCAATAAAGTGTTTTTGCAGTTGATTAAATGCTGAAGTGAAGCAGAGCGTGAAATCTTTCTCAGAGGAAGGAGCTGCCTCTGGATCTTCCCATTAGCTGTGAATCTCCCCACTTCAGTAAGGCAATGGGTCTCACTAACAATTCTCCTGTGATTCTGTGCTGTGGCTGTTGGGAGAGTAGCCTTCACAGGATCCAGGAGACCGGCATCGACTTTGCTTCTGTTCATTTTTTTCCACCACTGTGTGCTCCTGTCAGCAGTTCCCAAAGTGACTTTTTGCCCACTGGTTACTTACCCTCTGCTTTTGTACATAATGCAGTAAAGCTATTATAACACAGCCTGGGAGATACAGGCACCCAAAAGAACTTATATGCTCAGTGATGGGTTCTCCCATACAAATTTCAAATGGTCTAAGCAAATAATTTGATAATTTGGATTCCTTCATTTTTACAATTAGGATACAAATGCAGGATAACTTCCTGTTGCTCTCAGGAGAAAGACAACTGAGTATTCTTAGGAACTGACAGCAGTGTTGTATCCAGCTCCTTCTTCATGCTGTTTTTGAGGCATTAAAACATGCCTTACTATACATTTTGTGCATTGCTATGGGGTATATAAGTGCTTATCAAGATTTTTCATAATGATTATAATTAATAACTATATAAGGCTATCTTGGATCATCCCTCTTTTCCTCTGTGAAAATCCCAAGTTACTCCCCATGAAGTAAGTTGTACCAGGCAAAGCCATCATTTCAATTTGTTTTGGTCAAGGAGGATTTGGAATAACTGCTATTGGATGGCACCCGATTTTTTCCCTAAACTTTTCTGTCTTTTTCCAGATGTATTCTCGCTGTTTGTGAGTACACTATTATAGAGTAGAAGCATTTTCTTTTGAAACATGGTGGAAGAAATAATCTCAATTAATTTAGGAAAAGTAATTTCTTAATTATGTCCTTTTTATTTTTATAAATTTACTAAAACTCCTCTTTGAAGTCCTGAAGATCATAGGAAGAGCATTTCCTCAGAATTCTGCTACTTTCTGTTAAAGTACTTTGCAGACAACCTAACTTTCAGGGAATGTCCTTGGTTTGGCCATTACATAATTCAGTACTTCTGAATACTTCTGGGATGCTCTGAAGTTACATTTTTATATTTAAAAGTCTAATTGCTAGGTTCCTAGGTGAGCTTTTTAAATGCAAATTTAGCACATCTACCACCTCCATTCCTCTTCTGCTCCCATGATCAAATCAAGCACCCCTCTGTCAGTCTAGGTTTCCTTCAGATTTGTAACCTGAACTGAAATCTTAATGGCTCTTCCAACAATTAAATCTTTGACAAAAGCTGGTATTTCTACACCACAGAATGGCATGTTCAACAAAATGGCTTCCCTGGGGCCCAATCTCCATCTTTAAACAAAAACAGTTCTGGTTCTCTGGAGACATTATATTTATTGAATGTAAATGTCATAATAGCTTGACAGGTGTTGAGGCTTGTCTGAATTTTGTTATCTGAAGCTGTAGTATCCTACTGCCTGCCCCACAATTAATCTTATTATCTTTGTAGGGTCCCAGGGTCTATCTGCCCAGATAACAAGGGGCAAAGTGACCTGTCAGTTAAGCTTAGAAAAGTGCTAAATCCTGAAAGAGCACTTAAATCCAGCACTTAAAAGGACCTCCTGTACAGAATTGCCTTTCCTGCCTTTCAACACTTTCCCTAGATAAGATGATGGAGGAAGGGCAAAAGAAAATAAAAAAACAAACTTAATAACACCTTCCCTTCCAAAGACCATGATTTATAACAAGATTGTGAGAACATTCTGAAGCTATTTCATGTTGAATTACAGTATACCTTTACAAGTGGCTGCTAAACTAGGAGTTCATGACAGTACTACTTGTGTTACTCTCATACCGTTCCTTGTGCTGCCACTAAAATTTAAAATGCGGTACATACAAAATAGATCTATAAATTTATATAGTAACTATCTCAACAAATGCAAACTCATTCTTAGTAACCATAAAATTACCTTCTGTTATCTATCACCCAGTGAATTATAGTTTCATCACTTAGAACAGCCAGCAAAACTGAATAACACTGCCTGTCTACCCACTATTTCACTGTTTTATTCAATGCAAGTGCTGCAGCTTGCAAAGAAAAAGGATAAACAACAAAAAATTAAAGCTGAATATATGGTGTGGTAAATAAGGGTCATGTTAGCAGCTCTGCACTGAATATAATTTTTAAAAGTCAGCATCTACCTCTTTAGCTTTTAGTTTGAACCACAAATAAATCAATGTAATTTTGGTCGCTAGATATGCCAACCAGGTTCTTACATTTATGGAACATTCACTGTCAAATTACCTGCATTAAACATGGCAATAGAATAATATACACTAACTGCATAGGTTTTAATAGGGTACAAATTGACATAACTGTTTCTTTGACAGAGTGTTGGGAATGGTAAACTCCACATGGTTAATAAAACTTTGCCTTAGTTCTTCCTGCCTGTTCAGAGCTGAAGGTGGCTTGTCTACCACTGTCACCAGAAGTGGTGCCTGGGTGCTGGCATAAGGGCATAGCTCATTGCTGTCACAGGTGAACGTCAGACTCATGGGTACAGAAGACCCATGGAAAACCCACTTTACCTACCCTGGACTAGTGTTTTAGCCATGAGCGATCTGATGCATTGACCAAAGAAGAGACGGAAACACTGCCACATGCTTTGTCTGACCCATCACAACTATAGAGATAGGAGCACTGAAAACTCAGAGGAAGCTGTTTGTGATTAAAAATTACAGATGGAAGTGATTTAGTAATTTGGTGTATGTGTGAAATAATCATTGCCTTGCTCATGTATATTAAGGGAGCTTAAAAGGCTGAATCCATGAGCTGAATTATTTTTCACTAATTATTTGCTCAGTCTGTTTAGCACCACAAATGCTGCGTGTGAACCTAGGATCTGAAGTTGTACAAAGAGGAACTGCTTTTGAGGAGCCTTTCAAACGAACTCTTTTTTAATCCTGCCTTCAAATAACTTTGTGTTAAGAAAAAAATTAAAATGTGCTGGCATTTGGCTCTTGGAGAATGGATTTCCAACGTATATTTTATCTATATTCTATTCCTCAGAGAATCTGTTGTGATCTTGTTTTTCTTAAAAACGTGATAAGAAACATTTTAAGCTGTATTTCACAATTTATCTGGAGCTTATTCATAAGATAAGAACACTTTCTCTTTTTTTGCTGTTCCAAAGGTGTAAATAAAGCTTGACATCAGTCAGAAATCTAGGTCTTTTAACATTAACATTTGAAAATTTTGAATTCTCTGCCACAGAACTTTGATAATAATGGCCTTATAAAGGAATAAACAGGAAGGTCAAGCTGCCAGTGCCTCGTATACAAAGAAAAACTAGAACATGCTGTCTGAATAAAACTAAAAGTAACGTTAACTGATCTGCTACAAAGCACCAGGAATAATTTAGCATTTTAACCAAGCAGTTGAAAGAGCAGATGAATACTTTTGCTTCACAATAGAGGGCTTAGACATTTGGGCAGTGAACTTCCATAAACCATACTTTTTTTTGTTTTAATATTCATGTTTATTATCCAAATAGCCTTTTTTTCTTTTTTTTAAATTAGCAAAGCTCATTAAAAAAGCTTGAGACAAGCTCAAAGGATGGAAAAAATTATCTCTGACATTAAGATAAAATGCACATTACCAACCCTATTCTGATTGTTTGCTCTAATGTGGAAGTCTTGGATTTACTGCAGAGCATCTGACTTGTCCTTTCAAGACTCTGCATATCTGTACCTTATTATGGTCATTTCCTCTTCATTTCTTCTGACGTCGTTAACCCAAGTCTCCCTACTCTCTTGGTTTTTTTCATCTTTCCATTATCCTTGCCCCAGTGCCTTCCTTCATACACCCAGTTAGAGTAGATGGGAACCTATTTTTCTTAAATTTTCTCTCATTCAGATCTCTTTAGGTTTTTTAGAAAGATTTTTTAAAAAAGCAAAATGAAAGGAAGAAAAAAAAATTAAAACTGTCTGATATTTTCACTAAGTTCTTGTCAGCTGGCATGTCTCTGCATCCTTTTGGTTTACTTGAGGGGTTTGTTTCTTTATCCAAGCACCTTGCAAATAAGGAGTGACTCCATGGTCATAGTCAAGATACTTTAAAATGAAAGCTGTATGGAACTGGAACCAGGCTTATATATTTCAATAACTCTAATTGAAATGGAACATCAACACATAATTAATTCTAAACTGGAATTGTTATAGCACCAGTGCAGCATTTTATACAGTGCTTTATTAAAAATTACATCCTGAAACATTTTCATATTAAATACAGCTACAAAATTAAATACACTGTAAAAACTACGGAGAAAATAAGAAGTAAACCCAAGAACATTTTGGGGTTTTTTTGTCCATTCCAGTAGCACCTGAATACTCAGAATTAGATTGAGAGCTCCACTGAATATAAAGAACTGCATTGTATGGGGCAGGAGGAAGCAGTGGCTGTTTCATATAGCAACTACGATTTCTTCTTTTAAGTTTATTTAACACACATACACCCTTTTTTAAAAAATCAGAGCAGCATAACTGTTCTGCCTCTTCCTTGTTTTTTACCTCGCAAAATGAAAAGAACAGCAAAATGATTTGGATTTTTTTTTCTGTCCAGCATGCTGACACTGCTCTGCGTCAGTGCAAGCAGATAACATTCTTCCTTGAGTGGAGGTGAACAGTCATTTTCTGATGGCATATTTCAGCAAGTGGCAAGGGTGAAATATTCTTTTCACAACAGACTTATTTGCAGCTTTATTTACAGATTATTCCTCACTTTGTAGATGGATGTCAGCTTTTCAGAGCTAATCAATCTGCCTAGAGTTTTTAACAAGATCATAGCTGTAATAATAGCACAAGTGAAACTGTTTAAATACTTTTTCTCCTCCAAAATTGCTGCTGTTTATGGGAAAACAAGCAAAGAAAGCACTATGATGTCTAAAATATATCAGGTGTATATGAGAGTTAACTGATTCCACTCTATGACAGGTATTTGAAAGAGTTTAAATGACACCAAAATAGATAATTAGACAACCATATTTGATGATAAGCTGGATCCCAGAAATGTATCAAACCCGCATGGTTTCTTGTACCTTTAGTTGTCTAGAGTTGTTGGAAGTTTCACAGGTTAACAAGGTACTTAAGAAAACGAAATACTGATTCAAATGGTTCAGGGACTGTCATCATCATTGTAAGAATCCAGCCTTGAAGGTCAAGTTCCTTCCCAATATTTTCTCAAAAATTGTTTTCCTATAGCTAGTAATGTTAACTTTTTTGGCTGTTCTTGCATTTGTCCCTATTCAAAGTGCGAATGTATCTTGCACTTAATAACAGTAACTGAGCGTTGGAGGGAATTACCACTTTAAATAGCAGCCATGGAAGTGGGTGTTGGTGTTGTGTGTAGATAAGGTTGCTCACACTCCCATGTTATGCGCTAACACACTATTGTTTTATAATGAAATCTTTCCAACTAAAATGAAGATTATTCCAAAAGTATACTCAGCTTTTGCCAGGGAATTTAACAACTATGTCTGCTGCATTATCTTCCAGGTATTTAAATTTAAACAAGGAGCAATTGCTTACTCTAGATGTAAACAAAGACCTCACTACATATAGGAAAACAGAAGAGCTTTTTATATGTCTCAATGTCTGCATATTTAGTTGTATTTTTGTGTCAATATTTAGCGTCTTCTTTGCAAAATGAGTTTGGCCTCTCTTTTTAGCTAATCAATACAAATATTTTTAATATTCTTTAAGATATTTTCCATTTGTTTCATCACTGTTTTCTGAATCATCAGTTCTACAAAATTGTATTTGAGATAGGATGAACACCATTGCACAGTATTACAGTAGTATCTGTATTAACTAAAAAAACCTTCCATGGCATAACCCGTATCTATACAGAAAAAAATCTTCTCCCTTTTGGAACAGACTGGTCACCTCTAAAGAACCTTCTGAAATACTCTGTGGTCCACAATAATCTCAAAGCCATGCAACAGGCACAGTATGAGAAAGTGGTATTTGCCACAGTCTGAAACCCTGATGTGCACTTAGCTAGCAAGTTAACAATATACATCATCTTGTGTCTGTGCTCTGGCCTGCACCCTGGCTTTTTTCAGTTTACTGCTATACATATCACCAAGAAGTTCAAGCATGAAAACAACACTGTGCTTTATTTATAGATTGCATCACATGAAATTGTCATGAGAATACACAGAACTATGTTACGTACAAAATAAGACAAAGTTCATTTGTATTATACTGTCTACAACGTCCAAAATTAATACAGATATTTACATCATCTAGTACTCTAAGACCACGTAAAAACCTGGCATCCACCCAAAGTTTATAAGTAATGCAGATACTTTAACTTAGACTGTTATCAGGATGGAGCTGAAAGATAAATTTTGTAAGCGTTAAGGTATGTGAGAAGAACTTATGGTACTCTATAAGTGTATATTCTGTCCTATCTCTCGACTCATCTTTCTTACCCTACCTTAACTTGCCTGTTTGTCTCATCCACCAGTTAAGTTTTGTCTACTTAAAGCTTTCTAAGGGAATGACTGATATTTTACCTACTTCTGCACAGCAGCTATACCAATGGGGCCCAACCTGGCTTTGACCTTTATGGACAAAAATAAGAAGATTAAAATGAAACATGAACATTCAGATGAATGAACAACACTCATCATTGCCACTGAATATAAGTGTCAAAGAGCAGCACCCTTTTCCCACCTCCTTTGTTTCCCAGTTGAATTAAACTCTGCTTTATGGTGCATGGAAATCTCTGGATAAATACAGATTGCTAAATTGGATGTCATGAGTGTGTCAATAGTGCAACATATCACAGATATAGGTAATCTCCTTAAGGAACAGACATGATTTTTAATGTATCTGATGAATGCCCTTTCTTACTACAATACTGAGGACTCCATGACAAACACCTAACAGCCTAAACAAATTTTGGGCATGCCCAATAATGATGAAAAAACTTCAACCATTCATATACTTTATAGTGGAGTGTCAAAGGTCTTTTTTAAGTTAGCGTATCTCAGTAAAATGGGAAAGTTTTAATCAGGAACTGCATCAAATAATCTGTCAATTATATTATTTGATTTTTGTGGCTCAGCTTGTCCTTAAGCTTGTTTTTCTAGAACTGTGTCAATATCCTTAAAGTTCCTACAGCACAACGTGCCAGTAGCTGCTGCTTTGGCGCAATTTCTGATACATTGATGCTTATCAATCTAATCATGTAAGGCTCGTCTTCCAAAGGGAAACAACTGAAAGATCATAGCATCATATTTCACAGCAGAGTGGCTGTCATCACAATATATCATGCATGTATGCAAAGGTCATACTGTAAATCTATTTCAGTAGGATCAAGCTCTTCTTGCCCCAGAACACAGAAGAAGGAGAAGGCAGTACATGAAGGAATGGCTGATGTTACAGTTATGTTGAAGAAGTCACTGCCAACACATAGCATCCCACAGCGATTACTGCCTTTTACTATATATTTGTACCATAAAAAAGAATTTTCTTATGGACTCTTTCATCTCCACAGAAGCTTTTATTCTGTGAGATCTCAGTTCTATGGATCACAGGTATTTGTAATTGAAGACCAAAATTTCCTAAAATCCAGAAATAGGACAATAAGGTCAGGTTGGTTTTTTAACTTATATCCATTTTAGTGTGTCCTGTTTTCACTATAGTACATCCTTTTCTTACCTTTATATCAGCTCATGCCAATAGTAGGTTAGGTATGTTTTTTTTCTATTTGAGGGAAGCTGCTAAAAATGAGAGAAAAATTATTTAAGCATTAATTTTTCTGACTTTTCCCTCTCTATGGATGAATATAGAACTGCAAGGTAAAACACAGATTTGCATATTTCCTTTTCCTTTATTTTGCAGGACGCATACCCACTAGCCACATCTAAAAGCATCTTAAGGTGATCTTAATATTCTTCATCCTTCCAGGCTCCTTTGCTTGCTTGAGTCAAATATGCAATTTCCAAATGTATTTATAAGCGTTTTACAACTGACCTCTTTCTGTATTGAAATGAGCTGTATGACTGTACTGGTGAGCTATATCAGCTACAAATTATTGAAAGTTTAAGCGATAATTTTACAGAGTCCAGACCAGATGTAGAGATCACTGTTTCTCACATTGTAGTCTAGTTAGCTCATGTGACCACCAGTACATGGGTAAACTGTGATTCACATGGTGTTTTTCAGTAAGGCATTGTAATCATAGCCACTGATTTATTCACATATCCATAATCTTTTTTTTCCTATTGGTCAAACTTAAAAAAGGTCGAGAGACCTTTGACTTACGTATTTCGGTAATGGCTGTTAAAATCAATTCTAGCATTAAAGTCTCTAAGAATGAACAATGCATTGAGTGGAAAATTGATTAAATGGTCAAAGAACAGTCCTTTGTGGCCTCGTTTGCTTTTTCAATTAGTACAGATGTCACAGCTGGTCTAGGTGGCTCTCAAACTTTCACAAAAAATGTCCTTGAAGCTTTGTCTTTTTTGTGAGCCTTTTTCTTCTAAGAAAGATGATTTTTCATTGAAGTTAGCATTTCTGCATTTTTTTTGTACTCCATTTTTGCAAGAAAGTAGAGTCACATAGTGAATTTTGCATTTGACTAGTAAGACACTAATAGAAAGACAAATAAAAATACTGCTAGGTGAACCAGTGTGCTTTTGAGGAACTTGATTTCTCCGTTCTGATGGATTCCACCTGAATTTGCTTCCCTCCTTTAGGAATGACGAACTGATGGGGTTCAGTTCCTGCATGTGTTTAGCAGAAGACAGCTGACAGGGAGATGACTCATAACTGCAGCTACCTCAGATTGATTTGACCAGAATTCCTGGGTCTACAGGTGAAGGACTGATGGGAACATATATGAATTCATTTAGGAGAGCTCCAGTAAGTCATGTGATTAAGGCACTTAACTAGGATTTAGATTATCTGAGTGCAGTTCCAATCCCAGTTCTGCTACAGACTTACTATTCAATGTTGAGAAAGTCACCCTGGGAAAGATTTTTCATGAGCTTTTAGCCTTGGCCTAGTTCTGCTCCCATTGACTTCTATATAAAACGAGTTCCCAGCATATGCCATGACATGGCATATCATGGCTGTATTGGTAACCTATCACTGTGTTTTTGCTTAGCAACTACAGGTAAGGTAGATAAATCCCAATTTCATTGTTTTAAATAAAAATGTGAAAGATTAAATTAATTCCAGTGTGCAAATATGTAGGAGAAATGGATAGGAGACTGTAACCTTAACAGCACTGTTTCTCTCCTTTACCTGGTCTGATTGCCATATAACATTCATAAATGCAAACACTGACATTATTTCTTTATTTTAGCTATGCAAACACTTTAGTTATAATAGGCAGTAGGTTTCTTTTTTAGTGCTTTAATGTTTTATTAATTTAATTTTCCACAGTCAAATTATTTTTTTCATTTTGCCTTATAGCCTAAATTTCCCTTGGTATTTGTAATCATAGTATTTGTGATTATACTGCAACTTACTGTCATCCTCAACCAGCTTACAATGGACTTGAATTTGTATCTAATGCCTTATTAAAAATAAAAATAAAGACTGACATTAAGATACCTTAATTTATTTTTTGCAATGCAGAAATTATGCATATTTCAGCACTACTGAAGAAGTAGATGATTGCAAAAATCAATTGTTTGATTAAACAATGCTTTTAAAACTATATGTTTCATCAGATGTGTAATACACATGAGCCAAAGTCATGTCCCTTGTTGAGGCACTATAACTACCAGCTGCAAGTTGCTGCAAGTTGTATCAACCTGTGCACGGACTGAATTTCTCTCGTGATCTTTAGAATGATAGAGAATTATATAATGGATTAAATGGCTGGCCTTTCAAAGTTGGTGGTCTGCTTACAAATGAAGCCACTGCCAAACACTTCAGGATATCTCCCCAAACAATCAAATAGTTCTGTAGTTTAAATATGTATGAAACAAATACTTTGCAACTTTTGTAGTAATCATTTAGCGTCCTAAATGATGAGGCTTTTGTAGCATTATTTTGTATTGCATAAGATAAAAATTGCATTAGTCCACATGCTTGCATGGGCCTAAAAAAAAAGTCTGTTTCGTGATTAACGCTCCAACAGCTGCCAGTTCTTTGGTCTGTTTACATTACCTCCTCTTGTTCCTTCAGCCATCAAATACCAGGACATTTTTTTCTGCAAGGGCCGCAACAAGAGGTACAATTGTGGATAAAGCTTCATATCTGTGCCTGGGAATAAACCACACTGGGTTCTGAAGGGATACAGTTTGTATGAGGGGCTGGGACTGTGTTTGATCAGAGGTTTTTCTCTAGGCTGATTTTTGTTACTTCTTCCTTTTAGCAAGAGACTGTGGAAAATATATTATTTCCTTTTCCATGGCACAGACTTTTTATTCCACTTCCTTTAAAATGTATCTGGAATGACTGTAATGCATTTCACATTTACTAGTGACAAATCCTGACCTTTCTTTTTCAGAGATGGTGTCCTCTGGGAGACAAACTCATCCTGGGACATGAGGCACATAAGATATGGTTAGATTGAAAAGGTCTGATTCTTTATATTTGAGGAAGGATTATAATTAGAAAAAAATGTTGTTACAGGAAGGTAATTTTTTAGTCCTTAGTACTAAGAATTCTTATGTTATTCTCATTTTTTTATAGGAAGGTACAACAAGTTATGGATAGGGTAATTTTTTCCTGAGGCTGAAGGCAGGACTGCCTTTTTTGAAGATCCCAATACAACAGTCTTCTTTTCCAGTCAGCTCTCAGATAGCTCAAACAGCACAGTTCTCTGGGGATATGAAAACCCTGGAGCTAAGATTTCAGATGCTTGATCTTTTCTGTTGATGGGCATGAGCAGAAGGTGAAGAACAGTGAAAAGCTGAACCAGAATGTTTATCTCTGGTGCAAGTGCTTGTGTTTGATTTGCATTTTGCAAGGAAAAGCTATTGCGGGGGATTACCAATGATGCTATGGCTAATAATGATTAAAAGCTATCCATAATCAGAGAAAGAAATAATACAGTTTCTGTTGGTAGGATTAACATGTGGTTGTTGAGTGCTATGGGTATGATTTCAGTTTTCTTCAACTATGCATGAAAATTTCTGATTTTACTGAAGATAGTGTACTGAAGGCGTGTCTTACAAACATTTCTTGATGGAGGTGAAGTGGACGCTTTTCTCTCTCCCAGTCCCTACCTTAGGTTTACCAGAATGTAACAGTTCACTTGGGTGAATCTTGAGATAGTGCTGAAGACCTGACACACAGACCAATTTATCACTCTTCCCTCCCTCCCTGTATGTTGGTGATGTCCTTTACTGATATTCACCAGGATTCCTGTTAGTGATTTTCAGAGCAGCGCAGGTTGGTTTTTAGACTACCACAATGAGTAAGAGGTTATGCAAATGGTTACTTGTACAATAGTACAGTGTCATCAGCAGACTCTGCCACCTTGCAATCCACTTAATCCGAATTATTAAAAATATATATTAAACAACTTGATCGTAGTACTGACCCCTGAGACACTCCATTATTAATATATCTCTTCTTTGAGGTTATAACTATTTATTTCCTATCATTTAATCACTTTTTAATCCATGACAAGCCTTTGCCCCTTACTTCATTGTTATTTATTATCTTTAATATTCTTTTATGAGGGACCTTTTCTAAAGCTTTTTGAAATCCAAGTAAATTATGTCCACTGGGTCACGTTCATCTACTGTCTTATTAATATTTTCAGAACCTTCTAACACATTAGAGAGGCACAATTTTCTGTTACAGAAAGCTTGTTCAGTTTTCCCTTGCCATATATATTATGGTTCCCAAAATGTACTATTTTTCTCTGTTTGATTTTCAGTCATTGGCACAAACTGTAATTCTCAAGACACCCCCTAAATCCTTTTAAAAAAAAATCATGCTAATGACTTCCCAGTTCTCAGGAAGTGCTGTGATTGGTAAGGGTATAGTGTAATTTTTTATTAAGCTACTCAGTCAGTCAAATAATTTGAAGGATGTTTCCAAAACTTTCTGTGAAGAAGATTCAGTTCCAAAACAACCAATACATTTTTTCATAAATTAGCTTTGAAGAAGAGCTTAACCCTCTTATTTCTTTGGTAGTGCTGAAACATATATAATTTCTTAGATAATTTAGCCAAATCCTGCACTTATCCTCACTTCTTCAGTGATAAATACCAAGAAACTCAGTTTTCATATACATTTCTTATTTCTAATAGATGAAAATAGATGAAAAGGATGATTATAAAAATCTTTTTTTTAAATGAAACTGAAAATGCTTTTTAAAAATGAGGTCAGAGGACTCAGGCAACCTTCTTGACCTGGCACAGTCTGAGTGCTTGATGCCTTCCAAAGTTGCCATTTTGTGCTAAGGCTTTATTTCCTATGAGAGAGGTAGAGTAAAATTGCTCTAGGTCAGTCACCTTAGGCTTCCTCCTTGTGGGGCCTTGGACAAGAAAACACTGATCAAAGGGAGAAACAAGCAGGAGAGTTCATGAAGTTTTTTCACCTCAGGGAAGAGTGTTCCGACTCTAGGTCCAGAGCAGCAATTCGGACTGAGCAGCAATATCCAAAGAGTATATTTGCAGGTAGGTCAAATGGGAAACTGATGGGTAGGGATGTAATGATTCCAAAAAGTTGTTCCATCTCTCCAGAGGGGACACATGGAAAATGCACAGTCCTTCCTCTCTCCTTGTTCCTGAATGTAAGGATCAGGGAGTGCGTTTGGGACAGAATGGCCCAGAATTAAAGACAGTGCATGGCCAGCAGAAGTATGAAAAAACTGTACTATCCTTGGAAGACAAGAAGGACCTCAGTGTCCTTGCAGGCAGCTGCAGGTATTCTCAGTCTGCCATGGAATCATGGACATGTAGATAAGGCACTGCAGGTAACTGGTAACTGGTGGAAAGTTCAAGAAGAGCTAGATCTCAAGTCACACCCAGAGCATGAGGCCAGAGCAGGATGCAGGAACTACTTGGGGCAAGAAGCCAAAGTTCATCCAACAATTGGTACAGCTTCTCCAGCCAATGTAGTACCAGATCTGAGTGTTACAGACTCAGCCAGAATACGCAGATTGCTCTATATAGGATATATGACTGATACTTGGGATTTAGGCCTTCTTCTCAGCAATACTCTGTTGATAGCATGACTGCAGCAGACTGTGGGACTGGAATTTCTGACTAGGCTGCACAGATTTGACGATGATGTCATTTTTGGTTAGGCTGGAGTTTCTGGTCCTGGAGTTATCAGGTTTGCCAAGTTCAGCACTGACAGAGCTTTCAGTCACTGGGAGGCAAGTAGACCTGAAGGACTTACACTGTGCCCATCACATCCAGCAAGTCAGATGTTAAAGGGTTAACTGTGGTGTCACTACAGCAGAAGTCAATGTGCCCATTGAATCCAAGCTGTGGAGTACAGCCCTGGTAATTAACTGCAGTAGTATATGGTCAGTATAAATGGCAAATTTTAACAGAGACAGAAATTATTTTTTCTCAAAAACTGTAGGAGTAGCAACAGAAAAATATCCATTTGACAGGAAACTCCTTGAGCTTTTTTCAGGTTAAAAAGATACCTGTTCATTGTTGTAATTTCTTGGAAATGGTAGAGCAGCACACACTGTTAAGGTTATTTTCTTTATTTATTTTGTCATTGGTCTTAATATAGTCTGTTTCCAGGGTCTGTATTCCTTTGTCAAAGCAATGTGGGTGGGCTTCTTTATATTTTACACAGCATTTGAATAATCATTGACAAGTCCATCCCCTGCTGGGATGGACCGTATTGCAGGAAGCAGAATTAGTTCATGTGGCACATTATTTCAGAGATTGTCTCTTATCAGAGAATGCTTGAGATAAAGGTAAATGATTGCATTTTGGTTACAAGCTAAGTGTGATTCCTAAATTGCACAGTTTTCCTAAAAACTGTGGAATTAACAGAAAAAAATAGCTAGACCTGTCTACTTAAGTCATCTTGCTAGCACTATGGTTTTATGCCGCCTGAACAATATCAAGTCATTGAAGTCTAAGATTAAAGCAGATTAAAATGGTGATGGACAGAAATTCAGTAATATTCATGAATCCCTAAGAGGTAAAAATTATTATAGCAGGTTGGGTTTGTTGCCAGTGGAACAAGTCAGGTTCTGAAAATTAGTTTTTTAAATTAGTCAGATTTTTTTTTTATGGGAAACTATGTAGAATAGTTTGTTGAAAGAAACAAAAAAATAAAAGTTTTAATTACAAACTGAAATATTTTGGAATTTCACCTTCTTTTGGCTGATTTTCAGCATGTTCTGCTTTTTCATTGCAGAAGCTTCTTATCAGCTTTGCTATTTTTATTACCTAATAAATCTCTAACATAATTATAGTTAATATAGTGTTGCCAAATATTCAGAAATCATGAGTAAGTCTTCCAGAATTCATAGGTTTGGGTTGGGTTTTTTTAATAACCTCTTTGGGGTTTCTGTCTGACTTCTATCTTTCACACTTTTAGGAAATGCTCTAATTTTTTTCTGCTTAGGTATCAGGACTGGAAACATGATATTTTTTATGAAAGTTAATAGCCTCCTAATTAGTATAAATCTAGGAGCTAGGTCTTTAAAAGGAGCATCAAATATCATGAGGCTAATAATAAAATTGCAAGAGCTGGCAATATTGTTATCCAAAAATGAATTAAGATTCCTTCTTTTGCCAGAACAATAGTCATTTGTCTCAAATTTATCAGTAGCCTTTTAACTTTTACAGTTATGTCAGAGGTGTGGAAACATTTATTTTTATTTCTTACCTAGAATTTACTTGTCTCTCTCTTAACGATGTTGTCTGGGTCTTCAGGCAAAGTATTACACATAGCTTGTCATTGAGTCACAGTTTTGAAATAGATCTCTTTATCCTGTGTATCCACTGATAATTAAGTAAGAATGCCAAAGTCCTTCCTTTCCAAAAATGTTTTTTTTTCCTTCTTCTATTTCTTTACCTTTTCTTTGTTTTTAATTTTTATTCTTTCTCCTTCATTTTCTTTTCCTCTTTCTTTTCTATTCTTTTTTTTTTCTTCTTCTATTATTCATTCACTTTTCATAGTCATTAATGTTCTCCTGGCTTGACAATAGAAAGAAATACAAGAGTAAAATAAGTTTAAATGTTAGTTGAACTGTTAAGAAGGTTGTTGACATCTTTATTTACATGTCCAGGACAAATTGGTACTCTGCTATACTGATACATACAGCCTATATGAAAATGTCACAATTATTATCAAAGAATATGGGGTTTTTTTCCCATATTGGTATTTGTCAAAATGTGAGAACCTTATACCCAGGGTTTCAAAAATACTCCTTTGTAGTTTGTTATGCATACTACTGACATTTGTGCCTCAGCAGAACATTAACTTTATCAGGTAAGCATCCGAGTGTACTTGAAAAGATTAAAGATTATGTGTTTCCTAAGAGATTGAATACAACCCCTCTGTGCAGAGCTGATGTGATTTGTCTTAGCCAGGCAGGCAAAATGGAGTTTGGCTGTGTCAGAAATGAGGGGCTGAACCTGTCCTGGTGTTGCTGAGGGAAACAGAGAGGGATGGAGGAGAAAGAAGAAAGAACAGTGATAGGGTAGAAAGCCACAAAGGATAAAAAGTGTGAGAGGCTGAGCTCCAAGAAGAACTGCTGCCATTGGAAGGACAGCAGAAATGGAAGGCTGAGAAGGTGCCCGTGGGAGGACCCAGCCCAACCAGCCCAGCAGCCACTAGTAGCCATCCCAGTTCTGCTGCCTCCTGCTCTTGCCCTGTACCCACCCTGGCTTTAAATTTAAGAATTGTATTCAATACCATTCTAAAACTACACATATGCCTTGTTTTTACTGTTATTACTATACCGTTCCTAAAGGAAAAACCTCATCTCTTTGCATTTTGGCAGCTCACTACAACACTGGGGAGTAGCAGGCAACATTTGTGATGAGAAGAATTAGATCTGCAGATGTTCTTAGAACATGCAATAGTTTTCAGCCTTTTAAGGAACCCAGCTTGTACTTCACTGTTATTCTTGCTCTCAGAAGAAGCAACGTCTATTATCAGAAGATAACGTAAGTCATAAGCAGCCCTGCAAAAATATCTTGCATGCTGCATGTAGATTGGGACTGACTTCCTAAGGCTGTTTTTCTTCCTATTGGTATTGTTCTGTATACGTCCCTCAGAAACAATGTCAGAATTCACTAGACCACTGAGAGGCATAAGTAGCAGTTGCTATCCATTTAAGAAGGAAAATCTGCTTAGGTGCTGGATATTAGAAGCCTAGATTAAGACTGCTTGGTTTTAATTCTATACATTTTATAACACATCAGATTAATTGAATTCTTTGTTTTATTGCACACTGAAAAGACCATCAGCCATTATAACCACCAACACTTAGTTCAAACACCAGATTGGGAATCTGCTTTGGAGATCATCTATGATCTCTGGCAAATCCTAGGAAGTCTCTGCTACACATTTTTAGTTTATATTATGAAGCACATTGAAAATGGTTTCATTACAGGCCAATACGAAAAACTGACACACACACACTCTCCCCATTTGTAGTAGCAAAGTAAGTATGGTGTCCAAAGTTTAATTTTTTTTTCTCTCTGATATAGTGAAATAGTTGTATGTTCTGGGACTCAACTGTTTTACAAGATTACACTTTCCATTGTCATATGCAGTTAGAGTAGCAAACTATAAACAGGAAAAGTAATGGCAGAGAGCAGAACACATGCTCAGGGGTTCTTCTCACATCTTCCTAGTCATAGGTTTATTATTTCTTGCCTTCCCCTGCTAGCTTCCAATTGTTCAGACTGCAAATTATTAAAGGCAGGTATATGAAAAAAAGGTTTATATTTTATAGAGTTAATGTAGTCTTATACATAATAATATATGCATTATAATATTACTGTTATATTTTTATATATTTATTTTGTATATTATATATTTGAGAAATGTCTTTGTATACAAGAAAAATATCAGCCTCTCCCCACAACTTGCCCATTGCAGTTTCTGTTCTTTCACATTTTTTGCATTAAATTTTATGATATCATATAATGCTTTTTCATCCAAAGCATTGTGCAAGTGTCTTCAGGATCATAACGATAAATGCCTCTCAACACCAATTAAAAAACAGACAAGCAAATCCACAATGGATAGTTTCCAGTAAAAATGAAAAAAGGAGAGAGCTCTGGGAATATTAAGATGAGCAAAGTGGACGTTCTGAGGTGAGATCTACAATGCAAAACTTGGATTCTTGTTTGTTTTAGTGGGCTACCTCGGAAAAAGAGTTCTAACTTTTAAATATTGCCTTCCTTTACAGGTTATGGGAGTCCATGACCCAGGTGGAAGATAGCTCTGTGGGTAGGTTGGCAGGTCAGTGGACTTCAGGTCAACTAACTGACCTTGTTAACCTACAGAAGGGGTATAACAGGCTGTCTAGCCTAGTCTTCCTGTCACCTGCCTCTCCAAGGAAGTAAAATCCATTTCAGATACTTGAACTACCATAGAGGATCTGCTTCTTTGGTAAACCAGCATTAGAAAAGGACAAACCCAAAAGCTTCCTCAAAAGAAGGTGAGTACTGGAAATAGGACTCTTGATGTCTAGTGTGACAAGAGAACCTATCCTTCCTAACCGTCATTTAAAGATTATGGTGGACCACCCGCTGAGGGCCAAGGACCTGCTGCCACAGGGAATGAAAGCTAATGGCAGCCCTCCTACAAGTGAAAATAATTAATGAAAAATTTATGACCTGTATTGTAGAAATTGCTGCTGGATAGTCCCCAGATATATTAAATTAATAAAGTTGCAGCCTAATTAAGCCATATCTTTCTGTTTTCTTGCATGGCTGGGGCAATGATGCAAACTCAGCAGAACAGAGGAAGGGAAGGATAGAGGTTGAAGGGCTGAGGTTTGAAAAGCAGAAAACTGAGTATATTAAAAAGAAACTCTTAAATGAAGTGGCCATAGATAACGTGAGTAGAGGTTTTTGGCTATATTATTGTGCTTAATTTGGAAGCTTTTTTGGAAGCTTAATTTTGGCTACATTATTGTGCTTAATTTGGAAGCTTCCATAATAGTTTATGGAAGTTTCAGAACTGTGCAGAAAAAAACATTTTTGCAGTGAAGAAAGAAAAAAAAAAATTGGTCCTGTGAGATACTTTTTTATTGAGTGAAACAGCTGAGTGCATTTTGGAAGAAAATGAATGAGACAACAGAATTTTAGATGCTGGAGAGCAATTTAAAGATTTTTTTGCTATTGTATTTGAACTAAAAAAAATAACCAACCTGCAATATGTTTAGAATTTGTCTTTCAAATATAATAAAAAAGGTAAAATAATACAGAAATAAAGCATGCAGTTTTATAGAATTTAGAACTATAGAATTGACTCTGGGGTTTTGTTAAATTGTTTTACTGGAAGCTTCCAGACAGAGCTGAGTGGCAGCTTTCATCACACTGACATTTTCTTTCTGTTTGAGTTTTCTACAGTTTTTTTCAGTTATCCTGGATTTCATACTACATAAACATACTGTATTTTGTGTGACCCCTTCATTAAATTGCTAATATTTTTTTACATCTTCAAAATGTTAATTTTAAAAAGTTGTAATAATTCCAATATTCGAACCCACTTAATCGAGATGGAAATGTATTAGATTATTCAGAGAAAAAAATTGTTATTAATGCTACATTGTAATCTTGTATTCATTAGCTAAACGATAATCTCATATTCATTAGCCATACTGTGATATTTGTCACAAAAAATAATTACTATTTTAACACTTTAAAACTAATGGTGAGGATGTTTTATTCTCTTTAATACTATCTTTATGACACAGAAGAACATTTGTTTAAATAGGAAAGTGGAATTTGTTTTGTAAAGTAATACCTGATCACAGGAAACTAATGGGGTTTGCAGACCTAGAATTCTTTTTTTTATATCTTTAATGTGGAGCTTTTCCTGAAAACAAGTAGCATTAAGATTTGACCAACTTTGACTGCCCTCCATGAACAATTACCAAGTTTCTAACCTTCTCCTGGACAGTTTAAACCTTTAGCCTTCTTCAGTTTAAACCTAAAACTCTCTGTTGAACACAGGGATGAAGATCTAACTGAGCTAAGGATAACTGCCATCATCAAGTGCAGTAATAAGCAAATCTAAAAGTAACATTTTAGTCTTTTAAAAAATGTAATACATCTTAATGCAGGAAGAAGTGCAGGGTTAAACATGACTTTCAGTCCCATTGACTTTGGTAAGACATGTCATGCTCAGAGCAGAGTTTGTGTAAGGGTCTTGCCAAAGCAGGGCTACAGCAGCAGTCGTGCTCGTGTCCACACACATTGGAAAGATCAGAGCTGCAGCTCAGCATGTGCTTCTCTGGATTTGGCAGCAGCAGCTGATAGAAAATTACACTTTCAACTCAAAAACCTCACGCTTTGTTTTGTTTTGCTTTCATGTGGCTTTATGGAAGTATGTTAACCTGCTTATTTCCATTTGCACAATTGTGTTTCACATTTCAGATACAGGTCCCAATGTGCTACTTTGTGATTTCTAAAGTTATTAGTATTTGCCTTTTTGAATATTTGGTACAGTGAGTTATGTTGTCTGGCTAATCAAGCAATATACAGACAGAATAAAAGTGTATGAACAATAGAATAGAGTTACAGCAACTTTTTTGAGCTCAGTGACATATCTGTTGACAATAAAAATACATATTATGTCTATATTCTATGTAATTATTCTTTGAAGTGAAAAATTTTCAGATTGAACTTTCTCAAACTTTGTGACACAAGTTGTTTTACTAGATAGCAATTTAAAATTAGAAGCAAAACTGGTGAGAAAAATGAACATTTCTTACTTGTCTTGACAATGCACAAATAAAATCCTTACTTTTCTGAACTTCAGTTTTATTAAGTAACTTTCTATAAGACAAGTTTCAGCAGATCAGCACAAAATTTTCTTAATTTCATTACAGGCTGTAAATTAAAATTAATGAGGCTGACACCCACAATTAACAATGAAAAATGCAGATTGTTATAATTACTTAAGCAATAACATTGCTTTACATAGAAGACTTAAGGTGCTCCACAAATTATTTACAAGTGTTACATAAAACACAAAAAATGACAATTTCAATTTATTTTGTCAGTATAAAAAAGAAAAATCCTTACTAAAACCTTTCTCAATTGGGAATCTCTCGCCATGCATAATTAAGCAAATTTGATTGCAATTAAGCCTGGCTTCTACAGTGGAGTTTTAATTAATGCAAATCTGGCATCTACATCTATAAGATTAATTTTCGTGAATTAAAAGAAAACAACAAAGCATATTGGAAAGTGTAGTTGTGCTGTTGAAAGGATGGAATGCAAAATCTGATTATTTTTCAGTCGTCCATGTGGATAGCCTTTGACTTATACTTTAAGGAGGGATATTTTATTTGGATCTGTTGTTTTGTTTCTCAAGGCATTATTAAGCAGGATCATAGCAATTACATGAAACTTCTTCTAAGGAACATCTTAAAATGTAATTATATACATTTAGAAGAAGAAATGAATGATAATATAGGCTAAGGAGTGAGGGCACCATCAGACTACACAATGCTTTGTCTACAGCCATCCTCCTTGTTTCTCATTCCGCACCTCGGATATCCTGTGGAGTCTGTGGGAGTACTTGAGACAGTTTCAGATGTATTGTAATAAGATCTCTTAAAATCTCAATTTTGGAATTGGAATAAATTTTTTAGGACAAAAGAAATTTTGATTTTTATTTATTTAGCAGTGTGTTTTGAACTGATTCTTTAAGTGTTTTCTCTGTCTTAAATTGGTTTATATTTAGTTTAGTACCCTTAAAAGAAAAATAATTTTTTTTTACTGGCAGTTCTGTTCCTTTGGAATTGTCCCATAAGAGTCATCTATTCTGTCATTCTTCCCAAATAAAAAAATTTTGGTTTTAGAAACCACATGGCTTGTCTTGCTCTTAAATAGAGTACTATGTAATTTTATTTTGTCATTTGTGCAATAAAACAGTCATATGGAAATGGACCATTAGCAAGAACAACAGATATCACATTAAAAACTATTCTTACTGACATTCAAGAAGGTAAATAACTCCTTTTTTCATTTGGTCTCTCCATACAGATGTCAGAAATCAGGTAATTCCAAGGAGGCATTTATGCAGTTGGCAGATATGCTGTCTGTTGTGAAAAGTTGAATTTTTTCCTTTCTTGAAATATGTTCTGGTATTTTATTCTAATATTAACCATAGGTGCTATATTTTACCTTGGTCTTGTTTTTTAAAAGATGTGCACTGGGTATGCAGAGAAGAGATCAATTCCTTTTTAGTCAAGGGTGAGAAGGCTGAGCCAAACCCACGTTTGAGGAAAGGTGGGTCCCAAGATACAAATGCCTCTGGGAGAAAACGGACCACCAAAATTCTTGCATGCACACTGCTGGAGGCATGTGACCCTGATGTGAGAAGTAAAATTAGAAGCAGTGTAGTTTTTCTCCCTATCTAATCCAGCTTCTTTCCAATTTCTTTCCTTTTCTATTCAAAACCCAGAAATCTCCCTGTTGTTACATAGAATACTATCTGAACCGAAGACCTCCCAAAGATGCTCTATCAAGGGGAACATGTTCTTTCATAGCTGTACCAGGGGAAGTACAAAAGCATCTCCTCAAGGGGCTGTAAATGCTGCCACATTTTGTACCTGCAATATAGTTATTATGACAGATCCCAAAGGTAGCTTCCAAAGCACCACGCTGAGGGTGCTATAGGGCACTAGAAACAGCAGGAGGTGAGTCCAGCCTGACAGTCACATGCACTTCTTTTGCAGCAGGGGATTTATTGACATAAAGTGCAGTGTTGTCTTTATTTTGGTGTAGTTTACAGCATAGCCATATTGATACATTTTTCATTCATTACATTTTTTTTCAGTAAATTAAATAACAGTATTTATTTTGGTGGAAATTAAAGTCTAGTATTATGAAGTATTAATAGATGGTTTAGACAGGAGATTTCTAATTTGTTTTTCCAAATTATCAACTCAGAAAGCAAGGTAATGGACAGACGATGTCCTGCAAGTCTCTGGTTATGGATCAACTTTTGCCTTTTGCAAGTTTGGAAAAGCAGCAGTGTAAGTGCTTTGTGATTTACATGATAGTATTTTTCACTGGATTAGTCAAGTGTCCATCACTGTCTCCCTTCTTTAATTTAGACATAGTTGGCACTAGAAACCTGTATTTAAACACCGGTATTGCCCCTTAAGGTTTGTGTTTGCACATTTGGTTTGTTGTTTTTTTTTTTACTGTGTGTGTGAAAAAGGAAGATGTTTGTAGTTATATTGTCTGTCTGTATCTGGTGTATGATAAATTGGGTAATGTTTCAAAATGGGCTACTTATCCTGTATTGAGACATCTAAATATTTGAGCACGTGTTGTAGATTCCTGAGTCTTTGCAGAACATTTTGTTTTCAACTTATGGAGACCCACCACTTCTGTAAGACTAGGTTGCCTGAATGTAGAAAGATAAAGGCTAGTTTAAATAATGGTAAAGGAGAGACTCAGGCATAAGCTATATGATTCCCAACAAGAATACTGCTGTACTTTAAATATAGGTACTTAACTCCATCTGACTGAATCAGAGCACTGAAGCTCTAACCTTTTGAAAGTGTTAGATGCCTATAAATGATTCGTTTGGGTACCCTATGAGTTCTAGGAACCCTCTAGAAAAAATCCCTTCTAGAAAGCCATAGTGTGGTGGGTTGACCTTGGCTAGATGCCAGGTGCCCACCAAGACACTCTATCACTGCCCTCCTCAGCAGAATGTAGGGGGACGTGGGGGGAAATAAGATGGGGGGAAAAAAACTTGTGGGTCAAGATAAAGGTAGCTTAATGAAGCAATAGCAAAAGTCATGTGTGCTGAAGCAAAGGAAAACAAAAGATATTATTTACTTCCCATCAGCAGGTGATGCTTGGCTTCCTGGGAAGCAGGGCTTCAGTACACATAGTGGTTGCTCTGCAAGACAAATATAGTAAATAATGAATGCCCCCCCCTTCCTCCCCCTTTCTCTTAGCATTTATATCTGAGCGGACGTCACATGGTATGGCATATCCCCTTGGTTGGTTTGGGTCAGCTGTCCTGGCTATGTCCCCTCCCAAGATCTTGCCCAACCCCAGCCTGCTGGGGGCAGGGAGTGGGGAAAGGTTGGAGAGGCAGCCCTGATGCTGTGTGAGCGCTGCTCAGCAGTAGCCAAAACACTGGTGTGTTACCAGCACCTTTCTAGCGACCAATACAAGCACAGCACTACCAGGTAGCTGCCATCAGGCTCAGCCACACCCAATACCCATAGGCACATTCAAACTCTCACTGCTCTTTGAAATATGTGTCTTTTCTTATCACACCTCCATCCACTTGGAGTTCTGAATACTACAGCCATGACAGGGCAGTTCCCAGCTTGCTGCTTCTCCTTTTGATTTTCTTTTTTTTTAAAAAAAAATCTCTTATTTATTTCCTTCTCTTTCCTTTTTCTCCTTTTTACCCCTTTTTCTTTTTTCTCTTCTCCCTCTTTTTCTCCTACTTCCCCCTTTTCCTGTTTTTCTCCCCCCTGCCCCTTTCCTTTTTTCACTTTCTCTCTTCTTTTTTTTTTTTTAATTTTTCTCATTTTTTCAAGATGGGGTGAAAGTAGTCATTCCTCCTAGAAAGTGAGAGGTGGTGTTTGTTTCTCAGTCTGTTTACAAACAAATTCAGTATCATTCTTGGTTAAAATCGTGGTCAGAGAGAGAGGTTTTTGTTCCCCTCTGTTTCATAGGATTAATTAATCAAGCTTTTCCTAAAAGTTTTATAATAGTGTGGGTGAAGAATGAATCAAGACATCAAAACTCTCACGATCAGAGAAAGATTATCAAAGCTCATAAGAATAAGGAAAATTAAGAGATCCTTAATAGCAATGATACCAAAATGAGAACTAGGAAACCAGTCCAGGAATATCTAGAGACTCTTACGCCAGTTATTAATCTGAAGACTATGATTAAATTATAAGAAGTGATTCCATCAGCTTGTTGTGCAAACAAGCTGAGAACATCTCTCTCCTGGCTTGAGTTTTCAAAGAAGCCTAGGGCCATTAGGCACCCAAATCCTATTAATAAATCCTTGTCTTGGTCTAAACCTTTTCAACATCTAAAAAATAATAAAGGTACATTTAGCTGGTATTTCCTGTTTAATGTTCATTATACATTGAAGAGGTATTGAGAAATAGTTTTTCTCCTGCAGTTATGAAAGAATTATAAAGGTCTTTCCTGAGTGAGTGAAATAAGTGCAGGTTTTGTGAGTCTATGCCAAAATCTATTTAATTAGGTCATCATTCTTAGGAAAATAATGCACCAGCAGCTTCAGAGAAAGTGCAAGGCATGACATATTTGAATTAACTCTATTTAATTAAAGGAGCACCTTCTGAGGGTCTCAGATTTCATGGAACAATCCAGTTGTCACTGTGACTGCTACTACATGCATCCTAGAACTCAGATTTCTTGTTGAACTTGTCAATTTTGGTTTGTGTTGGAAATACCTTGTTTTATGTGGGCATGGATCAGAGCAAAAGGAAGAGACCAGCTATGTGGGACAAAACTGGCAGAATTGCTTATAAGTAATGAAATGCAGTGGGAAGGACAGAAAAGAAAAAGGAGCAAAGAGGATGGAAAAGAGTTCTGAGCAGAGTGGGGAAGGAAAAAAAATAAAGAAGAAAAGGAAAGAAGGCATAAGTGAAGTGTAACACCTAATTGTGAATTGTTTTCAGTGCTTTCAGATGGAAAGTAGTAACTGCTGTTACTGTGTTTCCATGTTTGACAGCTTTCCCATCTCAGTCTGAAAGTGAAAAATTACATGTGTTAAGAAGGTCAAAACTAAGCTGCTGTGCACCAAAAATAGAGCTGCAGTTACTTTAGTCTATTAGATAAAATAAAAAAGTTATGCAATTTTTTAAAAAATTAATAAATTATTTTCTGTCTTGTTTCTTGATAGACCTGTGTTCTCATCTTCTTGACTCTGAAGGGAGAAGACTTTTTCCTGAGCTTGTAGGGGGAAAATTGTTGAAGGGTAGTCATTTTAAAAAAAAGGAAAAATAAAAATTATGATCTGATATCACCCCATTGAAAGGAACTAGAGATTGTTAAAAGAGTTGCCCACTTCTGAGGGCTCTTGAGTTTCTGTTACATGCTTGTTTGGTTTGCTGGTTGGTTGATTGGCTTGTTTACTGCTAATGGTAAAGATGTACTGTAACCAGTAATGAGGATATGAGAGATTTGGAAGGGATTTGGAGTGTGAGGAAGGGAGAAACAAAAAGTTAGGGAGAGGAAATTAAGAGAAACTCATGTACAGAACATGGGGACAAGGATCTTCAAGGGATGGAAGAAAGAAAATTACTGGATTTATGCATAGATTGGAGGGGTCTGTGGAATGAAGACAAAAAGTAAAAATTCATTGTATATATAATCTGTTTTCTGCTATGTTAATGAAATAAATTAAATTAATTCAGCTTACCTGGCCTGCATTCTGTGCTGCTCTAGGAAGAGCATAGGGAAGTGAGAGGACACCAAAGACTTTGATCTTCTAAGTTAACCTTAATTTTTAAAAGTGAGAAAGAAAAAAGGAGGGACTGGTACTCTGTACAATTAAATTTGAACTATCACTTAGTATTTCCTTCTTTGAAATTAGTATCTGACTTGCTATTTGTGAAGTTGAACATGCAACCTAGAGGTGTATTTGCATCTTCAAGATTTGCAAGTAAGAGTAACTGTGATATACATCTGAGGAAAGTTGTAATTGTCTCCAAAAGGAAGTTAAGTTTTAAAAGTCCAAGTATGTAGGGCAAGAGAAAGGAGGAAACCCATAACAAAACATACAAAAAAATCTAGTGCCTATAGTGATGGTGGTCTTTATATAATAAACCAATTTTTAAATCTAAGATTTCTTCATTATATGACTGTTATGTGGTAGTTGCAATATACTTATACTTTACTGTATCTCTTTATCTAGAAAGAAGGTAAACCCAAACCCTAATATAGACTTATTTTGTCCAAATATTTTAAGTGTTGTTCTTTTTTTCTCTCCCATTAATTGATTTGTTGATTTGAAGTTACTGACAAGGAAGCTTAATCAGTCTAACATGTGGTATCTTTTCTCTTGCCTCCTCTCTGTGATTTTAGAGAAAAGATGAAAATGATAAACATTTCTTACACATTGAAGTTGAAAAATGAGGAAATATATGATTTAAAGTAGCAAATCTGATTAAAGTAACTTCAACATTCATCCATTAATCTTTCAACCCACAAAATTATTTTAGTACCATGCAGTGATTTCTGCACTTTCTTATTTACTGAAGCATAGTATCAATAACAACAGATTGCAACTGACTTTTCAAAGTATATTTCTATTATTTAAAAGGTATGTTTGGAGAGTTCTGTATGGTTCCTTGCATTATTTTATTATTCCACAGCCTTTGCAGATCAGTCTTATTCTTCTTTTAATAACATGAATTGCCCTTGCTTATTCATAACACAGAAATTAAGGGCATTATCATGTGTCTGTATGTGATGGAGACTGGGTTGAGAACAGGGTACTCTGGATTTCAACTTTGTAATAGCAATTTCCATACAACACTTTTAGTAATCAGGATCCTGCAGTTCATGCAATGGAAAAGGTCGGAACAGAAGATCGAATGCAATCTGCTCATGAAGACAGTGCTCTGCCATCTTGAAAAATATGGTACAAGGTTCTTGAAGAGATTAGTTAGCTCATGATTTCGAGTCAGCGCTCATGGCTGAAAAATATGAATTCAAGGTCTTGCAGATGAGTTTAGAAAGTTATTTATAAGGTGAACCTGTACTGACAAACTAATATAGCATCAATGTTATTAAACTTGCAAAGTGTTTCTGTAGAAAATTTGATTCCGCTTAGAAGCAAACATTTTAGTAAGCTGAATTGTGTATGGTCTTATATGCTTATGGAATGCATGTTGTAAGAAACTTCTGTAACATTTTTTTAAGCAGTTTTTCTGCGAAGCTGTAATTAATATGACCAGTAAAATCAGTATATTTCAGTCATTAAATGTTCATGCTTCTAATACAGCATGTCACTAGATGTCACTCTGGATTCCATTATTTGATATTCTGATGCTTTCTACCTTTTTCTGCCTTTCTGTGTCTACTTTCCCCACAACAAACCTGAATAGACAATGTAAAATGTGCATGAATAACACAGAATTGCTGACTGAATGTCAATTTTCTAGTGTGTGACTTCTATTGATCATTCATTATTGACATGAAGGTCTCTAGTGTCTCTGCTTTCCTCTTTAAACTCTTTCTCAGCTAAAATTTCTAAGCAACAGAATCAGAAGGCCTTGAAGAACGGGATGATTCAGGTCTCTTAGGATGTTTTACAGAGTACTTTGACCTCAGGAAGGCATCAGAGGTACTTTTTAAAAAGACTCAACAACTGTTTGGAATGAAAATTTAAACACTGGAAAAAAAGAACCTCCTACTTAAATCAAACAGCTTTCATTGACACTTTTTTGGTGTAACTATAACTGACTGCTTTTGGCAAACATAAGGACTTTTTGAAACAATTTTTTAAATATATGCACTTCCCTTCCTTGTAGCCAATAAAATATAAATAGCATTTTCATCGTGATGAACGACATGTAGTACAGTATTCTATGATCATGGTTCCAGGATTTTATTTCTTTTAGCTGTGTATACATTAATTAAGTATACACAATCAGGGCTGAGTGCAGAGACAGCTAAATAAACAAATGACACTGTAGAAAGGTCTTTCTGCATACTAATCATATCCTACATCTGCAAGCAAAAGCTCTATAAATCGATTTGCTCTTTCACATCAAAAGACAAACAGTGAGGCAAGTCAGCAGTTCCTTTGTCAAAGTCACAGAGATTGCTGTTCTTCACAAATGCATTTCTACAGAGCTGAATTCAACCATTTGATGATTAGCATTATTGGCAACTCTTCAAAGAAGATTCATCAAGTAATTTGCAATTGGATTGGTTGCCATTTTTGTGATTCTACCCCATGAAATTGAACAAAAAATGATTGACATTTGAATTCTTACTTGGAGGACAAAGTGAGCTAGCATAAGAAAAAGGAGCAATCAGATTCCCAAGAGGATGGGAAGCTGCTGTGATATCTCTGGTGATTCCCACATGGACCAGATCAGATAGGTCTGAAAACGAAATTAATTGGCAGGGCAGAGGCGAGCAGGAAGATGTGGCCTCCTGCAAATATAAGAGACAATAAATAGGCCCAAAGTGCTAATTTTTTAAGATGTCAATATATGTATCTGGATGGATATGCTTATGTAACACCTCTAAATGCTCCATCCATTCCTGTGTGAAAAATCTCTCTGAGACAGAAGGAAAACCAGTCTATCAATTCACGTGCTTTGCAAGAATTCAGTTCTCTGCTATCAGTGCACATTAGCTATGTATTGCAAAATGAAAGATTAAAACAACATATTTGTACACGTGTGTAAGTAATACACAGCTGTGTGAGAAGCTGCAAAGCGGTGTGATTGAGTATGGGAACTATTCAGCCCTTGATAACCTTACTTGCTCACAGGTTTCCGTTTTTCAAAATGAACACACAAAACAAACAGAAATACGTGCTGGAGTACTTATATTCTGGTTTCTGCTATTTCTGTTCCAGAAATTATGAATCAGAACCATCTCTTTGCCCTGCCAAAATTACAAAGATGCTTGGATACCTCCTTTTTGTGTGCTAGTCCCCAAAACAGGAGAATAGAAGAGTATAGGTGGAAAATGTGTATGTGACTTCATTTGCTGATACCTCTTTTCTTCATATTTTATTATATGGGGTTTGTTATGATGAAGCTTGACTTGCATAGTCTGATTTTGGAATGGATTTTCTCTCCTATGTTTCGATCTCTAATGCCAACAGATATTTTTGGACAGACTGATCCTTCAGTTACCTATTTATTCTACATAAGCTCAGGTAAATCTACTCCATATACAGTTATGAAAGCTGAAACTTGCTGAAGGCTTATTCCTGATACCCTAGTTCTTTAATTCTGCAATGTAAATAATCCCAAAGTAGTGAGAATGAGTAATTGTACATCATGGCAGTACCCTAGATAAGATAAGGCAGAATAATAAACCCCAATATAACATAAAAAATGGCAGAATTCACTGGGAAAATTGAATGTTAAGTGATTTAAATTATCTTCCACTTTTTTGTTTACTTTACTGTTGGGTAAGCTTCAGATGTTTTTCAACCAGGTAGCTTTTCATCTGTTTTTTTTGTTTTTTTTTTTTTTTTAAAAAAAAAAAGAAAGAATAAAAAATCTACCCAAACCAAATCAGTTCTTTAATTGTGAGTTTTAACTGAAGTAGACTTCCATCATCTGCATTTATGACCCACAGGTAGCAAAAGACTGAACTTGAAGTCATGTCACTATGGTAAGCATATCCAAGCTGCCTTTTCAAACATATTTGTTGAGTAATACTAATGAAAATATTGCTTCTCTAGTCATGGCACAGATGGGAATACTGCTTTACAGAACATATAACACACAGTTATTGAATTTCAGAAGGCTTTGCGTTACATTGTCCAGGATTAATTTGCTTCAAAAAGTGTCTCTAAGTGAAGGATGGATTTTGAAGATAGCTAGATCTCTGCATGGAGGATGCAAAGGCTTCCTGGTCTGATCCTGAGTCTGGTGGAAGCAGTCATTAAAGTATATTTCTTTTACAATCTCAGTGGCTGACATTATGACCAAGGGTGTAGTGTAATACTTATCTGGAGCATAATGGCTACATATGTAGGCTATAATACCAATCAAAATAGATATTTTGTTTCATGATAAGGTTGACGCAACTGTCTGGTATTGTATGAAAGCACACAAACAGCTAAGGGTGTTAACCAGCTCCCTGAATTTCACGTGTTTACGTGAGGTACTAAGGCTAGGAGTGTGGTAACTGTGAATCATGCCTGTCATCAGCTGAGATGCTGACTGGGAGGCAGAAGCTCCATTAAAGAATGACAGTTGAGAATCAGTATTAAAACTCTTATTAAAGGTGATAGCGTAAAGATACTCTAAGTACAATCTAGAGGCATACGACACCCCACTGATTTTGGTGAAGCTAGCATACATATATGTTAAAATATATGTGTATGTACATATGTTTGTCTATATGTATGTGACAAGTGTAAAATAATCAGGTTGAGAAAAATATCTGATATTTTTCGTTTTTCTTAAAATGACTGTCCATATCACAATGGCATACATATTGTACTTTAAAGAACCTAATGCTCATTTCCTCTTCATCATATTTCTGTCTCTCTTGCAAATTATATTATAATATTAGCGTTGATAGTATCTCCCAAATCAAAAAACCCAAGCCTGTCATCTCCATGAAATACACTGACTTTTCATTGAATGGAAACAAACAAAAAAAAAAAACACCAACACAAAAGAAAACTACATAAAGAATCCTTTTAGGCAGCTCTTGTCCTTATTTGTAAATTATATCAAATGAACTCCAATCTTGTGTTAAGTTCTTTGAGGAAATTCAACAAAACCAAAAAACACTGAATCCACTAATGACATGAACATTTCAACTTTTCTACAGGAAAACTTACTTTAAAGGTCAAGTAAAGAGAAAGAGTCAGCAACGGTGGTTGATGTTGATATTGTAGCTTTGATCTTTGACCCAGTATGAGATCCCTCACAATATATTTGGATACTATGAAAAACAATGACAATATAATTAATATATATTCGAAAAGATCTGTGATGACCATATCTATGACCTTATTTGAAATAACTATATTTTTACACTTTGCCGGTTTGATGCATTCAATATCACATTCAGTTCTTGAGCAGATAGATATGACTCTCACTGACATCAACATATCTGTCTTTAGAACAAATTTGGTCCTCTGTAACAGACTATGGATAAAAAATTACAGTAACATCTAAAGAAACTGAAGGTCTCAGTATTACTTTCTTAGTGAGTCTGAGGAAAATCATTCATCAAATATTTTACCAGATGCTGATTCTTGTATGTACTTTAGGAGTTTCTTATATATTTTTGGTGTGTGGTATTCAGTGTATGTCTTCAAAAAGAGATTCATCACCGTGGTGATCCAGGTTTTGCATAATGGTATACGAGCTCTTACAGAGTATCATCCTCACTGTTCAGAAAGTTAGTCCTTTCAGTATTATATCTCCAAATTATACTAGCATTAGAGAGAGATTGTTTTTATGAACGGAAGTCAGGATATCACTCATATTAATTGGCTAGGTCATAAAGCTGTGAATTGATGAAACTAACTACTGTTCTAAGGGGAATACTATGGTAATGGATTTTAAGAAGATATCTGGTTCTGGGGATTTTAGCCAGACTGACCATTCAGTAGCTGCTCAGAGGTTACTGCAGTGCTTTGTATTTTCCTGACTATGGTAGTGCTGTTGTTTTCAGTGCAGTCATTGTAGTGTACAAACTCTGGCCAGTGTTTGCCAACCAGATGTAAAGCATCAGGCTGTATGATACCAAACAACTAGAGTTTCCTTTGCTGTTGTGGCAGTTCACCTCTGAAAACCTGTCTGTTTCACCTGGGGCTCACATACAGAGGTCTGAGCAGTGCACTGCTTGGCTTGGAATTAGCTCACTTAAGATCCCTGGGACCAGTTATTCAGCATTTAGCCTTCCCACAGAATGTAGGTAAAATACAAAGTGGCTTAAAACTAGACTCACAAGGAGGGTACCATCGAGCTCCTAGGAAAATAGGTTTTATTGGGCTAGAGCAGGGAATTGGGATTAGTGGTTAAAGATCCAAAGATTATTTTTGGATGAAATAGTTGTGAGATCAATACTTAAATAGTCTAAGAAGTGGTTGGGTGCCTAATTATTAGATTACTGACTGATGTTACCTGTTTCAGATTATCTTGAACATCTGTTACTGATGGTAACCTATCTTCAGCTAAAGAACATGATGTTTCCATTTGGACAGATTTATGCAGTATGACCAGATGGAAGTCATCACCCTTGTCCTCCTTATGCCAAAGGAGACACCTCTATCCCTCTGGGTGAATTTTCTCTCTCAACAGTGGAAAACAAAAAAAACCCTACCATTGTAGCTCCTGCAAGAGAGCAAAGAATATCATCAGGACAATGTATAGGCTGGTAAGTAAAGCATATTCTTAGCTCATGGATTAATTGTGTTATCATGAGTTAGCTAGTCCACAGCAGGATTTTGTGCACAAGGAAACTGCATCTGAAGTCCCATGAATCATCCATTGACTATCCATGGCATACCACAATGTCCTGGTCTCTTAACTCCTGACTGTATTGTGCTACAATTCACATCCTGCCGTGGACACTGAGGATGGGGAAAACTTCTTTACTTTGCCCAAGTTTCTGAACACTTGAAAATACAAACATGACATGAGAGTTTGGAAGTGACGCATGGTCCTTTAATTAAAAAATAGCATTTGTTGAACAAGTTCCTGTGTCCTGGGAAATATTTAAAAGGAACAGCTGGAAATGTTATTCCCCTTCCTCCCTCCCTCCCTCCCTCCTTTATTAATTTTTTTTCTCTTCTTTGCTGCTCTCTTTCTCTCTTTCTTGCTAGAACTCTCCGTTGATGTTCAGCTTTTCCTTCAGACCCAGGAACCCACAGTCATTTATTTCTGTTTACTGTCTCCTGGGCATTACAGTGTTTACTAATCAGGTGCAGTGTTAATCCATTTTCTAAACAATAGGTATCTTCCTTCATAAAGAGCCATCGTAATTGACCCCATTGGCCATAATAGAAAATTGTTCAGAGTGCTAGAATGATCTTTCTAAATTGTGGCTTGAACTATGTCAGGAGTAGCAACTCCATTCTTGATTAGGATAACAAAAAACCATGAAACCACTAAAATAAGCAAGCTGGCTTATTAAAATCAGTGTTTCAAATCTGAGATCTCCGTCTTAAGTTTACTTCACTGTAGAGAGACCTATATCTTTAGAGTTGAGCATGTACAAAGAGCAACTGTAAATCATCAAGTGTTGAAACTTGGGGCATACCCTTGATTAATGAAGTGGATGGCATGATGCCTCTTGAGCCGTGGAATAGAGTGCTATAGTTTATGTGCTTATACATTTTTATGTACTGGAGTTGACTCTGACTCTTCAACTTTTAACATGCCAATTAAATGTATGGTTTAAACATCTTAAATAGCTGTGTTCAACTGCAAGCCATTAATTTATCTTCTACTGATGACTGGAACTCTTTAATAAAAATGCTGGAAATATCAAAGTTTCAAAATTAACAAAATTAATTCTAATTTGCTTATGGAGCTACTTTAATTGGCAAAATTATTCTTTCCCCCCCATCTACAATAAGATGTGTTGGACCTTCAGAGGATACTGTTCTTCTGTAGTTTGCCCACAGGAAAAAAAAAAAAAAACCACACCTGCACAAAAAACCTGTAAAATTACAAGGTTCTATTTTTCCTATTGTTCAGTTAACTTAAGGTGACCTAAACTCTTATTGCAATGAGACAGGAAAAAAGCTAAAAATATTTTTTGTAAGAATACCTGGCTTTTTAGGGTTTGTGCTAAAACATGCCTGAGCATCCTAATAGAACTCATTTACTAGGACAGAAATTCAATTAGCAGGCACATTTAAAAATGTACTTCTCACCCCACACCCACCCCACCCCTGCCCCCCAAGTTTTCTCCTCAAATATTTGTGAATTTACCTGTTCCTATAAAATAAGCATTGACATAAACTCCTTATTAACCATAAAATGAGACTGGATTAGATCTATGTCAATACCTACAACCTGCAGCTTGCAAAAAGTACAATAAAAGTGCAAGTAAATGTTTTTCTCCAATCAAAATAATATACTTGTCTATGACTCACAGATTAATCTAATGTCTTTTGGCTATCTAATGTTGGTATTTTGAATTTTGCCATTCCAAACATTTTCTTTTAAGTATTATACTTGATTGAGGCAGGTTAACACTTACCATGTATTGACAGGTTTCAAGGCGAAGTACAGTACTTAAACATTTACATTGCTTTTTCTTGATAAAAAAGTAATTATTTGTAACAATATATATTATTTGTCATATAATTTATGTTAGCATATCATTTCTGGAAGTAGCTAAGAAATTGAGGGTAGATCTGTACTGGAAATTTAAACTGATAATCATAGAATTATAGATTTTAAAATAGTTTGGTTTGAAAGGAACATTTAAAGGTCATCTAATCCAACCCCCTCTGCAATGAGCAGGGGCATCTACTAGATCAAGTTGCTCAGAGCCCCATTCAACCTGACCTTGAAAGTTTCCAGGGATGGGGCACCTACCACTTCTCTGGACAACCTGTTCCAGTGTTTCACCACCCTCATAATAAAAAATTTCTTCCTTAGATCTAGTCTAAATCTGCCCTCTTTTAGTTTAAAACCATTCCCTCTTGTCCTATTGCAACAGGCCTGCTAAAAAGTTTGTCCTTGTCTTTCCCTTTTTTTGTACTGAAAGGCAGCAATAAGGTCTCACCAGAGCCTTCTCTTCTCCAGACTGAACAACCCCAGCTCTCACCCTTTCCTCATAGAAGAGGTGCTCCAGTTCTCTGGACCTTATTGTGGACCTCCTCTGCACTCACTCCAACAGGTCCATGTCTTTTTTGTACTGAGGACTCCAGAGCGTGACACAGTACTCTACGTGGGGTCTCATCAGAGTGAGGAAGGGCAGAATCACCTCCTTCAACCTGCTGTCCATGCTTCTTTTGATGGAGACTAGGATATGGTTGGCTTTCTGGATGGCAAGCGTACCTTGCTGGCTCACATCCAGCTTTTCATTCACCCACAGCCCCAAACCCTCCACAGGACCTCTCTCAATCCCTTCGTACCCTAGCCTGTATTAATACTGGGGATTGCCCCAACCCAGGTGCAGAGCCTTGTTGAACCTCATGAGGTTCACATGGGCCCACTTCTTGAGCTTCCTGAGCTCAATAAATACAAAATTATATTCATACATGATTTGTAAATGTAATTTTTCAATGCAGTGTAACATTATTGATTAATTATACTGTATTTTAATATAGATCTCTTTTACAAACTATATTTAGTCAATAGAGTACAAGTTGGTGACCATTTGACTATTTCCTTCCAGCTGAGGGAAATCTGAATTGTTAGAGGGTTTTTACTGACAGTGTATAAAATCATACTTTTATCACCTAGTTAGTAGTGATAAGGCTTTTACTAATGTTTATGGAATATCTTAAATTCCTTAAAGAATTTCCCTTTCTTCTGCTTTTCAGGTAAAAATGAAAATAGTTTTGAAGTAATATGGATAGAAGAGTATATTGTCCATCAAATTTGTATTTTCACTTTAAAGGTTTATTCTATTTTCTATCTTTACAATTTTTACAATTAAGCTTTATATATAATAATTGACATACTAGATAAGATGAGCAGTTCGTCTGGTGTAACAGCCTGTTTCTGATAGTGATTGATATATGACGTCTTCAAAGAAACTAAAAAAAAACACCATATGAGACAATTGTAGAATTGCATACATCTGAAAGTTGGAGTTTCTGGTTTATGCCTTGAGGCACATCTTTCAGTTTGCTTGTTTTTGTAGATAGTCTTCTAGTGTTCAAAGAGCACTGCACAGAAGTCACTGTTTCAGAGTCAAAATTAAGCAACTGAAGTATTATCATTTGCCCTCAAAGTGTATCTAAAAGTTTTCTGAAGAAGGTGTTTTTTCAAATCTCCTGTATAACAGAGACTAAAAAATACCTGCTGTGTAATGGAAGCTAGTAGAAGGCTCATCTATCTCCTCATAGAAAATTCAATGGTCAGGAGATGTCATTACAGTACAACACAGTGTGTTGTTTCTTCAAACAGTTAGTTGTATAAAACTGGCTGTCTCTTTAGACATTTTATCTTTTCTGTCTCTTTACCCTTGTGGTGTTGTCTTCATTTATCATCACTTTCTTCATTCTCTATGACTTCGGTTTTTTTTCTTTTCACTCACAAAATGTCTTCATCATTTCTGTGTTAGTCTTTAACATCTAGCAATTGTTTTCTTACCCTCTTTCAGTCATTATAATGAACAGAAACATACTTTAGCTGCACATAGATCAAATCTATTAGAGGTTTCTTTTGAAAGTATTTTGAAAGCCACTGCAGAAAGGCTACTAAGTGTTGAGAACAGAAAATTCTTAACCTTCACAGAGCCTGCCATGTGCACAAGTCTCACACCCAGCTCACTTCATTCACTAACAAAATTGTACCCTTGTTGCATGTTTTCCTTTTATTGTCTTTAAGGGGAAAGAATCTATCACCATAAATCTTAAATATCTCCAAAAGTACAAGTAAAAATACATAAATATATGTAACAGATGCAGAATTGCCTCCTGGGATGCATCTATTATGCATAAAAAACTGTCACAACATCCCTCACACAATCACATCTTTTCCTCTGCTCATGGTCTTTACACCTATCTCATTTTGACAATGCGCCTGGATGTAATGTGGATACTAAAATGTAACTAACACTATAAAAACACATTTTCTACTTTTTGGAATATACTTATTTACACAAATACAGAATCAAATAAATCCATCTAGATTAGAGAAAGCAGTAACCACATAAAATCATTTCCTTTACTTTTTAACCACTTTACTGAAAATAGAATTGATTCTTAAGAAATAATTGTCTTCAGGACAAATGAATAGTCTAAGTCTAAGCCACACAGTACAATTTTACGATTTTGTTAATATCCTAGCTTTCATTTTGGAAGAGAGAAAAAGAAATTAGGTTTTATATTTATGACAATAAATGTCTTTAAGTTTGCCAATAATATTTTAAGGGGTTATATTCAAATGTTGATCTATTTTGATATCTTAACCTTTTAGCTGAAATTTGGTAGATTTTCTTCCAATTCAAAAGCAAATCCCTTTCAATATTTTATTTTCTAATTCAAGAGCGAATTTTTTTGGTATTTCCTCTGCCTGGCACTGGTAACCTCTACTCAGCACTGCTAAGGCCACATCTGGAGTACTGTGTTTAGAGATACGGAGATATTGGAGAGTCCAGTGAAGGGCCACAGAAATGATGAAGGGAATAGAGTATTTCCCATATGAGGAAAGGGTGAGACAGCTTGGACTGTTTTACCTGGAGAAGGGAAGGCTCATGGAAAGATCTTATCAATCTGTATAAATACCTGACTGGACGATGCAAAGAGAAGGGAGTCAGGCTCTCTTCTGGGGACAAGACCAGAGGCAGTGGGCACAAACTGAAACACAGGAGGTTCTACCTGAACATCAGGAAACACTTCTGCATTGTAACAATGTTCGAGCACTGGAAGAGGTGGCCCAGAGAACTTCTGGAGTCTCCATCTTTGGAGATAACCAAAATCCATCTGACCCTAGCCCTGGGTCACTGGCTTCAGGTGGCCCTGTTTGAGCAGGAGGGCTAGACCAGATCACCTCCAAAGATCCCTTCCAACCTCAACCATTCTGTGTTTCTGTGATATTCTGTTAGAAAGTTCCATTTGTTTGTATAGAAGCAGTGGGGAAATGGAGTTTCTCTGTTAAGGAAAAAAGGTGGAGCTGTACTAGAACACCTCCAGAACTACTTAGAAAATGTTGCCTGTTTGAAATTTGACATGAATATCATCTTTAAGTTACAAATCTGTTTTTCACTCACCTGTTAGAAGTTGATTTTATTTGGTAAAACTAATAATCACCTGTCTTTCCCTTGACATTGTGCATTCACATATAAATAAATGAATTGGAAGTTTCTGGTGAATAATCAAAAGGTCAAAATTGCATGTGAATGCAGAACAAAGATGTATGGAGTATGAATGCTGATAAATAAGAAATGGTGAAACGCAGTCTCTGCAAGTGTGCAAGGACTTACATCTTCCATGGAAATAAAGAAAACCAAAGCAAGAGCAATATAGTTGTGCACAGGGGTGGAGATGAAAAGCTTAAGAGGTCTTAGATTATTAAAAACTTGTCATAGATTTTATGAACCATACTCTTAGATAAAGGTTCTAAATTTCTGCAGAAGCTGTACTTTAAAGGCTTTGTTTGGATCTGGTCCCAGGATCCTTCAGATGGCAGTGATTATCCAGTGATATCAGAAGTGCACTATCTACTCTACAACCTATGGGCTACTTCTTGTCTGAGAAACCTTTATATAAAGCTGATCAAGACATTGCTGTTTTTTTCTAAATTTTGAATGTGCTCAATATGACCTGTGCATTACAAAACCTATAGTGCCAGCGGGATGTTCTCAATTCTTTGCACTGGAATGCTTCGTAAGTGCTCACCCTGTAAATACTTGGTGCTGAATTTGGAGCAAACAAACATTACAGAAATTGTGCTGAAGTCCTAGCTGCTGGTGTTGGACGTGCCCATTCAGAGGCAATACTAGAAGCAAGGTTTCAGGGCAAGGAGGCAGATAACATCTGGTAGTATCATTGCTGTACTGAAATTGACTGTTGACAGTGGATTTTAAATATACTGGGAGTGTCTTTAAGAACATTTCCTTTTTATTTAACACAAATGACCACAAAGTTAATGATTGTTCCCTGGTTTCAGCTAGGATAGAGTTAATTTTTTTTTAGTAGCTGGTATAGTGCTGTGTTTTGGATTTGGTGTGAGAACAGTGTTGACAACACACTGATGTTTTTAGTTGTTGCTGGGTAATATTTACACTTAAATCAAGGACTTTTCAGTTCCTTGGGCCCTGCCAGCAAAAGGGCTGGAGGGGCATGGTGAATTGGGACAGGACACAGCCAGGACAGCTGACCCAAGCTAGCCAAAGGGATATTCCATACCATATGATGACATGCTGAGTGTATAACCTGGGGGAAGAAGAAGGAAGGGGGGGACATCTGGCATTTGTCTTCCCGAGTAACTGTTAATGCGTGATGGAGCCCAGCTTTCCCGGGAATGGCTAAACACCTGCCTGCCCATGGGAAGTGGTGAATGAATTCCTTGCTTTGCTTTACTTGCATGTGTGGCTTTTGCTTTACCTATTAAGTTGTTCTTATCTCAACCCTTGAGTTTTACATTCTTTTCTGATTGTTCTCCCCACCCCTCTGGGTGAGGCAGAGTAAGCAAGAGGCTGCATGGTGCTTGGTTGCCGGCCGGGATTAAACCTTGACAACTTTTAAAACCAAAATAAACTGTATTGATTTGATAGTCTTGCATAGAGCCTAATGAATGAAACAAGTTGCTCTGGGGTTTGGCAAACTTTCAGATGGATGGTCAAAAGATTTTTAATGTCTTATCAGTTAAATGCTTCAATAAAGTCTACTACATTAGGTAGGATATTGCACATCATTGAGTGAGGTAGATGAGCAATAACTAAAATTATTCAGTAATTTCAAGAGGTAAATACATCACTCGTTTTATGACTTTATTTCATTTCACTGCATCAGACAAAATGACTAAACATGACTGCCTCTGTCTTACAAGGTTCGTAATGTGTGCCATGAGAGACACAGATACTCTCCTCAATATTTTTATTTTTAATTGTAATTGATTTCTAAAGATATACATGAGTAAAAAGATTTTGAGACCAGCACTGTTAATAAGTATACACACATACTGCAACCCTTCATATCAACAGTATTAATAAAATGTTAACAAAAATGTATGGAGAAATTAGAACACTTTTAACAAACCATTTCTAAGTAATGTTTCATTTTTTTATTATATTGCATATATAATAATCTGTACTGCATTCAGATTAACTATGTTTAATGTTGCAACTCTTCTTCTACCATACCTTTCTTCCTAAGTATGTGATATGAACCATGACATTACAATCTTAAAGCTGTAACAAGAATGAGTTATGTTTGTACTGTTTCCCATTCTCATTATATTCTTTGTCACACAATGAATTAATGTTGTGCCATTCTCTGTTCTCATTACAATCTTTTCCTTATGAATGAGGCATCAGAATTTTAATGTCTTTTGTAATCTCTGAGTTATAGGAGTGTGTTACACTACTATGACCTTGTTAATATTTTGCATGGTGATTGGCTGGCTGCACACTGCTGTAGGTGAGGTTACACTGAGCAGCCAATCAAGTGGTTTTGACAGTGGCTGATTCAAAGCGTTCCACTAACCTAAAGTAAAGCCCAGGGACATGACTGTGTTGCTACTGCTTCCAAAGACAGCTAAACACAAGAAACTGTTAATTCCTTTCCCAGGTATGAATCAAATATCGATATTTCAGCTTCCCCAAGTTATGAAGCTCTTACAAGAATGATAATGTGCGAGTGTATACACTTTTTACAAGTCCTTTAGTTCTTCCTTTGCTTTTACGTTTTCCACAGTGTTAAAAACTGTTGTCTATGACTCCATATTAAAAAAAGAAAAAATTTAGTCTTCTAAATTTCTGTTGTTCTTAAATTGAAAGAAATTGGAGGTTAAGACTTGAACTACTTGCTTGCTTGCTTTAACTACTAACTTGGTACACTGACTGTGTAGGTGACAGATTAGAAAGCTTAATAAATGAGTGCACATACAATTGCTGTTTTCTACTGTTGAAACCCAGAAATAGAGTATATACACTTTCAATTCTCTGTGCTTACAGCTAAAATTCTGAACATTCTCAGTTATATATTTAAATGTCTTGTATTTTTAGATGATCTCAATTAATATGGGCTTTATGATCAGTTTAAGAAAATCTTTACATCGTAATGTAGCATGATATGAAAACAAATTGCAGAAATCTAGAAAAATACAATGTATTTTATAAAAAGGATTTGAGTTTATCAAATATACTTTTCCTGTTAGCTGATTCTTAAAAGCATTTTCCAGTTTACTCCACATAAATTATATACATGATAATTAATAAATGTCAATTTAATATTTTCATCTTATCATATTGTAAATACATGTTCATAGCCCTAAGGAGATGCTATTAAAACTTGGTTTGTGAGAAAAATTCTAAATTGGTTAGGAAAATGTTAATACTGGCGTGTTGAATATGATGACAAGTAAATTGGCATATGTCAGTCAGCACCATGTTGGAATAATGCCAATAACTTAGTCTTTTGGAGAGAGTATAATTTTCCATTTAACAGAAAAGCAACTACAAACAACAAACAGTGTTTTACTTAGATGCTGCTGAAACCCGTAACTACTAAATCACAACCCTCCCATCATTCTGAGATACATAAGTAGGTTGCTTCGGTTAGGAAAACCTGTCATTAAGAATTGTGCAAAACCACCTTGACCTTACAGAGACGGTGGGAATGAGAACACTCACTGGAGCTTAAGAACTTTGCTGTAAGTCTCAGCAAAGGGTATATAGCACATATAATTCTTTACCTGCTGTCCAGCTTTATTTTCTATCCTGGGGTAGTAGTTGAGCGGTATGAGGAACACTGGTCAGCAGTGGTTCATACACTCATCTTTATTTAACTGGTTTTTCTTTGGAACTCACTGTCGTGCATTCTCAGTATCTCACAAATTTAAAATTAATTTTTCCGTATTATATTCCCAGTAAGGTAAAGAAATATGTTACAGCTGGTGAACTGAATGTAGATAAAATTATTCGCCTGACTTGGCCTAGTAGCAATATCATTAACTTTGTCTCTTTACACACAGTCAGGTGTGTGAAGGAAAAGTCAGGGTCTGGAACCTAACCAACGACCAGTTAGGAATATGGGGACTAGCGGGCAGGGTTATTTTTGTTATTTTTAAAGGATTTGAGGAAAACCACTCCGTTGTCAAAATTGAGAGTGGGGCAGAGAATGCACAAAAGAACTTCTATACTGGAAAATTTGAGTAGGTCCACATTCAGATGGTGAACAATCTCAGCAGGCATATTTTTTGGGAAATCATTGGGCTTTATCTTTTCTGCATAAGCCTTTAAGAACAGGATATGAATGGATAAGAACGTCTCTTCCATGGTTACATTGCCATCTCGTCTCAGGAAGGTGCATCCAAGAAACCAAACCTGCCACTTACAGTTGGCTTTTCTGGGAAGAAATGTGAGGGATTGTGCTGTGACACAAGATCACAAAAAATTTACAGATTTATTAATTTATGCAAGAGTCAAAGGGCAATGGCCTTCATAAATTAGCTCATTTGTTTCTAAATTAATATCTTTAAATGTACCTAAATATATTTTTTTTCCTTTGTTTGCCTCTTTTTGCATATTCAGTAGCTACTTACACTCTGGTCCTTTGCATTTAAATTGGATGTTCCTGTCAGCATTTAATTACTAACAAACTCAACTGTGTAACAAAGTCAAGTGAGGAATATGTGTAAAGTTTTAAATTTGCCTTTGGAGACTTGACTTAATTTGATTTGGATAATGTACTTAGGCTAAATGAAGTTCACATAACATAAATTCTCTCCCAGAACAGTGGTGTCCACAACATACGAGAGGATGAAAGTTCATGTATTTCGAACATGGAAACAGTCCTTTTATAGGTTGAGCTCATAATTCTGAGGTTTGTTCCTATTGTGTTAAATGTATTAAAGTAGGTGTTTTATAATTGGCACCTTCTAGCTGCTATAACATGCCTTCAGTTTCCAAAATTTTTGATGACTAGATCTGAGACTACTTTTCTTAAAGGGAAAACTTAGGGGGTTTTAATGTATTAACAGGGCTAAGAGTTGGGATTCAAAGTAACATGTGCAATAGTTCAAAAATACATGAAAGCAATGGCTAAAACTGAAGTTGAGCAATGAAATGCCAAAACAAAGACTATTCCTGCAACCTAAAGTTTGTCTTTTTCCATAAGGATATTTATTTACATGATTTATAGCCTTTTTTCCCCTACATCTTTTTCATCTGATAACCTCTGGCCTTTCTGAACTGGAACAGAAAAACTAAGTGATTTTTTAAGATAGGGGAATGAAGCACAAAGGTATGTGTAAATGGGGATTTGTTACCAGATGTCAGAAGACCAGATTAACAGAAGGTAAAAGACCTAACTCAAGGTACATGATGTGACTACAAAATTGTTTGTTGTTTTCTATCAGATTCTGTGTCTATCTCCTTTGGTTTTTTTAAATAAGAGTGTAGAACAGTTGCATTCAGAAATAAAATTTCCCATTTGTCTGAAGGATTTGTGCTTATGTATGCTTACTTCAAGTCACTACCACAAATTAAGCTTCTGTGAAATATATTTTCCTAAAAAAAATAATGTGGAGGACAACAAACATCTATCAGCAGCCTTGGCATTCATGTTAGTAAACATAAATATCTGCAGGGCTTAGAAAGTTCTAGATTAATCCCAGCAGCATGTAAGACTTAATTGACATGACTGCTGGTAAAGCATAGGTCTTACCTGTTTCATCTGTTCATCTCTGACTTAGCCACTTGTACAGAAGCAGAAGGCTATGAAAGGCTTTGTAATTTTTGCAAACGTAAACTGTAAATTTTTAGAATGAAAAATTATAGAAGTTTCTTTCCTACTTCTTACTCTGCTTCCAATAAGATTTTAAAAAAATAAAATAAGTTCAATTCTGTTCTGAATGTGTATAGAATATATGTTTATGTATGTCATATATTATATGAACTGTGAATTATATGTGTGTGTATCTATATAATTCTCATTTCCTTGAAAAGACATCAAGCCCTTTGGGCTTTCTACCTAACAGTGATTTCCTTTAGCTACAATTTCTCCCATTTCTGACATTACAAAATATTCTGCATCAAGTTTCTATACAATGATAATTTGTCCAATATTCTCTGAAAGTGAAAATTCTTGCAAAAGTAATGACCCAAATGCAGTCACCTCTGGTTAGAAGTACACTAACACTGCACTTCTTAGCGTTTTTAGTGGTTTAGGGTGTGAAGCAAAACAATAGATCTTATTCAGCTGGAATTGTGAGGGGAATTTAGATAAGCAGAAGGTAATTATCCAGGTTAGAATTTGGCTGTAACACAGGAGCTGACACCTCCTATCAGGAGGTATGTAATCATATTGCGTGATTTTCTGCAAGAAACACTAAACATAGCAGTGCTAATTTTCAATGCTCTTGTGAACAGTGTTTCGCAATATATGTTATTTTCAAGACTCCCTGAAAATTCTTCGTTAACTGCTTTTAAAACATTTCCCCTAGTGCAGAGATTTTTATTTTTTTTAAGAACATGTTCTGAAAAGCTCTGACAGCCTCTTCAGCAAAAGAGCCAGGATTGTCAGCCATTGATGCAAAAACCTGAATCTGCTTTGACACCCCAGAATAAGCTTCTGGCAATATTATGTCTTTCTTTAGATGTTTGGATAAATCTCAGAGCTCAAAAGCTGCATCATACATTATGCCTAAGTTATAAACAAATGCTGCTGAGGTAAGGATATTTCTCAGTCCAGTGTACTGAATCTTCACATGTCACTTGGCTGCGACAGTGAAATGTTTGCTCAAGGCTTGGCTATGCCTTCCAAGTGGCTTATACAGATCTTCCATGAGACCCAACCAAACAGATGTCTGTATTATTGTTAGCTCCTTTCTTAAGCACCTGCATTTCTCTACCAACAGCACAGTGTTTGTAGCAGCTGTCGATCCAGAGGAGATCCACTGTAAAAGAGAAAGAAGAATTTGTGTCAATCACTGGTACTTTTCTGCCTCCAACCTCAGTAAGACTTGTGATCATGATAAGTGAGGACTTTCTTTCCCAGTGCCTGTCCTTGTGTGACACCCGATCACTGTAGATTTCTCCCTTCATGCGGTTTATGGTTGCTGCCAACTGACCTGGACTGAAATGGATGATCCACTTAGGTATAGCGGTACTGCTGAAATATTCACAAGGTTTGTAACAGGCTTATCTCTCTATCTAATGACTGTTTAACCTTTTTGCTTGCTCATTTGGAGCACTGACTGCATTGTATGTCTTTCCCCCTGAGTTCTGCAAAGCCCAAAGCTTCAGTGTTTGCTCCCAGTCAGGAACAGAGGCTTGAAGGAGATGGTGTTGGAACAGTCCCATAATAAAACCACTGTGAAGGAGGATTGCCAGGGCAGCCAACAGACAATATGGGAAAGATACATGAATCTTACATTTCTTCGAGTTTGAGGGGCCTTTTCACAGCCGCTCTGTGTACATGAAACAAATACATTTTCACTCTGTGTACATGAAACAAATACTAGGCACAAAACTACCTTCCCTGCTCAGACATCTAAGTGAGGGTTTTTTGGGTTGGGTTGTTGGGGTTTTTTTGTTTGGGGGTGGGGGGGTGGGGTGGGGTTGTAGCATGGTGTTTATTCCCTCTAAATTTAAGTATTTAAAAGTTGGATTTTTCTATGTTTGGTGAAGAAAACGTCCCTGGAAAATGGTTCATCTTACTTTGCATGTGTGGAATCTGCAGTGAATTGTGTTTTGGATTTATTTTTTCTGTTCATTATAAAAGGGTAGACTAATCCAGACATGTAGGCTATAACTCCTAAATGGTTAAACTTATACACCATCAAAAGCATCTGTGGAGAACTGAATTACTATTTTCATTTTAAAAAGTGTTATAGTGCTACCCATGTATATATGATAATCAGACTGTTAAAACAGTTGTTCAGGATATAGAGGATCAGTGCCTTAAGACCTCTCTATTCCAAGATGTTAGAACTCACACCTCAGGTAAATTCCACCACCGGTGCCCATATCAAATCCATCACAGCTGACACCTAACAGCTACCAGCCACTAAACTGCTTAGGAACTGTGGCCCCACATGCTGCCTAAACTCATTATTTATCCAAGTGTACATCATACCATAACCACAAATGACAAAAAAACACACTAACTGCGATTTACCCTTAACAAAGTGAAATGTTTATTGCCTACATTTCTATTTGATCATTTGGTTCAGCCAGTGTGTTATTTTGTGACTTCTTCAGGACTTAGTATTTCAGCTTTGTTCCAAGTACCTGGCTTCCAGGAGACAGGCAGGCAAGTTTGGAAGTGAGGAAAAGTATGAGAACTCCAAATGTGAATTAATGAATACTGATGTTCATCTGGCATAACAGTCTACCTTTTTCAAAAACCTTTCTCAAATGACAGACAGTAGATTTCAAATGCATGAGAGAACATATTTGTGTCTTGCTATATAGAGTAAGTTTTGCTGAATGTCAGATTTTAGGGAAAATGTGAAGCATAAAAAGTTGCCTCTTCTAAATTCAGCTATCAGTACGAGAGGCATCTAGTTAAAAGCAGCATATATTCTCTCTCAAGAATAATGTAAAGAGCTGGAGATGTCCAGAGCAAATCTCCTCAGAAACTGGTTTGTTTCCCCTAGTTTAGAAACACGTATAGATTATCTCACAGGTTGGAAGTGTCTTTCTCTCTGGGTTAACAACAAAGGAAGTTACAACAGTTCAGTTAGACTAAAAATCTAACTTTATGATAAGAAAAAAGTTAAATTGCATGGATGTCAATACCACCTGTATCTGTTGCTTGTTTTCCTTTGTGAGAGTGGTTCAGAGACTTATAAGACTGTTGAAGAATGTGGGAAAGGCGAAGGAAGCTACACCAGGCAAATGGCGTGATGATGACCAAAAAACATTAAGACAGATAGTGAGTAAGAAATAAGAGATGATAGATCCAAAAAAGGGAAATTAGGAGATCACACATAAAACATTTTAGATTTGGTAACTCCAACAGGTATTTTGTCACTGAAAAGGTAATCACACTGAGGCAAGCTTGTGAGACAATAGAAGCCTCCAAAATACTTAAAAGACAAATACTGAAAGAGAAAAGGGACACTCAATCCTTTTGTTGACCCTTCAGGAAATGAAAAATGATTCAGGGTTTGGGCAGGAAAGGGTAGCATCATCAACCTCCAGATACCCAGATAATGATGTTACAATAGAAATGAGATAGTTTCCTAAGTAATGCCAGGGAATTTCCAGAACACATGACTGTGCTTTGGAGAGTATAACCAGAATAAGTTTGGGAGTTTTAGAAGAGAACTGAAAATAGACTGATACTAATGATGGCAAGATCTCCTTTCTGTATTAGAAGTGGGTAAGAGGGGAAGGTCAGCACCTAAGACAATAAAAGCTCAACAACAAATTTATGGGTGGGTAAGAGACTTGCTTGCTTTATTTAGGCTTCAATTTAAGAAAATAAAAAAGAAACAGGTTTAAATTGGGGTTTCAAAGAACGCTCTTCAACTTGGTTTGGTTTGGTTTTGCTTGGTTTGATTGTAGGAAGAAGGTGGGATGGTGGTCCTAAATTCAGCTCTGACATTTGCAAGGAATTATATTGCATCCACTGTAAGACTTTTGCAGAAGGAAGTATGGAGGAAGATGGAATTACACCAAAACACATAAAGTATCAACACACTGAAGTGTATGTAAATATCTGTAAAAAACACACAAGACAAATGATGTTCATTTATTAATGCTGAAATGGTGGGCACAGCTGAAACAGGCTGGAGTGGTTCTTGTAGGTGAAGTAAAATTGAAGGTGTACCCTTAAGTGGAAAGGTAAAAAGAAAAGATACTGGTGAGTAATATCTATGTCAAAACACAGGGTCAATGCTACAGTTTCAGATCGGAAGACTGCTGTGACAGCAACCTTTTTTGCATAAAGTTGTTAGCAATAAATAAATAAATAAATAAATAAATAGAAATAATGTCAAAGAACTTCCTCTGTAAGACCATCACACAGGAGGAGATGAACTTAAAACTGCTAGCTTAGCTCTTGAGAGGCATTCCATTACACTCCTAAGAACACAAAAAGGAGAGGTGAAAACAAATACACACAATATGTTTATGTGAGTCAGGGAATTTCAAAGGCAATTCAAAGGGTTAATAAAATATATTAAGATGACACATGCTACAGAGAAAGTAGAGGGATACTTCAGGGGAAGATACATCCTAACAGTCTCCCGTACCTATTCATGAGCATGCAATAATGTAATCCAATGGGATTAAATATTTATAGAGCCAGATATTCCTTTTATTACTGATACTGGGAGTGGAGGCAGCTTGCTAAAGTTTATAAATTCCAGACATTATGAGGGTACAGTCACTGCATAAGTCTATATTTAGGTATATGAGCACCAAATGCAGCCTTAAATTCTGAGCATAATGCCCCTTTCCGAGGACCCTGAGTGCTCTGGGACCCCTAGACTCAAAAGATCTCTATGATGTGAAAATGAGCTGAATTGTATATTGACATGTATTCAGTTTGAACAGGGTTATAAAACGTGCTGCTGTTATTTCCACTTCCCCCAGATGAGATCACTGTTGGCTGCCAGAGCACCTCTTCTGCTCCAGCCTAAAAATCACTCAGGTGAGCTTAAACCTGGAGCAGATGTGGAGAAACCCTCACACAACTGCACAGCAGGCTTGGCTAGAATGTGGCCACCAAAAGCACAGCTGTGGAACTGAGACTGTGCCTTCCTACACAAAAAAAAACCTTCTCTAGAACAAAACAAAAACCTCTCGGTCGGCAGTGTTCTCACCTGGGAGGCAGCAGCTACCAGCTGAGAGGCAAATCCAGAGCCTGCTGCCTGCCTCCAAGACATGTGCCTGCCTGTATCCTAATTTGGAAACAACAGTGGTAGGTTGCTTGAGGTCACACACGCAGAGTAATCACAAATATTGTGGTGCTATGGAAATAGTCCAAAGGAAAGAAAAGAGTAGATGAAATGCATGCAAATTTTGGTTTCACTTACAAAAAATACCGCAGAAAATGTTTTCAGCCAGGACCATTATCATGTGAATTACAAGCTGCATGAGAAATATGTATCTGACAACTAATTGATGTAATATTTTTCTGATATGGGGAAATATCTGATGGAATACTGGTGAGTTTTGGGTTCAGTCTTCTATCTAACCTTTATATTAATAATTTGGAAGACACAGTAAATTCATTGAGAGGATAAATGACAAGGACAGAAGAGCAAAAAAAGGCATCCCAGAGAGATTAGGATAAAAAACAGCGAAGTCAGTTACATGCTAAGCTTCTGTGAATTAAGACAAGATAATCTGAAATACCCATACCATACAGAAGACAGAAACTGAAAGGATTTTATGTGGGGTGAAGAAGCATATTCCATATGAAACTGCACTGTGATGTGATTGCCAAAAAATGCCATCCATTTTGGAATGAAGCACCTCGCCACAGAGTATGAAGATAGTACTCCTTTTCACCAGGACTCTGGTGTGCTCCCATCCATAGTGCTGCATTCCTTCCTGGGTATCTCATTATCAGAATTACAGTTTGGAAAGAGCCAGAGTAATTAGGAAATTGTTGACACTGGGTGGCGGGGGTGGAAATTAGTGAGCTAAAAGTGGAGACTTAGGTGGCAATGTTTAAAGGAAGAGTATAACACATCAAAAATGTCCTGAAACTGCCAGGGATGGAAAAGAATTGAGTGATACAAATCCTGGCACAAGTGAGCTAAGGCTGGGAAAAAAGAAGTAGATAAATGCAGGCAAAATAACCAGGTATATTTCCTGCCAATTGTCTCTATTAGGCTATCTTCCAAGGGAAGCTTTTCCACTCGGGACATTAAAAGTGGATTGGACAGAATTCCGTGAGATGTATTGTTTTATATAGCTTAATAAGTGGTTTCTGTCACTAATATAGGCCAAATATATCAAGACTGCATACAGATCCTGCTGCTATTAGGAGCAGGTATTCAAGCACAGAATGTGTCTCTGATTATTCCGTGGTGTTCTTTTGACGAGGTGCCCTTGCATTTACCATTTCCCAGAGACTTTTGATCTTTTCAATGGCATGTAACAGGCTGTAGTGATCAGCGAACGCAACGTTTCTGACTGAATTGTATTTAATGTGAGGTTTCTAGCTGAGAGAGTGGACTGTGTTTGAGTATGTGCTGTTTCCAATTCACTGGACTTATTAGCAGTTTGGTTAAGAATGTTCTCAGACACTATTATAAAATGTTATTAATCCTTTTCATTATTGTTTTTAGTCATTGTGGGTACATACTATGTGCTAAGAATAGGCTGTGAGGTTTAGTTTTCTTGCCTGATAGTTTAATAATTCTCCCTTGAATTGGAGAACTTCCTTTCAGAAAGATTTATCAGGTTAAAAAAAGGTTTTGATTTAATATTTGAAGATGGAGTTAGCCTCCTGCTGTGCTTTAAGCATTTGAAAACCTGCTGCAAAGTGGCATTTCAAAGACAGCTTAATATTAAATTCAGTTTGCAATATTTATATCTAATTGTTGTAAGACCCGTTGTTCTGTTAATAAGTGGCAGAATAACAATGTTATTATGTTTGGCTTTCACATGCATTTTTAGACCTTTGTTAAAGGACATTGTTCTTGCAAAGGCTTTCCTCAAAGCAAAGAAAAACATTTACATATACAGTAGATAAACTCCTACAGCTTCAGAGCAGTCTGGGTGTTTATCATCTTGTGCAGAACTGATTTGAGTGTTATTCTGCTCGGCTATTCTCAGAGTACACATTGTATTCTCATTTAAGCATTGGCTAGTTGTGTTATCCAAATCACTGCATTATGAAAATAAAATATCCAAGAATATGAAATTATATGAATAGGAAAATATGCCATTTTTTATGAACAGCGTGCAGTCTAGTCCTCTGCGTTTTCTTCTACAGCAGAGGTAATGTAATAAAGAATTTTATATGACTTCAGCACTGATGTTATTGAGTGATTTAAAACCATTTTCCTATTGTAACTCAGCTGTTCTGCATTTTTAGAGATTGTTTTTACCAATGTTACTGAAAATATCAAGAGAACAGTTGCAGAACTGACACTGGCTACTTGCTTCTGTTGGATGGCTTTTATCTGGCATAAAACTATTAAGCATACAGTCATTATGAATCATTAATAGCCTGACAGCAAAGTTGACTGCAGTGGGAAAATCAAGTCAGTTTTATTATTCATTAAGACATTCCTGAAGGAGCTAACTTTTCACAGAAAGAATAGACAATAGAATTATAATATTTCATACTTATGAATGTGGTCATGTGTTAAACTACTTTGCCTTCTTATAATCAGAAATTTTCAGTTACTTATGCTAATCATTTTGGTAACATTTTTATTGCATGCATTCTGCTTAATTCAAAACCTGTCTTCCAGGATGTCGAAGTAATGTCTGAATTTCTTTATAATAGTTACATTAGACACACCTTCTCATATTAAATTTTAGTTTCTCAAAGGAATTTTATAAACTAAAATTAGGCCAACTATGAATGTAAGCCTAGTCTGAAGGCAGTGCCTCACTTTTTTCTTCACACGGGCTTTACTGTTTCCCAAACAGAAAAAAATCACAGGTTTTGAAAAGATGTGTAGAGTTGTGGTGCAGAACGAGGTCAGGGAAAGGAATGCATACTAGTGGCTTGATGTACACATTTCAGTAATGACAAGAGCACTGAGACATTTGACCCTTTTTTTTTCTCTTTTTCCTTTTCTTTTTTTCTTTTTTTCTTTTTGGCATCTTTTGATATGGGATAGGACCAATACTTCTCAAGTTAGAGCCAGAGAATTAACCTTGGGGCAGGTTGCTATAGAGAGATATCAGATTCCAGCTGTTCTTAGGGTAAAATTTGCAGATATTTCCCTGAGATTTGTGAACTCAGCCTAACTTATAGAGATACTTTGGATACAGATCCATGAACACAGTCTGTGGAGTTGGCTCAGACTTTAATTGCCTAGATGAGAGAGTGACACACACAGAGATTTCTGTGTATTTAAACCATGCACACATTCAGCATCCCAATCTCTTCATTTTGCTTCTCTTCACAATATGAATTCCAATATCTCACAAGGAAAAATAGAAGTCTAATGTGTAAAGTGCTTTGATATTTTTGGTCATAAATATAGAAATGGATTTTCCATCTTCACAAAGAGAACAACATTGAACTTCATAGATCAGATTCCCCAACAGCCAAGCACATGGAACACTGTTTTACTCCCAGCTTTCCATTTGGTCCAGTTTCTGAACTTGGCTGAGAAGATAAGCTTTTATGACTGTGCAGAAAAACTTATTTAAAAGGAGTAAGCAAATTCAGAGAAGCTTTGTCTTAGATATTAACATCGTAGCTTAGGAAATCCACTGTTACCAACGAACTCCTTTAGATTGCTCAGGACTGGCATTTTAAGATGGGACTTATATGAAAACAACATGATTCAAAACATCACTGGGTATAAAGGTGCATTCAGAGCAATCAGGACTAACATATCTCAAGTTGTAAGTGCTGAATATCTATCTGCTTGTGGACTTTGGTTCAATCAAACTGTTGTAAAGCAATGCTTTAATATTAATGAATCTAGGTAAGCTTCCTTCCACATCCTGCTTCCACATCATGGTCCACATCATGCTTCCTTCACAGGCATAGGGGTAGTGCTATTCATAAGCCAAAAAGACAGCATGAAAATTAGGGAAGTGATACTAAAACAGCACTACAGAACAATTTAGGTTGTAAAAGACCTTTCAGATCATCAAGTCTAAACCTTAACCTAGCACTGCCAAGTCCACCACTAACCATGTCCCTAAGCACGACATCTACATGGCTTTTAAATACCTCCAGGGATGGGGACTCCACCACTTCTCTGGGCAGCCTGTTCCAAAGCTCAATAACCCTTTCAGTGAAGAAATTTTTCCTAATATCCAACCTAAACCTCCCGTGGTGCAACTTGAGGCCATTTCCTCCTGTCTTATCACTTGTTACTTGGAAGAAGAGACCAACACCCACCTCGCTACAACCTTTCATGTAGTTGTAGAGAGCGATAAGGTCTCCCCTCAGCCTCCTTTTCTCCAGGCTAAACAACCCTGGTTCCCTCAGCCGCTCCTCAGGAGTGTGTGTCTGGCTACATGAGTGGGTGTAAAATGGGTATGTTAGAGATATTATGCAACAAGAAACTGCTAGACTTGTTGAAGACATTGCTAGAAGGTTAATGATACCTCAGTCACCAGTGACATTGGGATTATGGGCCTGAGTGACAGATAGGATGCTAGCATTCTTCAGTGATTAGAAAGGAGATAAAAAGGGAGGGATTGTGAGGGAAGAATATCAATGCTGTTTCAACCATGTTCTGTCTTTGTTCCCTATGCTTAGGTGAAGAGGTTTCACTGTCTCTTACTGCTTCACAGTGTACCTCTGACAGCTCATCTGGGTCCTTCCATTTAATCATTGGCTTTATTCCTTTCATCTGCATTTTTAAGCAGTGGCCCATCCCTCTCACTCCTTTCCCCATCCCCCTCACAAAATTATTTAGGTTCCTGATCTCTCAGTTTCTCTCCCCACCGGCACTTCAAATCCATTTGCTTTTCTCTCACTGTCTCATCTCGTAAGACTGTATAAAATAATTTTTTCAGTTATTTACTCCAGTATATATGGCAACTGTTTCTAACAAAGTTCCTCCCATACCTTAACTTGGAAGTACCTTGAGAACTGGTATGTTCAAGACACAGATGTAGGCACATGATATATACTAATCTGTGGAGCAGAATGTAAAACCCCAGAACAAAATCACCACTTTATTGCTGGTGTCATCCAAAGAATCTATAAATCTGAATTTTATATCTGCAACACATAAGTAAAACCTAGCCTGTATTTCTTTTTAACTTACCTTCATTCTAATAATTCCCTACACTAACTGCATCTCAAGCTTGACAGCTAGTTTAGCTTTAGACAACAATAGAATATTTCATTTCTGTAAGTTTACTTATCTTGTTAAAATTCATATTTGCTTGTAAAATACTGAGAAAGGCTTTTAATCATTTGCTGTCAAAATGCCAGGCAGATTTTTACATCAAGAATTGGTAAAGTCAAAAGATTCTTTTTAAGTGTTTTAAAAAAATATATGTAAGATATATTTTTGTACAAGCTGGAAAAGCAATAAAATATATAACTTTAAAAAGAGAGAGAAGAATGAAAGATAAAGATCATGCAGCTCCACGCAACGTCTGCATGTGTGGTGGGGCTGGGGTTAAGCACAGTAAACAGGAGGATTTTCAGGCCTGAGAGAAGAGAAGAACGTGGAAGGAGGAGCTGCCTGAGATCAGCTCCTGCAGGAATCACATCAGAGAGAATGCAAGCAGGCTAGAAATGGAAGCTGCCATATGTTGCCAAGCACGAATGAAGATGAAAAGTCTGTGAAGGACTGGGGAGGAGGCTGAAGGAGGGAAAAACAATGAGTTGAAACATAGTCCCCTCTGTTTGCAAAACAATCTTCTCTATAGGATCTCCTCACAGCCCCAGCTGCTTCTTCACAACTGTTCCACTGTGATTGCTCTAGGAGATGTATGGAAAAAGCAGCGAAACTATTTTGTGGTACCTTTGTCATTAATAATATGTTATCCATTTGTATTTATAGGCCATCCATGCCCAGGAGCCTCTGGGCACATAACAAAATATAACTAAAACACAGCTTAGTTTTAAAAAAGGCAACATGGCCCAATTAATTCCCCAATTAATTAATTTATTCTACATAGCTTTGAATTTTGGTCTAAGGATTTTATGTAGGACATTAAAAAAAAATAATAAAGGAACGGTTCCACTGACAAGACAGGTAATTATTTTATTCAATGATTTTTCTCAATGCAAATCTATTAATAGCTGGATCACTAGTGGGGGGCCAAATTCTGCCCTGAGGTAAATCCAGCACCATTTCACTGACTTCAAGGGAATTGCTCTTTTAGTGGGATCAGAACTGGGCTGCTAAATTATAAGTGCCCAGTTATTCATAGAACTGAACTAAATTCTTTTTCTTTCCTTTTTTTTTTTCTTTTCTTCATATATAAAAGTTAGCTCTAAATCACAAAAAAACCCTGAAGTATATAAGACTAAAATGGGTACAGCTCTTCCTCTAAGAAAAAAAGGAATAGTAATCTCCCTCCCAGCTCCTTGAGAAGCACCCACAGGCCCCATCTGTGTCCACACAGTTCTGTAAAATCACAGCCAGGGCTTGACAAGACCTCAAATACAGTTCACATTGTCAGAAAACAAATGACATATGAAAGGTAAGAGGACAAAGGAAAGGCAAACATGTTCAAATATTTAATGTTTAACGTACAAGGCTGCATATCTTTTCTCCTCCTGCCAAACCCAAAGCTTCCCAGATATTTGTTGCAAACACATCATTAAGTATCACAAGAAAAGTTTCTGTGTGCTTTGATTAGCCTTTGGATTCTCTGAAGAGGAAAAGGATTTAGGTTTAGGGATCACTGTGTCCATATACTGTCAGCCTGGTGGTGGGTGACTCCTCATTCCTGTGAAGGGAGGGAAGAAGTATCTGCCGCTCTTCTTGGAGGGGAATTCACACCCACATGCTTTCATGTGCCCTGTTATGTTTAAATAAGGTCTCATTATTAGGTAGCAATAATATTATCTGTTTGCCCTAATTTGCTTCCTTGTTTTGAACATGGATGACTGACATGCTTAGACAAACGCTGGTAACCAAACCTCAGACTGAGAGGGAATTCATGCCTCCTACATGGTAGTAAATTGATACACACTGGTAGCATCCTTGAGAGAATGGGCATTAACATGTTTCTTTTATGCAGAGAAATTTGTGCCATGAGGTATTGCCAGGTAGTCCTGCCTTTCCTGTCATACGAAATTAAACAAATTTGTGATACATTTTTTCACCTTGGCAGTAACAGAAGAGCTTTTTTTCCATTGTTAACATCTTTCTTTCATTCATTTCCATCCTTATGCATGCCTTCTTAATACAAATAGCAAAAATAGCCTACAAACCCCCCAAATTCAAATTGGAGTATAATACCACACTGAGAGGAAATGTGATTTAATAACTTGTTAACTTGGGACTAGAAAAAATCATTTTCCAGCATTATTTTAGAGTGCTCAGGTGACCTTGAACAAATCCCTCTATCCCTCTCTTTGCCTAAATTCCCCATTTATGTAAGAGAGGCAATGATTTGTCTTTACTTGTCACTGTAAGGATAAGTAAAAAAACATTATAAAGCTCCAAGTGAAACAAAATAGAGTATCTGAGTAGCAAATATTTGCAAAAGACCAGGTTAGATTTCAAGTATCGTCCTTCCTCCTTCACTTCTCATCTCCAAAGTTTTAGAAACAGGAGAGTTAAAAAGTACATCAGTTCCTCTCAGTTATAGAATTAGATATTACCAATAATTTTATTCAAAATGGCCATATACAAGGCAGGTTTAAATCAACATAAAAAAGAACGAAGATGTTTTCTTCTTTGTTTGTTGTTTAAAAACCACTGTAGACACCATTTATCAAAATTGAACTGCAGAAGAATTTGCCACCACTGTTAAATTTACAAACATTAAAAAAACCCCAACTAAACAGTGAAAACTTATTTTTCAATATAAAAAACCCATAGTAATCACCAAAATTAGAAATATATAGCATGCAAACTATATTTAAATAAAATAAGAGTTCCAAAACCTCGTTAGCAAGGAATCCAGTCATTATTTAACTGTAAAACAGGACAGAAGAATCCATGTTCAGCCCATTGGGGGCTAAATACATTCCATAACTGTATTACGGTATAGTCTGTAACTGCTTCATTTCAGAGGAGTTATTATATTTCAGAACATGACTGTGTACTAATATGTAGTCCACCAAAACTGTTTGAAAGCCAGGGAAAAGCCACCCTTGAAGTAAATACTGAATAAATATGAAGAGAAAAATCTATTGTGTGAGTAAATGTAGAAATCTCAGTAAATGCACGGGGTGTGCCACAGTTACTACCGATTACAATGATTCCAATCCAAATATGCTGGGTTGTGTGGGGATTGTGAGACCTGCTGGGATGCATTCATTGCCAATTATTTTTATTGGAAAGATCATTATGATATTGGTGTATTGCACAGAATTTGTGCTGAACTCACTCTGGAATTTGTGTTGTGACATTCTAAAACTTACTTGACACCTGTGGTATGGAATTTGATGTCCTTGAGCTTTTAAATTTAATTTTTGTAATACCTATGTTGTGAAATCTTTGCTGCACACCCAGTTAAACTATTTCTTTAAACATGGGGGAGTTAGTACTGTGATTTTCAAGAAGGAATACTATGCATTCCAAAATGAGTCTTGTGTGCGTTCTACACAGTTGTTTTGCAAATTATACTTCAAACATACAGTGAAATTGAAGATAAAATATTTTACTACCCCAGAGACTAATGAATATGATGGTTTTGTGGTCTGTTTACTGAAGCACAGGTAAATGCCCCAACTTGTTTCTAAGATGTCTGTAAGCAATTAGTTGGGGTCTCAAATAAAAAGCTTTAGTATCACAATCTGGATTTTTTCGTTTCTATTAACATTCACTTCAGTTGCTCATTGAGAAGAATTGTGTCTAAGAAAAGATATGGGTCTGGGCTGCCTGCCAAGAGTTTTGGGTTCTTAACAGATTGTTTTTCCCAGTGGGGTCGACTCACTTTCTGCTTGAGACGTCCACTTTTGTCTGTATTTCCTGAAAGAAGTCACTTACATGCCTAACTCCTACACGTCTTGAGTGCTTAAAGAAAGAGGCATGTTGGTAGGGTTATCACCAATTGTTATCGCCAATTATCAACCGTACTCAACTACAATGTCAAACAGTTTTAAACCATTCTCTAAATGCTGTTCTCAAAACACCAAATTGTTGCTGCAATTGCTTGTCAGTCACTGCCCAGTCTCATACCTCATCAATGAACAAAGTGATTTAAGACACCAGTGAGCCATATAATCAAATGGGCTGGCTTCTTATTTCAGTGAATCACTCAGTAGCTTTTCATACAGGAATTCAGACATGGATCAGCCTAGGCCCTCCTGTCTGACCAGTCCCCTGCTACATCACAGGTGATCAGACAGGTGGGTTGTGGTAAATGTGATCATGGTAGGCACCACTGGCCTTGCCCTTGGGATTCAGTTACCATAATGCCCACATATAAGACAAGCATGATGTAATTTAGAATTTGCATGCATTTAAAGTAGGTCACTGGAAGACATGTTCAGAGCTGACCTTTGCATTTTTTGTTCTTGACTGAACTCAGGTTGTTGTTTTTTTCTGGCATCTAAAAACTTCCCATATCTTTCTGTAACTGCTCATCAATACAGTCTTTGAAAATAGAAGTGGAACTGGTAGACATAGTGCTCTATATCATCAATGACAAATATGACAGAACAGATTTTATTTCCTAATGACAGCTGCAAATGGTGCCTTTTCAATTCCTTGGGGTACCCCTTCCTTTGGCTACTGCTCAGAAAGGCTGCGGTCTTCTGCACTTTCTGCACCACATCTGCCAGCTTTGTGCAGATAATCTATAATTTAAGACCTCTAAGATTTCTCTGGCTATGTATGCTTATGCCTCTGAATTGGCACAGCAATGTCATCCGCAGGAGAGACTATTCTCAAACTTGAGCTTTCTATACATGAAGTACTATAGTGGGAGACTGTCTAAACATATGGTTAGCAACTTGTGGTAAGAGTTTTCATCAGCTTTTTCTGTATAAAATGCAAAATTTACCTGTGCTTACAAATTTGAACACCTGGTGGTTTTTATTTTTTTCCCAACAAACTGTTGTAAGGACAAGACTCAGAAGCCAAAAGGAGTAGCAATAACAAAAGCTCAGTTGTGAATACAGGTATCTGTCTATAAACCTTTGTTTCTTCTTTGGAAAATCATGATGAAAGTATTTAAAAACTGTTGAATATGTAACTTTATGGAAAACATGCTAATAATATAACGCAGACTTTCTGGATTAAGCAGTAAGTTCTGTAGTGTTCTCCCAAATGCAATATCTAATGCATTACCAAATAAACCAGGAACTAGGCAAAGTTCACAATGAAGGTGACTTCTCTTGAGAGTGAAATATATTGTCAGTGCAAACGTGGATTTAGAACCTGAAGAACAAGTTTTAATTTCTTTCATTTGTGGATAACAACAAAAGAACTAGATCATCTTTAATTTTTGAAAAATGAAAAACAAACCATGACAACCACTCATGGTACACAAATAGAACATCAATGATAAATTATAAAACAGATAATTTTCCTTAGTGAATAATGAACAACAAATGCTGAAAAATTAAGTCTTTAATTTTATCTTGATAGAAAACTTAAGAGCACACCAAACTAAGTTTCCTTGTTCGAATAGCAGAAAATTATTGACAGTTTCAGCCTCAAAAATAATAATGAGTTCTGGGTTAATTTGCAGTGTACTTTGCTAGTGAAATTCAAGGAACATATATCATGTTGAATATTCTAGTGATTTTTCTGAACTTCTAATTGGACTGGGAGTCTATCTGCTTCAAGAGATGTTAACTGTATTCTTTTAAAACTATAAGTTTTTGGGGAAATTCAAACATGCATTGCATCATTTAGCTTGAAGCTTGAATAATACTTTTATATGAAGAAAGGGCTAGGGAAACTAAAGGAATATGTCACTATGAATATGTGTATGTGTCAATACACTGTAAGACTGTGTATACTTCAGGTGTGTATACCTCAGCTGTTTTCATGTTTAGGGCACATGTGCCAACTGTGCTTAAGGAATTTGCACCTCAAACATTTTTCTTTGCAGGCCTGTAGGTTATGTTTCAGTTAAACAGCAGTCAGCGTACTGTTTTTCAGCAGCATGATTTCAGTCTGTGAAGCTTGCCTCAGTTTTGTATCTTTACACAGCATGATGGTGCTGTAAGCAATAGAACCTGATGCTGCGTGGCCTACATTCAGAAAGTGTATATCCATATCCATTCCAAGACAAAGCTTTGCTCAGTGAAGGAGACAATTTCCATAATACACACATACATATACATGAATAATGTATTTCTGTGCTTAATTTACTACTTCTGCACATTCCTGTTTAGGCGTGTTTGAAGAAAAAGGACAAAAAAACCCCTTCCTCTCTCACAGAGGACGGCTGTTTCAGAACAGGAAGGAGAAGGGCACAAATTTTTCCATCACCTGGTGGACAGCCCAGTGCCATTTTTTTTCAAACGCTCCTTTTACATTTCCCACTGAGGTTTTTGATTTCCACTGCAATGCTCCAGTAGAATCCAAGCATGTCTGGAAGCTGTGGGAGCTTGGTGTTTCATAAACCTTTCACGTTTCATAATGCCTTACAGACTGCAAAGTTTTTTGAACCAATATTAGGGAGTCAGCTAAAACCTCATTGATCACTGACAAAGTGTCCAATAAGCTTCAGCAGAAGGATTGAATCAATATTTTAAAATTCTTTACCTTTTCCTCTTTCCTCTTCACTTCCTTTATGTCAAAAATGACACTTAGTTTTCATCATTTCTATCAGATGCCAACTAAAAAACTGAACAAAAGTTAAACACATTTCTCTGGGTTTTTTTTAGAGCTGGACACTTCATTATTTATAAACTTTATCTGTGAATAAAGCCATTAATGTTACCTGGTACTAAGCGGCCTACATCCTTGCAGTTCTCTCTTAAATAAAGCAGACCTTGAAAACCCATGGGCATTTATATACCCATACTGTGAGTGCAGGCTGAACTGAAACAGCTTTCAACTGTGCAATTTTTCAGTTCCAACTCTTTTTCTGAAAAGAATCCAGCTGCCTGGTAGCTATCATACCACTATTAGTCTTGTGCCACTTCTCTTCCTCCAGCCCAGATCTACTTTTCTTACCTTCAAAAATATGACATGAACAGAGAAACACCCTCAGATTCCCATGGCTCAAGCCACCAAAGATTTTCCAACCATCTAAATCAATCAACTTAATTTTACCTGTCATGGAAACTCACCCAACAGTGGTTCCCATGGAGGTCAAGAGCCTTGGTTACAATGGCATTGTCCTTTTGGTACAGTTTGGAGGTGGATCCCCCAAATTTCCCCACTTACTGTCCTTGGGTCCATTTGCACCATGGTGTGATAGATTCCTTTCCAGATTAAAGTCCAGTTGAAGGAGAAAATCCTGAACTTCAAAAGGGGAGATATAAAACTCCTAGCAAAACCAGCTCTGATCTACTTATCCACTGCCACTGGGCCAAAGTCCTGGCTAAAACAGACACGGTCAAAGGAAGTTTTCACATGTTTCATCTGACGACAGCCTTATATCTGTGAAACCATACAATTCGTCATTTTAAGAAGTTAGAATAGATTTTAAAGTTAACTGATTAGTTACATGAAAAAAAATTGTTTTGGAGCTCTTAAAAAAGACAGAATCACTTGAAAACACAGATGCTGCTTTGAGAAGGCCACTAATTTCTACACTATGTAAACTGGAAATCCCCTCATTTATTCACCTTCTTTAGAAATCACAGAAGTTCATCCTAAGTACATACATGAGTCCTTCTAAATGATAGGGGAAAATTTCACTTGCTCCATTTCTTAATATTTTCCTGTTAATATGTATTCATTTCTTTCCTTCACCACACTGCCTTAGGCTTACTGTCATGAAGAGCTGTGCCCTAGCACACATGCAAAGTCACCCACATGTATCTTTCTGTAGCGGCTGTTGCTTTTTTTTCTTGCTCACTTGGGGCATGCATCCACTCACAGCACTGAAAATGCAGTGCTTTAAAGATCCTCAGAGTGGAGCTCAACCACAGCCTACCAGAAACATAGGATCAGGCACTAGCACCTTGGTGCAAGGTCACTCCAACTCCCTCCCTCTGTTTTTTCTCTTTCTGTTTTATCCCAATGGGAATTCAACAATACAATCTTGAGTAGAGTCTTCAGACTATACCATTAGCTTATTGAGTAACTGCACCTGCTTTTAAATTTTAATGATGCATTTTTAATATGATAAATGTATTATACTTCAATGGTTTTATATGCAGGTCGAATAAACTATGAGTTTTGTTACTCTTCAAATATTACTTTCCAAAGAACAGCCTTATAATTGTATAGCTTATGTAGTTGTACATGTGCCTGGAAGTCTGAAAATGACTGTGGTTCTGTACCAGTGAACACAAGCTACTTTTGACTGCAAATGGGTAGTTAATATTTTTTGGTAACTTGAGAGCAGTATTACCTAGAATAAGGTTTGTAAAGTATTTGGTCTATATGTCCACTGCGGGAGGCAAGGGATGTTTTTTCTGTTGGTTGGTTACAGCAGGATACAGAAAAAAAAAAAAAAGGTTTCCAACATTTCGTTTTAACTGAATTGCTGGAATATGTTTGTGATACACATGAGGTTTTCTTGTTCTAGCCAGATACTAAAAGAAGAGTTTGAACTATCATATATAATAATTACTGATATTACAGAGAGAAGTGGGTGGCTCTAGTGAATAATAAGAATTCTAACTTTTAATGTAACTACCAAGCATACTTGATCACCCAAATACTGAGATAGAAGATGCAAATGCAGGGTTTTGCTCAGGAAATCCACATGTATAAACCAAAATATCTTGAATAATTGTTATAAGTTTTATTTCATTATTTCAAGTAAAGTGCATTTGACTTATGAAATATTCCCAAATAATTGTTACTGAATGGCTTGTTTACTTACTACAGAACAAACACGTTTTAGCACAATTTTCTCCACCCTACCTTTTCATATTCATTAGTGCTGACCTAGAATACTTCTGCATGGTTCAAATTAGTTGTTTTGACTTTTTGCTGATTCTCAATTGTTGATTCTCTTTTAAGAGTTTTAATAAATGTGCCACAGGGATAAAAGTGCTTACTTCTGGACACTTATCTTCAAGGAATTAAACTGAGACCAGAAGCTCAATCTTGTTTTAGCATAATGAGTTCCAGTTGTTGTGTTTTGGTACGTTTTAATAAGGTTAATTATCCTTTGCCTAGGCTGATTCTTTCCTTCATTCCAGTGGCTAACAAAGAATGGACAGTCACTGAATTACCTGAGCAAGAGATAATATCTAGCGTAGGAATATTATCCAGCTGGCAAAGAATTAATGCTACTGGTTTACACCAACCTCCAGGCAGAAATGGAGTCAAACATCTGTCACATTGCAGCAATTTTCATCTGGCTAATGGGCTGTTGGCTCTACATGCCAACTAGTGTAACCACAGCTTAAAGTATTGCAGTCCATTGCAAAATGCTTTGCAGAATAAAAGTCTTAACCAGGTCTCATTTGTTACCCTTCCACTATTCTCTGTCAATAATGGATGCAATGGGAAATACTTCAAACTTGGTATTATTCCCTTGCCTTGCCTTGCCTTGCCTTGCCTTGCCTTGCCTTGCCTTGCCTTGCCTTGCCTTCCCTTCCCTTCCCTTCCCTTCCCTTCCCTTCCCTTCCCTTCCTTTCCATCCCATAGAATATATATAAGATCCCTGTCAGAAAATATCTGAATTCATGAATGTCTCCAGTGGTTGAACATTTGGCAGAGGTTGCATTTAACTTCCCTTTAAAGTCTACAAGATTAATCATCTCCTGAGTCAAAGCATAAAAGTGACTACAAATGCAGCCCATTTGGTTATCATCAGGCTCTTCATAAGAATAAGAACAGACATCTTATTGAAGGATGTCTGACAACAAAATTGCACTCAGTGATGCTGATTCACTCCAGCACCTTGGTCATACCCTCTCTCTCATTCCTCTGTCTGTAAATGATGCTTTCCTACTTAAACTTAGAGAATTAACCCTAAGCATTTGAGCTGTATACACAAATGCCACCAAAAATTGCAAATTTCTCGAAGTTGTAGCTTAATTCTGAATCACAGCATGAGCAATTTGCAACAGCAACTGGTCCAGTGTGTCTATGATATTGGATTAATTTCCTTCATAAAATGTTCATGGAAACTGTGCACTGGAAGACTGTATATATATCAGAAGTGTGGGCCTGATTTGTTCCTCAGAGTTATTTGGTGACATTTTTCATTAGGAAAACTGAAACTAGATTTCACAAACCAATATTTCCAGCTCAAGCTACCTTCTTGCAGGGTTGGAAAAAATTTATTTGGGGCAAAGGAATCTGTGAAATTAACACTAAATTCCTTCCTTCAAAAGTTCAGATGTGATATATGTCTATTTTCCTCCAGCAGCCTTTTGTATTTTCACACTACTAATAAATGAGTGCTTAATTGCCACAGTGAAGTTGTCTGGGGTTACTTCCCAGCAGAGTCTTTTGCCAAGGCCAGCTGGAATTTTGCTTGTATTCTGCAGCTGATTAATGGAGGTTGCTGGTGTTAAACATAAATAAATAAGAGCCCCACACACCAAAAACTGTGGAGTTCAAGAAATCTGTAGTGCTTCCCTGAAGTCAAATAATTTTCTTCAAATTAGAAAAGTTGACAGTGGATCAATACAATATCTCCTGATATATCCATAGAAAATAACCAGATGCGATCAACCCAACTGGTTACTGAGTGCCACTGTTTTCCTACAGAAAGGCAATTGAAATAGTTTTCTCTGATGTTAACAAAACAGACTGTTTTTTTCCACCAAAAAAATTGTAAAGTGCAGCTTTACAGTAATACAGATATCTGGGTTCTTTTCTGTTTCACAGAAACAAGAACTGTTCAGACTGATTTCTCCTTATAGTTGGTTGTGGGTTTTTTCCTTAAATATTTAAAGCTTGAAAATTCATTTTGATGTGGCTACAAGACACTTACTTAAACCACTAACACTGCATACCTCAGCTCTTCACTAGATTCAACTCCATTATTTCTCTTGCATTATACAAGCTCTGGATATCCTTGGGCTTTGTGAAGTAGGAAGCATCTGCTAACTGAGATACTTAGAAATTCAGTAGAAAAAGGTGTGTGACAGGGTGTTTTCAAATGAGGCAGGTCTTTTAAAGGTTATCTATGTCAAGGAAGAGAGTAATAGAAAGTGCTCTGAAAAGTACCCTCTGTATGTGGATTAGAGGTTTACATCATATACATGACAATTTTAAAGATAACATCTACATATGAGATCTATTGATTAAGCTGGTGGTAGATTTCAGAATAAACATATGACTGAATAGAGAAGCTATGCTGTACCTATACAAGTGCTGATTTGTCTCTGATTTACACAAGTAAACTGTACAGGTATCTACCCATAATCTTTGAGTTATGTTAGTACAACACCGACGCTTTTACCACGAGCAATTCTCTTTTAAGAGATATAAACTGTAACAAGTGTCAATAGAGTGGATGTCTGCTGACTTTAAGGCAAAGGGAATGAAAGGAACAGCTTTGATTTCCAACGCAAGAAGTTGCCTGAATGTTCAAATGTGGCCACTCTGGCAGCTATTTCTCAAGCCTGTTTTCTGCAAGGCAAGAAATATCCTGTAAGTCTTCCTATTGTAAGCAGAATGACTTTCACTGTTTTCCCAAAATGCAAAATGGTGGCTCATCCAGCAACCTGCTGCTTACCTGCATAGATATCTAACAGCTGGGATTTACAGAAATAGGCCTAAAACTACCACCCCTCATTTCCTCGTTGCTCAGTTGTTTAATCTATTTCTAAATTTTGATTTATTTTTTTTTTTCTGGATAGCCTGGCAGCCTTCAAGGTGGGATGGGGACCCTCAGGACTCCTGGCCATTCTCCACCACAGAGCATTCAAACTCTGGGATGGACACCGGAAGACCCATCTGTATTTCTGAAAAAGAAAGTCCAGGAGGGATCCTTTGCCAAATAGTGCAGGTTGTCTGACATCCGCACTGTTGGCTCCCTCTTAAATAGACTGGTGTGCCTACGTTGCATAGCACTGGTGTGGGGGTGCATCTCAGTTCAAACTATCTAAGATAATGTTAAAACTTTGTTACGGCTCTCCACAACAGCATTTTAACCATTGTTTTATTACATGCCCCCCCAAAATATTTAAGTAATCTTTCTCTGAGTCTCTTACTATAAGAATGCCTGCTTATACTTCGGATTACATTTTACTGTATTTTAAACTGGGATAAACAATGAATAATGTCAGAGGAGATTACTTCATGTGAAAAAAATAAAAAATTAGCAATTTCAACCAGCAGCTACTTAAAATCATCTGGCTTCTGTTTATGCTTTCGATGCAACTGATGGGATTCTTCTCCACTCACATTTGCCAATAGCCTCACCTATAGTTACAGTGAAAGGAAAAAGTTAGGTGTTTCTGGAGAGTGATCCATTCCAGCCTAAGATAGGTGTCTAAAACAGGTTGCATGAATTATCCTCTAGTAGCGGAGTAGTTCACAGACTAATGAAGAGATAGGTGGTTCTCAACTTTTGATCTGGGAAAGGCAAATAAAAACTCTAAGACTATTGCTAGCAGAATTGCTAACAGGAGGATTCATACTGGTTTTGGAAAATCTGTGAGGTCTGCAAGCTGAAAAAAGTTTAAAATTGTAAATGGAGTCTGGATGACACACTAAGACTGAACACCTGTATTTGAAGTTATGAATATAGTGGGAAATACTGATTTATACTCAATTGCTATACCTTGTTGTTTCTCTGTGAAAAATTAAGGATGGACTTTTGGGAAAAGTAAAATATTGAGAATCCATTGTAAGCTTTTTGCTGAAAATAAATGGGATATTGGGGAGATCTTCACTTGTTATACTACTAAATTGTCTATAAGTCATTTAGGTTTTACTGGGACTTCTGCCAGTACAATACATCATTCTTTTTAATTAAAATACTAGTACTACCCGAAAGCACTAAAACCCATCAAAATTTTCAAAAAATCTCATCCTTGTTAATGTGAAATGTTACTTTAACTGAAGCAGGGACATGATTTTGTCCATGATATCACCCCAACAAGAAGAGACAATGTTTCATAAGGCTGTATAGATGTGTATTTATATATATGAATATACAATTTTTTTCAAGATGTATTTGAAGCAACTATGTTATCATATTGAAGCACAAGTTCTTTCATTTTTATGACTGAGTTATGCAATGCTTCTTTCCATAAGCTCACTCCTTACAGAAATAATTTATAAAGCACTGTGTCTCAGGAACTGTGTTCTGATTAGTTTGTTCAGACACAAGAGTTTCCATAGCTGCCACTGCACATTGAGTTTCCTACACTTGCTTTGGACAGAAAACTGCCGACTACCTGCAAACGCTAGCAACTTCATACAATTTGTTTTGGCAAAAGGTCACCATGCAGAAAATTTTCTGTAAGATGTGGCAAGTCAGATTTCATACATACTATTCTCACTGGAACTAAGGCTTGAGTTTGTTGTTTCTATAATACTCGTCAAAGCTAGAGGAGCAGAGACAGTTATGTTAGTCAGCGTGCTCTATTCTCTCACTGTTAAAGTTTACTACACTGTTGAATTTCTAAGCCTGTTAAAGTCCTGCGTAGCTCCTACAGTTAAATTAGGTCTGATCATAGGAAGGGAACATAATTTATATTTTAATCTCAGTTACATTCAGAGCAATTCTATCAACTGAAGTCAATATATCTACTTTTATGTAAATAAGCTCAGATTCAGATTCTTACTGTTTGTTTTTATTTTTGGAAGGAAAATTTAGCAGTTCACATTGACACCCAATAACCCTTCTTTTATCTGTACATCACTGCAGAAGCAAGTGTTGTTTTCTGTTCTCCACTGTTGTTATGGCAGCATATTTTTCAAGATATCATATTAGTCTGTTTCCTACATATTCCGCTGTTTTTTCCTTATAAAAAGCCTTATAGATAACAGGTTTACATCCAGCTTGAGGTAAATCAGATTAAAGAGATGAATGCCTTGAACTGCATCTAAAAGTATCCAGATGTTGATACTAACATTTTCTAATTCTCTTGTTCTTCCTTCAGGCTTCATTCACCAATACCTTTGCTTTTTTCCCCCTTACCTTTACCAGCAATGACTTTTTGAGTTGGAGTTCTGGGTTGGCCAAAATGCTCTACTGACACAAAAACACAAAAATGCACTTGACAGTCTTGCCCTCAATATAATACTCTTGTCTGCTTACTTAAATGCGGATCTAAGGTAGATTTTAGACATTTCAGTCAATGCTTTGCTGTGCATAGAGTCAGAAAGACACCAGAAACCATATATGAGTCCAAAATACCCTGTAATCCATGGGACAGAACCTCCCTGGCATCATGGAAAATGATGTTAGTTTACAACAAAATATGAACAACTTATATCCAAGAGCAGTAAGGTCCTGAGGTCTGCTGGTTCACAAGGAATCAAAGAATCCTCCATATGCACGTGTTTTAAGGAAGTGTATTGATTATATCATTATTAGGACACTGATGTTGCAGACATTGATAATCAGAAGTAACTTAATGTATGTTTAAGTGACATGCTTCCCTTAATAAAAGCATTCACAAACGTGCCTTTTTATGTTTGTCTCTCTATTTCATTTACTGAACCACTTGCAACACCAAAGAAAAGCTTGAACTGGAAGTCAGAGAACATTCCCACCCACAGCAGCCTCAGACCTCCTGGTTAGGGTGCCTTCTGGGAAAGTGGGTGACAGAACTTTGAACTAAGCTTTTTAAATGTTAATCAAGTTACCCTTTTGTTTTTGTGTAACAGACTCATACTCCTACATCCATTCACAGATGCTTGTTGCCAGTCCTGGTCACAATTTCTTTCCCCTCAAAGTCAGCAAACTCAGCTCTTCATGCAACTGTGGAAGCAAAAAGCTCTTGAAGGAGTCGTGGGACAGGGAAACGAATTAGGTGGAAGAGGAAGGAGGAGGGCTCCTGAGGTGTTTTGGCTGATGATCAAATAAATGGTTCCATAAGTAGCAGACCTACCTCAAGACATTTTGTCATTCCTCCAGCTTCTTGTTCCTTTCCTTGCCCAGTCAGGCTTTAATCTACTACTTAGGCCAACAGATTAACTGTTTGTGTAGCAGTTCTTTAACTAAGAAAGAAAGCTTTTAGCGGGAAGGTGAAAAGAACATATTTTTCTTGATTTGTTTGAAATTGATTGCCTGTTGTGCTTACAGGGCAAAATAACAATCCTGGCATCCTTATTCTGAGCCTCCTCAAACTGAGGTGGTGACTGTTGCCTCCCTGGTGAATCCCCTAGCCACTAGGCCATAAGTTTAAATGGCACTTGCTACCAGTTGTTCCCAGAAAGAAAATGGTGTGCTGTCCTCATTTCCTTGAAAGAAAGGACAGTGATGCTGATTTTCTGAAGCAAGTTCTGACTGTGGATTCCCAGTGAACATAAATGCTTTTCTGGAGGTCTGTATGATGCATTTACTTCCCAGTAGTCATGCTGATAGCCATTATTTTGACTTAGAATTCAAGGACCTGACTGTTAAGATTAAATGACTTGCTCATGGATAGTCACCATGCTAGAAAAGTAAGAATGCAGGTAAGGAATAATTGTCTTCCTTGTCTTTTCCTCCAGTGACTACATTCCAGAGTAAAATATTGAACTGAGCATTAGAAGTTAAATCCCGTTAGTGCTGGGAGTTATGGCTGTGCTGTAACAGCGACAGAGGCAGAATAAACATGGACTTCCATGAAAGTCTAGGGTGAAGGCTGTATTCCTGGCTCATAACATCATTTTTTTTCTTCCATTTTTTTGTTACTTTATGTTTCTATGTCCTTCAGAGGAGTATGTTTTATTGGCTAAGTGTTGCAAGTCAGAAGACTATGTCCAGCTTTCCTGTGGTCTTGCTCTTTAAGAAAGCCACATACGGTTTTCCACACGCCACTCATAAGACGGGTTACTAGTACTTATTTATAGCAACAGATAGAACTAAGCAAAGCTGCAAAGTGTTTTGATAGTCTTGACTAAAAGGTGCTTCACAAAATGCAAATTATTATTGTTTCTCTTCCCTTCATCATGACACCTTTTGGCTCCAATTTTACCACAGTATACTCTTCTGTCTCTCCTTACAATTGTGTTATATTGTTCTCCTTGCTCCCTCCTATCACCTCATCTTTCCTTCCACATCAAGAAGCCTTTCTCAGTAATAGTTCTGGCATTTGGGCATAGGGAGCATGCCCCACTCAGAAACATAATAATATTAAATCACTATAAAATGTGGTTATCTTTGGTTCAACTCTGGATGTCATTTGCAATAGTTCAATAGAATATTCAGTAGAATAGCTAATGATGGGCCTGATTCCTTTCACTCGTGTCAGACTTACCCCCATGTAACTCAATTGCCTCCAGCAGCATTCAGCTGATTTTAAATGAGTAGTAATGGTATAAATCTAGCTGAGATTTTTTTAAGCATCCACAGCAGATCCAGTGTGTACCACATCAGTGGGCTACACATTTTCATCTTTATCAGCCAAAACAGTGAGGTGTCTATGCAACTCTACAGCCTCCAAAGGCCTAGATAAAGAGCATAAGCACTAAAGATAAAGCTTATAGTACAGGTATTTATTTGTCAAAATTGTGCAAGGAGAATTTGCCAATTTTGGGGAATACTTGTAAGAACCTACTTACTGGCAAAGCATTTCCATTTTAACAAATATAGGTGCTGTTAATACAACATATTTTCTGTAGCTTCTTTCCATGGGGAGTAGCTTAGAAGCAAAAGGGAGCAAGAAAATTCATGGTGTTTATTCACAATTTTCATGACACAGAGGCATTAATTTGAGCATGAATAGTGAATCGGATAGGAGGGGTCTTGCTAGGTTTGCATCAAATTATTTCCAACAACATTTGCTATTTACATAACATTAGTAAAATATTTTTAGATGCTCTGTCCAACTAAATTTGTCACTGTGATCTCAGTGAAATCACATTTTTTTCTATCCAAATAATTTTGCTAAAGGTTTTCTAATAACTCTTAGACATAAAAGTAAAAAGCTATAAAACTATTAATTATTAAAAAGCACCAAGAGGCAACTTAAGAAATTATAATTTAACTAATTTCTTTAATCAAAATATTCAAAACCACCGTCTGGTTTTTAATGAAAGGCTCCTCCTTGAAACAGTGATAATCAATGTGGACTTGGACTTGAGAGGTCACACTTAACTAACTTATGGAATTTATTTAAGACATTACTGTCATGATAGATAAGAGAAAATCAATGCATGTACTATACTTAGGTTTTAAAAAGGCAACTGACAAGGTTCTATACTAGAGATAAATTGCTTAGGTAAAGTCATAGAATAGCAAGAATAATAGGGTAATGGACAAAACACTGGTATAATAGCAGAACACAAAAAGATACTTGAAGATAGAAGTTTCATCCTATTAAAGAAGAAAGAAGTAGATTAAATATATAAACTAAGAATAACTTTGAAGACAAGTCATCTACATCTCCCAGGGATGGTGTGTATGACTAGGAAAGGGAAACCAAACATTAAGTGAATCCATTTTTGTGCTTACTTCACTCATCACAGGGCAGGAGGTGTACAGACCTGCCAAGAATGATCACACAGATGGAATTTAGATCTGTTCTGTCTGCCATTACTGGACCAAGGTAACATTTATGATGATAGATAAACAGTTGTGTAAACAAAGACAAACAAGTCTTCTAAGCTGTCAGTGATTTTCATGCCAGGCAAGCAATGACTAACAGAGGGTGCTTCCAGCTTTCCCTATGTACCACAAAGCAAAAATAGGCATCATTGTTCATCCCAGGAGCAAGGAATGAGGAAGGAGTTGGTCTGAGGCAAGCGAAAGCTGAGCCATGGAAGCCAGGAGGCCACCGATGGGTCTGCAAGTAAATTGGAAAGCAAACTCTTTGTGGTTACTGGTGCATAGAGCAGGGGGAGACAGTGTCCATACTGCAGATGAAAGACTGTCCTATTCCCTTCCTGCAAACACTATTCTGCAAAAGTCTTCCACTTGGTGTTTCTGTCAGGTTCACTTCTGTACAATGTGTGGCAAGTATTTTCCTGAAGATGTAACTAAACACCTGAAGCCAAGCATAAATATGAAAATGTAAGGCGTATTAGGAGTAAATGTGAATCAATATGGTATTACGCTAGCACTCCACCAATAAAAGGAGTTACATTAAAGTAAATCTGGTAGCATAGTGTAACCAAATAGTTGTATATGGCACAACGATGGCGAAAGAGCAAAGAACATCTGTGAGTTCAAGAGATAAGTATGTTGGGGGTGGGGCGGGAAATACCGAGGGAAAAAGACCACAGGGCAGACATGTTGGTTTGGATAAGACTGCATGGTTTTATGTCTTTATTAACTAGTTCTAGGTGGTTGAAGTTCTTAAAGTATGTAAATAAAAGCATTCTAAGGGTACAAGTAAACAAGATAATTATTATAAAAATGGTACTCTTAAAGCTTAATCCATTTTTTATTAAATGCAAAAGTTATACCAATGTAACATGAAGAATGATATTTTAACTGAAGAATTTAAACCAAAGGTTTCTTGAGAAACCCTCACACTATCCCCATGAGTATAGGCATAACAATGGGCTCTTTCCTTATGTACAGGATTTTTGCATTAGTCACTGAATAACAATTATTGTCTACTGGAGCTTCACCTCAGTCTGCCTGGAGTTTCACAACATTTCAGCAGAAAGTTTATTTCTGAATAGGCAGCTTCTCAAACAGGCAGTGATCTACCAGATGCTAAGAGGATACACAGAAACATGAGGGAGGGCTTAAGCCAGTATATAGAAGAGAAACCAGATGTGTGAGAAACATTATACAGGCACTGTCAAAATCAAGGAAAGAAATAGCCTGAAGAAGCAGATGGGTGGACAAGGTGACAATAATATCAAACAACAAAATAGACAACAAAATGCCTAGAGAAAGGAGCCAAAAAAAACCCCAAACCCTCACAATACTTGGAAGAGATAAAAATAGGTAAATATGAAAATATTTTAAAATAATGAGGCATTCATGGGTTTTTCTCAGACGTGTGTATGAAAATTCGAAAAGCGTAGCTAAGATAGCATCAATAGTAATAATAGTTATAGCTCTGAATTTATCAGGACCTTGAACAGGTTAATGACTTTGTTATATGACTGTATAGACAGTTATATATGGCTGAAAAATGAAAGGTACAAATACCTAGATCTTTTTAGGTGCTGCCTGGAAATTCAAACTTGAAGTACATAGAAGTTTTAAGAAGAGTTATACAAATAAATTGGTGAAATCTTAATTGATCTATAGTATTTTTAAGAAGGCATAAAAACATCCATGCACAAAGCCTTGTTGATTTTGTTGATATTATACAAATGTTATCATTAACATTTACTTCACATCCTATAAAAATCTTGTATAGATAAACTATAGCTAAGTTGATTTGCAGCTGTTACTAGTTGGTAATAGCTGTATTCAGTTTTCAGTGGACCCTGAGGTTCCACCCACAACACTGCGATTTTTTTAATTGATTTATAATTTAGGTATTTCCTCTAAAAAGTCTAAACAGACACTGGGAGGAAGGAAAAGGATACCAGCCTAGAACAGCTTCATTAATACGATGGATTTGATCTGTGTCTGATAAATATTGATACATGGTCAAGGCAAGTGTTTCAAGAGCCTTTTCTATGGTTCTTTACATCTCATTTGCATGAATTAAAATAATTGACCAAGTACAGAGTACATTAGAATCCAACCTACTATATCTTTGGAAGACATGACATCTTTGGGTAGCATTTGAGAAGTGAGCCAGCTAAAGGAAATCCGCTTATTTACAGCAGGTTGGGGGCCAGAGAAAGTTGCAAAAGGAACACACAGTAGGCTACAACATAGAGAAAAAAGAGGAGCAAGACTGAAAAAAAAACCCAGATTGTTTGCTTTCTTGCATAGTTCCTATAATAATTTTCAACAGAGTGACTTCTGAGTTATGTTGTTGTAAAAGACAGTAGAAACCAGGATTAAGTTAGGATAAATTGACTAATAAGAACAAGACATCAGTGAAAGAAACAAGACCTCAGAAAGATAGTGAAAGTAATTTATTGACAGCCCAGGTAGGCATTGCTAAAAATTTTAATGAATTCTGAGCCTCGGTGTTCACAAAGGAGGATTGGGAACAGATGCCAGAAACAGACATAAATTTAACAGCAGAGGTGGAAGGCATACTGAAGAAACTCAAGACCGTGCCAGAAGAGGTGACCTAGAAATTAGAACATTTAAAGACTGACAAAACTAAAGGACCAGAAGGTACACATTTGATGAAGCGTCCCAGAAGAGAGAGGGAAACCTTTAGCAAGTTTATTTATAATCTCTTTGGAATTGAAAAGGGCAAAGTAGCACATATATAAAAGGTGATCTAGCTAAAATCTAGAAAGCTTGACTTGTAAGATGAAAGGTGAACAAATACTTTAAAAGGTAAAGATATCAACTAGTTACATGGATTTTCTAAAGCTGTACAAGGACCACCTGTGAATTTCACAATCAGAAATGCATTTCTATCTTTTAACCATATGAATGGCTATTTATCTGCTAACACTTTTAAGTTCTATGTTTCTTAAGTTCTGTGGTCTTTCTCTATCAATGAGCTCTATAAAATGACAGATGATTACTAGTAGCATATGTAAACATCGGAGACTTTACTCCACAGTTCTAACAGTAAGAAGACATTGGAAGCATTGGATCATGTCCTTTGAGAGAAAAAAAATCTGTAAGATGTCAAACGGAATTAACAATGAAACTGAACACAAGAATACCAAAAAGAAAAGGAAGGAGACTAAACCGTAAGCTTTGCTCCTTCCCCTCTGAAGAAGTACCACCGCATTTGTGATTATGTGACTCTGGCAGAACGGGGTCCCCACAGTTCAAGGAAGTGGTGGACAGACTGGAGACGGTCCAAAGGAAGCCCACAAAGATGATCAAAAGTCTGGAGAATCTGCCCTATGAGTAAAGGCTGGAGGAGTTAGGTCTTTTCTCCCTGGTGAAGAGAAGACTCAGGGTGATCTTTTCACAGTACTGTAGCACTTAAAAAGCAGTTACAAGAAGGATGAAGGCTCTCGCTTTACAAGGAGCTACATGAGCAAGGGGCAACAAGTACAAGTTGTACTGGGAGAGGTTTCATCTCAATACAAGAAAGAGATTTTTTACAGTGACAACAGTCACTGGAACAAACTCCCCCGGGATGTGGTGGAGTCCCCATCCCTGGAGTTTTTCAAGATGCAGTTAGGTAGGGTGCTAAGTAATCTCATCCTTTCCCATGAAAGATTGGACCAGATAATCATTCAAGGTCCCTTCCAACCTGAGCTGTTCTATGGTTCTATTCTATGATGAATTGGTTCATTTGGGGTAACCTTCAGTAAGCTATGGAAATGCATACTCATTTGGCAACATGGAGAGAATGCTCACTAATATACACAGTCACATATTCTCAGTTTTGTGTGCTGGAGATCCTTTTGGTATTCCAGGGAGTTATCTGTCTCTCTGTTTCTGGCCACACATTTTTTTAGAGCTGAATCTGACATTACTAGGCATTTTCTCTGTAGTCCAGAATCATCTAGCCCTGCATTGTACACCTGTGGGATGCTTGAAATGGCTACAATTTCCAGTCCACAACTTCCATTGCTTGACAGCTTTTCCTTAAAAGCATAAGTCTAGCCCTGTATATGATTTGTTAAACCTCTGAAAATACTAGCTCACTGAAATTTTCACTTTCCTGATTTTATCAAAGGAATTTCCTGTGATATAAGCCCCTAATCCAGAAGTCTTATGAACTTAATTAAATTCATCAAAAAGAAACTATGTCAACTACAGAATCAAGATAATTTATTTTGTTTGCAAAAAGAGGGTTTAAGGAAATTCAGATGGAGTAGAACAGGACAAAGCTATAGAAAAATTGCATCTTGACTTCCTAGCAAAGTTTTCTCAGAGAACCCGAGAGAAGTTTGCTGCAGGCCTGGTGATGTATGGTACCAGCAGTATGTTATGTTAATGTCCTAAGAATTGACATATATATTATAAAGGGTAGTTGTAAGTTCTAACAGTTGTGAATGAGGGAAGTATCAAACAAGTATAAGGCCAAAGTATCACTATTAAGACAGATTTTATTCACCTTATATAAAAGTAACCTGAAACCCAGACTGTGCAGTAACAGGCTGAAATTTGATGACTGCACAAAACTGGAAAATAAGTCAAAATGAATAAGATGGACACTAAAATAAAGAGCAGTTGGAAAGGCTAAGACCAAGGACAGATATATGGTTATGAAATAATACAGAAAAATATAAGAGAAAGACACTGAAGATGAAAAGAAAGATTTTCAATTTTCAAACAGCAGTACAGAAAATCTAGAGGTAGTGCAATATATCATGTAAACCTTTGACCCATTGCTTATAAGCAGTAAATTGTAAGAAAGTGAAACTAGGGCCACATAAGACTTGGGAAATGTAATTGAGTGGGAATTATTTGACTGATGTAGAAATGGGACGAGGAAATTAGTGTTTTATTTGGCATAAACCCCACAAATAAGGGGTTACAAATATCAGATAAGGAAATTCTGATAAGGACTAAATTCTGTCTTGAGAGAGATTTCATTGAAATGAACAGGCTTCTGCATATGTCTCTATAAAAAAAAAGAAAGAAAAAAAAATTGATAAGTTGTTGCATCTAACCCCATGCCTAACCTCTCCAAGCTGTTATCATTGTACTTTTGCTGTAGGTTTCTCCCCATGAACAAGTTGTCTGTCATCCAGAGGTATGCTCTGTTTTGGACTGCTGCACCCAGAACTAGGTTATCCAAGACCTCAGAGTTCTGTCTTCAGTTTGAGCAGCAGAGCTGAGACATCTCAGCAGCAGTCAGGAAATGTCTGTCCCTGAAGGTAGGGAAAGATTTGTTTCTCTGTGGCTGGTTCTTCCTCTGAACGTTTCTGGCCTCCTTTCTCCTGTAATGGTCCTGTAGCCCCAGAGCCCCAGAATGGCTCATTTTTCCATTCCCTACTCATCTATGCAGCTTCCTCTGAAGTGCATTTCTACAAAATACATCTAGTTTATTATCCCAAGAGTGAATACGTTTATGATTCTGTTTTACTTCACTGAGATTGTCTTGTGAACTGGTGGGAGTATCAGGTGTATGCATCCCAGTGCACCCTCAGTTTGAACCCCCATACACAACCAGCTGAAGACCTGGATGAGAACGTGACCAGTTGCTCCTGGTTCTTCTGCCATCTTCAGATATCTCATGTTGTCATGTACACACGGAAGAAATGCATAATATAAACAAGATAAAAATCCTGGGTTGACTCCAAACCGCCCTCATTTACCTGCATGTCTCTCACATGAGCATGTGATTTACCAGCAGGTAGTTCAGTGAATGTCAATGGAATTTCAATGTAAACTAACAGACAAAGCAAAGTCATTGGACACACTGAACACTGCAATATTTTTAATGCTTTAACTATAATTAATAAGTGTGCTTAACAGTTTTTTGTGAACAACATAGAGAAAAGGCAGTGGATTTTATTAAATTTTTTTTGAGAAAGATTTGCTTTTTATAGTAATTGGGATATAAACACCTAAAATCAGGATTTTATACTAAAAGGGCAAGCTAACCTTACTAATGGTGATTACTCACTGTATAATAGGAAAGGAAATAAAAGCTTTTTTATAAAATGTATCAAATCCTAAGAGTGCTGTTAAACTCATTAAAGAAAAAATGAAGTTAGAGAAACTGGTCTTATTTTTTTCCACTCCCAGTAGAGTTCATTTCTACTTCAACAACTAAGCCAAGGTCACATTTAACTCACTTCAATTTCATCCAGTGCACAAGCTAATGTCAATAGTACAGCTGCCATGCAGAGCTAAAGACTGATGGTTAGACAAAGCCATTTACACAAGGCTGGGTCTTTCATCTTCTCTCAGCTAGTGACATAAGAAAGCACTGAGGTTATTCTCAACTAGAGACTAAAACTGGCATATTAGAAAAAATGTTATTCTCCTTAGCTGTCACACAAAGGATCTGAAGAAATGTAGAAATGTTTTTTTCCTTGGTCATCTAGGGAGATCACAAAGTGACTCTAATAGCCTTCACTCTGAAATTTTCACATGGTTTAAGTGATTGCCAAGTCTGATATTTTCCATTTACACTTCATTGCCATCAGAAAAAGAAAAAAATCAATATACCTACCTACTCAAGTGTGTCACAGGATGAGCTTATAAAAGAAGACATCAGTCTTTTTAGGGCATGAAAAATATACTTATTCAAATATATCTTATTTAAAATGACATAAATTGCAGTGGTTAGTCAAGATTCGATTTCCTCTAAAATATAAGACTTAAAATATTCCCTGACTTGCCAAGGAATAAGAATCCTTCAAACTGTTGATATGTACAAATGTACTCGTTTTCTCTTGTAAGTTATACCCGCCACAGTGAACAAATATTAGTGACTATCTTTAGGAATTTTAAAGTGGAGGTGAGATCTAAAATATTATCACATTTCTCCGAGATGGCACAAATAACTGGAACATTGCCAAAATGTGGGAGCAATAGCTTTTTTTTTTATTTCAATTTTACTATGTATATGAGTTAGAGTTGCTATATCTTGTTGGCCCTAATATGATTCCACATGGTGTCATGCAGATCTAACAAGCTCAAACACCCTAAGCAGAGCTATCTTCCCTTCACATGCTATAGCTCTTACATATCTGATCTGTACCATTAAAGATTTCTAGCTATTTCTATGCAACAATATGCAATGCCTTTAGATTAATAAAATATCATAGGTACAATGGAATCGTCTTGTCAAAGATTTGACTGCTTGGCCATTGTCAAGAACATTTGACAAGTGAGAGCCAAATTTGTCCCTGACTGTTCTGCTCTCAATGGAAGCTGACAGGTCATCATTCACGTTATGATGTTGTTTCAACCCCATTATCTTTTCTACCTTGTTTTAGCACCTCTCTCTGGCAAAGGGCGTGAGTAAGATGTTGAAGAACTGAGGTGGTACTTCAGGCTACCTGCCAGCAAGTGCTAAATAATAATGGAATTTGTTTGCTTACAAACTGAGCAATTGAATTTAGACATTGAGCAGGTCACCTCTGTAGTTTTTCCCGTCCCCAGCTGGTCAATCATCTAAAAAGGCAGAATTACTAGGGTCAATCCTGAAACTCTTTCCCCCATGTGGTAGCACAACACACCAACCATACAGCTACTAGGCCATCCCCCACAGTTACAAGTATTTCAAGGTCAATTTATCAATTTAACAGCTTCATCTTCTTAATCACTAAACTTCTGTCTCTCTGAGCTTGTGCTGAAAGACTGTGGCTGCTAATTAAAATGGAGCTTTACTAGCAAGTACACAAATTAGATCCTGTCAGTAAGTTTATTCTAACTATTGGTCATTTCTAAATGCCTTTTTAATCCCCTAATTTTTACATTAAAATTCAAAAGCCTAACAATCTTAATCACCCCTACATCAAATTCATCATTAAGAACAGGAAGCCAGATGGTATAATTTTGATTTACCGGACTTCAGCGTGAATTAATGTACTGAGTGCCGATAATGAATACATCAAACCTGATATTGCAGAAACCTATGAATCTGGCATGTTAAATTAATAACACACTTTGCACAATGAAAGCATGTAAGCTCATATAAAACCAAGGAGTAATGGTCCCTTTTATTTTAAATGGCTTTATTAGCCTGCAGTTTTGACTCTTAAAAAAAAAAAAAAGATGAACATTGTGCTTAAGAAAGTTCTGTCTGTTTCATATCTGCTTTTTCATCTAGGCATGAAGTGAAATGAAAATAAAAATCCTCCTGATTACAAACTTTATAGTTGTGAAAGATGTATTCATGGAGAAAGGGCCCCAGTGAATTGACTGAATCCATTCGATTTGTGTTGAAATTATGGTTAAAGTCTGACAGGCATGCTGAAATTCACTTATTCCAAAATGTAGTCCGGTGTTTCCTACATGGGATAGTTCTTAATTGCATGGAGTATGTAATGAATTATACAGATTATATCAAATTTTTCCTTTCATCCTTTTCTTTTTAATGTGTATTGCTTCTTGTTCCAATATACCTTTGTACTGTGTGGTGAATATGAGGCTAAATAACATTTTGTTAGAAGGGAGGGTCAGGAATTAGTTTTACTGAAAAACACAGCAACAATTCAGAAAAAGTTGCTATAGAAAAAGTACCAAGTAGGTAAGTTCCATGCCCACCACATTTTCTGATTATCTAGCTATTGTATAGTATGGAGATGGCATAGAGATTAACATTTTTGAAAGAAAATTGACAGATAGTGATTTTAAATATTCCAGAACATTTGAACCAGTGAGTAGCTTGTGTTTTAGCAGTGATAGATGACAAAGGGATGAAATTACTTAAATACATCACTTCTGAGCATATAATTTTACATTTACTTAATGTAAACTAAAAATATAGCAGTCATTACATATTCCGGTGGACCAATGAATACAAGGACCCAACCTAACTCATGTTCAAACCGAAGACAAGATTACCTTCGACATTAGTGACAGCAGGATTGGGCTCAAATACTTAACTAGAGGGTCTGCAGCTCACTTTTCAGATATGTAGCAGCAACACAAGTAGAAGTAGATTCTCCAATATGAATACTAGCCCTGAACTATGACTGAGTTATATAACTTCTAAATGAAATACAGTTTGGAATGGGTTTAAGCTAAATGGTAGAAAATATAAAAATGCAGGCCTATAGACCATAAGCCAGAAAGGCAAGATGAGTGGTCTCTGTTTCGGAAACTACAGACTGTTTGCTATAAAAGCATTTCGAGAGTTAGAAGATGCCTATTTCAGGCCTGAGCAGGATAAAGTTGACTGAATAGGTTAACATGAGCATAAACATTTCCCTGACTTTATTCTGACTCTCAGTCTCCGCAGAGTGAGCGAATGTTTCAACAGTTTCAGTGTAGCTGCAGGAAATATATTCAATATACTGAGGGTAGGATAACACCAGGGGAAATGTTGCAAGCCTCAATTAGGTGCTACTTTCGATCTAAGCTCTCCCGACTGCACAGGTGTGTTCTTGCACTTACCACTATGGCATACAATTTGTATTGCTTAGAGATAAACTGCTAAGATTGATTACTAAACAAAACAAGGGATGCATTACGGATTTGTCTAGAGAGGTTATAAAAAACCTGTTATGCCTTTTCTTTATATATTTTAGTGTTTTTACCCTTCAAAGTAGTAGTACTTTACCAATATTTGGGGAGGGAGTGGAAAGATAGTTGTTTCGAAAAAGGAAATTTACGCTGCAAACCATTCTAGCAACTTGAACAGAATAAGTCAGTTGCTCCTGGATGGAAATGTTTCTCACTCTTAAATCTCTAGCTGAAGCTCATTTGACAAACCTATTATAAAATGAATAAATGTAGTTCTGTGTGATTTGTCCATTGTCAACACGTTAACACACTTTATTTGAAGGTAGATTGATGAAGGGTGGCTGAAGAAGTTTATCCTCCTGAGTTAAAGAATAGAAAACCCTTTTTTCTTAGCATTTTTCTTTTTTTCTTAGAAGTTCACAAGAGTAGATATACAATTATCCTCGACTTGCTGATGCAAAGGAGCAGAGCATTTAGTTTCTTGTCACTGTCTCTGAAATTCCTAAAGGTACAATTAGCATTTCATTTGACATAATGTTGAAAGGTTCATAGATTGATCTTCCCTAAAATGCAGCAAGAATTTTTTGAAATGCAAATTTTGACATTTATTAACTTTTATTCCAGATCTGTTTATAGACTGTAAAACTGTGCATACATTTAACTCAAAGAAGCTAAAAGGACAATGTTTAGGTGGATACTCTGTGTTATAATAAAAGTCTATTTTATTGTTTCAACAATGAAATTTTTATTATCAGAGATTTATGATATCAGCACAGCAGTTTTTACTGCATGATTCACAGTGTTTTTATAGATGTATATTCAACAAAACAAGGAGAGAAATTGTACTGCAGTGCTCTCTCTCAGGAGTGCATTTCCCCATTGAAATAATGTCAGCAGTTTTCCACCTTCAAAGCCCTATGTTTTCAAATCAATTAACAATTCTAATTGTGCTGGAACAGTTGTTCACTTAGCTTGGCAAATGGGACAGGAAACATTATTTCCTTTCTTTGCCTAAAAAGAAGACTTTAATCTTCTGAACCATATTTAACATATAAAAACCACACAACTGAAAAGTTAGGCAGTTTGGAAACTCACTCAATTGTAAATACTGTTTTCCTCAGTGTTCAGGCCTTGGTAGAAGAATGGAGCAAGAGCACCACAGTCTCCCTTCTGGGTGCCAGCAGACCATCTTAGGATTCATTCTGAATATTTCAGGTAAGATTTTTATCTGTCTGGAAAGCTGTAAGAGTTATTGCTTTTGCAAGATGGTAAAACAAATGCTGTTTCTGACCCAGCTAGTGATACCAGAATGAGGATCGGTGTCCTGTTACACAGGGCTGACAAAGTAATACAACATGACAGAGCCAAGATTTCAAGACCAAATTTACATTCCATTTTATTTATATACATATATATTGTGTGCTTGGAGAAGGACATAGTGAAAGATATAATTACCATGACTTCATGCAAAGACTAACATCCAACAGTTAAAACAAATAAGTCTGTTTCTTCTGCAAACCCCAAAGCAATTTACCAGATGACCAAACCAATACTACACTATTTAACAAATGAAACAATCTTGGGGTACAATGTAGAACCACACAACAAGCCCTTTTCAGGATTAAGGAAGTCAAGGATCTTGCAGCTGAACATCATACATGGTGCTCTATGCTAAACAAAATGAGAATCCTCTAACAAAAAAAATTACAAATATAAATTAAGGGTTGTATCATTTCATAACACACTTGCATTACTCAGAAGGTCACAAAAACAGCAATAATGCATATTGTTCATATCAAGGGAAGTGCTCAGTACAGATTATCTATATGAAGGATCTCTTGAGGCAAGAATATGGTCGTACTTTGTGCATGAAACTCCTGGATAGAACACAATTTTTCCCATAACTTTAGCCATGTCTTAGTGCAATCTAAGCAGTTTTCACGTGCATAGCATTGTTGTAGATAGGGTTTCCAACATGATACTTATTCAGATTAGTTTCAAGAAAGAGCTAGAACAAAGTTTTGATTTCCATGGTTGATAGGTTGCTTGTTTGGTTTTAACTGTTTTTCTGTGGTATCATTTAAATTTCTTCACTATTCATTTGTTTGCTTGTGTGATGGTGCATTTAGACAAGAGGTCAAAGTAAAAATGGCAGCAAACTTTTAGGAATTAGGTAGGAATTTGGGGTCTAGAGCTGAACTTATTTGAGTACACATAGATTACACAGTTTCTTCCTACCTCTTCCTCTGTTTAACTCTAATGCAATTGTGCATTCTCGTGACTAAACTTAATTGCTTACTGCTGAGATGGAAAATACTTATTGCACAATTTTAATTATTCACTGATGAAGAAACTGTCTCACTTGTTGCACCTACTAGAGGAATGGCATCATACAAAGATAGTCGTTCTGGTATCATTGTCAGGTTCCTGATTCAGAACCTGAAACTTGACCCAAAACAGAGTGAAAGCTAGATGAAACTCATCAGAAACTATCATCCCCTGGGGTGGTGAAGAAAAAACTCTGAGAAACAGGTGGGTAATGGTCAGTACCTACTTGCCATTCACGAAATGATAATAGTATTTGGCATGGATCTAGTTCTTTTTGTCTGCTTTATTATCATACATCTCTCTGCAGAACTTGGTATCAATTCCCTATTTTGTAAATGATGAATTAAGCCAGACATTATTTGGCATACTTAGTCACTGTGACTACAGCATGTAAATTCAAGAAAGCCTGCCTGCCATCCAAGGCTGCCAAATCTTCACTTTTTCTGTCCTCTCAGCGGTGATGAGTAGTCATAACACCTAAACTAGGTAATGATAGGAGGCAATATTAATGTGATTTGCTCAATGATTTTGTCCAAACTGATAGCAGAGATTACAGTAGAACACAGATATATGAGTGCCACTGCAGATGCATAAACATGTTTCACCCTGGATGACTATACTTCTGGAGCAGTACTAGTCCTAAGAATAGACTTAGGCACCTAAATTGAGACTTAGGAGGAAATAAGATCAAAACAACGATCTTGGAAATATTTGTTGCTCACTGGGCACCCTGATTTATCACTTTTTGAGAAAAGCAGGAAGCACACTATGATCCTTCAGTTCCTGCCTGATATTCCTTTTCACTCGGTAAATGGAGCCTTTTTCTATTTAAGCTTTCTTGGGGCTCCTCAGTGTGTTTTCATACTGATTTTGTCCCAGCACTACCAAGTCCCCCACAAAATACAAGGGAAATCTTGCTCTCCCTGAGAATTAATGGTGTTCTTTTTTCCCCATGTCTACTGGCCAGAGCATCCATAGAGGCAATCCCTGCTCCTTCACATCCTCCTGGACAAAGGTTCTAGTCACTAGGACTGTAGCATTTGCTAACACATCTACTGAGTGTGAACGTTTAGGGCACCTATTTCAGTGGGAGACACCTGTGTTCCTTGTCCCTACTTGTAGTCACGTTGCTGAGCTTTGCATTCAACAATCATTGGCTTATATGCCAACATGCCAGATATTTTTGAGGACAGAACCTAGAATCACTGTGCAGCCCTACTCACTAGGCTAGAATGCTAGATTCCCAGCTTGCTTCTGGCCCAATGAACCTAAAATCCACCTTGGCACTGAAAGGCATATCTTATAACCAGTTTGAAATGAGGGGAATTTCTTCCAAATATATTTAGCTTTGAAGACTGAGTCTTCTATAATAGAAATGTAAAAAAGTTTGTGTCTCAAAAGCTTATCTCTTTTTCCCCAAGCTCAGTCAACTGGTGTAATACTCTCTGTTATCCCTTTTTATAAAACCTGTTTTTTTCTTGCATAATTTCTTAGGGAGGGTGGACAATGTTCCTTCCTCAAAGTAGATCTCCCAAATAAAAGATAACAGCAAAGAAGACTTCAGCACCGAATCCTTGCTGTTCACATTGCTTAACTCTCAGTTCATACTCTACTCATGCTGCCTGCAGGGTAAATCTGCTCTAGAGGAGACTAGTCCTAAGGAGTACAAAACCTGCCAGGCACAGCCAGAGACTGGTCCTTAGCCCTTTTTTGTTTACTGGTATAGCTATACCCAAACTGGCTGCATTACTCCACTGAAAAATAGGTTTGGGAAGCGTGCTATGTCAATAGCTACACAAAAGTATCTTTTCCTTTTAATAGGAAGGAAATACATAATCAGATTCCTTGGAGGGGTGGGGGGTGGGAGGGGGGAAGATAGAGGAACTTTTCTTCAAAAATCAGTTTTGGGGCAAAGTGCCTTTCTGAAGTTTCCAGTGAGACATCCCAACTTAAGGAAAGCATGGGGCTTCAGCTAACTTTTGTCACTGGTGTTTCTCACCTAACCACCTTTAGTTGTTCTGGATATCTTGCTTCAAAAGAGGAGAGTATCTCAGGTACCTAATGCAACATTACAAATTCTGTTCTGGAGACACTGCTAGAGGTTAGGAAATATATGTGTCTCTATCCTTTACCAAACCTAACATTGTGACAGTTTGACCCTCCTTGACCCAAAAGCTGCAGTTCGTATAGAACCTGCCTCCCATTTGCACCTACGGAAAAGAACAAGCTACTCACTTCTGGTATGCTGCAAGGCTTATTCACTTTGTGGTCAACTCTCAAATGTCTGCGAGAAGATTATTTGGGTTATGGATTATATGTGTCATGCTTTAAAAAACAGGAAATCCTTTTCTGACCTCATTCCACCCATGCTTATAGTCTCATTCTTAAAAGGTAAATACACTAAAGAGAATGATCTAGCATTTATTATATGTGTTTTGGTTTAGCCATGCTTAACTTTATGTGGTTATTCTGTCCCCTCCTCTCTCACTGTTCTGGGAGAGTTAACAGTATTTGTTTGAAATCTGCTGCTGTACAGTTACACAGGGGTTTGTATCTAAAGTACCATGAACACCTACAACACTGTAAAAACAGCCATAGTGATTTGGGATGGCTTATTCATGACCACTTTTTGCCCTCTCCAGTGTGTAACTAATTCCTGTTTTTCCCTTTCCCCCTATTCTTTGTACCTGTAAGCAATTGATTTCTTTTGATAGGAGGTGTGATTAATGTTGTCTTGGCTAGTTATGTGAGCTTTATGCATTTTGTTTCAGTGGTTTTAGTGCTTTGTACTGTGGTAATTGTATAACACTTAAATATTATAGATGCCTGAGACAAGATTAAATAAATAAAATTAAGTGCAGTATGAAATGTTATCCTCCTTTATTTTTCTTTGTATATTTTGGTTTATTTAATGAATAGCTTGCATTTTTCAACTAATATTTGTTAGGTGTTTAGCATAATAGTAATTTGGGGATTTCTATCCTGAATGGTTCTTATTTTTATACAAAGTATTGTATGACACTTATTCCAACTAAGTTGATTATTTTTCCTGTCATTTATTTTAGTTCAGTGTAACTGAGATACACTTCATAATAATAGGATAATAACATGCTTATTGATCTTATTTTAATCCTTCAGTTTTATCTTAAAATATGGCATTAGGAGAATTATTAGTTTCCCCTTTGTTACCAATGTTTATTGCCAAAATGTCTTATCTAATGAAAATATTTCATCTTCCTTTGTGGAATTTTAGACATTTAACACCAATTCAACAACTGCATTTCTGGACCCCATACACAAATATGTAAGGGTCTTTAATATTCTAACAAAAAAAAAATCAAATATTCAGGGGAATGATACATGAAACTCAATATAACCTGTCCACCTTTTGTAAGCCTTATGCTCTGAGAGGGGCTACAATGTTTGCTTGGATAATGATGACATTAGTTCTTAGATTAGAAACAAAAAAAGATTAAAAACCTGTGATTAGGTATATAGTAAATGTTTTTAATATGTATTTCTGTTAAATAGAGTAGAGTTTGTGGCATGTTTATGTCGCAGCACTCTCCAAACTATCAAGCTGCAATAAGGTCTTTTACCATCACATACTCTTCATGCCAGTCCCTCTACTGCCTTCTCCTCACCTTGCCTCATCCAAGGCCCCCTCTCTCTTCTCTTGCTTCGTCCTCTCTCTTCTTCTTCCTTGGCTGCTCTCTCTCCATTGCCTCTCAACCACTTAACAGAACCAGCCACAGCTGCACCTTGTCTACATGGGCCAACCCTCCACCCCTGAAGCCAGCCCACAGTTGTATATTATCAATGCTAATTAACCCAGATTCATTCCTCTACACGTTTATGACAACTGTGAAAGTTTTTTCCATTTTCTCTATGTTGCCAACTTATTAAAAGGTTAAGGTAGTTGTTTTCATGATTTAATATTCATACTGCACATGATACAGGGCATCTGTGCAACAAAAATAATGTTTTATTAAAACATATAAACATGCATTCAGTGTCACATCTAGGAATAAAGACTTGAAATTCTAGCCACAAGGTCTGATACAGTGCCCCCCTGTATGAAAAAGTAACCACTACACATTATTTGAAATTAATGGACTTGTTTTTCCTTTAAAAAGCACTCTGAATACCACCATAAAGCATTTTCATTTCACCCATTTTAATGGATGAAAAGCTGAGGTAGAATATTAGAGCAAAAATGTGTCAGTTGTTGTCCCAAGAAAAGTGCCCAAAGGCAATGAGATGCTGGTTTTGGTACCATGACATTTTCAGCAAGGCAACTTGAGTTCAACAGCTCTACAGTGAGTTCAGCAGCATCCTCTAACTTTCTTCCTTTTCCATGATTCCTTTGTCAGGCTTTTGTAAGGGATTTTGCCTAGATATTGTTTTGGATACAGCCGCAAACTCAGTGTTTGTGAGAAATATTGTTATCAGTGAGGGGATTTTTCAACTGAATTGCTTTGCTCATTATTAATTTTGTTATTTCACAAGTATGTTCAGATGTGTGTAGGGAATTTGTTTAGTAGCTTGTACTAAAAAAGTCAAACATTCACCAGTCTTTTTGGTTTCTCTCATTGATCATGTAGAATGATAATCATGCAATTAAGATATGTAAAAGTCAAAATGTCAATAAATATACATAATTTCAGCACTTTATTAAACTGGCAGGCAGGGGGGTCCTTGGTGGTACCTCCATAGCTCTGCAGGGGACCGGAGCAAGTGTGAGGAAGAAGTAAAGGTTGGAGAACCAGAAAGTTTGCCTGGAAGACCTTTGCTCAGAATGGCTCCTTCCTGGATGACCTCTGTGTTACACAAGGCTGATTCCGACTGTGATCCAACAAATATTCACATGGTTACCCTTCATTTATTGGAGAAAACTAACTGAATTTCACAAATTCAGCCTGCTTGCAAGGGCTTTCAGGATTAAGCTTTCTGACAGATGGTTTTATCATGGAAATAGTGAGACCTTTGTTATTTTCTTTTTATTTTTCTTCATTTTTTTAGATCTACCAATGGTGTTAAAGCATCTATTATTACAGGAAAATTTAATGAGAAAACTTACTGATCTTAATACAAACCTAGAGATATTCGATTTTCTGTTACTGCTTTATTTGAGCACAGTTGTATACTGTCTTCTTCCACTGTTGGGCACCAATTACTGCCAAAATGTCTCTGGATATACATATACATATAACTTATTTATTTATTTATTTTTAATAAGGCCAAGTATAACCATTCACTAATGAATTACTGTGTATAACAGGAGTGCAGAAAATTTGCAACTGTCAATTCTGGCTGATTTTCAAAATTGTGTGCAAGTGTTAAAAAAATGACCTGCCAGTCTGTGCTAGTGATTAAGGTCCCACTCAGATTCTTCAGTGATTTCAAAAGGGTGTTTATCCTTGAGTGGTTATTTCTGTATGAATCCGTCCATCTCATACCTAGCATGTGAAAGGCTTACTGTCTGAATTAGGGATAAAATGATAGCTCCAATGACAGCACTGTCCGTTTTTTGGGTAGTTTGAAATCCCATAGGATGAAATACTGGCCCTATTGAAGTCAGTGCGACTTTTGTCATTGATTTTCAGCCTAAATTATTTGTTAATTAGCTGTATCTACTGATGGACTGTATTATAACAGGTGTTTTTTCTGAGGACCAGAGTGTTCCCTGAGGGAGTAATGCGCTTTTCCTGACTTTAAGCGTGAGATATGCCCAGGTTGGGTTTCTTAAATTCTGTGTAGGTCATGGAGGGAGAGAGATGGAATCCACAGTCCTCTCAAGAGGGTGATTCACAGCACCTACATTAACCTCTTTCTTCAAAGTCTCCTCTAAAGAATTGTATTTCTCTTTGTGTTTGTTGAACATACAGCAAGCCTAGGAAGATCACAGACCTCAGATGAGGAGTTTGGACCATATGTGGTGGGGTTGCATGGCAAGGTTTTGGTAGCAGAGGGGCTACAGGAGTGGATTCTGTGAGAAGCTGCTAGAAGCTTCCCCCATGTTCAACAGAGCCAGTGCCAGCCCAGCTCCAGGATGGACCCGCTACTGGCCGAGGCTGAGCCCATCAGTGACAGTGGTAGCGCCTCTGGGATAATGTATTTAAGAAGTGGGGAAAAAACCTGCACAAGGGCAATTGCAGCCAGAGTGAGGAGTGAGAATATGTGAGAGGCACACCCTGCAGGCACCCAGGTCAGTGCAGAAGGAGGCAGGAATGGATCCAGGCGCCGGAGCAGAGATTCCCCTGCAGCCCGTGGTGAAGCCCATGGTGAGGCAGGCTGTCTCCATGGAGGTTAGCGGTGGAGAAGATACCCACCTGCAGCCCGTGGGGGACCCACAATGGAGCAGGTTTGCTGGCCGGGCTTGTGACCCCACGGGGGACCTATGCTGGAGCAGTCTGTTCCTGAAGGGCTGCACCTCGGGGAAGGGACCCATGCTGGAGCAGTGTCTGAAGGACCATCTTCCGTATGAGGGACCCCATGCTGGAGCAGAGGAAGAGTGTGAGGAGCCTCCACCTGTGGCAGAAACAGTGTGTGATGAACTGACGGCAGCCCCCATTCCCTGTCCCCCTGTGTCACTCTGGGAGAGGAGATAGAGAAAATTGGAAGTGAAGTTAGAGTCTGGAAAGAAGGGAGGTGTTTGGTGTAAGGGGTTTTTAAGATTTGATTTTATTTCTCATTATCCCACTCTGATGTGATTGGTAACAAATTAATTTCCCCAAGTCAAGTCCATTTTGCCCATGAGGGTAACTAGTGAGTGATCTCCCCCTGTCCTTAAGTGGACCCATGAAACTTTCATTATGTTTTCTCTCCCCTGTCCAGCTGAGGAGGGAGTGAAAGAGTGGCTTTGGTGGGCACCTGGTGTCCAGCCAGGGTCAACCCATCACACCCCAGAAACAGTATGCTCACCCAGGGAATTTTGCCTCTGTGTTGAGGGGCGTCACATGGCAAGCAAAGAGCGATCCTCAGTGTCTATGAGGAGGTGAGCAGGTATTTCACAGCCCTTGCTGCACCTTGAAAATAAGATTAGTCAATTTTCTCAGCTATGAATGAGAAATCTATTGCATCCCCAGAAAGAAAGACCTGGAAGAGCTAAATGAAGGTCAGTGTCTCCTTCTCAACCCCATTTCTTTACTTGCCAGTGTGAGGGAAGCCATGGCATTAAGCTCCGTGATATTCTGGGAGTAAGAGCTGGGGAGGCTGGGAAGGCCTCTTGTCCTACTGTACACTGAAATCTGTACACGTTCTAATAAAAGCGTTTTGGTGTATGTATTTACATTAAATAAAGATACTTATAGTGGTTACACAGAAACTAAATGTTCACCTAGCCTGGTACTGATCCAACACATGGTATTCAGTGATAGTATAACAGTTGCTGCACATACAGAGGTCTATTCAAAGAATTCAGTACCCAGAGGCGTTTAAAATCAGTATCGATTCAAACATCCATCTCTGCAAATGCAATCAGTGTGCAGTAGGAGGCATAACCTCCTGACAGAGGCTTTCAGATAATGACAGTGCTTGAAACATCTAGGAATGTTCCACAGGACAACAGTTGAAGAACCACTCATAAGGGTCCTCTCACTCATGAGTGATCCAGTTTTAGTTGTAGAAAAGGGCAAAGGTATGAGCCTTATCTCTCTCCTACCTTCCTCTGTGCTGGACAAGAGTTGTGTATTTACAAGACCAAATAAATACAGAGATAGTGGGTGAAATCACACTTGTTTTTGAATAGGTGAGTGGCCCATACCTTCAGTGCAAGCATGCCTTTATCTAACAGGTTTAGAGATTTGAAAAACAGATTCCTTTGTGGGACTTGATCTAGAAGGTGCTGAGTATTTCTTACATATGAGCACTAACTTCCATTTCCTGCTCAAGAGAGATTTGGGTGTTGTGGTTTCTTTGGTTTCTTTAATGCTTGCCCCACACACACACCCCCACGCACCCCCATAGTAGGAAGTGTCTTTTTTGGCCCTTTTTTCTGAATGAGGAGTGAACTGCATGCATCATCAAGATCCAAAATGAAGAGCGTATGAGCTGAAAGAAAGAACAGATTTTGCCCATCACTTTGCCCAAACCTTGTTGACTGACATGGATTATTTTGAATTATTATCTTTTTAGCTGCACATCTTCATCAATGTGCAGTTTGTTTCCTTGGGCTGTGCTCTGATTTCCAGAATCTGATGTAGCTTCTACAACACTTGTTGTAGGGTTTTGTGGGAGAGAGGTTTGGTCGGATTTAAGCTGGCTTCTTTCTCCATATTCTAAAATTATATAAAATCAAATATTATAAATCTGTTTTATAAAGCAAATTTAAGAATTTTTGAATGATGTTGCACCTGTAATGTAGACTTTAACCTTGTTGTAGACACAAATAATAGAAATGATCTGAAGTCTCTGCTTACAGATTTCCTTTAGAAAACATTTACTGATTATACCTGACTTGTTTTTCTATGTCACTGTAAAGACAAAGCAAATGCTGATTAAAGCAATTAAAACTTTCCTTTGTTTGCAGAAAGAGATGTATTCAGATACAGCTTTTTTCTTTGTAGACATCTTAATAAGCACCAGCAGATTGAAATTAAATCTGTCATCAGTTATATTTTTTCTTAGACTAACTGTCTACTTCACATACATATTAAGAAAGATTTGTTACCAAAGCTTCCTTATATGTTTTCTATTTGTTGTTGTAAAATGGTAAATGTTGAAATAACACTAGATCTATCAATCTGATAATATAATGCAATACATCTGACAGCTGAAGAGAGGAAAAAATGTAATGAGTTATATAGTATTTGGAGCAGTGCATTTTTTTGTTGTTATGGTTTTCTTCAAAAACACAACTGTGCTGTTTGGGTGTCTGCCACCATGGAGGGATATAAAGCATTATTGTGGATAGAGGATTCAGCTTTAGCAGAATATAAATTAACTGCCGTGTAAATATAAACATCAATTAAGTTCTGTCACTTGTTAAATATTTATTTACTAAAATGATTTAAGCAGAAAAGCTTGCTGAGGGGAAAATTGTCTACTTCTATCTGCACACTGCTGGTACCTCTTAGGAGCCTGCTTTGTTTCTATCGTTTCTTTATTTATAATCTCTTATGTGTGGTTGCAGAGGTTGCTATTTCAAGCAGCTGAAAATTTAAGGTGCATTTCTCACCAATGTTGAGCGGTATTAGACATGTAACTCCCATTAATGCTAATGGGAATTAAGCATATAAATACCTTCTTGCATTAGTGGATAAGTGGACTCTCATTTTCTAAGGTGATGCAGACTTCATCTGTGCAACCAGAACATAGTTGTACCTGAAAAGATCAGAGCAGTGCCTAGATACAGAGGAGAAAAAAAAAAACCAAAACATTTGCAGTGTATTTATCCTTTTATTTTGATTATCTTAACAGAATAAACTGTCAATAGCTTTCAAACGATGGTTAGGATTACAGAAACTCATGGGCAAACATTGTTTAGTTGCATGGTCTTTCTCCACTCTTGGCAAGATGGTATACGAAGAGATACTTATGACACCCAGTAGTCTTCATTTGTTTCTCATATTAACAACATTATTCAAAAATGGGTTTCTTTTCACTTCTATTGTCATAAAATAAGTACATCAGAATAAAATCTCACAAAACAGAAGCTACAGAATGAGTAATTTATACTACTGAAATATCCATGTCACCATTTTTCTTTCCCAAAAGAATAATTCTATTACCCTCATTTGCTCTTTGCGTTACGCTGGATCCCATATTTATGTGTTACGCTGGATCCCATATTTATTTGGCTCAGGCAGATGAGAATTATTTCAATAAGAATCTAGATATTTTTAAGACATGTTTATAAAAAATTCAGAAAAGGAATCTAGTCCTAATCTGGAAATACAGATTGATTGGAAACAAATGCCATCCCACAATGAAAATTCCTTGTTTATGGCTTAACTTTTTTTTCAGATCATTTAAAATACAGAATGCTTCCATCTGATGTATAAAAATGAGTGAGATCAGATACACAGACATAAGAAGACACTGAGAAGTTCTAAATGATCATTATAACATTAAACTTCATGTGCAGAAAACTAGCTCTTTGGAGCCCCGTGGAAATTTTAAAAGGCAGATTCAATTTTTTAAGCCTTAATGGATTTCTAGACTAGGCACATACTCACTCCTAGATTTACCTTTTAAAGATCTTTTTAAATACAACTAATCACGTCCACACAGAACCAAAGCAGTATGTACAGAACACACCAAAAACTTTAAGTGGTCATTGTTAAAAGGCTCAAGAGGTAGGTACTTAATTGCCATAAATACTAATTCCCAAAAGTTCTTTTTGCATTCCCATCTAAATTTTCAATAATGATAACAATCACACAAACTGTTTCAAAATCCTAATCAAATTCCTTCTTGGTGCATTCATAAAATGAAATGCTGATGCAGCACATTCTGTTTAATTGAGATACACTTAAACTAGGAAGTCCGCTTAATCAGGATGTCTCCCTGGGAACAATTTAAGTCCAATGATACTTAATGGCAATGACTACTGCTTAATGGGGATGGCAGTTCTGCTTAATTGAGATTTCTTCCAGTGATGTAGTAGTTTACAGCTGTACACTTTTAAATAACTGAGACTAATTTTGTTATGGTTTATGTTTTACTAAATGTATTTTAAGTAAATGTGATGAATTACATGGAATAACACTTGAAAAATGTTAGTCTTTGTAGCAAACAAGGCCTTATAGCACTAAAAAAATCTATCCAAGGCAAAGCAGGAGGAGATATGCCAGAAACGTGTTAACTAAAAACAGTAGCATTAGAGGAAACAAAAAGTTTGTCCTGTAGGTTTGGGTGGTTTTGGTGTGAAACCTCTAAAACAAGTAGGTTTAGTGGAAGAAGGCTCCATAATTCAGTTTTCAGTCTAGATCAGTGTCTTCTGAACTTTTGAGTGTCAAAAGATGGGGCAGCAAATAAACAAGGGGCAGCAAGTGTTAGGCAGCAACCTAAAGACCATAGGGGTCAGCAGAAAAAGCAGCAGATATGGCACGTCCACTGTGTGCATATTGTGGAGGGCAGGAGAAGAGATCTCCAAGGTCTCTTTGTGGATGTTCATGACAAGATCCTCTCATATATAAAGTGTGTCATGAAAGCAAGCAGGAAGCAATGTGTTTAACATGCAGCTATTCAGTGAAGACCTGTGTGCAACAAAAAGGGGATCAACCATCTGAATAACGGGTAGAGTAGAACAACTGCAGGATGGATGATAAAGAGAGAAAAAGCATGTAAGAAAAGGGTCCAAATCCTAGTCTAGTCACATCTTGAAGCACATCATGGAAATAAAGTGGAATGTAATCTGTCCCTCATGGGTACCTAATCTAGTGGCTGTATGGAATTGGTAATGAACTGTGTATTTGATCTGCTTGAAAGGCCCCATCACCTACACTAGAAAGCACGTGTATGTTGTAAAGGTAGGTGAGATTATTATCATAGTACAAATGGTTGAGAAGCATAACTGTTAATGCTTAACAGAACTACTGTGTACCTGTGTTCAACACACCTAAACTTTCTAGCCCTTACATCCAGACCGTGACTTGGGATGTGAAACCATAGACTTAAACGTGAGTCAGTGGGGTTTTGTTAGACCAGCTGAGCCATAGGATGCACTTGTAAAACAGGGAAGTTCAGTGCCATGAGTAGATGAAGAGACAGGCTACAATTATGCAAAGGAAGGCTTAAAAGGCTATAATGTTGAAAGAGGACTTCTCTTCTGGGGGACAACTAGACACGAACTTTACAAGAGGAATTACCAATTTTGAAAAAGAAAATTTTATACAGTGGACTCTGCATACTAAAGAAATGTTGCACAGCTATGTCAGTTGATAAGAATATTCATCAGCTTTAAATCTAACATGTTTAAACCTTTTAAAAACATTTGAGTAAATCCAGCACTTTTAAGGCAGTAGGATTGTGTGGCTAAGGAAGTCATCATGCTGTCATGTTTCACAGCACTGTCAGCCTCTAGCTCTGCAAATGGTGCTTAGTTTCTTATCTTCAGCACCTTGACCATCCCCTACCCTGTTCAATAATGAGACTGCAGGTCATGTCAAATTTAGTGTGGTTGCTTTACAATGTGCACAATTAGAAAGAAATTTGCTATGGTCTTTAAAAAGTAAAAATGCAATCATGTTTTGCTTAATACTTCCTTCCACTATTTCCTACTTGGTAGCCACCGCACAAACTCTTAGAGGTGGAATTTAAAATATGACACTCTGTCAAGGCTACAAAAATCCTGAATAATCTGTAGCAAATCAACAACTTCCATATTATCAGCAAAGGAAGGTGGTTCAGACTTGTTGAACCCTGGTTATTATAGGCTTGAACAACTCCTGATACAGAGGAGAGATATGCATGATTATGCAGGCAAGCACAAGTTAAGTAAGGCTGACTCCTGCTCACTGCAAATCTAATTGACAATTTTGTTGCCCTTCTCTAGCTATTTAAGAAGAGTAGTGAGGTCAATGGTAATGACATGTCTCATGGTTGGAAAATGCCACCCACTTGGTCTCTTTTTACAAGGTATTGATTTCAAACTTCTAAGCTCAGCTTTGTTACAAGGAAAAAAGATCTTAAAGAGCCTTATTGAGTGAATTTTCTGCTTGTGAAAGGTGACTGGCTGACAAATGCAGGGATTGAAATGCTCTGTTTTTGCAGAGGCGGTGCTGTACATTTGCTTTCCTTAAGTATTACACTGTCATTTCAGCATCCACTTCCTCATGTTTACATACATATTTCAACCTTGATCTTGTGGGATTATTCCTAGACTGATAGTTTCTACACCTTAGACTAATTCCAGAGACATATAGGAAAAGGCCTCTATTAATGACATTTGCCAACATTGTTAAAAGTCTTTTCAATATTGCTTACTTTAAAGAAATAGGAATATAGTCTTCTTGTTGTGATCATCCTGATTAACAAAAACAAAGCAGGATAGAAACAGAAACAGGATAGAAATGGTGCAGCCGAACATTCCATTTCTGTAAACAATTCTCAAAACTAACACACTTGAACAAATGAATCTGAGTCTCCTACTGACCTAAAAGCCAGGAAAGCACCTTGAATTCATATAGTATAAAATTCTGTTTATTAAGTAAGAAAGAGACTGAAACAGAAACAGTTTCTCTGATGCCAGAAAAACAGTAACAAAATATGTCTGTTTTACTTCAGCCATTAATAAAACTTTCTGGCAAATATCATTAACTGTTTTCTGTACACACTTAGTAATATTTATAAGCCATATGGCATCAGAGGAATGGGTTATTCCTCATTTGCTAAAACCAGACCTGTGTTTAAGAGTGACTTACATGTACTTTGCTGCTATCTAACATACACAAAGAAGATATAAGATAAACGTGTGATTTTTTTCCCTAGTCAGAACACATTAATGAAATAGAACTAAACCTTGACATTTCAATGGTTGTCTTAACCCCTAAATAACTTTGGAGTTACTGCATATGGAGGTGTGACAGCCTCAGAGTACTTCTCCTACAATTTAAGTTCATACTGTGATGGATTCCATCCCCTGACATTTTGGAGGCAGCTGGCACTCAAAAACTTGTGAAAATTATTGATTAAAAACCTGATATTTCACCACTGGCTATTTGCAACGATGTAGTGTAGTATTGTCCTTCTGAGAGCACTAGACAGTTTGTGAGCAGTGTGATGAACTCTTTGTATTTCTTCTGAAAGTATAGGTTTTACAAACAGTTGCTAATGTAGAACTCTTTCACTAGAAATTTGATTTAGCTCCAGACTGTACACCTACATTTAGGTGTGCAAAGACAAATGGTTACACATAAGGTAAGTGTTTGCCAAAGCAATTGATGGAATCTAAAAAGTGGCCAAAAGCCAAAGTTGGCAAAACTTAAGCATCTACTACTATTTAAGATGCCTCAGAGTATTTGAGACAGTCATATGTCCTGGTATTTAAGGCACAGAACCCATGGAAGACACTAGATGGAGAAGTTAAATTATTTCAAATGGTACTGATTTTTTCTGGTTTGAGAACTGAGCCCATTTTGGGAGAGGCCTTTTTGAGTAGCTCTCCATTGCCTACAAGAAGAATTCAGTCAAATCCCTCAAATAATGACATCTACATTTAGACAGATAAAGTCATATGTCTGCTATCTGAAGCTAAAGTCCATATTGGGTATCTAAAGTTTAGTCTAATCCTTATATAATGGATGGTCTACAAGCAGTTTAGAACCATGTCTGAACCCAGTTAGCAGATATGCTTCCTTGCACTAGATGAAATGTGACAGGAGAGAGACAGTCTTTCACTTTAGTTCCCTTCCTATGGCATAAAGTAAGATTTCCATCTCACATAAGGACTCATAAAAGTGAAACTTTTCCCCTTTTTTTACTCTCTGTACCATATTGAGTAATCCCATACTCTTTCTGTAGTGAGTGGAAATGCTGTAGGTACTGCCAAAAATTATTCTTTTTATAGAAGAGTTGAACTGCTGTCTGGTCATACCTACCTCTCCCCATCTTATAAAAAATTTAGAGAATTAGTAGCTGTAGTAGTAGTAGTATCTTTGCCTAATAACTTATGGTATTAGTCCAGGTATCACTTATGGTTCAGTGATACCTGGACTTGAGTAAGGCCCTTGATACTGTCTCTCATAAGAGCCTCATAGACAAGCTGTTGCTGTACAGGTTGGATGAGCAGCAAGGTGACTTGAAAACTGTCTAGACCACTGGACCCAGATGGTGGTGATCAGAGGCACAAAGTCAAGTTGGAAGCCAGTAACTAGCAGTGTACACCAGTGATCCATACTGTGTCCATTCTTGTTCAATATCGCCATCATTAATGATCTGGATGATGGGGGACAGTGTACCCTCAGCAAGTTTGCAGATGACATAAAACTGGGAGGAATGGCTGTTACACAAAGGAGTCATGCTGCTATCCAGAGGGACCTTGACAGCTTGATGAAATAGGCTTATGAAGAGGGACCTTATGAGGTACAAGCGCACAGTCCTGCACCTGGGGAGAAATAACCCTGTGTATCAGGATGTGTTTGGGGCCACCCAGCTGGAAAGCAGCTTGGCAGAAAAAAGGTATGGGCATCTTGGTGGACATCAAGTTCAACATGAACTAGCAGTGTGCCCTTGAGGCAAAGAAGGTGAATGGTATCCTGGGCTGCATTAGGCAAATTACTGCCAGCAGGATGAGGGAGGTGACCCTTCCCCTCTACTCAGCACTGGTGAGGCCATATCTAGAGTGCTGTGTCCAGTTCTGGGCTCCTCACTACGAGAGATACATGGACACACTGGAGAAGTGTGTCTCTGGAGAGGTCCACTGAGGTGGAGCACCTCATCTATGAGGAATGGCTGAGAGAGCTGGGGCTGTTTAGCCTCGAGAAGAGAAGTCCTGGTGGGGAGGCAGGTATCTTACCAATATGCATAAGTACCTGAAGGGAGGGTACAAACAGGACAGAGCCAGGTGTTTTTCAGTGGTGCCCAGTGACAGGACAAGAGGCAATGGGGTACAAACTGAAACATGGGAGCTTCCATCTGAATATCAGGAAACATTTTTTTACTTTAAGGGTGACTGAGCCCTGGCACAGGTTGCCCAGAAAACTTGTGGAGCCTCCATCTTTGGAGATAATCAAAAGCCATTTGAACATAGTCCTGGGCAACTGGCTCTAGGTGTCATTGCTTGAGCAGGAGGGCTGGACCAGATCACCTCCAAAGGTCCCTTCCAACCTCCACCGTTCCGTGATTCTGTGATTCTGTGATTCTGTGATTCTGTGATTCTGTGATTCTGTGATTCTGTGATTAGAGTATTCATCAAAGATGTGAATGACTTGGATTCAAGCCTTCATCTATCTGATTTCAAATAACAAACCTGGATCTTCCAGATGAGAATAAACTGCTACTCAGGCAAGACTTTGAGGTTCTATACTTCAGGGTTAGTTACAAAGCCCTGTACATGCTTTAAATACTATGGCCAAGGTTGCAGGGAGATAAACACAGGTCTTTTAACAGTGCACTAATTCCCTGTTGAATCACTTCTTCTTACTCTGGTTGCCTTTTGAAGCATTCTTACAGGTGCTAAGAAATTTATATTGAAAAACATACTTGCAAGATTTCCTGTATAAAGTGTTTATCTTCACTTCTTGCTTTGAATAAAGGGCGGTGCTTATCTGCACTGCCATGGGGGAAAGACTGTGACTCAGAAGCTTGTAATCATTCCCTTGAATCTCCCTTTTGTTATGCTTTTTTACAGTGCAAACCAGCCTTGCCAGCTTATGACCACTAAAATCCTGAGAAGACACAACAAATTCTCTACCCGTTCCCTATTCATTCCAATCCCAGCCCTGTAGTTGTGGGCAAAGGAAAAACCAAGAGTTCTGAAAAGCCTTAAGTAACTACCTAGGCAAGATAAAAAGGCACTCTGCCCATTTTATTCACTGTGTGTTTTCACTGCACAAAGGATGTCTTTACTTTAACATTGTTAAAAAAGGAACAAATGACAGATAAGGTTTTATTTTGATTCTTAACTCCAATGAAAATGGTCTCCTGTGAGTATTGGGCAAATTAGCAAATATTCAATTGAAAAACAGCTCAGAAAGTAGACGTGCCCATAAGCACCTAGGTGATTCCAGGGTTCTGTGCCAGGTGAAGAGGGGTTATCCTATTATTATATAGAATAATAGAATGCTTATTTTATATCTGCAGCTCTGCCAACTCTTCTTGTACTTAAAACCCCAGCCCTTAAGTCATGTGAATGTGCTCAGATTTCATTTTAAATAGGAAAAGGAAGTTTCTAGCATCACAGTTGAATGAAAGCTTGAAAACAAGAACTTCAAAGACCTAAAACCAAGACAAAAAGAGAGATAGAATTAATAATTATATGTTTGTGTACATTACTTATATATATATATACACACATATACACATACTTATCACCAGCTCTGGTTATTAAGACAGTCTTCTCTTTAAAGCCATAGCTATTATAGTGTGGGCTGGTAAACCTGTGTCTATCAATTTTTGGTACAGACTTATATATGTACATATAGCTTGTTGATGAATGAACTTCAACCAATACAATAATTAAATATTACCTTAACAAAAACTATGAAAATCATTCTCCAAACTACAGTTTCCCAGTGTAATAGAGAGATATGATTTTGGTATTACTGATGTGAACATCAAAATATAGGACTGCCAGTATTATAAAAAGAAGCTAGTTTAAAGTTTCATCATCAGAGTCTCTCAGAACCTCATCTAACTTCAGCAAATAAAACCTAGGCTGTGCATTTACTAAAATGAAAAAATATATAGTCTACACACATTATTTTATTGTTTAAATGGTTCTCATTCATGTTTCATTTCAATAATATTTCCCCAGCTTGTAAAGCTTATGTTACATTGAGCTCCTCTTTAAATTCACAATGCATAAAACTGCCAGGTGGCCTAATAACAGAGTGCATTAACAGATTGAACTATAAATCAGATGGTTGTGTTCACATACTGTAAAAACACCACCATTTTCTTTCAGATCTGAGTTTGTACACAGATTCCTCAGAGAGTGAGATTGCTCTCAAATATTAAAAAAGCCCATATAGCTCGATTTTAACATTAAGATTGATTTTATATTTCAAACATAAAACTGTTCTTTTCAATTCTACCAGAAAACGTACACAAAATATGATCTAGTTTTGACACGAAAGAAAGGGGGGGGGGGGGGATGGGGGGGGAAGAGGGATTTCAATGTTTTTACTGATGCAACAGTAAGAATGTGACTCTAAACGGAAAGTACAACTTGGAGCCTTTGTTACCACTGAAAAATGTATGACCTAGAAGAATTTAACCCCTCTAAAAAGCGTCAACAACAATCATAGGTTAAGAATATTCTGGTGAGGGATATATAATAGTTTCTAGTGAATGCATTGACAGGCTTCTTAAAATAACCTTTTCAGTGAGTTTCATTTTGGTTTCCCTTACTAAAACATAGTAAATTTATTTCTGTGGGACTAGAAACAGTGAATAAACCTGAAGGCGGCAAGATTTCATTTTAGAAACCTTTAAGAACAGGAAAAGGGCATTATTTGTATATATACATATCTCTTTTACAGATCTAGTTTTAAAGCAGAAATTACATTTTTCTGATATTTTGTTTCCAGAAAAGGCAAAGCAACAATGAAATCCATCAGTTGAGGTTCATAAGTTCATAGGATAATTCATGTTGCGGGGGAACTCAGGAGGTCATTTAGTCCAATCTTCTGCTCAAAGCAGGGTCAGCTGTGATGAGCTCAAACCAGGTCAAGCTCAGGTGTTCATGCAGTTTGTTTTCGCTTCAAAACACTGGATACACCATCTATTTTTCAGTATCTATTATTATTATTATTACAATACATGCATGGTACGTTTGCGGCTAGAAGAACTAAGTAGGATCATTCTAACTGCTAACTTCTGAATAAGATTGCAGAATCCCATCTCAGGCAGCTTGCGATCTAAGAAAAATATGTATATAGAAATAGCAATAAATATATGGTTAGCATTTATGTGCCAAGCCATGTGAGATACCTCTTTTGAGAGGAAATATTTAGAAGAATAAAGGAATCACAATCTCATACAGTAAAAGAAAATTATTTTCATCAAGTGAGTGAAAACTATAAATCTATACCCCTGAGGCTCTCATCAAGCAGAAATTTGTCAGAAGTAGGGCACCAGAAAATAAATAACGGCTATTCAAATAGCAATGAAACAGAATAGCAGCTGAGGATGTTAAGATACACTCTGAATTTTTTTTTCTTTATGTACGGGGGATATATCTTTCTATATGCCTGTACAAGGTATAGGAAAGACTGGATGCAAATGAAAAAAAAAGGTGTTAACAATGCTGGTGTGTTTTTTAGAGAAGTAGCTCCTATAGTTTTTAAATGATCAGTGGTTTTGTGTGTAATCTCTGGGTCAAAGACCATGGACAGAATTTTAAAAACAACCAGATGACTTAAGAACAATGCTATTTCTTTAAACTGCTAAACAGTTCATGTTCTATGACTTTCAACATTACCTAAGAAGTCTAAGGTTGGCTTTCAGGAGAGAGAATGACATGAAAAATAAAGAATAATTTAAGCCCATAAAGTGTTCAGACATAGATGACCAATTTTGCCCTCACAACCCCTGAAATGCTACCTCAGCTTATTTTTCTGAAGTTTTCCAGAGGATGTTTCCCATGAGAATATTTGCATCCTACCAATGTTTTTCACAATGTACAAATGTGCATCACAGTGCTAAAGGTGTAATCAACCCCCAAAATTAACAGTATAAAACTAAAACATTGAAACCCCTTTGCAGGTGCTCCTGCTAAAGGCTGTTCTAGACAAAAGGAAGTTCATGTCTGTATGTCCTGTGAAAGCAGACAAGGAATCAGGAATGAGATTCATCTCACTCTTAGACACTTAAAAATTATTTTCTCAAGGTACATGTACACAATCAAATAACTTAGCTTCTTAGTTCATTCCTGGGTCTCAATTCCCTAGTTTATCACATTACTTCACTCCTTGGTTTGATTTTTTTGTTAACTGTTTAGTTCCCTCCAAAACAAAACAAGCTTGGTTTTGGTGATAGTTTGTGACAGCAGTCATTCATGAAAGACACACTAGGCAAAACTGAGCCAGCCCTGGCTTTCTCTGTCACATACAGTTCCAAAACTCTTCCTCAAACAGCTTTACACCCTCCAGCCAGGCCCCGGGATATGAAATGTACCCTCAGTTTTGTGTTATAAACACACCATCATGGTAACCTGCAACACAGGTTTCACATCATTTCAGACTCTTTGAAGTAGATGAAACTCTTTCAGACTTTGAAATCGATGAAATTAGATTAAAAATAATGCTTTAGGTTCACAGGGGTGCACACAGGGATAGGGGTCACCTGTTACCAAGTCCATTGTGGATGGAGGCAAGCTGTTTCAAATGAGTCTACCCACGAGCAGTGTGAAAGTGAAGCTCATGAAGGTGAACCACTTGTACTACTTGGCCTGAACAAATACCTTTACTAATAGAGTCCTCCAGAGTGGATATGGATGTTAAGAGTACATAGAGCACTAGTCTAAGTTACTAAGTCTGGCTTCCGTTATCCCCAATGGACTGTAAGCTGACCAGTTTAGACTTAAGCAATTGACCAGTAAATGCTTAAGATGGATGAGATCAATCCCATCAGTGTAAATCATGACAATATAAGGACCATGCACCTCAATGAGTATACAATAAACTTGGGGAAATAAAAAAATGCATTTAAGATTAGAAGAATTACACAATTAGTAAAAAGTTTAGAAATGGCTTAAAAGCAACAGGTGGGGAATAAAAGATGCAGACAAGAACAGAACTGCTGGCTTGGGGACTGTTCTTGCAACAAGCTGTTGATATTCATTCTCTAAACCCAGAAGCTTTATTTAACTTTGCAGTTCACCCTCCTCTGGTCTCCATTGTCTTCCTCCATCTACTTAAAGGCATTTTCCTACAAACTTTACATTTTAAATAAATGTTTCTAAACCCACTGCGCTGGCTCAGCTCACACAGGCACAGGCTAGGGAAGGTGCTCTCTCAGTCACTGTGCTTCATTTTTCTGAGTGACAAAGAAAATTATTAGGGGACTGGGGTGTGTGTCAACACTGTGAATAGACTAACGTAACACACAAATACAGAGACACTGCTGTGGGGGAAATAAAAAGAAAAAAATCTGCTTTTTCCCAGAAGATCCAAGCCTAAAAGGAGACACCAGGAGCTGAAACAATCTCACTACGTGATCCTATTACAACCACCAAACTGGGAAATTTGAGTCATTGTTTGTATAACTACCCCATGGATGCACACCTGCCTGCCAAAGGATTGCAATTTAAATGCTTTAACTTTCACAAGGTCAGTTGTGGTTACTCCTCCTGTTGGGACCCTGGAGCATGGGTTGGAACAGTACAAATGAATCAGGCCTGTAATATGCAGGCTTCAGCTCCTTACCATCTGACTGTATGTTGTTGACATCTCTCCTTTGGTTTTTAAATAGAGAACACTCCCATAAAGAAGAAATCAAGGTAAATAAATCCTAACGTTAAAAGTGGACATGAAAATTAATATACGATAACCTCAGAACAGTGATATAGTGATATGCCCAACCCTGATATAGTTCTGCATTTTTCCCCATTCTTATAACATTTCACACACCTGTAGCTTTTCACTATGATGTGGGAAAACTTTCTGGTTCAAAGGTATCTTAAAACATGCAACAGCTGATATTTACAGTTACAAGTGTTGCAAAGTGATGCCCTTTAGCACTGCACAACATGAAATTTAAATAATGATGATCATAAGAAAGCTTAGAACAAAGAAGCATAAAGGAAAGGAGTTCAATTAATGACTGCAATTTGCAAATGCTCAAGTCTTTACAGAATTTTATTTCTTCATTTTAATTTGCATTTCTACAGTAACAAAAGGTATTTATCTCAGCACATGTACCTCAGGAAAATATTTAAAAATCCAGTTCATCTGCATATTCAAAATCACTGGCATCCTCAGCATATGTTACTGGATAACTGAAAATCAAGGAGTAGCTGAAGTCCACATATTGTTCTAGGAGAAATATTGATTCTCTGATGCTCCTCTGTTCTTAGCTCATCTAATTTCTTCCTCTGGGTGCCCAAAAGTCCCTGATCTTTTATTTTTCTCTCCAGAGTCTGTAATAGTTTCTTTTTTAAAATAGCTAGGACTGGAACACAGAATTTAGAAAATTCCAACCACAATGGGCACAATAAGTGTGTTGTCCCTCTAAACAGACAAAATGTCCATTGAAAAATTAGACAATCTAATGATGACGCAACTTGAGTATCAACCCCCCTCCTATTTTCATACTTGTGAAGCCTAGTGCCTTTCCCCATGTTTTGCATTGAAGTGCACGAGACACACAGATTAACAATGTAACCATAAAGCATGCTGAGATGGCTGCCAAAATATATTTTTGTTTCTTTTGCTTACTATTTTCAGCTAATGCATTCCCGCTATCTAACATTCAATGCAAGTATTTATTCAGCTTCATTTAATTTCTTATTATGACCTGCCTTTTTGTCAATAGTGCATTTGGAGAGCATATTTTCAATGCTCCACACAGTAAGATTCTTACTGCTAATGTCTTGACAGAAATTGGGATATTGATGCCAAATTGTGGGTATTGATCTAAATTTGTTTCTTGCCCGTACTGAACCAAAAAGGCAGTATACAGGTTGTTGCTTCTCGTGCTGTCTTGTGCTGTACTGTTCTGGGCTGGAATGACTTTTTTGTTGCTGAACCATAGATCCAATGATCTAGAGCTTACCACAGATTTTTTATTGATGTTCATGATTTGCTTTCAAGGAACAATTCAGATTTTCCCTCTGATTTCATATAGAGATAGTATCTTATACAAAACTCAGAAGACTGGAAATGTGAGGATTTCGATAAAGGGATCTGTGAAGGTATGAAGTTTTAGTTGGTCCCTACTTCTAGATATGCAAAGGTCTGTGCACCCACAGCAAATCATGGCAGTGAGAGTTGATGGAGTCTATGTGTACCATTTTCAACCAGGAACAACCAAAACTGATGTGGTACAATGCATGGCTCTAAATGTGCAAGGCTGATACACACAAGAGTTGCTACAAGTGTCTAGAATAACTCAGCAAGCACTATCTGACCTGCTTACACTAGATGTGTATGTTTCAGAACAAAAAAGAGAAGGTTTTAAAGAGGTAAGTTAAAGCCAGAAAGCCTATTTCATACTATCTACTGGATCATATAATCTACCTGAAAAAAACTTACTTTCAAGCCAACTCTAGAGCAGAAAGTTGTGCCCCTCTTGATAAAGAAGGAGTTGGAATTTACACAAAGCTGAAGAAAGCTGACAGAGGAATACAAGTGGATTTTCTAGCAAACAGCAAAACAAAACAGAGAGTGCAGGAAGAGAAGCAAAGGATTACGGAGAGGCAAGCATCAGTAGATAAGAATCCAGCAAGAGAAAAGTAACAGCTATTGGTAGTGTTGACACCTCAAAATCAACTTGTAGGGGAAAAAGCAAGTATTTAAAAGCTGTACATTCTACTAAAAATGGCATGACTGAGACCAGAGGCTAAGGCAGTTGTAGGCCAGTGATGGAAGCAGCATGCTTTAATTGTCAAATGTTAAATATCAAAATATTAGGGAGCAGGATGAGAGTGGGCTTTGTTTAGAAAAAAGTGGAAGAATAGATAGAAGATCTGAAAGCCATAAGCCTGCAGAATCAGAAAGAAACAACTACCAAAAATGAGTGAATATCATCTATTGTACACCTATTTAGTAAATTATGCAATAATGAGTATTCACAAAGACATATCACAGTTATGATCCCAGATTCCAGGAAAAAGAACCTATAAAACCATTACCCCACCTGCCTAGTTAGTCATTGGAAAGAAATGCTATTACATAACTTCCTGAACAAGCTACCACCTCTGGAGGAAATATTACTAGCAGAAAACAAAATTAAAAGGTTTCACAAGCCAGCAATGTGCAACAGAACAGGTTTTCAGTCTAGAATCTTACCTTACATTGCTTCATTTTTTCCCTTTGTAGTACCCCACCTGTTTTTTGTGGAGGGTGGTACATGCCTTTTGAGTTCTTTGAGACAAGGAATACTAAGTATAAACACCTACAATATAAACACCTCTGGTTTACAGTCAGTGGTGAGAAATAAGCAAATTTAGGCAACAAATTATCTTATTCTAAAGTAACATCTAAAATAGTTTAGTTATACGATGAAAACCATGTCTCAGCATAGTTTCTGTCCTTTGATAACGAGAGACAGGTGACCCAAGTCAGACATAACACATTAAGATCTTAAATGCCTGAATTAGATATATAAAGCCCACTCAGCTCTCTGGTTTGTATTTTTTTAGCACTAACAGTGTAGTTCTGCTGTTTTCTTAGGGCTTCTAGGCCTCCTGCAATACACCTAAATGAATTCAACAGGCAAACGAAGTGAATGCTAAGGTCAAAGCAATGAGCTGGGAAAGCATTGTTTGCCACAGACATTTGAAAGGCCAGATAGAAGGAAAAGGCATTAGTTGAGGTATGAAAAAAAAAAAAAAAAGGCATGGATTCATCTTTTCTGTGTCTTTTAACTGCTGGGTGAGACCCTTGCAGCAATCATTATTGAAATTTGTCTTTTATTCTGCTGGTTTGAACTTATCAAAGAGTATAACAGCATAGTTCTCTGTAGTTTTCACTTCTGCTCTGAGAAAAACAGGAGTCATTGTTTTACATCAGATTGGCTCTTTCCTGGCACAGAAGTCCTTTTGAACAAGACTGAGATAGTATGTACTGTCTGATGCTCCATTGCAGTATCTATTAGAATTAGACTTTCTGACATTTGTAGTGATTAATCTGAAACAGATGAGAAGATGGCACAGGTGGCTTTCTGCATCATTAACAGGCAACTTAAGGTTCTTAGTTTTGAATTGTCATTGGATTGGTTGGTTTGGTTTTTTTTTTTTCCAGTGGTGCATTTTGGGAATGTTTTCATTATTTTTGAACAGCACATTGCTGAGTGTTTTTCAGTCTCCATGGAATTACCTATATTTTGTATACCCAATTGCCTGGGTTTGCATAATTTTTCTGTATGTTGACATATTGATAGTAGAATCTGTAGTATTCTGCATGAAGTCTATTTTCTCATGGTTGAAACAGAGATTTCAGACTATTATGAAAATGCCAGAATAATACTATAAATAAGAATCACTGCATTATCTTTGATCCAGTGGAGATTTATATATGAATTCCTGTAACACTGCTTCAGCATGCTATCTTTCAAAAAAGGAGATAATAAATTGAGTATTCTGAATATTTCTAGGGTCTGGTGTTGAAGAAGACAGAATCTCATGAGGGGGTTGTTAACATTTTTCTTTATCTCTAACAAACTCTGTTGTGACCATTAATGAATTGGCTTTTATGCAAATGTCTATAAGAGGTTGCTGAATGCATGTTACTCACCATTAGGACCTTCATTGTACCAGATCACCCTAAGTATTTCTTCCTTTCGAAAGCACTGTAGGTTGTAACAAAATGCAGTCCCTCTTTAAAAGGTCAATGCAGAGGAAAGTCACTGGAGTCAGACTGGAATAACTGCACAAGCCAACCTGGCTGAACTTGTTTTGTCTGAATGTTAATCAAATATGTATCTCCACATAAACTTTTGTGCTTGCTTAGCCTTGTTTTAAAATCAACACCTTCTAGCAGTTGGGATCAAATCCAATTTTACACAATTTAAGGATGAACTATATAAATATTACTTAGTCTAAAGATGAAAAGTAGAGTTACACTTCTAACAGTGAACATATTTATCCCAAAATATTGCTCAATAACATAGCAGCAACAGTAATCATTTTAATTAAAAATACCTTCTAATCTCTATGTGTTTTGGAATAAGGAAAGAAAACTTCTGCCACAAATATACATGGATGCACAGAATAACAACCATCTTCAGGAAGATGACAATAACACTACTATTGCTGCTTGTTCACCAGCTTTAAGATGTAAAAAGCATAAAATGTTCGGATTGGAAAGGAGTAAAATTTTATTATTAATGACTTTTTTATAATTGCAGTATTTAAGATTATTAAAAAAACATATTGAGATTAAGAACCTTCATTTAAACTAACCAGCTTGGATTATGGACCAGGGCCTAGTAACAAATTAATCTCAGTATGTCACGTATTCCAAGAGGGACACTTGTAATCATTGCTAACATTAAAAAAAATACTGTTAAAGCAATCTGAGACTGAACATATTTTCATTGCCTTTGGAAAGGTTCAGGCATTAAGGATGCAGGCTTAAGATGCACCTTAGCTATAAACTAGGCTATAACCAAGACTGCTCCATTGCCGTGATGAAATCCAGATTATTTCTCCTTATTCACGCTGTGTGATGAGACATCCAGAACTGAAAGAGTGAAAATCACCTTTCTCCAATAACTCCATATAAATTAGAAGTTACTTGTTAAAACACTGCACAGAGTGCATCAGAGGGAAGGCCAAGCATTGGGTAGCTGAAATAGGAAAGAAAAGTAACCTTTAAGTGTCTTGTCTTTCATGTTAATAATATCGAATTTAGTGAGTCCTTCCCCATGTTTTACTTGCAGAGCAAATATTTTCTCTTTCAGTTATTGAACTCATGATGTGATGTCAGCTAACAGCACCTTCAATTTCTTTAACTAATGAATAAAGATCACCAGAAAAGTGATGAACTACTACAAAGTTTTAAATGAGGGTAAGACAAATGAGTTTTTACATGTAGTTCAGAGGATATCTTCTGGGGGTTTTGAAGATAAGTCATGTGGGTTTGATTCTGGTAGATATAGGCACATATGACTAAGAAATGCTCCATATGATTTTAGTGAGACAACGTGGTAAAATTCAGCTGACCTGGCTGGAAAATGTTTGGGTTCTGGTACTACACAGAAAGCAAAAATGTTAAGGAAAAATTGCTTATGTTTTCCTTTTGTTATGTTAATAATGATGAATAGTTATTCATAGAGAAATTGTGTTATTGAATTTATCACTAATCTGGCATTTACAGTTTCGGCAGCACTCAGTTGTGTGTTTTCATTTCTGGCAAGGCTCTACATACAATGATCAATGCACTTGCCAACTCTAACCACAGAAATTCATCTGCCCTAACTTAGGAGTCTAATACTAGCTCATACTCCAGTAGCCTAGCTACTGCCTTACAGTCTCCTTGTGGAAGTAAAAAAAAAGAATTTTGAAAGAAATTGGAATGAAATAGTCACCTGCTGAGGGTGATATTGAGTGTTGTTGATTTAACTTGTCACATTCTCCAGGGCTGGGACATTCTCCTCTTTATTTGTTTACCAGTAGCTATTCTTTTTCATCACCACAAATGAAAGAAAGAATCAGTGGGATTAGTAAATTGTAAATTTGCATGATTGTTAGGGATGGATGAAAGATATCATTACAATTTGGCATATGTGGGTTCCTTGCTTTTAAATTCATGGCTGTTCTAGCATTATATCTTAAGCTCCATTGCTTCTGTTGACATAGCAGACATTGTCTGTTAGCACTCCTGATATTTAGGTATGTGGTTTTGTGTACTCCAGAGGAACTGCTGATCTCCCCATCCCTGCAAACCAGGGCCTTAGCAGTGCTTTGTGTTAAATCTTGTCAAAGGCTGCTAAAGGTAACACTGCCTAGTTTAAACAACTGGAATTCTATAAAGGACTCCTAAAACTGGGATTCACCAAGTCTGTGTGTATATTAACATATACTGAGGTTTTCTAAGACCTGGCAAACTTTTTTTAGGATTGGTCAAGTATATGGTTAACTATTAAGGGGGGGGGGGGGGGGGGGGATGGGAATCATACAAAAATTAAATATCTAGACTCTTTTTTGCCCAGAATATCTTAAACATGCATGGTAACTACCTGAGTCAATATCAGTTCTTCTTCTTACTTTCCTGTTAATTATTGTTTCACAGATTTTCTCCAAATATTTTTTTATGATGCACTGTCATCTGGTTTTGGTGTAATTGAAAGCAATATATCCTACATGATAAGATCTTCAAAAAAAATCTATTTAAACTATGATTAATCATTAGTCCATGATATCACATAACTTGGTTTAATGTTATGTGTCCTAATTTAATAACTTCCAGATATATCCTTGTTTAACCTCTTGTTGACTCAGTTTACCTGATCAAGAATTTATCTATTTCTATACATCACAGCTCATGCTCTACACATGCTTTCCATTCTAGAAGTGACATTGCATGATACCTGCTACTTATTCCCAGTGATTATATTCATTTTCCAGCCATTTACCAAAACTGTTTGTTGGGTTGGTTTTTTCCTGCCAAAGTCAGTTGTTGTTATTTTGGACTTCCTTGAGTAAAGCAGGCCTTTATTTTAAAAATACAGATAAGGTCCTTGGTTAATATCAATTTCTTTGCAGATGTTATGTACATTTACAGAAAAGGAAGTTTTTCCAGATGGCTGCAGTAATGAAAATATGTCCAGGAAAAAAAAGGAGGAAATCAACAAAACTAAAGTCCAAGAAACGAGAGTCTGCAAGTGAACATAATAAATGGTAATTATATAAGATACTTCTATCAAAACATATATGAATCTAAATATAAATTTTAGCTGGCTTTTTGATTGGTTAATGGCACAATGCTGAAACTTGGTATATTTTTTGTATAAAATAATGATACTTTTAAAATAGGGATATTCAGGATGAAGTAGCCTGTACAAAGTCTACAATATCAGGAGCATATTTTTTAAAAATACTCTTCTGAAACCTTTGGTTAACTTTGTAGAATTGTGTCTAGGAAACACAGACAGGTAGGTGAGATCTCAGGATAGAAAGACAGGAGTATGTAAGAATTCAAAGAGAATCTTTTAAGGGTCAAATTTTAATGATAGGAAAAATATTTTGGAATTTGATTCAGGCTAAAGTTTGGCTCAGAAGTAGAAGCAAATCGAATTCTTGACCATTTTTTTTTTAAATTAAAATGCTTCTTGTTAAGCAGCAGTATTCCGTAGACATCATAGCAGCTTTTCAGAATTTAACCATTAAGCTCCTAAGAATACTGTCACGCACATATGTACTACAACATGTTCAGTTAAAGAGGTGGTTTGCAATGAGGCTTAGAAGTCAGTTAAAATAGAAGAAGGAAGAAATTAAGCAAATAACAGAATAAGTATTATATAAAGTTCAAGTGTTATATGACTGGAGACTGCACTACAATGCACATGTATACAGGGACAGTTGATACTGAGTGTGCAGTTTGATCTTCAGCATTTTACTGCTTAAGTATTAACCATGCAGTATCAAAGGTCTCTTTTCTCTTTACATTTTTCTGCTCTTCCTCACATTGACAAGACAGTTACTTTGTAAGTAACCTTCTTATCTCTAGGACAGTTCACGAAGTCAAATATCTTGTTTTCACTCATATAACTTAAAGTTCCAGAAACATATTATTTTTGGAACAAGAAGAAAATACATATTGAGGGAAAACCTTATGTTGTGGTAATTCAAACACTCATGTTTTACCCATAAAATCATAAATAAGACCATGCACAAATCAGAGACATTTATCAATGGTGGGGATGGCTGTAGAGTACCAGCACCTGGAGACCTCTAGGAGAAAACAGGAATATAGTATTCTTTAGTATGAGGAAGCATGAGCAAAACTGACTGTAAAAGTTATGACATTGCTTGAGTTGCTTATTGGAGAAAGTAGGTACTAAGAAAAAAATGGAGACTTTTCTTGTTTGGTACTTACAAAGTACAATCTGATATCACAGAAATGCAACAACTTTTCCATTCAGTGCTTCAACATTATCAACCTGACCCTGACGACTATCTGATTAAGCCACATGCAATTACTAAGGTTTATCCACTTCCATAAACTTCCTTTCTGTGTGACTTAATGGACTATAGATCATGTTGAGATACATTTAATCAGAAATGTAACGTAACAGTGGCTTTCTACTGCAGTGTAAGTTAGAATAGACACTTTTTTGGATTTGAACAAATGTTTGCATCACTTATAAATTGACAGTGTGCCTGTATCACCACTACAGAGTAATACCTAATCTATTTTCTGGCACATAATGTTTCTGGAAAAGAGCTGCTTCTTGATGCTAATAACAATACAGTTCCCGAAAGAACTTCAATGTAGCATGAGCATAGCTCATAAACAGTACCCAGAAGTTAATTTTGTGTTATAAGCTAACTTCTGGGGCATTCTGAATTCAGTGCCTGTATTAGCAGCCTCATGCATGAACAAATTAAACTAAGATATCATTTATCAGCATACATATTATCAAATATTTGGTAATTTATTTATAAACAATCTATTTTGTTTTCCTAGCAATGAGATGCAAAAATGATACTGCAACACAGATTCCTTTTTTGTTTGCCAAGTAACTTTAACTGATCTTACGTGACTCTTATCTGGTGTAATATTTCTCAATTACTGCCAAGACATTTTCTCCACAGAATGTCACACACTTTGACACACATACCCCTGTGTTTATGGAAAACAATTAGTGGTTAGTGAAAACAACTGGCTTATTAAAGAAAAAGAAACTTCTAAAAAAGGAGTTTAGAGATGGCAGCAGAACTTAAAAGTCTCCTAAGCCAACCACAAAGTCTCAGGTTGGTTGTATCATATAATTTTGTGAGTTACAGGTAAAAGTATGTTTTAGTAAGTGCAGTGGAGGTCTTTCTAATGCACCTCTTTAGAACAGCTCTTCAATAGTGATTTAACACATACTATAATAAAGGACTTTGCACATGGATTTAATACATTTTATTTTATTGTGCTCTACTTCATCTCAACCAATTTTCATCTTACTTTATCTCAAGTGATGAAACTTTTCCTGCCTGTAAGCATGATAAAATTATTAATTCAAAGTTTCAAAGTGATAGTTAAGGAGTTCTAAGAATATATATATGCTTTTTTTGCCTGTTTCTGGTCAATAAATGAACAATGATCTCTCACTGGTTAGATTACAATGCATTGCAACAATATAACTAGTTCGCATTGTCAGCTCTATACAGAAGAGCTGCCCCACTGAAGGCTTACAACTTCATCTCAAACAGTTCTCCAAACTATTCTCTTTCATTATCCAGGTAAAAAATTCCCCCCTCTGAAATGTCACCTCCTTCAGCATTTACTTCTCCCTCTTCCCTTCCACCACCATCCCCAGCTCTACATTGCCACTTGGAAAAATTTCATTTCCCACCTCAATTTTGTGGGGAGCTCTAGAAGACTTTCAGCTTATGGTTATTCCTACCAACAGATGAAAACTGCAGCTTTCTTCTCTATGCGGCCTTCCCACAGAGGCACTTTTTATATCTGACATTGTTTTCTTCCACCAAACTACAACTGGTATTCCTTACCAGTGTTCTTTGACACCAGATTTCAGTTTAAAGTCAGCATGGTCATAACTGAGGTTCTAATCTCATTTCTCTTTTCTTTTCTTTCTGTTCTTCTTTGGAGGCTCTAGTCCCTCTCATGTCCATCTTCACACATAAGCAGATTAATTGCACGGGACCAGCGGTCTCTTTCTTGGTACTTTCACATCAGCTAACAGAGGTGAGACTAGGGCAGTGTAAAGATGTTCCAGCTGCCTCGTGCTAGCTACCCTGGGTACTAATAGCAGTCAACCACAATAAACCAGAAATCCTGAAGTTTAATTTACCCTCCTTCTTGCTCTTCATTAAATTCTGTGCTGTTACCATTATCCAGTAAGCTTATTTAAAGTTAACTGAGATATTTCTACATACTACTTCAATTATTGATGTGGCTGAGTGACAAAATATTCTAAGTGCAGGCAACGTTTGCTTCTTTTAGTTTTAAATTGCTCATAATTCATTTTATTGCACTGTTTCCTTAAACTCTGTAAAGCATTTGTATAATTCTGCTTCTTATTTTCACTGGCTAATAACCTATTTGCTTCTAGGTGTTAGTCAGTGACAGCCAGGAAGCTCAGAGGAGATAGGGCTCTGTCCAGATAAATAACAAGAAAATTCAGGAATTATATTCTTCTTCCTTGTTTCTTGTGATATGAAGGCAAGGGCACAATATTTATGGATTGACCAGAAGCAATTCAAATAAATATTATTTGCACATGAAATCCATCTTTGTTTATAGGAAAACTGAAACAGCTTTCTGTTAATTTTGTTCAATTTTTAAAGATCAGCATCATATGATTTTCTCTTGGTCACATCTTCAGCTCTCAGACATTTTCAGCAGTATAATAGTAGTCATAGTTTAGTACTAAATGCAGCAAACTGGAAGCTTTCAAGTGCATTTTAATGATGTGTTATAGATATTAAATACACAATCATTATATTAAAGGTTACATTGTATTGTTGTGTTATTAGTGGTCCAAATGTGAAGAGATGTGGGAGCAAAAAAATTTTCCAAAAGTTGTATTCAGTAGCTGGCACATGTGTGTTTCATAGTGGCTTGGCTGTTTTTTTCTTTTCCATATGAATATTTACAGCCCAACAGGAAAGAACACAGGAGTACCAACAGACCTGAAGTACATCTATCTTGATATTTTTTGGTCCAAATAGAATGTAAACCCTCAAAGTAGCTTAAAAGAGCCTGTTCTAACAAGACTTCCACATCAGTATTTTTGGTCCTAACGTATTCACATCAATATCCTAAAATGTGTCTGTCTGTGAGAACTGTTGAACTGCTCAAACAGTTGAATTTAGCCACAACTATCTTAATGCTGGTTCACTGTGGCAGCATATTTCAGTGTGTTTAATTTCTTTTATAATGGACAAGAGAAATCTACTTGCCCCAAAAAAGGCTTGTATAACACTGAGGATGTATAAGGCCAAGTTTTAGTAGGGCCTGTAGTGATAGGGCCAGGGGTAATGGTTTTAAACTCAAAAAGGTTAGATTTAGATTAGATATTAGGAAGACATTCTTTACTGTGAGGATGGTGAGGCACTGGCACAGGTTGCCCAGAGACGTTGTGGATGCCCCATCCCTGGAAGTGTTCAAAGGTTGGATGGGGCTTTGAGCAACCTGCTTTAGTGGAAGGTGTCCTGTCCATGGCAGAGGCGGATGGAGCTAGATGATTATTAAGGTCCCTTCCAACCCAAACCATTCTATGATTCTATCTTTCTATGAGGTGAAGCTGTTGTACGCATACAAAACATGACAGATCTACCAAGAATAATTTACTTTCTTAGTTTTTACAGTTTAGGACAGGTTATATTTACAAAATGCCTCACCTTAAACCTGGAAATAGGTCTAATGAGATACATTTCACATTGTGTATTTTTGATTATTTTTGATATCCAAACAAATGTTTAGTTTTTTCTTTTCCTTTTGCAGTGTCAAGAAATTGTGTTTGTGTGGGACACATCAGCCAAGTTCTCTCTAGTGCATCTGATTCCACTTAAAAATTAATAAAGCCACACATGCAGTTGTCAGTATTGCTGGGCAGGACTGATCAAACTAACAGATGCTCATTCTGGACAACAGAAGGAAACTAAAATTCTACAGGGTTCATGCAGAAATGTGATAATTTTGGCCAACATAAAATTTACACTGTATATTTCTGATTTGTCATCTAACCCCTAAAATACACTTTTTTTTCCCACCAGAGTTACATGTTCTTTGGGAGGTCTAATCCCATCAGGACGGGGCTGACATTCAATACAAGTTGAGTAGACTGTTGCCTATAGCAGGGGAAGCAAAATCATTGCCTTTAGATGAAAACGCAGTCTTGTACCAGTAGCTTTATTTCCAAGCCCTGCTTGTACTGATGCCCACAGATCCAGGCTCCCTGTTCACGGGCCTTCATCCCCTCTCTGCTGATGAAGGGGCAGAGGCAGTACTGGCAGCTCAGGACTTTGTGGCCACTTGTGAAGATAAGCAGCCAGGGTAGTAGCCCAGCTCCTTCTACATTGTTGCCCGCTGGCTAGTAACAAGCTTGCTAGTTATTATCTTGCAAATATAATCAGTAATGGATATCTGACAAATAAGAAAGACCCCCATTTCTGCCATAAAGCTGAAGATTTCTTTCCCAACAAAGTATGGCACACAAACAGCTAAACAGCTGGTTCTGTAAAACTGAGTGAGTAAAAGCAGCAGGTACAGAAATAAGCAGCTGTCATCAGGATTGCTTAAAGCTGATATGCCTCCATCAAAACAGAGAGTTATTCTGCTAGGGGCTGAAATGTTTGAATGCCTTTGTACCTCTTTCTACTAGGCCTTTTGTTCACTTACCTTTACTGTAGATTACCAAATATGAGAAATGGTAAATCAATTCCCTTCTTCACTATGATCAAATAAAAAGAGAGAGAGGAAGAAGTTGGGAAGAAAATGTTCAGCTCTGGAACCTCCAACATAAAAAGGTCATGGACCTGTTGCATTGAGTCCAGATGAAGGCCACAAATATTATCAGAGGGCTGGAGCACCTCTCCTATGAAGACCAGGCTGAGAGAGTTGGGGTTGTTCAGCCTGGAGAAAAGAAGGCTGCGGGGGGGCACCTTATAGCAGCCTGCCAGTACCTAGAAGGGGCCTATAAGAAAGATGGGGACAGGCATTTTAGTAGGGCCTGTAGTGATAGGACAAGGCGCAATGGTTTTAAACTCAGAGAGGGTAGATTTAGATCAAATATTAGGAAGAATTTCTTTACTGTGAGGGTGGTGAGGCACTAGAACAAGTTGCCCAAAGAAGCTGTGGATGCTCCATCCCTGGCAGTGCTCAACGCCAGGCTGGATGGAGTTTTGAGCAACCTGGTCTGGTGGAAGATGTCCCTGCCCATGGCAGGGGAGATGGAACTAGGTGATCTGTAAGGTCCCTTCCAACCCATAACCATTCTATGATTCTATGATAAAAGGAACAGAGAGGCTGGAATAGGGAAAGGGTTCATGGTTGTTATTCTTGCAAGTGGTAAATCAAAAACGGGTGCCAATTCTTGCAGCCCTAAAGGACACTGAGTTCTAATCTCTCTCGGTGTGAACAACAGTATTTGCACCCACTACTCACTTTTCCAAAGGGTTTAAATATTCCAAACTGGCGAAGCAGAGTTCAGATGTCACTTTTCTCACTTTGTGACCAACTACGCAAAAGGCCTGTGAGGGCAGGTGATTGAGGAAAATTTTGAGCTCTGCTTTCAGTACTGCGCATGCATTTGACTCAGAGGTCCAATATTTTAGAATAACTTGTATTGTAAATGACAGTGTAATTACAGTATATTGTACTGTTTTACAGTATTTCACACTAGGAACCAGTATTCAGACTTTCCATCATTCAGAGAAACAGAATCAAGCTTATTTTTAATTATAATATGAATCTACAAACATAGCCAACAACACTGAGAAAATTATGTTCTTTAAAATAAAATTTTATAGAAGATGACAGCAATGTAGAACATTTCAAAATTAAAGTTTCTTGCTATGTGGATCATCAAGACCACATTCATATTTTACTTAGCTATTTATGCAATAACAGTGGTCATCACAACATCACAGAAAATTTGGAAAACTGTATTTCTTATAACAGAATCATTATATTCAAGCAGAAAATACTGGTCTTCTGGTTATTATTAATAATTTATTCAAGTGGTCCCAGAAAACTGCTTATCAACGTACAAGAATTAGTAGGATATGGAATCTGTCGTGTAAGGTTTACAGTTTGAAAAAGGTACAGTAAAAACAACATTCCCTGGGCAATCCAGTAGTAGACAAGCACTGCAGTATATTTCCCCTTCCTTCACTTCCTGTTGTTATTTTGGTTTAGTAGTGATTTTAGATTAGTCGAGTGACTGTCAGAAGCTTTGGACTAACTCTTCAGGGTTTTAGTTTATATGGGATAGTTTTCTCAGCCCTCTGATGGTTTTGGCTATTCTTGATTCTGGTAAACATTACAGATATTTGTCAATTGAATTACCAGAATAAAAAGGATGTGTTTTACATGAAAGAATAAGTTGGAGTAATATGAGAAAGAGCCTAAGCAGGAGAAGAAATAATTACCCAGGCAGATAGCAGCAGCAGATGGTGATTCCTACTGGGAAATGCATGCAAGGATTCAGAAAACAAGTACTGTATTATGGGGCTTTTAAAATCTGATGGCAGCACTAACATCTTTCAGAAAATGGATGTTTAACTGTATTTCAATGTTTTAACAGAGACAGAACAGCTGAATTGAAAACCATGAGGAGTATGTGGATAACTTTGAATTAGTACTCATCCTGTCCATCATACACGCTGAAACCAAAGGCTTACTGGAGAAGGCAAAGAACTGCTGCAAAGCGTCAAGAAGCTAAAACAGAAAATGTGGATGGATTTGTACTACTCAAACTCTGGTGCTGGAAACTCAGCACAAACAATTTGGGAACTGGAGCTGAAAACATACTATGAAGTCTCCAGTTCCTGCCCATTTTGCTTGGCAGTAAAGCTCACTTTGCCAAGTTACAGCATCTGAGGGGCTGGTCTGACTTGCTGCAAACCAGTGCAGAGGCAACCTCCACATCTGTCAGTGGCATAAACAATACCAGCAACCTGAGCAACCTGGCTGCTCCTTCTCTCCACCACAACTCACCAGTCTCTCAAGTCTAGCAACAGAAAGCAAGAGTGGCATAAGAACTTCTACACCACTTCTAAAAGTATACTTTTTTTGGACTGAAGTGAATGACACTTTCAGGATAAGGTATGCCAGCCTTAGGAAATAGATCTCACTAGAAAGCTTATGAAAGTTAGCTCTTAAAGAGAATTCTTCCCAAATGTGTGTGGTGTGTTAATTACCTTGTGTCGTTTTTCATACAGTTTGCTTGAGGAAAGAAAGATATAATTAAGGGAACTGCTTTTGTGCAAGTCCTGTGCTTTCTGTGATTCAGAAATATTTCCTGTTAGTTTTCCAAGCCCAGAAGTGGTGCTGTTTGTGAGTGACTGCAGTGTCCATATTCAGCACGTGACATTACCATGCTCTATTCATTCTGAACTGTGGCCACTTAAATATACACAATATTTCTCCTAAATACAAAATGAAGATATATAAAAAATCATTGAAACTAAAAATCCATACCTGACTTTTAGTTCTAGATACAATGTACCTAGACTCTTCATATGGCAGTGTTTCACTTAGTTTTATCAAATAGGAATTTACTGATAATTTTGGTGATTTTTACTTCCAGTTCTGTATTCTCATCCATCTTTTAAAGAGGATATTTATTCTTGGTAAAGTAGAGGAATTGTCTGTTTTATTTTCACTGCGGTAATCTTCCATCCCCTGAAAACTGTAGTGTTTGCAGTTATCTAAGTTCAGCTTTGACTTTAATGCTCTTCCAGGTACACTAGCTTCACCTTACCTTCTTTGAGGTAGGAGTCATCTCATTGATTGTCTTGAGTAAAAGGAAATGGCTCATGCATCTTTCGTACATTATAACAAATGTCCTTTTGCATTATAATTGAATGGTGATTGTTGTGTTCAATCAATGAGAAAGGTTAAGGGAGCTTCTCTGCCAGCATTTTTAATGGAGAAGTCGATTAAGATTCAGTTTAATCATTCTGGCTGCTTCAGAATTAAAGCAACAAAGACCATCAATGGCACTATAATTACCAGTCTTTCTGTAAGTTTACACTGCTATTTATGCAGCCATAAATTTTGTTATAATGTACAATGTGACCAGGTTAACTTGCTTTGTTTGTAATGCAAAATATTTCCCTTAATTGTACTGTGGATAAGAAATTGTGTGATGAAGTATATATAATTCAGCCTAATAAAAAGTAAAACAACTCGTCTGCGGAGTCTGACTGAGGTGAATCAGCCTGATAGCTTGTGTTAAATAGTTTAAAGTCATGGCCTTAACCTTGGGACACCAGAGACATATTTTACTTCATTGAACATGGAGACTAGCATCACTCCCAGGTGAGTAAAAAGGGTCAAATATATTATTCTAATCCCTGTTCCAAACAGAGAAAAGGTCATTATACACTACCTATTGCATGCTGCCAAAGAGTGAAAAATTCACGCTGGGGACATGGGTGCAAATCTATTTTAGACATGGCCTTTAAAATGTTACTAAAATGAATGATTATGTGGTTTTGAACAGGAAAAAAAATTCTTGAAATTGATCTCATTTATTAATTAGTTTGAGCTTATAAAGGTTAAGACCTATAAATAGCTAGAAGACTAGAAGAAATTACTCACTTCAAATGAGAGCAAGGCTATCAAAAAAGTTTGTTTTCTTGTAATATTAATACCTGTAAGTATGGTTATCCATTTCATTTGCTACTGCTGAATGAAAGATGAGAGGATATCTTGATTTATCTAGGGTGTGTAGATAAGCATGTCCAGCACTTCCAGCAAATCAGAGACATGGGATACTTTCGTTATTCTTTCCCCTCCCCCCTTCTTTTCACTATATGAATGTCATTCAAAAGTTATTGAGAATTCCATTTTTTCTCCGCAGAGAGGGACAAGCTTTGACCAGACTTCTCACTAACTCAGAAACATGCTTTGTCCATGCAGAAGCACAATGTCCAGAGATGGTTCAGTGTAAAAAAGAAAAACAGTCCTTCCACCTGTATATATAGGTAGAGGGCAAGATGCTTTTACACACACACACACACAAACATGTTTTATTGAAAGCTCAGCTTCCCCGAATGAACTAATTAATTTTTTTTCATGTTAGCTAGTAAAGCTATTTGTAAAATTGTGTGAAGATCAGAAACAGAAGTGCTTACTTAACAGCAGTTAAATTGGTGGGATCCACTGCAGGCTCAGCCTCAACTGTGGGTTTCAGGGAAATGTAGCTCACCTAAAATGAAAATTTCTCTCTCTGTGATTTGATAAAATATTCTCATATTTTTTTGCTGTTACCTTTTGTGGTTCTTTATATCTATTAGTAACATATTTTATACCTTGTATTTCTGCATCTTACTAAAGATGGATTGTATTGTCCCTGCAGGTTGTAGTTTGCTGCTGTCCTAGAACAATTTTTCCTTCCTTTTCATCATATCATAAACTAGTAGGAGAGTATCATCTTACTAACAGCAGTTATTGAATGATAATTAAAAAAATTAAAATACCACATCACAAAAATTTTTTCCAGTGTACAACGCCTGAGTTTTCCATTTGCTGCATAATTTATGCTTCTTGGAAAGCTGGGCTTGAAGGTGTAATCAAAGTTATTGATATATACAAATCTGGACCTCCTACTGGCTATAAAACCACATGTACACATGGTAGCAAGATACAGTTCTTTAATGTATTTCTGTATCAAGCCTGCTCTTTTAGTAGCAGGAAATTATGAAAACCACTAAAGAAGACAATTTAAAAATGTTACTCCTTAAATCTGTCTCCAAAGAGGCAAAGACAAACATGCAAATCAGCTGTTTATGAAACATTCATGTTTGAATTTAAAAGGCATATCAGTATACAGTGAGCATCACTGATATTAAAGTCAGGAGCTTAATCCTCTAAAGAAAACAAAACACATACAGTGTGGAGGCAGCCTGGCATAGTTCCCTCAGATTTTATACATGTGAGTTAGGGTGCGGAGGCTATACTTAATTTAAAAATAAGATTGACTAATCTATTTGAGTGCTTACTGCCTTGTAAGCAGAGAAAAGAGTAGCGTGCCAGAATGGAAATCATATGGGCCGGGAATTCCCCTTCTGTTGACCACAGAAGGTATAGGCATAATCCATCAAGAACAGAATGCATGCCATACTTTGTTCATTAGCATTTAAAGAGGCTGTTTGGCATCAGACAACAAATACAATTCTTGCAAGAACTTGGCAGCAGACTGTTTGTCAGTTAATGACAATCCACAGCTTTTTCAAGGAAATACTAAATGTTCCCAGGGCTATTTCTGAATTCTTTTCAGCATGAAGCTTGAAGTGGGGCTAACACATTTGTATAGCAGTGACCAGCTTCCAAAAGAAAACATCAGTTCTGAACCTGAAATTGAAACAGATTTGTTGGCAACACATCAACAAATGGAATTACAGGATATGTGATATCACATATCTTATCTTTACGTTTATGCATTTCCTAAAATACATCAGCGTGTTTAGCATCTCCATAGGCTACAGTCTGGAAAATGTTGGATCTTATTTAGGACTTGAATATCAATATATACAGTGTGATAAGATACAAAGAGAAAGAAAAGAAGAAGAAAAAAAGCCAAAGTTTTTGTAGCTACAAGTTAATTATCAAGGGGGGGTGGGAGTGGGGGGTGGTGCTGTTAATTGCTCTATTGTTAACAGAATACTAAACTCCCTTCAGTGTCTGTGTGAAAATCTTCACCTGTGCTTAAACTAAATAAAACATTATTTTTTTTGAGATAGGACCTGATTCCAGGTATAGATAACTAAATGTAAGCTCATATATAGGACTCAGTAGCCTAAACATAGGCATCTAGTACCATCTGAGATTCCATACAAGTCTGGCAGTTGTGACACAAGACCCATGAGGAATTCACACCTACTAAAATGGCCATGTGGGATACGTACGGTAAGACTTCTTGAATGGCACTAGACACCTATGCTAAGGCAGTAGAATGCCAACCTTTGTGTCCGAACTCTTGTTCTGACATTCCACTCAATACCACAGTTTAGAGAGCTATTCTGTTGCCAAAATGTAGGCATCAACTTCAAGGAAAGCTGAAAAACTCTAGTCCTGCTGGACTGAATTGGCTACATCTCCACTGACCATCAAGAGAGCTTAAACCCTCCTCTCTCTCATATGCATGCTTACTCTAAAGTTAAATCCCATCCTTAATCTTCTGTAAAGAAGAGATATGATAACTTAACAGATTTATTTTTCCTCTTTAAGCTATATGACTGTACATATTTTCAAATGCTCAGTAGCCTTGCGTTTTTTGTTGGTTGGGTTTTTTGGGGGTTTTATATTTTTTCGTGACAGGTCTCAGAAAGCCAGCTTTTTGTGTCATAGTTGTAAACAAATTAATAACCCCAGAAGCAGGTCTGACGCATGGCTGTGATGCTGTAACTTAGACTGTGTTTTAAGATCTGCAGGCTGTATTGTATTCTGTTGTAAAAGCAGGGACTATTTGCTATCTCAGAAGAAAGATTTTGAATTTTAACATTTTATCCCACAAAGCTTCAAGATATTGCTTCCTTTGTTTCCTTTCTTTTTAGGTCCTTTTTTTTCTTTATTTTCATTTTTCCCCTTTTTAAAAAGCCAGGCAGATTTATAGGACCTCACTTTGTACATTTGGCTTACGGGATGAAGATCAATGACTGGTTTTGGCTAGGATAGTGTTAATTTTTTTCCTAGCAGCTGGTATGGGGCTGTTTTGGGTTTGTGCTGGAAACAGTGTCGCTAATAGAGGGATGGTTTGGTTACTGCTGAGCAGGGCTGACACAGAGCCAAGGCCTTTGCTGCTCCTCAGCCCACCCCACCAGCGAGCAGGCTGGGGGGCACAAGAAGCTGCGAGGAGACACAGCTCGGAGAGCTGACCCCAACTGACCAAAGGGATATTCCATAACCATATGACGCCATGGTCAGCACATAAAGCTGGGGGAAGAAGCAGGAAGGAGGGGGCATTCAGATGATGCTGTTTGTCTTCCCAAGTAGCCATTCCGCATGATGGAGCCCTGCTCTCCTGGGCATGGCTGGACACCTGCCTGCCCATGGGCAGTGGTGAATTAATTCCTTGTCTTGTTTTGCTTGCGTGTGTGGCTTTTGCTTTACCTATTGAACTGTCTTCATCTCAACCCACAAGTTTTCTCACCTTTACCCTTCCAATTCTCTCCCCCATCCCACCGTGGTGGGAGTGACTTAGCAGCTGTGTGGGGCTTCATTGCCAGCTGGGGTTAAACCATGACACCAGTTACTAGTAACACTGAGCTTCAGGAAGCTTGAAAAGCATTCTTTGCTGGGACAAGGGTACCAGCTGATGCAATTCCTCCTGATCAGTCTGAAAGTCTAATGAGACTGGAACAACAGGGAAAAGTTAAATACTTAGGGGACCTAGAAAGAGATGATTTGTTTGAAGAACCACAGTTCCTATGGCAAGTGACCACCCTGTACTCTTCAAGATGACTTCTGAATATTCTTAATTGAAGCAATGTATTAAGAAATGAAGTAAACAAGAAGACTGACAGAGGAGTTCTTAATAAGCTTGAATTTCAAGCTTCACTGTTGCATATAGATTTTAAACTGACAGTGTACTGTTTTCAGTTTTGAAGATTTCTCTGATGGAAACTTTTCAGGGAGGCGATCAATAAATTATATTTACATATACTTGAAGATACTTTTACATTGCAGGAGTCCTGGAAAAAAGTCTGAGAGTAAATGAGGTCCAGCTCCAGCATCAGTAACATTTTCTGTCACAAGCTTCATTTACCATGGAAATGAGTTAATAAGTACACACCTGGATCCTATAACCCATGAACTTCATTGCTAAAGAGGGATGATAATATGTTACCAAAGCTATTCTAGTTAATGTTTTCTCCTTCCATATTTTCTACAACATAAATATGGGTTACTTACAGTTCAGAAAGTATGTTGACAGTGCAAAATGAAAATTATTATTGGAGATAATAGTATATAACCTTGCTAGCTCATCTGCTTCATGCAGAGAACAGCAGTGAAGTCAAGGTAGCATTTGTACATGTTGGAAGTTGGAACACAACTGACTAAGGATCATCATGATATACACCAAAATTTAGGTTTCTGGCATACCATGAATTAGTCTCCTATTTTTTGTTGATGGTGTTAATTGTGCTAGTCAGGATTAGCTAAAACAAGCTACAATTACACTTTATTTTTCTATAGAAATGTATCCTATAGAGACCCTCATTGAAACAGCTGTAGGACAGGATGCTTCAGCTGAGAAGTCAGGATCCCCATCAGTCCACAAGGTAAGACAACTGTGCTGTTACTGGGTGAAAAACCGTGTCAGTACAGCAACAAAGCAGAAAGGAAGTCAGACTGAAGAAAATATGAAGTATGGGTTACTCAGCTAGCACTAAGAGCTTAAATGGAGGTTAGCTGGACTAGGCTTTGTTCCTGGCGTTGCTACAACTTCCTGTGCTATCTTGGTGAGTAGTTTTCCTGTTACCTTGCAGAAATAGCAGGTCTCCCCTTCTTCATACAGGTATGGAGAATAAAGGTTTTAAAGACACTGAGACATATAGAAGTTACAGTACTGCAGACCATGGATATTCATAAAACAGAAAGCAAAACCAAGGCACCATATACAATGCCTAAGTCAGAACCAGACAAAAAGATTAAAGCATACAAATTTATCCAGACAGAATGAGTATAATTCAGCTAGCTGAACCTTAGATCTCTGACCTAGTCCTAGCCTTTCTTTATAGCAGATGGAGAGCTACAGTCACTTTTAGAGCACAATTTATCCAACCAAATACAGAGTCCCCTTGGAATGAGATGTTCTGCTCTATTGCTCTCCACTGCCTATAAAGAGACTACAATCATTAGCTCACATCTAGACATCTACACTTAGAGGAATCCAGTCCTCCAACTGTAAAAGCAATCGGAGCACAGCCCCAGTGCAAGACTTGCCTTCCTGCAGCATTTTGTTACTGCAGTGGTTTTTGCAAGTCAGCTTGGTGAGTAGTGTGAGCCCCGACAAGGCCTCCATTTTGAGCAGCATTTTAAACCCTGGGCTGCACAGTGTTGAATTTGAGGATCAAAAGAGAAGAGCCCGGGGGAGGTCTAATATCCTTCATATGCTGACTGCCAGAAAAAGCAACACTGATAAGCTATCTTGTTATGGAATTAATGAAGTTCTAGATGTCTGTATACATCCTTTTTGGCCCCTGCCATTCACAATAAAATCATTATTTTGTGTTAATAAGAGTCTAATCCTGCACACATTGAAGTAAAAAAGAGTAGAAGTATATTATACAGAATGATTGGCAATCATAGGCTGAGGTAGACTGATCATCCAATTAAATCATAGAATATTAAAAAGGTCAAAGTAATATAGAGCTAGTCTAATTAATAGGCAATGAAATAAAATTCTGATTCTCACACTCTTGAATATAAGCCCAGACCTGAAAACAAAGTGCCTACTTTATTTATGAAAGTAGTTCCTTTGACTTCAGGGTACTTATAAGGGCATGTGGATCCTTGCTTATGGATTACCTTACAGGATCAGTGCCTAAGACCTTAGTTCTATCCTGTTCAGGTAGTTTTACTAGAATATTTTTTTTTTCATTCCTTATCTGCATCTTACAAGGAGGCTCATATAATCCTTTTTGTCTTCATGAACAGTAGATAAAGATTCAACCCTTTAAAACTTCATTAATATGTTGTCCTAATGATATCAAAGGTATAGTATAATTCAAACGTCAGTTCTATGTCTGTCTTCTGTGGTTTATGTGGATTTCTATTAATATTTAATTTGGTTCATTACCTTATTTATTGTGTGTTGGTTAAAAGAATTCGAAGATGGAGGTGCTGTGTTAACATAAAAGTCTCCTCACACTGAAGCAGGAACCAAATATGATGCATGCACAATAATGTTGGGACTTTGTTTATAATAAACATTTTAAATGACTGACTTTTTCTCATAAATACTGTAAGTAGGATGATCTATGAGATTTCTAATTTATTCTTGTTTAAAATTTAACCATGCTTTTTTAAAGCATATCAATTTTGTTAATACCATGTAATTAAAACATGTCAGTGCACAGCAAGTTTTAGTCTAAATTAATGACTATGAGAATTATTTTAATTAAATAACCAATTATAGAAAAATCGCAAGCATGAGAGCTGACATTTAAATGAATTTCATTTAAATTGCTTCTTAACATTGTCCCATCTAGGACACTAATGCAAAATGAACTATTGTATCAACATAGATTATCACTATTTTTGTATGCACATAATGTATTCAAATTCAATCACTGGAACAGAGCTGAATATTTTGTATTGATCTGAAACGTCTACGAACAAAATACAACAGAATAAGCTGAAGTACAAACGAAAATCCCTTGTAGTTCTGTGACACAGTACAGCTGCATTTCTGTGGTTTGCACACATATATTTTCTATTTCAGTTCTTCACTCATTTATAAATTTCATACTCCATTTGGTGCAGCGTGAACTTCTAAATTTGCTCAACATCCAAGTGACTTTAAATTCTGGCTCTCTTGTAAACACACGTGAAAAAATCATGATGTCTTCTGTTAGAAACATTTGCTTCAATACATTTTGCTCACTTTTAACTGGAAAGAATAGCTTACATAGTTAACTAAATTACTTTTCTGCACTGCACAAATCGTTACTGCATTTGTCTAACAATCACATTCAATTTAATCAGATGCATGGTGCAGCCTGTGCCAGGAAACTCCTGAAGCTATTTTCAAAAGTGAGTAACAGTATAATACATTGCAAAATTGTTCTTCTCTACTATAGCTTTAAAGATGTCACAGAAAAAAGTGAAAAAAAGGCTCGTGCATTTTTGTTCATTGATTAACCAGTAATGTTATGTATAAATAATGTATCTGACAGTATGGCAGCCCACTTGGGACAATGTGCCATTTACTACAAAATAGGATGCAACTTGCAACTGAGCAGCAAGAACAAATTAAACATTTTTCCTTGGTAACTTTAGCATTTTTATTAGGTGATAAACATCACAGTGAGAAGAAAAGCAGATGTAGATATTTCAACAATATTAGCCTTAATCTAAAGCTATCTAGAGACACAAAATAATATTTATACATTCCTAAGAAATGCTTAAGCTGTGTACAAAATGTCTTGTCCTGATCTCTTTATGTTTTGCGAGACTCCCATGGAAACCAGTTGATATAGCTGTGATGCAAAACCAGGATTTTGTTCCAGAATACTGCAACTAAATTCAGTGAAGTATTATATATAATCTTATCTTGTTAACTTGTAACACAGAGAATCACTGCAATATGTACTGAGGACAGTTTGCAATGTTAATATAGGTGTACATTTTAAAACTATTGCCCTTGTGAAGTGCTGGTCTTCTAAGTCAAATTGAATTATTATATTAGAAGTTTTCCTTGACCACAGCCTAAAAAATTCACAGGGTTTTCGTGTTTAGTTTCAAAAACATTTATGAAAGTATTTTATCACTAGAATAGTAAGTTCTCTTAAAGGCTATTAAAATTATTACATCATCATGAAAGTTACCTTAATACCAGCACAGAGTCTTGAGTCACTGACAGTATTTTAAATGAAATCAATGCGACCCTTAAGTCTAGCCACAAGGAAAACAGAAATTATAAGGCAAAGAATTATTATCTTGTAAAGAAAGGAAAAAAAAGTAAAAAAAAAGTGTTGCACCTGGCAAAGGATGATTTCATAATTATATATTTATCTCTATTTTCATGTTTGATGTTTTCATAAAATGAGTATTTTTTACCAGGCAAGTACTTGCATTCACTGATTTTGATTGGGAAAAAAAACACAACCCCAAACCAAACCTTTATTGAAATAAAAATGTTAAACAGTAGGTTTAGATAATTATCACTAATAAAAACATAACAACGGTATTTGTATTCTCAAATTAATCCAGAGGAATTAGGTAGCCAAACCTTAATGAAAATCAGTGTATATTAACCCAGTTCCCTTTGCCTGCTGTGCAATTTCCAGTCACTGCATTAAATATTGTTAAATGGAACAAGTAAGTGTTATTCAACATGATTCAATACCACACACCTTGAATTTGTAACTATCATCACTAAATCACGTGATCACTAAATCAAAGTATCTTTCTGTATATTGAGCTAAATACCCAATTTAAACTCTCTACATGTTGTCCTTTTTACATACTGCAAATGCTGCAGCAGTTTATTTCACATCTACACAATAATTAATATCTCCTCATACTTAATAGTTACAATGGTTAATGTTTTTACCTGAGGTAATTCCCATTGCACAGTGAAGAGGATTATCCACTTGATTAAAAATAAATCTTTTCACCCCTGCACTTGATTCTGCACCTCCCTGGGGAAGCTGACCATAATTTCTTTCTTGCTGTACCTCATTCTACAAGTGATGAGCCCATTTTGCACAGCCAATAGTGGATGTAGCACTGGGCTTTAAACAGGACAGTAATTCTTCTTTTTTAAACCCAGCTCCACCTGGAAACAAGTTCCTGCTGTTCAGTTGCTGCCACTAAAACCCAACAGCCATCATGCATTTCCCAATGTTGTGGCCCATGAGATGCTGCATTTGTTGTTTTTCTCTCAAGAACATGGAATATGTTCAGCTGGAACAGTGGTAACTGGAGTAGTAACAAATGGAAAATAGTTGCTGGAAGTCTGCTTTTCAGTCTTGGGTGTGGAGAAGTTTGGAACAGGAAAGACCAAAAGGCAGAGACTGAAGGGCCAAAGAGCAAAGTTTATTAGGTTGATTTAGGCAGCTAAACTGGGATTCACGGTGGCTGGCGTGCTCAGTCAGTTAAGTCCCATGGTGAATGTCTGTGAATCCTGACCCAAAAGCCACACAGGTGCCCAAGCAGTTAGGAAGCAGTCACTCACCTGAAAGCAAGGTCCTAACTGTAATTCACCAGTGCCGCGAATTTCCAAACGTTTTGTTGTACCTGGCTGCATACACTTGATTTTCTGTTTTGTTCGGTTACAAATGCTAAACCATATCAAATGGACACATGTGTAAGGTGACTCAAAGGAAAGGCAGCTTCTTTCTCAACTGATAGGTTCCCTGTGAGTCATGCGTGTCTGCTTCAGAAACAATTGTACGTTTTGACTTCAGTTCGTAACTTCTGTTTTTTGCTTACCAGACCCAACAGCTCTGGGGGAGTAAGCTGGATTCTAGTCAGTCTCCTATGTCAACAGCAAAGCTCTTCTATCTCCAAGTTTCACGCTGGAATGCCAAATGCTGCCCTTATTTGCACCTTCACAACCCTACTGGAGACAAGGTGTCTACTCAATTGTAATAATTTGGCCTGAGAAAACTTTACTTTTGGCAGTGATATTCAGATCCCAGTACAAGGTTTTCACTGGTGACAGGTAAAAAGAAAAATATTTTTATGCCTAGTCTAGTAAAACTGATACATATTCACAAAGATACAGCAAAAGCAGAACCCTACCATGCATTTTTGCAATGCTTCGTTTCAGAACTGGAGCTTCCTCCTCATCAACAAAAGCAGCTGTATAAATCAACTTAGGATGATCATTTGCCACATGATGATTTGTAAATCTTTATAATTTGTAATGGATTTAAGTCAACTTTCTAAAAAGTCTGAAGAAAACTATGGAATGTGCTGCTGTATTTTCACCCAGGAAATTATCTTTGCCCCCTGAAAGAACAAATCTAAACATAATTACAGATAAGAAAACATTCATAATGTTCTATTCCAGTAGACGATTATGGTAACAAATTAAAGCAGATTTTCTCTTGAATAATGATTACTTCTTCAGTTTTATTGCCCCACTCTGCCAGAAGTCAGTACACACTGCAGCGATGGATGTTATGTAAAATTCAAGGGAGAGAACACCAATAGCACTAACTTCAGCATGGGATTCTTCTAGCTAACAGTTTAGACCACATTGAACAGAACTTCAATAAATACTTTTGTATAAGTGCTGGGGGGTGGGTAGACACAGTGATTTTAAAAGAGAAACCCTGATAACCTGTAAAGGATGCTCCAACTAAATAGTGAGCACCAGTGATCAGGTTCACCTTATGGAGAGTGAGAAGTGATATGGATAGTTTCACGGTTGTATGTGAAGTATATTTGAGCTTGTGAGGGGAAGAAGAATCATGCCATCTCCTGGTTTGTATGCTGTTCAATCAGTTACCTACATGTTCACTCATAGTACGCTTGCAGCTCAACTGTTGTAACTGTCTAGTATCCACAGTACTACAAACACATTTTCAGTCAACCATTCAGGGAGTAATTTCCCAATTTCTGGGTGAGCTGCAGAAAAGATTTTACTAAAGTAATCCAAACTTAATACAGATTACTAAAGTGATATTGGACATGTAAAAGATCCTTTTGATGCTCTCCTGGTGCACCTAGAAAAGTATACTTTGTTTTAAAACTGAATTTGCCTACATTCAGGTTTATGCTCTTGCAACTTTTTTTTGTCTTTCTTTTCTTTCCTTTCCTGCTGTATTAAGAATCCTCTCTACTTTCAAAAGTCTCTTCTCCAAATGAGGTACATGCTTATCATGTTGAGTCATGCTGAGTATTACTCTTCTAGGGAAATAAACAACTTGTGCTCTTTAAGTTTACCACTGTTCAACCTATCTCTTTTGTAGCTCCCTTCAGGTCTTCTTTCAGATTGCTAGTGCAGCTGTAAAGCATGATGGCAAAACTGGACACAGTATCCCTCTCTTACATTTTTTTCCTAATGAAGCTAAAAGATTGACACTTCCTTCTCAGCAACCTCCTGCTGAAATGTTTGGGGATTACATGCTCATATGAAGCTCATGACGCCCTCTGTTCTTCAGGTGGGAGTTACTGCCTCCTGTTCCTGAAACATGGCTGCTCATCATGCTCATGATCCTGTTTTGTTGCAATATGGGGTAAAATAAGTTCATTGGGGCTGCCAGTCACTGTCTTCTGGCCCAGGTGCAATACATCAGGTGTTTCAATAAGGTCATGAAAATGGTATGACAACTCTCTGGGTTAGCTTTCAGACAAACCATGACACTGGCAGGCAGCAATTCATAGAATCATAGAGTATCTCCAGTTGGAAGGGACCTGCAAGGATCATTGAGTCCAACTCTCTGCTCCTCACAGGACTACCTAAAATTAAACTATACGACTAAGAGCATTGTCCAGATGCTTCTTGAACTCTGACATGCTTGGTGCTGTGACCATTTCCCTGGGGAGCCTGTTTCAGTGGCCGACCACCCTTTCAGTGAAACACCTTTTCCTAATGTCCAATCTGAACTTCCCCTAATGCAGCTTCATTCTGTTTCCTTGTGTCCTGTTGCTGGTCACAGAGAGAGAAGATCAGCACCTTCCCCTCTGCTTCCCCCCTTGAGGAAGCTGCAGAGAGAGATGAGGGCACCCCTTGGCCTTCTCTTCACCAAGCTGAACAAGCCAAGTGACCTCAGCTGCATCTTGTAACTCTTGCCCTCGAGGTCTTTCACCATCTCTATTGCCCTCCTCTGGACACACTCTAATAGTTTGATGTCCTTCTTACGTTGAAACACCCAAAACTGCACACAGTACTCGAGATGGGGCTGCAGAAGTGTGGTGTAAGTTGGTACAATCACCCTCCTCGACTGGCCAGCTGTCTGTACTTAATGCACCCCAGGACACAACTGGCCCTTCTGGCTGCCGGAGCACACGGTCAATTCATACTCAACTTGCCATCAGCCAAACCCCCAGAAGTCTTTCTGTGGGGCTGCTCCCCAGCCTCTCATCCCTCAATTTGTATGTAGTACCAAGGTGTATAACCATCACAGGTGCAGAATCCAGCACTTGCTCTTGTCATACAGAAATTGGTTGGTTTTACTCTTCAATCCCTAAATATTTTTTTCTGTCTCAGAATACAGTTTGTTTTCATTTAAGTGTGACCTTTCTACTCTTTTTCTACATGGCATAAGTTTTTATTTGACTCTACTAAGAAGAGTTTGTTTTATAGGAAATGATTAATATACTAAATTTTAGGACAGTGCTTATGTTATTGCTGTCACTGGTATAGTCTATAGGAAAAGCATATGGCAAAAGTTTGGGGCTGTCTAAATGTAGAAGAAAACATACACCTTTTATTGTTCTTATCTCAGTTAATGGTAAATTGTTATCTATTTATTTATTATTATTTTATTACTTCCTTATACTTTTGTTGCAGAGAATAAGAATCCTGCCAAGAAGAGTTTAAACAATCAGAAAGCCAGACTCTGATCTACTTACTTGTTCACACTAAACAAGGGTATTTGCCTAGCAACTTGAACATGTATTTTGGTCTTAAATTAAGACCTTGACAGAAAACAGAAAATGATGATATTTCAGGAATACTATATGTTACAAAAACGTTCCTTCAGCCTAAGTTCATTCCTTATAACTTGATACATAATGCATAGGTAAAGAGAAAGCAGTACTCACTTCCAGGTGGAAATTCCAACTTTAGATTGGCTGACTTGCCCTCTGGATTATGCCAATCTTTTCCCATTTAGACTACCAGTAGCCTGAAGTTAGGTACACAGAGTGATATAGCATGAAACCAGACTTACATGCTTGCACATCAAAAGTTTTCCCAGGTTGCTGATAAAATCTATTTGTATGTACTATTTTCAATGTTTTAGTTCAATCCCAAAAATGGATAATTTAAAAGAAATTTTATTAATAAACCTATAACAATCCTATATGGTTAAGGTAACAAAGTCCCTGACAATGATAAATAAAGTTACCACGATTTCCACAAGAAGCTATTGGCTTCTGCTAGCAATGATTTTTGACATTCAAGCTACTTACTATGGATGCAAAAAAATAAAATAGTTGCAGCTCTTCCCATTGGTAATAAACGATTCTATAAATAAACATTTGCTCTGTTTCCTTCTTAGGAAAATTAGCTTTACTGCTTGGATAGATTTTCCAATATATAGGTCAATCTGTCCTAACCTTTTCTGAAGGAAAATGAGAAATGTTCCCTATGAACAAGATAAGACATACTGTATCTAATGGCACTGTTTGCAAACACCAAGTAGCAACAGACTCAAGAACTGCAATATAAAGCTATCAATTAATTTTGTTGTAACTGTATGCACCTGTGAACAACTGCTTAATTAAAGAGGCAAACAGAAATCTCTCACAATAATGCTTCAAATTACTTGCATTTATGTGACTCAATTAGTTGGAGTGGATAAATACAATTGGAAAGCTGCCATGTGGACTTCTGGAAATAAAGAAAAGATAGAACTGAAGAGATACAAAACCAAATGGGAGGACTCAGGCAGATAAATACAGATAATTCTCAGAGGTTCATAGGCCTATACAAACAGAGAAGATAAAAGAAAAAGATTCTATGCAAATATATATATAAATACCTCATTTACTGTCACAGAGTTCTGCTTTCACAGAGAGGAACACTAAGGGGATTGTTTGTTTTGGGCAGCGTATTCGCAGGGCTCAGATTTGCTTTAATTTTGACATCAGATATATTCATCCAATTTCTTTTGCCTTTAGGGACTGGCAGAGGTGTTTACTGCTATTGTAGGTAGAATCATAGAATCATTTAAGTGGGAAAAAAACCTTTAAGATCATCAAGTCCGACCATTAAACCAGGACTGCCAAGTCCAGCACTAAACCATGTCAGTAAGCACAGCACATATGTGGTTTTTTTAAACACCTGCAGGGATGGTGATTCCATCACATCCCTGGGCAGCCTGTTCCAATGCTTGACCACCCTTTAGTGAATAAATTTTTCTTAATACCCAATTCAAACATCCGCTGGCACAAGTTGAGGCTGTTTCCTCTTGTCCTGTCACTAGTTATCTGGGAGAAGAGATTGACCCCCACCTGCCTGCAGCCACCTTTCAGGTAGTTGAATAGAGTGATAAGGTCCCCCTGAGCCTCCTCCTTTCCAGGCTAAACAACCCCAGTTCCCTCAGCTTCTCCTCATAAGACCTGTGCCCTTCACCAGCTTCGTTGCCCTTCTCTGGACACACTCCAGCACCTCAGTGTCCCTGTTGAAGGAACGGGCTCAAACCTGAACATGGTATTCGAGATGCAGCCTCACCAGTGCCGAGTACAGGGGGACAATCATGCTGGAGTGTCTTGCCTACCCTCTGAATGTTCCTCCAGAAAGGCACAGGCCTGCCATAGTCTCTGACCTATCTGCCTGCCTAAATGCCTCACTTACCCTGAGGGTGTTTGGATCAGGAGCACATTTCTGAAACAAATCTCCTCCTGGTCCCCTTTTCTATGCTGTGGCTCCCATCACAAAGCATTCTAAAGCACATCAACCAGGCTTTTTGGGGATGAAACTAAACTGGAAGAGGCTCTCTACATGAGCACACCAAATGCACATTCATCCTCTGGGACCAGACTGGAGATAGCCCAAAGTGAAAAAATGTGAGATGCGTGTGGTGTGAACACCAGGCCTCAAGCACTGTGAGACTGCCCCTCTTGGTTTTCACTACCTCCTGACATAGACATAGCCTAAAGCATTTAAAATTACACTGGACACAATATAGGCACTTGAATTCCTTCTTCCATTTTCCCATGCCTGTTTCAGAATAAGAAGTAACCCCCTATATGTGCAACTTCATTGCGGAAAACACCTTTTTTCTCATTTTCACATGCAGCTCAGTGTTGTTCAGTAGCATGTCAGGAAAGCCTGCTGCTGACAGCCATTTTCTGCAATGGGGGATTTTATTAACACTGAATGATCAACACTGGGGACCAGTTAAACAAATCAGACTTTCCCTTCTTCTGAAGGGCTCATCTAAAAATGGCAAAGGGGATGAGGGATGGCATACACTTGAAAATATTTTCAAGTATAGGGTCAAACTCGATTTTAGATATTACTTGTTAACTCTGTCTTCTAAACACAATCACTATTTTTTTTTTAATTATTCAAAAAATAGCTGTCTTTCCTGGCCTTACAGTCCCAGGCATTCTGTTTCTTAAAAAGTGGCCAAATACACCTGACTTAGTATTTGGGTCAATGATTTGTACATGTAGATTGTAACTGAGCAGTGGGATACTCTTCCAGGTGGAATGGGAAGCAAATGCCCAGGGCAGAGGAGACAGCAAGGCTAGCTAAAGGCAAAAAGGCAAAACGATTATTTTCTGTGGAAAAGAAAAAACACAACAAGCCAGCTACCGTTTTAGACTTATCTTCAACAAAGGCATTGGTTGTTTTTCTCTCTCTGGAATATTTACTAGGCAATAGGTTTTCAATATTCAAATATATACAAAAGTTTCTCTCAATATTTTTGAGGTTAACACTGAAATGAATTTTATTAAGACACAATTATTCATGGGTTTTAAAAGAACCTCTGTCACTCTGAGGCAGAATATATTTCAGATGTTTCATTACACCATTTTCACTACACTAGCATATTAAAAATAGGAAGTATTTGGTTTTCGTCACTTTCTTTCCTCCTTTACTTTTGATTTCTCTCACCTTTTCCATTTCTCATTTTTTTGTAACTGTAACCTGAAGAACTCAAGTTTCCTCATATTAATTGTTTTGATATTTACTTTAATTCTATATTTTCTATTTAGAGTAAGGTCATGAGAGATGCATAGCTGACCCTACTGTTATTTCCCTTCCCCAAAAAGCAAATCACGTAGGTAAAGGCACAAGATACAAATAGATTTGTTAGCCAACCCAATCTGGCTATAAAAATCTACCTGTGACCTAGAGGACAAAACTCCTCACACTTTTAATTGAAGTCAACTACCGAGCTGACAGGCAAATATGCTTTTCAGGGCTCTTTTGCTGCTGTGATGATAGCATCTTGAGGTTGTTCCCAGATGGAGGGGAGGGAGGTAGAAGTGAGATTCAGAGAGTGTGACAGTCGCTCATCTATCTTGGAAACACTGAGGACCTTGGAAATATGAATTAAATTAGGCTGCGTTTTCATGAACACTTTAACTTAAGTACGAAACACTGCTAAAGGAGATAATCCATCCTCCTTACTCTGGCTGCCTGTTCCCACCTTTTCCATAGTGCCAGCACATGACATCATGTGGCTACCTTGTAAGCTAGATCTGGGAGCTGATCCAACACCCAGCCTCCCAAATATTAAAAAATTTTGGTTGGATCGGTTCTTTTTGCATAAATGTTAATAGGGGCGGGTGAGTGTAATATACAGGCAGAGGAAGGGTTGAAGGAATTACCACTTTCAGTAGTAGCTTGGGCTTAGATCAACTCAAAGCCACTAGTAAACCACAGTCTTAGTCACCCACAGGGCTTTGGGTGCAGCTCTGACTCAACAGGGCTGAGGGCCACCACTGCGCTTCACGAGCAGCCAAGCTGTGGTCCTGGGGTAATGTGGGGGAAAGTTCCCACCTGCAATGCTTGCTTCAGTTCTTATAAAACTAAAGAAACTGATGCAAACTGCATTGCAATGTCAAAGATGTATTGTGATAGCACTGAGTATTTTAAAACAGGGGAGAAAACCAGGTTTATTTTAAATGATTAAGATTAGAAACATCTTACTAACATTAGAAGGTTTGCTTTCTCTCTCTTTGTCTTTTCTTTTTTTTTTCTTCGGGGGGCAAAGGACTCAGGCTTCATAGTTATCAAATGAACTGAAAGCTGCTTCTACCCAAACTTATTTTGATCATTATTGATCTAATCTAACTATGGTTGATTAATAAGAAATTCTAAAGATGAAGGAAAAAAATGTTGACAGAAAATGATGGTGTACAGTTTCCTAAAGTTGGGTAGCAAGAATCCTGTCACTGGCTACAGAACTTGGTCTTGGCTATCACCCTCCTCATGCCAATCTCTAATAAAAAAAAAAAAAAGATAATAGACAAATCTTTAACACTGGTGTTTGAACTTGAAGTTTGTGTAGAATCTTACATCCAAATTTGACACAAATTAATTAGAATTTTTGTAAAAACTTTTTACATATTCCCACTTTTTTAACTTGACTAAATATTCTCTTCCAAATGGCATGGTCATACTACAGGTATATGTAGAAGCAATAAATGAATGAAAAATGTATAGCAAACTTTTCAGTTCTTCAAGAAAGGCCTCTGTTACATTTCCCCTCAAGTGCTAAGTAAAACTACATTTTGAATAGATTTGGCAGAAGAAAAAAAGCCTACCTAAATCAGTTCAACTTCAATGCCCAACTCTTTTCAAGAACATATTGATTCCTTCCTGCAAAATATTACTTCAATCTAAGTTTTGAAATTGAAAATCAGTTTTGAATGGCAAAATATTGTTTGTTCAATGTTCTGTTTTCATAATGCTCTTGTGCTACAAAGGCATTTTGCCATTATTCTCAGATTTCTTTATCTGAATAAAAAAGAAGAAGAAAAAAACTTTGATGCATTGTCATGCTGTGATGGGATATGTTTTTTGAAGTCTTTGCATTGCCTTATTGGTCTTTATTATTTAAATGCATGGTTTAAATTTATATGATGAATTGAAGTCTAGGGGGGAGTACCCATATTAACTGTAATCCTGCCAGCACTTTGGAGTTTGCTGCTACCCATATTACTTTTGATTTGTGTGGCAAATCTCCAGGTTTGAAGTTTCATTGCAAGTGCCTGAAATCGGAGTAGGATGAGCGTTGTTATTTTCATTGTTTGGAAAACAAAAATGTACCTCTGATAATTTTTGTCTTTGATTACTGCTTCTTCAAAGGATTTAAAACAGAATGAAAGCCTTTGAAAATTTTAGAGATGAAGAGACATGAGAGTTATTCTGTATGCACCAGATAAACAGATGTCTTAGCTTTCAAACTAAACCCAGAAAATATAATCACAAGCTTCATCAGAAACAGATAACAATCTAGGTGCACAGTACTTTACATTTTACTAATGTGCAATGGGAGAAATAATAATACTACTTCCTTCACTTGTCTAAATATTTGTTTCAGACTAACAGCTCAAAAAACATGTTAGTAATAGCAAACAAAATATGATAAATTCCTTTGAGGGGGAAATATTCTCAGCATAATGTCATTATAAACACAAGTAAACACACTTTGAAATGTATTTGCAAATAAGTAAGACACTCCTAATGCTGAAGGTATTAAATTGTGAATTCCCAAATTAATAGGTATCAGATGTCACAGGTGCTTTTCATCCTGTATTAGAGTCACACTGAAAAGTCCCAATAAACTTTAAGTTGAAGTTGTAATCATCCAAAGGATGACTACATGACAGGGCTCATTCTTAATATGTGGAAAAACTCCTGCTTGGAAATATGTAAAACTGTTTGGAAATGGCTGATTGGGCGCATTACTAAACCGGCCTCTGCAAAATAACTTCCAGCAAACCCTAAAATATGGACAGATTTAAATCACCCACAGAAGAATCATGTAAGAAAGAAACGTAGTGTTTCTTATGCTCCTCTTAGTTCCTCAGGATGCTATAGTGCATCCACCTGAGCTGTAGATAGTGGGCAGGGTAGGGAAAACAATAGGAGAGCTGGCTAAACTGGGCAGAGAAAAGCCTGAAGGAATTCAGATTCAGTTTGTGATTTCCTCTAGGCTGCATTAAAAGGAACAAAGTGATTTCTGTAGTTCCAAAACAAGTTAAAATGAATTACCTCCATTTATGAAATTATAAGTTCCCACATCAGAAAATCAGTCTGCTCTGTACAATGGAGGCAAGATAAAGTGTGGACAACACACAGTGCTGTGGTTCACTAGAGGAAAATTGACTCCATAAGAGAAAGTACAGACGTAGAAGTTACACTCATTTCCACTGCAGAAAATCATAATTAAAACAGTGTGCACAGAAGAAATAGTAGCAAGAAAGACAAAGTTCTTCATAAATACAGGAAAGAAGAGAGAAGATAAAATTCCAATTCAAAAAGAAGTGGAAAGTCAGGATTAAAATCAGGAGAAAAGGAAAGATCAAGCCTTAAGTAAAAGGAAGAATAAATAGGGGTATTTAGAAACAAACAAGGTATAATGAAATATTTGAAAGGTATGTACATCAGTTGTCTCTCTAGGCTATGAGATCCTGACGTTACTGTTAAAGTTAAGCTGAAAAGGACTTCAGTATTAATGCTGATCTAAAACTGAAAGCAATTTGTATTTTGAAAGGCATTAAATAGAAAGGTCTATCAGAGAGTAATCAATCCACTAATACTTCAAGACACTATAACCAGAAGTTACACTATAAGCACTACAATTTTTAGGTTTTATTTGGTAGCTAATTATGATTCTTTTTCTTCTGTATACACTGCTGTACAGATGGCAAGCTGGACCTGGGACACAGATTGCAAGAGATGGAGAAATAATGACATTGGGGAGAATTAAAGCCCTTTTAGACCAAACATGTTTGATTTGGATTAAATTTTTAGTTGAAGACAAGGCAACATATCCAAAACCCTGGTCTTTGTCTGGTCACGATTGCTTCATTGGCAGTTGCATTTCCATTTAGACCTCAAAGGAAAACTTTGTTTTCATGGTGGCACCCTTGGCTATGTCTACACTGATACGTCTAGGGATTGATCCTTGACAACCAGTCCAAATGGTACAGACTGATTCTCCACCACATTATTTTGGGCCAGCTTCTCTGATCCTCCCCTATGTCTTGGTCTTCCCCCACCCACCCCACCCACCCTGCCTTGGAAAGTCTCCCTGTGGCTCATATACTACATTTCTATTTTTGTGTGTGTATTTCCAGTTCACAGGCTCTAAACTGATGTGGGGACTTGTGTTGCCATCTGCAAGATTAATGACTTCTAAAGCTGAGAGGAATTGTTGTGTGCCTGAGGATAGTGAGGGTGCTTAAGAATGAAAAGTATCTTGGCACAGAGTAGGAGGGCTGTTGAGGGAGAAGGGATAACATGTTGTGTGATTTGGACATTGAGGAAAGATCCACTGAGTCAATTATTCTCAGATGGGTGCTCAGCCTTCATCTTTGATAGGGCTAGTCGTACTGCAAAATCAGAATCATGGAATCATTTGGGTTGGAAAAGACCTTTAAGATCATCAAGTCCAACTGTTAACTTAGGACTGCCAAGTTCATCACTAAACCATGTCCCTAAGCACATGGTAAGTAACAGTTAATTAGTATGAATTATTTGGTCTCTAGCTCGTTGCTTGCTTGGTTTCTCACTAAATACATACTTTTAGACCTGATTCTGTCCTTGATTTACATTGATGTAATTTAAGCAAAATTCTGGTTGTGTTTATATCAATGGAGGAAAATAGCTGTTTTGATTCAGAGCCCTTGTGGATGCTATATTTTGTCTGCTGTCTTGTCTCAGTGTATTTAAACTATGTCGTTCTTAAAATACATTAATCAGATATTTAATAATTAAATGATACTTGACGTATATATGGAACTGAATAGTAAAGTTGGATTTATGCTATGCTCCATGCTCTGTCTCCTGTTTATGCTCCTTTTTTGTTGGTAATGCTCTACTTTCTGCTTCTCTACAGATCCCACTCTCTGGTTCCCTTTGACACCAGCTTGGTCTAATGTCAGCTGAATGTAAAACTGAAATCTTAAGGGTGATCTTTTCCAGTTCTGACAGTTCTTAATAGCTAAACTTCATTTCAAGACTAGTTTGTTTTGTTTTGTTTTGTTTCGTTTAGTTTAGTTTAGTTTAGTTTAGTTTAGGTTTGGTTTGGTTTGGTTTGGTTTGGTTTGGTTTGGTTTGTTTGTTTTGCTTTGTTTGCAGGCAAATCTCTAGCCTGTACATGAAGAGAGGAATGGTAGCAAATAACTATGCATATAAATTCCTATCTATCGAAAATGAAACTATTATAGCCACATAAAAATCAATGTTTGTCCAATTATTTTCTGCAGACAGTACAGTACATTGCAACATAGTTTCTCATTAGATTAAATCAAAACCGTTCTTAAATACCATTTTACCAGCTGTTACTGAATAAAGGGTGAAGCAAACAGTTTGTAGTATCAGATATGTAGCTTTCTGGCACACATCTTTGCCAACTTTACAACAGCTGTGTATAATGCTTAAAAGAAACAAACATCCTCAATGGTTATTCTTCAGTTTTACTGAAAATCAACCTGAAGTAGCATCCTATATTTGTGCTATTATAGAGTGAACCCACTGCCAGTAAAAATGCATCAGAATTCCTAAACTAATTCTTAGATTTTCTTTCTCAATTATGAACAAAATGGGGTGGAAAATATTCTTACAAGCAATCACACTTCTTAAGAAATTACTTAGGAGGACAGCTTCATTTTTTATTATTTATTTTTGTGGGTTTTTTTTTCTGGGAGGGTGTCCCCCCCAACAGAGATACAATATAGTCTGTCCAGAGACTGCCAGTGCATGTTGAGTGTTCGGTCTGTATGTTAGAAGCACATTCAGATGTCTGTGAAGCTTGGGCCCTCTCAAGTTTCTTGATGCTGTGGCTCCCGAAAGTAATCTCAGCCTATTCAGTGTAATTTATACTCGACGCCTGATTTTATAGGGGCCTTTCTGTGGGCTGCAAACAGTGGAAACAGCCCAAACTGCTGCAGAACGCCCATGCGTTTTTTGTCTGTTTCAGCCTAGCAGACAATACAGTCACATGGACATGAGGGGGACATCCCAATAGCAGGAGAAAATCTCAGCCACAGGACAAGTTGAAGATAGTCTTCTGTGTGCTAATCCCAGATCCAAACACTGATTCCTCCTCTTGCTTTGTCTAATCACTTTGCCTTTCTGTTTTGCTTTCCTGTTTGGAAAATAAGGGTAATAATAACAGTAACAATAGTTAGCTTCTTCAGGAGATGGCGGGGTTTTTTTCACTAATGAATGTAAAGCAATAGAATGCTATTATTAGACAATGTGGGGGCGAGGAGAGTAGACATGGAAGAACTAAGATTAAAAAAACTAAAAAGTTTGGGAATACGAAGATTGAGATCACTGAAAGAAGGGTGGGAGGAAGAAACCCAAAGAAAACAGAGAGCAAAGAAGGCATAAGAAAAACACAGCTCAAAGCAACAGGGGAGATGCATTTGCCAAAGGGAGAATGTTCTTCCTGCTAAAGAAATGAGCATAACTGAAAAGAGGATACCATCAAGAAAAATGAAAGTACTTGAAGAAAATGATACCAAGTAGAATGGCATGGGTTTGACACATGAATGTGTCAAGCAAATGGATGGAGGACAGTATTTTGTAGATTCTTCCGCATTTGATGGCAACTGAAATCAGAGATTGCCTTGCAATCAGCTTAATAGCAGTTCATGGCCCTGGGACCTGCTGGGGCTGTGGGTGAAATCTTGCTCCTGGTGAAGTAAAAGGTAAAATTCTAATTACCTCCAGCAGATCTACAGTTTTGCCCCCTGAAACTGGGACTTCTCACAGGAAAACAAGCTGCTTCAGTAATCTAAACTAATTTAGGCACTCAGTAAGGAAAGGTAAAGTATTTGAATATGCATGAAAAAATACTGAACTTGGCAACAACATAAGGAGCATAATAAATAAAAATTTAGCACAAAGCCCAAAATCATTCTTGATAGGAAAGTATTATTATTTAAAAATTAAAATAATTTACATAATACCATATATTTAGAAAGAATTCTATAAAAATAAATAAGACATGTTCCCTGCCCTGGAGAGATTTCATTCTTTATGAGACATGACAAATAAATGCAAGTCAAGTTAAAACAGGTAGAAGCAAAGAAAACAGAAAAAGCAAGGTTTTTAAAAATGAAAAAATTACAGGTGGCAGAAAAATACGGAACAACAAGTTGAAGGTATAATTTAGAAATTATATTTTATTAAGATCACTTGCTTGCGCAGAACTGTGCAGACACCCCCTGTATTTTACACAAAATTCAAGTGCCCTTGTGTGCCTTGAAATACATAATTACTAAGGAACTTGATTTTTTACCAACCTATCCAAGTTTGCAAAATATTTTGAGAAGACCTCTTCTATTTCCCTCCTGACAGAGTCAGTTTTCTTAAAAAGTTCTTTGAAAGCTTGCAAGAAGACCCAATCCTCATCCAAAGAAAATATCAAACACTGTCTTTAGCAGTGGTTTTCTCTGTAGGTACAGAATATTTACATGTGCTTTAAAATTCCAATTTTTTTTTTCTATTGAACGTTGAGTTCTTTCAAAAAAGAGGTCAGTGAATGGATTAAAAAGCCAGAAACACCCCTTTGCTAGAACAATGTCAGTATCGGTCTCCTGTCAGCTGCCCACCAAGTTTGCTGGTTACTGTAAGTGATATTAAATAGCGTAAATGATCAACCACTTTTTTAAAATCCCCAAGTAGCACTTTCTACATTGTAATCTCTAAATATGTCTAAATCTGTACATTTTACAGAATTGTTCAGAGGATATTTGGAAAGGTAAGGCTTGGACTGAGGCCTTACTTGGCAGAATTGCTTCTGCAGGACCTTCAGGCAGACTGTGCTGCAATGGGAAATCTCAGGAGAGGTTTTGCCTGATTTGTTCCAAAGATTCTTTTTTGCTCATAATTATCTGCTACAGCACGGTCCTGAAATTTGGCAAATGGCCACTACACAGTCACAGGCATCTGTCTAACTGCTAGGAAGATTACTTGTATATCTCACTTCTTGACATGGGAGATGATCAGGCATCAGAGTGAGGGGACTGAAAGAGCAAGCTGAACAGCTTAAACGTTACATATGTGGTGGAAAAAGGAAAGTAGAAGGCTGACTTATCTTTGGATCTTGGAAGATTTTTTCCAAACTTAAAGATTTGTGATGTGGATTTGATCTAGGTAAGAGGGCAGGCTGAAAGTTCAGAAGGAAGATAGATTTTCATTTAATGAACAGCTGTACCAATGGAGGGATGAAAACATTACATACTGGTGAAGTATTTTTAATGAAATACCTTCAATTAATTTAACCTGCAGATTAACTGGTTAGTGATGGATAATGCATTTTTCCAAAAGTGAACCCACATGCTTCCTTTATTATACCAAATTAAAGTTTCATTCATATAATGTAGAAAAAGGTACTCTGAAAGATCAACTCCAATATCTTCAAGCGCTGGCTTAATATTCAGGTTACATGTAGCATTCTTGAGAAGTCGGTGCACATTAAAACAATTTCACTGCACAGTCATGCTTCACAAGAGGATTTTTTTTATACTATTATTGATGCCTCAAGATCTTTCCCTTGCACTAAATCATCCGAAACTTTAAACCTCACCTTGTCCATTATTGGATTCTTGGTGATCGTATTGTATTTCAGTGGATGGCACTCTAGAATCAAACTGTATTGGGGAAATTGTTTTACAACTGCAGTTTAAATGTGACCATTACACTGACATAAATTATGCCTTTGTAGTGGATGAGGTATAATAAAGAGTAATAGCAACAGTGAAAAGATTATGAAGACATAAGGAGCATACAGTGTGATGCAACATTTTGAAAATAAAATATATAAATAAATAAAATTCCGTTTCAGAGCATTGTGGGGACAATATCTATTTGAAGAGTGTTTTGAAGTTCATTGGGAAAAGGGTCTCCAATTCCTGCAGCTTTCCTACTGAATCTAATGACAAATATCCCAAAATAGAAGAGTGGTTACATGGGTCCTCTGGCTCAGAAAATCTTTTTATCTTCACATCTATCTTCTCAAATGTCTTAAAACTTAGAGATGCATATGGTCAGAAGTAATGTTGTGCTTATCCCCCAGTCAGTGTATCCTTATTCGTACTATTTCAAATTCAGACTCCTTTGTCCTTTCATGTCTGTCTCTGTCAATCTGATCCCTGTGTTTGCAATACCCTTCTTATGCCCCTGTGCATTAAAGCTGTCAATACCAAAGCCATAGTGCCATGAAAATAGAGAATTGCAAAGTTAGGACTGCAGGTCTTTAAGCAAACATATTTTGCTGCATCTCCTGCAGGTAAGGTGACCCTGGACAGAAAGTTCATGGTCTGTGGTCCTAAGTACAATTTGCCATTATATTCTTAACAGTGCAGTACCTGCCTGATTGGTTTCTTCAAGGAAGGTGATTAACAGTATAGGCTTGCAACGTATTTATGTAATGTTTTAAACAGTGGGGTGAAAGTGTAACAGGTAAGCTGCAAAACAAAAGCTGTTCGTACATACTTTACAGTATTATACTTGTGTAATTGCAGCCCTTATTTAAGCGCAATTGATGCCATAACTCTGCCGCAGTAACATTTTTCTTTTACTTGGTTATTCAGCCTTCGAAAAACCTGCTCTGTCACAGCAGAGGAATCTGATTCTGAGAGGAAGCTTCCTTTTTCTTTTCATTTTATTACTGTCTTGGAGAACAACTTTTTAGTTTGTTTTCTAATTAGACACTCCCAAAGATCAAGAATTAGAGAGCTTGCTTCGTCTTTAAACAGCTGGGCTCCCAGCTGGGTTTATGTAATGACTTCACTAATTTCCTTTCTTTTAATGTGTTTGTTTTCTATTGGTGAGATGCATTGTTTGGAGTTAGAGTTCCTTTGCAAACAGTACTGTTTCCGCTGTTTTAGTTATCCTGCAGTTGATTCTATAGCTCTGATTTACGAGCTAACCTATTTTCTCCAAGTCTGCTTTATGATGATCTGTAATGGTTTTTAGACTTTCTAGTTTTTCAGCTGCTGTTTAGTTTTCAGGGATTTAAAAAACATTCTTCCAAGATATCACTAGAAGTTAGCCGACTGCTTTCATATAGAATAAAATATCTTTAGGCTAATTTGCTGGGAACTTTAACACCCTAATTAGTAGATTTCTCTGTGTGGCTTAATAATTTTACACGTCTGTTGTTCACAAGTCCTAACTTCCAATTAAGGGGATTTTGTTGGACTTTAGGGTTGATAAAATATGACAATTTAAACTTTTGGGGAAAGTAGTACCATAAAATTGTAAGATTTTCAGATTGTCATTAAAATTTCCCTTTTTATGAAATTGTATTTTCTGTTGTGAGAGACTTGATGGACGCTACGACAGAATGGACACATTATATACTTTGTTATTTATTAATCAGAAGGGATGCCTTAAGTTTGCAATGATAACCTTTTATGAGTGTGTATGATTTTTTTTAGCTTTGCAGAAGTCTGTCAAGGCAGGAAAATCTCCTTCTGAAAAGAAGTTTCCATTTTCTTTTTTGCTTGATTCTACAGCTTGAATATTACCCTGAAAAATTCTCAGCTCTCTGTTTTAATTTCTTTAACCATGTTAATTAAACTTACTATTCTTATTTCACAGAAGGAGAGACTTAAAGAGAGCAAAATCAAGGCTTGCTAAATAAATAACAAAACTCTACTTGTCTTTTTTTGCAGTTTCCTTCTTTTGTACTCTCTTTAATTTGCCCCTTCTTTTCCCTCTCTCACCGTACTACAGGATTCATGTAATTGCATGTATTTTCCTTTTAAGAAATCTTTTTTTTTGGTCTCCAGGAGAACCCTGTCTTTTTCCCTTAAGTCAGAGAAGACAATCAGTGGAAAAGAAGGAGTTTCAGGGACCTGCTGACATGTTTAAAGCCATAGCCAAAAGAGCAGGTCTGAAGCGCCTTTCAGAAAGAAGTACCACACAACAAAAGTGTGCTGAGGCAGAATCGCAGCCGTTTTGCTGAGGGGTGTCTCTTCTCTCTGCACAGACCATGCTGACACCTACTCACTGCTAAACATTATAGCCAGAGCCAGCCAGTGGAAGAAGGTTTACCTGACCACTGTCAATGTGGAAACTGTTTATGCTCAGCTTTGGAAGCAAGTTCAGGCACTTTCCTTTTTCATCCCTATCAGCTTGTTGCTGCCAGCTCCAGACTTAAACTGCCCTTCGGCTGCCCTTGTTCCTTTTCTTGCTTGTTCCCCCATATGCCAACACTGCTTTCAATTTAGATCTGATGAAGGTAGATTTTACCTGAAGAAGTTATTTTTGACTGGACACAAGGCAAAGCTGGGGAAAGTCCCAAGACAAATAAAAATCCCTGTCATTCTTTTGTAGAAGGAGCACAAAGGCCAGCATTTGAATTGCCTTAATTTAAATTCTGTGGACCATGAGCCTGCTGAATCTCATGTGTCACTCTGGAAACTTGACTGATTTCTCATACCTACTATTTATATAATAACCGTATTGTAAAGTTTTTAGAGATCCCTTATGGCAATACACTCTGACACTGTATAAAATAAGTTTATCTGGAGATTATCGAAAACTCAAAAGTGAAATCATAGAGCTCCTTAATGTACTGTGCAGCCAATTCTATTAAGTATAGAAACATTTTTTCTACCACATCACAAGAATTGTGTTCCTAAATACTTGGAGTGCTATATAATCATAGTCATTACTGTAAAAGACAGAATCCTCCTGTGAGATACTAATGTTCTATTTATAATTCATTCTTGTATAAAATGCACAGCAGTAATTACATTTATTCTCAGAAACCAAGTGTTCTCATTCCAGGGTGGGGCTCTTTTGTTTTGTTTCTCTGCAAGCAAAAAATGCTGCCTGTAAAGTAATAACGTGATGTAAGGCCAGAAGGTGCAAACATTTCTTCACACAGTCACATTCGGTTTTCAGGTACCGGCTTTACAGACTAGCCATTCTGTGAACTGCCACACCTCTGGCTGACTCCGCTCAACAGCAGCGTGAATCTGGCTGGATTTATTAGCTCAGGCACTAATGCAAATACGGTTATAATGGCACCAAAGACAGCTTAGATCCAAAAAGAGTAAAGTAGCTTCATCTGGCAGAGGGACAAAACAAACTCTGGTAATTTAAACTGGTCCTGCACTTGGCTAGGATGGATGTTACAGCACTGTATTCCCAAAATTATAGGTAGAAAGGAGAGTGATGCACTGCTTAAAGTTCACTAGTGCTCATGAAAGGCTATTTGGTATGTCTACACTGTCAAATTAAAGGAGTACTGGAGAGAGTGCTGAAGCACTTGTGCTGGTTCATTGTTAAATTGCTAGTTTGTTCCCTGGATTTGTTTCAGCAGGTTTCAGCTTGGCTTTTTCCAAAAACTGTGGTCTAGGGGGGACCAGCCTTTAGCAATGTGAACACAGCTGGTAACTTCAGCTTGGTCCTTTGGTCATTCCCAGGCTGACTTTTATTTAGCAGTAGATACTGCTTTATTACTCCCCTTAACTTGAAGTTCAGCACAGCTGTGACAACCTGAGCTGGCTCCTGTAAAAGGGACTCAAGCCTCGTCTTCCAGAACAGTGTCCCTTTATCACTCCCATTAAAGTGTCTTAGTGTCTGAAATAGTGCACCAAGATAGTATGAGAGTCAGTAAGACTAGATAACCTAACTGTTGGGACTCTGTCCTCGGGGAAGGACAATACAGATCTGAGACAATATTTTGAAAAAGAGAAGATATTATACTGTATATTATCTCTTGAGTTTGTAAATTAAATGACCTCTGAAAAAAAGGAAGGAATGCCTTAAGAGACTTAACAAGAAAGTAGACAATTTCAAAGTATTCTTTGGCTTTAAAAACAATCTGTGTGATAATGGGATCAGACCTGCCAAGTTTCACACTTAATGTACAGTTGCCGTTTGTGAAAGACGTTTGTATGATTTTTTTTCTTTTCCCCATTCCATTTGTATTTCTGCTGTCCAACAATCAAATGTATTTGTATGATCGCTCGACATTACAATGTATTGATTCAGATGCATGTCTCCATAGTTACTGTTTACAGTATCTTTCTGTGCTTAGACTCTTGTGTCAATAAACTTCTGATTTGAAAGTAACACATCTATATTTTTCATCAAAACAGATTCCTCTCCTCATCAGCTTGCTGATAGGTAAACACTTAGGCAGATATTCTTCTCATCTATCTTTGGCCATCTAAAAATTAGGCATCTATCATGGCATATCTCTTCAGCTGTCTAAATGTAAGTCACGTAAACCGGTTACCAAGGTTCCCTCTATAAACAATGGAGACAGATAGTTGCAAAAGTTTATTAATTTATATTATTTTAGATGGTTACCTTAAGAAGGCTGAAATAAGATCCAAGAAGAGATGAACACCTACACCTCCTCTCACAAGTGGCAACTAATTTTTTTCAGATCAAGAAACTAAAAATGTGAAGAGTTTAATTGAATAGGCCCTAAGATACTGTTGTTTGAATACAATCTTCATGAACAGCTTAAGTCCAACAACCCTCAGAGCTGGAGCAGTATTTACTATATCCTGATCCTCTGTATGATGTTCTGGACAGAAGAAAACTATTTCTTTTTCACTCTTATTACCTAGGTGAAAACAAAATAAAAATTAGAATAAAACAAAGGAGATTAATGTTTCTTTAGATTTTTATTTCCCTCTCTTTTTCTGTCTTGTAGACTGAGCTCCTTCAAACACCCTTCTCAGCTGATATTAATTTATGTAATACATCTACAATATTATAATACTTCTGGAAAGTAGAACTAACATCAGAACTATCTATTTCAGAACATCTATGTCCTTCATATTCTTTCTTTGCATTTGCCCCATCTAGCTTATTATATAGATTGAATAAATTACAGATTACACATCATGGCTCTGTGACTTCTGCAAACAAACTGATCTAATGTTTCTTATTGCTGTTTCTTGATGCCCTATTCATTTTGTTGCTGCTCCTCTTAGTCTCTCCATTAGCTTAAATTACACTGTCTCAGAGACCTGTAAGCCTACTAAACTGAAAAAATGTTTAAAGACAGAAAAAGATTGCCTATCGTGTTCAGTCTTCTCCACTTCCCCTAGGCCCAATGACATAATCTCTTAAATATTTTGAAATTCACAACATCAAATACTCATTTTCTTCACAAAGCGTGTGACTGTTCTGAGACAACCACACCTCAGAGGCCATCTTATGAGACTTCTGAAAAAGCTATTGCGATGACAAAGCAGCAGAAATAAAGTAGGAGAGCAGGGAATAGCATCTAAACTCTGCTCTGTGAATCATACAGAATAATCTTTCTTTTTAATATATTCAGTATCTAATAACAACCCTTCCTCAAGGGCCTGTTTGCACTGTAATGAAAACATTTTATAATGTGGTTCCACCATGAAAACCTACTTGCAGATCTGCAACACCCAACAACACCATCTACCTGATCTCCATCTATGATGCATAGCTGAAGTCCTCAGTGACTACGTAACACATTTTGTACAGGGAAATATTGAGAAATGTTTGCAATAAAGCATTTATGTTTACTCTGTTGCAAAATAAAACAGGTTGTCAGAAGGTAACAGCCTAAAACACAGAAAGACTATATGTGGTACCCAATGCAAAACCCTTATTTGAAATACAGATTTTCAAGCTTCATGGTTCTCATGAAATGGAAGGAAAAGAGAAAAAAAAAAATCAAAAACCTTCAGATGTTGTGATTTAATCCCAGCTGGCAACTGAGAACAGAGCTGCTAAGTCACACCCCCCACATTGGGATGGGGGAGAGAATTGGAAGGATAAAGAACTCATGGGCTGACATAAAGATAGTTTAACAGGTAAAGCAAAAGCTGTGCATGCAAGCAAAGCAAAACAAGGAATCCATTCACCACTTCCCATGGGCAGGCAGGTGTCCAGCCATGCCCAGGAGAGCAGGGCTCCATCACGCGGAATGGCTACTTGGGAAGACAAACAGCATCATCTGAATGCCCCCTCCTTCCTGCTTCTTCCCCCAGCTTTATGTGCTGACCATGGCGTCATATGGTTATGGAATATCCCTTTGGTCAGCTGGGGTCAGCTCTCCGAGCTGCGTCCTCTTCCAACTTCTTGTGCATTCCCAGCCTGTTTGCTGGTGGGGTGGGGTGAGAAGCAGAAAAGTCCTTGACTTAGTATAAACATGACTGAGCAACAATTAAAAACGTCAGTGTCCTATGAACATTATTCTCATACTAAATCCAAAACACAGCCCTGCATCAGCTACTAGGAAGAAAATTAACTCTATCCCAGCTGAAACCAGGACAAGAAATTAAAATGACCCAAGCTTGAAATGAAGAAGACTACCTATTAAGGACTCTAGTTAGTAGATGATATCTAACAAAAATAGACATAGCTACAGCTTTGGGGAGGCCAAGCACTTCTCCTGTATTGAGTGTTTTAGTGAGCTCTCTATAGAGCCAGACTTTATTACATCCTCTGTCTCTGGCCCTGTAAATCTTATATCCATTGTTGAATGATGACATACCTCCAGCAAGAGGGTTGTAGGTCATGATGCCCATGCATTGTCCCAGCGTAGGAAATCTGGCTTTAACTCTTCCATCCTTTCTTCCTTAGCATGAGAAGGTAACTGGATTAGGTTTCCCTTTTCCTGGTCAAGTGCAGTGAACTCTACCCCTCTATTTTGTTCTTTTCAAATTAAAACAGTGTTAAAACGAAGTCCATGCAGTATGTATTCTACGTATAATGGTATATATATTTTAGCTTTATGAAAATGTTAAAAATAATATATATCCCTAGTTCTTTTAAAGATATTGTATTACCAGGAAATTTGTCCTTTTCAGGGATTGTTGCTTGAAGCCAGAGTTCCATTAGCACAGCCCGGTCTAGAAAACATGGCTTCTCAACTCCAAATACTATGCAATTTTTGCCTTGCCAGGACATCTGGTCCATTAAACAATTAGCCCAAAGCTGCACAGTGGGTTTTAAGTGAGACAGGACCAGAACCCTTCCACTGAGTTCCTAGACCTCATCTCCCTCCACAGGACTTTGTTGTTAACAATGCAAAATCACAGGCTCATTTTAAATGGATTCTGTCTTAAAGCAAAGAATAAATATTTTTTTTTTCTGGTTTCCTAACTGAAAGTTGACTGGAAACATTGCAGAATACAGCCACATAGTATCTTTGAACACATGCCTTACGTTAGAGCTTATAGGCTGCAACATTTTTCACTGTTCTATGTTAAATCATGCATTCAGTTGTTTCCATTTATACTGCATCAAAGCAGTTGAAATCCAATTGAAAAGTTTCTTTAGACAGCCATTGTGCAGGAACATGATGTCAATATTAATAAAGGCTGAATTTCCCCTTGGCTCACTTCTTACAGATAAGCTTTTCAATAATACACTGCTTGCACCAAAGGTCTGATGGGACTGGGAATAGTAAAAAACACTAATAAAAGAATGTTGAATGTTTTTATATTAAATTTCCCCACAGGCAAACTGAAAAGCCTACTTAGAGTACGCCAATCAACATGGCACTTATTAAATGTAACAAGAGTCCTGTTACAACAGATCTTTAAAGCCCCTAAATATGAATTAGAAAATAAAGACAAAAGACAATTACAGATGTATTTCTAGACTGAAGCCCTGGACACCTCACCTGATACTTACTAACTTGACACTATGTTTGATCTTCAAAAAGACTCCATTTTTATCAGCCTACAGCTATATTTTTATTACTGCTATTTACTGTAGTTAAGAATTTTATCCTTTCCATTTCCAGTCTTTTAAAGTGCATTTTAATGTTTGAGAAAAATACCATAATTATTTAGAAATAAGTCGGTAAATAAGGTACAAAATAACTTTGGGTTGAGTAATACAAGGAAAATAGAAGCATCTGAGTAAAACTAGTGACCACAGTTAAGCCAATTAGAACAAACACTTAGGTCTTCCATTCAGAACAGGGATGACTGTCTAAAAAACATTTCATTGTGACAATTACATCTGTTTCACAAAGGCTCATCTCTTACACCTGAATTTAAGCAATATTTTCACCCTGTCAAGGTAGTGACAAATATATTAAATCTGTCTGTCTTCTGAGATTGCAAACCCCAATCTGAGATTTTGCCTTGGGCCCAGCAATAAAAAATAAACTCAATTGTTAAGCATAGAATTTATTTTCTGCAGATGGAAAGAGAAAGGAAAAAGGTTGGAGGACCTTCTGCAGGATTGTATTTTGTCTGTAAACAACTGGCTTAAATTAATCTAAACAGCTGTGAAACATTTAAACTTCTATGAAACTGGGACAATTTCTATAACAGTACCGGTATTTATGTTGAATGGTATGTATTAATTTGGAAAAATAGGTGCATTTTATTAAATAAATAAATAAAAGAAAATAATAAAGCTTTTGTGCAATCCACGTTAACAGTAAGTATTTTATTTGAAGCTGTAAGCAAAGCACAAGGCAATGGTTATCAAAGTCTGTTCTGTGGACTCAGTAGCTTTCTATGTCACATGGAAATATAAATGTCATTTTAAAATGCTGACAATACACTAAATATGTTCCCATCATATTTGATGATTCTGCACTGAACTCCACTGAGAACTTTCAAGTGATTTCCTATTTATGCTGGATCATATGTTAAATAAACAACTGCTATATTTGTCACAAAGAAGTTACACACTTATTAACAGGACAAGAGGTGGTATCTGTGTTAAAATGCTACCCAGGCTACAGAATACTTTGAAACCTTAGCTTACAACAGTTTGCTGTTTTTCATGGCCCACAACTCTAAAAAAAAATATAAGGTAGCATCTTGCATTTATGGATGAGTACTGAAATGGACAGGATTAGGTGTTGTAGCTTCCGAGACGACTTAACACTTGATAAATATTTGAGTTACAGTTTCAATATCAGTATTTTATTGTATGAGTAAGATACATATTTTATTCAAAGTTTACTTAAGCAAAAGTTGCAAAGACATTCTACCAAGTACTGTTGGGTTTTTACTAAAGACTTCCAGAAGCAAATTTGATTGTACGATCTTCATAATGCTGCTGGAGATATAAATATTTCCAATAACTATATTACAGGAAAAATGCATTTCCCATACATGAACTGGAGCATGAATGCCATTGATATAGCAGATACCAACTATTCATCAATGTAATAGCTAGCAAATTTATTCACCAAGTAGCAACAGAATCGGCAAGGGGTCATTCTATTCGATTTTGATTTTGAATTCAAATTTGAATTCAAAATTCAAATGCAAATTTGAAACTAATTAGTGTTCAATAGAAAGGCTGATCTAGAACCTGTATGAAGTAATCAAATTCCTTCTGCCTATTAAGTTGAAGGAAAAACAAAAAACTGGTAAAACAAGTTATGGATTTCAATAGGAAATATTTCCTACATAAAGTTCAGTAAAATTTTTGTAAAACCAACAGGTCTGAAGAGTTAAGTGATTAAAACAGATAGAAGACTTGGTATTACTTTGGAAAAGGTGGTGAATTTGGACAAAGATAAGTTTGACCTACTGATATGAATATCTATTTTGAGAGGGATATCAGGAAAATGAAGACAGCAAGAAGCAGAGGAAAGTACAGAAAAAATTATAAATACTTCTCAAGAGGTCAAGAATTCAGAATCAAGAAAATCAAGAGAGAAAAAATAAGACACTACAAAGGTTACTGAAACAAACAACAAAATAAAGTCTTCAAAAGCAGAAATTAGAATACCAAAAGTAAGATGTATCCTGTACTGTTACTGTCTATGTGTTATTAACTAAACAAATACCTTGGTTTTCAATAAGGATGTTGCATCTAGCTATAGTAGCAAAATGATGTTATAAACTTAGAATTATTATAACCAGAACATCTAAGTCTTGATGCTCTCAAACTGTATGTCTGTTTTCTCTCTGTCCCAAAATGCTAAAAGAGCCAATGTGCAGAATTACAGGTCTGGCAGTGGCTTTCTATCAAGTGAACAGTGAATAGTGCAGCTGGAGAAAAGCAAATACAGTGCATCACAGGAGGAAAACAGGGAGAAATCTATCAAGACAACGCTAAATCTTTTCACAGTTACTTTTCTTCTCTTTAATGGAATAACTTCAGTTCAGGGCAGACACAAAGTAAACCGACCTAAATTTTTATTTTTTAATTTTTAATTTAAGTCATTTTAATTGTACTTGAGATGATCTAGGAATGAGTATGTCTCATCTGAGTGAGTGTACCTTCTCAAGTTCTCTGAATCACTTATGACTGCGTAAATCCTTGCACTGACAGATTTTAAGGTCATAAGAAACCACTATGGTAATCTAGTCTGACCAACATCCCTACGATCTCATCAGTAATTCCTTCACTGGACTAATGGCTTCTCTTTGACTGATGACAGATTTTTACACATGTTCCCTTGATTGGAAAACTCTTGCTGGTAGAATCTATATGTCACCAAATATGTCACCAGGTACCATGTCTTACATTACAGGTACGTAACCTTCTGATTGATATCAGCTTCCTACCCATCAAATTGTTCCATTTCTTTATGGAAACACATTTACATCAGAAAGTTGCAAATGATACAGCAATGTCTGTTATAACTTTGTAAGAACTAGCCAAAAGCAATACTTGAAACTGTCTACAGAGTTAGCAATATACTCAACATGGAAATGGCTTGACAACAGAACTGAGATCAGTTTTTACCCATGTGCAAGTGCAGCATGAGACAGTTATTGTCTTGTCCTTGCCTGAATATTGTCAGACCCTTTTCTCTTTCAAATCTGGATTCTGTGAAGCCAAAAGCTGTGAAACATTGTAGAAAGGCAAGCTAATGTTTAGATTGAATAAACACTTTAAAGATTTTTTCTTTTTTGCTTTGTCCTAGCAGGGAAGAAACAAAAATAAAAGGTTAAAAGTTAAGATCAGTTTCCTGTGGGGAAGCTGATGAAATGTTTCATTATCTGTGCAGGGAGGCAGACAACTTCAAGGAAATGTCACTAACTTAGCATGATATTCTTAAACTAAGTATCATCTCACCCAACAAAACCACAGGCATGCATTATAAGAAAGGTCTGTGAAGTAAAATTGAAAAAAGCTCATGTAAATTTCTAAGGAGCGCATTTTCTTCTCCCTCCCTGGCATATAATTTGAGCCCCACATGGAACAGATAGGTCAGCCTGGTAAATGAGGGCACCTTATTACTTTGTGGCATCTGATACAGATAAAAAGACTGAATATTTCAATTAGAAATAAAATTATATATAAATATTGGACATTTTCAAGAAGTAAAAGATGACCTGCCCTGTTCTGCCACTGTTTATGCTCTTGCTTCACATTTTGGTAGTGGCATCTGAGCAGAGGCAAGGCTGTTAAACAATCAATTGAACATTTGTTTCTCACTTCACATTGATATCCCAGGAGAAAGGATGTTGTCCAACACCAGTCTTATATGTAAATAAGACATAGGATATCTATTCCCTTTCCCTCTCCTCTTTCCCCCAGTGGAGCCTGGAAAGGGAAAGAAAGGGGAATTTCTCAGACAAGACTGCCTTTCTTTTTCCTCATTTACCCCTCAGTCAAACATATGGGCTTCCAATTAAAGAACTAGAACAACAGTCCCTTCTTTCTGTCAGATAATCTTGAAATTCTTCATGAACGCTATTACATTCTAAGCTAAATTCTAATTTAGTCTAAGTAGGTGTAATTCTTAACTTTATTCATCACATTTTGCAGTGTTTGATATTCAAGGAAAGCAAATTAAAACTGGTCACCCAGTGGCTGATCAAGAAGAAATCTGATCATATTCACAAAGTTTAGCTGCTAATAAAAGTTAAATTAAAAAAGCAATCTTGTCCCAAGAGACTCTGAAGGGAGGCTCACAATGAGTCAGTGATAAAATGGCTTGCACTTCCATGACATTAAGCAGGCCTGAGCAAGCCAATCTCTCTGCAATAGCTTTATCAAGGCTGCCTGTTGATTGATGGCAGGAAACTGCATAGTTTTCAGCTTCCTTGTGTATACACAGGATGCCAAACATATCTCATTAAGAACATCTGCACTCTTTTCTCAAAAGAGTTTTGAAGGGTACAAAGCAGCAGGGCCAAAAGCTGTGCCATGTAGATTCCACTGCCATAATGGGGAGCCTGCCACGCTGCACCAGGCAGAGCTGCTCTGCAAATAACTAAAAAGGCAGGTAATTACCAGGGAAGAGTGAATCCACTAACCCACTAACACCTTCTCTTTCCTCCACTAACACCACACCAGGGAGTAAGAGGGGTGATATGGGGGCTTTTTCCCCTAAAAAAACCAAGGAAATAAAGAAGCAAACTCTGAAGCTTTAAAAAAAGGAAGCTGGAAATTAGTAATGCTTTTTCTGATTACACTAACATTTATGATCCTGATGATTTTGAACATACAATGCAAAATGAAGTTTTGTGCAAAATCAGAAGGTACATCACTGTCATCGCCATTACCAATTCAGGCAACATCTTAAAAAGCATTCTGTTTGTGTGTTCCAAAAAGAGACTCGTTTGACTATTTCATCTGCAAACCCTTTGATTTGCTGTATGATGAAAATCTAAGTGAAACTTCACTTTGCAAAAATGGTTCAGAACAAGAAGTTGGCACCACCAAACAATTACACCACCTCTCCATAGGTCTTGGGTGGTGAATAGATCCTATACACACAAAGAAAAAGAAAAAGAAAGTTCCATGCATGCAAGGGCAGGGGAGGAGGAGACGGAATAATTAGCTGGTTGCTATAGTAACACAGATAGAACTAGGACATCCCACTCACATGAAAAGTTTATCTTAGATATTGGTTAAGTACTCCTAATATAGCCTTTTTTCTTGGCTTTGAAAATCCTAAAATCTCAGTTTTGCTGTGATTACAGTGAAAACTCATTTAGAATTTCCACAGAATGCAGGTTATCAGCAGACAGAAAACTTCAAAATCGCTAGGGTAAACCTAACTGGGCATCTGCATACCATAAAATAGGAGCATTGACAGAGAAGAACAGCAAATTCAAGACAGAGCTGTCTCACTGCTTTTTCCATTCAATCAGTGCTCCAGAAGTTTGACTGAAATAATAAGAATCTATGTAAGACTGTCAGTCCTGAATACCTTTTTCTCCCAACTACCTATGAGTTTGCCATCTCATATTTTACCACCTCCTAGAGCTAACTATCAATTTCCCTGAAAAATTTGAAAAAGCTGCTTGGAGAAGGACACATAATGCTGGACACTGCACTGAGGCACTAGAGACTTGCCTTAAATGACTTGCTTAGTGTTTGCAACAAGGCAAATCATACGATGTGCCTGCACAGATGAAAAAGCAGTTCTGAGTTCTGCTGTGCTCCTTCTGGATCAGTGCTGTCCTAGGTATGACCAGGTATGATCAGTGTGTGGAAGATCTCAGGGCTGTCCATGTAGACCATCCCGTGCTTCTTTTCTTATCAAAGAAGGACAACGCATGACACCTTCACAGAGACACTTGAAGATAACTAGTGTTAATTGTTGACCGTACCATTTGCTTACTGTTCTTCAATCATTCTGGCTATCCTTAGGATGTTCTGGATTCTCCCAATGGTGAAGAAGCATCTGGCTTTGCTCCTGAAATGTATATTATGCATGATAACTAAATGCCTCACAGATACTTCATCTGGAAACCAGGGTCCTGAAATTTCAGGCAGAATCTGGTGTGCAACCAAGCCTATTTTGCAGTATTTATATAAGGTATACACTGGCTGAAGTAAAAAAAAATGATTGGCAGGTAAACAGGAAATTATTTTGAAAATTTGGCTTCTAAGTAAAGCTTGGCTTGTCATTTTATAAGTTGGCAATAATGGTGCTCATGTGAGACCGTTGGATGGAATTGCTCTAGCAATACAAGGTATTATTAATAGTAATTGCACTTTTATTAATAGCATCATACTTCATCTGTCAAATGTGGATTAATGCTATCAAAGAAAACACAGTACTATTCTAATATACATGCTAGGTACATCAGGCTCCTTTTCCTTCTATGGTCTTTTTTTATTTTGCATCATTGCTATTTTTCTAGCTTTTGTTGAGATGAAACTAAGCATGTTAAACAATTCAGAATATAAACTATCACATACATTTCTTCTACCACGGTGCTATTCCCTAGCCATTGCTAAGAACCATGATTCATCTTTGGAAAGTAAACACCTAATGAAATTACTATTTTTTTTCTGATACAGTAGAGTGACATACATAATCATTCATCTAAATATGGACCAGATGGGACATACCCTAAAGCAACGGTAAATGAGAAAGAAACAATGGATAGATTTGTTCAGGGTTTGTTTCGACTTTTTATGAACTATGTGGCATTCTCAACATTGAGGTCAATGTCAATACATTCCTCTGTTGACTGGGGACTTGGGTTATTGGTAGAAAATTTAACAGTAATACTTGATTTACTTAAAAAGGACCAAAACATAATAATTTAAATATTAGTAACCCATTGATAAATAATCTGAAGAATGTATCCTGTAAAAGCTGAAGGAAACAAATGTGGTCATCAAATGTATATTATAGTCTCCGGCACAGGAGTGCTATTTTTGTTATTAGTGTCAGAAAGGATGCAAATCTGAAACATTTATAAAAGCTGGTCTTCAAAAGTTTGTGATTGTCAAGACATATATTTTCTTATTGAACTTGAAATTTCTCTGCTTGAAGGTTGTTCCCAGAATATTTTTTTTTGTGAATAATCAATCATTAAAAGTAAAGAAACAAATTCTGATTTTTATATTTTTTTTTTAACTACATGCATATGGAATGGAGAAAAAAGTGAAAACAGCAATTTTAATTGAAAAGCTTTCTTCTCAGTGAGTCACAATTGACATTGGAAGAGGTGAAGAGAAGAGCACTGCAGTCATTTCTGCTCAGACTATGCTGACAAGTAGGCTAGGCACTCCCAAAGCAGAACAGCACTGAAGGCAGTGGTGTAGAAATGCTTCCGCTCTACTGAAGTGTTCCCACAACTAAGGTAATTCACAGAGGTCAATTATATTAGCATTCATCTCCTTCCAATAAATAGACTAGCATTAAGGGACTGATGTATAGCTTAGGTTGTATCCTTCATGTAAAACTGTAAAATTTCCACAATCAACTGCCCTGAGCTCTGGGTGGACCCTCTAGGCTGAGCAGCGGATGAATGTGGATTTCAGCATCACAATTTGGGATGCAAAAGCCTACATTTTAACTAAATCCCAATTTAGTCGCCCATGTCCTTTTATGGCCCTGCATATATTAGACAATTAGAACAACTAACTAGATAACTTGCATTTTCTAAATGCTGAAAAATGGTTAAGTTTTGGGTGACTAGTTACAGGACCATCAAGTATGCACTGCTTACTATGAGCTATTTGTCAGGTTACGAGTCCAACCATTTCACAACTATTCTTGCACTGGGGGTGGGGAAGACAGATGGAGTTATTCAGTTTAATGTATAAAAGTATGTTTTTCACTGTCTATTGATTCCATCTTATTTTTTATGAATAGCCACGCTTTCTAATTAAAACATGTCAACTCTTACAGTGTTCTCATATATGCCAATACATATCAGACCTAGATGATTTGAAATTGAAAAAGCGTTCATAAGATTAACCTTTACCTATTATCTTTTTTGTTACTGTAGGCAAAAAAAACCCTTTTGACAAAAAGTGTTTAGTACAGAAAGGACATAATTGCATATCTTCCTTTGCTAATAAATGACTAATCGGTCATTCATTCATTCACTTCATATTAATTGTTAAAAGATTAATCATTATGAACTAACGTATTATTAATATCCACATTATATGTGTATCCATGGAAATTCCATTGCAATATGGCGATTAACTAATGTACCATTATTTTAAAGTTAATTATTGTAACATTAGAAGTAACTATGAAGAAAGAATTCAGGGATTTTTTTCCTATTATTTTTCTTTTAAAATAATTTTATATTTTATCATCTTAGGAAAGTGAACCCAGGGAGACAAAATACAAGGATGTGGAGCTATTTAATTTTATTTCCCTAGTTTCTTTCATTTTCGGCTTGTATTAATGATTTTTTAAAATGGCAAATATCACAGTCCAATCATTCTACCGAGAAGTAACAGTGGTCTACAAGAAAATTAATAGCTCTCAGCTTCTTCAAGATTGCAATGAAGAATATAAGAAAATACAAAATTATATTATTACATTACAAAATTATTTTAGATTAAAAAAGAAAAACACAAGCTTTTCGAGATATGTCTATATAGTAAATAAATGAATCTACCTAGTCAACGGTCATATTTATTATTCTTTTTTGCCTTAGCCTTGGATAAGAAATCAGATCTTCAGTATTCATGATGTGTACTTTTTTTTCTTTGAATTTCAAAGATATATGTTTATTAATATTCAGTTCATGTCTTTGTGTATACATACATGCATGCACATACATACACACAGGTTATTCAGGTATGGGAGACAGCACTGTTCAGTTTGGAATGCTGACAATTCCGGTTCAAATTTCAGTTATGGACAACTGTGCTAGGTTTTAAATGACTGGATTTTTAAATAAATTTTCACTTAAAACAATGCAACTATTAAAAAAAAGTCATCAGAAAAGAATCGTGTTGTCAGGGATTTTTAAAAATCTAAGAAATCATTAAGTTATTTAAATGACAAGACATTTTAAATGGTTGGGGGTTTTTTAATATATTAGGATTCTGATGTTTGGGCTTTGTGTCTACAGATCATGGGCACACTACTGTGTGAGCACCACCTTAGTCCCTGGCAGTTTTTGGCTTTGTGCAGTTGCATAACACTTCTCAGTGATTGTTTACCGCTACTCATACCCTTCCATAGCACAGGAATCCTTGAATTGTAGGCTTTAGAACTTCAGTTTTGAGTGACCCAGTCGATTTGTGGTCTGTGTCAGTCCTCCCATTTAAAATTTCATTTGATTGTTTATAAAAGACTTTGAAAAGCAGGCATATGTAAAAAGATGCCTCTGAAAAAAATAAGATAAGCAGTAGTTCAAACTGTTTGTTAAGAAGACTGTTTCTACCCTAATTCAGAAGGCTGCTAGATCACAATCTGAGATCAATAGGATTTAAACTTTGTTTAGGTACTTTCCTAAATAAGTTTCATTCATCTTCATAGGAAAATGAAAAAAGAATCTTAACTTTGAAAACAGAATAAATGATGATACCACTACTTCAGTGAAATTTCCATTGTTTTTTTACATGTCTTTGAAATCAGTTGTGTTTAAGACTAAGATCTCTTGAACCCCTTACCTTAATTTCAGGAAGCTCATGTTTTTTGGACTGTGACTATCAGGAAGAAGAATGGAAACATCCTTGGAACACCCAATATCGATGTTTGAAGTGTTCAAAGAGATGTTAAAAATGTAAATTAATTATGAAAGATCATGCTGGAAACATTCTCATACTCAAATATCAAACATGGTATAGAAAACTTGTTAAGGAAAGCATCTAATTTTAACATTAACCAGCTTTTGGAGAGAAGAAAAGAATTTACTCCCCATCTGACAGTTGTGATGATACTGATCAGTAACCAAGACTGCAGACTGTTGGCTGATGCTCAAGTTAAATGCGTACGACACAAATAGCAGCAGTGATGGATGGCTTTGGATCTGCTGAACTGACAAAATGCTACAATGCTTAGGATGCTTGGTTGTCAGTAAAAACAGGCAACATAGGGACATGATATTTGAAGTCTTTACATGACATAATATGAAATGATGGTCAGCGCTGAACCTTGACTGCTTGACATTAAGGGTGTTAATTTATATGTAAGAATCTGCCTACCACAGCTGTGATACAGGTCATTTGTTGAAATATCAACATGGAGTACAAACCAACATATGGAAGTTGAAGCTGATGCAGCTACAAAGACATAAGAAGCTCAAACTTTTGCACTGATGATTATGTACAGTGGGGCTTATTTGTGTCATCCTTTTCTAAATCTTCTTTTAAAACTAGGTATTTGTAAGGAAACCTCACACATATTCTGGGGACACACAAATCCATGTTGTGATTCCTTTTTTCTACCTTCACATAACTTCGAGGAAATAAAAAGAAAAAAAAAATCAAATAAATAAGCCAGCAGCTCATAGAATATCATGACATGTGTAGTTACTTTTCTACACTGTCACCATTTCTATCAATTCATCCTTAGTGCTTTCATTGCATCAGCGTCCCATAGTTTCTCATCAAGCTTTTTTTTTTTTCCCATTCTGGTCTTGTGTTGTTCTACTTTTTACTTTTGTGAAAGCAATCTACTTCAAACAAAATCCAACCACGTCAGTTTAGGAATTAACATGATTGTTGCCTCCATTTGTGGGTCATAACTCTTTTCTCTATTTTGTCTGTCTATTACTAAGGCTGAAAGCCCTTAGAAGATTAATTTGCTATTTTGTACAATGTTTAGCCCATATGGTTCCATTTTTATCTAATCCTCTGGTAACATCGTAGTAAATATTATCAAAACAGGTTAGGCTACCAGGAAAAATGTTTTCATCTGTGCTGTTGTGTTGGGTGGTTTCAAGGTCAATCCTACATTACGTCCTTCTTTTTACGTATGACCTCAGTGCCAGCTCTGACATGACCCAGCTATATTTCCTGAAGGAAAATTCAGGTTTGCACTGCCCTTAAGATGCTTGCACTTACCTGACACAAAGGGAGGCACCCTGTGCAGTTTCCAGCAATTCCCTTTTGCAAGGCAATGGTTGAGAGGGTGATCTGGCATCCTTCCTATTATTTGTCATTCTAATATCCTACTTCTTCTGTAGAATGGGATTCAGTCCTGTAGCTTTAGCTGTATAGGCGTTAAATGTCAAGAACTGCATCCTCTGTAGTAAACAGAAACAGATACATCCAGAAGATGATCCAATCCTTCCCACTTTGGGATCTACTTTAGGATGCAACAAATTGCTTCTCGAGACACCTGGCTCACTCTTGAAAACCAGACACCTATGTGATTGAAAATCACTGTACTTTTCTACCCAGAAGCCAAATTTTTCTTTCTCATTCCTACATAGGCATAATAAATGTGAATTAAATTAGACTCAGGGTTTTATTTTTTTATCATTTCTATGAATATTTTTATTATGCTTAGGTTTCAGTGTTAATCTGATACACAGTCTTATTTGTGGGAGGAAAAAAGTTTTTGCACTTTCCTGTAATTGTTGACTTTGCTGAAATCTTTTTTATTGCCTGGAGAAATAATAACGGTTTTGGTAAATATCTGTAAAATTTGATCTTAGACTTACCTAGCAGTGTTTTAAAAATTGGGTGGAGACAGTATACTTTTAAAATAAACTGATCTGACTTTTATTACTGATCCACTTTCTCCTTCCCAGACATCACGGTGGGAACTGTCATTCTTCTCAGTCACCCTAATACTGATTGAAATTAGCAAGAAGTAGTTCTGACCTATTGATTGCAAAAAGAAAATAAATGAAGAGATATATATACTGTTTGCTAGTTGTTAGGACTCATAGTATTGATACTGCAAGTGAGGAAATTAATTTTTAAGTTTAAAACCCAGCTTTTGAAAGAAAAATAAAGACAGGAGTTCAGACACCAAAACAATAGAACTACAGATCATTCCATCAAGTATTAGATAGAAAAAAGAGGTGAAAGAAGGAAAGGGTAGAACAGTAATAGGAAAAGTAATAGAAAACCAGATCCAATGTGCCTGCATTGATTTTTGTGATTACTGTTTATTAAAATGCAGTGGATACAGATTATCTTTCTTTCAAATGCTCTGTATTTATTATTGCTTCATTTGCCTTGAAATGATAACTGCAGGCACTTAAATAAATGGATTCCAGCATTGTCTAGTTTCTTTCTACCATCCTTGTCTGTGATAAGTACTGCTGTAGAAATGTTATTCTGAAACTTCTTTAAGCAATGTTTCTCTGTTAATCACAAGATCTTTCTGTCTTCTGCAGTGTTTGTACTGCTGATATTTCTCTTATTCTAGTGATAGGATATTTTCTAGTATTAAAAAAATGCTGTACTTTCAGAAACAAGTTTTACTGTGATTTTATATGTTTTAGTTAGGCATTCTAAGATATAGCAGAATCACTGGCTCTGCCACAGAATTCTTAGGTGACCTTTTTCATGAGCCCACCTAGGTTATGGTCATCTAAGTAAATTAAAGGTGGCCAAGCGTGTTCCTGGGAACTGAGGCCCCCTAGCACAGAACACCCATATCTATGCTAACAGGAATGGGGTTTCTCCCACACAGGGTAGATGTTTGCAAACTGTCTGTTGCTAATGGTCCCTGGATTTACCTAACCCCCAAACTAAAATCACAAATTGTTTGTAGAGTGCTAGTTGGATTAAGCAAAATCTTGTCAGAAAGTGCTCTAACAGACATAGGAATATTTCTAGGCACAATTTGCCAGTAGAGGTGTATCTTTAAACTCCATACACCACATTTCTAAAACTATCATGATACAGATGGGTATGCATTACAATTTTAAGAAATTTTATTAAATGAAAAATTGTATGTAGATGCCTATGAAAATCCCACTAACTGCCACGTTGCATTGCGTAATTGCATCTTTAGATGGTTATGTGCATTTTAAAATGTCTGACTGTAAAATAGAATTTATGGTTCCTCCCTTGTTTGTCTTCCAGCTCTCATAGTATGACTACACTGCAGTCTCTGGCTATAGGCTAGAAATCCATGTATTTATGCAGGCTCCTGGTCAAGTTTTACAGCCAGTGCTGAGCTCTGTACTATTACAATACACTAATTATACACAGCTAGTCAATTAAAAGCTTGCTTAGCTATTTCTATGAATGGCAATAATGATACAGATATTATACTTATAGGATCAGGTTTGTCTCTCTAGGGTATGGAAGGCAGGTGCTACTTCTGTACTCACACAACCTACAAATTTACAGTCCTGCACCTGTAGTATCAGAATTATTCTCTCCCATAGGGAAAGCTGGTTTTTGTTTCAAGTGGTTATGGAATACTGAATGCTGCTGTTGACAAACTACTTTCAATTGGCCAATTGCAGGTGTAAATCTGCCTAGAAAACCCTACAGTGACAGTCTGGAAACTCCCCACTTTCTAATCACAACTTCAATATTATTATCTTTTGCCAACAAGAGCCAAGAGAGAACTTTTGTTTTAGCAGTAATCCCCTAATTGCTGAGTTATTACGATCTCTATTTTTGCTATGTATGAAGTTTTGTTATTTCTAATAAATTGTGCTTACTTATAATTGACAAAACACTCCTTTACTCTCATTATGGATCTAAATATGCTTTTTCCTTACATGTTCCCACCCTAATGACTTCAATATCTTAATTCAGGAATGTAGTTAGACTACTTCTTTGAAGGTTTGAAAAGCACTGAGGAATGCCTGATGGATGTATCAACTACCAAAATTTGATATATGAATTAAGATATGTCATGTGATCTCCATAATGAACACAAAGGCCATTTGCATTAAATTCAGAGTGAACTGTGACACTTACAAACTTTCCATGGCAGCGGTGTTGCATTTTGTTGAAGTAGTAATTTCATAATTCTCAGAGATGGTACACTCATTACTCTATAACAGCATAAAGATACTGCACAGTGCCTTTCTTTGTTGGACAGGAATAGTTGTATGATGCTACTGAGTAGTTGGTCCTCCTTCCTTTCAAATTACAAGGCAAGGAAAAAATAAATACACCGAATCCACAATAAAAGCAGGAATGCAGTTATGCTGTAGACCTTCTTAGTGCTTTTTCTACTTCCTTGTACATATCATCTCCTGTTCTACGCACGCTGCCTAAAGCAATGCCTGTCTTACTGTTTTCCAGCTCTTCGATGATTCTTCCTTACTTTGCTTCCTGCATAGAACAAGTCATATGGGCTTGGGCCTTTTTCCTACATTTTTTCAGCACTTCAGGTAATTCTTTATTAACAATGTTCAAAACTCAAGCACTCAGATCACAGAACAGTCTGATCAGATTGGTACTGCTAAACAACAGAAGGCAAAGGTCTAATACCCATCCCTGAAGGCAGAGTGAAGAATCTTGCAACTATGGTACTTAGGAGGAGCAAAAGTATTTTGTCCACACCATGTTGCACTCTGTTCTGGAGTTCCTCAGAGATTGGTGTGGTGCTTCTATTGCTCTGGCACTAATCCATGTGTTCAGTAAGTCTTGACAACTCAAAACTGTTTTAAACAGTGCAAGGGCTTTGCTGCAGCTCAGCAAGGAGGCTGGCACACTCACAGCAAGAAGCTGAAGAAACTGTTGCATGGTGTGGGATGTGGCATGAAGGGATTTGAAGGCTGCTGGGGCTGTAAAGTTTCCCAGGATAAAGCTGAAGAACAGCTGTGGCTTGAGAAAGCCACATATGAGACAGAATTATCCTGGACTGTCTTTTGAGAGATATCCTTGAGACTAAATATTCTCTGGTCTCTGCTTGGGTATTGTTTTGAGGACAGCTAGTTGGAGGAGTCCAGAATAGTGCCAGAGAATGAGCCAACAGCTAAACAATGAAGACACAAAGCAGAGACTTCTATTATTCAGGTTTTTGTCCTAGAGCTTTTTTATTCAGGAAGGTGGCCGTACATCTTAGACTGCAAGTGTAGGGTTGGGTGTGGGATCAAGGCAGTATTTTTTGCCAAAAAATTCTTCAGTAAAGGTCTGCATTTGAGCTCTGAAACCTAGCTGAGGAGAAAGATGAGGCTTATTTACCTGCCAGTACACCCAGTACACCCAGGTCTGCTTCTGTTCTGTCAATAAGGCTGGTGATGCTGATCACACAGTCTTCCACTCTTCTATCAGCCCTTGCAGCAATGTTGCATCATTAATGTTGGACAGGTTCTTCCCAGAAGGTCTGACATCATGTAAAACACTGGCTGTTCAGATGTGTGGGATGCCTGTGGTCAGTCTCAGAGGAATGGTGATCTTGCAACATCTGAATTACAGGACGCTTGGATGAGGAATGTAGCCATGTAAAGTCCAGGTCTCAGGGTATGTCATGCCTTTAACAGGTAGAGAAGGACAATTCCCTCTCCCACATGATTTGAGAGAAGTAAAGATCATAAAGGCTGGTATGTATTTGTCAGCTGTACTGACTGTATTAGGCCTACTTTCCCCTATCTATCTCCCAGGAAACTGAGACTAGAGAAATATGCCACAGGAAAGTATTTCTATGAATTAAGAAAATCTTATGGAAGTTCTGGTTTGCTTTGTTGTTTTGGGGGATTTTTTTGTTCCAAGAGAAATCCAGCCAATCTATTCAGCCCAAATACTTCTGTAAAGAGGACAAAAAAAGGATCAAGGAAACAAAGGAAATAGTCATTGACTCAGAAAGTTCATTGTATTTAATATAGCTTATTCATTAGTTCTTTTTTTATAATTCTAGCAAATTTTGCCCTTGAAAATCAGTTTTTGTTTGCACTTCCTTTCAGAAAAGAAATGTTTTAGTTACAATTGGATGTCCTTTTTAAACAACAATTTCCAGTTGCTTGGATCTTCTTTTTGTAACACTGAGGAATTTATCTTTTCTTAAGCACAAACCTACTTTTGTGTCAAGCACTTTAAAATAAAACAAAGCCAACAACATACACCTGACAAGATTTTCATGGTGTATGTTGTAAGCAGATCCAATAGTATGCAAACACCTGAACCTCATTTTTAAGATCTCAAAGGTCATTTCAATGAATGCACAATTAAGGTATTTTTATGAGTTTGATTACATCTCTCTTGCATATGTTTTTGAGGACTGAAGAAGGGGGTCATAAAATATTGCTTCAAAGATAATTCCCCGGCAACTCTGGGAATGTCATCATAGCATTTACAACAAATGAGTAATGTAGAAGAAAAACGACAGTGTAAACAACTTGGAACATAAATTTAATTTAAAACTCATAGTTTATGAGTTCTTCAACCACATAGTTGAATGGCCAAAAAGAAAGAAGTAATCCTTATCTAATCCTTATCGGTATTTTTCCTGCGTTTGTGTTCCTGTTGTGTAAGTTCCTTGGGACAGGGAATGTTTGTTTATTGTCTAGCATTGTAATAATTTAGTCTGGATTTAAAGCACTGGGTTAATGTCTTATAACAAAATTAATAAACACAGTCCTACTTTGATGTAGATACACAGAAACCACTGCTACTTTGCAAAGTTTTTCCAGCTTGGTTTGACTGCAATCTTCCCATCGTGTCAGGGATATCACAAAATGAGAACAAGTGTGGGAATGGTAATAAGAAAGCTTTGAAAATCTATTTTCATATATATTATATCAAATATAATATAATTAGTATATAATAAAAAGTACCTGTGGTCTCCACTGAAGACTCAAATATTTGATGCATGGCATGGCAAAACACTCTGCATTACCTAATCCAGAGGGAGCAAGGAGTTAATCAGAGTTTAATTTCCCACTCTGCTTTCCTCAGGTAAATGACAGAAGAGTCTGATCATAGGCAGAAGAGAAAACAGGTTTTGGAAATAGTGTTACCCACTATCATACAATGGGGTTTACCCTAAAATAAAAATGCATTGTCTAGGTACTTTCTGACTAATAATGACTTCTGAACTATAACCTTGAATGAGTGAGAAGACCTCAAGAGCATTACTTTGTTTTTCCTTGAAGTCATTCCACCATTTACACATACAAGCATCAAAATCTGTCATTCTTCATTTTGAGAACAGTGCTATGAATAGAAAATATAGCCAAGTAGCTCAGTTTTCTCAGCACCGGTTGCTCCTTCCCTCCTGGTTGTAATGAGGATTGCTTTTGATTATTATTATCATGGCATTTTGCTATTGCCAAGGCACTAGCATGAACACTTTCATGCTTTCATGAACTCTTTTTTTGTGGGTCAACAGCAGGATTACACTGATAGTGTATGTGTTCAAAGCAGGTCAGATGAATCCTTCCCTAAATGTTGAGAAATTTTCACTGCAAGTACAAGGGATCCTGGGTTGAGTGTTCACCCTGAAATAAAATAACATGAATCCCAGATTTCCTGACTATTTGAGGAGGAGAAGAAACTCTGATTAGATTTCCTTCCTTACTACAGCACAGTAATTTCTTATGAAAACATTATTCTCCATTAAAAATGTAACCACAGATCCACAGTGTGCTGCAATTTATGCTTATAAAGAAGTACTACACCAAAGTGTTCTGCAAACATCTGTTCACCACACAGGAAGACAGCAAAATGGTCATTAGTTTACTGTCACATCTCTCCTTATATCACTGACTGACAGGTTCTTCATATGGACAGAAGTCTTAAAGAATGCATGACTTATCATGCACTTCTGCTTCATTCCTAAACCTCCAGAGCTCTTTCTGATATGTTATGAAGAAATTCAAAGGCATTACTATAGCTTCCAGGAAATATTCTTGTCCATAAAAGAGAACACAAAACCCAGAGTGAAACAAGAAGCAATTTCTTTGTTGGAAAATAGAGTGTGAGTTGCATCCTTGTGCTCCAAAAAGACATTTTATCTTCTTACCTGCCCAGCACATATTGAGTACCTAGCACAGTGATTAGGACCTCACGTCAGAGGAAAAAGGAGTTTGGGGATCTGCCTCAAAGAATGCCTATGTATTTCACATAAAAACTCTACTTTCTGTATTTATCTGGAAATGTCTTCACTCAACAAAGAATTAGACTAAAATTCCAAGGAAATTTCTCTCAGAGAAAAAACTCCTAGAGAGGAGTTTTCAGTCTTAATTCTTCAGAAATCAATGGAAATTTTGAAGCCCAAACTGCAGTTAGGAGCTGAAGCAACGTGTTTTAAGCCTTTGCCTACATGTCAGAGGAACTTCAGAATAAAGAAGAGTCCTCATAAGGTGTGGGAGTTGTGGTCTTGTGCAGAATTTATCGACTGCAACACTCAGGTTGAACAAAGATTCAAAGAAGTATGTAGGCTCCTATCTAACTTGCTGTAGAATACTCAGTTATAGCTAAGTCCTGGGAACTATGTGTTCCAAGCTTTGCTTCAATGCTTAGGCCAGGCAAACAGGTTTGAGTGGACTATAAATCTATAATATTCTAGCAATTATAAAGGAGGATTACGCTGTCTGAAATTATAGCAGATTATTATAATTTAGTGTTCCTAATCTTACAGAAGTCTTTCATACACGAGTTGATCTGCATACACTAGTGCTGTGTAAGCTCTCTTACTGGACGCAGAGAGTTCATAGTTCTGTGAGTTCCTAGAGCTTTGTACAGACTTCAGAAATAATGAAAAGGACTGTTTTATTTATCTCAGCATAGTACGTAGGAGTTTGGGGGTATTTTGGTTTTGTTGGTTGATTGGTTGGTGGGTGGGTGGTTTTTTGCCTTTTGCCATCATTTGCAGAAATTTAATACTAATAATTGTAATATTAAATTGGGATACATCTTCTAAAAAGCATAATATTTTTATATATTTATGCATTTAAATATTATTTTCTCCATTAGACCTATTCTAAGACAAGTCTAGCTGTTTTTTGTTTGGTTTGATTCCCACTCTCTTTATTGAAAGAATTTCCCATATTTTATTATTTAATTTTGTCCTTTTCAAAAACTGACCAACCATGTGCTGGCTTCTTGCAGTAATTATGTTGCCAGTGGATCTTTTCCCAAATTCATTTCAGGTGTCACTGACTTACTAGGATTTTCTTTCACTCAGCTTTTTAAACACTGGGAACGCTGGTAAATAAAATACTAACAACATTTCATTTAGCTTGTACTTTGAGCAGATTTTAACATCCTTGTGTCTGATGAATCAATGGAGTCCTGTCTAGCAGTAGGATAGTAGGAAACGTTGAGATAAAATAGACCAGGTTAACAAATACTCCATAAAACATAGTAAACAAACGGAACAGCAAAATTTAGAACCCAAATAGAAAATCTGCAACTGTGCTCTTGTGTCAATGTAAAAAGATCTCATTTGTCATTTTGTCACATGGCAAACTTTAGCTTAAAAGATTTTTGCTCTAGTCTAACCCTGAAAATGAATGAAGTAAGTCTTGCCATTAGACTTTGTACAACTGAGCTTTTGTTTATTGTATATTATAATTTATAAAACAGGTGTTCTAAACAATGCTTTTTGATATCTTTACACTGTAAAATTCTACGGAAGAGGAAATGTTTTATCTGCCTCTCTCTGGTTTTATGTAAATAGCTGCACTGTTTACATATGTACACAGTGTGGTCACAAGATCCATTGTAACTGGATTGGGCTGGATTATGAGGTTGTCTGGCAAGTCTCTACTGATCATGATATACACTGGAGTCAATTATACCATAGACAGAGTATGCAAACTACAGTGAGGTCCAAGAAGAGAGATAAAGATGGAGAAACTGAAGTGGTCTTGGCAGTCAATCTTCTCATATCATAGAAAGGAAAAAAGCAGAAGATACTGGAGGATGGGTAGCTAGGGAAGAATTTAAAGAGTTTTCTTAAAATCTTGTCTCCATCAAGGCCACAGAAAGTACAGTGTACTTCAGATGGTATGCAGCTCCTCAAAGAAAGGAGAGAGAACTTCTCTGGTTTGGATGATAAAAAAAGCATGAAATTAATAAAAGAATGAGGAGGCATCAATAAGGCAAATATAGTTCAAATTAGCATGTCACGAACAAATCAAAATAATGACCAAAAGCATGAAGAAAAGACATTTTTTCAGTTGCTTATATGCCGGTTAGAGGTTCTCATTGAAAAGAAGATATTTTACACAACTGAAACAAATGAAATCCAGCAGAACAATCCATATCATTAGAACACTAAAATCACCCATTAAAACCTGCTTCGGAGGGACAGAACAGATAAAAGAGGAAGATGCTGTGAAGGAGTTGTTGGCACCCCAGAATCAAAAGATATTGAACACAAGAAGCATGGCTCTGTTCTCTGAAATCTGTGACTGAGAGGCAAAGAAGTATCTGTCTTCTGGGGTTTTCTGTAATGTGTATGGGGGTAGGGGGGACAAAGGGTCATAGTGGAGAATTTGAATTTAGGAGACTTGCACAAAAGAAATTCAAACACTGGAACATATTGCCCAGAAAGACTGTGGATTCTTCATACCCATAAACATTTAAAACCCAAGTGGACATGGTCCTGGGAAACCTGCCTTTGGTGAAGCTTCTTTGAGCCAGGTGATCAGATGAGGTGATCTCCACAGATGCCTTCTGACCTCAACTACTATGTGATTCTGTGAAAAACAATGAAATCAGCAGTTCCAGGTTACTAATAATAATGTCAACAACTGAGTATGGTAAAAGAGGTGGATATGACAAAAGGATATGGATACACAGTCTTGTTACAGGATAACTGTGAGACACGAACTTAAAAATTGGGAAACAATAAATTAAAGCATACTGATGGGTGTGTTTTTGGTAAATATGGAGAAGTATTAATATCATTTTTCATGTATACCTCATTTTCAGCTGTATTTAAGACGAATTAAGCGTGGTACAGAGAAAGGCTCTTAAAACATGACTATATTTCCTTAAAACTGGCTAAGTTTTCTGTTAAAAACATAAAGATAATAAGCCCCATCATGGGAAAAAAGCTAAGCTAAGGAAAACAGGCATAAATTCAAGCTGGAAATATGAACCAGACTTGTAACTAGTAGAAAGAAGAAGTCTTGAACAACTTTCAAGAGAGTGACAGGAAAAAAATCCATCTGTTTTACAATGATGCCTTATGAGCTGATCGATTATGGATATTTGTTGGCAATAGCACGGGGCTAGACCCCAAGACCTCCTTCAGGAGTTAAATATATAGAGGATTTCTAAATGTCTGTGGCACAACATACATTAAATCCCAGAAAAGGTAATTTTACTCTGGACATGAGAAAGATGCGTAAAAGCTGTTTAATGAATGGAATGGTTTAGAAACTTCTTATTTTGACTTATGCTTGTTCATTATTTCTTATTGTGGGTAAGCTTTCTGACATACATGTAGCTAATCAAGGAAAAGACCAATCAGTAATATGTATGCTTGTTTTTTGAAAAAACTACTTTCTCAAAGTTGAGGATAAGCACAGCTGATTTGGAAGACAACATGGAAGCAGAAAAAACATAATTAAAACAGAATTGTTTTATAACTTTTAATAATTTAAACCTATATTTTATTAAAGGATTAAAATATTTTTCTTCTACAGTGAAGATGGAAGAACTTTGGCTACTTTTGGCCAGAAAGTGGGTAACAGACTATAAATAATACAAAATAGCAGTTATGAAATGCAAAATTTTATATAGGGAAACTAAGATGGAAATATTATTATAACAGAAATATTGGTTTATCACTACATGGAGGTCATAAAATTGTTGAAAATCATGACAAAAACCCTACAAAACCTGTACTTCCAGATTCACACCTTTGGGGATGACATGCTAAAGGAGCAAACATACAAGCTTAGGCAAAAAACAAATTCTTAATCACTGTGACTTTATTCTCAAAAGAGTTCAGGAGTTACAAGTCTTTGAGAAAAACATTCTTTGAAGAGCTGACTTCCATCACTCTGACTTTATGCTTTCTGAGAATTCAGTTGAAATTCTGCACCGGGTGAATCCCTCTGATATTTGCTTATTGTGCTTCCATGTAACAAGAGGGTGAGGTGATCTCAGCCCTCATCTAAGAAGCCCTGGCCTCCCTGATGCCATAGGAGTTAAATATTTTTCTTACTGAAATCATTCTGATTTACAAAGAAGTACATAGAGGTTCCATTACTCAAAACACAGTACAATTAAGCAACAGGAGAGCATTTCCTTTCTCACAGTTCTATGTCAGCTTTCCAGACAGCACATCACCCAAAAAGCTTTCACTGTTCTGTTTCTCCCATGACTACACTGTTTTTCCCTATTTTCATTCTTCTTGGTATTATTTTTTGGTTTTTTTTCTGACACCTCCTCTCTTATAGGTACAGAGCTACATGCAGACCAGTTACATTCCCCTGAATTTGTATTCCATGTAATCATGGGGTGAAAACTTCTATGGTTTCATTAATTATAAGGAGGAGAATTGTTTCCCTATGTTTCCCCATATGGAAATATTTAGCATCTTCTTTGACCTCAAGGAGTGCTGTGGTTGCCCACATGTCAAAAGTCCTTGCTTGAAGTATTCTAAATTCACATACATCACAGAATTAATAAACAGAAACTCAATACATTAAGAACGGTTAACACACCACTCTTAAATGGGGGGGGGGGGATGGATCAGTAGAATCCTTTATCAAATAACAGTTTCAAATATGGGTGGTAAAAAAGCAGGAATTAGAAGATGTTATTGAACATTTCCATATGCCTTAGTAAATACCAAAACATTGTTGATACATTATGTTGATGACATAGAGGTTGGCAGAGTGGTACATAATTGTGAAGACCAGGAAGTTACAAAGAAAAATTTGGATCACTTGGCAAGCTGAACCCATTCAAGTTAAATGCAAAATTATGCATCTAGGTCACATCTAAACAGTAGAAAACTATATTCTGGAAATCAGTAGCTCAGGAAACAATGAGACATGTCATAATATCATCGTACCCTGCATGATAACATGGCAAAGAGAACTGTTTCAGGTCTTTGAGGTACAAACAGGCAAGGTGATGTTTAGGTCCAGAAAGATTACTTTTCTGTTTGAATTCTGTTCAAATTTTGTGTCAGTTTGAGAACACAATTCCTGTTTACCAATGGGAATGATTAACCAAAAGAACAAATTAGCAAGAGAAGTGGTTGATTTTTCATTTATTAGCACCTAAAAAACAAAGACAGAATGACTTTTTGGAAATAAGATTTATTCAAAGGCCGGGTTTCTATCATCAAACTAAACAGTAGAATTAGCGAAAGCTAAAGTTATCAACTTAAAGTCTTAAACTATCAGCTGATGAGTTATGTTTTATTGACTAAGTCACTCAGGATTACATTTTCAACCTCTGTAAAGAAAACACATTGATTGTGGAAACTTTTGGGTTCAGTCTGGTGCAGAGAGATCAGACGAATGACTCAGCAATAGGGTAGTGGCCCTGTTGTGGACGTAGAGACCTGCTCTCATCTCATGCTGTGATCTGCTTAGGTAGTACTACGTCAGTCACTGAGGATGGGCACTTTATTCAGTTTAGTTATAGCTCCTGAAGGGCTCAGGTGGGATTTTGCCTGAGTATTCCATATAGAAGTGGAAAAGGATTATAAAAAGTGAAATATGGACCTGAGTACAGAAAAAATTCAATTTTTCCTTGATTAGGAGCTGAAGATGTCCTTGACAGCATTATAAGTCACTACAGCCTCACTACCCAATACTGCACCTGTGCAAGGAAATAGTAATGATGACATTTTCTTACTCCTCCAGCACCCAACAGAAATGCCAATAGCCTAAAATACATAATTTCTGGACTGTAGTAATTTCTCTCTTCTGAATGCATCAATTTGACTGCATCTGTTTTGCCTGAAATTCTCCAAGTTATTCCCATTTTAAAAGGGGAAAAAAATACTTGCCCCTCCATTAAGGGATCTTTTATTGATATCTTACCCCATTCTTCTTAGATCTGCCCTCTTGCTTTACATGCCATCAAGCCATGATGATACGACTCTGTCATTTTTGTAAGAATGGGAATTATATTGCTTTGGTTAGCAGTTCTGTGCTCAGTCTACTCTATCACCCATGATGGAGCAGAAGACTTCAAAAATCATAGCTATAAGGTAAATGTAAAAAGTGCAGATGTAGGCAAGAAGCAAAGGAAAGTGTGACCACCAGCCTAGAAATCCGGCCCCAGGATGTACAGATGGAAATCGTGGCAATGAGCCCCACTTCCATCAGCGATATCATCCAGAGGCACCTTGACAGGCTTGAGAGGTGTGAACCTCATGAAGCTCAACAAGGCCAAGTGCAAGGTCTGATATGTGGGCCGACACAATCCCAAGCACAAATACAGGCTGGGTGGAGAATGGATTGAGAACAGCCCTGAGAAGACAGACATGGGGGTGTTGGTGGACAAGAAGCTCAGCGTGTCCCAGCAATGTGCGCCTGCAGGCCAGAAAGCCAACTGTATCCTGGCTGCACCAAAAGAGGGTTAGGGAAGGTGATTCTCCCCCTTTATTCAGCTTTCATGAGACCCCAGGACACGGACCTGTTGGAGCAAGTCCAGAAGAGGGGTACGAAAATGATCAGAGGGCTGGAACACCTCATCTGTGAGGACAGGATGAGACATTTGGGGATTGTTCAGCCTGGAGAAGAGCAGGCTCCAGGGAGACCTTACAGCAGCCTTCCAGTACCTAAAGGGGGCCTATAAGAAAGTTGGGGACAGATATTTTAGTAGGACCTGTAGGGATAAGACAAGGAGTAATGGTTTTAAACTCAGAGAGGATAGATTTAGATTAGATATTAGGAAGAATTTCTTTACTGTGAGGGTGGTGAGACACTGGAACAGGTTGCCCAGAGAAGCTGTGGATGCCCCATCCCTGGCAGTGCTCAAGGCCAGGTTGGATGGGGCTTTAAGTAGCCTGGTCTAGTGCAAGGTGTCCCTGCCCATGGCAGAGGGGTTAGAACTAGGTGATCTTTAAGGTCCCTTCCAACTCCAACCATTCTATGATTCCAAAATCTTTTACTCATTCATGCCAACGTGATGCAGGAGATTATGCTTCTTTTTCCAGCAGACAACTCACCACTGACTTATGGATCAACCTGCTCCTTGTTTGCGCTTTTGTAGCATCAGAGCTCTTATACTTTTGCCTTCAGTGAGCTAGCTTTTCTGGGGAGGCTGAGGGAGCCTTCTCCAAGCTATACTAAATCCTGAGGAGCAAAGGTTTTTTTCCTGGGAGTGAGCAGTATGTGTTTAACCTTCTTTCATGGTGAGGGCACAGGATCCCAGACATCTCCCCACCTTAAAAGTACTTCAGGTTATTAGGCAATCAGTGGAGAGCACCATGAGCTTCATCTGTATTGATTTAGAATTGTCCTGTTGTTTACTAGGCCTCCTTTGATCACACTTATGGCTTGGGTAGCTGGGCCCAGGTGGTTGGGGGCTGGGGTTTTTTTTGAGTAACAGAGTTCGAGTTACAAATCAAATCAAATGACCTCTCTATATATGCATAATGCAAATATCTACATCTGAATGAGATGTCTAGGCTCCCATTGTAGTCAATGAAGGAAACATATTTTTAGGGAGAAACTAATCTTACCTATTTGGTTGTTTATATTAGGATGTGATAAACAAATCCCTGAACAGGCTTTTGTAATCAGGTACTTGCATTCCTTGTCCACAAAGACAGTGCAGGATGACTAGCTCAGGTATAAATGTCTATATTGCTGGTGGTACTACCTTTACCCCAAGGACTCAGCACTAGTGTGCCCCCTGGAAAATATGGACAAGACACCTGCAGCATAAATGTGTCTAAATCCCATGCCAGTCCTTGTATGAACATCTCCCACTGCATAACCCAGGTGCCCTGCTCTGTAATTTACCCATTCATCAGTCAAAGGGCATGGGTCTGCTTGGAATTAAAGTTGCCTAAAAAGTCCCTTGTGAACACTAGGTTCTGACACATGGGTTTTCTAGATAGTTTTCTTCAATGTAAATGCATAAATCCCACATCAGTGAGATGTTTAATTCCAAGTAAGTGTTCTGTGTCTAGCCCAAAAGTATTTTAGTGTTTTTCCTGCTCTGAATGCTACATCAGTTTTAGAAGGCTGTATGATAATTTACTGATGCATCAGAATTGTGTCAGTAATAAATATTATTGGGAATAAAAGAAAAAATGTGGCACAACTATTTAATTCTGACATAATATCAAATAAAACGTTATGCTTTCATACTTTTATAGCTACAAAGTATTGCCTACTTTTTTAAAGAAATTAAACACATGAAGCAGATGTCCTGTGGGAACAATCTGTTATGGTCTGGCAGCAGATTCCCTTTCACTAGCTTGCGATATTGTAGCTGAAACATGTACATAAAGTTTAACTATATATGTAATTATAGTAAATAGTGTTTTATCAGATTTTTAGTTATTAAATATTCCCTCAAGATTTAACTGTTCAATCTCTTTGTGCTTCTCATTGTCCTACCATTATTATACCATTGTCTGTTATATTACATAGTATGGATTACCTCATTTTAGCAGTATTTTCTGGTCTTATTACTGCTATAGAATCTTCATTTAAAATGTTATCATCTTTATAAGTGTAAAGAGGTATTTCTAAATCACAATTTTTAAGCAGAAAAAACTGACTGTTAAACTTCCTCAGAAACTGTGAATCTGGTGCTTATCTTCTAGACATCTTTTCTGGTAGCTAGAATCAATCTCAAAACTGGACACAACAGACATGGAGAAAATTAAATGCTTAACATCCTCAGAAGCCAAAAAGCAGAGCAGACCTTGTCAGCATGAAGAGAAAGTTCAAATACCACCTTTCAAGGAGTTTCTCTGAGCTTTACTCAGGTCATAGAAGAGACTTCTCATTTTGGGACTGTTCATGGTCCACTTTTTCTTGCATACGGCTTTGTAGGGAGGAAGGGAGTGACACTCCCTTTTAGCTGAGGCAGTGACCATGGACAAAAGAGATCTGTTTAGTTGAAATGGAGCAGAGAGGTGAAACCTTTCAGGCACTAGTCATGTATAGAGTTAGGCAGTTGGTATAAGAGAAGTCTGAGGACTTTGTTGGCATGTAGAACTTGCCATTAGCAGACCTAGGCTGTAAATGCTGTGATGGTTTGGAATATGATTAGCGCTACATGGTCTCTCCGTTGTCTACGCCACAGAACATGGTACCACTGTTGGTGGGTCCTTCCTCAAAATCAACACCAGGAGTATTGGCATGAAACTGCTTCCAGAAATTTGGCAGTAAACATGTCAGAGTTGGGAGCCCATCAGCACAGCATGGGTATAGCATTTCTTGTGTTTGCTGCCTCCACAGACTATATTCTCACTTATGCATCTTGCCTCACAGAACAGTAAAGCTGAAACTAAAGAAGGAAATACTTAGTGATATTTGGGTCAGGCTTTTGGTTACACTACATGGTTACAATCAAAACATGTAAAATGCAATCCTACTTGATACTAGAGCTTCCTAATTACTTAACTCATCCAGAATTCCTAAATTCCTTTGCAGCTGTGGATCCTTAGAAAGAAGCCCTTAGAGCTTGGGCTCTTAAATGTTAGCTTCAGGCACAACTTGCACTGTTTTTTTCTCTTTTAGTTTTGGATGCCAGTGACCTCTTTTTTCACAGAGTCATGTCAATACCCCATCAGCTCCAGCTCAACACCTCTTTTGTGTCTTTTTCTTTCATCACAAACTTATCCTCTAGGGTATAATTCAGTATAATTTTTTCCTTGATTACGTGCATCTCCACTGTAAACTTTGGTAGGAAATACAAGTGGCCTTAACCGTTCTAAATGAACCCAGTGCTCTTTACTCAGATCACTGGCCTAACCAACTGTGAGCTATATAAATCCCTGGCTCTGGGTGCTCTGTGTGTTTAGACACTATTATTCCTTTGTTCCTATTTAGCCCACTGGCTAACTCCTCCACCAGTCCTGGCTGTTTAATTCAGCGGTTTGCAATCTGTGGTGCACAGAACCCTGGGGTTTCTCCACAAACTATTTCTAAAAGGTCTGTGAAAAGTAATTACAGAAAACAAGCCTATCATTTCATGTGCTGGCTTTAATTTGCTAGCTAAGGGTCCCATACTTTCAATGGACCTTTTTAGGGGACTATGGTTTTAAAAAGCCTTATTGAAGTTACTTATACATCATGTTAGACATTATACAAAACATCTGTTATAAATTTTTCTGTTAATCTCATTATCTCTTGGACTTTACTAACTTTGTGTAAAGACCATACATAACACACTATTAATGAAGCTGGCAGTCTCAAGAATAAGTTGCTTTCCGTAGTCATGCCTAACAGAAAGGGCTCCCCCCAAAACAATCCCACATTCCTCTGTTGGGACTGCTTTATACTTAACTACAATTCTGTCTGAACTGCTAATAAATGCTGATTTATAAATAGCTCTTAGAAATCTAGTTGTTCATATCTCTTATAATTTGAGCTCAGGGGCATGTGTTTTCTTTATTTACTGTCTAGTCTTTTCTTAATAAATTATTTGTAATAAAATTATTGTATTTTTGTATACAACTTTAGTTCCAGTAAACTATGCTGCTGAGTCTCCAAATGTGTCATGATGCAGTTTTTCTCTGAAATCTTAAATGAATCAATTACACAAAGTTTAAGAAATATTAATGTAACTGTTATGTATGATTGTTTAAAGTTGCATAGACCATCAGTTTTCATTTGACCTATTATGAGGAGATTTAGACATTAAAATACCTCCAGAATTTGTGGCAAGCAATGTTCTTGAACATAAAGATTGAACCAAAAAAGAATGAAAAATATCAGTTTGGCGAATCAGAAAAAAACAGTAGCTTTGAAACAGTTGACCCTAATCCTCTATTGGGATATATTTAATTCTCATGAGAAATGAAGTGTGAAACATGATCATAATAAAAATCACATGAGAACAGTTGCAGCTTCACACTAGGGAGAGAAAAGCAAGGTCTCAACTGGGCTGTCTCCTGAAGAACAATCTCTGACAAACAGCTTATCACACCCCCCAACTTTGTCCTGCTCTTTGAAACAGGAACTATTTTAACATGTGAGATTTCATGCAGGACTTGGATGGTTCTCAGAAATTATCAGCCATAACCATGAACCTCTTCTCTGAAGTCTATTCAATCTATTTCCCACCATAGCAGCAGCAAAATACGGGTCATGTTTGTTGGTGACAACAGAGACACCAGGGCGGACTTCCAATCAAGCCTGTGTATAGTCATCCCTGACAGGAAGAACTTGTCACCCTCTGCATTTTGCCTTCTACTAAGCTAACTAATTTTTAAAACTGCCAGCTTTGACACTTGGGCTCTGCTGCTTCAAACTATGGGGTTGTGCTAACTTTGCAATTAAGTCTCTTACACTGCAGGAGAAGTTGTCAATTAATGCTAAGTAGTTTAGTAAGACACTGACATCCCAAAAGTAATAGTATTTTGGCTTGACAGGTTTTGATAGGGAGGTGGCAGCCCTGTTTAGCTTGTCTGTTCCCTAATTCTTGTTGCTCCAGGGAGAATGATGGTAAAGGCTGTCTTCATGGCAGGACTGGGTATACTGTATTCCACTTTCTTTTACTAGTAGTAAATGATTAGGGTCTTAGATTTTGAAAAGTATGTTTTATCTTTCATCTATAAATTATTCCACAAATTGAAGTCACTCCGTCGTTTTTCTAATTTCTGGATAACTTCCTTGACTTGAACATTCCTGAGAAGTTATTGTAGCATTAAGAAATGACTATAGCACTAATTTATAGCCTGAACAGGCAAAAAGAAAGAAAAGCAATGCCACTGGTTTTCCTACAGTTTTCACTGGTATTTTCCCTAGCAGTAGTAGGAAAAAGGAAACAAGGTTGAAGAAGACATTTGTTTTCCTTGGCTTCTTTCAGTTTAGAGAGAAATTTCTGAGAGTTCCCACTTCCAATTTACTTGTAAGTAATTCAGTTCTCCACGCTGGTATGGCTTTGCATAATTTGGTCATTGTAGCTATAGGATGTATTTGTGGGTGTTTGGAAAGTTGTGCTTGCTAAAACTTAAGGAAAAACTAACAAGTGCTAATGAATTTGGATGTAAATACTTTAAGACTTCTGAATCTTAAACTGTATTTTGAAAAAGAAGGCTTTCATCTCACATTAGCTATAGCAACACATTTCAAGACAAGTAGATGCTTACTTCCTTTAATAAACATTTCTGTAATGAAAGGTACTGCAGGGCAGTCATACACCATATTTGACTCTCTAACCTTGTTTAATGACAGAAAGGGCAGATATATTTCCTTTCAAAGGAATACAGGGGGTTAAATCTGTTGTAGCCATTACTCCGCTCAGATGTTATAAAAGGGGAGAGCAAAGGCTTTACCTTAAAAAGGGAAAGTGCAATAAAATATAACAGCAATGACAAATATTCTTTAAAATGTTTGTCATTTGGTTTATGATATTTTAAGAGGATATAACCTTCTGCATCATTCTTCCAGTCAGTTTTCCAGTTTTAACTAAAGTGTTGACTGTTAACAAAAGATAAACCACTAATGTGTTATTTAAGTTAATCTTTCCAACTAGTCATATGCAACTATGGAATTATTCAAGTTGAATTGCATAAAACAGAGCCTTTTTTTCTTTGGAAAACAATGCCTTTTCTAACTTTTTCTAACAATGTTTTTATAAACAAAACATGTAAACAATGTGCCTTAAACAATACCTAACATATCTTATTATATGACTGTTCTTATTTTTTCTTATTACAACATCATCAGGCACTTTTTAACCTCTCAAGTATATTAAAAACCCAGTCTGACTTCACTGAAGTCTTATGAGGAAACTGGATGTTTAAACATACTTATTATCTTGTTTATGAACATCTTATATTTTACATATACATTAATGTACTACAAGGTTAATTGTTCTTATTAATGCTTTAAGAAAACCACATCTTTTTCCTTGTATTGAAAATAAGTCATCACATACTTGTGTCAATGAGTATATCACAGAAATGAGCAAAACTTCAGTCTTCTTAAAAGATTAATTACTTTTACATATATATATTTCCATGGACATTGTTGTTAAATCATTAAATAAACAACAAATGCTATCATGTATGTAATAAAATGATGTGATTCTGTGTCAAAATCTTTAGGTTTTAGTATATTTGCCCTGGAACCCAAGCAGTGGGCTTTCTCAGTATTTTCAGAGAGATTTTCCTGTGTTCTGCAGAAATCACAGACTTTCAGAAAGCACACTGAAGTGAGATATGCAATCTTGAGATATGAACTCTGTATTTCCTGTTTCTCTGACACAATAAACATTGTCTACAGCGAATAAACATTTTTACTGGAAAAGGCTTGGAGAAACGAATGACCGCTTTTGTCATCCTGGTAAATTCTGTCAAGGGAATGCTTAGACTAAATACCACTGAGGAAAAAAAAATGTTCCTGCTCAGAAAATGTTTGGGGTGGTTCTGTCATTTCTCTAGCAGTTTGGCTTAGACCAGTTTTTGCTAGTAGGAAGAAGTAACTTTCAAAATTGGGTGGGAATGTTCAAACTAGGAATGCCCTTAGAAAATTATTACAGAGCTGTAACATGGTTAGTTGCATCACATTTCCCTGTACAGCAGAACTCCCAAGATTTCAGATTCAGTACATTCTCAGTGTTGGTTTTGTGGTTTCTCTGAAATGGCCTTTCTGGCTTTAAGGTTTTGGGAAACAGTGAAATATAACTACCTCTTAGTGTGTAGTCTTACAACAGAACTGGAGGTGAGGGTGGCAAGGAGTTATACCCTTTTCCTGCTTTCTTTTTTTTTTTTTTTTAAACCCCTTTTTTTCAGTATTTGCTTGACAGTGTGGTGATCTGATTCAGGTTGTTGAACTGTAAGAAAATTAACCCTATTGGAAAGGAAAGAGAGAGGGAAGGGAAGGGGAGGGGAGGGGAGGGGAAAGGAATTATGGAAGAGGCAAGAGTCTTGTTGGAGGTTAACTGGCCCACTTTGAAGACGTAGCTGTTAAAGTACTTTAGCGACGATGCACAACCATGGCCTTGCAGATCAGGTAGCTGAGTTGTCCAAAAGCCTCAGGAAGCTGCCATTTCACTGTCTGCTTACTCAGGTCCACACTGAGTCCAGCTCCATGTGGTACTGAGGATGAAGGCAGAGCATCCCTCTCTTGGTAAGGCTGCATGTTGACCAGTAGCCTGGCTTCCCACCAACCCCTTTCACTTCACCTCACATATTTTCCACTTCAGAAAGCCTTCTGCCATCCCCACAAAACTTAAGTTTACCAATGACAATGATGAGGAACAGCAAAGTAAGTGACTTAGTTCCTTGACATTGAAACAGTACACATTTCACTTTGCCTCCACTGCTGAGAAGCCTGGACCTGGTTTTGAACAAAAGCAATTATACTGATTTGGAATGAAAAGGCATTTAAAGCTCTTTTGACGCAGCAGCACAAAGGAAGAGGGTCAGTCTTTCCAAGATTTGAAAATGTTCTCTTCTTTCCTTTCCATTGCCATTTGTGAGAGAGAGTTGAGAGAACCTTTAATGCTAATGATCATTGAGGAACTCTCTTTGTTAAGAAGATTTCCATAATGCATACTTCTTCTGAGGTGTCTATGTCATGATGTGATTCCTTCTGCCAGCTCAAGCGTGTCCTCTATCCATGTTCAGAGGCAGAAATCAATGGTAAAGCATGCTGAGTGAGTATAATGGAGGCATTCTTAGCCTCCACAGCCGCTGAGAGCTCACTCATCGTTAAGCCATTGAAGAAGAGTCCAGTCAAAAAAAACCCCAACACAGTATCTGGCAAAGGAGACGTTTCTTCCATTAACTTTGAAAACCAGCAAGGGATAGAACAGAAGAAGATATACCTGGGGGAAGAAGTGACTCTCTCATGTGTTTTCTTGTATAAGGATAAGTCAGAAATATATGAACCACTGCAAGGTATTGTGCCCTAACCTTCTTTCTGCTTCCTCGCCTGATGTCACAAAAGCCAAGTGAACTTTAAAACATGGAGAAATAATGTGCCTTTATTTTCTAACATGTAAACTGCAATGGAATCTGTAGCACATTATTTTAACCACCACAGAAACTAATATTAATTGCAAATAACACTGAAAGTATGTGAATCAAAGTTTGTTCTAGTCTGAGTCAGGAAGCAAAGGAATTCTGTTCACAATACTAGTCTTTGTTTCCCTTGCAGCAAAACATACTTGCATTAGTCATTTATGGTATTAAGAAACATTGATAATTGCCTTTTATAGTTTTTCAAGCATCACAATTTAGTACACCTATAATTGAAAAGCTGGATTTTGCAATCAAAAAGTAGAATACAGAGAGTGTTGCTATGCAAAAGTGAAGAATTTCCTCTTTCTTTAGCTTATTAATTTTCAAATAATGCTTTAGGGCTTGTTGTGATAGTTCTTTACAAGGTAGTAAATATATAACTAAACAGACTGTCTAGGCTGAAAGCTAATTACCATTAGAAACTGAAGCATTTGGGCTTGTTATTTCTGCAAATCAAACAACTCTGAATACAATCTCCATATTAAATAAAATGTTCAGTGAACCATGAAGCTCTTCACAAATCTGGACCATATTTTAAGGAGCCCTTTTTTTGTTTTAGTTATTTCTGTATGTATGTCATTGCACGCAGAATACTTGGAATATTAAAATATTATTTATATTGGAGGGTGTGGAGGAAAATTAAAAGATTGTGTAAAAACTCGCTTTTGGAAGTTTTTAAAATTTACCAGCTAGGAAATAGATGTGGAAAAGGAAGTATATACCTTGAAGCTAAAGTTTTTACACATATACAGAAATGGTGATGAGGAGACGTATCCTGAACTTGCTATCTCATTCCTCTGTCCTGTGGAGAGGCAGCATAAGGATAGTAAAGCTGCAATAAGGAGTATTTGTTACATGTGCCTCAGAACTATGACATTTAATACATTAGCATTTTTAAAGCCCTTCCATTATATGGCTAATAATAAAGTTCTTAAGACTAAAAATAGGCAGTTTGTCTCAAAAAAAATGCATTTTATTTCCAGAACTTAGTTTAATTCAAGGCAATAGCCAAGGAGCAAACAACAGATATATAATACATAAATGGATGACCCCTTTGTTCAAAAATTAGAAGGAAAAAGAAGAAGAAAAAAAAGAATCCACAGGGAAAGAGACAAAAAACCACAAACATCCCTTATCAGCAAAACATATAAGGGGTGAGGGTAGAAGTAAGACTGTTTTTGGAATCATTCTTCAGACTAATTGCCCGGTATGCTGCCTGTGTTTCTGTCAAAAAACATGAAAGGAAAGTGCTGACTGATTATATATATTGGAATATCAAATTAGGATATACATTCTGAAATATATGGAGAGAATAAAATACACATATAATAAGGCTGCATTTTTATCAAGGATTTCTGGCAATGATACAAACCATGTAAGGGAACTCAAGTACTTTTACACAGTAGCTGTCATCTGATAGCTGAAATAAAATACAGATCTATGTACAAAAAAAGAGAGGGGAAAAGGCAAAATGAGAAAACAGCTTTAGATATCCACAAAGATAGGCAATGGTACAGAATTGCATGAAATCTCGTGATCATAATTCAGCCAGTGGTGTTTGACAATCAAAGGCCATAATAAATTGTATCTGTTGCTTTGTAGAGGCTATAGTAGTTAAGAAAGTAAAACAATTCAAATGTATATCCTCTTCTTTTCACATACTCCATCCCACATGCCTTTATCCAAGCACAGTGATTTGTTTGTTTGGCTTTGTTAGAGTTTAATTAAGATTGGAACTTGATGAGTGCTCATTGAATAGAATGCATTCTGGATAAAATAAGGTAGCAATACTTTTGGGTGAAGAAAAATAATTGGAGGATTGCAAGGAGATATTAGCTCCTTTGACTGAAGTCATACACTCACCCTCCATTACAGGGTTTCTAGACTGAATTTTTCTCGAATCTTCAGCTGTTTCAAAATGTTTGGACAGGAAAAATAAGTGCTATAATTATGGGGAATGTATGCTGCATTCATTATTCAAGAAAAGAATCCAAATCATTGTTTAAAGCAAAAACTTGACTTCATATTAGCTATTGAGTGTTCATAAAACCTCGCCTTTCCTTCTTTTTCTGCTTCCCTTTTCCCTGAAAGAGCTGCAGTCTTTGGAAACCGAGGGCCAGACTTCCCAAAGAGCTAACTTAAAACAACTCTTAAACACAGCTTTTCAGCACCCATTAGCCTTAATCAGGGGTGAAGATCTCCTCCAAAAATTTATCATATAGAATGATAATAATGTCTCCAAGGTCAGAGACGGGGCAGCCTCATTACTGTGTAAATTAGAAAAGCATTGCATTTTGAAACATCTCACAGAAAACGATCCAAATAAAACCCCAGCTTGTGTGATGGGAAGAAAAGAGGATAGAAGCAAACAAACAAAATCTCAAGCAGGCAGACTTGAAGACGGCATCAGCAGCTGAAGAATACGAGCAATTGCTTGAGATACTTAAAGATATAATATCTTGATAAAGTGATTGCCATATTATAATACCCAGTTCTCTTCTGTGTTGACTTTCAAATCTCCAATGTGTTTTGTAATAGATATCATCATTAGAAAAGTCTCTGCTTAACTGATAAACATTTTTTTTAATTTGTTGTATCTAATGTCCTTTTGGAAAACACAGTTCCTTTTTTTCCTGTACATTTTCCTAAACTGCCACAAAAGGATCATTTAAAGGATCAAAGTATAGTGGTAGTTTAAACTTGTGAAAACAAAAATATAAAGATGAACCAAATGTATGCATTTACAAATTCAAATGAAGAGGAATAGAAGAATAATAGGGTATTCAGGTCCCTAATTACTTTTCAATAGACATCTTTCATTCTGCTATTTTTAGTTAACAGTTTGTTTAAGAAACACTTAATGTTAAGAAGTGGTCACTAAACATCTAATAGGTGATGGATCTGGAGAAAAGGAGAATGGATCTTAACTGAGTTTACTGAGCTAAACTTTCTGTTGGCATAGTAATATTTAATTTCTAATCCTTTGGGGTATGATTTGCAAAGACATTTTTAACTGTTGGAATTTATTTAAATATTTGTTTTAATAAAACCATAATGAAAATATATTTCCTGCTTGAAACAAACCCTTTTCAGAATGCCAGTGCTCACAAGGATGCATGACTGGATTTTGTGACAGCTGATGTCTGTACAGTAGATGTTTAATAAATGGAGACATTTTATACTAAGTTTTGCAGATTAATATTTTTCCAGTAGTGACATATGTATTGGAAAAAAATCTTTTCAAAATGAGGTCACTGCTTTAAAAATGTAAGAAACATTGTCAAATTTAAAATGCTCTTTTAGAAAAGAATTCAGTAACTGCACATTAAGAGTGCCTTAATGTCTGTGACAAGCAAAACATCTGCTTCAGCAGCGGAAATGGAAAGTTAATACTCTAGATAAGCAAAGGAGGTTTGGAGAGAAAAAAGAAGCAAACAAAAAAAACCTACTATAAACCTTATCCAAAACTCACATGCATTTTTCTTTGATCAAGTTAGTTCAAATGAAACAAATAACTCCCTCTTCCAATTAGCTTCATAAGCTCTATCCCTATTAGCTTTCTTTCCCCACCCTGTTTCCCACCAGATTTCTTGGTTTTGTTTTTATTTTTATTCTACTCCCAGAGGGAAAAGCCTGAACTCAGTCTGTGCTGTGGCCTGGCCCTGCACATCCCCACAGCAGGTTTGGTGCATCCCTAAGGCGGTGTGTGCTCTGGGCTAAAGCTGTAGCTGCCTCCAGATTCCACCTGCCCTTGTACTAAGTGATCCTGGATGTCTCCTTTGTCACACCACCTGCTTAACACCAGTCACAAGTCCTCACAAGGGAAAACACTGAATTTGTTGGGTATGTCATATCCCCTTTGCACTGCTGGTAAGTACATACCGGGAGGCTCTCCCCACACATGACTAGTGTGGGTCCAACCTTTTGCCTCATAACATGCCCCAAAGTTTATTTATGTAAACCAGAAAGTATACTTGTATCCAAACAGCGTATCTCAGACCCACATGCGAAACACATTATAAATCTAGCCATTGTACTCTTCCAGTATGCTTGACAATGTTTATGGGGTGAATGTCTTTATTTTGTTGCTTTCTGCTTTTGAATTACTGACCTGAACGGGATTTAAAGATTTGCAGTTGATCCCAAGCTAGGTGAGTCCAAGCCCAAGAACACAGAAACTGCAAACACTACTCTAAGTGTGTTCATTTAGGATAGGTAAGACTTGCTGGACCTCCATAAAATACTTGGCCAGTGGACAGCATAGAAAAAGTCCCATTGATATAGCGGAAGGGAAAGCAATATAAGACCAGGATGGAACAGTTGCACATGAAGGAGTCATACAGATGCTTCCATCTCCAACAAAGAAGATCTATTACAGGACAGGCAATATGATTTTGACAAGAGAAAAACAGTAAGGCAAGAGATAAAATGGAGACAAAGTAGAGAAACAGTGGGTTCTAAGAAAGCCTGTAAGAACCGTAAGTTTCAGGAGCCAATGTATGTCTATATTGATGAATGAAAATTTCTTTGTAGATCATTTTCATACTTGACATTTGTCTAAATAGCACTAAAAAACCCACAAATTTCTGCAAAATGTTTCTTCATAGTGTAAAAAGAAAATAAAAATTCTTGAAATGATTTTCCCATGCTTAAGCCCAGCACAAAGTAGCTAAATATTAACTTGTGTCAAAGTCAGAAGACTACCTGATTTATAGCTGTAAAGGTTATATGATTCTAGTCACTAAAATACAAGACAAAACCAATGATAAGACCTTTGCATTTAAAATTATACAAATATATAACACCATAGTTAAAATGCAAGTATACATCTCGCACACTATGGATTGTAAACTACAATTTCTCTTGTATCGGAAATTCATAATATACTTTCTTTAGCTATTGGGTTTCAAAATGAGGTCATATAATGTGAAATGGATTTTTTTATATAATCAAGTGCTTAAAAGCTGTATTATGTATACTTCCAGGTTGTTTGTTTCTTTAGAATCAATTATACTCTAAAAGTTGCTGTATGAAAAAGCACTTAAACTCTTCATGCACTGAATAGTGTGCTTGTCACTATGTAAAAATTACAATAATAAAGGTAAAAAGTCATTGCAGGTTTTAGCTAAGCATTCTAAATTTTTCATGTTAACTTCCATGCTAATATGAAGCAGCTATAGAGTTTCTTCAGAAAAAGCCTATTCATAGTTCTGAGTAGCAATTACTGTTGATACTGCCATTAAAGAATCGACAGAAACACCTGGGAATGGTGGCCGAACTGCTGCCTTGAAAATTTGGAGCTGGCGTGGAAATAACACTTGAAAGCAATTTTGAAAGGCACTCTAACATCTCTTCCTGTTTGCAATGGTAGGATGAAGCCTCAGGTGAAGACACTTAAATATAGGCATCTATCTATAGGTAACTATATGCACAAGAAGGGAGTGCAGCTGTAGCTTGAATGCAAATGGATAGCCTCTTTTCAAACATTGTGGTTTGTCTTTCCTGGCCTTCAGGTTCTGGACTGGGAGGTCAAGTGTTTACCATAGATCTTGTGTCATATCTACAAGCAAATATCTTAAACATCGTAAGGCACACAATACGGTAGTAGATCTGTAAACTGAACAATAAAATTATGTCCTAGACATCTAAGTGTCCATTATAGTCAGCAGAGATAGAAGGCAGCATTCAGCTGTGGAAACATGGGTATATAGGGTTATTCTAGCTCCAACAGTGTATCCCACCTGTCACCCTTCTGCCTCTCTAGAGGGACACAGTCACATGTCATGTGGGCCATGCAGAGGTCTTATATGACACATAGCATCTCACTTATTGATGTCTCCTTTTAGGTATCCTAACCTGGACAATGGATTATGCTTTCTGTTGTGATTCCAGAAAACATAGAAATTGGGCTTGCTGAAGTTAGAAGTTCAAAACTGGTGCATATAGCAGATACAGAAAAACCTTCTTCCTGAAGTTTCCTGAAGAGGATATCCTCTCCTGCTCCCATACTTCTGTCAGGAAAAAGATAATGGAAGCTGGAGGCTGAGAGCTGCAATTTGTCTCAGATGCCAGATATCACCGATCATCTGATACACTATAAAAAGAAATGAGAAAAGGTAATAGTATAAAGACAATTTCTGGAACATCTAGCAATAGTTTTGGCAAGTATATGCTCAAATAATGTCCTAATGTGATTACATATTGCTTTCTGTCTGATTAAAGCTGCTGTATATCAGAAATATGATTGTCTGCGCTTCCAGAAAAGAAGTAAATCATGCAAAGATTTTACTTCCTAGGCAGTCATGTGCTACTCAATTAATTGTAGGTATCAATTTAAATGTAGGTCAGCAGATGGGGAGCTTTTACTTCTGGAGGTCTTTAAAGACCTCTCTCTGTTTCCATGGCAGTTGAGCTTAACTCCATTGCCTAAGCACAGGTGTGTAGTGCCACTTCAGGTGTCCTAGTGTACCTTTCTTGGATTTAATCTGTGTTCTAGAAGAGTGGGAATCTCCCATGAGCCCAATTTGGTGACACATCCATGAAAGCATATTTAAGATAGAAAAAGAAAAAAATTGACCACAACTGTACCATCTGAAGACAGGTGATGTGGCTACAATGCAGCAGTATGCCAGGCAGCAGGTGTCAGCGATGACTACAACCATTGCTCTGCCCAATAAAAATAAACCAAAGAAAGATACCCTCTGATTAGGAAGCGACAAAGATCAACAGTACAGAACTGAAAACAAAAGTTTAGTCTGAGGAATTCCAACCTGGCCCTAAGAAGAGATTTACACTAGTGTATCACGCAAAGGAAGCAGAGTTGAAAGAAAAAAGGGAAACGTACTGACGCAATGTGATTCTGTTCAGCCGTTACAACTGGGTATCAGTATACTCACAGCAAAAATGGAAATACCGTGCCTCGATGAGAAAAGAATATTTAAAGAGCTAAGAAATACATGGCATGCTATGATATGCTGTGAAACCATATAATGTTTTTGAGCAAGCAATATTTAAAATGGGACAATCAAAAGAAAAGGAGGAAAACTTTCATTGCTGGAACAGAAGAGATAGAGAGATTCTTTAAAAGGAATCATTAACAGGCTCTCCTTATCTCAAACACAGCTTTATATATCATATTTGAAATCACACAACTAATTCCACACCAAAAAGGATTTCAGGACAAGTTACAAGCAAGAAGCTGAAAAAAAACAAAGCAGGAGGATATAAAATCACAGCAGAAATACTAGAAGTATTTGACTCACCTCCCTGATGAAACTCATAAATGTGCTTAATGAAATCTAAAGAGGCAGAGAAGAAAAGCCTTTCTGAATAATAGAAATCAGGAATCATGAGTAGGATACTGTGAAAGGGTGACCTCACTGACTTCAAAAACTGCAGACAACTTGTGCTGCTCTTCGTCATAACAAAAAATAATTTCCTGTGTGATACAACACATTGGTAAGTATACATAACTTACAAAAGCAGACAAATTCTGTTTGATAAATAAGAGTAGGCCAATTATTTTTCCCTTAAACTGTACTCTTGGTCCTCAGGATGAATCAACAGTACTTCAAAAAAAGTCAATGCTATCCACAAAAAAACCCCCCTAGAACAATAGAGTTGGTTGAAAAAAATCAGCTAAACCAAAACAAACCTTCCTGAAACTCTTATGGCAAAAGGTAACAACACATTGGTAGGCAAAAACATCAGAGAAAGAGAAAACTCCAACTAACTAGGTATTTCTGATTAAAGTTTTTTTAATCTTCTAACCTGATACCTTAATTCTGAAATTAGAAGCTCATAGATGAGCTTCTAAGACCTTGAACTACTCCTGTATTACATTGTGATATGTAAGGGAAAACAATAGTGAAGAAATGAGTGAATATGCAAAGGATTACATGGTTATTTTATGAAGCATCCATGAATCAGCTTTCTTAAAAGTCTTAATCCCTTTTGGTTCTCACCAAGACCACAGTTCTACATGCCATTTTTGTAATATATATTTTCTATTAACTCTTTACTTACCCTTGCTCTCACTTGTACAGGAGCTGTATCTATAAGAACAATGTTTTTTTACAGAATGCTAACAGTCTTTCTCTTGCAGTAGTGGACTACCATGATACTAGAAAGCTGAGTGGGATCAGAAGTAGGACAGTCTGGGCCCAGCTACCAAACTCTACCAGTTTCTCAAAAGAGAAGACTTTCCTTAATCTCCATAAAGTTACCTAAAATACAGTTCTATTTAATTCGTATAACTTCAATGTCAAACCATACCTACGTAGGTATTTAAAAGACAGAACACAAATATGTAACTGCATTACAAAATAAAAGTTCAATAACTGTATCATTTCTATTACTTTCTGATAAATACATCAACAAGGTAGATAAGGACCTGTTCAGATCCATGTTTTGTAGCTAATAAATCAACATGCCAAAACATTATCCATAAAACCTGAAAAAGGATTTCTGTATTGTATTACCCAATATTCATTACTTTGATTTCAATAATTTTTGTGTATGCTCAATACCACTATAAAAGATTGGTGACTACAACTCAAAATGAAGTGCTAAGAATACTCCAAAACAATACATTTGAGAATCTGAAATGGTTCTGGCATTAAAATATGTAGCTTGAAGGCTCTAATTCAGATTGAAATTATTAAAGCTAGTCACATACTTAAAAACAAGCTTATGGACAAATGTGCTAAGCATCAATGTTTAGTCACACTGAGACACTGCAAGTGAAGCTGAATGTAGATTTTTAAAAGATTCTTCCACAAGGGGTAATACATATATCTGTGAAATCAGCAGATTTTTGTAATACGTTCATGTTTCAAATATTTAGCAAAACAAAGTTGGTAGAAACCTCAGAAGTAGCATAAACTTCAGAAGAAAGCTTACATTGAGTAGGCTTTATCACCTAAACCTTCATTCCTATTTTGTCCAGGTACGTAGACCACTTATTCTCAAACTGTTGAGCCTGTGGCAGGAAATGGACAATACTGGGGAAAAATGTTGAAGGGAATACTATATATTACTGAGATATGCATAAGGATGAGATGGACAAGACATCCTTCAAAGAGTAAAAACAGTAGTATTTAGGTTTTAAAGAAGATTACAATGTAAGCAGGAACACTCTATTAAGGATGTGAAGTGGACATCAGACAGAGTAGCAATCTGGCTTTCATACGTATTCAACTAGTTTCTTAGCCAGTAAAAAGTGACATTGCTTTGTTGACTCAGGAGAAGCCTGGAGATTCATAGCAGCTAGGGATTCAGTTCCTTGTACATTTTGATGTGTTTTCTTTAAATTAGATAAAGGATGAGGAGGTTCTTCTACTAGTTATAGTAAAAGGGGCCAAGTAAAGGTATGGCAGTAATGAAAAGGTGGGCATAGAGACAGAGAAATAATTACATAGTAGTTGCTCTGCCTTATTTGATGGGCTACATACCCTTGATCCTCTGTAGCTAAAGAAGCAAGCAAGACTATTCCAGTAATGACACAATCAGAAGGCATTAGAAGCATGTAGTAAATTAACAAAAACCTGGAATTCCTTTAAATGAATAAATATATCACAGGCACGTATATACTTACATGGTTAGTTATGGATGTTGTGATAAAAAGTCTCTAAACATTGACCTGATAGCTAATTCACTATTCTCAGAATGGGTTAAGGGACTGGAATGAGCTATGGAAATCAACTACTGTTGATTCACTCATCTGCAGTGTAAAATTAAAAAAACCCAACAACTAAGTGTACTTAAGAAGCTGTGATACATTTAACTCAGCCAGACACTAATATGTTTGTGGGAACCATCACTACAAATACAAAATGAAGAGCAGATTTAATCATTAAAACCATCTAACCAATGTCCAGACCCGTGTCACTGTACAAAACTTGTGACAGTTTACAGACACTGAGAAGAAAAAAAATAATTGTTGAATTGGATAAAAAATCCCATTACAAATACTTCGCAATGATTGACCAGTAAAATCAAAATAATTATCCAAGCTCTGAAAATGCGTGCACTCCCAAATAACGTTATGCATCAATAGTCAATGGGCCTGCTCTCATGCGTAAAATTACTCAAGTGTATAAATTTTTCAGGACTGGGGCCAAGCAACATAATGCTAGACAACAGAGCCCAAAGACAGTTGGCAGCCATTCAGGAAAAGTGCTGGGGGCAGAGGTATCAGAGCTGCAGAAAGCTGAGTAAAATGAATAAAACTATAGGAATTAAAGATTAAAAAAGCCCAGATATTTTAGACTTTGCACAGTTTGTATGATCTTAAACTGGAAAGAAAGTGTCAAGCCAATTACAGTAATAGGAAATAAGTTAAATTTTATTTGTATACTAAAGAATGGTCTAATAATCTTAAAGAAAAAAAGAAAGGGGAAAAAAAGAAAGGAGGCCAAAGACATTAGAATAAGAAATCACGTAATGAGATTTACCATTATTTTTTTTTAAGTCAAGTTTTATCATGACTGTTTAAAAATCGATAGAAAAAGTTCAGTGAGTGAGGAAGAGTTTAAAATATTAACATGATCACAGCAACTAAATGATAGTACAGTAATGAGCAAAATGGATAAAAAGAAAATTATGATCGATGAAATTAAGAAAAGATTAAATTGTAAACAAAGAAATGGGGTACCTAAACTAAAAGGAAAATTTGACGCATTTTACAATCTACTTGTGATAGAGGCCTGTCTTGGGTCACCTAGGACTTCTTTCCCAACATCAGCTTAGGGCTTATAGTTTACATTTACTGAATTTCTGCACTGAACAGGTACGCTTGTTTTCACTGACTGTATGAGGACACCAGACTCCTATCTCTGACACATAAACAAAGCATCTAAAGATAGGCTGTGTGAGTGCTGTCTAGAAGCAGTTGCCATAAAGTACGTCTGAGAAACTGGCAGCCTCTAGTTGGAAAGAAAAACCTAAAAGAAAACCTAAGGAAAAAAAAGAAAACAATACAATGCTTGAGTAGTGTTACTTTTCCAGAATTAAATCTATTACCTATCTTCAAAAAAGCACAATAATACCTTTGCAATTGCAAATATAGTCTTATTAAAGGACTAGGAATGATCAATACAATAAACTAGAAGGGCCCAGTTTGCATGTTTAGACACAGGCTAGATGTCTAATAAAAGGAAAAAATAGCCATACATGTTTGTCCTGTGTTTAGCTGAAGGGTTGGATAGTGCCAAGAGAGACTTTAAAGAGACCTACCTTGAGGTTGCTGCCACATTTCAGGGTAAGCATTCAAATATGACATGGACTTTCACTAAAGATGCAACAATTAAGCAGGGTAAGACTGTGTCTACTCCAGAGATCTTACAGTGTAAACATGCTTTATGTCACGGGAAAAAATTGTCATGAGGATTTGACCTGTGAAGGAGATTCACATACTGTGTCAGCACCTACAAACATTTCCCTGTTGAGATAGGATCCTCGTTTTTGTCCTCTGAGTAGCATTAATTTTGGCTGTGAGAAAAGGTAGAGAGAATACCCTGTGTGTGTCAGATCTGGTTCACAGGGTAAGCAACAGGACGTGAAGATGGCACGTCAAGAGTCCACAAAGCTCCACAATCTCAGTCATTCCCCAAACATTTATTTATGTAAATAGAGTTGGAAGCAAGCCCTGAAGATCAAAAAGTAGTGTAGTGAAATTATTTCTCTCAAAATGAGACTGGGAGGCTCGATGCTATTTGACAGGTTGAAGGAAAAGAGTTTACTATTTCAGATCTAATTAAAACAAAAGGTAGCATTAACATGACATTTACATGGTTCAAAACATGCAATATGTCCCTTATACCAGTATTTCCAACAGTGGGTAAAGAAAGAAACAACCTCTCTTTGGCCAGAACATGACATACTGTCCTTAACTTTTCCACAGGTGACCAAACCCCACCCTTCTTTTTACAGTCATATTTAGAATAAACTCCATATTTACAACACTGATCTTCACTTTCTAAACTATGGTTCAGTCTAGGTTTTCATAGCAACCCCAACATATATAGCAAGTCAGCTTCTAAAATTATTTTCTGCTTCTTCTCTGACTTTCTGGTAAAGATGAAAGGAGGCTAAATCATAATTTTGAAGGGTTTTATCCATTCCATGTTACACTTAATTGCACAGTAATCAAGGTTACTATATGCAACATCGTTGTTAAACCGAATGTATATATCAATAAAGAAAAAAAGAAGTAAATGTAACATGAAAAGAAGAGGAGACAGGGATAGAGACAGAAAATCAAGATAACAACTGCAGGTCATCCTAATGAATTATAAAAGGGAAGCCTAGAAAATAATTAATAACGAGCAATGAACTATGACTAGTGTCAGATTCCCTGCCTCTCTCTGGGCTGACATTAGCTGCCATTATAAACTGAGAAAAGAATTCCCCAAATAATTGCAAATAGCCACTAGAGATTCTGCACACCAGCCCACGTGTGTCTGTGGGCATGCTAACAAAAGCAACTTCTCAGCAAGCAGTATGCTAAACCCCTGGGACTGCTAATGCATCTGCTTCGGGGCAAACTTTTCAGGAGTTGCTACACAGACTTTTTAAGCATGTTCCTTTCTGAATTCTCTAATTTCCATATAGTTCTTTTCACTGAAGTTCATATTTCATTTGATTCCGGAGATTCTTGCAGTTTTCACTGCACTACACATTTAGCATTAGGGCAGGTTTTACAAAGCTGTTGGTTCTCTGCAGTTGAGAGTATTATTTTCAGCTTTATTTTAAACTAGGTTTTTATTATTATTCGTTTTGCTTTGGTTCGTTTTATACATAATATTTGGTCTTCAGTGACTCTCTGAGAGCCAGGCTGCTAAAAAATTATTCTTTTCTGTTGCTTTCTGCGAATGTAACACTCCAGCTACCCATCACCATTTACAGCCTCTGCCCTACAGAGGGCACCTTTGCCTTATTGGAACCGTTTCAGCGAGCGAGATAATCGGTGGTTATCAGAGAAATAACCGAGTCTTAAAGCGAAATCAGACTTCTCACAGATACAAGGACCTTGTTTGCCTGGTCTTTTTAATTAGCCAAGTTTTTTACTATAAATCAGCAGCAAGCAATAACAATGTTACATTCTGTATTATTATAGCCTCCACCAAAAAGTGAGATGAACTGGAGATTGCTAGAATATGAGTACTGAGATGAATTAAAAAGCCTAAGTTTGAGGAGGGGGGTATGGGTGTGGGTGTGTGTGTCCCATCCATAATTAAGGGTTTTGTCATTAAAAAATGTTTCTGAGACACGTACTAAAAACATTGTCCGTGGGAAAACAAGCTGTAGAAAGAAAGTCAACCATTTCCCAAATAAATCTTTCTAACAGTCTTCCAATTAGCAATTGCTATCTGAAAGCTGTTCAAGTGGAAGAAAGGAAGATTTTATTCTCCTTTGTAGGGTTAGACTATCAAAACTGACCCTAAAATTCTTATTTGGGAAAAATACCAATTGACTGCAAGACTGAGCCAAAAAGTAATTTTTTCCCCTTATTTTTTGGTGTGCTATTATTTATGAAGTGTCAAGTATATCACTCATAGTGTCTGCTGGTTCTGAATAAAACTACCAATACTTTTCTGTTCAGTATTGTTTTTCAGCTCAATCCGTAACACAGTCTTCCTTTACAGGTCGTTTCACTAATGTGTTAAGACAGATGCAAACATAGTTGATTTGTAAATGGCAAAGTGAAATTTCTAAAGAATAATCTTTCTTCTGTCATTTTGTATCTGTCTGACTATTCAAAACAAGCTACAGCTGTAAAAAGAAGTGCAAGACATTGCATTTATGCAACTCCCTAACAGGCTGGTACTATGTTAGTTCATATTAAGTGGGGGAAAACACACAAATAAATGCATCAGTCCCTTGGCATAATGCTCTTTTATGGTGTTCCTATCAATAAAAGTTACAAATAGCCTTATAAATTCAACAGCAGGCAACCTGTTGCAAGAAGACTTTAACTTCCCGGGGCTGGTTTCTGGGACTGATCTTGACTGTAAAGAATCTAACACAAAACCCAGCAAGGAATGTGCCCTGCCTTCCCTACATTTTTCTAGAAGTCTCTTATAGAACATGCATTCATGTTTACATTTTCAGCTTCAAATACCCAGCACAAAAGCACAAGAGCACAAAAACCTGAATCTCTAGTCCAGGCTGCTAAATTAATTAAGCAGGCCCCATATTAGTGAGTAACACTTTAATGCCATTGGAAATTGTTTTAGGGAGTATTTTAGCAAGCTCCTCTCGTGTTATAATTTTACTTCCTTTTTCTTTTCTAATTATAGGCCAAGGCTGGATTCCTCACTAATTAAGGAAACTTTTTTTTGATTATTTCATTTCTAGAAGTCAATAGGAATGTTGCCTATGTAAAGATTGCAAAATCAAGAGCTTGTACCTATAAAAATGTCTAATGTATGTTTTGTGACAATTACTGTAAAACAGTTGAAGCTACATTTTGACCAGTAAATTAAACAGTGCCAGGAAAGTTCCCAGGTACTGGAACATGATGGTCTATGCTGTAAAAGTATTTGAATGGCCCTCAGCACACTTTGAGTATCCTACAAACCAATTCCTGGGTGCAGCTGGAGGCAGGGGGAGGCTGCGTATCCCAGAGGGCCTTCCGAGCCGGCAGGCTGCTGCCACTACCTGCTTTTGGACAGAAAAGTTTACAAATATGCACATGTGCTAGTTGGCTTTATTGCATAGGAACATTTCCAGGCAAGTTTAATTTGCTAGCATAAACATAGCCTCCAAATCTGTATTTACTGCAGCCATTACAAGTCACTGTATTTAAAAGTGTTCAGCTATTGGCCCTTACTTGTAAACTGCACTGAGTTCTAAGTTTATATCAGTAGGAAACAAAACACTCAAGAAAACATTTTCTCGGTTATATATACTGCTATATGCATTCTTTTTCTTGTAATTGTTTCAGCTTGATAGTAAAAAATAAAACTTAGAGCTGTTAACAAAACATTTGTTTTGAATATAGCTTTATGGTTGTAGATAGAACATCTTAAAACAGAAAGTAAAAGCCATGGAATAACATTTTAGATGTATCTGAGCTACTTAGGCGCCCCACTTTCAACACAGGACAAATTTACCAGTGGGGAACAGAAAGCCTTCATTATCAGCACAGGGTACCCCATGGCGTTGGCAGGGAAGAGGCTGTACAGCCCAACAGCAAGTGTGGCTGAAATCAGCCCTTAAAATCTTTCCCCAGCAAGGTGGCACAAATGTTTACCTGAGAAGTAAGAGAGTCTACTGGAAGGTCTTCCGGCTGGTAGCAGTCAACTGGCTTAGGGTTTCCAAGGAAGAATCAGAGAAACCTTCACCATTACAGACCTCATATGTGATTGCTCATGTCCACTGCCACCATGTGGGAAACCCGCCTTAATTCTCTTGTTCTGTGAGAATGGTAGAAACTGGATGTGTGAAAACAGCTTTCCCACCCTGGAAGTGACCTGTCTAACAGGTTATTAGCTGTACCATAGGATGCAAATATGGACGCAGAAACAAATAGCCTCATTTTGGCTTTACCTTGCTTGAAGCCCACTTGTGTGAATGTAGTGAAACCAAGCGAAGACTGTGTTTAGGCAAAGACTCTCTCTTCAAAAATCCAGCAACACTGAAATTCATGCTTTCATCCATATGTCCAGCAAAGGAAACGCACACACTTGGTGAATTGTGTCGATGTGAGTTTGTGCACTAAGGGATTTAGGCACCTATTAAGTCATGTGACCATTGGTATGGCACCTGAATTTTTTTTGTGGATCTCTGTTGTCTTATCCCACCTCACGTGTGAAAACAGAATAGTCCTCAACTGCCTGAGAGTGATCATTAGACTGAAGGGTGTAATTAAGCAAAACTACAACAACTAATACTCTTGCTAACCAGCTAGATTAAAGCAACTTAGATGGTGCTAGCTCATTTTTCTTGCTTTGAAGTTTATGTTTTAAGTTTAGACTCCCATGTTTAAGAGAACAAGCTTTAATAAAACCAACTTGATACTATATATTTTTGACTTAAAAATATTTTGTATGGATAAAAAATTATTATTTTAATTCACTTCCTTCTATATTTTCACAATTTCTTAAATACATTTCTTACCCTAATGTATTCACTGTTTTTCTCCTATATTTTCCTTTGTTTTTCAAAATATAAGAATGAAATGCAGTTTTCTTATTTTATGCTTTTGGGTACTTTTGTGACTCAGCTTCTTTCTTTCTGGCATTAAGTACCTACTTATGGATCTACAGCTGTGCCTAAAGCTAAGAATGTATTGAGGAATTGCTGTCTTCATAAGTCTGTTTTTATTGGATAAATATTCCAAGAAGTTACTTTGTATAAGCACTCAAATACATAAGCTTAAAGTCCAGTATTCATACTAGTAAAATTTAATTGCATGTAAATCACTGAGCACTGAAAAGGAAGAGACAACAGTGAAGTTGTATCATTTATAAATTCAAACAAACAGTCATAGTAAAAGTCTTATGTCATTATCTATAAAAATCAACAGTGTATATTTTAAGGGAACTTATTTTGGCCATACTACACCTATTACATCTACCATAAAGATACAGGAACATTTTTTCATGTTTTATATCTACGCAAAGTATTAACTTGTTTACAAATGAGAGTCTTTTTTAGAAATGTGAAAATAGAGAAAATCAGGACTTCCTGCAAATTATTTTCAACTACTTTGGTATTCAGTGCCTTCTGTATTTATGGGTTTCTGTGACACATTTTTGGCATTTGAGCATATATTTTGGTGCTTTTTATAGACGAAGAAATGCTAACAACAACAAAGGAAAAGAAAAAGATGTGACTGTCAAATGGAGGTTGAGAAGAGACACATGTTAATCCTGGCCCACCTTCATCATCCACCAGATGATTTGAGACATTGAGTCCAAGGTATTTGAGAACATAGTTGGAGTTTTCCTTCTTGGCTAAAAAAGGTCTTAGTATCTCAAGAAGAGTATACAAAGTGAACCAATGGTTTACTGAAAGCTTTTAAAGACGGAGTTAGGTGACAGGATTAGTTCCTTGCCACCTACTTGTGACCCAGTTACCTCTTACAGCTTTGGGAATCCTGCATGGGAAATCATATTATGCCAGACACCATTGTAAGTGCTTGGATCTGACTGGGAACATTATCCAGTACCACAAAACACAACAAACAGTAAACAAATACTTGAGTATTCAGTGCCACTGTGAAAGTGTTTCTTAGGTTTATCAGCTTGGTATCTTCTACCCAGACAGAAGGGCTGTGTGTCACACAACCCTTGCAACGTCCATCCTCATCTCCAAAGCGAGAACCGACGGTTTCCAAGAAAATCTAAACACAGCCCATTATCAACCTCTGAACATGATGTATGTAATAAAAAACAAAACAAAACAAAAAAACACAGAACAAAAACACAGAACCCCAACACCTGAGAAAAGAAAGGGGCCTAACAGAAATAGCTCACAGATGTTTTGTAGTTTTGCATGTCAGGTGGGTATCCAAAACAGAAGTATTTCTAGCATTGTTCGTGTTTCCCACCAAGTCCTTACAGCTGGGCAGCCCTTCCAAATCCTTTCCTAATGACAGTGTGAAGATGCTGGCTATGAAACACTTGCTGCATTCACACACCTTCTCAAGCCAAGGAGGGACTAGTGAGATGGGAAGAAGCAGGGAAAGGACAACTTCTCCATCTCTGCTTTTTCTAAGCTTCCACTTAGACAATGAAGAAACAAACCCCCACTTAATCAAGGATGAGCTTAAACTTTATTTTGTCCGTATCGCATTCCTCAGTTCTTCCCACACTTCCTTCCCCCCAAAGGATGTTTCTCCCCAGGGCCGGCCCGCGGGGAGCGGAGAGGAGCGCAGCTGGGCTGCACCACCACCACCACCAGCACCAGCACCACCCCCCATGCACAGGCACTAGTGGGTGCTGCAATTTCTATTCAGTTGCTCTAACCAACAATATTGCACATTGCATCCAACTGGTTGGATTTGTGTGCGTGTGAAAAACTGTTCCTTAAATATAAAAGACTTCATCTGTGTGTGCCGTCTACAGGCAGCTGTCATTTATGTTTCTTTGCTTTAATGGAGCTGAGATGGGGGAGGTCACTGGACAAGAAAGCGCATTTTAATTTTATTTTCTTTTTAAAGGAGGACCTCGCGAAGCAGCACCCCGCGTAACAGCTCAGGGCTAAGAAATGAGGTGTTGCTCCGGTTATACTGCACAAAACATCCATGAAGTCCCCAAGAAGCACAGCTGAAAACTGTTCGAAAGAGCTGTACGTACCATGTTAAATCTGGGCTTCTTTTGGTGTGGTTGGCAACATAACTTTTGTCTAGGCTGGGGGGAGGAGGCACTTTTTACAAAAAAATCTCCTCCACTGACACGTTTCTCCTGTTTTATTTAACAAAGAAGGGATCTCTTTGGTACTACTGCAAGAGACCTGCGGAAAAAAAAAAAAAACAAAAAAAAAACCAAAAACAAACTCGGCTCATTACCCGAGCCTACTTAGCAACTTTCAGACTTTGTTCCTCTGCATTGCTATCTAAACACAGTAGACAGAAACGGGAGATAACGCTCCCATGCAAATGAAGATAACAGTTGCTCGCCCACTCTCCGCTTAGGATCGTGGAAGACACACTGGTTTCCCCCAAAGCAGTTCCCCTCCGCCCCACCCCCCCTCCCACCCCACCCCCGGTAGCCTGCTGCATGCAAAGCCAGTGCATTGTCCTCTGACAGCTGATGCTTATCGTCCCCGTGGGGGTATTGTGTTTCAGCTCGTGGCGCTGGAAAACCTTGTAACTTTCTTTTGAAGTTAAATGGCTTTATTTTGTTTCCATGTATGAATAACTCTCCGAAGAACTAGAGTGACCCAAAAGCCGACCCGTTTACAACGCCCGTCCAGCCAACCTGTTCCCCGGCCGGTCGGAGCTTTGCACAAGAAGATCTCGGATCAGCAGGCGGGCGGGTAGGAGGAAAGCGGGGGGAGGCTCCTCAACCAGCCCAAGTTGCATCGTAATTAAATTTTATTTAATCCTACCGAGGCATGCAAAATATCGAACAAAACACAAGTTTAAGTAATTTGTTTGTATTCTTACCTGTAGGAGTTGGAAATTAACAGCCCCGCTAGTTTACTGTTAAGCCTGGAGAGCGAGAGATTGCTTTGCAAACATTACAGTTATTATGTCTGCAGTTGGTACTCTTTGTATAAATTATTGATCAGCCATCTTATTTTTCTTTCTGCTTAATGGATATTATAGCATAGCCGTTTACACGCCATAGTTAAGGTTGTGTCAGCACTTCCATTTATAACATCCCTCTCTTACCCAGAGTTTATAACTCGCTATAAAATTCCGCTCTGGGCTGAAACTTTTCAAGCAAGGGACTTTTAAAGGTGTGTCGTCGCCCCGGTCCCCGGTGTCGTGTGTCGTCCCGTGTCGTCGTGTCCCCCCTCCCCCCCATCAAAGAACAACTAGAAATGTTTGTCTGCTTTTATGAAATATGGGCATAATAAAGGCAACCCCCCCCACTCCAGTGTTTCTCATTCACTTAAGTGACTCGCGGAGGAAAAGGCTGCGTCTCGCAGGCTGTCAGCTCATATAAAAAAAAGAACCCAGTGTGCTTTTTTATTACTATTATTATTAAGGGAAACAATTAGCGCTCGAGCCGCAGCCCTCCGCCCCGCCGGCCGCGGGGGCCCGATCCGCGGCTGCCGCCCCCTCCCTCTCCCGCCCCGCGGGCGGCGGCACCGAGCCCCGCAGCCGGGACCGCGGCGGGAGGGAGGGGGGGGAGCGGGGAGGGGGGGATGCCGCCGTCCCCCGCGGCTCCGGGCGCGGGGCAGGAAAAGCGGTCCCCTGCCACCGGCAAAGATCGGGGTGCGCACTGGAAAACCGGGAACATTTAAAAATCGGGCCGGCTCTCCAGCGTCTGTATTTCGATTAGCCTGGGTTGGGAGCTGGGGGTGGAGTGGCTGGGTGAACTAATTCTGTAAGGGGAGGGGGCGGGGGGTTAGGGGGCAGCACGGGAAAGGGCATCTCAGATTAGATCACCGCTTTAACATAATTTAATGGCAGGGGCTTTGTACTTCCTAATTATTGCTCTGAGCGACTTTTCCTACCTGTTGGTAGGTGAATTAACACGTTGGACTGAGGACCTCTAATGAGAGCCCAAGTATAACTTTAAACATCACGGAGGGCTCCCCGTCTATTTCAGTCCTCATTTAATTCACGCAGGGAAGTTGCTTATAATTTCCTTGTCGTAGCAGCTTTCTCTCTCGGCTGTCAGTTGCCAGGTGGATGTCAGCAGGCAGTGCCCAGTCACCTGCTCCATCCGTCCCGAGGCAGCCCGAGAAGGGAACCCGACCCGCTTCTCCATTTGGCTGCGGGAGCTGCAACGTGACCAACAGGCTCAAATCAACATAAGGATGATCTTCGTTACTGACTTCGAGACATATTTCCTGAAGTCAGAACAGCGACGTAAGGGGAAAAAAAATTGTAAATGAGCAAGTAGCTTAATTGGCGTTTGGTATTTGCAATTTGCATAGATGCGCTTGTGCGTGGGTGTGGGTGCGTACGTGTGTTTGTGTGTGCGTGTGTGTCGGATGCAGGGGAAGAGGGAGGGAAGGGATGCGAGGGTTCCCAAGCCGTCGGTTATTGCAGCTCCCCGTACAGCGCGCCCGAGGTCACAGCACCAGTTAGCATCACCGGTGGGAACACCCGTTACTCGAGGGGGTGAAGGGGGAAGAATCGACGCATACCCCTCTGGGGCTAAATCCTGCCCTTGTACTCGGGCGCTGAACACCTCGGAGCCGGGGAGATCGCTCGCGGGGGCAAAGCCGGCACAGGATGCCCCGGCGCTGGAGCGAGTGGGTTCGGCAGGGCGGGTGCGAGCTGCCAAGCCCGCAACAGTCCCCTTCCAGCCTCGTGCTGGGGATGTGCAGCCACTGCTTTCAGCTCTCCAGCTGAGAGATGCACGTTAAACAATCAGCCGAGGTGATAATTTGCTCTCAGGTTCTCGTTTTCAAAGACTTGGAAAGTTTTTTTTTAATGGCTCTTGAAGTTTCTTCCCTTCCATTCTCCCACCACGTTTTTGTTAAGCAGGCACCATACGTAAACACAAATTGCAGTAAACAGAACGGGAAAGCAATCTTGCCATGTATTCTGGACTTTTTATGATATATGGTGGACTGTTCAGAAGTGTATGCTATTGTTAAAGCTGTTTGTGCCGGGTGTGCTAATGCACTGTTTGATTGAGTGAATTAGCAGTCATAACAATCTGGCAGTCTGGCCATAGAAGTGTGCTCAAATTGATTTGTGTTATGGCTGGACTGGAAAATCTAGTGTTAGTTGTTTTTTGCCCTGGGGCATTGTTTGTACCAAACTCCACTTTTCATTTAATTTTCCAATAGATTTTTGAAAGACCAAAAGGTTTGTGATCAACGTTTGCTACACTTTATTATTATTCAGTTATTAAAAATATCCTGTGAGTGATTTCAGGTTCCCCAAAACCTTGCTTTCAATTAGAGTAAACATAATTAGCGTGACATCGTGCTTGGAATGGTAAATCTCCCTTTGTATCTATTAAGCATGTTATCTACTTGTCCTGTCACTGAAAGGAATCCAGTTTGTATTTGTATTGGACAAGGTCTGTGCTAGTTTGACTATAATGCAACAATTAGAAAAACAGCACTGCAGTATCCAATTTCTTATTACTGGTACAACACTTCACAACAACCTCAACTGTATTCATTGTGTTTTCAATGTTTAGTAAATACCTGGTGGAAGGGGGAAATAAAGGATCCCAACTCACAGACTTACATTTCTATGAGCCTATTTTGCTGAGCGATGCAGGGGGGATTCGGTATGAGGTCCCTCCCCCTTTCTCAGTCTTCCCTCTAAATAACAGATAGCTCCTGAAAGGAGTATTGCTGCTTGAGACCCTGGAGATTAAAAGCAAAACAACTTACCTTCCCTTTGCCAGTACTTGCTCCTTTCTTAGAATCTTCTGCTCAGCAGTCGTTTGCAAGAGTTATAATGCAGCATGATTAAACCTGAAACATTACTCTATTGATCACACAGAAAGCTTTGTTGAAATCGTTTAGTTCCTTCTCTTCAGAAACCGGTGAACAAAATAGGTCACTAGACAAGGATATGACAAAATACAAGACAGAAAGGAATTTCTCAGGAAAATAAATTCAAAAGGAATGCAGGAAAAAATATTGTGGATGAACTTAACATGGTAATACACTACTCATCCTTACCAGGTGCCTATCTTCAGTATGTGTCCCCTCCCCTTGGTCCATTCCTTCACATACATTCAGAAGATAAATACTTTTTCCTCGTTGCCTTTTTTCCTTAATTAATTTAAATATTTAATTATAAATAATAACTGAAGAAGGGGGAGGGAGCTGATTTACTATCCTATCTCCTGTCAGTCAGGTATTCAGATTCCTTAAAATGCAACAGCTACAATGCATTTTCTAATTGCATTTTACCCTTTACAGCTGCCCTCAAAATTATAATTTAGTGAAATAGTGGACTCTGTATCAGACTTTTTTTAGTGCAATTACAATCACTGTCAATACTTCTCACTGCTTTAACGCACATTTTAATATACAAAATAGTAAAAAAAAAAAAAAAAAAAAAGAGAGAAGCAGAGAAACAGAAAGAATACCTGCCCTGAACATGAGCAGAACAGAAACCCTGCTTCAAACAATATTCCAGGAAAGAAATTAAAGACTTCTTAATTAGTGCAGCAATTAAGCTTTCTTGGTCGCATTTTAATCAGCCCAGGCCCTATCAAAGGACAAACAGAACGATTTGCAGGTCTTTGAATTTTAAACAGTCTTATTGATTTCAGCACCATAAGTCTTCACTTGACACAGGGAGAATTTTCAAATATCAGTTACAGTAATTTGAGTTTTGCTGATATCAACTCAGGGAGAAAAAAAGAAAACACCCAACAATATCATTACATGAAAGGGTCAGTGAGTAAGAGAAATGAAATCTAAAAAAGTTTACAAAGAGCAACCTCTGGATTTGTTGGTGTTTATGTGAGCGAATTAAAATAAATCCAGTCGCTCTCCATAATCATTAGAAACACTTACCAAGCCAGAAGCCTTGAGGAGCCTTGAACCTTTTCATAAACCTCTTTCTAGGTTTCTAATCCCATTGTTGCACTGAAATGATCAAGGTTAACCCAAATCTGTGGTAGTAAACCCTTTCAAACTACATTTTCTTTATATGGTTTTGAACCATGAGGATTATATATCCGTGAGGGCACACAGCAAGAAGAAAAGCAGAAGGGCTGGTGTGCATCGTGTTGTAGGGAAAGCAGAGAAAAAAAATGAAATGGTAGATTTCTTAATTCAGAATTCACTCAGATCTCCAAGAGGCAATATCACGCATGTCTGGCTCTGTCCTGATCTTCTCAAGGACCTGTTCTGTCGTCACAAGGTGTAAGAGAAAATGAAAGCATAGTTGAGGCAAAGAAAATATGGACAGAGCTGGTTTTCAACAACTGAAGAAGAAAGATGCAGTGCGTTTACATTTTTAAATTACAAGTTCTATGCAATGCTAGATCCCACCCGTGGAACTCAGGTTGTACAAGTTCTTCCAGATAAACGTTCTGCAAAGCACCTATAAACGGCTTGAAGAAGTGTTCTGCACAGTTGTGGGTACACCAGACTTCAAAACAACATGACCCTTTGTATTTTCTCCGTGCCATCAGCCTATTCTTAAGATTTTAGTGCAGGACAGCAAAAATTTTGCTAGCAAATGACACGTTTACTGGTATCGGAACACAAATTCTTGTAGCTTGAATTTAAAAGTACAATAAGCAAGTAGATCATATAAAAGTAGTTTGTATCTAATAATGTGGAAATTCCCCTGCATTGAATTACTACAGCTGGGATTATCTCCTCTGTAGATGTGTCATCCCATGAGTCATATCTCACATAATTGTATACATTTAAAAAGGGCGCACATACATGCATCGCAATTCACGAAGTACAAAACGTGTATTTTTAACACGGGAAGCACCACGTACACACCGAACCTTGTTTTTGCACGACCGCCCCCCCCCCCCGTCTGTAAAGGCTGCCCATTTCTTTAACCTTTTAAAAAAGCGAAGTGCCCTCGAGGGAAGCAGAAGCAAGCCCCGGGCTCTCCCGACCGACCCTAACACCCCACGCAGCCGAGCCGCTAAACACGCGTTAGAACTCCCTCCCCAACTTCGGCGGCGGGCAGGTAGCACGCGGCGCACGGGGCCCGGCCACGCCAGACGCGGCGCGTCCTGCCGCCCGCGCCACTGCGCATGCGTGGGCACACGCAGCAGCTGACTTTCCGCGCTACCTGCCCCGGGACGCCGCCGCGGGGGTTCTGCGCGACGCCGACACCTGTTGCGTGGCGGTGCCTGCGCGGGCCGGGCGGTCCCCACACTCCCCCTCCCACCCCCCAAGTTAGTTCGGGGCCGCCGCGGCCCCCCCTCGATGCGGTTTCCCGACGGCGTGACCCGCGGCGCCCCGTCCCCCTCGATCCGTGGCCGCCGTCAGGAAGGTCTCCGCGAGCGCTGCCGCGTGGGGCTGCCCTTGCGCGCCCCGCGCAGCCGCCGCTGCCCGCGCAACAAAGGGGCCTCGGCGCTGTCCCCGGACCCCTCGGCAGCAGCTTCCACCCCGCCGGGAGGAGCGTCTGTGGTTCCGGGAGAACAACAGCGAGAGCAACAGACCCGTCCGGAGGTTTCTGCTTTTGTCCGCGGGCGCCCCGGCCCCGGCCCGGCCCCGGCAAGGTGCGCGGCCAGCGCCCGCCCCGCACCCCCGGTTCCCCGCTCCCGGCCGGCTTCGGGGGAGCGCTGGAGACGCTCGTGTTTCCTCACAAACTGTGTTGACAAGCGACTGCAGAAAAGGGCTGGGAAAATTACATCTCGTCTCTGGTGGGGTGAAATATGAAACATGTAATCTAACGGTTCCTGAAAGGAGGGGGGGCGGGGGGAGACTTCTCTCCCTCTCTCTGTTTTCCTGCTCCGGGTTCCTGGTTGGATAATTTGGGTTAATACTAGTGAGTGAGCCTTTTGCTGCTTCAAAGGGTATTTCAAGTTGCCGGAGCTCCTCCCCTCCGCACCGTGTGACAACAACAACTCGTCCAGCGAGCGGCGGCGGCAGCCAGCACTTCCCAGCTCATTTTCTCTCTGTCATTCCCCTCTCAATCTTTGATCAATGTACTTGCCAGAGAGAACCGAAGTCCTTCAAACCTCCTCCTTTTCACCTTCGTCTTTAACGTGGTGCTAGAGCAAGGACCACAAAAAGAAACTGCCCTCCCCCCTCCCCTCGGCCCCAGCCCCGCCGCCCGGAGCGGACTTCTCCTCCTCCTCCTCCTCCTCCGTCCCCACTTGCGGGACACTTTGTGCGTTCTCTCTCTCACTCTGCCCCCTGCTCTCTCGCTCGCCGCAGCACCTGATCCGGGGTTATCCCCCCCCCTTCTTCTCCCCCCTCCTCCCTTCTCTCCTTTCCTCCTTTTTTATTTTTTTTATCTTTTTTTTTTTTTTTTTAATTTTTCCCCTTTCCCCTGCGTGTGTGTGTGGGAACTTTCCCCCCTCCCCCTGCCCCCTCCGCCGTATATGTGACCATGGCCGTACCGGCTGCTTTGATCCCTCCGACCCAGCTGGTCCCCCCTCAGCCTCCGGTCTCAACTTCTGCCGCCTGCACCACCACCACCACCACCTCCTCGTCGGCCACCTCCTCGTCGGCCACCTCCTCTCCGTCTCCGTCCATCGCTCCCCCGCCGGCCGCTTCGGGGACAAACCTATTCCGGCCGGAGCCCATCGCGGCGGCGGCGGCGGCGGCGGCAGCGGCGGCCACAGTCACCTCCACCACCAGCGGCGGCGGCGGTAACGGCAGCGGCGGCGGCGGCAGCCCCAGCCTGGGCACCGGCGGCGGCGGCGGCGGCAGCAGCGGCGGCGGCGGCAGCAGCAGCGGCGGCGGCACCTCCACTCCCAATGCCAGCGCGGCCAGCGCGGCCGGCAGCCTGCCCGGCAAGCCCGTGTACTCGACCCCGTCCCCGGTGGAGAACACCCCCCAGAATAACGAGTGCAAGATGGTGGATCTGAGGGGGGCCAAAGTGGCCTCCTTCACCGTGGAGGGCTGCGAGCTCATCTGCCTGCCCCAGGCGTTCGACCTCTTCCTGAAGCACTTGGTGGGGGGCTTGCACACGGTCTACACCAAGCTGAAGCGGCTGGAGATCACGCCCGTCGTCTGCAACGTGGAGCAGGTCCGCATCCTGAGGGGGCTGGGGGCCATCCAGCCCGGGGTCAACCGCTGCAAACTCATCTCCAGGAAGGATTTCGAGACCCTCTACAACGACTGCACCAACGCCAGGTAACCGCCGCAAGGCACACGCACACCCCGCGGGACACCCCCGCCGCCGCCGCCCCCGTCCCACCCCCGCGCGGTGCGGCCCGGGCGGACGCTGCGCCGCTTCCCGCTGCCACCGCGCGGGCCGGGGGGGGGGGGGGGGGGGGCGGCCTGCAGCCGCGTGCGTTCGCCCCCTCTCTCTCCTCGCTGTCCCGGCACCCAGCCGGCCTCCTCCGCAGCCGGCTGCGCCGCTCCTCGGCGGGACGGAGGGAGAGAGGGAGGAGAGAGGGTGCTTCTGCCCCCCCTCCCTCTGCGCCCTGCAAGTATCGCCCTGTCATTGCCCCCTTCCCTCCCCCCGGCCGAGGCGTGCCGGGGGCTCGGGACTGCCGCGGGGAGCGGAGGGCCGGCGGGGCCGCGGAGAGGGTGGCGGGGCCAAAAAGTGCTTTCTGACCGACCCCCCTCCTCAAGTTTATCCCTGGACGTGTCTTTGAAACGAGCGGCCCTGAGAAAAAGCTGCCCGAAGGGTGCACAGGAGTGGGCGGGGAGCGGTCCAGGCGGGGGTGGGGGGGGCAGCGACACACAGGCACTCGGGTTTCGTGTGACTGGGATGGGGCGCCGGGCCGCCTGCCGGGCGGAGGGCCTGGCCGGGGTGGGTGGAAGCCACTTGGCCATCAGCTGCTGTCATATATCCGAAGGGGCACGTGCACTTTTTGTATAGGTCTATGAGGCAGTTGCCACATGGCGAACGGGGCGGGGGGGTGGGGTGGAGGGAGGGCGGGAAGACCGTGAGGAGGAGGTGGTGGCGGCGGCGGCTGCGGCCGCTTTGGGGTAGCGGGGAGGGGTGCCCGGCGGCCGGGCTGGCCTGCTCCCTCCGGGGCGGGGTGGGCGTGGGGGGGGGGTCCCCGTGGAGCAGGTGCGAGCGGCTCCCGGCCCCCGCCAGCCGCGGAGAGGGCGACGGTGGCAGCGGGAGCGGGGATGGTATCTGGCCAAGGCTGAATCCGGTTACCGCGCTATTCTGCGCGGGCGCGGTGGCGGGGATGGCGCCGGGGGCGGGAGGGCAGCGCTCCGGGTACCGCCGCGCTGCCCTGCCGTGCATCCGCGGGTCGGGGGGTCAGCGGAGGAGAGGTGAGGCCCCAAACTTGGCACAGCCGGGGAGGGGTGTTTGGGGGGGGGCGGGGTGCGGAGGAGAAGGAGCGGGCAAAAGAGGAAATTCCTGCTGCGGTAGCAGCCGGCTTTGCAACCGAGGGCGAAAATGTGGGGCTGTTATCTCTCAATCTGTAGGTTACAGGGCTGAAGCTGCTTGATAAGGAGAAGGGATCACATAACAGCCGTGACCCCGAGATCAGAGCGGTCGGAAGCGCCTCCAGTTCCCGGGGGCTCCCCCGGCCTGGGGCGGGGGGCTCCGGCTCTGCCGCGCTGGAGGGGCGGTGGGAGCACCACACGGAGCGAGGGCTCGCCGAGGAGGAGGGCGCGGGCAAAGTCCCGACGATACTTTCAGTGTACGCAAATAAACAGAGCGGGCTCCTTTCACTTTCCTGTTGTCAGATTTCAAGGTGCAGCAACCGCCAACACGTGGGCAGCTAACCCCGCGCGGGGCCGTGCCGTGCCCTGCCCTGGTGGCGGGGGCTGTGACATCCCCTCCGTCCCCCCTGCCCGAGGCGGCGGGGGGCAGATGGGGCTCGCCAGCCTAGAGCGGGGCGAAGCACGGCACTTACTCTGCGGTGGCTGTTGCTCGATGGATTGTTGAAGTTCCTGAATATTCAGGGTAGCAGGACAAAACAGCCTGGAATAACTTCCAGGCGCTGACATAACTGTAGCTGCTCGGGTAACTGCTGTTGTTTCATGTGGAATCAACATGAATATTAATAGCTGCTCTTAGACGATTGGGGTGTTGGTTGTTTTTTTGGGGTTTTTTTGTGGTTTGTTTTTTGTTTTGTTTGTTTTTTTTTTTTTGCGTGGCATGTAACAACTGCACGAGTGCCAAGATTTGGTCCTTAAAATAAACTAATGGAAGTTTTCTTTTGCCACGGTCACTGTAATTTTAACACGTGAAATTAAAAAATACAGAAACTTTTTTTTTTTTTTTTTTTTTTTGGGCGGGGGGTATGGGGTCACTGGTTCCTGGACTTTGCAGGGATATAGAAGGGTTTGGCAGCCTGTTTGTAACATGGGTTGATCACGTAAACACCACCGAATCGGCCGGGTTTCAGCTGTTTCTGAGGTCTGCTGTGTTATCATCTGGCGTAGTAGAAATTACAGTTGTGGGTTCAGAAGTGGATAGGATTTGACCCTTAAAAAGTGTAATTGCAGTAGACTTATTTATACATCCATTAAGCAAATAACTTAATGGAAAGGATATACAATAGGTATGCAAAATGTATCATTACAGTATAGACAAATAAAGCAAAGTGGGTCAGTGAGTTTTGGTCAAAATGGATGATACCATCAGAAGATAAATCTGTATTTACTTTCTGGGTTTCCCCTCCAATACATTTCACTGTGATTCTCCTTTCCTTACAGATTAATTATTTTTAATTATTTCTGACGTTACAGTAATTACGCAGGATATTTTATTCTCCCCAGTTCAGTGATTTAAGTGACCTTTCCAGACTCTCAGTTACTGCATACTTTAGCCGGGTGATGTCTTTTGTATCTGGGTGGACACTTACTGTTGGGATAGAAGCTCTAAGAGCCAACTCCATCCTAGCGGCTAAATTGTTATACTCATCAGATTCAGAAAATTTGAACCAGCATCTTATCACCGTTATATTTGTCTCATAATCAGCTGATGCACTCGAATACACTAATCCCTTTTTGGAAAGCTTCATCAAGGTTAATACGTTATTTAATCAAAAAAGGCATCCAAATAAAGCCATTACTTTGTTGTTCTTTAAATGGATTGAATCGTTAGTTGCCAGTTGCTGTGGAAATAATTTGTAATAACTTATTTCGTGATGGAAAACTTTTAGAGGTGTTTCACTAAAATGATACATTTTAACTGTGATATTGCTATTTAAAAAATCAATAAAACAAAAATCAATAAAACACCAAGGGATTTTCTATTGAATGCTTAATGTGGAGGTCTGTAAAGTGAATTGGTTTTTGTGTTTATTTGTGATACTACTAATAATAACATGATACTAAAGGACCTTTTTCTAAATTAGGCTTCTGTATCAGTTCACTGGAAAAATAAGCTTCCGTTATGGAAGATGACTTTTCTTTTCTGGTCATACTGACCTTTGCTTTTATTTTCCTCATAAAAAGCACTGGTCGCCAAACAGAAATCCAGGAAATAGCAAACTGTGCATTTAGCTTACATTCCGATTAAACGGTTTGACATTAATGGGATGTTAGAAAGCCATGTGCCAAACAAACGGGGAGGATAAAGGCAAAACATGGAAAATATTTAAAGCTACTAGATGCCAGTCGAGTCAGTTTTCTTGAATGTGTGCGTGAAAGAGAGTACCGAACGGCGCACTGGATGTCACCTGCCTGGGATTAATGACCTGGAAGCTATTGATCACAGATTGTTTCTGGTCTCTTGTGTTTTGAGCACTTGTCGTGAAATGTTACCATGCTGGGTTCCTTCGTGGAGTTTTCCCATAGACTTAGGTTGGCTTTGGATCGTGTCCACCCGAGTAAAGACTAAAAGCGTGTGCCTTCTTCTGACCTCCCTCCTGTGGCCGGGATATGTTAATCTTTTCTGACATTTGAAGATGATTTTGAATGAGTTCGCTGACATTCATACTTAAAGCAGGGAATTATTTGCACTGTTTGGAAGCTATTTACAAATTTTGGAAAACAACCTAATTGATTTTTGAGTATAAAGGGGAAAGATGCTGAACATGAAACAATTCTCTTCAAAGCCTGTCTTACACGGCAGTTACTCAGTCTCTCTTTGCTAGCTTCTGCTTCTCTCAAATTATGTGGACCTAGCATGTGCTTGTTTACTGAATACTGCACGCTTGCATAGTTTTTCCCCGTTTGTATTAATTAAAGGAGTATCTCACCCAGATAGGTTAGTACAGATCATAGGTATTTTAAATGAACAGGTCAGCAAGTGCAGCTGGAAGGAATGTCAAATACGTAGTATCTGCAGTTTATATTGATGACCTTCCTTCTTGCCACAGATTACTAAAATATAATCAGCAGAAATATGGTAGGTTTTACAAGCAAAGACGACTTCTGGAAGGCCAGAGGATAAATTGTAGTAACTATAAAGGAGTGAAAGGTTTGGAGGTGGCTTCCTCAGACTTAAAAAAAACCTGAAAGACTCCAGCTGCTCACAATAACAGAACTTTAATATCCATCTTATGGTTATTTATTTATTGGTAGATATTACAAGTTAGAAGCTGAGATCTTTGGGCCATGCTTATTACAACAGAACAGAGAATTTATCCCTTTAATCTGATGCTTAGTCCCTGGCATCAGCCCAGTATCTGATACTTGAGGAAGGGAACACTTCTCCCCAGTGAGCGTTCGTTGCCTGTTGTGCAACGCTGCCGGTGCTGTTCCTCTGCAGGGATGTGAGGGGCTGCTAGTGGTGGGCAGAGGGACGTTTTTTTCCTTGATTACTTCATGTGATTTTCCTGAAGTGTTCCATTTGATTTACTCCTCCTTTATCTTATAGCTATGACTATTGGTAAAGTTTTATGGGTTTTGTTGTGCGTTTTTTCTTTTTTTTTTTTTTTTAAAAACGTTTCACCAGTAGCTGTAGTTTATATAAAACTGCACACTTTTGTTGTCAGTTTTGTATCAACTTACCAGAATGGACTGTGGGAAAGCACAGCGAATAGCTTTGTTATTTCCACAAACTATTACTATCTGTGTTCAAATGCTTGGTTCAGTCTTGGGCCTCCACTCTCTTTCTGCAGCTGGAGGCATGGTGCCTGAGGCTACTGGTCCTACCTGGGATGCTGGGAGCGCGCCCCACAGCGTGCCCCCTAGGGCTGGCACCTGGGGGGCTGCCGTTCCCACATGGGCATTTGTCTCCACTGCTTCTCAGCACAGCAAACCAAAATGCACTTAAAGTCATCTTATTTACTCTACTTGCCTGCTTAATGTTTTGGAATCTGGAGTGTGTTCGGAATGTTTGTTGGAAATGCTAGTTTTGTTTGACTGCCATTGAGTATTTCTTCTGTTTTCTCCTGTTACTAGATCGTTCCAGACGGCTGTTTTTGCCTATCTCTGCAATTCATCATCTAAAGTGAATTGCATACGAAACAGAGAATTGTCATACACTGGATTGAATTTCAGTATTTTTCTTTTGAACTATTATCGTAGATACATTAAATTATTACTGCAATCCCTGCTGGTCTGATACAGGTAAATCTCTTTCAGTGTTGCCAGTATTGCCTCTTCATGGAGGAGCTTTACAAGTTTAGCGGTAAAAATTAATTCCTGGCTGCAGGATAGCAGAGGGAGTAGTCAGAAACTACGGAGTTTTATCAAAATTGTATGAGCCAGCGAACCAAGAGTCTGAAACAACCACAATGCCTGTCTGTTTTTAAGCAACAGGACTGGATTTAGATCTTCTTTGTTCTTTTATAAGTTAAATATGTTTTGTTTAAAAAATAACGTTTGGGGCATCTGCTTTGCATTATGAGTTAATTCCATTCATTGTTTTAAACTAGTTATTAACCTTTTGCAAATTATATGCTGCACATGAACAGTAATTTTTTCAATACTCTTTAAATGTGCATACTGTAACAGCGCCATAATGTGGACTGACATAATATGAATTGACAGTAAATTTTTAGTTGCCTAAATAAGTATTTAAATGATAGAGCTGAAGAGTCATCTGCAAAAAGCTATTATGATCCAGAGAGTTAATTCATATATAGATAATTTCTCCAGCATGCATTAAGGAAGAATTTTTCTTTTCCATCATCATTTAAATTATTTTCAAAAATCCTGAAACATAAACAAAAAATCTTCATATTTAGTATCAAGGTATGTCTGTGACTTGATAAATTCCAGGTTGCTTTGAGTAACTTTACCCTTAACCCATTATGTTTTGCTTATTTCTATGATGCGGTGCTCAGCCAGGGGCATCTCCTAACAGGTCCTGATGTTTCATTTCATAAGCATTGCAGAATATTGAAATGTAATCTCTTAAATATGGAATTTTAGCTTTAACTGTGAATAACTGTGAACTGTTTAAAACTTCTTTTTTTTTTTTTTTTAAGGGAAGAAAAATAAAAAGGGTGGTAGTATCTTTTCCATAGCATAAAGTAGAAAAACGCTATCACTGAATTTTATAGGAGGAAGGATCAGCTTTTGACCATACAGTTACTTCCCAATTTGTAGTTCTTTACTCTAAATCAGTGATAGTGATGAGCTGGGAAACTACACTGGGGAAGGATAACTTTGTAAATACTGAGTACTTGCATTTTTCTGTGAATTTCCATAGGTCAGTTTTGGAGATGGGATATTGGACTGAAAGGACCCTGAGCGGCAGTTCACGATACATTCACCAAAATTCATGGAAGTGCTTGCATGAGTTGTGGTTGAGGAAATAGATTACAAAATATATTTCAGTTCACAGTGCTTTAGACAATGTTTTGTGATAATTACATTTAGAGTCAATATCCTCCTGTGGCAGGGGTATGAATATATACAATACAATTTGCAGAATTGTATCAAAAGATGTCATAAATTGCGTGTAGCCGAACAGTGTATTAGGAATAAAGAGAAACTTTCTAAACCAGTATAAACCTATTTTTTTAATATTCTTAATATTATGCTTTTGATGTAATAAAACAGTCTAAAGGTTTTGTCATGCACCCCTGAGAACGCTGGTATGGGTAACACCTGCGTAACTTTCTGTTCATTATTCTGTTTAAAGGTACCCTGTTGCCTCCAAAACTAATTTACTGTAGATATTTTCTTTGCATCCCATATATTTTGCAGCTTCCTCGTGAAGAAGAAAGTTATTTCAGTATGAAAAAAATAAATAATATTTTTGTTGCAAATACTAAACAGTGGGGTTTTATGTCCATTGGAAGGCTGACATTAGCTATAGTCCAGAAGCAGTGCAGCAGGTCAATTAAAATTTTCCAGTGCACCTCACCACAATAACTGGATGTTCTTTTTTCCATTAAAATAAGAGGGTGTTTTGATCTTGAAATTTTATTCATTCTTAGTATTTATAGAATTATTCTCCTGATTAGCCAAATGGCTAAATTCTGCCTAAATTCCTTTTGATCCAAAACAAGCTTGGGTTCAAGTAAAACTTTCAGGCTAGTTTTCTCATGCACATTATACTTTTGTGGGATACTAAAAATACTGGAAAAAAACCACCCAAACGTGTTAACTATTAAGACATGCCTTTTTTATGTTTAGTTTTCCCCTTAGATTGTATGACTAACTGAGAGGGCCATACATAGGTGTGCAGACAGCTTACCTGGCTAACAAAAGTAACAGAGCTACATACCAGAATTGGATGGGGCTGGGGAGGAAGGGGAAGAAAGGGAGTATGTGGGACTGCTGCAGACATTTTAGCATAGCTGACAGCTAAAATACATTTGTAACATTACGATGTCATGATTGAAGTTCATAACTCTGAATACCATTCATGTTAGAGCCCTTGTTAGCTATACTGTACTGAGAACAGGTAATGGGTATTTTGCATTTGGATCAAAAGCTGATGTTCAGGACATGTCTCAGAATATGCTTGTATTTACAAATTGTTGTATGATAGAAATTATTTTTAAATCTTACTTTTGGGAAACAGTTTGCTTTTTCATCTTACGCAAAACAATTGTAAGGGATCAAAAATAAAGTAGTTACATAAAGTAAACTATAAAGGGAACAGGTAATACATATATATATTATTACTATTACATCTTTTGTAACTTTGATGTCATGTTTTCCTAATACTTACTAATTAATTATTTTTATTTTAATAAAGAGCTAGGTCATGATTTTATGTATGGGGCAGAAAAAAGCTGCTTTCAGGTTATAGGTACTGTATTTTTAAGAACTACAAGCAATGCATAACATTTTTATTGGTGATAAATCTAGTCAGGGCTTATTAATAGTTCGAGCATTCTTTAAAAAACATTACTGAAGCTATTATTTTTGAATGATACTTCTCAAAATGTAGTAAAAATATAAACTTAATATTTTAATTGGTTTTATATCATGTTTTAATGGATGCCAGCGTTATCTGTCTTCATGAAGCATATAATTTGTTTCCAGTCTCCTGGCCTGCTGTAAAAACCTTTCTTTGTTGAAGAAGGTCACCTGTAGGACTTTGCTATTTACATTAAAATAAAAATGCTGTGGTTTGAAACCATATGCTTAACTTTAAGAATGTGAATAGTCCTGTTGCTATCAATAGCCTACATACATCTTTAAACCAAGCATCTGCAAAATATTTTTGGAAGGGCTATAAAAGAATCAGTTGACATCTTTGGTAGGAAGCTGGCTTACTGTATACTTTTCTTGCATTAGTAGGGACAGTTTGAAGGCATTGAAAAAATGCTGCTGCTTTAGTGTCCTGTAAATTAACACTTGTTGCATAAAATAAGATTCATTATGCATTTTTAAATGTTTTTGTGAGTATTGTGTTCTTTCTTATTAATTAACTCTAGGAAATCAGGACAACGTCTTGGCAGGAATGAGTATGAGAATTTGGTATAACCTGTGGCTTTGTACCTCCTGCTGGGGATTTTTGTATTAATTTCTGTAGCAGAGAAGCAGCCTATCACTTTTTAAAGGAAATGGGCACTTCAAGATGTGTGCCATGGCTGTCACTTTTTACATTTTATTTCTGATACTCACTGATAGTTTGGTGGGAAGGAAGTGAAACCATTTTCCAATTGTTTTCTGTTTCCTCAAATTTCTGCTTACAAGCTAAAAAAAAAAAAAAAAAGGAGGGGCAAGGAAAATGCCTCAGGTGGTATAAAGTGTATAATAAGGACTGATACAAATGAAAAAGCATATGTTCTCTTTTTTTAAAAAAAAATTTTCTTAGCTTGTTAGAACAGTTCTTACTATGTAGATGATTTGCAGGACTTCATTATTTCTCCATGTCTGCATCTACCACTAAAGATTAATGTCACAATTCTGTTGCAAATGTTGTTGTATGTTGTTCTAATTCAGAGCAGGATCAGTTGGTTTGGTGGTTTTTTGTTTTGTTTGGGTTTTTGGGTGGTGTTTGTTGTTGTTTTTTTTTTTTAAGCTGGTACTCATAGCTTTTGACAGGCCAGATTAAAAAAGAAATATGAACTGCTAATAAATTATTTTGTCTTACAATACTTGGTGTTGCAGATGGCTTATGATTCTAACAATTCCCTTCAAAATTTGCTGCTGAAATATCATGATAAAATAAGGATAGAAGTACTAAACAAAGCTCCTGCTACAGTAATTTACGGTTTAAAGTATAGCTATGTATAAAATAAATTTTTCATAAACTGTGAGGAAAATGTGTTAGAAATACTAACTGAACAGCATATAGCTGCTGCAGGAGCAGCCATGCAAATTGTGCAAGGAAGGAGTCAAAATGTTTCCTGGAGAGAGCACCGGTGAGGTTTTTAGTGGAGATGTTTGGGTACGGCCACAGCTGTTGGATTGGCTTGAGGCCGCCTCAAGGTGCAGCAGGTGGGATGTGCCTAAGAATTAATAAACTTTCAATAGATTTCGCTGTTCAGGGTGTGGAGGTTCCTGCAGGGACCAGTCTGCTTGTGGTCTGAGATGGGGCAGTCCTTGGTGCCTCTGGGTCTTTGGCTGGCATATGGACTTAGAGGCATGCATTAGAAGTTGTTTGTGTGGAGCTGGCCAATATACCCTTTACACAGGTTGAGGAAGCTTTGATAGCCCCAGAAGGAGTATGGTCCAGTACGGGTGGATTTGTGTTGCTCAGCTGAGCAACATCTCAGAGTCAGATTGTCATTCCTGCCTCACTGCAGTGAAAGTCAGGCTCTGGTACACAGTACATGGGACATGATGTTAAACACAGTGATTTCAGGTTGTTCCTGAAGGAGTGGAGCCTCCATGGCCTTTAGCTCTCTGCTGCTGAGCCTTCGCTGATGTGGGTCTGCAAAGTACAGATTTCATCTTTTCTGGTGACCCCCTTCTATGATTTTATCTCGTTGAGTCTTACTTTACGTGTTTTCTTACTTAAATTAGTATAATACAGTGATATCATGAGAGGTGATAAAATAATAGCTATGAAATGCATTGTGAAGCATACGTGTATTCACAGATATTCCACAGTATGATTATATGGGTAAAACACTTTTGACATTAAAGGAGAAGGATGTCGTCAGTTACAACTGCTGGCATTGTTATGTGATAAGGTCATCTGCTTTTTTAATTGGTGTGCCAGCTGATGAAAGAAAAATACTTATTTTGTTAGAGGTGAAAAACGCAGGCATTTTCATCAGCTTAAATGAAAGAGCCAACTTGTCGTAAATACTGTTTTGTGAAATTGTGTTTCACCCCTGTAAGTGGTTTTCTGTGAGGAAGGTGTGCTGTAATCGGGATGGGTCTTATCTTTTTCGGCTCGACTAATTGTTGCGTTTCACAAATCCAGAACGCATGCAGATTTGAACTTGTAGCCAGGAAAAAGTGCTGCCATGCTTCAAATTGCCAAACGACCTCAAGGGACAGAAGCTTGACCTGGTTTTATGAAACCATAGAATTACATTTATACAAGTTACCCCATGGGAAAGGAATGAACTGATCCCAATTCATTTCTAAATACTGGGGCCTGATGGGTCACATTTGAATTCTCTCCTACACCTGTTTTTCTACTAAATTTTTCTGAGGACATTTTTAGAAACTTACTTTACATTAGGTATGGGTCATGTGCCTAATATTTAACAGTTCAATGTTCTAATTCTTTAAAATGTCTAATGATTTCTCAATATAATTAACCTGCAAAAAGTTTAAATTATAGAATTTGTTCGGTATGGGCTAAATCCTCAAACCATGAACTCTCCTCTGGGTTTAGTAACTTAGGCTTCGTTTTCCTGCATGTGAAATGCAAATATAGAGCAGGGAGTGACTATAGTCGGTGCATGTTATATGGGCTATAGAGAAGAGAGTGACTGCTGATGGGACGTTAGGCTGCTCACCTGGGACATGGGACATGGTGGATCAAGGTTCAAAAAGGGTTACCCAATGAAAGAGTTTACAAGAAGACACAGAGACTCCTTTCTTCCTTCTGCCAAAATGACCTTTCTTCTTCCCCCAGTAAGACTAAAAGTTTAGAATTTGGAAAATCTGGGTTCAGACCTCCTCTTGGAATCAAAGAAAGTAATGAGTAGGTGCTACCATGGCTTTCCTCTTTCAGTACTTTGCTTTGAGCTGAAAACCTAAAAACTCCATGGTGAGTGCTGACAACTCTGTGGTGAGGTGGTATGGTGTTTGATGTGTCCAGGTGTTTCTGCCAGTGTGGTGTGTAGGAGCATGCCAGCTAAGTTGAAGCAGTGGGCCCTAAGGACGGGGAAGGGTTCCTTAGTTCATTTGAATATCTGGAACTACGCTTATGGGGTTACATAAAATTAGAATAGCTTGCATTTTGATTTATTTAACAAACTGAGTGCTCTGTTCCGCTTAAGTTTGCCTCAGCAATTACTATCCCACAGAGGCTCTGCAAACCTTCCAGGCTTGGCTTCCACCTTCTCATGGAAACTGTTTCCTATTCTCAGGCAATCTTCCCATCCTTGAAAGACATTTCTAGTGCTGAAATTGGCATTCAGTGCCTGTGTAAGTCTACCTATTTCTAGTGGATGAGTGACAGATTTGGTTACTACTCATCTAGTGTATATCACTTTTCTCTTTATACACCATCTTAACGCTTTAGATGGCTAAACAGCTCAGCTGATGATCCCTGGCTGTAGACTGTTCTGCTCTTTAATATGGACGTGGTAGAATAGGCTTTTGTGTGAATTACTGCTCCCACTGTCACCTAGTCCTGAGTTTGTAGTCACATTTTTGGCTTGGGCAAAAAGGATTGGAAGGTGAGGAGTGGGAATAACAGAGTTATCACAATAAATAAGAAGTTATTTACACTGTTTGTTTGCTTTTCACACCGATGAATTTTTCCATACAGTTTGTAATAAGCCATTCTTGATTTTGCCAGTCTGGATAACCAAACTGTTCTCTGAGGCATCATCATAGCCCCATTATTCATAGCTTGTGCTTCCTTTGACTGGACAAGTGAAGGGTGAGTCTTCTAAATGGTGATTACTTATCACTATTATGTATTTATTATAAATGTGTACATAATGTCCCTTTCTAATTCACCTCAAATAAGTGGTCACAACGATCCCTAAGTTCTCTTTCTGTCTTTCCCTAAGTCAGCCTTATGCTTTTAGATTCAGTTTTTGTTGGTGCCATCAACAGTTTTGACTACTGTGTGATGCTGATATCCTGAGTGGGTAGAGGGGGGCATTTTTTCCAACACACAGAGAATGGGTTTGTTCCCCAGTGATTTTTAATGGAAGGTCAAGGTCCAGTTGCATTCGGGGACTTAAAACATTTTTCTTAAGCACTGACTTGCTTAGCTTTTCCTTTGTAATTCTGTTGTTCATAAGTTGGGTAGAACATGCATTAACATTACTGTATCCAGAATAAATTTAGACCAGATTAGTTTAAGGCTTTTGACTTACCAATAAAATGTTTTGGCTGCTTTCTGATTTTGGTTGCGAATAGGGGAAATCTTTAAGATCAGCTGTAGTGGCAATGACTGCTTTATTGTGATGGAAAGGTTTGTCTTAAATTTCTTTGCATCTAAACTAGAGAGGAAAAAATTCCTTTGTTATCTGTTTGATCATAAAACAACAACTCAGAATGAAGGAACAAATTCAGATCTTTGAAGATCCAAACTCTATCTTTCCATTTCCTCTCCTCCTGTTTATTTTCTTCGCCTCACACAGCTCTCTGGAGTCTGAAGAAAGTGAAGATGAAAATTTCCAATTCTTCGTAGAATCTCCATTTTATTAGGCACTGTGAAAACTTCAAATACAGAGGATTCTTGGTTGGAAGCAGTTGCTAACCCTAGTAGTATCAATAGGGACAAGAGCCCTGAGGCTATGGGGCTGGGAACATGCTGAAGAGTAGCATAGTGAAGAGACAGAAGTGAAAGGCTGGTTGACAGCATGTTAAAGCAAATTTACCCAGTGTTACTGTTACATGCAGCCTTATAAGTTTACATATGTGTGATCAAATTTTCAGTCTTTGTATCACAAATGTTTCCTTTCTCTTCGCTAAGGAAGACTGTGTTTAGCGTAGTGCCTGCCAAAGCAAGCAAGAATAAGCTTTGGTACGGAGATTGTTGTGGCAGAGGTGCTAGATGGGAATGAAATTGTTTGTTAGACTTTTTTTTTTTTTTTTTTTTTAGAATTTCACTCTTTCTGGAAATTCTCACCAATGCTTTGTGTAGTTCTAAGTTTATTTCAGAAGCATACAGCTGTGATTCCCAGTTTTTTTCATATTTTTCTGTGTCTCATGTGGAGCATTGAATATAGTCAATATGATAATTGGGTTGCACATAAAAATCTTAATCCTGCAAGCAGGAAGGAAACTTTGGTTTGTGTAAGGAGTCCTGTTGCGTTTAGAATCTCAGTCGAATGCTTTATAGGAATAAAATTATGCAGGTTCTTAAAAATTGTCGGTATTGGTACCTACATGGCATAGCTAGCAGAGTTTTCATAAGCTGGAGTTTCACAAATACCAAGTGCAGGAGTGATCACAGAACATTATTTGTAATCAAAATATGAGTTAGGTGTTATAAAACAACTGGTGGCTGCTTGTATGCATGTGAAATTTGCTTACACGAGTAATCCCATTGATTTAAATGAGAGCATTCATGTGATCAAAACAAGTTCAACGTGAGAACATTTAGAAGATGGTGACCTTAGAAACGAACCGTCGTCTTTGGAAGTATTCAAAGGGTGTTTATTAAAACTTAAAGCTGAGAGTCACTGTTTGAAGGCAGAAATGTCTAGAAAGACACTTGGGGAGCTCACCTGCCAAATAATAATGTGTTTTAATAATGCTGGATAACTCTGCCTCAACTTCCTTGTACTCTTTTGGGGGGGGATGGGGGAAGGGGTGGGAAGGAGGGTGAGAGAGGGATGGTGACAGCAAGGCTGTTTGTTTTTCCCGAAAGTTGTTTGTGATTTCAGGTACTCATGGGAAATCTCTTGATCAGATTCACATCTGTTCCTGTCAAAGTGGGTGCTAAGATACCGGTCACCCAGCAACCATGTCCAAGAGGGAATTGGGCCGATAATAACTTCAAAAAGGAATGACAGATGCTAGATTAGGATGAAAGACAAAACGCATGAAAAATGAGCTTGTTAGAATAAAAAAATTGTTCAAGCACCTTCATGCAAATTAAATGAATATTGAACATTTGCATGCAGTAATTTCTACTTTTTCTGTTGATTGAGGAGAAATAAAGACCATACATATAAAAACATAAATGTAATATTTTTTTTTTTTTTTACCAATTAACATACAAAGCAGTATCTTTCTTCTAAAAATGAGATTAGCCACCTGGGTGCTTGGCTGTATCCCACATATGCCACAACATTTTTGTAATGAGTATGCTTCTGTTGAAGGAACACCTTATCTAATTCTTCATAGCAAAACAAACAAGGAAGAAACCTTATATTAATTTTAAAATACTTTAGGTTAGCGTGGTTCTATTTTTTTTTCAGCTGTGGTTTTCAGATCTGAATTATTTCCTGCTGTCCTTGAATTCAGTCAGTATAATGTGCATTAATAAAAGATCACATAAGATGAGTTCAGACCAAATGCTAAGGTTTCCTATTGACTGGTCAAACAATACATTTTTTAAAACACAATGTCTGTCAGGGTAACATGAAAAAGAAATAGTCACTTTTCCATGCTTATGTATTAAGATAATTTAAATAATCTAACAATTTTATTATTGAAATGTTCATATAACAATCAGAATTTGGAAAGGAATGATAAAATGTTCCGATTGAGAAAGGACTCTGTGTCTTGGTTTAGCAATGTCTAATGTGGTCACGTACAGAAATTGATTTTCTTCAGAAATTAATTAATTTTTCATATCGCCCTAAGCTGCAGTTAAAAAGAGTGCATACTTGTCTGTTTTTTCCAGAAATATTGCCTAATCATATTAATACCATTGCCCCAAGGATGAAAAGATAATTGTACAAATGCATTTGGAAATATGTATCACTGAGTATTTATGATTAAATTATGCAAATGACCCAGCTCTCATCCTTTCCAGACCCAGATTGTCTAATTAGGATTGATATGCTGAATAGATGTTCCAGAATTTGAATACAAGCATGTCCAAAGAGCAGAAAATTGGAAATGACAAGGCTGAAATGCTAAGAAAAGTGTCTTTCCCTTTTATACTTTACTAATGTGGTGTTAGCAGTTGCAGTTTTTCCTTTGGCTATATTGTGTGACTCATGTGTCCTACAAGAAATAAGTCAAGAAAGAAAAATCAACTTTCATAAATAGCATTACTTTGCTCTCGACTTACTTTTCTTTAAAAGTCTGCTAGCCATTCCTCTCCCCTTTAAAGCTTTGTATCCTTCATGTTAAAATAATGATGTATTCCACATAAATTACTTCTTAATTTGGAGCACTGTTGTTTGTAGCTTGTCTCCAGCTGCCAGCTGCCGGTGCTAGATATTTAGCTCGTCAGCTTCTCATATATTCAGATGAGATTTATACACCTAACATTTTTAAGTTTGGTGGGTTTTTTTGGGGGGGTCTTATTTATTTGAAGTCACAATTTCTTAATTCAACAAACACCCCGCCCCCTTTCTTTTAAAAAAAAAAAAACTGAAAAAAAAGAGATCCAATGTTCTCATTAAGCTTGTTTGTAGGCATTCTGAGTTGGAATAATAACTATCAGCAAGTCTACAGCATTTAAATCCTTCTTCTTCAGTGGGCTGTTTATTCATTTATCGCACTTGGGAAGCTGGGAGAAGAGCCCGGTGAGGAGCAAGGAGGAGTAGTGAACTGTCTGTACTTCAGCCATTGTTAGCAGCGGGAGTCGCTCCCTCTGAACTCTGTTGGCTCCTGCTTCCCATCTGCGGGATGATGGATTGCTATGTTTAATACATTTCAGCTTTTGTCTGTCATAGTGTGGATAGACAGCGCTATCAATGATTTCAACAGTGATTAGAGCACTGGTTGTACCCACTGCTATTGGGCAGTCACCTCCTAGGAATGTTGATGTCGGAACCCGTTGACACTCTCGCCATGCAAATGAGTCACTTGGCTAACTCCAGGTGGTTTTAAACACCTACAAAAGACTGCCAGGAATTACTAAATCCACACAACTCCCCTGGAACAAAAGTCAAACACCCCTGCAAATGTTTTGGTACCAAATGTAGGTGCTTATCCTGAGCTTGGAGAGAAATGCCTCGTGCTTTTAATAGACCGGGGATGGGAGCAGGGATGCAGGGATGCATTCCAGGGGGTGTGATGTCAGCAGCGCTCGGCCCATCTGCACTTAAGTGTTGTGCTACTGGTGATATGGTAGGAGTGCAAGGGTTGCGCTGAAGCAATAAGATATGACATGACATGTGTCATACGAGGATTTGCTAAGCTGTGGGTGCTTTGTTATTCACAAGTCCACGGGCTGAATGATTTCAGCCACCAGAGAAGTCGCTATACACCAGCACAACGTATACCCTGGAGTATCTTCTAATAGTTATAAAATGGTGCAGTGGACATATAAATTGGGGAAAAAAGATAATGATGTTATAGGAATCATTTGAGAGAAGCAGCTTTACATTATTTTCATTATTAGCATATTAATTTTACACTCTTAAATTATTATTCAAAATCTTAAGTGTGAAATGGTTTTGTATTAGAAACAAATAGATATTTATGGTTGCTAAAGCATATAATACTGGTTTTAAAAGATGCTTGACCCAGTTTTCATGATTTGGACCATTGCCCACCATGACAGGCCAGGCTGAGGATAACTTTCACTTCATTTTGAGCTGTGGGAGGAAGGGAGGTTAAATTAGAAGATATTAATCATCCCTGATATAGCTTTCTTGGTAGAGATTTTAATTTACAGGACCAGAAGAATGCGTAGCTAATAAAAACTATCAAGAAATTGCCAGGCTTAAATGTGTTTTCTTTACCCCTACTTCACTTCATATTCACTTGACTGTGTCATTGTTTGCTTTATAAAAATTCTTCACCTTTGGTTATACCAATGTTCAACTTCCACGGCTCAGATTATAGTCAGTGGTTTGCAATTTCTCTGTTGTGCTTGCTGGAAATATAAGCTCCGCAGCACAGTCGTGGGATGCCATTTTTATGCCTTTTTAAGATGATCCAGACAGTGGCAATGCTCATAGGGAGGAGTGTTCATGCTAATTAAAAGCTCGAGTTTACCTTTCAGAAAGATATTGGCAATTTGCCTGGGAGAAAATTCTGTCTTCAGTCACCATTTTTAATCTACTTGGCTGTTTGGAGTTATCTTCATTTTAAGAGTTGCCTGGTTTCGAAAGTTGCCTGGATGTTGAGTTAGTTTCTTTGACATCATTGCTAAGTGCTCACTTGCCATGTATGATGATCAGAAGATGTGAGAGCTTTGTGGAAAAGAGTATCTATAATAAGGAGGGCATAATCTTGACATTTACAGCTGCCAGCTTTTCTCAGTTCAGTCTCCCTTTCTTAGCAATGGCTGCATGGCAGCGGAACAAGGAAACTTGAGGCGTAGTTTACAAATTTAAGACAAAAGTGAAACCCAAATATATTTATATGTTTACACATAAACAGGTTTAAACATAAACAAGTTTAACACATTAAACCTTTTCTGGTGTTTTTTTCTCTTCGAAAATAAACAGCATTTGGCTAGAGATGCTGAAATGGGCAATAGCTGGAGCATTCACACATGCACAGAGAGGAAAGAGCAGCAACTGGAGAGTTAATGAAAAGCTAGTATGAAATAAATCCATGTATTAGTAGGTGATGTGTTAATAAATGTATCACATAAATATGATGGGTAAAGGAATCAGATAAATGGTTCCTTCATCAGATAAAAGATCTCTGTCATTCGTATTCTTGCTGTAGAAGTAAGGCTGTGATTTACAGCCTTTTTTGATAGCAGGGTTGGTTTAGAGAATTTTGCCGCTTCTGTTTCCTTCAGGCACTGTGATCACATTCCTGTACAGCTGTGCCTGTACAACCGTGCGTGACCATTTTCTGCACAGATCAGGTTTAGGTTAAAAATGCTGCCTGCTTACCCCCCTTTTCAGTATTATTTTTATTAACCCTTATCTGTTTTGGGAAATCATTTCACCTTGTGTTTTCATCAGCAGTTGTACTGTTACAGTGAACGGGCAACAGGGACAGGAATGAGTGATGGTGGCAGGAGGGGGGTGAACCGGGCCTTCAGTTTTATGTATCGTTGTCCTGTGTGCCATGAAATTGTCCTGCATCCTAACTGTGGTGTCCTGAGCCTAGCCCGGGAAATGAACTGTGGATTACACAGGGGTCTTTAACGCTTTAACATGGTATTTAAAAGGAGGAAGCAGGAGGAGGGTCAGCGCTGATGGAAGGAGAAGTAAAGTCTTTGAAAAGGAAAGGTATGAATGCAGTGAAAGCCAGGTTCCTCTCTCTTGGAGAGCTGCTTTAGCAAAAATCTTGGCAGGCTGGCCTGCTTTGTATTGCAAAACCAAATGCGGTCGGTCTTTGAGGTATAGGGCGATTTCGGCCTTTGGATGCTCCCCCAGCCATGTTCTGGTGGCAGGGAAAGATGAAGTGCGAGTGTGCAGGTCTTCTGTGCCCCACAGAGCTTGGCTTGTTCAGGGAGAGGAGGCCCAGCTGTTGCAGAGCATCCTCTGCTCCGCAGGGCGTGCTGCGCAGTGGAAGAACCTGGGAACTTAGGTCGAGCCTCAGTCTGTGCTGGTGGAGTGGGGCAGAGGGAAAACCCTAAATTGCTGTGCTTTTTCCAGTGAAATTTCATCACTCATACCTCTTGCCTTCTTTGGAATTCCTCATCCCCACCCCCCCACCCCGGCCCGGTAATGGCATATACATTAGTATTGAAAGCATCTCCTATAGCTATGCAGGATCTGACAGTGTCACTTAGACCCCTGGGTTCTGATGCGGTATAAAATGACTGACTGTTGTTTTATTGTGGGCATCTAGTTCACAGTAGTCCTGCCAAATGTTAATGACATTGGAAATATTCTGCCTGTAAGAAAATTTAGGCTATGATAATCTGTGCACTTTTCATAACCTGTGTTGATAGAATTATACTAGTTTATACTTCTTGAGGAATACTCTTACGTAACAACAACAACAACAACAATTATAATTATAATAGTAATAGTCAGCCTTTTTTAAACACCAGTTGATTTTTTCAGGAGCTTTTTGCAGATGTGATGGAAATACATCTGAAGCCAAGACCCTTGTCTACACAAAACCAGTGGGAAACTCAAAATTTCCCTGGGTAGGCATGATTTTAGCAAAACTTCACTCTGTTCAGAATGGTCTGACTTCACTGTAAAGTGGGTTCCACTGTGCTAATCCTCTTGGAATGCAGCAATTATCACCTACCGTATAGGTGTTAAGTGCTGAATTTCAAAGGGATTATCACTTTCCTCCTTCAGTGGCTAAGCTAGAAGAGAAAAGTTGTTAGTACTTCTGAAGGGGAGGGAGGAAGAAAAAATAAAAAGAAATCTTTCTTGTTTTCTTTCTGTGATTGCCTTCAGTTTGGCAAAAGATGACCAAGCAGGGTTTTGCTACAGCTAGTTACTTTGGGTTTGATCTTTAAGAATTCTAAAGGCATTTATTTCCACCTCCCTCGAAGTACCCTTTTTTTTGTGGAAAGAGGTGAATATAACAGACATTCAGAATAAAACTTAAAAGTTATGTAGGTGGACAAAATTATAGAGGGAAATCAAAGTTCTTTATCTCCTTAGACTGTGTTTTCATAGTCTGGAGGCTTTTGTTAAGCAAAGTACGTAGCAGTACTTCAGATCTTCAACAGTTTGTAGAAGTTGGAATCTTTTCAGTCTAAAAGCGTAATTGATGGGTTTATTGATGTTGCAGACAGAGCACTGGAAATTACCCTATTTTTGTGCACATTCTCTTTCCAGGTACTTTTTTCTTTAACTGACATACCAATATTTTGTTCTTCCACTAGCACTATCTACAACACGGATAATACTAATTTCACATGGTTGTTGGGTAAGGTGGGATGAGTGTCCTTGAACACCCCCCCCCTCTTTTATATCCATTCCTGAGAATCTGTCATACATGGCTACTTCTGTAAGTGCTTGCTCCTGCAATCTTGATCGTCAGTGCACTGTTGTCTGGGTACCTAATGGGCAAGGACAGCGGAGCAGAACCCCACTACCCTGGCAGTGCTCCCTGGATGCCGTGAAGCACCAGCTACAGGCAGTGCTTCTTCCATATTTGATTTTCAGATTATGAGTTCAGTTTCTGCCTAGAAATGAGCGCAGCATTCCTCAGTGTCATCTAGTAATAGGCAGGCAGTGTATTCAGCTTTTCCATCTGCTGTGTTTGGTTTTTGGTTATGAGTGTGAGAAAAAGGGGACTCTAGTTGCACAGGGACAAATACGTGCACTTGAGTGTCCCACTGACGCACGTTCTTAGGTAAATGGAGAAGCCCGAGGCTTGGGTGCCCAGCACATCCGTGTTATGTGCCTGGCCATTGGCCTGTTCAGCCCACATTTCTTTATGAATGTATAAGGGTCAGCAGCCAAATCTCCAGAGGCTGCTTTTGGGTTTGCTGATGTGAAGTAAGTGGGGAATGGTAGTTCTCTAGAGGGTGTTCACATCTGGAGAAGGATTTAAGGTGTTCTAAGAGACAGAGGTAATATTATTTCTGCCCAATTAATAATGGGCAGAAAGGGGATGCCTTATGAGGAGTCCTATTTGTGAGGCTACAAAATAACCAAAAAGGGGTTTTAGAAAAGGTGGCAGCATTTGGCATTGTATTGATGATGCTGAATAGAAGGTTTCATGGAGGGGGGGGATGTAGAATTAGGTTGTAAGATTGGTTTCTAGCCTGTTATTTTTATTTTCACTATTGCTTTGTTGGGATGAAGAATGATAACTTCTGTCAGAAGTGTTTGGTCTGGAGCCAGCTTTCTCAAAGCTAAGAATTTGAGAGTTTAGTGCTGGAAAATGGGTTAAAAAATGTTGCAGTTTCTTCACAGTCAAATCACAGAAGTTCACGATTTGCAGAATGAAGCTGTATCACAGTGTTTAAATAGCATTTTCCAGGGGTTGCCCCAGAACATTTCAATAAATGATGAACATTTTCTTATATTAAATAAAATATTCTAGGTATTATGCATAGTGCTCAAAATATGAGATAGTATATCGTGGTGCTGGTAGGATTAGTTCCTATTATAAGGATTTGTAAGATACATGCAATCTATTTTATTGAAAGCAGACATAAAAAATTGCATTTCAGTTCTAAAGCTAACAGTATTTTCCTGGGAATAACAGTCTCCTTAAATGTAAAACAATTTGGTGGAAGAACATATTCAGCTAAACTTAGGAAGTTGTAAAAATGAGTATTCTTAATTTTTAATGAATTTCTGAAATATTAATTGATTTAGTCCATTTTTGATGGCAGTAATGGTTTGTAGACTTTATAGGGTGTTTTGAACTGTAAGGGGCTTAACTGCTTAGCTTTCTGTATCGAGATAATATTATATGCCACCAAATGTCCCCCAGTGGAGAGAAGGTATTTTCTATGTTGGAAACGGTGTTCTTTCAGGTCTGTTGTGCATGCAAAGAAGGCAGTATTTGTGTCGTTAGGGATTCAGCATGAGCTCGATGCCTCTCGTAAGACACAGATAATTGTTTCAGGAAGTTGGGAGCACCCCTACTATTGTAGGGAGTCTGAGTATTTGGCTGGTGAATTCTGGCATTTTCCCTAATCTGATTTCATCATAATTTGCATACATTTTATATGGAATCTCATGCTATAGAAGTAACTTTACAACTTCTGGGTGAAAAAAATGGGGCATTTTAAAGTAACACATTTCTGCCATTTGTTTTGCTGCCTCTTTAGTGTAATGATCCCAATACTGAAGAACTACAGCTCCTCCTTTGTCAGCAGGATTTATGATAATGTCTTGCCGTTTTTGTAAATTATGTAACACACACTGTTCCTCCTTTGTTATATAGTGAAATTTAGTAGGTTGTTTTAATTGTTTGATTGATTTTTTTTCCCTTTGGCATTTGTTTACACTGAATCTAGTGTCGTGAGATTTACTAGGAGGAGCAATTGAGAAGAATGTCTTTTGTCTGAATTTTTGAAGATGGCAGGAGGTTTAGGAATGTTTGTGATGTCTTCTGTTTTGTGAAGTCTAGAATTGGGTACACAATGCCCTGTGAAAGGTGTGGAGCATTGCTCTATCTTTTGAAATCATCAGCATATCTCTTAACAGGAACAAATGCCAGTCTCTCATGTAGTACTGAATATTCAGCAGCTTTTAGTGGTTTGTATTTATTGTTGTTGAAACAGTATAAACACTGTGCTATGTGGGAGACCTGGAGTATAGATGGCTTTGATCATTATGATGCAGCAAACCTGGACGCAATAGCAAGATGCCCATAGCCTTAACCGAGACCAGGTGTTACTCTACTGCCTGAAACAAATAGTTGTCTTATGAAGATGCTGATACCCATTTACTAAAGCATTCACATTATTTGTTGCACAATGATAATCTGGAATGTAAGAGTTAACAGGTAGAAGAATCTCTACCTTCCTTGGTTTTCAGTGGAAGTGTTAAATTTCATTTTTCGTAATTCTTCAGGGTACACAGGAGACACTCAGCCAAAAATGGCTCAACCATTTTGTTCCATTCTGTAAAGGACTTGAAAAATAGGCAAATGCAAAGTTGAGATAGTTTTAGAATATTTTATAGATATTTTTTTCTTACTTCCTTTTGATTACTTACTTAGGTGTACCAAATATGACTCTTGTTCGAAGGCTGGTTTTGGGATACTATGCTTGAAAAATATGTCTGTAATTCTGTAGGTGCTGTGTATGGACTTAACTGGGATTTCATGGATGTGACTGAGCAGCCCGGGTCTACATTTTCTAGCTTTCCTTTTCTGACAGGCCAATATTAAAACAGTACTGGAGAAACTGCTCCTCAGAAGCATTCAAAAAGAAGATGATTTTATGTTAATTTCAACATATCCTTTATTTAAAATTATCAAGGCCCCTGTCAGGATAATTGGTCATCAAAATAATTAATTATATTAATGAAATGTCCAAATCTATATAGTTACCATATTTTAAGTTTATAGACATAATCTATAGTTTTTACTGCCCTGCCCCTCCTAAAGTTGTGTTTCTCTTTGAATACTTTTGAGCAGGGGTCCTCAAACTTTTTAAACAGGGGGGCGGTGTGCGGATGAAGCGGCAGGCAGTCATCTGCGGCTGCTTGGTTTCCCCCCCCCAACCCCCGGCGGCGGGGGGGGGGGGGGGGGGGGGGGGGGGGGCAGGGGGTTCTGTAAATACCAGGGGCCGGATTGAGGACCCTGGGGGGCCGTATCCAGCCCGCAGGCCGTAGTTTGAGGACCCTTGCTTTTGAGTTTCTTTTCTGATTTAGCATTTGCTGTGACTGCAAGAGAGGACCTCAGCTGAAAACTTGAAGATCTGGCCTTTGACTTTCAAGTTGAACTACATAAGAATACCTATAGAGTGGATATAATGTGTATTTCATTATAAAAGTTTAGTTGTTTGGTTTTTTCCTGTTTAATTATACTCCTAGGAAACCCTCTAAACTCCCTTTCCATATGTGTAGATATAGAGGAGGAGAGGGATTTAAGTCAATAAAAGTTATTGTCATTATCCTTCACCATTGCTGTTATTACTGTGATTATTATTTTATTATCACTGTTCTGAGATGATGATTCATGTTTTGAAAGTGTCTTCTATGAGGTATTGACTGACTAAACAGTGAAGAGTACATTTTCTTTCCCTCCATTTCTGCCCAAGATGTTCTGTTGTCTATCCAGGTTTTTCTGAATGTATTGATTGGGCTTTGAAGTAATTCAGAGGATCGTGAGGACAGGCATATTAATGAGATTTATTGTATCTCTACATAAATGGAGCTAAAACGTGATAAAAGTCATTGTACTCTTGTTTCTGGCACAACTAGTGAGCTCAGACGTATGTAGAAACCTGGAATGGATGAACTGAAGGGGCATGGATGACAGATAAAAATTATACACATGGGGTATTTGGATTAAGCATTTTAGATGTCATGTTCCTGTCATAGTAGATGCATGGACTATCAATATGGGCAGTTTCTAAGGTTCGAGTATGCTTTAGTGCATGTGAGTGTTGATGTTTCTTTATTGACCATTCTACAGTGAACTAATATTCTCAGAGTCTTAGAAAGTTAAAATTGATTGGGTTTTTCTTATTTGAGGTGGCAATCTTGAGTGTCAGAACTGAAAGCTGTAAGAATCATAGTTACTTCAGATTCCAGTTTAAATAATGTTTTTGACTGTGTCTGTAGCCATTGTTGAAAACACTTGTTACAAAAAAGTTAATTATTAAATTTGTGCTACTGTTTAGTGAATACTTCTGCAGCTTCATGATTGTTCTTGGAAATCTAAATAATATGTTGATTGTTGTTTTTAGTAGAATCTTTTTTTACCACTGCAGATCTGTGCCCACGGACCTGTTCGTGAAACAACTCACAATCAAATGCTGCTTTTTATTTAAGCATAATTATGTTCTATTTTAGTTACTGCTCTGGAAATGTCTCGTATTTGCAAATCAGTTTCCAGAAGAATAGATTCCTGTCTAAATGAGCTTGTATTCGTGGCTTCTACTAGTTTCAAAGAGTTTTATTATGGTTGTATCTCTGGCAGCTATTTTTCTGTAAGACTTTGAAATACTTTTGTCTTACCAAGCACCATTCTCTGCTATCCTTTAAGCCATTTGAAATGGAGCATGCGGTTTAGATCAGCGACAATGGATTTCCTTAGATCAGTGAAGATTCCTATGAATCTTAAAATGTTCTGCACTCTTACCTTTTGTGGTTCTGCTGCCATTTTTTCTCAAGATTATCAGAACAGAAATAATTGCTTCCATCTATTCATAAAGATGTTGGAGTTCAAGTATGAAAGCAGTTGAAAAGGGAATTTACGTATGCACACACGTAATCATTCATATCAAAGTATTCCCCTTAAAAGTTAGGGAAGGAGCTCCAACTATTTTCCTGAATCTTAATTCAGATAATTGCAAATGCAAAATAAAATAATATCATTATTTCTGCATGCTAAAAAATAATTTTCACTAATAAGGTTCTGAACTATGCAAGATAATTGATAATTTGAAGGGCATCTACTATAATTTTGGGCTTAAGTATCTCCCTTCTACTTTATGCATTTTTCCACATTATGGCAGCACACTAAAATCACCGTAAGTCTTCCTTTATCCAGGCTGGCTTAGTTAGGACTGCTTAGGGCATATAGGCAAGTCACCTTTGCATAATATACACAAAAGCACATACTGTTTTGTACTATTCTGTATGCTGTATCACTTTCCAAATACTTCTGTGAGCTGTTTCTACATTTCAAAGCCCATTAGTTCAGTTTTCTCGTTTTGTTTCCACGTATGCATCTCAACATAGATAGCAGCATATCAGCATGACTGTTTTTCACTAACTTTCTGAAGCTAGCTCAGGTCTCTTGCTCAGGGGATTTCCTAATTAGAGATGTTTCTTTGGAGGTAGGGTTCCTTTTAAGAAACTGATGAAATAACTATTTAAAGATGAAATTGCAAAAAGGGCACTGGGTGTTCTGCATTCATGAAAAGCACCAAGACTCACAATTACTTGTGAGTGAACAAGAAAAGTCAGGAAAGACAGGTTGAGGCACCTTATACCTTTAATGCCTAAATTAAATAAGGAAAGAAAGAAATATATATATATACTAAATAAATGGCCTGTCTGTGTAATACAGGTTAGGGATTTCTGCTTTAGTTTCAATAATGAATTGAACTTAAGTATTTCAGAAGAAAAATCAAACTACTCAAATTTGAAGTAATGGGGATTCTTCACATCTCATTCTTAAGTTTGTTTAGTCTCTTACCTTCTGTTATTTGGGTTTTTTTTCTTTCAACATTTGCTTACTACATGCTTATCAACTGTTAACATTATTGAAATTTTGTTTCCTGGGTAGGTACTTTCAGATCTTCACTCTTTCTCTTTGATAAGTTAAATAGCTTGAGCTCATTAAATCTTTCACTGCCTTTTTTTTTTTCTTCTCCTTTGCAGTCCTTTTTTCTTTCAGATGCGCATCATGAGTAACATTTATTTTGCCCTTGTTTATACTTGCACAGCCTAATCGTTTTTGGTAAATGATGCTGTTGTTTATTGGGACTGTATAGATATAACAGAATAAAAATTTTGGCAGGGCAAAGAATTTCGTTAATAATGTTGCTGCAGGAACAGGGGTGCGACTCCTACAGAATGGGCGAAGTCATGTTAGTTTTGCTGGCTTAATAGCAGTAGATAATATTTTTCAAGTTATTTCTTGGAGTGAAACTGATGTTTAAGAGTTGGTATTTGTTCAGGCGGGGTGCTTTTAAGGTGTTGTGTGCAATGTGAAGGGACTTCGTGGATTTCTCTTCTTTAGAAAAGTCAGGGTCCCATGACATGAGTAACTATAAGAACAGCACTTTTAATGAAAATCGACTTTAAGGGTATTTTGAGTAGTTCCTGTTTCCAGAGTCAAAAAGGAAGTGATTGGAGTTAGGGACATTAAGTGCAGACAAGACCAGACTTTCCAGGTCTGATCCTTTGGCTGTAGTACACTCATGTTCTGAGGTGCAGTGTCTTGTGACTTTTCAGGATTGTAAACAGCAATGAAGAACTAGTGTTCAAAAGGAAAAAGAATAATAATAAAAAAAGAGCTTTTAATCTTTAGACTGCTAGCAAATAGGTCTATTCAGTGTTAAACAGTGTGAGATAAAATACATGATTAAGGACTATCGAGTACAGCTAGAGTAATCCAACAATTGAGATTGTTGAATCAAGCTCAAGGAATAGTCCAATAACGGAACATTTTCTGAAATTAGTGGGGAAAAGGTAAAGAAAACAGCTGGCTGATGCATGGCATTCTCAAATGACAAACCAGATACAGTCTATAAACATATAGGGGACAGCAGAATTAGGCTAAGCAAAATGTTTTTGCCATTCAGATATGTTTATGATGACACAGTTATCTTAAAAGATGCTAAGATTATATTTGTTAATATTTTTAACTTTTCTAATGAATTGTAGAATTAGAATTTCTCATTAAATTTGTGTTGTTTATATAGCTCCTTACTGGTATTTGTAATCTTTTGAGATGCTGGCTTTTATTAAGGACCATGAAAGTTCTTATGACATTCCTGAGATGTAGGAACAGGGAAAGGATTATAGCAGTAAAACATTAAGATTTGTATCTCTGAATTTTGGTCCGTTAATGGCGTCATTGGAGAGGGGCTGTTTATTCATTGGTACGTAGTCTGACCTTGCTAATTGCAACCATAAAGGTAACAGTTTTCGTATGGAGAGCTTAGGGGTTGTGTAGGTCCTGCCTCATTTTGTGTGAGCAGGAAATCATCTCCTTCATTCCATGTTGTTTGGGAGATATAAAGCTGGACTGTTCACTTACTCAGGAATAACTAAACTCACTTTGCTTAGTATTTGCTCATTGCTACCTTGAGTTGCACTACCGTATTGATTTCTGATAGCACATCTGGTGTTGAACAGCAGCAAACCTTGTAGGAAACTAGTGTTCTCAGTCTGGGTAGCAGTTGCAGCTCTTGTTGTACAGGTCTTATCCCCAACAAAACATGATTGTTACTGATTCACTTACTGAGTGTCCTAGCAGAGTTAATAGTTATTAGAGGCAGTTGCGTGCTTTGGAGGAATGCTATGTTGAGGTTCTTTGTGGGGTTTATAGAAGAACTGTAGTTTAGGTTCAGGCTTGAAATGGGGACATTTATTTCAATAAAAGCAATCTGAGTAGGGTCATGAAAAGGGGTTACAGATTATGCTGTATTCTTTTTTCTACAATTGAGTGTTGTGTTGAAATCAACGTTCTTGAAATCCATTTTTTTTGGGTAAAAAACAAGCCAGACTTCTTTGGGCTAACTTTACATCCATCTGACATGCAGTTTAAAAAAAAAAAAAAAAAAAAGCAGTTTTGGATTTTGAGGGATTTTTTTTTTAACCTGAAGTTAAGGGTTTGTAATTATTTGAAGAGCCAGTGCCCCAAAAATAATAGGAGAAGTGAATCAGATGCAGGACAAGTCTGCTTTACTAGTCCAGAAAGGCACAAAAATTTGTGGTCCTTTTGAAACTTAGGCTTTTGTATTTCATGCTCACAGCATCTCAGGAAGAAGGTGTGTTGGAGGGGCAAGAATCGTGGAGCAAGAATAAGTGATAGCACCCGGGAAAAGAATTAGCCACTGTTAGGGTATGTTTTCATAGCAGAAGGTAAGTGTGACTGTAGCAGGAGCCAGTAACTTTGCCAGCATGTGTAACAGGAGCAGTGAACATCTGGCAGTGTGGTCTAGCACCTAGAGTATTGTCCCTTTAAAAGTCTGTACCAAGCATTACAGTTGCCAGTTCCTGATGAAGGCAGTGCAGCAGTGTCTTCACTAATATTCCCACCTATGCAAGTTAAATTAAAAGTGAGATGAATGCTCTGATATAACCACATTTTCATTTTATGTAGATCAAGACAGGCTGCAACACATTTCTGCTAGACAAGGTTAAGAACTCTCCGCTGTCCCTGAACAACAGTGTTCTAATTAAACAGGAGTATGGTAAGCAGGTTGTTTCCCTGCTCAGACCAGCTGAAAATTAATCCTGCCCCGCCCCCCCCCGCCCCCCCCCCCCCCTTTTTTTTTTTCTTTTCCATTTTTGGAAGGACTAGTTTCCAGTCAGGCCAGTCATCTAAAGTGTTTTGCTACATGGCACAAATTCTAGTGTGGAATTTGTGTCTTGCTACATGGCACAAATTCATGTATGGAAGAAGGAGTGGCAGTGCATGGCTGGGGACAGGAGGAGGACAACACTCTAAGCTGGTGGCCTGAATGTACAAGAACCTCAGCCACCATGGAAGTGCATACTGAGACTTGAACAGTTTTAGGTAGCTATTTTTCAGTTATGGTTTGGGTCTTTTTTAAAAAAAAAAAGAAAAAGAAGAAAAAGAGTTAGTACACCAATCCTAGACATCGTCTCTTAGGTCTAATGCATGCAAAACAACTTTTGCTGCTCAGATTCAGAAATGAAAAGGTAACTGGTAATGAGTCCTCAAAAAACATGGGAAGATATTAGCTGTTGAAAATCAACTAAAATAGGCTTACGAGGTTCCACTTCCAAGAAGAATATGTCTTAAGGATGGAAAGGCAGGCTAGACAACTGGTGTTTTTTTCTCCAGAGATCAGATTTAGTTGTGGTTTAAAAAAAAAAAAATCACTACCAATGCTGACCAGTTATTTCCCATTTGAATAATGGCAAAGCTTCAACTTTAACCAACATATTGAGGTGTGATAAGATCATGTGATGAAGCAAACTGCTTCAAGACATGTAGAATATATTAAAGGTCCTTCTGCAAAGTAGGAGGAGTCATCAGGTTTTGAGAATGCCAAGTACAAAGCATGTCAGAAGTTGGTATCTCCAGGAGCACTCTAGTTTTATATCTCACATTTACACAATCTTTGATTTTTACACCAATCTTTCCTTTTCCCTTAAAGGGAATCAAGTCAGGAGAAGACACTGATCATGACCAATATTTTTTAGAATATTTTTTCACTCTCTAAGCTATTACTAGCTGTAATAACTAGAGGTAGTATTAGTAGAGGATAGCTGCTCATACAAAGCATTCCCTCCTTCGCTACTGTTACCTGGCTGGAGCAACAGCTGGGAGGCCAGCCCAAACTGTGTAGGCAGAAGTGGAAGGTGGTACCAATGCTTCAGTAGCTTCCAGGCTATAAAATCTCGTGAGTCATGTGTTTCATCAGGCGTGTGAATCCTGTAATCTTTGTTTGTGCCTCCTGGAGGTAAGCCAAAGTGCAAGAGCTGGTTGTTGATAGTAGTGTGTGCTGGTGGCCCAGGCAGGACTGGGAAGGTCTTGGTGTCCTAAGCCTGTCAGCTCTTCTGGATTCAACAAGACCACCAGTCTCTACAGCTTGGGAAACTTGTGCACTGTACTTTCTAGCATATATTTTTCCTCTTTTTGACCTATTATTTTCTGGTAATTATTTCTCTATCTAATACTATGAGGATTTTTTTTTCTTTAGGAAAAAAATGGGCCATTGTCTATTTTCATATTTTGAACTCAACGTCCAGTCAGTTGTGTTCTTCATGTCAGGAATTCAGATTTTTCAAATGTAATATTTAGATATGAACGAGGACAGTGGCTCTGTGTTACTGTTCACCTGGCAGCATTTTGAGAGGTTCCCTTCCCTATTCTTGCCAATGATTCTGTCCTGTGAGTTGCATTGATTCAATTCTTTCTTTCACTGTCTAAACCAGTTCAGTGAAATAATTGTATTTAGAAAGAAAAACAACAACAACAACAACAACAAAACCACATCCAAACCCAAACCAACACTTTTTAGACTTCTAGAAGTTTTTTAGGTTTTTTTCCCCCTTTCATTTCATGCATTTGATTTCGGAACACAGCCAGCCGAACAGTTGAACTGATGTTATTTATAGCAAGGGACAAGAACCTTTAGATGAGTGAGAACTGGAGGTGAAGGGAAGGAATGATGGGGAAATATATAGAAAACCTCTTATAGTTGATCTGCTACTGACAGAATAATGACATGTAACAACAGCTTAAATGTCTGAAATATCACAGAAGGTGTATGGAACAATTTTTTATGACATGCTTTCTTATTCTTCACCTTCAGAGTAATAACAAATTTGTGGTTACTATCACATCGATGTTTATTATTATGGGGTGGCTGTCATCAGGTGGAGACTGTAAAAAAATCTTAACAGTTCCTAATATTTTAAACATTTGTGAAAATGATGGAAAAAGCATTAAATGTTCGGTAGGTGAAGAATATAATGTTTTATGGAAAAACTTATGGAGTCTCTTTTTCTTCACTTCTTTTAGCCTATTGAATGACACATTCACCATCATTAATTTTGAAAATGTGGGTATCAAATAAAAATTTTAATTTAGGAGCACAGGTGAATAAAAACTTATGAATAAGGTACATATGAATATGATACAGTAGAAATCCAGGGTTAAGTATCTGAAGGAATAACGTTCTTTAGGTTGACAGGGGAAGATCTTTCAGTCACTCATTTCTGACCAACAAGGTCAAAGACTTGTGTGTGGAGAAGTTACTTTCAAGTAAGCTAACACCATTTTAATGCACTAGCTATTCCAAATTAACTTGCTGTTTGGAATTGTACAACATGATTCAATTGCATAAACACAGGCATCTAGATGCATTTGAAAGACCCTGGGGTATCTTCTCTGTTTTACAGCTGCCATTCAGAGGAGTGGAAGTCTCTGCCAGGTCCTTTGTCAAGTTTGCCAGGTTGTCTGCATGTCTCGGATAGTTCAGGGCATTGCAGATGGCACTAGGTGCCTGTATTTAGGCAGCCAATCAAACTTGTAGGGAAGAATTCAAGTCCGGATTCAGACACTTAGATTTAGTCAATGGCAGTTTAGTTGATACAGTTGAAGGAAGACTCATTATTCTGAAGCAGACACCTACATTTGCTCCACTGAATAGCTTTCTAGACTTCTTTGACTGCATTGACTAGATCTCCTTTGACAATAATAGGAGCTTAGACAACTGCTTTCAAGATACCTAATTTTAGACACTCCTCCTTAACATACAGTAGATATGAAGCAGCATAATGTATTTTTAAAGCAGCATGACTAAGAGAGAATTTCAGTCCTTTAGCCTCAGTTGTGTAATTCTTTTTGCTTTTAACTACACCCAATTCATAGTAAAATAGAGAGAGATGTGCATCTCCAGAAAAGCCATTCATCTGTCCTTAAAGTATATGTTAAGATAGACAAGATGAATTGCTTTCTAAAGGTGCCAGTCTTTATTCCTTTGAGTACAGAGTCTTGATCACTAGTTTAGATTTAGACAGCTACTAGATGCCTGAAGTTACGGGCAAATAATATTACCTTAAATTGGTCTCAATGTAATGGCCTGAACACAAGCATCTGGTGTCACTTGAGGTGCTCTGTCTGTAAGAGCATCCAGTGTTAGACAACTGTAAAGGGCTGGCAGATATGATGAGTGACTTTCAAGAGATCTGTTTCTTTTTAGAAGCCATCATGGTACCCCACAGGGACTTTACATGCCCGTGCAGGGGACTGAATCCTACCTTAATTGTCTGCCCACAGATATTGTCCAAAATATGAAATGCACTGTAAATGCATAGTCTTTCTTTTTTTTTTTCCCCCAGTAACTTCCCAGGATAGGCGTAGCTGCTTTTATTTTCTTCTGACCTGAAGTATAATTGTGTCTATGTTGCCCCTTTAGTTGAAATGCTTTGAAAGCATTGTACTATATAAAGGTCATTTCTCCATCATTGAAATTACTGGTCATAAGTAGAGTGAAACAGCATCTACATTAACAGCATGCAGCCACATTCTGAGGTGTAAGGAATAATATATACATAACTTACTTACGTGTTTTTTAATCCAGAACACACTGGGTGGGAAATTTTGGATGAACACGGTATAATTTGCCAGTTAGTGTTGGGCCAGACTGTTGGGACCAAACTTTAGTGACCAGTGCTTTAATACAAAAGTCTACATCTGCAGTGTAGTCTGAGACAGTGATTAATCCAATAGATTTTTTAAAAAAGTAGATATATCTTCGTTACTGTTTTCCATATGAAAGAGCAAGAAGAAGGTTTTTTTGTTGTGGGTTTTTTTTTTTTTAATTTTTAAAAAATACATTTAAATTAACAGCAAATAGGATGAAAAATGCTTAAGAGAAATTATTCCTGGCTTTCCTGTTTTGTTATTTGATTGTCCTTCTAAGGTGGGATTCATTGGTGGCTGCTTGTGACTGTGGATTGGGAAAGCTTTTTGTAGTTTGTGGAATGAATGGATAGTCTGTCTGCCCCACCCCCTGACATAAAGCAATGTAAAGCTCCTAAAAGGACCTGGTTATATAGACTAATAGGTGAATGCTTCCATATATAAGTTTCTTTGTATTAGCAGATCCTACTGACTTCCCATGTTACAATCCTAGGAATACACACTTTCTTTGCAATCCTGTTTTCTGCATCTATCAGATATTTCACTTCTTAACCCCTCTTTTGTCCAACAGCCCTTGCTGCAGTAAGTATGTATTAGAACAAACTGAAGGAATGATTGAGAAATGCACGGACTGCCAAACTAACTTTATCCTAAGGGACTTTTCTCCATTTTAATTGATTTTTTTTTTCCCAGAGATTTTGTTCATCTTATTAAGCAAGTCCTTAGAGGAGTGAAACAGTAGGTTACCTCCTTGAGAGCAAAGGACAACCTGACTTATTTGCTACAATTACCAATTTGTCCTTATCTTCATGAAGTGAAATACTTTTTTAGTCTTCTGAAACAGCTTACAGTGATGAATAAAACAATAAAGAATAGCTGGTGTTAATTCCAGCCTGAGCCTATTAAATTTTTAAATATCAAGTGCAATATTGTGAACACTGCATATAATTTTGTTTTCCTAAACTAGATATTTGGCAGATGAAGAACTTGTCAGGCAAAACTGATTGAAATGCTGTATTTTGTTGTCTTTAATAGAATATTGGATGGTTAAATTCTCAGTAAAAAATTGTTATAAGTTTAACTGCAGTCTATCATAAGAAGAAAGTTGTTGAAGTTTTGTGCATAATTCAGTTGCCTATTATATTTACTCAAAGCTTTCTAATATTGTTTCAAGTGATAGTAACCTGATTTCTGCTTCCATTGGAAATTGTTTTGAAATGCCACTAGCTTAGATAGGGAAAGGTAGCACCCAGTGGGTTCTATGTAGATCAGCTGAGCATTTGCTTTAAAAGAGAAATCTTGAGAAATCTTGCAAAATCTTGCATCATTTGGTTCACTGCAAATTTTGCCATTAACAGATCAAATTCTAATTATGACCAAATTGAAGCTTTTTTTATATGAGCAGTCACACCAGGGGAGAGGCAGCTTCTGTAACTTACCCATATACTGTCCAAAGTAGGGATAACAGGGGATCCATGCCGTACAGGGTGGGACCCAGGACCGTTTACTGAATTTCTGGCATAGCATGGGCAGTTGAGGGAGAGATGGTGGCTATTACCATAAACTTTCACCTGAGGTTATACAAGGATGTCTTACCCAGGGGTCATAACAAAGTCACTGTTTGGCTGTAAGTAACTTACATTTAATGATTAATTTCTGAACGCATAAATCAAATGAATATTAACTCATTTAAGGAAAACATAAAATTATACATACTTTTAGTGCTGTTTGTTTTTAAAATGCTGTGGTTTAAAACGTGCAAGGTATAAGCACTATATCAAATTAAGGTTTTTTTTAAAAAAATATTGCTAAAATATTTGTAGACAGTAAAATTAGCAATGCTTTTTATTAGAATGAGTGAAGTAAGCATACCTCAGAGAGCTATTTTCTTTGTAGACCAAGTATGCTAAGGGAGGAGAAACAAAATTTTTGTTCAAAGTACATTTATTTAATAATTAAGAAAATTCCGTATTTATTTTAGTACTTGTGGAATTCCCTTCTTTATGTTTTCTGTTTCTACATTATGCACTGTTTCTACATTATCTGCTCCTTTCCCTCCTCTTTTTGTGTGCTTAAAAGTGTTTTATAGATAATTCTCAAAACGTGCCTTTAATTCGTATATGGAATATTTTCTGTTTTATCAAGGAATACTCCAGATATTTTGTTCCTGAAGTAAAAAAACATATTTGGTAAAAAGACTGCAGCATGATATGTAGTCAGTAGTAGTTTGGTAAGTTTAGAAGAAATGGTATTATTTCTGCCATTAAGAGATCCGCTTCATTATTTTCCTATTTATTTGTTTTCTCTGGGTTAGGCATCGGACTAATGAGAAATTCTTAGAATAGTCATTTTTCTGTCTAAACACCAACCACAGAAACACTTTCAACAGGAAAAAAAACCCCACAACCAACACCAACAACCCACAAGAAGTGCGTGCAGAGATAATATGTAGCCTGAAAAATACTTATGTGCTGACAGCTATCCAACAGTGTTGTCACAGCAGGAAGACATCAGTTGAAGAAACAGATAGCGACCTCAAAAAAAAAAAAAAAAAAAAAAAGTCTGGTCAGCAGTGTGGACAGGGTTTCACAAGATTATAAATCACCCCAGGGTCGCTGTGTTCCCACCATAAAGAGAGCACGGTCGTTTTATTGTAATCTAATAAGTGATGGGAGCAAAGGACAGCTCCAGTGTGTGTGTTTTAAAAAAAAAATATCTTGATTACAGTTTCAAAACTATACAGTTTCCCTTGCCATTGAAGTGCAGATTATGGGGGTTAAGGCCATTTTAGGATTGGATTACCTTTTTATAGCTGTATGTTATTCCCTTGTTCATGAATCAGAAAGTACTTAAATTAAACTGAACATTTGGGAGTAATACTAATAGGGAGTGTGGTAGTAGAAAATTAATCACTATTTAGTGTTAGATGGCTAGCCAAGTAAGTCTTTGTTTTCAAGGCTTTTTTCACTGAATGAAATACCCACCTTAATGAACTGAAGAGAATTTATATCTGGTGGTTCCTTTTATTTTTCAAAAAGTTAGTTTTTGTGGTGACTCGTGTGAAAGCAAGTTGGTAGGAATGTATTTTTAACGTCAGATTTAATCAACTTATTCACACTTTCATTGTGGAGTTTATTCTATATTGGGTAAAATTAGCCAGAGGAAATTTTTGTTCTTCTTTGTGTTACTTCTCGGGGTTACACATTTGATACATCTTAGCATGTTGGGTAACAGCCTTGATGTGCACGAAGAAGAGTCAGTAATGGGGTTTCTTGTCTTACCTTTCCGACTCTTTACATCTTAGTCCTCTGATTCTTTTCCTGTTATTTGGATAGCTCTTCTGGCACCATTTATTCTTTTCTCCAGAATCTTCTCAGGTGCTTGAAGCCACCTGGTGAAGCGAGTGGCTCCAGACGTGAAGTGACAGGGAGCTGAGCAGCAGGGCTAGGGACGGCTGAAGAGGAAAACAGGTACTGGAGCCAGTAACATGCTCCAGCGCTTCCCTAGGTTATTGTTCGTGTGCCTGCTTGCTTCCACAGAACTTGAAGCTTTTTCTGGTGCCTGCTGCCCTGATGCCACCCAGCCCTCGCTGGTTCTGAGTAGGCATCTTCTGTCCTGCCACTGAGGACGAGCAGTGCAGAGAAAATGAGTAGGGAAGCGAAGCCAAACAGGCCTTCATGTGCTTTCCAGATCTCCCTCCTCCGACTGTTCGTAGTTCCTCTTGACGGCCATCTTTTCTAAACCAAAACCAGACAGTCTTTCCTTCTTGGCCATTTCTTTCCTTGGTATGCTTATTTTAAGTAAAGATGATGCCAGATTTATTTCTGCTTAACCTCCTGCATCCACAGGTAGACTGGGGAAAAGATTAGTTCTACTTCACGAGTGTAAAGCAGGAGGGTTGGGGAACTGTTTTCTCTGCAGTCTTCTCAGGCTCCACATTTTCTTCATGGCATTTAATTCCACTTGCTCACACAGACATCCCGATCTGTGTTAAAACCAAAATTCCTAATACTTAGAGTCAGGCCAGGGTTTTAAGAAAAATACCCAAACCCTATAAGGCCAACGGCTGGGGCAAAACCCAGGAAAAAAAATGTTTCAAATAAACTTACTGTTTTGCTGACATTTTAAAAAAAAGAATAATATCAGTATGGCATAACATCATTGATTTTTTTTTTTTCTGATTTTGTTTACTTATGCTTTTGTATTTCAGGTTTAATGTTAATCAGTAGAAGTTTCATAAGACAAAATTATCCAAATTCGAATTTGTTGGGTAGGTATTTTAATTTCAGATTTTTGTTTCCTTTGTTCTGTGTGTCAGGATGTACAGTAGTCACAGTAACTCCTGAGATGCACTCTGTTAGATCTGGGCAATTTACTAAATTTTGTCTTCTAGGAAGCACACTGGTATAATGAGAAGACCTGGAGTGCAGGTGGCTGCTTGCTTCACAATGAATCTTGCATTTCAGATTTCCAAACTTAAATGGATGGAAAGGTTTTTGTTTATTTGTTTTACTATAGCTCACAGTTTTAATGTCATTTTTCAAACACATTCAGTGTGATAGCATTACCAAAGGCCCATCAGTATATTAAGTGTCTTCTTTGTTCAGAAACCTCACCCAGTCGTGCAATCGTTCCTGTCTGCTTTCTTGAACAATATGTGAGTATTAGTTTTCCTCGGATATTGAATAATGATGAAGATGATGATTTGCACTTAGTCTCATAAAGCAAACCTTTGGTCCACTCCAGCTCACTTGTCTCTCATCATTCCCGTGTTACTCTGTGATTCTCACCCCCTTCAGCTGTTAACGGAGGCAACTCTCACCCTGTATCTAATAGGACTGACAGAATCTCCTACTGCTGCTGTCGGTGTCATTCCTTTAATTGAAAATGGGGCATGATTGATGGCTATGCAGGTTCAGCTTCCTGTTGGACAGAAAGCTTTGCCTGCTTGACTTTCCCAGCACATTTTTGGTAAAGAGAGTAACATCACCGGAGTAATTACTATACCGAATCCAACATGGTGCACAGGGTATTTGAAGTTCCCATCTCAGCATATTGCATATACAAAACTCTTACCAATGTTGCAACAAAACACGGCAAAAAATAAAGAAGGGAAAATGTGGTTGTGGATCTAACTTCACTTCTGCTCTGTGTATCCATTGAATTGTCCAAGATCCTCCAAAGTATCAGTTATGTGAGTTCAGTTTTTGTTTTGTCCAGTTAAGGGGTTTGCAAAGTTCCGCCCCCTGCCTCCCCTTGATAACTAAGTTAAAAAAAAAAAAGTGAATTTCTGTCATTGTGTTACAGAGAATTGAGTTGATCAGACACACTGTGTTTAACCAAAAGCAGGACGTTGCATAAAAATAATGACGTTGTAGCAGGAAGAAACAGCTGCCTATCCTGCTTCAGATAACAACAGCACTAGTTCCCACATAAGTCAAGCTATACTTACTATTAAAAGAAAGGAATGAGTGAATGGTTTTACATACAATGTTTTACTACTTGCAAAATTACTCATGCTCTCAGAATAAACTACAGAGTGCAAATGCCAGGGTGATTTTTTTGTTCCTGTTGTTGAAGACATAGGGTAGATTGGTTAAGGTAGAGAAACAAATGTAGTTGCTTTGATTTATCACTTGTGACATTAGCATGTACTATACCGTTCTCCTGGAAACAAAATGGTTGCACCTGAGGACAGTGATATAAACACTACTTTTGATTATTTGAAACAAACCATTAGGCTTTGATGAAAGAACCATTACTTTAGTAGACCTTGTACAGAGAGCGTGCTTGGAGATAATGGATGAGCAGTCTACAAATTGCTTGCTTTGAATTTAAAGAAGTCACATGTTTGTTTGAACTTCATGGCATAAACAGATACCTAACGTGAACAAGACAAGCTAATGGTATACTTAAAATGTAGTTGAAAAACACTCTTTCAAACTTTACTTGTGATACTTTAAATACTGCATTTTAGGGTGTGCACTGAAAAAAATCATGTAGCTCTGTAGCTGTACTGTATGCAGTAGTTTTACATATTGATGTCTATACAACAGATACATTTGCATATATGTGTATACTACATATTTGTATTAAAACAGCAAGCCTGATTTTATGTATTTGCTGCATGTTTTCATAATGAATCTTTATTTTGGAGTATTACACAACTAAAATGATTTTAAAAGGGGTCAAATTTGAGTCTATTTAACAAAGAAAGCCAAAATAAATTTAAAATGTTTGTGTTCTGTGGTAGGTTTTCTTTACCATCTCTTAAATGATTATCTAGAAAATTATTCTTTAATTCTGTGTATGGTGCCTTAGCTAGAGCTGGTTTCTGTGGGTATTCCTGTGCTGTAAAGTAGTTCCCCTTTTACTTCTGGATCCTCATTGTCCACACGCCACCACTTTTTGTGTATTCTTTTGGGATAAACCAGCTACTTCCCTCTGAAACAAAATGCAAGTGAACTATTTCCCAAAGGTACTATGGACAAGACAGCACTAGGTTTGCTTCTTTCTGCTTCACATGATCCTCCAATGGAATCCCAGAAAACTCTGCACTTTCTCATACCCCTGTACTCTCATGCAATTTCCTAGATAACGCAATACATACCTGATATATCAGCCATAATTTGGAGATGGAGAAAATTCCCTAAACACCGCACCAGTAGGACTGAACCAGTGACCAGTAGGTCTGAACCAATGGCCAGTGATCTTTCGCTTGGTAGTCAAGAAACTGTATTTGTAAGATGTTAGTCATTTTGTTATAAAGAAGTTCAAAACAGGTCAGATGAAGCAAACTGTAGAAGTTCCTGTGTTACAGCATCAATTATGTAAGAAGTATATAGGATGGCTGTGCCACATGGGTATTTCACCATTGCAGATATCTAAACCTAAGTGGAAGGAGAACCCCATTTGTAAATACAGCATGAGTGAGAAAGCTTAAAATTGCACAGTAAAACCATAGGCCCTTAATACGTACTGTTGGAAACAGTTATATGATGGTGGGGGGCAGCACTGCAAATTTCTGCAAATAATCTTTATCAGCACATACTTTTAAAGTGAAGATGATTAATTAATTTATTTATTAATTACTTACACTATCACTAAAAATGCCAGACTGGAGTCTCCCTCTTGGTATTCCCCCAAACAATAGTTTAGCATTAACTGCTGTTTGAGATGGAAAGATGAACAGAAATTGAGAAGATAACTCTAAGCCCATGTGACAGCCAAGGACACATACAGCCTGAATGATTTACCTTTGCATTGTGGTAGTCATGTCCCAGGATCCTGTTTCATGTGACAAGTCAACAAGCAGTAAAAAATACACCACTCGAATATCTGACTGTTTTTCATGTTTAATTTCAGGAACAAAATAAATACTGGTTGTTACATATAGAATATCATGTACTGGGTATGGGAAGTGGGCTGTACTTCCATAGTCCATACACTGCCTGATAGGAGAATATGAGCATTCTGTTTTTCAGTTCCATAGATAGCTTCTTGATTTATTAAGATCTTTCTCCAGTGCATAAGCACAAATATGTTGTTGTGTATTTTGAAAGGGTTGCACTATCCTGCAAACCTGTTGTTTTCTGTCTTTAGACATAAAAATCAGCAGGTTACATTTGGTGAAATAAGTATTTATCCTACTTAACTATTTTGAACTTTTTACAGTCCTACTAAGTGACAAAAAACCTTTAAATGATTATCCTTTAACAACTTTTTTTTTTCTTTTGAACTCCATGTATTTAACTACCATTCTCTTGCTCAAGCTTTTTTTGTGCTTGATCTAATAGATTTTATTAGAGGTAATGAATTCAGAGCAAACTTTCATCTGCTATGGATACAACCTCTTAACTGTATTACAACTGTAATACACCCCACAAACTACTTCTGTCCTGATTAAGGACACATTACCAAGCTGCTTTAGGGCTTTTTAATTGTAGTAAGTACTTTTTTTTGTAGGTTTTGTTCATTTAAATATTTATTTTTAAAATTCCATTAAATATGCAGCTGGTAAATCAAGAAGTTTTATAAATAGTTTTATGGAAATGCATACAAAGATGTAAACCAGTAAAATCGCTTAGGAGTTTGGTAATCGATAGATTTGGGACATTTTTGAAAGAATAATTTTCACATTTTTAAGCCTGAATTCACATTAGCAGTTTGTGATTCGAGTCAGTTGTTTTCTCTTTAGTGAGCAGCAGAATTGTATGCTCTGAACTAGCTAAATCACCTAATTTTTCTTTCATTCTCTGATAAATGATGAATTCATATCAATAGTGAGATCCAGTTATTGCAAAGCAAAATGCAGTGTACGTGAGAAGAAATAACAGAGAGGTAGTTTTGACTCCTATTCGTGCTCAGGTTAAATAAGTTAATCACTATTCTTTTTATGAGATCTTTCATGGCTTGATAGCCCTCTGAAGTTCCATTGTGAGCTTTTAGTATCATTATGTGCATGCTGGTTGGATATCAAGGGGGGTTTTGTTAACTGTTGAAAAGCTTTTTTTCAAATTACGTTTTCATACAGTGAGTGACCCATAACATTTTTGTCTCATAAAGTTTGTGAACTCTCATCAAATACAGATTCTGTGATGGTGATGATTTTAAGCAGTTTTTAAAGATAGGTTTTGTGTTTACAGCTTGAAAAAGTCTGTGCCCATTTTAATAAAAAAAATAAAATAGTTCTATTTATGTTCTGCTCAGGAGATGGGGAGAAATAAGCTAAACATGGCAGTAATGGGGCTAGCTCTTTTTAATGTTTGTAATTTCAATTAATGAGATGATGTTTAGCTTTTATGAACTGAATATGCCCAAAGAAATATTTAGTTTCATGCATAGGAGACTATATATGTATGTATGTATGTGTGTGTGTGTATGTGAATTAAAGCAATCCCACAGTTGCATGTCTTCTTACTTGAGTCAGAAACTTCATTGTATTTCTTTAGGAGCTGCAAGATGAGATATCAAGGTGGGGTATTTCGTTTACTACTTCTCTCTTTTCTTCGTCATGATTTTGAGACTGATTTTTACGATGTTTGCTGAGTTGCACTTACTAGTTCATTTAGACGGTTGTCCTACAAAAATTAAAAATAGGTATGTGGCTTTGTTGCTTGTTGTCAAATACCATCTGAGGTATTAATCAGGATTAATCAGGCCAGATTTAGGTATCTGCTATTCAGATGCCAATATTTTGAGCTTGCTACCTTTGTACTGAGTGGAAAGAAACAGGGATTTCTCAGACTACGATTCACCTGACCTATTTGAAATGACCACCAAAGGATGAGATGATTCATGCCTGGAATTGCCTGTTTCTTTCCACCAACTGGAAAATACAGCAAGTAGATACAGATGCGTACAACAGGTCAAGTGTTTCCCATTTCTTGGGTACGATGTTAGCATATAATGCAGCTCCAGTCAGAGCAGAGCATTATTTGGGGTAGCCTGATCATTTTGCAAAGAGAACGAGCACTGTTTTGGGGTCCTTTGTGAAGAAATAGTATCTTCTGCTTTCTTCTGCCTGGAAAATAAGGTTGGAAATAATAAACCAATGTAATCTTCCTGCAAAACATTGTCGTGACAGCAGACCATTAGCCATTTAATCTCCAGGAAAAGTTTTTCTGGAGGAGCTTCCCCTCTCCCACCCCCAAAGTATGGTGTCTAAAATGACAGGCTAATTTCAGATTCAGCTGTGATTGAGCACATGCCAATTTTTACATGCTTTACATAACTAAAATAGAGCTGTCTTCAGAAATCTGTATATTAGGGAAATGAGCTCTAATCAGTGAAAGCTTTTTTCATAAGTGGATATATTCATATAATTTTTACTTTTTTTCAAACATGTAGCACTTAAAATTATATTAGGAAACTTACAGAATTATTACTACATGGCTCATAGCAGCATATAGGAAATAATGGAAATGATAATTCTGTTATTTTCCCTAATAGATAACCACTGATATTATATCAGTTGCTTAATCACTCTCAGTCTAAAACATCTGCCTTTCATATGAGTAATATTTTTTAAAGATGAAAGGAAATAAGCTTCCTAAGTTCTATGGGTATATGATGCTGTTCGTAAGTTCGATGGTTTTCCTTTGTTACTTGTTTAGTGTAGAAGGACTAAAAATGATTAGCCCAGATTAATAAGTGAAACTTTGTGGTTCTTATTAAGGAATGCTTTTCTGTTACTTACATACTCTGGAAGCTAAAATGTAGTGGTTTTCATACTAAGAATCTGAAAACAAAAACTGATAAAACATGCAGGACTTGGAAAATCAAATTTGTCTCGAGTCTTAATCTCTTATTTGACTACAGATTAGAATCACACCACTGCCACTACCCAAAACACAGTTTATAGCGAAAAACTGAGTAAAGGTGTGGACCTACCGCTGCTTGGCTTTTTCAAAACCTAGTTTTGAAAGAAATATCTTTTAAAGACTAACCAGCAACAAACGGAACCGTCTTTGTACTGTGGTGCTTGTGAATATAGTAAGAACAAGCACGAAATCTTACTTTTCTTTAGTTTGACCATGTATTTCTGCTGTCACGTAGGAGAAAGCTAAACTGAATTAGCAGATCTTTTAGTTTTGATAACTAGGTTAAATGGTATTCAGAAGTGTATCATTGCAGACCCATTTAGTCTTGAACATTGCATGGGGAATTCATGCAACAGACTTTCACTGTTACGTTTTTCTGTGATTGTCTCTGCAGCTTTTTGGTTTCTGTGCTGCTCTTTATGGGTGACAGGTGATGCTTTAAAAGGATTTCTAATAAAATGCGTGTGTATCCATGGTCATCTGACCACACGCAGTGTTGTGTCGTGTAATGGAAAGCAGATAAATACAGTTGTTTGGTTTTTTTTTTCCTACCATTAATTAGAATATGACACAAACAAGCTGTATCCAGAAATAAATAATTAAGAGTACATAGAAGGGGATAAATAACATCACTTACATGGCTTTGATACCACGTGAGTCATGAGGGCAATATTCACACTCTGAGAACCTAAAGATCTAAGTGAATCCTGGAAAGCAAAAAACCAATATTCTGCATATTAATATCTTTCTTCACACCGTATATCCAGCTGGGTGGTCAAGCTCTCATTTATAGCCCTGATGAGGCTTTTTTTGTATCCCGCACTCAGTTAGGAAGCATCTGGGCCTGATATTTTCCCTGTTGCCTTTGACTGCTAATAGGAGCTGTTAGCCTAGTGGTTTTGAATAATTGTGATATGCTGAACCTTAAAGTGGTCAAATTTCCCATCTCGATCAAAAGGTAGATGCATCAGTGAGGAGCTTTGCCAAGCAGGCCACTCATGGAGACAAGGAACAGGTGTTTCTTTTATGACCCTGTAGATGCCTGCATAGAATTGTTCTTTGGTAGATCCTGCTGGAGGCCTCCATGAAGGGATTCATCTGCAGCTGAGGTATGTAAAAAAGGAATAAACACTTCCAGAACACTGCTCATCTTCTCCTGATGTGAACACCTAAAATCAATCAGATTAATTATGCCTTAAAAGTTAAAAAAGTTTCTGTTCCTCTCAGGTGAGGGTAAGGAATAATTTGCTCAGTTGGAGATGCTGATGCTCTAGACCTCTATGTTAAGTCAGATGAACCTGTTCGATACAATTTAGGATGCAAGCATGCTTCAAAGGACAGTGTAAAGAATTTGGCTTATTAGAATTAAATAGCTGGGACAGAAATTGTGCAGAGCTGTGACTAGATTTTCTATAATCAAGTTTCCAGCTCACACAGAACAAGGAGAATAACGTACCTGGCAGGCAGCTGAGACATGTAAACCCATCTTCATGCAGTTTGAAAGCTTTTCCCAAAGATAGCAAGGAACCCTCCATAGAGTTGATCTCCACTGATGCGTGATGGTAATCATAGCAGTTAACATTCAACAGTGTTAACATCTGATGTAGTAACTGCTGTATGGTAAAAACTGATGAGTGGTGTTAAAGGATGTTAATGCAGTCCAAATAAAAATGCATTTGAGAATCTGAATTAGGTGTCCAGGATGGAAAAAAAGCCATTTGAATTTATGCCTTTGTAGTATTTCTTCCAAGAATCACTTCAATCTGAAGTAGGAAGGCAGATACTACTTTTGACATTAAGTTTTGCTTTACAGGCTGTTTTCCCTTGCTAAGAGAATTCTTTAGGGTTTAGGATTATGTTATTTTTTCTACAAAACCCTGTGAAATGTGTAGTCATCAACTGGCACACAATTCCTGTGTAATGTGGGGACCTCCATTTTAATGAATGAACAGGAGAGTTAAAATTGTTTAAAACACGCCTTCGTAACAACACAGTAAGGCAATGGATTTGCTCATACGAATAAGGATTTGCAAACCTGGGTCTGCTTTTAGTTTAGACCTTTTCTGTGAGCATGACAAAATATGTAATGGGCGCTGGCTAAATCAAAATGTTGTTAGTGCTGTGTCCTACGTTTGTTTGTGTGATAAGGAAATTAATTTGGTTTAGGAAAGACATATCGATGTGTAACATTGATTCTAGACAGCAGTTTGAACACAGAGATGCTTTTAAATGTAGTGTGTCTAGTGCTTCTTTCTTTTATAGATACTGTTAACACTGTTTGAAAATGCATTATTTCACGCAGAGAGTGTCTGTAAGTGAGCGAATATGGTATAGTACATCAAGTTAAAGAGTTATTTTAGATAAGGTGATAATACTGAATAATGATGTGAAGCCTTTCAGCAGTTTTGTTTCAGTCGAAATCCAGATTTACTGGAATGTTTCAAAGTCCAAAAAACCCAGTCTCTGCCACTTGAATAGTCTTGCTCTAAGGAATATGTGGACATTAGCATAAAGGTTACACATGTTATACAAAGTGTAATTAAAGAAGCTTTGATCCCCCAAATGTCAACTAGCTTGCTAAGTGTCATAACAAAGTGTCAAGCATCTGGTATACAGTTAATTTGTAGTCATTAACTGCATATTGTTGATGTGACAGTTTGTTAGCAAAGCAAGCTTGACAGTTTGCATTTTGTTATTGATTGACACCTATAGACCTCCCCACCTGTCTAGTTTACATTCCTTATGAGGGTTCCTCAAGTTGCACTTCTAACTAATTAGTTTGGTTAGTTGGTCCAATATGTTAAAATGGAGTGAATGCATATAGGGAGCCCAAGACCCCTAATTCCATAGCAAGAGCATTTTTCAATTGCATATATTAGTTTGTCTTCATTGGGTTAGCAATCAGTTTCACAAATGTGCTTTTCTTTTGTTATTATTGGTAAACTATAGCTTGCATTAACTTGTACCATCAAACCCACCTATTTACATTTACACAAAGTGCACTTACGATCTAGATTGCTTATCTTTCAATGTGACTTACCAAAGAACCTAAAAGAGTACCTTTCTACTGCATTCCATTTTGTACTATGCAGCATAAATGTATTTTGGTTTGTATAGCTTGTTAAATATTCAGTAGCATTCTGCATTATTTTGAAAGCTGGAATTAATTAAAATAATTAAACTGCTTTTTGGGTTTGGTTCCAATTTCCTCTTCCCCCCGTATGATATGAAGGCAATCTATCAACAAACTGAGCATGCTAATGAGCAGCGGTAAATATTATGCAACTATTCTTATATCCAGAATGGAATTTGTGTGTATTTTTTATAATGGGTGGTGAAAGTAGGTTATAAAAGAAATAATAAAAGGAATACTGATTCAAAGAATTTAGGTATTTTGATGTTTTTCAGGCACTTCCACAAACAAATGTTTTCTAAATTAATTCGAATTGTACTGGTAGCATTTTCAAAGCTCATGCTGATTACTAAAGAGAGAAATACTAAGGAACTCCTTTATTGATTCTTTTTATTTATCAGTCTTCTGATGCTGAATCTGTCACACACTCCACGAGAAGGGGCTTGTATTAAGTTTGTTTCAGAGCCTGCCACCTTTGCTTAGACTGATGCTGACATAAGATCAGAAGCTAGATACAAGGCTTTGCTCTGTTCCAGGGGTTACATACACTCCAGTCAACCATCCTTGTAGTCCTCATACTCATGTCTTAATGTGAGTCCCTGGTACTTGCTTCTGGAAGTGTGCTAGCTAATGGTACTTTTCATATTTTATGTCATATGCATGTGTGAGTGATAGCAGTTGTTTTTCCATCAATATGCCATTCTCATGCCATACAAAAATTACACACAGGTTTGTCATCCTAAAATTTCAGACTTTGCCTAAAAATTGTAAGAATAATTTTGGATTTCAATCTTTATCTTGATTCTGTTTTGTTCTTTTTTTTGTTCTGTTTTGTTTTACAACCTTTCTTCATAGATAATGTGGACTATATCTTCTCAGACTTTCTGTTTTATTTAGACTTATTTTAATTGAGATACCCGACTTCATGATCTGTGGTGAAATTTCAGATGTAGTGCTTGAAAGAAAAAGGGCAGGCACTTGAGGAAGCAGTATATATTTCAGTGATAGCACAGTGTTGACTTTACTTTTATATTTTAATTATTATGGAAACACAGTGTAATTAGTAATATGTATGGAGTTTTAAATAAATGAGAAAGGAGAAGCAAAAAGGATTCATTTATTGGTACTTACACCTGTATTTGTGCTGCTCTGAAAAGCTTTCTCATCCAGTGCTGTTGGTGGTGTTGCATGATGCTGAGTGACATGTTGCGTGGGGAACACTGAACTTTTCTGCATGGAGGAATAAAGAGCAGTTGCCACCTTTTTGGCATGAAAAAAATGTGAGATCCTGGTGGTGTTAAAGACAACAGCAAATTCCCCTTGTCCTCTTTTAGGCCAGTATTTTGTTTTGGTGCTGCTTCCAAGTAGAGGACAGTACCTATGTAAAGCCACTCAGTGGTACTAACATCAGGAGCCGGTTTTTCTCCTTTCTAATTCCTGCATAAGAAAGTTCTTAAAACTGCCTAAGGAACAGTGTATTAGTATTCTGATAATTTAAGAATATCTAAAAGCACAAATAATTGAGAATGGTAGACCATTTTTCCTTACTGAGTGAACAATGAATTCAGAGAAGGGTAGCACATTAGGAACAAAACATTCTTTAAGTTGTCATTCTGAAAGAATTTTACTAAAGAAAGATTAAAGTGTTTAGTTGGACTTGCTTCCTTTATATTGGTTCCTTCATGCTTGACATACTTAGAGGTTGAAGTGAGGAAGATCACTCATTGCCACATTCTCATTCAAATAACAACTGTTGTATTTGTTTATTCTTTAAAGGTGTTATGTTTTCTTTTCTATAAAACTTTGAAATTTTAGAAAAAAAATCTGTAAAATGAAACTTGTTAAGGTGGCTTTAAATTGTGCCCCTGGTATGTACTCAGCAAAGATGGTTTGCCTTGGCAGAGACTGAGACTATATTTTTATACCAGTTTATTAGTAAGGAACAATTTCTTTATTGTGTGAAAAAGAAAGATGTTTTGGGCTCTAGCAGTCTGAATACTATGAGTTCTAAAATAATCCAGTGCTTAAACATAAATGAATTTTTATCGTGACTTAAATTTATTTAATAGAAAATCTAGCATTTTGCCTGTACTGCAAAAAACCACAGAAATGCTGTTTTACTCATATTCAGATTGCTAGAATGTGGCCCAGGTTTTGTTTGGAATGGTTGAAGAAAGCAGTTTGAGTATCCGCTCTCATTTTCTGTGCTGCTGTTCCTACATGGAGGCTGTTCTCCTTGCTGAACAGCCCCTATGAAATGCTACCCCAACGTTAGCAAAACGCGTTTTCTTACTGACTGCCTTTTATCAGAAACAGCGTGGCAGTTGTATCTTATAAGGTGATCCTTCTTGAGAAGGCTTGTCTAACCGAGAAGCTGCATTTCAGAATGCATTTTAGCTCGGTATTTAACAGAGCATTAGTATAATGCTTGGGGACAGTTTTGTAGCTGGTATAATTTAACATAACTTCATTGCAGCCTGTGGACCTATTATAGCTTGCATCAACTGAGAATCTGCACTATTTTTTTTTTTTTGCAGGGATGCTGAGCACCTCTTTCTGTGGGTGATTACTTACACTTTGTCAGAAATGTCAAGCTATTTTTCATTCCTTTATATCTGTAGTCATTTAGTTCACAAACTTAACCATTTCTGGTGGTTAGTTATTTCAAATACATTAAATAAATTATTAGACTTTTAGACTACATTTGAAAGTAGGTGTTTAAAACTTCCTGTCCTAGTGGAAGGAAAAATTAAGATTGAGTTTTTAAAAAGAATGGTTGGATGAGACCAGTTGTTTTTTCCAAGGAACAGATAGTGCATTTATATATCCTTTAATAATGCTAAAATAGAGGGAACATGAACTTTTCCTTTGTTTTTCGCTTTATTTGTGGTGAAGGTTGATACTGTTCAGAAAGCTTATTCCTAGGTGTTTCAGGTTGGCATCCTTAATCTGTTTTTAAACACTATGTTTCATATATTTTTAGCCTTTTTTCTTAAAGAAGTGAGACCTGTATATTTGCCTCTCTCTCCCTCAGACCTCATCTCTCACAAGGTGTCCCAAGTGTTGTTCTGGGTAAGGCATGAGGATAGGGTATTCTTTCCAGTGGAAATATTCAACACTGGCTAAATAAAAGGACATAAAATTATGTAAAAAAGGAAGTTACTTTGGCTTCCCAACAGCTGCTTTTCTTTTGATTTCCACTTTTACAAATGGAATCCAGAAATTACCCAAACTCCAGAACTGCAAACACCATTGTTTTCAAACTCTTTAGTGAAAAAAAAAAAAGAAGTCTTCACTTTCCTTTTAAATTATCTCCACTTAAAAAAAAAAAAAAAAAAAAAAAAAAAGAGTCAGAGGAGCTCTTTGTGACCTGTCTCTATTTTAATCCTTAAAACTGTGGCAGATTATACAAAAAAATCTTCTTGGACTTGCCCAAGACATATCCCATTGGCCAATAAATATAATTAATCCTTCTTCTTAGAGTAAATCAGGTCTCTGCTTGATAAACATGTAGTATGAAAATCCCACTAGCAGACATGAAAGATGAGATATGCACTTTCTGAGATTACTGTACTTTCTAGAAATGCTGGTTCATATTACCTCTGATGCAGAGGAGACCTACCCAGAAGAGAAATGTCCTCTTTGGGGAATACTTCCTTTAGTGGGTACATTTATGTCAAGTCCCTTGACATAAGCATCAACCAAATGCAGGTAATCTTGCTGACACTAAGCAGGATTGGACATATATACTGATGTCCCTAAAGCTAGTGACTTCATTACTGGTTTGCTGTTTCTTGGTCGAAACTAAGATGAGGCCAAGAGGCCCCACAAAGCAGAACTCAGAGGGCCAGACACTGGAAAATGACCATTAAGGAGGAGCAGGTGGGAATCCAGTTTTATTGCTATTGATTATGAAGAAGTTGCTTTCTAAATTAACTGACTTGATTTAAAATAGCAGTGAGGACAAAGAACTGGCTTGAGTTTTGGCAATTTCAACTGGGACTCGGAGCTAGGTGTCAATCTCAGACTGCTTTGCAGATCGTGAGTGCTGCTGAAACCTGAGTTGTCTAATTCAAGTTAGCTAACATCGCTGTTGGTTTTTGGTTTTTGGTTTGTTTTTTTTTTTTTTTTGCACAACAGATATACCCCAAAGCTTCTGCCAAGAAAAAGTAATGATTTTCCAGACAGACCTGTCACTAACCAAGATGCTGGTGCTTATTCCTGGACATTTTCCTGCAATAAGATAGTCTATGAAACCGCTTCTTCCCAGGGGTGCTTTTGAAACCTTTGAAACTTCTGTTTCCCAGGGACACTTCTGGTGCAGTGTTTACCTGACACCAGAAAATTAATATACGATTTTGCATCTAAGGTTCTCTTTCACCCCCTTCCAGTCCTCTCTTCTGCTCCATCATCTCAGGCAGAGATGTCTCTCCTCCCTATGCCAAGAGAAAAAAAATGATATGCGTTACCCAGTGCCAAGCCAGGGGAGGCATAACAGATAAATTGTGCACCACAACTCCAGTACCTTCTGTGTGTCACCGTTAGCTCAGATGGAGTTCTCTTTCCTGTAAATCAGGAGAACGGACTTTCTCCTGCCATTAGTGCCATTAAGAACACACAAGGCTGTGAATGGAGATTTTAATACTGAATTTCAAAGGGTTATCCTTACAATTAATGAAAAAAATTGCCTAGTCTGTTCAGGTGGCTGTGGACTACGTAAAATCCAAAGTTTTTAGGTCCTGTGATAATATCAGTGCACACTTCCATTTGTTCAAAATTGTGAGGTGTGATTCCAGTCAGGTTTCTGCTGTGTAGCAAGAAAACGGTAGCTTAGTTATTTCGATACTAAATTGATGAAATCTTCTGTCAACTTTATAGGGAGTCCCGAGATGGTTTAGAGTCCATTGGGAAGGTCTTCTTAAGCCCTAAGCTTCTCCCAAAGATTATTGCAAGGGCATGCCAGGTGTGTATTCACTGTGCACCACTTCTGTGTTCTCTCCTTAGCACTTCCTGAGAAAATTAAGTGACTCCTGATTGACCAGTTAGGGTAAACAAAAATCCTCCTACCATATCCACCTCTGGATGGCAGATAAGGATAATTGAGTGCTGCTGATATAGTGGCATAAAGTGTCTATTAGATTCTCTAGGAGGAGTTATAAGATAGGTTTTGCAGACAAAAGGCTATAATTCCATCTGGCATACAGTGACATCGGCCCATTGACTAAAAGGTGTCCTTTTAAGGTAAAACACCTGAGAATCTGGCATAAAATCGTGAACATAGTGTTGAGAATTATGTATTTTTTTCTTTCAATTACACTCATTTTTTCTTTTTGTACATGGTTGGTATTTGTGAATATTTTCTTCCATCTACCTGTTGGTTTGACTGACTGTGTGAAGTACTATGCTGTGGTTTTTTTTCTTTAAATTAGAAAATAATAAATTCTGAGCTTGCTTATGAAAAGGTTTTCCACAAAATGCCTTGCTCCACGAAGAAAAAAAACAACTCAACAACCCTCTCCAGTTTCTGGTTGCATTTATTTTTCATCACGTTTTTTATTTGCATACTTACCTTTGAATTATTGACATCATTTTAGCTTTCTCACTAATCAAATGTGGATTATCACAAAGTCATTCACAAATCAAAGTGACGGGGAGAGAATTTATATTTTGTTAAAACATGGCTAATATTCCACTTCTTTTCCTTTCTAACTAAATTTAGAAGGTACAGACTGTATTCATCAGGCTATTCTGTAGAAGCCTTCTGGATGTGGTAGAAAAGCTGATTTGTATGCACGAACTCTCATTCTTGTGTTTGTGCTAGCTTTAAGTAGCAACACAGCTTTTAATTGTAAGGTTTTAAGTTCTGCAATTAAAATTTACCCTTTCTACTGAGAGGATTGAGTGATAGATTTTTTATTTACTTTAGACAGTTTAGACAAATTATATTTAAAAGCACATAAAGATGCAAGATGCATTTCCTGACTATAAGAAGGTCAATATGTCTTAGGCACATTTGCTGAAAGTTTTACTTTGAATAGCTAATGATTTTTTTCTACTGTATTGCAGAGAACATGCTAAGATGCTACAAAGAGTTTTCCTGTCAATCTGCTCCAAGGAATCAGTTTTCTTTAAAACTGTGACTAAAAAGACCTTGAAAAGTTTAGTTAGTAAATTTTCCATTGTGTAAAGTTATGTCAATAGCATTCATTTTATTAGAAGTCTAAAAGACAACTATGTACAAAATACCCAAAGTACCTTAAGGGTATTTTCATATTTATAAAGTAGATAAATGACATTTAAAAGGCATGGTTTTATGATCAAGGAATCTTGAGATAGATAAAGTAGAGTTCATACTGCACAGTTTTGTAAATGATGTGTACGTGATGTCCTCTCATTAGAAGACAAAGAGATGAGTAGATTGTTAGCAGTTTGCTTTTAAATTTTGCTAAATGTATATTAACTAAAAGTGTGCAAAAAATAAAGTACCTCCTCAAATCAGTAAATTTGTAAAATTACATTTAAATAAGATATGGTAAGTCTGTGTACTGTTATCTGCTTATAACAACACAGACTACTGGATGTCCCTTAGTTTATATTTGTATGAATGCATCTTTTAGAAACTTGTCCAATCTTGATTTCGGAAGTTCTTCTAAAAGTATTAGTCCAACCTGTGACAATTTTATCAGTAAACAAAAAAGTGTTTTGCCTATAATATGAATTTTAGATTCTGGGCTTTTTGGTTTTGATTTTTTTTTTTTTTTTTTGTAAAGAAGTATTAAACTGTTTACTCGCTGGGAAAAGCTCCTATTTAGATTTTCCTGTATTTCTGTTCTATTCACATCACTCTTGTCTCTAGAAGTCCTCACTGTGGACTGTTGCACAACTCAGTTCAGACATTCAGTCCCTGCCCCAAGGATTCCTTGGTCTAAGTATAAGCAAAAGACGACAGATGAATGCTGCCATATGGAGTATATGCAAATGAGATAATATTGATCAACATGATAAGCATGATGTGACTCTTAAACTATATGTAAACCTTTTTTACAGTTTGCAGACAACTTTTCACATTCTCATTTCAGTTCTTCTCCTGAGTATATAGACTTCATGGTCACAACTGCAATAATAGTAATAAAAAGGTTAATAAAGTACCTTTAAGTCATCAAGAATAATTTACATTAAAAAAAAATAAAAATAATCAGATGTTGCAGATGTCCTCAAAACTATATCCTTTTAACAGTACAGTGTACTCTTTTGTATACTTAAAATGGAATATTATTTTTGTCTGTACCATATATGGTTTTAAGGCATCAGTTCTTTTATTCTTAAAATAACACCAATACTTTAGCAAACAAAGGACTAAACACAGATGTGTTGATGCATGTTTGCAATACACATGACCATGTTTCATGTTGTAAAAATTAAACCATAATAAAATTTTTAGGTGATTACTACAAATGAAGAATATAAAAAAAACGGTAGAGGGTTTGAAGAATTCCAAGTGTGACCTGAAAAAAGATGGGATTTAGATTTTTAGAGAAAAAAAAATATCCTTCGGTTTAACAAATTAGTGAAACCTTACATTTTATATTAGCAGTATTTGCTAACATTGTATGTTTGATTCTAAATATATACAAATTTTATTCTGGTTGGATCTGAGAAGGTGACATGAGTGTGGAAAACAAGGTGAACGCGTATAGAGTTCACTTCTCATTCATCTAGGTTACTCTTATCTCAATGTTTAAATGCATCCTGCTGCAGCAACAGACAGTGTTGCTTTCCATGTTGTGTTCCAGATAGGAGCTTGCTATTTTTAGGAAGTTGGTAATCATCCTGAACTTAGCTTACATGCTCAGAGTGATGATTTGGCACATTCTTTTTCTCATTAATATTTTTTTTTAAGCAATAAGCATTGCATGAAACTTTGAATATTCTACAAGAATAAGGCAGCTCTGGTCTTGTGGAGTTGGGAGTTTCTTCTCTGTTACAGGTATTCGGTGGCCCATGGGAAATGAGTTGGTAATTTTGGTGTAATATTTAGCAGTTGTCCTGACACAGCAACTGTGTCTCAGTTCCAGAAGTAAACTGAGGAGTGAATGGGTGTGGGGTTAAATTCCATTTTATTTCTTGGTTTAAGTAGAAGCGGGATTTGAACCCTTTTTTTGTGAGGGCTGACACTGTCCTTGACTTCAGTCTTTGTTTCACAAAATGTCATTCGAAATGACGGGCCAACCTTTGGCATAGTCTTACAGTAAACCTAACCTTCCATCTTACTTTTAGTGCTGAAAAATAGCTTTTAATAGAATATGCTTTGGTTTGCTTCCTTCTCTAGCCAAAGCATGGGAGAAGGAAGTGGGTGTTATGGAGAGCAGGGCTGGAAGGGGAATACAAATAGATCCCGTCTCTCCGTGGGATTAGTTCAGAGATGAACTGCTGCCTCCTTCTTTCACTGAAAGAAAAGCTGCTTTACAAGTGTTACACTAACGTAAGTGTTAATGTTTGCTTAGGAGACTAGGAGGAGACTCGGCTTGAGGCTATTGGACGAAATAAAGGATCTTTAACGTGAAAAGTAGAGGAAAACATGAAAAATGTAAGTGTATTAAGCCAGGAATCAGCATACAGTAGGAACATTTGTAGGATTTCTGTATTGAAAAAATTTCAGTACTAACATCCTTAAATTTTTAGAATCATCTTCAGGAGATTTAAAAGCATTCTTTGGATAAAACATTTCAGATACTTAGCAAGGAATTATTTTTCATTATTGTTGTGACTTTAACCTCTGATAAAT